>NC_044573.1:105114545-106377045 GCF_901933205.1 Camarhynchus parvulus | reverse complement strand
GGGAGCCAGGCTCTGGGATTTTCATAGCAGAAAAATGTGGTCATACCACTCAGAGGCATTGGCAGTGTCTGGAAGGGGCTAGAAGGTGGTAGACAGAAGCCCAAACAAGGAGGAACGAGTGGAGAATGTGATAAAGTTAGGAGGATTAACACTTTATCTCTCCTGGAGATTCACAGTTTTGAGTTCTTTTAACAAAATGAAGGGAATTCTGATTGTCTTTCCTCAGGCAGGATGGCCTCCAGTTGCCTCTCTCAAAGTAAGCAAGATCCACTTTGCAACTTGGGCTCTTTCAGGTAAAGGAAGAGAGGAGTCTTGCTGTTTGCTGCTACTCCTCATCACCGTCAGCCACTCCTGGGTGCAGGGTTTAGCACTGGACATGCCTTTTTACAACGGTGTGAAATGTTACCTTCTGTCAGTTGGACAAGCACTTTTCTTCTAGAATTCAGACTTCAAAGATACAAATATAGGCAGCAAGTACCACACAAATGTTTAAAATTGGGCAGCAGGTAGGACCTACTGCTTTGGCTCTTCTTTAATCCTGAATCGCTGCAGTATTTCCATTACTCTCCCTCTCAGCATTATCAGTTGTTGGGGTTTTGCCTGCTTTATTTCTTCTTGCTGGGAAGGTGGAATTGCCATGTCATCCATTCACAGGGATGAATCAGCCCTGTCAATGCCATGGTCATATCACAACAGGCAGCCACCAACTCATGGCATTAGCCCTGGTGGTGCTGGGGCATCTCACTGGTGGCTGGTGACACATCCAGCCCTTGCTGTGAGCTGGGGGAGCCCTGGGCAGAGGAGCAGAGGTTGTCACTTGGCAGGGGAGGGGTGTGCTCCCACTGACACCCTGGAGAGGCACAAAACTATAACCCTGGGCTCTGCTTCCTTTGCTGCTCAGCGGGAATGTGTAGCAACCTTCTGGAAGGACATTGACCTATGGATAAGGAAACACACTGCTGATGTTCTGTGTTTGTTCTCTTAGAGATTGTAATCAGAATTTATTAATATCCGTAGTTCAAACCTGAAGATATATTTACACTGCTTTGCTGTGCATTAAATATTGACGTTTAAATTTAGAGCCTGCTTCTGCACGTTCATCCGGAGTGAATATTTTTCTGATGAACTCTTTACACCTCACTCTAGACATTTGTAATACAGAGGTCTACATCTGAGGCCAGGCTCTCTTTATAGTCAGTGGAAAGAAATACTCACAGGAGATGATTCATCTGACCTATTTTAGATATCTACGTGAGGACGAGATTAACCTTGCCCCAGAAGAATCTATTTACTCTTCATTGTCTGTGGAGAACTTGCCACACTGCAAGTATCTGAAGTTGAATGCAGTGAATCTTCCTCTTCATGCAAAGACCAATTATCCTGAGAAATGCCATGCTACAATCTGCCTTTGCCTTTCTTCCAACCAACACTGCAAGCTTATAGCCACTGTGAATCTCAAAAGTTGTGCATTAACATCCTGGATTTCTATTCATGCATGAGGCCTGGCACTCATCTTTCCTGAAGACTTGAGCTGTGGGTATGGATCTCCATGTCTGAGAGCTTCTGCAGAGCAGGAAGATGGAGCAGCTCCTCTGCTGCTGGCATAGCTTTAAAGCTCAGTCATGTGTGTGCATGCAACATTTGGATCTATGTGTTATCACTCCATGGGCCATGAGGCCATACTCATAAGGCTGTCTCTCACTTAAATTCACAGCTTCATGTCACCTCAGCATTAGCAGGCTGCTTATGCCACCCTTCTATGCAGAGTACTTGCATTTTGTACCCCTTGCCTCACTCCATGAGGACCATACATTCCCTCAGGAACCAGAGCAGATATTGTTGTATAAGACATTTCTGAAGGGTATGAAGTTTGTACACACACGGTCCCTGCATGAGGTGGTTTATGCACTGAGAAGTGAGAGAAGATGAAGTAAAAAAATGAAAAAATTAAAACATGCCAATGTTTCAATATTAACTTTCAAGTGTGAGGAGGGTAAAACTGGAGTGTAACAGGAAAACATAAGAAGGAAATATGATTAGAAATAATCCATTAGTTGCTATTTTTTCATATGAGACGCACACATGCTCAGCAGAGTAAAAGCAAGTGTTCACCAATATTAAACCTCTCAATGCTATGTTTGTTTTCATATCATTAGCATGACAGCCTAAGTGGCTCCCTCCAATAAAGTGTGGTGTTTCTGGCTGGAGGTTTGCTCAGACGGCTCAGATCAGCTCTGATGTTTATTTACATGCACACTGTTGTGAAATTGCTACACTGTGAGCAGAGGTGCTGGAGAAACTGTGGAACATTAATTTGCCAAATGTTATTGTCGTGAGTAGGCCCCAGCTCTGTGGGCTCCTCAAGATGGGCAGACCCCTGAACTGGGACAAAACACGATGCTGGCTGGAAATCTTACACAAGTGGCACAGCAAGGATGAGCTTACAGTTCTGACTGGGATTTCACAAATGTTTGTTTGTTGTTCTCTGTCCCAGAGAGCTGTGTTTAGCAATCCATGGAACAGCACACCAGGACTTCAACAAGATGGTGTGATAGTGGCTGGGGGTTTTATTTGGGAAACTGAAGCTGTGGTGAAGGATACTCCCCTTTTGCCAGAAGTTTCAGCATAATTGTCTTTCCTCTTTAAAATGCTAGACTGGCAGCACCCCTTGCCTTGCCAGCAGCAGGTAAGGCTCGACTTGCTTAGGAAGGACAGACAGTGTATTGTCTTTCCTCCTCAGTCCTGCACAGTGTTCCCAGGATAGACTGTGTCAGCAGCCTCTTAAGACAGTAAAAATTTTAGTAAATATCTCCTAGAGATGGAGGGAAAGAGCTGCAGCTCTGGAATGATTGTTTTAGGCTATCTGCTGACTCAGAAAGGCATATCTACACCTACACCATAGCCTGTTCACATCTCCAAAGTGTTTTATTGAGCAGTAAAAGGTAGAAAAGCACTCAAACACAACCCTGAACCTGATGTAATTGGATATTTCCAAAGTCTGAGACCTGAACAAGAGCAGCTTTCTTAAATTCAGAACCAGATTCCCCTTCACATGAAATCAATCATGTCCTTTATATTACATTATTACATTAAAATTGACATGTTTTCATGTATGTATATCTGAAGCCTCCTGCATCTTTTCCTCTTTTCCTCCCACCTATTCTTATGCCTCTTGTCCTTGGTATTTATTACAGAGTGAATGCCTGATGTTTGATAAATACAGGAATAAACTAAAGTGGGATTTGTATGATGCTATTCTTGCCATGTGTGTTTTTTCTTTCTCCCCAAGTTTACAAAGGCCAGACCAGGATTAAAAGACTTAGGTTCACATTCCTAAAAGCAGTGCAAAACTTTCCACCCAAATTAGCTGGCAACTCCTCTTTGGATATCACGAACACAAAAAGATGTTGTAAAAGATGAATCATCTCTGGACAGCTCAGGTGAGGAGCAGCAACTTGGTAGCAGCACAGATAGCTCTCAAGCCCATTTAAGTTACTGGAAGCACAAAAGATAAACTCCTACGAGGCAGACCTGCCTACTATTGAACATAGAAGCAACTTGTTTCCCATTATCCTTGTATTTTGCTACTTGGACTCTGTCATGACATTCAAACTGATATCAAATATTTGGGTTCAGTAGGAAGGACATGAAAAGCAATTACATGCAAGTACCATCAGGCTACTCTGAGAACTGAACAGCCATGTGGAACAAAATCTGCAGTTTGGTGCTGTGCAGTCATGCAAAATGAGTGAACACATTATTACACTGTTGTTAGTAAGTTAACAAGAGTTCTGGATGTACAAGTTGCATTTCCTCTCCTCACTACCAAGCTATCTCATGGCTCTTCCACAGATGTCTTACCCTAAGGACTGCATTACTGTCCCTTGTTTTCATGACTCCCACTGCTGTAGACTCTGAAGAAACCCACCCATGAGGGACTGAGACCCACAAGACTGGAGCTGAGATGCTGCTTGAGGTGTGATCCAGTCCCTCAGGCACCCAACAGGAGGCAGGCAGGGATGCCTCACAGTGAGTTTCAAACCCACCTGCACACCAAGCAGGGACCACCTGAGGGCTGCCCCTTGGGAAACACTTGGGCACAGGATGGGTCTGTAACTCTATCCTGACAACATCCTGCAGAAGAGAGGCCCCAAGCTCACAAAGGAACGTGTAAAATTTGCTTTAAAACATAAGCCCTGGGCTCCTGTGTTACTTAAAAGTGTGGACTGTCTTCAGGGCAGATGGATGGGCTGAGCTGAACAGGGAATTATCCCCAGTGGCTGGAGAGCCTTGCAGCACCTCCATGCCACCAGGTGCTCAAGGGCTCCCAGGAGGGTGGAGCCTGCTCTGGAGCTCAGCTTTATTTCCTTGTATTTGCATGTGGCACTCATTTAAATCTTTGATTGAAACAATCAGCTTGTCCAGGGCCAAGCTGTGATCATCTGCCTCCACAAACAGCCGTGGTACATCAAAGGAAGGGATGACATGAGTCAATTGCTCGTGGGCTCAAAATCTTACAGAGCTGATTGCTCCTTTCCTCTCGCCTTGCTCTCACGTGGAGAAGGCAGAAACTCAGGCATGAACCCAGCTGCAGGAGGCGGGGAGGGGAGGTCTGGTGTTACTGCCTGGTGAGAGAGCAGCCATCTCCCACTGGTGACAGTCCAGTCTGAGCATTCATTCCCTCTCCCAAAAGATGCACAGAGAGGCTCTGTGCCACCTGAGTCCAGAGGGACAGGAATGCCACAGACCCATTTCCCCCAAGGCTCTCTGTGTTGCCCCCCAAGGGCCTTTGGCTCTCTGACAGCTGAAATGCCAGTGCCCCAGGATGTGTTTCACCGTCCTTATGGAGTGGCCAAACCTGAGCCTCATCCCATACAGGTGCACCTTTGCTTTTCCATCAAGTTAGCCAGAGCCCATGCTCTACATTTATGCTTTTTTATGTCGGCTTTCTCCATCTACAAGAGTGTGGATAATGCCAGGTCTGGAGCAACACCCACTGATAAAAAATCAGGCTGTGAAAACATGTGACCACAGTTAGGCTGGAGCCCTCAGGCAGTATGTGCTATACAGCTGAACTGCAGCCTCAGCCCAACCTTGTCAGCCCAAATTGCCTCCATATTCAGCAGAGAGACACATGCATTTCTGGAAAGCTGTTTCCATCCTGAAGGATATCTGAGAATGGTGCCCTAAATCATCTGCTGAAACTGCTGCTATTGCTGAAGGAGCCTCAGGTGATTAGCTCAGCTTGCAGACAGCTGAAGCCAGCTGAAGCAGGGTCCCCGGGGATGCTAAACAAATGTGTCACACTGCTGGGGTCCTTTATACCTAGCTCAATGGATTTATTCTTCCTTGTTACCAGATTCTTGGTCAAGCACTGAAGACAATATCCAAGCTGAGTACACCAGCATGCACTGCTAATTTGTGATATGGAAAATGGGAGGTTTTTTGGTCACTTTAAGTGATCTCTTTGGACTTAGTCTTCCATTACTGGTGGGATTCATAGAGATTGGTTCCAAAGCGAGCAATGAGGAAAACAGACTTTCTTACTATCCTTTTTGGGAGCAGTTGGTACAAAGTATTCTGTTCATCAGCAAATTAAGTAGCCACAGCTCGCCTGTGTTCTGAACATCTTCTGCATTCAGTATCACAAATGGAATGTATGAGTACAGGTTGTACTTCCCATCTCCAATACAAAAGTTGGGGAGGTTTCTTTTCCTTCTGGTGAGCACACAACAAAAATTGATTGTAATTAAGGAGAGAGTAATTGGCAGCAGCCTCAAGTCTTCCTTGGATCCGTTTTCAATAGCTTGAAGCTTGTCAAAATCTGTTTTCAACTTACAGGATGATCTGAGAGCTTCAAATACCTCCTTTGCCATCTGTCCTGTGGGTTTCAATATTTGCTTTTTCTTTTTATTATTTGAATGCAGTAGGGTGCCAGTATCAAGACAGCTCGTCTCCTTTTGCTGAGTTGTGGGGCAGGAATTTGAGTGGGTGAGGTCTGAGGAGACATTGTTTAGCCTTACAGTTTTTAAACTCTGTCTTCCTTAGATCTTTATTTTTCCCTTCATGTGTTTCCATTCACACCTGAATCATTCATTATATTGGTAAGCTGAGAAGATCCCTCTTTTCTTCAAGGTAACCACATATTTCTGAAGTAAATGATAGGTGTGGAGATTATAGAAATTTGTCGTCTAGGCACACACCCTGGCTCCTTTCCTTTTCCAAAGCATGTAATAATGAAATGTTTTTCCTTTTTTTCTCCATAGCTAATGTATACCTAATGTGGGAAAAGTTGGGTTTTTTTTTGTTTTGATGGAACATTAAAGCAGGCTATGTAACAGGGGAGGAAGTCTAAGAAGTTGCATTTTACTTTTAAGCACAGCTTTGAAAATAAGTGGCAAATCAGTGATCATGCTGCATTGGTGTAATCTCCTTTGTGGTTTTTTTGCTGGACTGTCAGCTTAGACATAGATTAAGCATGGGATAAAAGTCCAGAAGTCCCTTTTGAATTTTGGGTTTAAATACCAATGTTCAAGGTCACCTCTCCTTTCCCACCCTGCGATGTTTTCAACCCAGGTTCTCAGTTTACTCTAAGAGAAGACAAATTAGCCATTGCCATGGTATTTTGACCCAGACCTATAGCAAAAATAGCTGAGTAAGCTGCTTTTATGATGCTGAAACTGTGAAACACTTTCTACCACTCAAATACATGGAAGGATTCTAGTAGAACTAAAAGAAAGTAGGAGAATGAAGACATTATGCCTTGTTAGGAAATATTAATGTTCATGGCTATCATTCTCTTATACTCCCCAGACTTTACTGTTTCATGCACAGCAGAAATGGGAAAGATCCAACTCACTAATTTAGGTATGTTGCAAAGCACAGAAGATGAAGCAGCTATTGAATATGTTTCCACAGGAGAGGATGAGCTGTGGGATTGCCGGATAATGAGAATCTGAGGTGTAGTGGCAGAAGTACTTAGATTTGGAGAAAATATGCTGTTTGCAACCAAGTCTTGCTCAAAGTCACTTGCAAGCAGCAGCAGAAAGAATTGGTCTGGCAGATCTCTCACTCCTTTCTGCCAGACCTGACCTTGGCAGATAATATTACATAAAGGATGAGGGCCAGAGCAATGTGAGAGGCAAACAAAGCAGGGGACCAAGGAGAAACCTTGCCACAGAGAGTTTCAGAGGATAAGTTTAGTTTAATTTTATTTTTCATGGAAGTATGAAAATAAAAAAAATGGGGGAAATGGAAATAGAAAAGGGAAAGCAAGCCTCAGACACAGAAACACACATTATTTTTACAATTTTTTTTAGATCAAATTTACTGGTGCAGCTGTGTTCAGGTGCAGCTTTATTTGAGGAAATGTGTTGCCTCTAGAAGTAAAAAAACCCCGTGATTGTCAAAGAAAACAGATAAACACAGGCTTTGTTGGAGGATTGTGGTAGAAAACAGTGATTGAACAGAGATTTTTTTTAAAAGGGGCAGGTAAAACAGGCAGAGACAAAATGAATCTGTCACCAGGACATTTGTGAAGAGAAGCTCTGCTATGAGTCTGGTGCTAAAAATCATGTATGTATTCCACATCCTCTGTACCTGTGTTTCTGGAAGCTGTGGTGCCTGGGAACATGCAAACTCTGAACAGCCTTCAGCAAGAGCTTTGCTGGCAAATTAGTTTCAAGCCTTTCTTACAACAAAATTAAATGGGATATTTGAAGGCTAGAGGTAAAAGGGCATACAGCATATGGCACACTTCAGCTCTTTACTTCAGAAAATAATTATTTCAAATCCTTTATTCCAGAAAATGGACTCTTCATATCCTTCCTTTGGAGTATCTGTGATGACCCAGATGCATTTGCTAATTGCTGTGTAATGGACTAAATGTGTTTATTAGGTTAAGTTAGTTTAACAGGGGGGAAATAAAGGTTATTAAAGTTTGTTGTAGCCAGGAATGAATATTGGTGTTTTTCCCTCCCTGCTCTCCTTACAGTGATAAATTCCAGAGAACACATCTCAGTTCCCTCCAGCCTGAGCCATCTACAGATGCATGTTTTCTTTCTATAACCAGCTGTAGCTAATTGCATCAGAGCCGCCTCTACTGCTGCACATGAAAAAGAAACCTGTAATTTATTGCAACAGACCATACTATTCCTGCTGTACATCTTGCTCGTTCTGTCATTCCAGTGAACGGATTTCTCATGGTTAATTGGCAGTTCAGAAGTGGAAAACAACCTTGCTTGGAAGAAAGCTTTCAAAACCTCCTCCATATGTTCTACCCAGATATTGATAAAAGAACAAACAGAAAACATATTGTTTATCTGTAGGACCATGATTTCCCCATCAGCCAAAGAAATACTGAGTCAAACCCGTGGCTCATGCATCTCTGCTGTAGCCAACTCGAGTAGAGTGCTCACGATAACGACCCATTCATTTTATTGCTGCTCCAATGGTAACATGGTGCCTTGGAAAATATATGCAGGTGAGGTGGTGCAAATTACTGTCAAAATCAGTGGAGCTGTGCCAGTTTATACCAGCAACAGATCTGCTCCAGTCTTTGCCTCGGGGAATTTATGAATCATAATGTAACTCTAAGTAGATCTAGTGGCTGTAAAATTCAATCCTGTCTTTAATAGCAGTGAGGCAGGGGAAGGTGAAAGGTGAGCCCTAACCTACTTTTGAAAGGGTCATGTCAAGGGCATGGAAAAAGGCCTTTTAATTGTTCTTACAACGCTGGGGAGCGAGACTGTAATGAAAGGCAGTAAAATCTTAATCACAACTGCATTGCTCGAGTTAGGAATTAAATATAGCAGTGAGGAATTAAATATAATTCTGCCTAAACCTGTGGTTTAACAATATGAAGGCTTTGAGGACTCCACTGGTGCAAAGAGTTCCCTTCCTTCCCCTACCTCCCTTGTCAGCACCATCAAAATCTAGGTACTAATGTTCATGTAACTAGGTGTGGGGCTATGTTGTGAGGTAGACTGAGGAACAGCTCCAGGTTAAAAAAAGAAAAACAGAAAAAAGTAAACTCACAGTATGCACACTTAATAGCAGAGGTTAGCATTTGCAAAATGACTGGCATTATATAAGAGTGAAGCTCGTAGTAATTCCCAGCTATTACTGTGTAGTATTGCTGTTTATTACTGACGTTCAACCTCTTGTTTGCATCTCGGCGCACATCAAAGAGCCTCCCTGCCCAGGCTGGGCGCTGGGGAGCCTGGCTCAGAGCTCTGCTCACCGAGGCTGCCCCAGCCCTGCCTTCCCAGCCCCAACTGCTGCTCGCTCCAGCTTAGCAGGTGCAGGGGCTGAAGCCTCAAGTGTTAATTGCTCTATTACATAATGTGAAACTAAAAGGATGGAGTGGAAAATCACGGGCATTGTCTTTCATTTACCCTAATTGACCAAACAGCAGTAAAAGAGCGGCCTGAAGAAAGCCTCTTATAATGCATTGGCACTAGTTAGGAATTTTAAGAGGGATTTTTAAAATTCTCTGCATCCCCTTTGTAACACAGCTTGAAAACTGCCACGGAGAGGGGTTTGAACCGTTCAGGTAGTTAGCAGCAAAAGGCAGAGATTGCAGCTGTACAACTCAACTCCAGGCAGCAGATCTGCAGCTGACAACGAAGATACAACACTGTTGATGTCTACAGCTGTGCCTGAGCCATGGGGCTGCTCTCTCTTCATGTGCTGTGACTGCATCAAAGAGCAGAGGGACGACAGACTTCCTAAGGGATGGAGCAAGGTCTCTGGCTTGTCTTATGTCACTGGAGCTTAGAGAATTACAGTGCTCTGTGAGCCATCCAAGGACTGCCCTTCAGACCAGAGACAGGTTCTTCCTTTGGACATGGGTCACCAGAGAATAGTTTTGCATTTAAATAAAGAATCCAGAAAGATATGGTATTTGGCTTCATTACTGATTTTCTCCCACTCCCATTTTCTCCCATTTTTTCCCTATTAACATAGGATTAAACCCTCTAAGTTTACCGAGGCAATGCCCCATTAGCTTCAACAGAAAGCATTTTTTCCTTTTTTGCCTTGTGTTTTTTTCCCAATAAAGACTGAGGGCTGTTATTTTGGTTTCTGCAGCAAGCAGTAGCTGGGCCCTGCATCTCATCACTTCACCATGACCTACTACTCTGCCCACTCTCCAGCCACACAGCTTGGTACAGGAAAAGTGGGGAGAAAGAAACTTTACTTTCTGTCATAGTAAACATTTCAGCAGTGTGGGCCTGGAGGAAAAAGAAGATATATGTAAAGATGTCTCATGGAGTAAAGGGAAGGCAGCAGCAGAGACTTGGAGCTGTGGGCTGGGACTGACATTTACAGATAGGATGTGCTTTTGAGTTTGCAGCCCTCAGTTTCAAGATGGCCTTAGGCACACAAAATTAATCCCATCTAAAGTGATTATGTCTCAGCATATACAGACAGTAATATGACCATTAAGCAGAGCAACAAAGCAAAAAACCCCAAAGAGACTGTATACTAGTAGAAACTAAGTTAGATGTTCCAATCACATATTTTGCAATGTTGTTAATATATTTTATGCCCTATCCGTGTTTGCTGGGTTTATGTGGCAAGATTTAGGTTTTGGAGGGACTACAGGGCTGGCTTCTGTAGAACCTGCTGGAAGCTTCTCCTGTTGTCTGATAAATCCAACACCAACCATTTCCAAAAATTGACACACTGCTGGCCAAGGCTGATCCCATCAGCAACGCTGAGACAACAGATTTAACAAAGTCTGCAGCCAGATAGAGGAGTGAAAATATGTGAGAGAATCAGTTCTGTAGATAGCAAGGTCCATGAGAAAGGAGGGGGGGAATGTGCTCCAGGTGCCAGAGCAGAGGTTTCCCCTGTAGCCTCTGGTGTAGACCATGGTAAGGCAGGATACCTCCCTGCAGCCCATGGGATCCACTCTGGAGCAGAAATCCACCCGCAGTCGCTGCAGGGCCCCATGCCTGAGGGACACTGTGACCCTGTGGGAAGCCTGTGCTGGAAAAGCCTCCAGGCAGGACCTATGAACACATGGAGAAAGGAGGCTACACTGGAGCAGATTTGCCAGCAGGACTTGTGACCCCATTTTGGTTTTATTTCTCATTATCCTACTCTGATTTGATTTGCAATAAATTAAATTAATTTTCCTCAAGCTGAGCCTGTTTTGACCATGACAGTTCCTGGTGTCTGCTCTTTGCCCACCCTTACCTCTCCTCACGAGCCCTTAGTTACATTCTCCCAGTGCAGCTGAGGAGGGCAGTGACAGAGCAGCTGGGGTGGGCACCTGGCATCCAGCCGTGGCCAACCCACCACGCCATGTCTTGTGTGTGCCACAGTTAAATAAGCACTTTTGCCATGCAACTTTTGCTCTCCTAAGAAAATGTGAGGAGGATAACACCAGGATTATGTTTACAGTCTATAGCATGGTAGAATGTCTACTTAGTGCATGCTAGGTTTTTCAAATAATCCCAGGGATAGGCAGCAACTACAGCTCTTTCTTTGCAGCAACACACCGCCCAGTTTGTTATTTAACATGTTTCTTTCTTTTAAGGTTTGTAACTGGAAAGGTTGAACTGCAGGGAAGCTGCAGGTTCAACCAAACCAGAATGGGTTATAGTAGATTCTCAAGTTATGTGAGCAAAAAACAAATATTAACTGGTGCCAAGTCACCAAACTACCTAGAATTCTTTACTGTTTTCAGGATAAAGTTGCATGAATAATTTCTTCATCATTCTGTTCAGAAAAGGAATTTCCCACATTTTTCTCCTACCTTACCTGCTTGTCCCTGTCCCCGTGATGCTCTTAGGCACCTTCCTGTTGCCATCAGGCAATGAAAGTGCTGATGCAACTTACTGGGGGCTGATGCTGTAGAGGGAATCCTAGCAATGTGTTCTCATGAGTTTGTGCAGTCCATACTGGAAACACCTCTGGATATAAAGAGCCCGAATAAGCCAAAATTCCAGTGGAGCTCTATGTTCTTACTGATAGCATCAAGATGGACGAGAGAGAAGCATGACCAACGGCACATTTTGGGATGCTGAATTTGTTTCTACATAACCACAAAATTAACACTTTTCACTTGACCTCATCCTGGCATTCAGCCAGTTACTAGGAAGTACATGAGTTTCTAAGACAGTCACTCTCTCCACTGTACATTTCAGAGCACTATTAATTTTGCCTTCTGAATATAACACTGGATAGGTAGAGAAGATAGAGGGCAGAAGAAAGCTTGGTCCTGGATAAATGAAAAGGATAAAGCAATGTCCTGTGCCAGCATGGGCATGGACACCTTCTCATGTGGGGCTGTGACTGGGCTGGGTGTCTGAGGCTACGTGTGCCTACACATGCCTGGTTCAAGGAGTGACTTACTAAAGGCAAGGCAGCTACCCTGGGCAGGTGTGACACTGAGAAGAGAGAAGCAGAGTGGTTCAGCTGCTGAAGGAGAGGCAGTTTTGTGTCAGGCCCAGGCTCTGAGCTTTTCAGTGCTGCTTATCTTCAGGCATGCTGTCAACCGATGCAAACTACAATGCTATCTTAGATTTGAGTGCACGTGCAGCCTCTGACCCCATCACTTCCTTTTCACAGGGGTGAGCTGGAGCAAACACAAATGTGCCATGACTTGTCTAAGGGTCCTCCTTACTCTGCAGTATATTCACACCAAAGAGGGAGTTCTGTATCTTTTATCCTTTAGGGAATTCTTTTTATAATTTGTAAACTAACTGATGTTCTGTAAAGATAGCAAAAATAATGCAAAAAGGTGGCTAAAAGGTTCATGTGACCCAGGGTAAATATGGTGATGATTATGCATGGAATATAAATAACCTATGTAAAGGGTACCAGTACATAAAATGCATATTTCTCTTTAAAGAGAGATGAAGAAAATATTTACTACCTTATTAAATAAAAAGAAATATGTAATTAAAAAACAATCACTAGCTTCAGAGCTTCAATAAGTCTTTTTATTAGGTATTAATAATTTTACTAGGTACTGGATTGCTGGAGGGCTGGGATCATATGAGTTGGTAATAAACCATCTTGATACATCATGTTCTTTCAGTCTTGCCAATGTGACATTTGCTGTGCAGGCACTAAGAATGTTATACATCTGAAGAAAAGCAAGTGAAAATACCCTATCGATCCTGAAACACTCTTACCAGCCCAAGCAAATTAATATTGAGGGCACTCAAGAACAAAAAAAGCATTTTGATGTGTATTCATATGACAAAAAATGTGGCACACAGTAAAGTTGACTCCTGGTCAGAAACTGGAGAGGTATGCCTAAAACCTAAGTGAAAGAGAGGGGCTGTTTTCCCTCTGGGTCACTGTAGCCACTTGTTCTGGGACAATACCTATCAGTGATATTGGTGTCATGTAGCACATGAAAACTGTTGAGATTTTATATTAGCTCTATTTCTGACCAATAAATGAGTCACAAACCAAAACCATTCTGATGCTTGATCCAAACATGTTCTGTGTAGTTCATTATTGCTGATGACTCCTGGGAAGAAAAATGACCATTAAGAATTGATCCCACCACTCCCATCTCCCCGATTTTCTCCAACCATGAAAACAGGTCTGGACATGTGGGCCTTCCCCATTCTGGAAAAAACAGCTCTTGGTTTTCAGTGGGATTATGGCCTGTGTATCCAAATCTGTTAGCAAGATGACATCAATGAATTTGAAATGTTGTTCTAATGTTAATGCTTCTCTAATTAGCAATGTTTGAAGTAGCTCTGCTAAACTAAGAACATATCCTAACCTCAAGCCAAAACTCAATCCAACCCCTCTTTTGAAAAAATTCAATTACCATTATTTTCTTTGTCAACATCATCTTCCAGAGCAGAGCCCACAACTCCCAAGAAAGAAGACAAATCATCTATAAGCATGATTCTGCTGTTACATAAAATAGTCTTATATAAATTAAGCCCTCAAAATATTTCTGCAAGCATTTTCACCTACGACTCAATAGTTTCAAGGAGATTTTCAGCTTCTACAACTGCCTTACCAATATCCAAATGCAATAAAAAATACTAAAAAGCAAATGAGTTCAACAACAACTCCACTACCTCCAAATGAATTTTTATCTGTGGGAGGACTGTAACAGAAACAGCAGCAGTGACTTAACCAAAAAACTGCAGTTTGGACTTTCCATTACAGCAGCAGTTGTGGAGGTGAGAATGTCTAGAAACGATCCCTCTTGGGCTTGCTCATACAGACATGTTTGCTTTCAAGCTGATGTATTTCAATATCTGTTCTGTTAATGCATATTTCCACAAGTATACTCATAATCTCTTTAAGGTTAGCAACAAAACCTCGCTCAGAAAGGTAGAGATGCAACACATCCATAGTAGCTGAGTTTTTACTGTAGTGCACCAAGCAGAAACCTACACATATGCAAAATTACAAAGCTAAGCAAATCTGCCTGGCAGAAGGGTAAGAAAGTGATGATCTGCCTGCTGTGCTGTCACGGAAGGCTGCCTTTTGAAGGCAGTAGCTGAGGGTTATATGAATTATAGACAGGTTGATGTACAGTTTTTCTCCTCTTTGCTGTGGCATGCTAAACACTCTTCTGGTAGTTCAACTTTAATAGAAGTGATATGTGTTTTAGAACCATTTTGTCATGTAGGCTTCATTTGCTTTCTTGCATATTTTAAGAACTCTGTGTTTATTCTCTTTGCATCTATTATTTGTACAAAGAATGTCTTGTGTTTACTCTTTCTTTTTCCTTCAGAAATTTCACACAGTTGTGGCAATATTGATTAGAGATAAAAATAAAGTGAAGTGTGTTCAAGAGAAAGTGACCCACCACCCATTATGTGAGATTTGCATAATAGGAAGATTTTTGTCTTAAAATGTGGATTGCCAGTAGTCATGAATCAGCTAGATGCCACGTCATTTTACAAAGGGCACCAGTTCCCTGTGAGCCCACCTTATTATTAATAATCCTTTTCTGACCTAGATAGGGTTTTGATTCCATTCTAAGTGACTATTCAATTCAGGTAGATATAGAGATGAGCATCTTAAGCAATTAGTCACTTAGCCAGGTTACAGAGCCATGTGTGAGTGCATATGAAGATGTACTCTGCAAGTGACCAAACCGCTTGTCTATTTGTATGACAATCACTTTGGCAAATCATACAGTTATTCAAGCCACTACATATGGGGGTTTTTCTGTAAAAAGAAATTAAAAAAAAATTTATGACACTGCCTTTCACAATATTGTGCTGCATAAGCACTAATTTGATAGCAAAATGATAACTTAAATATATTTTCATCTTTGGTTGGTTTTAGCCATAATTCATCAATATTAAGACTCACAGGATACTACCAAAGTAAAAAAAAATACCAGAACACTTAGGCCAGAGGAAGGGTTATTTTCCAAAATACTAAGAAGTAATTTTCTTTTACTTTCATAATTCTGGAGTTCATTACAATCCTTTCTCAAAGGGCTGCAGTAGGTCTTCACTAGAGCCCAGATTTGAAAAACACATCTTAACACTCGTCTGTTAGGGAGCAGGCAGATGAGTTCCTACTTCTACCACAGCCTGTGATCCTGCTGATTATACACATGCCTTAGCTGGATTATTCAGAGAGAAAGACCTTAAGATTTGCCTACAAAGGGCAAATATGGGAACTCTGAAAAAAGTATCTTCACTCAGAAGAGCACTCTTCTATTTTAGCTGATCAATTTTAGCTACTTACTACAGGATGAGAGGAGCTGCGCCATAAGCCTGCCTGTAACCCCTGACTGATCAGGACCCCTGGACAAGGAGTTCACATGTAGAAGTCCACACTGCAGACACCTGCAGATGGTCAGACAAAGCTCCCTCTGAATTAGTGATTCACAAGCATTATGGTAAGATTTTTGAGTCTGAAGTCACACACAATTGGATCACCTTGTCTGGAGTACAGGAAAAGGTACAGCTGGGCTTTTGTGTTCTCTGCTGTGTAACCCAGGGATTAAGGAAAGGAACTGAAGGCATTCTGCTGTTTTTTCACTCTCGTGCTCTCTTTTTGGCATTATTGTGACAGTCTTGTTACAGTTTAGTTCCTTACTGAGGCAGCTACATGACAAATATTATTTACTGGTCATTACATGAAACTTGCAAATATTATTGGAACATTTCTATTTCTGATACTAAATGTGTGCAACTAATTTGACTTGTCACTGTGAAGATGTGGAGACAGTTATATATGTGATACCTGTCTTCTTCCCATTCTAATAAGTATACTTATGACTAAACCCATGTTGCAGTAAAATTTACTGGTAGATTCAGTTACACCACAAGTTATCACTTAGTCCCAAGTAAACTGCAGAATTTGACATAATAATTCCTGATGTAGAGGGAATTTGTTCTTGCTTGTTTACAAGAAATCACTATTTTTCCTGCTTATTATTTGGCTATTATTTATCATACCACATGTTAGCAAGAACAAGAGAAAAGTTACATAGTTCTTTTCCTGTGTGTTGACAAGTGAAAAGTTTCAGAGGTTCTCTCCAGTCATGGTTCACATTTAAGCATCCACAGAATTTCTTTCCTGAGGATCAGAGACACATCCTTGATAAACAGGAACAAATAAACAAACTGAGTCACATGTAATTGGAAACAAGGATTATGATCCTCAGTTAAAACTGATTAAAGTTTGCAAACCCTAATTCCATATCCTTACCCCGCTTCCTGCAGGGTGATTATTTTTCTTCCAAGTCGTCACATCAATTTTACAATTTTAAAAACTACTGCTGTTAAGGAGAGTGAAATGTTGAAATAATATGTGTGAATCCTTTACTCCTGGGTAAAGATTGAAACCCATGTCAGGGCATACATTTGTCTGCCCATGGGAAGTAGTGAATGGATTCTATATTTGGCTTTGCTTGTGCATGTGGCTTTTGCTTTACCTGTTTAACAGTCTTTATGTCAGCCCCCAAGTTTCCTCCTTTACCTTTCTGGTTCTCAGCTCTGTCCTGCTGGGGGTGGAGGGGTGGTGAGCAAGCAGCTGTGCAGTGTTAAGCTGCCTCCCAGAGTCCAATCACAACAGATAGACATGGCTATGGGCAATTCAAATGTGAGGATATAGCAAGATGTTGGTAGGCAAGAGAGGATGTGATGAAGATACAGGAAACATCTTTGTGCCTTTGAAACATCTTTAAATAAATTCCAGTGGTGTTTTGATGGAGACCCTTCTTCAGTACTGGTGGCCAGAAGCTCATCAAAACCTTACCAGAAAATTACCTGAGACCTAGGGCTTGCTTACAAGCATGCACTTGCTGCTGGAGGTGGGAACGCCCTTAGAACAGTTTTTCCTTTTACTTTTTCCTTTTCTAATGCATAATGGGCAAGCAGTAACTAAAGTAACTAAGGCCAAGAAAAATGCCAGAAAACATTACCTGATTAGGGGACAGCAATTCTGCTACATGACTACTTTGAGGTTTAAGTATTTGTTTTTGTTCTTTGTTGAAATTAAATCCGGAATGTTCTATCAGTTGTTTGTACTGGTAGGATGAATGTGTCACTTTAATAGTTGGGTGGTGTAGGGACAAGACAGGCACATGGCAGACCCAGGCACAGCTTCCTGCTCTACCTGATTCTACCCTGATTTTTCATTCTGCATGAGGGATTTGAACATGTTTCTCTCACATACTCACTCAGCATGAGGGTTAACCAGCTCTGGAGTATTTCCTTTGCATTTTCTCTCTCTTACTATAATACTGGATAGCTCAGTGCAAATGTTTTGAGAGCTATGAGAAAGCTTTTGTATAAGATTTTGTGCCTCTACAGCCTACAGTATAAATGGTGTTCTCACAGTTATTGCAATTCAGGAAACTGCTAAGGATGGCAAAGGCATCTTACCATCCCCAGGGAAGAGGAGGTAATAGGGCAAGCCAGGAGCAGCCAGGGGTGGTGATGGATCTTATCCCAGCAGCAGCACAGCCATGTAAGCAGGACTATAAACCACCATCCCACTGAACTCATAAGAACTGCCAGGCTGATAAGGGAACTCCCTTTTCTCTGATATCTCACAAAATGACATTTCTGCCCACCAGATAACACACAACTCCTTGGTGGGATTTCCTATCTCATCTTTGAGCCTAAGTGTCTAATTAAGCCCCGGTGTCAGGTAGGTGTCAAAATGGTAGGGGGAATTTTCAACAGCCTATGAAATCACTTCAATCACTTCAAACTATTCAAGATAATCCAAACATGGAATTTTTCCAGCAAAGCTGGAGATCACAGAGCATCCAGGCAGCATGGGTGATTCTGGTCATCTCTTTTCTCTGACCCAGATGGAATTTCCTCATGCTCATGAAACTATGTCTGTTTTTATCCATTGTCCAACTGCACCTCCATTGAAGTACACTTATTTTATCAGCACTGGTGGTTATTTCTTTGCCATTTATTTGCTGTCACTGGGATGGCTGTAGTGTGGTGTGTTGGTCTCTAGGGACTTAGGTGAATTAACATCTGAGGATTTTATCAGAGTTTCTGCACATTGATGGTAAATGTCATGAGAAATAAAGTCACAAGGTTACACTTCTTTCATGTTATTGTAGTTTGAAATGGGTTGTGACTGTGGCCAGATGTCTGCAACCCTCTGTAAGACTGAACCACACCTGATGAAGGTGACAATCACACTATAGTGTTACAAAGTTAACTGGAAATTAGGATGATCAGCGTGAGTCATGCTGTCAGGGAAAACAGTTCTACACTTTTGTTTGGTTCTGTTATTTGGTGGATCAGCTTCTCTAAAGACATTCCAAATAGTATACAACTGCAAAGATGACTAAGTGCATTTTGCATGCTGCTGTTTAGCTGCTAGTGATGGCACTCATCATTGGGCAAGCACAGTACTTTTCCAAATTTGGGTATAAGTCCATGGTGGCAAGCTGACGGAGGGGCTCTTCCCCTTTGATACAACAGCAAGAAATACAGCACAGAAACTGCCTTTCCTTCTCTTAGCTCCCATGAGGACTAACCCCTCTAAGAACTTCTTGTCTGTATTTTTGTTGCTGACCCTTTAAATCAGGCAAGAAACTTCATACCTGGGTGGCCATTTCACAAACAGCAGACACTTGCTTCATGTTTTTCCACTGGAAATCATCTGATCCCAGTATTCTCTTACTTCTGTCCAGGGATATGGCCTGCATACTTGCTACCTTCTTGTACAGATGGAAGGCAAAATGAATAGCATGTGTTTTTCTCAAGGCAAGAAAGCAAGTAAGAAAAGGAGGAAAGCCTAATCTTGCTTAATTTGCAGCTGGATTCCATCCTCTATTTTAAAGTCTGGATCCCATGGTCTTCAGAGAAGTTACAATGATGTATGTCACTGATGTATGGCAATTCAGACCACCATAATTATTACTATTTCTTCTAACCTGCTTGAACTTTCTGCATTTACTGGATATTTAAAACTTTTTCCAGCTTTTACTTTGCAACAAGCTCTAGATCTTGCTAAACCTAGGTGCCTGTGAAAAGCTATACTGGATTTGGGGAGAGGTTATGGATGCCTTACCCTAAATTTTGTAGCTATTAGCTGGAGTATATTATAGAGGAGCAAAGCAGGGTGAACCAGAATAAAAGTGGTGTTTGCAACAGATTTTGTCATTTCCATCTCTAACACAATTTTGTTCCTTGGAAATTTATAAGGCAGGAAAATCAATTTCAAATAAGCCTTCTGAACTCTGGTGGGCGGAGGGGGGCAAGTGGTCTTTTTATTTTTTTTTCCTGTACTGTGATAGAATCTCATAAAATCAGGCTGGAATATCTATTTTAATGACCCATTAAAATAATGTCTTCTCAGAAAAAAAAAAAAAAAAGGGCACTGGCTGCATTCTAACCTGCCAATGTAAGTGGAATGTTTGCACAAGGCAGCTTGCATACACCATACTGACTTCATTCCCTCTCTGAACTACCTGAAGATTTACTCCAAATGGGTCAGTAGGATCTGTCTGAATTCAACTCCACTCGGACTCAGGGAACTGCAGAGATTAGTCAGAGTTACAATCTGTCTGAAGAACCAGCAGCCAGGACTAATGATCTTTCCCAATGAAAGCTCCCACAGGTGAACTTTGGGATTCATGCAGCACTGACGGTCCATAACACACTGTAAGGCCGTGCCACCTGCAACAATCACTCTCACCCTCACTTCCCAATGTGCCACTCTGTGCCAGGAATTGCTTTGCCAGGTGTAACCAATGAATTGGTGTCAGTCAGGTGAGCACCCCTCATGGAACACATTGCAGAAGGGTCTGGGTTGGAAGGGACCTAAAAGATCCATTTAATCCAACACTCATTTGCACACTCACTAAATAGACTTCTAATACATAGTTCTGTTGAAACTGTGATACAAAGAATTCTAATCATCTCACACATAGAGCCAGTGGAGGAAAAAGGTTTTCCATGGAAAGCAGTAACTGGATATCTCAATAGTCTTGGGTTTTAGAAGCTGTTCAACCATAAAACTAACATTAAATAGCTTCACAGTCTTTTTAGTAAGAAATCAGCTTTGATAGCTTAAACAAGCTACTAAAGACTCTTCACTCTTTACAAACCTGCAAGTGTACATGTGGTTAACAAAATATCTTTGGAGTAAACGTGCCTGACGTTTAGAATAAGAACTCATATAGGTGACATGCTCTGCTTTGTGCACCAGGCTGATTAACACTCAACTGTAGTAGACAAGCACAGAAAATACAGTAACACAACATTAATGGTTCAGTATGAAAAAAACTAAATAATTGCCTAAGATACCTGAAATCAATAGCAAAGGGGTGTTTGGAGTACCTCATAAAACCATGCTGCAGTGTTTGTTGTTTCAGTGCTTTCAGAACTGATATCTAGGCTTGGGTAGTAAGCTACTGCCAAACAATTGTTTTCTCCTTCATCATGTAGAAATAGATCTTAGTGGTCTATGCAGCACAGGGAGCTGCATCTGTAGAGACTGCTTACACAAGGAAATGCTGCTGATTCCCCCATAAAGTTAAAAGATAGCTGGGCTTGGGGGCTGCCACCTTAGAAGCTTGATTCTGCAATCCCTTAGTGTGACCAGCTCTGCAATGAGTAAAGCCTATGTACAAGTCATACATAAAAATTCAACTAGAAATGTTTGGTGTGGGAGGTTGTAAGAGATAATGACATTTCTCACTTTTCAGTTTGAAAAAGCCGTAAGTCTTGCTCACCAAAGTGAGTAGGCAGCTCAGTTTTGGGCAGAATACCAAACATTTGGCTTCTAAGAGTTCTTTTATCGGCCTAGAATAAGAGTTCTTTTATCGGCCAACCTAGAATAGATTTTGCTCTGAAGAATAAAAGAAAAAATCCACCTTCATTTAGAAGCATCAGAGTAGAGGTGATGTCTGAATCCAACATGTAAGAGAGCCAGTAAGCATGTTAGTAGATCTCACTCCTATTTTGCTGTTAGTATTCATTCAATGCCAACAGTGTTTTACTGAAGGTGTTGACATGGCTACCTACCTTTTCAAAGAACCCACAGATTTTAAAAAGTAGGCATATGATGGTTATGTTCGTATCAGTCTTAAAATACTGATGTAAGGTTACCCTGAGAGAAAGGCAGGCAGGAGCAGAATCCTGAAAAGGAGACTTATACCTTCCCTGTGGTAAAGAAATCTAAATTGAGATGAGCCTGCCCTTGTAAAAAAGAAAAAAAAAAGAAAACACACAAAAAACCCCCACCAAACAAACAACAACAACAAAAATAAACAAACAACAAAACAAACCCTCTTGCTGGCAGAAGCTCTGGATAGAGATGACTTCAGACAGGAGTATGGCCCCAGATCGTGTGCTGCAGAAGCAAGCCAGCAGTGTCCTCTGGAAAACATGGTACAATGAATGAGGATTCAGAGGGAAATCTCATTTCTCCTTTTCCTTTGTAGCAGGCCAGGATCTCAGCCAATTAAAGGCACGACACACAACGAAAGAAAGTTGCTCGGGATAGTGCATAAAAATAAGGAGCTTTATTACTGCCTTTTATTTTTGGACTTAAAACTTTGTAATATAGTGCTTTTTCTAAGATCAGCATATTAACTTCAGTAGAAACAATAGCAAGAAGGGAAACAATAAATCAGTTTGAACATTCACTAACCCAGGCTGCAAAAAGAATAAAAAACCTTCATCAGTCACAATTACCTATTAAAACACATTCTCTATATTCTGTTCTCTTAAAAACCTTGCAAAAAAGCCCAAAAAATTGCGTGACGTGCTGGCATGTCTGTTTCTGTAAATGCTGTTTTGTTCTCTCAAGCCCAACTTTGCCAATGGGAAATGACAATTCCCCAAGGGAAAGCTGGCGTGCACTGGGACGTGCCAGAAGATGGGTGAGTAAAACCTCTGCGCTTGTCCACTGCATTTGTGTGTAAGTCATTGCTTCTCAGGAGCTCCAGACAGTTTGCACAACCTCCTCTCTGGTGGTTTTATTTTCTTAATAAAAGCTTACTTGGAACAAGCACAGCATTTCAGTTGGGGACTGGATCACATTAGAAACAGAATGCAGAGATGGGAGGGCAGCAGTCAACCTTGCCCTCTGAGCATCTCCTTTCCTGCCTGCCTGCCTTCCCTTCATCATGGATACTTCAGCTACCTACAAATCGCTGTACAACCCAAAAGCCACTCTATCATGTTATCTTTTCAGATTATATTATTAATAGTGTCTTGGTGGGAGGATGCATCCCTGTGCCCAGAGATAATTGTTCAACTTTTCAAATGCTCTTTGGACCACATTTTGGGCAGAGCTTTTCCAATGACAAGTGTACGGTGATTTATAACAAAGCTCTTAATCCAGTCAAACCAAATAGAAATTGAGCAATTGCATGAAAAAAAATCTCTGCAAATCTTGTTATTTTCCTTTCTTCTGTCTTAGAAGTGGTGGTTATTTAATGCTTATACAGTATTCACCAGTTTTATCTAACTCCTAGATAAACACAGTAGTGTCCATGGATGAGGATCAGTACCTGTAATGCTGCCTGGAAATACCTCTCCATAGCAGCAAATATTGTGTAACACAGGAAGTGTGATCATCATTTGTGCTGGAGAGGGCTGTGAGTAGAGACCTATAGTAGATCCAAAAAGAAATGCTGGCTGCTTTAGCAAGGATAAATCCTGATTATGCCAATAGGATGTGCTGAGACAGGTCTTCCCAAGCTTGTGGAATTGCCTCTTGCAGAATTTTGGCTCCCCAGAGTGTTCATACCTCTGCTCTTAGTGCAAGCACTCTTCTTTCACCCAGCTGTCCATACTAAAATCACATTCAAAATTATATAAACACATATTTTAAACCCCCACAATTTTTCCCTGGGATGAGAAAGGACTTAACATGATAGGTATTAGTCATCTTGCTTACATAACTATTAGAAGGTGGTCTGATATCATAGTGATGGGTATCACATAAAAATAGAATACGAAGTCTGAAAACTTTCAAAACATATTGAGACCTTTCTTGACCTACATTTTGTATCACATATTATTTTTGATCTACGGATAAAGGCAGGATTATCAGCACCATGGTATTTGGACACTGCCCAGGAATGGAAGAGTGGGGAGAATCCTGTAGCAATCTGTTAACAGGAATACTTTATTCCTGACTGACAGATGGAGAACCAGAAAGACAGAGAGGTTATCTGGCCCTCACAAATTCACAAAGTACATCTGCAACAGGCTTGGGAGAAAGCTCAGTGCTTGACTTCTTGCCTAGTGGGAAACATATCAGCTTAACCATAGCCTGCACAACATCCATTCTTGCTCTCTTGTTAAAAATCTCTGTATTCCTCTTTCCATCACTCAGCATCTTCTCATTTAACTGACTGCACCATTTCTTTCTCTGCTTCCAAGCACCCTCTCAAATATCACAACAGCTATTCTTCACTAAAGACCATTCCACATTAGTTTTTTCCTTATTAAGCGGCTCTTCTTTACATGAAAGAAGGAGTAGACCACCAAAGGGTGTTCACACCTATCACAATCCCTGCATGACTCTGTTCTAATAAACCCCTGTAGTTCAGATTTTCCAAAAGTCTAAATTACTGTTAGTAGAGCACTTTATAATGTTTTACCCCTTCGTTTTCTACTGTTGCCACTTAGTAAATTGCTAGTAGAAACTAGTAGAACACTGTCACTCAATATCAGCATTTTCTTGAATTAATTATTGAGTCAAAATAGAAATGTGAAAAATGGTATAGATTTGATCTGCATCACACAGAAGCCAGAAGTTAATGTAACTTTGATTAGCATTTTTCCTAAAGAGCTGCACAGGAAAGAGAAAAGATTAAAGGTGAAGGTGATTTCCAGTAAATACAACTGTCCTTTAACATCATCTTCTGGGCAAGATGCTCCAAGCCTCAATAGAAAAAGGCTCATCAGATGCAAAACTGGGCTGATGCAAAAGAGGTTCAGCTGTTTCTGATGTGAGCTGTTTCCATACAGGGCATAAGCCATAGGAAACACCTATCAGGCTGTTAGCTGTCCTAAGAAAGTGCATGATCTTGACTGCTTTTTGTTTGAGGATTTTGCATCTAATTTGAACAGAAGTGATGATTTTGTGGAATTCATAACTTGTGTTGGCATTGTTGTTGTTATTGTTAAAGCTTTTCAAGTAGATTTGCTTTGGTGGATGGATATAGAAGTGAACTATTCAATATTGACATTTGAAGTTTGAAGTTTTATCTGGCTTAACTGGAACTAGCTATATAAATCACAGGGATTCCTTTCTGTTCCCACATTGTTTTAGGACTACTGTTATAAACAAAAAACCCCCAACAAAACAGAAATCTTTATAATCAGATCTAAGAAAATCTCTGTTATTTAAATAAATGAGAAAAGGTTTTATTTCTAGGGGGAAATATGAACTTATTTTTTCACTTCTTTTTCGTCTTGACATTTTTTCACCACACAGATTAGATATTAGGAAAAGAAATTGGTTTTGAAAGACATATTGACTGAGTAAATACATAATTCATAGCTCTTTTGTGGCTATTTTAGTGCAGGGAATGACCTTGATTATCTCTTAAAATACCTAGCAGCCTTCCTCCTCTCTGAGATTATGAATCTGTAGTTTCCACTGATTGATACACCAGGGTATAAGCTCACCACTGACTTGCTCTGAAGACACATTGAAATAAAATCTGACCCCTCAAATGTCTGGACTGAACACAACACATGGAAATACAGGTGGTGGGACTGGATTTTTCCATGTAGTTATACAGGCCACACTGCCAGTTTCATTGTGAATCCAAATCCTGGAGCCATATTGCTATATAGGGCTCTTGGTCTGTGTTTTTAATCAATTTAATCAATTTAATTCAATTCAATTCAATCAATTTAATTTCTATCTTTAATTGGTGCAGTGGAAAGCCAGGAAATGTGGAGGGAGTGCACCCTAATGGCTCAGGAATCAGAAAACAAATAAAAGAGCATCAGGTTTTCCTGACGCCATTCCCTAGATTTCCCTGACTCATGCTTTTTTAATGTTTGGGAGTGACTGTAATGTCAGCTCATCAAACTGTTTTCCTCCTAACAGTGCCTAAGTTAGAATTTCAGGAGACTGTAACGAAATGAACTACATCCAAAAAATCCAGACAGTTGTGCAACTGCAAACCAGTGACCTGTTTGAATCTGTCTTATCTTAAATATATCATGGAATGTTGACTCTCTGAGGTATTCTCCATCCTTTAATAATTTCATTGACAGTCATTCCTCTGCCCGTTTACGAGCACAAAAAAAATAGGAATTAGTGAATCACTGGCACATGATTTTTACATGGGAAAAAAACAAGTAGTTGCCCAGTGCATTCTTTTTTTCCCATAAAGAAAAAAACATTGGGAAATGTGAACTTGTGGGTGCTGCCCACAAAAATGCAGTGTATTATCCCTCATTCTCCACTGTGCTCTTTCTGAACACTTGAGAAGGTAATAAAAATCCCTACCACTTAAATTTTGCAATGTATCACATTCTACATTTTAGTAATAAAATCTAAGTACACTTAATTATACATACATCTCTTTAACTAATACATTTTATTGTTGCACTTAGCTTTGCAGCTGTTAACTGCTTTAAGCAGGAGCTTTTCATGTTGTTCCTGGCATCTGAGGGCTTTTTCCATCAAATACTACTTCTCTAAGCCACTTTATTTACTTCAAAGGCAGGTGAATTATTTAAGGATTAAAATGAAACATCCCTTAGCAATTGTTAATTTATTTAAGATTAGTGCTACTTAATGTAGCTGCTGTAATATAACTTGGCAGTTAATGCTAGCCAGTAATATATCATTGATCTGCAAACATGCAGTGGTCAAAACCCAGATTTTCCATGCAGTTGAAAAGCCTCACATGATATCTTGCTCTTCCCTGGAAAGAGAGAAGAGGAAGGAAAAGACACAATTTTCTGTGGAATAGAATCACAAGTCAGTGATTCATTAAATCCTGCTCTATTTCATGGTCATAAATGGAGAAATGATTCTCTGTGAAATGGTATCTTCATAAGTTTCCTGTTCAAGTGATAATTCAAGTCAATATTAAGTCCAACAAGTTCTCCTCTGTCAAAATTTCCAAGGAACAGTTCTTTCCAGTGTGAAAAATGACAGTATGTACAGTTGAAACAGAACTCAATTTTTTAAGTGGCAGTATTGCAAGCTGGGCATCTTCTGCATTTCTCAATCTCAACCTGCACTAGCATGTCGTTCTTACATTTGTCTTTTAAAAGCACAGAAAAAAACAAAGTGACATTTCAGCAGCATGTTGGAGAATCTCAGATATTTTCAGAAAATCTTTTCCATTGAATATTTTGACTGCTCCATTTTCAAATAGTGGCCATAACACAATGAAACCAGCCTCACAAAAGATGCTGACATCTAAATCCATGCTGGTAGCAGGGTCACAATTTGCACACCGCTGTAGCTGAAGCCCTTTGTGTGGTCATTTTAGATTGCTTTGTGGTGAAATTCATCCCATGACTTTAAGCAGTACAAAAACTTCACGTCGCCTAAATCCCACAGCATTTTCAATGAGTTATGCAGGGCATACAGGCAGCCTAAGCCTCTGCTGAGGCCTCTCTGAAGTGTTTATTGTGGATATTATTAGAGCTGCCTCCTGCATCAGATGAGTGCAAGGTGGTGTTTTTGAGGCACTTGTTGCAACCCTGTTGGGAGCCTGAGCTCACAAGTGTAAAATGCGCTAGCTGGCTTTGTAGTATGATTTATCAGGTAAGGCTGAAAAACCCACCAACTGCAATTTGCATAGGCTTTGGAAAATGGACCTGGTGTGCTCACTCTGGGACATTCCCTCCACTATTTGTGCTTTGGGTTTCAGTATTGTGTGAACCTGAGAACTCAAAGTGAAACTGGCCATAGCCATGCACACGTCATCGCCGTGCTGCGAGCAAGGACTCTGCTGCTGCCAGCAGCAACCAAAGCATCTCCAATCCCAGCTGCCCCCAGAATGGCTCTGCAGGATCCATTCCCAGTCTCTGCCAAGAGGAGGCTTTGGCCAGGGCAGTGCTCCAAGTCACAGTGTCCCATGCACCTTGTGCTCACACAGCCCATGTGATCAGCAGCATTCCTGCCTGTATGGGCCTGACTTGTTTCAAAATGTGTGAGGGAAGACAGTGGATAGATTGGGCTAAAAAAAGTTTGCTAAGGTCTTTTTACTGTGCCATTGCAAATATCAAGGATTTCTTGTTCAGGGATAAAACCAAGGTGAATTTACCTGTTTTGTGGTCCAAAGAATTTTTACAATTCAGCCACTTTTCATTTTTTGCAAGACTCAGTTTAGGTTCATATCAAAGAGCCTGAATGCTTTAAACTAAATTTAAGCTAGCCTACAACTTCATCAAGTTTAAAAACCAATGAGATGCCTTCACACTTAAACTAGTATTGAATTGGGAGTTTCTACTAGAGATATAAATATGTGTATAAGACAGACACAGGAATTGAGGAAGGTAGTTCTCTTCATAAAAATCCAGTGAATATCAAGTGAATAAGAGAAAAACTCATTTAAATTGAATTAAACTTACTACATTTGGTTTAAAATGTTCCAAATATTCTAGCAAAACAACAGAGTAACTATTCTGTTTTGCAGTTTTGTCAGAAATAAATGAGAATTGCTAACAAATGAAAGCAAATTAATAAAACAAAATTCAAATATTTGTTATATAAATCCACACAATCCTGATGTTTTCACACAGTAATAATTTATTACTCTAAGAAGAGATTCCAAGTTTACAGGTGATACAGATAATTATTAAAATGCCTCTACTGCTGCTTCAGATTTTTCCTTACTCAAGTCCCTCAACAATTGTCATCACTGCTTTTTTTTCTGTCTTGCCCATTAAAAAAAAGACAGAGAATGAAAATAAATTTTCAATAGTAAAGAAGAAAAACAACTTTTGCTCTACTGTTAAATCAGGATATTCTATAACTGCAAAGTAAGTCAATTTATAACTAAATGGTTAGAGTAACTATTTCTGTTTGAGAGGACCACAACCCACAGGTGGAAGAAAGAGATACCGAATTTCTAGTAAATAGATGTGCAGTTACTCTGAATTTTGGTTCAGTAGAGACAAGATGTGGACTTTAGCTCTTTGAGTATTCCTTGTTTTTGTAGATGTGAATATTTAGGACTTGCCTTTCAAATCAAGACAGAATTATTCATCCTGCTGAATAATTTAAACCAGCTAAAGAAACCTGACCCATTAACCCTCACCTGTAAGATACAATAAATATTGCCCACTCAAAATTCTGCCTTCTCAAACACTTTTCACAAGTTACCACATTTATTGCCATGTGCTCAATGGAAACAAGTCCAAATTCTTTTGATCCCCAGCACCTTATCTAAAGAAATGACATTACCTGCTTGGATTTCACTCAGTTGTTAGTGACTAAGCAAACATCTCTGCTTCTTTAGCTGATCACATAACTGTAAGCAACTCTTGCTGTATTTGTTCTTTCCAGATTGCTCTCAATTAGGTCTTTCACAGGGCAATCACATCTCAGCTCTGATGTCAGGTAGAATGAGTGCACTGCTGATCACCAGAGGCATACAGACTTCACCCTGGAAACAGTGAGAGGAGTCTTGTGGGCACACACAAGTGCATGCTTGTGCACTCACACACATGAGTATAAGGGAACACACTGAGCAGGCTTCTTAGGAGCTCTCATTTTTTTTGAATTGCCAGAAAATCAAGAGCAGGAACAGCTTGTAATTTTCAACCAACCAGGCAAGAAGCAAGAGAAAGATGCTTGAGGGGTAGGAAATTTGGTGTGAGATGAAGTCAGGATCACGAGACAGTCAAAGAATTAGGGGAGTCATGGGGAAGACTTGCTTTGACATTAATAGGTAAATCTGGTGCAGAATGATCAGTAAGTTTGCCATAGAATCATGAAATCATTGAGGTTAGAAATTTAAGATCAAGTCCAACCATCCACTGCTATTGGTGGATATCAATGTGATAAATAAAATTCCAATCACAGCCTATTATTCCATACAAAGGAAAACGAGCTGGTAGTTTGCAGGGAAAACCTTTACATG
Organism: Camarhynchus parvulus; assembly: GCF_901933205.1. Taxonomy (NCBI): domain Eukaryota; kingdom Metazoa; phylum Chordata; class Aves; order Passeriformes; family Thraupidae; genus Camarhynchus; species Camarhynchus parvulus. Next base: position 106,347,527 of record NC_044573.1, on the reverse strand, counting down.
CCTGTGATTGTATGACTACAACCTTTTCACGTTATAGGATACCACCTTCTCAGGACACCATGTTAATGAGAGGATTGATTAAAACCCAGTGAATCTACAGGTGACATAACCCTGTCCATCTCCTGGCCTTTCTGCCTGACTGCACAGGCTAACTGGTTTTGAGCGTGCAGAGAGAATCTTTGCCATGTGATTGCTACTCAGACACTGTCTCTGTAATTTAGATTATGAAAGGCTTGTGGTGACTTTCAGGTTTTGTCATCAATAGCATGTTTTTGGCGTGGGTGGTGTAGATGTGCCAAGCCCAGCACATCATGATGAGAGTATGAACTATTTCAGGTACTCTGCTATAGCAACTCTGTCGTGCTTGATTAAGCCACAGGTTAATCCAGTAGGAAGAATAATCTAGAGTGTATCTATAATGTGGTTTCCCAAGTCCATCAAAATTGATAAGTTATCAGGTCCCCCACATGGAAGCCTGATCTTGTGGGGAAAAGTAGGAGGTAAGCTACCCTGGCACTCCTGGCACAGGGGGCACGCTCCTTGCAGAGCCTCACGGAGGAGTTAGTGCATAAAATGCCCTGCTTGTTCTGTTAATGTGCTCACAGGATTTTAAAACCCTCTGGAATCTTTTATGGTCATCCATGGGCCCAAACAGTGACTGGCATAGGTCCTCTGCAGATTTAAAAAAGAAACCTCTCTATCTTACCCGTCCTGTCATCACCTTGCCTCTACAGAGATGTCCAGGCTGTTTCACGTGGTGATCTTTGGGCATTTGGATGAGAGTGCTGAGATGGCCTTGCTTTGTAAACATCATTGAAACGTTGGCTGGCTTTCCAAATCTCTTGTCTTGTTCCCCTAATTTCCTGTGCTCACTTTAATTTATAGAAAGTGTTTTAATGATTGGGCAGCAAGGACTTGTCAGATCAGATGGGAGAACCATCTGTCATTAAAGTACAGGGTAGAAATTCAATGCCATAATAAACCTGAGCTTTAAAATCACCTTGTTTCCTGTGGAGAGGTAACATATCACAGGACAGAACTGCAAAGTCCTGCTTCTGACTTTGAATGTCTGTCCATCAACTGTCAACTGTGTTGCATCAAAGTAGAAAAGAGTGTATGACTCAGCTTCCTGCAAGTACAAAATTAATGATGGTACACAGTGCAGCCCAGAGAAATGGGAGGTGGTGAAATGCTCCACGCTTGACCCTAATGGGCACTGTTCAGGATGTTGGTCAATGTTCTTCAAACAAAAACAAGCTCCAGTTTGTTCTATAAAATGAGGAATGCAGCATAGAAAACTGGGTCTGTGCCACAGAAAGTCCAGTGATAGCGGTGACTAAGAATTTTACACTGTGTTGAGTAATACCGCTCTGCGGGGCGATGCAGGAGAAGGAACAATTTAGCACAGTGTATACTCAGATTTATAGAAAATCAGCTTCATGGAAACTGCCACCAGAGCGGTACTGACGGGTTTGCATTGTGTGAGCGCTGAAGAAAAGCAAAACAATGCTGGGAAACAGATTGATTTTGTTCTCAGCTACTCTGCATAGATGAAACTTTTATTAAGACATGTTGTCTTGCTCTGGCAGCAGATTGAAAATTGCCTCCTAAAATTCTGGTGACCTAGGATGTGCTCCTTTTCCCATTGCAAGAGTTTTTTAAGTCAGTGTAGAGTTAATTGGTGCAACAAAGCTTTTGGGGCTTAGGAGGTTCAGGAACAGACTGCCCACATGCAAACTGAAGACAGAGTTGTTATGCTCTTTCTTTCCAGTGCAGCTGCATGCAAGGAGTGGGGAAATGTGTAATCACTACCAGTTTCTTGGCAGTCACTCTTGTAAGTTAAAAAAGATAATTGCCGTGTTGGGCCACACGTTCCTTGTACCTTGTGTATACAGCTCTCATCAAATGCATGCAGGTCCTGAAAGGAGCAAGGGCAGTGCAGGATCGCCCTCACACTTTCTCAGAAGCAGAGAAGGGAGACGAAATCATGCTTTTACCTTCGCAAACTGAAAGTCTCCATTCCTCCCCAGCTGACAGCTGTGCTGTGTTTCCAGGTGCAGCTGTGCTAGAAGCTTGGGTTTGCACCTATGGGCTTTTTCTGAAAAGCAGAGGGCTGGTGAGGAATCAGTTCTGCAAAAGTCCAGTTTAGAAGACATCACATACCAAGATCACATAGATTTGAAAGAAGGTTTGGGCATTTTTAGGCCATTCTGACCATTTGAATAATGGAATCTGTTTTTAGAAGTAATGTGGGTAATATCTTTTATGACATAAACTGGGGAAAACCAGACAAACTTCAAGGCAGGCCAGTTCTTCCTTAGATACAAACAAGCACGTTCATAAAATCTGGTTTATCATATGGCTGGCTGTGTTTAGGTCTCCTTTGTTTCATTTTTTCCACTAGCGCTTTCTGTGCATCTGAGTGCCTGCAGTGATGCCAATTTTACGATCTTTTCACACACATGAACTAACACATTCTGCACCATTCTCAACCCTACATTTTAAAGGAAATTACTTCAGAACTCACCCCAGAAAATAAAATTTCAAGGCAGAAGAACAACTATTGATTTCTAGTTCATCCACTAAGAAAAAAAAAATCTTGGTATTGCAAGTGGTCTCCTTTTACCACATGAACATGTAGATTTAAAATGCACACTGTGGCTTCTAAGTTATTTGCAAAATCTGCTGCAAGTAACATCTTTAAAATACAGAAACACAGTGTGTTTGGAAAATAATTACAGATAACTTACATGTATTTTGTAAAATATTTAAATACATGTACAAACATGAAAGTTTATGCTATAGGAAAACACCAATTCTACCTACATTGTTGTAAAATTAATTACAGCTCAGTATTTTCAGATGGTGGTATACAATCTTACAGATTTCTAACAGCACTGTTGTTATTCACTTTAACCAGGATAATATCATGTGGCTCCAGTTAATATGAGAGCCTGTAATTAAAAATTACAATGGTAAATGCTATAACTACACAGTAAGAGACTTGTCTTGAAAATCCTAAACAGCTGGTGGGAGTGGATTTAATACAATTTACGCTAATAATTGTTGAAGAGCTTGCATGCATAGACTGGAGCTGTGGTCAAACCTCACTTTCAGGTCTGGAGCTTGACTGTCTGTATCTGCTGCGTGACAGCAAACAATCTCTATTTCTTTCTGCACTTTACATCTTATCACACTCTAAGACCATGTATACAGCAGATATTATTTCCAGTGTTTAAACCCATTTTTTGACTTACATGGCATGCAGACTGAAAATGCCCGTGGTTGCACTTTGTTGTGCCATTTTGACAGACAACATAAGGTTTATTGTAAGTTCTGCCAGTGCAATCTGGCAGGAGGGTCCTAGTGAATTTTTGTGTGAATCTGTGACTGAAAAATTGCCATCTGACAGCTGAATTTTTTTACTGACCTCTGGCTCATATCAATTTCAAATGCACACTTGTAGAAACACGTCTTCAACATACTTTTGAAAATGTGTGAAAATAATTGATGAAATACTATTTTTCTTTTCACTTTAGCTGCTATTCACAGCAGTCTGCAGGATCCTAAATTTGCAAATGTGTGGAAAAACAGAAGGTTTTTAAATTAGGAAAAAACTTCTTCTTTGCACTGGCTGAGTAGAGCAAACAATCTGACTTAGTTTACCTAATATGTACTTATTTTTGCTGGTTCATTTGCTGTAACCTATAGAGCTCCTTGGTCTGGCACCTCATATATTCACATGACTATCATTGCCAGTAAAACTGAGAGACCAGAAATGAGCAGCAGGGTGAAGGGAAAGGGGAGGGCTGACAGATATATTTTATGTGAATTAGACTGTTTTTGCACTGTATCTACATCCAGATATATATCACCAACTATGCTAGTCAGACTATGTCCTGACATGGGTTAACCCTTTATCATCTAAAGTTTCTGGAGACACCTTGGCTTTCAGTATGCTAAAAGGACCCTGGATGAATGAAACTTTATTTTGAATCAAAGTAATTTTTCAGAGTTAGCATCTTGCAATTTATGGTCTCCAAAGGAAGCAGATTAGCAAGCAAGCAGACCTTGACCCATTGCAAATTGCACTGCTTCTTCAGTTCACATGTCTACAAGGGCCCAGCTCACAGCATGAAAGAATAGCTCAGTCCCAGTTCCCATCAAACCCCTGACCTCTCTGTGAGACTGCCAGCGTGGAGACCAGTTATGGAAGTAATTTAGTGCACAAACAAGTATTTACCAGGAATTAAACTGAGACCACCAAACACATTTCACAGTGGAGACCAAACAGTCATCAGACTGAGGCAATTTTAGGTCACTACCAACTTGGGCCTGATTCAAGAAAGCAACCTCAGATAAAAGTCTCTACATCCCATCATCCAAGTCCCTGAAGGCATTCAGTCCCTAAGTTCATTTTCTGCTATAAACATAATTCCTACATGAGATAAGAAGTTTCACTGTACATTCAGTAATCCAGGAAAAGATTAGAAACAGAAATGGGGAAACAAAGGCATTTGAAACATTTTGCAGAGGCAGAGAAAGTGCTGTGTTCGTGTGAAGAAGTGGGAAGAAGCTCCAGCACTCCCCTCTAACACAAGAGTAGTTAATTGTTCCATGGGGGGAGCAGGGATCTATTCTCCAAGAGCTCATTGCTGACACAAGACACTTTGTTACTGCACTGTGCTCCCTTAATAACATTAACTTAATATTGATCTTTATGTATTTGTTAATCTTTAAATAATTCACTTCTGCTTTGCTTCTGTCTTAATTTCTTTTGTTCCTTCTGTTAATCCAAAAAGTGGATGGATGAATTGTCTTCTCACAGAGCTGAACTCTGTGATAACGAGCAAGTACTTTTAGGAGAACATTTTGTGGCACATAGGTGCAGCTTTTAGGAGGAGCACAGCAATGAAGAATATAAGCTTATCTGTAAGCAGCACATACTGTATTGCTCCTGGAAAATTAATGAGTATATTTGCTATATATTTGCATAGCATGTTTAATCTTTCACTGGAAGCTGGTTTCTTTTCCTCACCTTTTTGCACTCAAAAATGAAAACCCTTCTTCCCCTCCCCACCCTGAATATTTGCTTTGTAGACAAGGAGACAGTGACAAGGCAACATTACAAAACTCCCTGCAAGAATGGGACACACAGCACAGTGGTGCATTCCTACAGACTGCCCAGTACTAGCATGTAGCCCATCCTATGGATGTAATCAAAGATGTCAGCAGTCAGATAAATTTAAAAGTTACTTACCTGATTTTTAGCCTGTAGATAGCAAACACCAGCATTTCATTCTAGCTGTCCTCTCATTGCTGCTGGAGAAAGTAGCACTGGTGCTGCTGTGCATTTGATAGAAAATCCACCCTTAGTCAAATCTACCTACCTACCTACTTTACCACTGAGGCCTGAATTGCCAGGAACTATCCCCCATGGCATGGCTCATTCCTTTATATACAGTTATTACTGGTAATAAGCTGGCTCATCTCTAGATGAAACATTAAAACAAGAGAAGTTTCCTAGTTGGTTTAACTAAAGCAGTAAGTGCAATAGAGAGGTTTAATTATTATGCGTGATAATAGTCAAATCCAGCTCTCTAGTAGTGGTTTTTGTTCAGTAAAAGTTAATGTTTACAAAGGAAATGTGCACTTTACATCATTCAGAGAGGTGAGAGAGAAGTCTGAACCTGAACCCTAATATGGTCATTATAAAATAGAAAGAACCAAGGCTTTGGATTTTTAGTATTCTTTAATGTGAATTTCAAAATACAGGGTATATTGAGTTGTGCTCACTTAAGAGACAGAAGTGGTAAACATGATTATTATGTAAATCCAAAACTTGAGTTGGAATCCCAAGTTCAAATTCAGGCCTTTTTTTGCTGTTGCACTGAGAGAATAAGGAGAATTTGATTAGGTCATATTTTGTGTTATTTAATCCAGAAGAAGGTGCTCAGTGACTAATGGCTGTAAGTGACTTGCTAGCTCACAGTAAGAGGTTTTTATTCAGCTCCTCTTCTGGCATCAGACATAGTATTTCACCAGCCAGAGAATGTCCAACATGTAAGAGTAATGAGGAAACAAGCCATACATGCAGATGGTTGTTGCCCACAGAAGTGGGGAGAAGTACTTGGCTGTCCCTCAGCAGAATGAGATCAGACTAGGGGAAAAAAAAAGCGATTAAGTGGATTTACAGACAACAGCAATACAATCTCAGTATTAAATTTTGTGATGTTGCAACAGAGGATGATCATGGTGATATGACATGTTCTTTCTGAAAGAAAGCAAGCCCTGGAGTGCTCATGTTCTGCCAGAGCTATTCTGCTCACAGTAGTTACCTCTTAATTTTTTTTTTCACAATGAAGTAATAAAATAGACCATCTTGCATAAAACAATTTAGAAATTCTCTTCCTTCCTAGAAAATGCCTCTTGCCATTCTTGTAACTTGAATAAGTCACTGAAAGCATTTTTTTAAATAGCACTTCCTTCCATTTGCTTGCTCATTTGTGGTTGAAGTATATTTATTCACTTCGTAGCTCTCATCCTGCCAAGGAGCAAACATGCAACACAGACCTCTAAAATAAATGACAGAGCTACAAAAGGCAATTTCTATTATCCCCCTGTAAATCTGGAGGGGGGCCCAGATCCACAAGTTGTTTCTTCTCGGGGCTCATTGTTAGATGCCCTCAATGTCATCTAACAAGGCTGGACTGGAGTGAGTCCCCTAAACCTCTTGGATCTTTCCTCCACTGATACGAACTCACACTAAAATAAATAGGAATAATAAAAAATTCAAGCCCTTGACTAAGTGAATTACAAGTTATTTCATTGTTGTCAGTATTTTCAGTGTGGAATAGAGGGATAAGCAACCAGAAAGACTGAGCATGATCTCCATATATAGCTAGAGGGCCAAGGATTTAGATTTTCAGGGACAAGGAATGATTTTCTATGGCAAGCAAATATTCTTCACACAGAAGAGCTTGAAACTTTCAGTTGGCAAAAACATTTTAATAGAAAACTTCCCACTTGCCAGAACTTACCTTTTTAGATGGGGAATTGCAAAAGTTACAACAGCTCCATTTTCTGAGATTAGCATCCCAGATTTTGGAGTAGCAAAAGGTTTCACAAGCACCCTAGGGGCATAAACTGCTTGTGACAGTAGGAGTATTTTCCATCACTTGCCTTACCTTTCCCTAAGGATTTTCAGTGGAAGTGCTGAAGGTGATGCATCCAAGTGTTTCTTTCCTCCTATGACTGTGAGATGTATGCTGCAGTGAGTGAAGCTAAACCCCACAGACATGCACAACAGGTTCTGCCTCTGGGGAATGGCCAGTGCCAAGTGATGGCTTGGCCTGAGCACACCTATGGTGACAGAGTTCATCTGGGGGAGTGTTCTGGTGCCCCACACTTCCCTGGATGTAACACCCTCTGCCCTTTCTATCTGGCGGCACCACTCTCTGATGTACAAAGAGCAGATATATATCTGTGGTAGGCAGACCCAAAATTACACAGGGAAGACTATGACCAGGCATTTCCACCCTGCACTTCTGCAGAAATCTCATTTGCAATGGTCAGTTTTGCCATGTACACAGCACTCACCCTTCAAGGGGTGATGAAGGGCAAGACCCAGCATCTGGTCAGAGGCCATCGTTGAAAGACCATTGCAAGATGATCAATAAACACCAGTTAAAAATCACAAGGCCTTCTCTTCAGCAATGCAGGCAGCAATCTATTTGGTTTAGGTTGTGTTTCACTGACTTCCCCATTGGCAGGTTTTCTTACCCTTCCACCACTGCCTTCCACACCAACGGGCAGAGTCACCTTGGGCTTGGGAGAGGTGCTTAGCATGGGAGGAACGCTGGCCTGAGGAGAGACAAGAACAACATCTGTGTCCTTTGATAAACGCCCAGGAAGAAAAGGGAAGGCTGTGCTTTGTGTGCTTGCCCAGGCACGCTGCCAAGGGTATGCAGGTCAGCTCTGATTAAGAGAAAGTTAAATGGATCAGTAGGCCCGGTCCTGGAAATGTGACCCAACCAGGGCTGCTTTTGCAAGAATGAGAAAACGTATGGAAATGTGGGTAGGACTTTGTTGCTGAGATGTGGTAATAGTGTCAGGTTCATGAGGAGCCCATGAGGAATGCTGTCCTTGCCCAGGAAGGAACAGTCTGTACTCTGATTACAACAATAACAGAAAGACCAGCACTCAGCATGTAGCTGAGGTTTCAGAAGTTGCAGCCCCATCACATGCACCCACTCAGATCCAAATCCCAAAACCCAGCCACTCCCACAACACAGAACATGGCATAGAGTGACAGAAATGCCCATGCCAGTTGGCATGGAAAAAGATCCATATGTGGTTTTGCCTTGTTCCCTTGCTTCCATCTTTTTCTCCTTTTCTAACTATTGCCAGCATGGGTAATGCCAGTTTTCTGCATGCTCCACATCTCTTTCCCTCTCAAGATCATTATAGTAGCACAGTTTTTGCTGTCACATTCTAGAGCTCCTTTTATGAGCGCCTCACCAAACTGAGCTATTTTAATAAACAAGAACAGGTTCAGTCCTTCATAATTGCACACCACTTCCCCACTCTGAGTAGTAGCCAAGCCACTGTTCTGTGTTGCTCCTTATCACAGCAAGATTAAAAATAGTTTTATCACAATATGTAAAGTGTTGCTTAATCCTCTTCTTCCCACATTAAAAGCAGATGTTCAGACAGACTGAATCAGATTCAGCAAATTTATTAATTTAGATGTACAAAAGCTTCACAAGTTCTGACTTACGTCTCAGTTTAAGTAAGACAGGCAGTATTTTCAGATTTAAGAAACTACTGTTTCCGTGTAAATGGAACCTTCTTTTTTAGGTTTGGAGTGGCCTTGATGTTCAATCCTGATACCAGTGAAATCAGTGGAAAATTGGATGCATAAAGAAGAGTTCAGACCTATTTTAGGGTATCTCTTCCAGTCTGAAGAGTATGCGTGTAAAGAAGCACAAGTCATTGTAGTAACAGGAATTACTATAAATATCTCAAAAAATTAATAAATTAAGGCTTTAAAAGTGTTAAAAGTCAGAGAAAAAAAAAGTTCCAACAACTCACAAGGTTTTAGATAACCTTTGTTTCCCCCCTCTTTCACTGCTGCTCCCTGAACTCTAAATCAAGAGACTCTTAAAGTCAGGAAGCCAGACAGACTTCCAAAATATGTGGTGACGCTCAGGGGCCTGTGAACCGGAAACAGACATTTACTGTCTTCTTTCCCAACCCAATTGGCTCCAAATATCTGTAGCTGATGTGCTGGGATTCTGGGTTGCAGCCAGAAGACCTAACCTGAGAGACTGGGAGCTCACGAACCATGGAGGTCACGAATCGTTTCATGTCCACCCACTTTTCTTGCATGGAGTGTTTACAACACTGGCACTTTCACAACAGGAGAGAAAAAAAAAGAGGGTGTTTTTAATCCATTAGACTGTTGCTGATTCAGTAGTAATAAAAATGAGTCTGTTTCCTTGATTGTTCTGTACATAGCAAATGTTTGTGTAATGTGTCAGTTAAGTTTGTGTGTTGTAAGGATCTCTCATTGAGGTCTGTCTGCGTCCATAACCAACATATGAAAATCTGCCTTTGTGTGCATTTTGGGCGCTTGCATGAGGGAGAAAGAGAGCAAGAACTTAATTCCTAAGACCCTTAGTCATTCTCTGATCTTTATTTCTGAGGGTGATCAAAGCACCAGCTTTCGAGAAGATGATTTCCCTCTGCTAGGCTAAAGATATTAAGGTCAGAAGATAGCGCACTTCCCAATAGCCCGCTAGGAATGAGCCCTATAAAAGCTTGGGATGTTTGCAGACAGTGAGAGGGGAGCCAGTTGCTGCTGTTGCTGCTGCTGTTGCTGTGCCTCTTGCTGTGTTACAGACATCTCGACTGGCCTCAGTGATTTAACGATGAGTGTTTGTTGGCCTGTGAAACGCAAACACATTGTAAGACTGTTTGTACACTAGCTAAACTCTTGCAGATAGTTTACACTCTAGGATGAATTCTTTGCACACACTGATCTGTATTTGCAATGTGTGTCTTCCTCTCTCAGTGCAGACTTTCTCTTGCTTTTCTTTCACCTTAATGTTGCGAAACACATCAATGTTGCCTAACTTTTGATCATATGAGCAACATAAGGTCATTTACATGACAGCTTGACTACTTTACAGTTTGTCGTAAAACTGCAACTGCATTCAGAAACCAAATAGAGAGGACAATTGTAGAGAAAGGTCAGCATTTTATTCTTAAGTGTTGTTATATTTTAGCATTAGCTTCAAATTGTTTTGGGAAGAACTAAGACCAACACTAAATACTTTATTCCAAATAAGACATTTCAGATCAAAGATAAATAAAATATTCTGTTTTCCATTTTTCTTCCCCTCTCCCAAAAATCCCATCACTCATTTTTTTCCAGCTCAGTCACAGTCTGAAACATTTATCATTTACACAACAGTATCTTATAGATTCACAGGAGAGGACTTTGCTGAATTTTGACTTAAATTTGTCAATGTTATATATATATATATATATATATATATATATATATATATATATATATATATATAGACAATACAGAGGAGCAATACTTGAAACTTCAAACTGAAATATATGTGATAGCCAGTTCTGTATCATTACAGGGTATCAATATGAAATTGAAAGCGACCAGATACGAAAAGAAAGACAAGGGGAAAACAGCTGCTAATTTTTTTTTTTTTTTTGGTACTTTGGTAGAGAAGTTTCTTTTTTACCTCCTCTATTATTTAATAAAACCTGATCCACACTTAGAGTGATGGCCTGTTTCAGCTTCAAGCAACACCACAACTCCAGAACTAAGGAGTGATTACTTCTAACCGAAGGCTTTTCATGTTAGATCTGACTGTGTCTTTTTTCAACACATTGCTAGTCAGTTTTGCTTCAATTCTTTGAGTCAGGTGAAGCAGGAATGCAGCTCTGAATCCAGATTCATAGATTTAAAACCAGCCTACCTGTATTTTGACATTTTCTGAATTTACCACACCCACTTCAAAAAACCCAAAAACCACAAAGAGTGAAAATTCAACCCCGCTGAAGTTGATGCTTAACCTCTCAAAGATTTTGGTGGACCCTGAATTTCATTTAAAATATTTATGTCCTGGCAATCAACCAAAAAGCTCTTCCCAGTAGCTTTGAGAAACCATGTGCCCCTCTATCTCAGTTTGTCTTTCCATGGATGTTTTGCCCAGTAAAGCCTCTCACCCAGACATAGCGTGCGACTTCTGTTGATGTTGTGTTTCTCACTCCTGTCAGTCACCCACTAGTGACTGCAGTTTCCACTGCCTCCTCCCACAAACAATTTCTGCCTTCCTTCCCCCTATGGCATTTCCTGTGCCAGAAATGGACACATCAGACCCAGTCTACTCTTCCAAATCTCTCTACAGGGCTCCTCTTCTTTGGTCTGTCATCTCCTGAAATTAATTTTACGCCCTCATTTAGAATATTGCTCATAAAATTTAATTACTGAAACATCTCCATGAGTAAACAGAAAAAAATTAGTTAAAAATGCAGTGAGGAAGTTTCAGGTTAGAGGCCAGGGAAAAATAGTAATCTGGAAAATGCTGACATATCTCATAAATATTTGGGAGGCATTTTCTACTTCCAGATGTCATTGACTGTGCTGAGAGAGCTCTGGGCTAAGCTTTATGTTTCAAGATGAGCCTCAGTCACACTAAAAATAAGGAGGGGAGGCACATGCAAAGTCTGAAGAGGGGACAGCATTGTCCCATCTGAGCCAACTCAAGAGCCCCACAGGAGGGAATGTGCTGTGTGCCCTGGAGGTGTGCAGGAGTGTCATGCTGCCAATGTCCCCAAGAGAGTGGGGGTCTTCCAGGAGCATGGTCAACTCTGCACACATACACTTCTTCAAAATCCTGCTGACCTTGAGGCCTTAATTTATGGTATATTTCCTAAACTTTTTTTTAGGATTGGCACAGAAGGATTGCATGTGTTTCGTGGAAGGTGTGTGTATGAATTTGGGAGAGCAGGCACCAGCTGAGACAGGAATTTCCACACAGCCCTGCAATCTTGTGACTTTTTGTAACTTACGCATTGTCTGTCTCCAGCCAGCTGGACAACAGGCCTGGCTTCTTGGCACTTATGGCACATTTTTTCCAGTAAGCTCTAATAAAATGCTTCCTATCATCCCATTTCATTGGAATGAGGAGGGTTCCCACAGAAAGTGTGCAAACTTGGCAAAACACAGTAGATCCAATGTTATCCCAGCACAGCAAACACAAAGTAAATGTATCATATAATAATCAAAGGGCTCTTCAGATGACTCTGACACTCCTTTTAGGTACTGTGGGATAATATGTTAGGTGCCAGACTGCCACATTTATCCTTAGTTCTCCTCTGAACTGAAAATAAGGATAAAAGCTTCAATGACACTGTCCTTTAGACATGGCTTCGCAATATGCTGCATGTCTAGACTGCTGTAAAATCAAGAGGATTTTGTTTGAATGACTTGTTTATATGATTCCCATAATAAATAGCCTGTGTCTTCCTAGTTGTATTAAAACCACATTGGAGCAAATTCTAGGCCTCATTATGCCACTGCAAGTCTGCCATCAGCTATCGGGAGTTTCTGCTTGGGACCAGAGTGTGTTTTGCCATGTTTTTAGGCATTACACTGATGAGAAGTATGACACCATCATGCTGTATGCATTCAAGCATTACAGGGTGTAAGCTGGAGGCTTTTAAACTGAGAGAATTAAATCAGCTTTTTACTTTATATTGTCCCATCCTTCTTCTGGTATAGAGGTGATGCACAGGACTTGCAGAGTATTAGAAGATTCAGCAACCAGTGCCTGGCCCAAAGGAGAGCTAAAGGAAGTGTCATTCTCCAAAACTGGTGTGATTGAGTCCTCATCCTAAGGAGGAGCAGGCCTTGCAGAAGACCTGTGTCATCCTGAGGAAGATGGACGATTCATCAGAGAAAACCTGGTCCTTGGATGGGAGAGTAGACGGAGGTCCCAGCTACAAAAGTCACAGGCCAGAAAGATACAGACAAAGAGTCAGTGGCTGAGTGTGAATGAGCTGAGAGATTGTTTGGCTTCACTGTCCCAGCCTGGTCTAAGCAGACAGACAACTTCTACTTGAATATTTATTTCCATGTTGGGGAATTTTCCCTGAAACTTTGTATTTATAGCTGAGGAGTCTCTACGCCCCTGTGTATTCATGCCAGGCCCTGTGCATGAGAGAATTCATGAGAGAGCTCTGAGAGACCCTCTGCTTTGTACAAGGGGATAGTGAGAAGAATTCTGCTCCAAATCAGTACCTTTCACAGGCTGAGGCCAAAATCTCAACATTTTTCTCTTCCTGTACCAAGATCAAGTTCCTTTGGAATAGCTGACTCCAGTACCTGAGGCTGTCATGGGCTGACAGGTTTCTGCACCATGAGGCTCCTCCCCAGGGTTCCAGAGGGGATGCTGGGGAGCTGATGGAGAGATTGTCTTCAAACAGTGAAGTTTTGTGCCAGTATCACCCAAGCAGTTGTGGCTGTGCATTTCCAGTAGCTGCTGTCACCCCAGCTTTGCCCTCAGCTGCAGAGAGCAGCTGCAGAAACTGAGGAGTAAACAAGGTTGAGGAAGACAACCACTTTGAGATGCTGCCTCAAACAGGGACTTTTCCCGAGCTTTAAAAACCCAGCTTGCTGAGATTGACACAAGGATGCACTCTGGGCTGAGTGAAGAAAGCTCTGACAGTGACAAAACAATTGAATTCCAGACGCAAGATGATGAACAATCACTGCAGCAGGTCAGGATGACACAGGCCACCTTCCAGGAAATCTGCAGGAAGCACAGCACCCTGCTGCAAAGGCAAAGCACAAGGGGCAGTACAGTAATAGAGAAACTCTCTTATCTCTTCAAAGTCATGAAGCTGTCACCATCCTGCCTCCTGCCAACCAGGCCAGGTTGGGCAGGTTGCCTGTGGAGCTGCAGGATACAAGCATACCAAGGGAGGTCTCCTGTCCGTGCAAACACCTGCGGGAACAGCAGCCATGAGGGCACTGTCTTGAGCAGGTGCAGGCACCTGGTAGGAGCCCAGTGCTTCCTGTAAACCTGTCCCAGACCCAAACTCAACATCCTGGCTGTGTGTCCAGGTGGTGCAGTGTTGCTGCCCCCAAGGAACACTGGCACATCTGCCGATACGCCGAATTGAGCATGAGAGCACATATTAAGCTCATCTACTTGGCTTCAGTCAGCTTTGTCTCTCAGTGAGGCCCTGGTAACTAACCTTTAAGGGTTCACATGGAGCAGTTTCCCTACATGGTCCTCTCCCAGTCAGTCACTGAAGTTGGGAGTTGAGAGAAGAAGCTGCCATTGCCCCAGTGCTGTTGGCCATCACTCAGCTCAGGCATTGCAGGGGAGGCCAGGTGTTTGCAGGTGGGTCACCTGCACTTTTACTGCTTAATGTTGCCTTGAAGAAGCTAGAGGTGCTTCCAGCTGGTGCATCAAGCTGGATGGATGGCCTGTCTGGGTGGCAGGGAAGAGTGTGCTCAGTCACAGGACCAGTGTCCAGCTCCACTCCAGTGCCCACGCTCCTGTGAAGGATCCATCTTTGGCTTTGCATGCAAGAGTATGAGTCAGAAAGCTGATATGAGCTGGAGAGTTTTAAAAAGTCTGCCCTTGCAGGTGCACCACTGTAATCTGTGTACAACCAGAGAGTGCCAAGCAGCACAGCATTTAGCACAGATATCCATCTGGAGCCATGGATGATGTCTCAACTCCTTTAATCATGGGATCTACAGCAAGAATTTTTCCAGATCAAGCATGTTGTAATGTTTCAGTGAGAATATCAAGAACATGGAAGGGGTGAAATTTTATACTGAAGGAGAAGATTGTCTAATAATAGTAAAGGCCTGGGAGCAGTTTACAGTCTTGAGGGTATCTGGCACGTAACAGTGACACCCAAGGGTTTTGTATCCACATATGGATATTCCAGGGCATTTTCTCTCTACCAGAGTTTGCACACCTAATTTATACATCAACATGACCATTCTGTTTCTCCAAGCTCTCTCTTTGCCACTAACAGAGAGACAGAGAGGTTCTAGAAAAATTTATAGCATGAGTTTGCTTGGGGTTTATCTGATTCTCTCTGTGGTACCTCCAAAGTCTAGATGAAGCCTGTTGCTTCATAAATTTGGGATTTGAGTCAGTGTCTAAATTTACATGCTGTAAATATGCTCCTCTAGCCCATTTCAGACCCATTTCATAGATTTCACTGGAGTTACTCTGTATTTATATCACTGTTTGTGAGATCTGAATTTGACACAGTTCTCGTCTTCACTCTGGCACCTCTCTGTCCTCATCAGGAGGTGCTGGTGGGTTTGGGTTTTATTTTACTGTCAGTGCACTCATTTGCTGGTTTTCGGTTTGAATGGATCTGAGCATTGGCTTCTTTGAGCTCTCTGAGAAGCTCCTCCATCAGTGGGGCAGCCTCAGCAGGCTGCACTTTGCTTTCATTTCCCATCCCTGTGCCTCCCTGCAGCACCAAGGAGTCAATTATATCAATTTATCACATCAGATCTACTGAGGCAACTGCACAGCAGTTACACTAATCCTGAAATCCCCTCAGAGGCATAAATATGTGTAAAGCACATTTATGCTGCGCTGTGTGGCTGTATTTGTACAGTCTGTTTAATTCTCCCAGTCTGCTCACAGGAGCAATAGAGGCATTGGGGTAGGAGGGAAATTTAAGCACAGCTGAAGTGAGCCACATCCAATATTGCAAGTGTCAGCTGATCCTGCATTTAATCTCAAACACTGATCACAGGACAATCAGGAGTTGTTAATAATGGCACCTATTTCAAATAAAGTAAAGATTTTGAACACAAAGTGAGATGAATTCTGTGGTTATAGTAAAATGTTGTCCAGCATTCCTCTTAATGGGAGCTGACTTAAACTTAGGAAAACTGGGTGACTCCAAATTTCCTCAAAGAATCTGCTGGTGAAATACAGATGTCAGAACTTATAGGGTTGGGTGTCTGGTGGACTTTTGCAATAAGATGTGGATTCATCCTGGAAGAAAACATCCTGTTTTTCTTAAAATGATTCTTAGTCTGTAATGCTGTGTATGCCAAGTATTCAACAAGTTTTATGGTAAGCTTGAAAACCCATAGTAGTGCAGGAATTCTGCTCTTTTGTGGACAGTGCCATTATTATCACACTGCAAATCATTACACTGCAGACACTTGCAAAAATCAGCAAGAAATTATGAGTAAGACGCTGAATGAAATCTGGGAGGCTTGGCATTTCCTCCTAGTTCAGCCACAGGCTTTCTGTGTGACCTAAAAAATATTATTTATCTTTTTATTGTCACAGTTTTCCCTCAGTAAAATGGAGATAACAAGTTTTCCTTTATTTCCAACTGTTTTTTGTCTTTCTTTTCTATTTATATTGGAAATTTCTTTAAACTGGGACTGTTTCTAGCTACATATTCATCACAAGCTCTAGCAACCACAGTAGACACAGCAAAATGAAGAAACTAGTAAGAGGGGGGTGAATAAAACAGGATGACTGTAAACAAGGAAGAATACAAAACTGTCCTGGTTTTTAAAAAAAGCAAAACGAGAGAGAGAGCGTGAAAGAGAGGTAAGGGAACTAAAAGGGAAGAATGAGTTAGAAAAATTGAAGAAACAAGAGACAAAAACAACAGACAGAAATAGAAGAACATCAACAGAGGGAACCTCCAAAATCAGAAAAACAGAGTGAAGAGGAAGGATCAAGGTAAGTAGGACAAAGACCCAAAGCAGTGAAGACTAGAAAAGGAGGGAAGGCAGAAATACTGTGTTAAAATATTTTCAGTATGGTCTTAGATTTTGCTAAAATCCTAATAATGAGGGAGAAAGTTCAGTAGAGATTGACCTTTTGCTTTGAGTCCCCTCTTGCATACTCTGAATATCTAGAACATCTGTGATTCTGTGCTAGTTTGGGTGTCTGGGAATACAGGATTGAGCCCTCTGGTGCACTTGGGAAAAACACACAAAATCATGCTCAGAGAAGTCAGACGAAGAAGTGTTGGGATGTCAGCATTGCCTGGGGAAAGAACAATTTCTTGTAGATCCCTGGAAATCAAAAGTGCTTTCCAGGAAGCAAAAGCCTGTGAATTGAAAAGGAACACAATCATGCATGAATGGTAAACAAATATAATTAACTTTCAGATGTAGTCTTGGGCATGGAGGAGTGCATTTGCCCTGTCTTCTCTGTGACTCAAAATACAATGGTCTTGTTGCAACATAACAGAAAGTCCTGTATGTGACCTTTCCCAGGAGGTTTCAAACAAATTAGACCTATTCCTCTGCTAATAAAATCATATCCAGATGTGAAGGCCAGATATTTTTAAAACTCAAATAATGTTGCTCTTATGATTTTGCTCTTGGAGCCTGGGCCTTTCTCTCTTGAAGGCTGGTAGAAGGGAGTAAAACCATACAGCAGGAGTGTGTGTATGAAAGAGTGAGTGGGATGGAGTAAGACCAAGATTGCTTAATATCAAGGAGGCATCAAGAACAGCTAAGGAAATCTCTGATCCCACATTCCCATCCCTTTATTTTACATCAGAAGCTTTGTATTCCAGGTTTTTAGGGCTTGGGGCTGTGTGTTACATAGATGTCCTTTCCTAGAAAAGTTAGAAGAACTTTGTGAGGAAGGAAGCAGTCACACTGCAGTACTTCTATCCTAGTGTTGTACCACAAAATAGAAATACCAGTAACAGGTTTTCAACCTCATTTATACTGTAGTGACAATTAGGATAAATGGAAATAACTGAGGTTTCAGACATTCTATTCTGCTTAAAGAATTTTTCAGTGATTTAAGCAGACTGGTTTTAAGTCAATCTAATTACGCCTCTACCAGTTTATGTTAGGCATAAACATGTCCTTGGTGATGACAGAGGTGAATCTCCTTCTCACTTATGCTACTGAGAAGCACTACTGCAGTAAAGAGCTGCTCACTCCTGAGTCAATGGAGTCAATCCTTGGTACTGGAAGAATAATCCATGAAGTTGAAGTTGCAGTTGAAGGCCAAGATGTTTCACCAAAGGCTCTGGAGAGATGTAATATCCCACTGAAACACTGGGAAATGGCCATACAATAAAGGTGCTGAAAGAGCTAAATCCAGCATGGGTGTCTGAGGTACAGCTCCACCTCACTTGCATATATCAAATACTTAGAGTCGGTGCCAAGCTGTCTCTTCTTAAATGCAGCTTCCCCTTGAGAGGTATTTTACTTATTTTTCCTCTCAGTTTATCATGCTTCATATTTTGGGAGTGAATCACTGACATCCAGCAAAGTACAGTTTTTACTAGCATTGCCTGCACCTCAGATTGTTGATTCAGGTTTACATGCTTGATCAGGCACAAACAGTCTTCTAAGAGATAATTTTAGACTCTAAACCCATCAGACAATAATCTGATGAGTTGTGCAAACAAAAGATATTAACATATGGGTAGATAATGTGTATACACTTTCTTATTATTGCTGCCTGGCTGTTTTTGTTTCAGGCTGCAATCCAAAATTGTACAGGGGGAAGCTGCGCTTTAAGGGCAATAAACAGTTTGGCAATCCACTCAACATCAGCCTTCAGACTGATAAACCTTTAAATTACTGGTCTTCTCTACATGCTGTGGAGAGGGAGAAGTGACCAATGGTGTGGTTATACACCTCCTGAAGACTAGGGGACATGTAACCAGATTCTGCCACAGATCATTTTGCATGAGACAGGTGCTTCTAAATCACCCATAGACCACAGAGGGATAGCATTTATGAAAAAAATAAAGATAGGTGAACATTGAGCTCTCAGTGAGCTCACTTACAGACCTGCAGGACCATAGAACAATGGATGCCCTTATAAATTAAATATTTAGCAGTAAGGAAGTCAGCTAGATCACACAGAAAAAAGGTCCCACTCAGGTTTCCCAAGGTATGTTAAAGTCTTAGAGAAAGATGCTTGAGGCTAATCACTACATCTGTGGGAGAGAGTATTGAACTGTACAAAAACAGGTACCGATTAACATTTGGCAGAGAAGCAGAAAAGCCTCAGGAAGATGCCAGAAAATGCCATCAGGATAAACTTGAATAAGAACTAAAAAGGCCAAGAGCACCAGATGGCATTTCCAAAAGTATTCCCTGTCACAGGCAAAGATAAACCGCATTGTCTTGCACAGGGGCAAGGAGGAAAAGCTATCCTACAATCTTCTGAAAGGAGAAGACACCTGTCTCTTACCCTTTTGATGTGAAAGAAAGTAAATCCATGATATGTGGGTGAAGTGTGAATTTCTGCAGTCTTCTGTTTGAGTTTCACAATTAAAATGAGCATTTCCAGAGTCCTGACTTGGAAGAAATGCTATTAAAAGCTTGTGTTTAATGACTGCTTGTCTTAAATGCATAGGGCAGCTATATACCAACTTCAAAAGCTGTCCTATATCCTAAAGGACAAGTGTGCTGCCACAATACTTTAATTACATTGCAGTAATCTGGCTATCTGGCTTCAGCAGGCCTGGAGCAAACCTGAGCTGATTGCAGATAACCACCTGGTTTTCCACTCCATCCCACATCACTCATGCAAGGTCTTCCATTGTCTAGGTAAAATTCTGCCTCTCATTACCCTAAACAATGATAGCTGGTTGTATGTGGAGCCCTCAGGATGGCACAGCACAAAAAGTGTCATCCTGTTATAACTCTGGGACACATGATGTTATCAACAGTCCTAAAATATGACTTAGAGCAAAAGTTCAAACAGTCAGGGGATGGAGTACTCACATGCAAGATTTTAGAGCAACTTCTTAGTCTGATCCAGCATGATGACACTGATAAAATCATAGTGTCAGTGTCATGGACTTGGATGCTGGAACAGGGTCATGCCATTAAACTGCTGGAAAGTTTTCTGGCACAATATTAGCTCCAGTTAGTAGCATGGTTCAGGAGTCAGCATGGGTCACAGCCCAGGTGCCTCAGACCCTGCCCCAAGGGATGGCAGCATGCAACAGAGTGCTCCTGGCCAAGCAGGTGCCACAGATCTTGAGAGTGCCCAGCACTGCTCTACTCTTGAGTACAGACGTAGCAGTTTGGTCCTTCTTGAAGCCTCTACCTCTCCTGTGCCTTGGGTAAGAAGTTTTCACTCTCAAAGAAGAAGAAAGGACTTTAAAGGCTTTTGATTCATCTTAATGAGGTACAGACTTATTG
Source organism: Camarhynchus parvulus (assembly GCF_901933205.1). Lineage (NCBI taxonomy): Eukaryota > Metazoa > Chordata > Aves > Passeriformes > Thraupidae > Camarhynchus > Camarhynchus parvulus. The sequence goes on along the minus strand of NC_044573.1, from coordinate 106,327,288 downwards.
AGAAAAAAAAGCCTTTAAAAGTTTTGAGAGAGAGAAAAATTGTTTCCTGCCTGCTTTAGCCTGAAGTCCTTATAGAATGAAAGTTGCATTTATGCTGTATTAGGTATGGGAGCAACACACAGATAAGAGATCTGTGCCTCTTCCGAGACAAAAATATGCTGGCTTCAGTCCCGTGGACTTTAGCTCTTATGGTAGATCAAAAGCAACTTAAAGTAGGGCCAATGGCTTTCCAACAGCACAGACCAAACCTCCAGACTCTTCTTATTCATCCAGCATTTCTTAGCCACTGCAGACTAAAGAGGCACCAAGACAATCTTGTCACTCCAGCTTGATTGTGGAGAAGCAACTTCCTACCAAGCCTAATGGGAGGCAAAGTTTCACAGCTATGCAGTGAAGATGTACTCAGATTTCAGGGATTTGCTTATTGCTTCATGTGCTGAAGTGCGTGGAAGGATCAGATGCTCTTGATGAACCAGGTTCCTATTTTGAAAGAAAGAGGAAAGCACACAGCAAGATGCAGATAACTTATCTGTGTTTGTAACAAATTTTCTTTTTTTTTTCTTTTATACTATATGAGCAATAAAAAGCTATTTACAAGGCATACAAACTTCAGTTTAGAGCTAGAAAGATGTTTCACTCTGTCTGCGTTGTCTCTGCAAGTGTCAAAACAGACTTGTATTTCATACCAATAAAACATGAGTTTCATGCCAAGAACAGCAAGAAACAAAACAAAATGAAGCTATTTCCTCAGAAAAGAAAAAAACTCGACTCTTACAAATCTGTCTCTGATACTGTAATTGGACTAGTGGGAGCAAGCACCATGGGAACCCACAGAGCAGCAGAATGGATCTGCCTGTGCAGATCCATTCCAGTAGCCCCCCTCCACAGTCTCCAAATTATACTGGGAGGGTGCTTCTTTCCCCAGATTAGTTCCTTATTTCTCAAGTGTTCCAGTTCATTGCAGAGGGCAAAGGGTTGCAAATTTAGCCCAGAGTGTGAAATCCAGAGTTATTACTAGAGCTGGTTAATTTTTTTTTTCAATGGAATGCTTTTTTTTCCATTAGAAAATGCCATTTTGTCTAACCAAAACTGCTCTCTGAGGCATGTTGATTTTCACAACCTTTTGTTTTGGGGAAAGAAATTGGGAAGAAGTATTATGAGAAGGTCAAAATATTCCATTTCAACATTTTTGGAAGCAAAGCTAAGGGGGGAGGAGGTGTTTTTTTCCAAGCTACTTTTATTTTCAAACTTCAATTTGCTATCTATCACAGAAATAAAAGTATTGTGATACAATGATTTTTTTTTCAGTCATGACAATTCTTTTTTCTTCTGATTCAGAGAAAAGTAAATGTCAATTTCCTAGGAGTCCTTTGGAAATGGAAATTTCTTGTGCTTTCACAGCCTTAGCTAAGCCTACATTATATTCATAAATATATTGGAGATCCATTTCAACTACCACTCTTTGCAACAAGTGCTTACATAGTTATATGATCCTAGTGATTTTCTTGGTTAAATGAAAACCAACATTCATACCAACAACACTTGGCTTGAATAATGTTCACAGATAGTGAACAATGAAGACATAAAACAGGCAAATGTGACAGCTGATTGCAATTTTTCATAGCATTCTTTTACACATTTTAGCCAGTTAGACAGATTTCATGCTTGTTAACTCTGAAATGAAGATAAGGAATAGATCTTAACATTTTGAGAATTATTTTTAAATGCAGCCCCACTTCAACAAGAAAATTCAACTTATCTTTATGTTCATCTCAGTTCAATTAGAATGTGCTAATTAAACCAGGTGTAATCATCACCTAATTTTTCTTAGGTGATACTGAGATATTTTGTCTTTTTTGTATTTCTTTAGTGTGTTAATTTTTTTTAATCATTTAATGTACTAATTCTGGGAAATCACACACACAGCACATAGGTCTGTCACAACTGAATAAAAGGATTAAACGCTCATTTTGTTACCTGTGCTTAGCTCTGAAATGATGCCTTACAGATGTCTCCTTATATTTATAGCTTACATTTATACATAAATTATACTTATTACATATATATCTTTTCTAGCTATATTCCATACCTTGGCAAGTTAAATGATCCAAAATTCTGTGCTACCTTACATCCCACTTGCATATATAAAAAGGTGTTGTAAAACTGAGGGATCAAAGATTTTAGAGCATATTGAGAAACTGAAACAGAGTAGCACCATTTGTTTGATCCTGTTAAATGTCTAAAAATATTTTTCTCTTTAATAAGAGTGGGGTGACTCAGAGAATTCTAGAAAATTGACTTGGTAGAGATGTACCGCCAGCACCTTGTGGGCAGAAGAGACACATCCGACCCTCTGGGAGAGGAGGTGCTGACATCATGGGCAATGGCTTGCCCAGTGCGAGTCAACACATTCCAGGCCTGCCAATTTAGTCCCCCAAAATCATGGCTTCAAAACTTCAGGGTCTTAAAAATTATGACTGTCATGTCCTTTTTTTATTGCCTTTGGATCTTTGAGTGTTTTTGTTTCATGTCCTGAGGACATGCTTGCAGCCTTAAAGCCCAGAATCCTGATTCTTAAAGACAGGCTGAGATTTCCAGTTACTCATCTGATGCCAACAGATGGGATTTTCATGTGGGAGGAAAGAGCATTGGAAAACATCAAAGATACCCACTTCAACTCAACTGAAGCAGGACAGGGTCCTAAATACATCTACATTGTTTGGCCTCTCATTTTCATGAGTGTGCAATAAATAATAAGAAAACAGATAAAATTCAACATATGTGTATTGATGGGTCAACTGGAATGTCCATGTGTACATAAAAATTCAGTACAATTTGTAGAGAGTTTATTGTGTGCTTTTTGGAAGTATTCACAGGACAAAACAATCCTGTAACTACTGTTGTTACAGAAAACTCACTTCTTGACAGAATGAGCTGTATTATGTTTTTTAAGGAGCATAACGTGAGGTTTTGTCTTCATGGCACATTTATAAAGACAATGCCAACTACAAAAAAAAGTTTTACTTGGAGCTTAGACACATACTCCCTGGCTCTTTCAGGTTGCTTTCAGCATCTTGTTGCTTATGCTGTTGTTGCACCTTTATATTCCTTCTTTCTGTGGCAGGGAATTGGCACAAATTCCCTGTTTATATTTCCATTTTGTACCTAGTAGTCCCAGGAAACAGCAAGGGATACATACTAACTGCAGTTGCTTTGTCTGATAATTTCCTGGACTCTGGTGTTAGTTCTTGGTTGACCTAATGCATCTTTTTTTCTTTGCTTGTTTTTGATTTAGAAGTATGGGCTAAAGTGACCATTTCCCTCCCTTTTTTATATGGCCTACTGCCATTTGGATTCCCTATAAAATAGATCAAATTCTGGGCTCTTTTAGAAATTATATTTTTCAAATAATATTGCCTCTTCTGTCCCAGCCATCAAATGCATGACTATCAAATGCACAGTCCAAGTGGGCTGCCTCGGTTAAATAGAGAAGATGGTGATGTCAATTGCTTGAGATGTTCTAACTTATTTACAAGGTATGTGTGTTTTGCTTTGTGGTTTTTTCCTTCTCTGAACAGAGCAGGGGTTAAAATAAAACCAATTTAAAAAAAAGAATCAGAACAATCTCAGAGGCTGTGTAGACGTGCCTTTGATCAGATGCGGACAGGCTGCTCTGCAGGGCTCGGAGGCAGCTGGAGCTCAGCCAGCTGAGCACAACAGCATCAGCTGAGGGGCAAGCTCAGGCTCTCCTCCCAGGCTGGCTCAGCACACACGTGGAATGGCAGCAGCCAGGGGCACCAGGCTGCAGAAACATGCTCAGAATCTTCTGCCATTCAGGTTTCTTTTCCAGTCTACATTTTGCCCCAGGTACCTCCTCAGAGATTTTCTCAGGATATGCTCAGGGTGCTGCTCTGACCATGTCCTTGGTACTTGTACCTCTCTGAAACTCTCTTCAGGTGCTCTTGCAAGCACTGGCACACACAGCTGCATCCATTTGTGCCTCTGCTTCGCTTCTTAGTGATGTCTCTGAGCTGCAGTGAGAGCAGGCTTGTGGGCAGTGCTTTTCCTTTTCTCTTCAAATGCAGACAGAAAGTTGTGGTCAACAGCTCTATATCCATGTGGAGGCTGATGATGAGTGTTGTCCCATGGGACTTTGTTTTGGAACAATTGTTCTTTAATATCTTTATCAACAACATAGACAGTGGCATCAAGTGTACCTTCAGCAGATGACACAAAGCTGAGCTGTACATACAACAGGTTCAGGAGAAGGAAGGGATGACATCCAGGGGGACTTGGACAACTGTGAGAATTTGGCCCACCAGAACCTCATGAGGTCCAACAAGGTGCTGCAGGCGGGTTGAGGTAATCCCTGATGTGAGTACAGACTGGGAGAAGAGCCCATAGAGAGCAGTCCTGGGGAGGAGGACTTGCATGCTCTCGTGGAGGAGAGGCTGGACATGACCTGTCAGTGTGCACTATCAACCCAGAACATCAACTGCATCCTGGGCTGCATCAAAAGAAGCAATGCCAGCAGGCTGAGGGAAGTGCTGTCCCCCTCTAGTCTGCTCTTGTGAGACCACACCTGGAGTGCTGTACCCAGCCCTTCGGCCCCCAGCATAAGAAACATGGAACTGCTGGGAGCAAGCCTAGAGGAAGATGATGAGAAGGCTGGAGTATCTTATGAACACAAGCTGAGAGAGTTGGGTTGCTCAGCCTGGAGAACAGAAGGCTCTGGGAGACCTTAGAGTACCTTCTGATATCTGAAGAGGGCTTATAAGAAGGATGGAGACAGACTTTTTACATGGGCAGACAGTGACAGGACAAGAGGGAATGGTGTTAAATGAAGAAAAAGGAGAGATGTAGATCAGATAATAGAAAAAAAATTCTTCATTGTGAGGGTGGTGAGGCACTGACAGGTTGCACAGAGCATTTTGGGATGCCCCATCCTTGGAAGTGTACCCACCCAGGCTGGACAGGGATTTGAACAAGCTGGTCTAGTGGAAGGCATCCCTGCCCATGGTGGGGGGTTTGGAATTAGATGATCTGTAGGGTCCCTTCCAACCAGAGCCATTCCATGGTTCTGTGGTTTCCCTCTCTCTCAATGGGCCCCAATGGTCGAGTCATGTCCATACACTCACTTAAGGAGGCCTGGCCATAGCAATGGTAACTGGCACATCCCTAAAGCACCTTAAATTCACCAAGTTCTTGTTGCTCCCAGATCATCACCTCGATCCTCTTCTACCAGATGCTCCTGACCTTAGTCCTGGGTCCTCTTCCCATGTTAACAAGGGTCTGTGTGAGATGAGCTGGATGTTGGGGAGTATCTATAGGGGGATACAGGTGGAGGACTGCTGAAATGAAGCCAGCACTCTATCAGCAGCCTAATGGTAGGATCAGTGGCACTAGGTGAGACTGAGGACAAGTAGAAGGAATATTGTCTTTAATTGGAACATTAGGAGTAAAACAATGGGCCTGTCTAAATGGGATTTATCCCACTGAAAAAACAATATACCTTTGTTAGGTATGCTTGCTCATTTTCTTTGCAATTGTTAATAGGTGTAATTTAGTGCACAGATTCATGACCTTTAGAGAAGGTATCACTTTCAGTCTTCTGCACTGAAGTCTCCCTTCCCTGCTCACTCTCACACACGTCTTCTGCAAACAATGTCACATGCAGCAGGAATCCTCTGTTTGACAGAGAGTTTTCCACAATTACATAAGTTCAGCCTGAGAGCAGATGCGGAGGTAGCTGAAAATGTGAGAGTGAGACTTACAGTAATATAATTAGATCACTTACAGTAAGAGGGAATGCTCCTTCCCGCCTTAGGATGAATGCCATAGGAGCCTCCCACTACTCCTCCTCTGAGTCATCTTTCCAGAGGCACTTCTGAGAGTCAGCCACCCTCAGGTGTTAAGCAGTATTTGTTTGTGCTGTGGGTGAAAAAATGTGTACACGCACACACAGCCCAAACTTGATTAAGCAAACAAGGGCAAAGAAACCAGAGGGCTGTGGTTTCTTTGAATGTCTGTCTGTCTGTCTGCCTGGTGACAGAGCCAATGCTTGCAGTCTCAGCCACAATACCTTGACTCATCAGGCAGTCTAGAAGCAGTGCTCACCCCCAGGAGGGCAGAGCTGAGGTGCACACGCACATGGGAGAGCGCTGCCAGCCTTATCAGCACTGCCAGCCTTATCAGCCCTTCCCGGGTCTCCTTTGCCATGCTCATCCCTGCTTTGCTGTGGTAAACCAGGAGTGCAGGATTTATCGCAGTGGTGTAACCCACTGCCTTAATTTTTGCCAGGTTAAACAACTTTGAAAACACTGCTTTGGCCCAAGGATTGAAACACATGGTTTGGAGCAACCCAAATTCCCTTCCAGGCTTTGCTTGGGCAAGTTGTTTATCTTTGGTGTACCAGCAATATCTTGGTAGACAATAAATGATGGCTTGTGTGTATAATAAACCTTATCTACCTCCCAGGCATGTTGTGAGAATGGATGGATGTTTTTGAGGAGTTTTGTAAGCTACCCATAAAAAGAGTTATAAGTGTGTAGTATGTAATTATTGCCCTTATCTTACACAATCATCCAGGTATTGAAGGAGCTCTGCCTTCATACAGACAAGGCAGGAAGGGCATACTACAACACCAGACTTGCAGGAAGAAGTGGGAGAAGAGGTTTCCACTCCACAACAACTCCAGGCAAGACTCGGTTCTTCTTCCAAGTGGAGCTGGGGATGGGACTGATGTGACTTTTTTAATCTGCATCATCTATGTGAACAATAAGTACTACAAAAGCATGGAAGCAGGGACCAGAAACCAAGACAGCTTTATTCCATCTGACTGCTATGTCCACTGGGCTGCAAAGCCTCTGCTTCTTCCTGCTTTAGTCCTGTTAGCTTCTACTGGCAGTGTGGCATATTTTTAATTTCACCAGTGGAAAGCTCCCCTAGCTTTACGAAGGGATTTAGCACTGATGACGAAAGTAATCTGAAAGCAAGGGTAAAATCCATAGAAATAGCCCAGGCTATTCACCTATGAGTCATAAAGAGAAAGAGACATTTTTTTAAGCAACACATGCCTGACTTGAGCACAGCTGCATCCAGAGAACAAGACAACTTTTGAGGCAAAAGCTGTTCTGACATAACAGACTGACCTGAGTCATTGCTTGGCTCAACCAAGCCTTCTGTTTTCAATTTGAAGTTAGAGAATTACCTATAAGCAGTAGTCAGGACAGTCAGGGCAACTACAAACTATGACAACTACCCTGTGAATAAAATTCTGAGTAATCCTGGCATGGGTGGCCAAGGGAGGCTGTAGCAGACAATTGGCTCCAAAGAGTGCTAACAGCTTCATAGCACTGAGACATTTATAAGAAAGTGCCTAAAATCTCGATTTTTTTTCCAGTTTACTTTAACAAGGTAAGAGAAAAGAAGTAATATTCTCTTTATTTTATAGGCAAAAGAGCCAGAATTCACTTTCTGAAGGTCATCCAAGAGCTTCTGCCAGAGGCAAGACCTGATTTGTGCCTTTTTCCTTTCCTTGGGTTCTCTGTCCTTGGCTTTGAATAGAAATGTGCTGATTCCAAAGATCTAAGAGGCCCAGCAAAAGAAGTGAACCTGTGGACTATAAACTCAAAAGGAGAATGAAAGGGAGATAATGTTCTCTGTATGTTTGTGTAATGTGAAAGTGCCTATAGGAGAAATGAGGATGTGAACTCCTATAGCTCAAAATAAGGAAATAACACTGATGCTTTCTCTGGGAGTGGTGAAGTGGTTTTTGCAAGGTTCATGTGTCAGCTTCTGTGTAAGTGAACTTCATCCCCTTCCTTCCAAGGTAAATTCCTACTACACTTGACAAAATGTGTAGTCCAAAGAAAGAGGGGAAAATCTCTGTTACTGGCAGAATCTTAAGCACTCACAGGATGATTATGTGAAAAAGCCCTTATACAGCCCCTGTGGGACAACCATGGTAACAGTAAGCTTTTACTGTGGTTTTCATGGTTGGTCTTTCAGTAGATACACACAGCTCCATCCAAAAAGGCTAGATTTTTAATAATTATTTAGACTTAAGGATCTCCCTCGCTAGGGGCCAAACCATCATCCCACCTTTATGATGGAGGCATATTTTCCTCATGACTTCTGGTTTAGAGCCTTGCTGCATGCTTGAGAACAATGCTCTTTGCAATGAGAGTGTATTTCTGCTGTCCCATTTAGAGGTTCCTGTCTATTCACAGGGAACCATGTCAATTTACAGATGAAAAATCCTGAAATATTTGTTCTGAACATCTGAAAAGCAGTCTGAAACCACTCTTCCTAGAGGCTAATGACAACTAGAATCCTGATTTCAGTAGGAAAAGGATTCATTTTAAGCAGGGCAGAATGAATTTAGGTGCAGTATGGATTGTTAGACTTGGCAAGTAGACAGTAGTCTCATGCATGTAATTTCAGAATTATTTTAAGAACAGACTAATCTCCTGTTGTCCTCAATATGGCAGAGTAGCTAGCTAAGGAAGGGCATATTCAAATATAGAGTTAAATTAATGATTTTGCCCTTCACTGTTAAAACAGCTCAGGATTAATGGAATACTCATAGATTAATTTTATTTTATTGTATTGCATTTAATTTATTTTGCTTTATGTTTCTATTTTATTTTCCTTTCTTCAGATTTTACTCTATCTCTACATGTTACAGGGGAACAGAAGGGGAAGAAAGAGCAAGAGTCTGATATGAAGCCATTGCAATCCAGCAGCCAAGTTCCCCTTGCTTCACTCTTGGGTTATGTCTCGTGCAAGGTTGTGTGCTGGTAACCAGTACTTGAAAAAGTTTTCATTTAATCTCAGATATAAAAAATACCTCTGACACCTTGTCAAAAATGTTGAAAACCCCAGGCAATTCATATTGCTTAAGCACTGGAACATGTTATTAGGAAAAGCTATACCAATCACAATGACAGCCCACAAGCCAAAGGCTGGCCTTTCGCCCAAGTCAGTGGTCTTGGCGGTAAAATCCAAGCCCCAAGCTGAGTGATTTTTTCAGGGAACACAAAAACAAGTGTGAGGACCTCCTGTTTTTCACTGCAGATGGCATCTGAGACTCTATTATTTTCTGGAAGCAGCATAGAAAAGTGGGCTGCATTTTGTCTCCTTGATCCCAGCAGGCTAAACAGTACTGAACTACTGGAGAAGGTCCAGTAGTTCTCAGAAGTCTATCCTACTTTAGGTGAGATTGTTTCATTTTCTGAACTCTGGCAAAGAGCAGCTGATTTTGTAGAAGGGGAATATGCAGAGTGAAACCACTACAAACACCGATCCTACCAGAAATAACGAGCCCTCCCTTCTCCCTGGTTAGAAATGGAGAGTACAAAAATTCCAGTGATTCATTCTCTTATCTACCAGAATGGGGAGAAAAACCCCACCTAAATAAAAGTGAAATGTTTTACTCAGACTCGTGGCTTTACATGAAATTCTGTTAACCTCCTATTTTGTGGAAGTCTGTAGAAGACAATGAAGCCTGACATTTCAGAATCAGTTCCTTCCTTAGAATTCCTCTGAAGCACATGTGCTGTCAGGCTCTCCCTGACCAACCTGGTCTCATGAGTTTCCTAATGATCTTCTCTATAGATAAAAAGAAAACTTCAATGGCTCATCCTGCCTGGGTTTTTTTCTTGAGAAGAGACCTTTCTGGCAGAGCGACAGGTCTTCCCCCTTACATCTTCAGTGGTCTGGCAGCAAGCAGAAAAGTTCCTCTTGTACTGAGAGTCCTGACCTCTTATTTGTACCATCACAGTTACAAATAAAGACAGAGAGAAAAGTGTCAATATTCAAAAGGTATCCTTATAGAATTAATTTTTTTAATTGATTATATAAGGATACCTTTTGAATTAGTTTAAATACTTGATATGTATTGATTATACAAGGAGAAGGGATAACTTCATCTGGGTTTTTTTGATGTTTTTCTGTTCCAGTAGTTACTGATCATTTGTTAAACTATAATATTAAAGTTCTGATGTTTCTAATCTGATTACACTCATTCATTCCTTGTCCTTTTGATAGCTCGGCTCCTTCATACATCAGTTTGAATTCAAACTGAATTGTTTTGTGCAAGGAAAAAAAAAGGTCAAGCGTTTCAAAATGAATAATATCAATTTGTGTGAGTGTGTGTAAAACAGATAATCACAAACCACTGATGCCAGCACTGCCACTCATGGGATTTTAGTTCAGATTATTTGTGTCCTGTCTTCTAAGTATTTCTCATCTTCACTTTTTGAGTGTTTTTTTTTTATGCTAAGAGGTCTGATTGCACTGTAATTCATTAAGGAAAAGAAAGGGCTACAAACATATGATTTCATAATGCATCAGAAGGTTTGTGGCTATTATGCCAGAACTACAAAGCAAATGCTGTGCACTAGTTGGATGTGAATGCAGATGAAAATGGATTTAAACATATGCATGCAATGGGTAGACACTATTGTCAAACCATCAGAAGCTTCCCTAATGAGCCAGGACTTTTATGAGTCAAGAGAAAGCACAATGCAGACAACTGAGAGCTGTAGCTGCTGACCCAGAGACCACATTTCAGACATAAAAAGTCAGAGTGATCAAGATGGCCAGTGAAATACCCAAGCAAACAGATGATGTGGTAAAAGTACCTTAAATTCAGTGTTTGGTCTAGACACGAGTGAGAAGTGAGGAGGAGTGGGAACTAGATTTAGCAATTTCAAGGCACAATACACTGTCATACCAGGTCAAACAGGTTCAGCAGTCCATTTTGCTCTTCTCATTGTGCTTATTGAGACTTTTTTAATACTTCTGATCAGTTGTCTTGTTCTTCTTCCTATATCAGCTGTCAACTGGCTGGTGAAATAATGACTTAGTACAGAGGACAGGTGAATTTGTGGCTGTCAGTCACACCAAGTGCTCTTATCTCCTTCGAAGATTTACAATATTTGTACACCCAGACCTCAAAGTTTCATATCCATCTGCAATGGCAATTTCATCATAGGCAATTTTTTCAAGAGATTTTATTGTATTTTATAATTCAGAACAAAAACAAAAAAATAAAGAAGAAAAAGTATATATATATGGATGTATACACACGTGTGTATACACATCAGCCTTCACATGCTAAAAAAAGGTTTATTTTAATTAACAGCTGACGTCTGCAGGGGAAGAAATACATGCAGTTATTTGGTAATCATTGCTTGACTGTTACGTGGCCACTTGCTAAAACTCAGTCAGCACTGGAATTAATTGGCATACCCACTGCAACCTCAGCAAAGAAGTCCAGGAGCAATAATAAAATATCCTCTAACTTCCCAGGACGACTCCTCCAGTCTTGACTGACTTAAGCACATGGACTAGTCTGCCTTAGCACATGCGCAGTATTGTTGTTTCATATATAGCACAGAGACTTTAGGGTTAACCTTTAATAAAAGTTCTGGTTTTGCTCATTTTTAGATGTATGCTGACCTGCAGGCTCTAAAGCTCTGATAGAAGTCCCCAGACTCTTCACTGAGATTAAAGAGGGTCAACTCTGCATGGCTAACTAATAGCATTACTCCTTTGTTTACTGAATGACTCAGTAATTAGGTCTGTATCAAGAGACAGGCGTCTGCCCATTACAATTTATTCAAAGAGATTTCATATTAATTACTCTTGAAGTGCTTTTCACTCTCCATGGAACTGATTTGATACTTCTAGGTCTGCTTAGCAAAATGAGTGAGGCAATGCTGAGCTCAAGGCCATGAGGGCTGCCGCGCTTCTGGCGGAGGGGAAAGATCGGTTCCCTGCAAGTCCAAGCCAAGCTTAGTCAGCTCTGCTGCCGTTCTACCCTTCTCCATCCAGCTCATCTGGGCAGGGAGCCAGCTCTCAGGGCTGAGCTAGGTAAAGACTAACCCTGCAAAGAAAAACAGTGAATTTCCAGACAGCCAGCTTCCCTCCCCGGCCAGGCTCACAGTGGGGAAGGGAGTAGGAGCACACACCTGAGGTAGGAGACTTGTAGGTCCTCATTAGGACCAGCTCCCCTCTGGATCTGGGCTTTCAGGCACACGGAGGTTCAGGGAGGGGAGAATACCTTTACATAGGGGTTTGAAGATCTTAAAATTAGAACAAAGAGTGTAACCTCAAGGGTTCTGCCCTTCATTGTCTAGAGCCCTACTCTTGCTTCTGATCTACATTTCAAATAGAAAAGTAGCATGCAGCCGGGCAGGATCAGCACAAAAGAAAATGTTTCTCTGATGGCAAAGCTGCTCATGTATTTGTTCCTTTTGCTTTCAGAAGTCCCCATCTCCAGCTGTGATGTGTTTTCTGCTATGAATCTAACAATTCTCAGCAGTCTTTGCTAAGGAAGTGTCACAAAACTTAATTTATACAACACGTATGCATTTTGACCTAAGAGATGCCTGCAAGTTGGATGGGCTGGCCATAGAGAAACATAAGGAAACTTTCTCTATTTCCATCCTCCATGAAAAACCAGGCAGGACACAGGAGCAGTTCCTCTGCCATAGGCCTGTTTTTTCTCAATGCCCTTCATGACACAGACCACTTTAAAGGGGGCTGGAAGGCACTCTTTGTCAAATTTCTAGTAACACATCATGGATCAAGTTTAATTTTTTTTTTCTGAACTAGAGTTACCAAGACTAATTGAAACCTGACAATGTTGCTGAGGCCAAATTTCATGAGAACAACAAAGTTACTTAAATAAAAATAAAATGATTCATTCCCCACTCAGTGCACTGTCAGTTACTGGTACTCCCCACGCTTAATGCCTGAGGTAGCTAATGGCATTAACACATGAAAGAAATCATCAACATGCTTTTGACTCCCATTGGAATCCTTTATTAAAATAGTCCTGACACTTTTTTTCTCTGTTTGTAGAGCTGGTATGCCAGCAGCCACACGACCAGTGCTCTGACCAACGGAGTGGTAATTCCCAGAAACACAGAATTTGTTTAGACTGCTCCAGACAGCCACCTTGACCGGGTAACCTCTTCTGGGCTTTGCAAAGCCTAATGGGTATCTGTTCTGGCAAGGCAGGGCCACACTCCAGCAAGGAGCATGGCTCTCCCAGAACTGCATTTGGCAGGCAAGAGGAAAAAAAATACCTCCTGTTTATGACCATCTTGTGCAGCTGCTCTGGAGACTTTTCCTTTATTTTCTTCCTGACCCCAGGTGCACGTATTGGTGAAGCTTCCGTGCTCAGTGGCTGAGGAATCATCAAGGGAACCCACTGGTGATGGAAGGGCTCCCAGAGCTGACAAGCAGTCCACCAGCCATTAGAATAAAACATGCACAGAAAAGGGGGAAAATACAGGGGCTGGTGGTAGTATTGTCTTCTGCGAAGTAAAAGGTGGTGGTGACCTATTGTCAAAAAACAGTTCCAACAACTGTGTCCTCCTACCTGAAAGAAAAGAACGGACAAGTTGTGAGTTTGACCTTCCCCTATACTGTCCTTGTGCTTGCTTTCCCTTCCTACCCTCTTCCTCCCACCCTGCATCATCTTTTTCACCCTTCAAAAATATATGTGCATGCTTGTGGGGAACAAGTAGGTCTTGCTGCAAGAAGCACTTTACCCCAGTTATCCAAGCTATGGATTCACCTCCAGACCATAAGCAAGTGGTCTTTATCTAGCCTCTCATCAGAAATGCTGAGAAGGGACGTGAGCTTTAACCAGTAGAGATTACTTTGGAAAGATGCAGATGTTCAGATGAAAGGTTGTGGCCTTAAACAACAAAAGCATTCATTCTTATGCTTGTTTAGAATTATTGTCTAAAATTATGGCACACATTTGTGTGCTGTCATATTAAACAAGTGTTTAGCTACTAACATATTGCCCCCCTACCTCTTGGATTACTGCATAGCATTTTACTACTTTTAGAACTGTAGTTCCTGATACCCACTTAGGGTGTTGGCCAGGTATTTGAAATGAAAGCAAGACAATCTACTGCCAGAAAAGTAAAAAGCATTAGTTCGAAGGTAACTAAGGGAGTGATAAGAGACAACTAAGTCACTGGAAGTGTGTCTAAATCTAGGACATAAATAGTCCAGCTCTCAGATGATCTGCTATTTTCAGACAGCTTCAAACTCCAAATCATTGCAAAATATTACAATGGTGAATCTTCCCCATAACTCCTCTGTTGAACTGAAATCCCTAAGGATTTGTGGGACAGATATATTTCAAAATTGCATTTTTTTGGGAGGTCTTGGGTAGAATAACAAGTCACATTTCCTGCAAAGCAAAAGTTCAAAAAATTTTAATTTGCAACCACAGAAGATTTTTTTTAGTGTCTTGCAACTAATTTGCAGATATTTATACAGTCCAGAAAATACTAGACACACATAGCAAATGCAGTATGTTAAAACTGTAATATAATAGTAAAATTCACTTTATATTTTCATGCAACTAGGCTAACAGAACACTTCACCTTAAAAAAAAAAAATTAATGCCACCATCATTCTCTTCCTGTCATTCAACAGCAGTGAACTGGGCACACTAAGGAAAGTATACTCTGAGTTGCCTCCCCTCAAATAATCCCTCTTCCTCTGTTTCCTTTCTGCCTCTTGCTTTCAGTGGCCTCTCTGTGGTTGTGCTGTGCTGCCCATGTCTTTCAGAGGCATCTCAGAGTAGCCCCAGAAGAAGAAGAGGTTCCTTCTATGGGGAAAGAATACTTGAATTTCCAGTGGCTCAAATAACTTGTTTTAATTCTAGCAATTGACACTAAACTTCAGCATACGAATCCCTCCTGTGGCCGTGACTCCAGCACTCCAGCTTTTGGACACAAGAAAGTATGATTTTGCTGTCTGTCTGTGGTTTATGCTTTCTGTACAGCAGTGAGAAACATTTTGCCTACACAAAAGCCTGGTCTGGCTGGACTTTCAGCATTATTTATAAGGGGATTTGTCAGGAGCATGGGGCAGTATCTAAGTTCAGCATTGTTCTGGTTTATAAACTCAATTTCTTTAACACTAAAGAACTGAACTTCTTCAACACTAATACCCAGCTTCACCAATCCTTGAGGGCTTGCATGCTCAGTTTTGGCCATACTGTGCCCTCATGAGAGTGACATGTGTCACTCACGCTTCTACAGACCATTTCTTTTGTATTGCTTTGTGTTTGAGCTGGTTTTGAATGTATGAGACCTATTTTTACCAGGTAGCATAGATGGTGCCTAGGCACTCTTAATTAGCTCATGAAGTAATTAGCTATTCATTTGGGATATTAAGCAACCATAGCCTGCACTACTATTTGTGCATGAGAGCCTGGCTGGGGTAGATTTGTCTCAGCCCACATTTATTACTGCAGTTGCCATGGCTAGCAGCAAGCATAGAAGATTTTCTCTTGTTTTTCCTTCAGTCATTGAGATGAAGCAAGTGGTTCAACCCAGGGCTCCACATGTGAAGAAAATTAAAATGTCCATCTACCTCAGAGATAAATCTCTTATCTGCACATCCTTGGTGAGGAGGTGGGGTCTACTGTAGACCAGAGTTTGAGCTCATTGCTACCTCAGCCTTGATCCACATCACCCTAAGCGCACTCTGGACTGCGCACCAAGATCAGCAAGAACCACTCTCCTGCCATGGCCTCTCTTCCCCGTGGCTCCAGCTAGCTCCCAGCTCAGTTTTTGTGCTTTCCCTTACTGACCCTTCTGTCTTCTACATGAGAAATTTGTGCCCTTCCTTGGGTTGCTTGCTCAGGGCTGTGCTAAACCGTGCATGGCCCCATTCTGCATGCACTGCTCCCAGTCCAGCAACATCTAATGTACCAAGTCAAAGTGTGGGTTTGGTTTTGGACATGCAAAGCACAGCTGCTCGGGTCCAGCCAAAACCACCTTTCCCTCTGCCTGATTTAGGCTCCACTTTCATCTTGGTGTTCTAAAGCGTGTCCCCTCTGGGATTTATTTAGAGACGTGCTATTGGACTAAAAAAGGCACAAAAGACCTCTCACTTTCTTACTGGAGTATTAGCAGAATAACAACTGTAAGCAGTCCAAAATGTTCTTCTTGTCCTTTTCTTCTGTCCTGTCGTAAGTGTTACTTTTGGTGGTGGTTGTTGTTTATTAACCCCGCAAGCCTCAATTACAAAGTCTTGAGGAAAAAAAACTCAACAGTTGTGAAATTTCCAGAGCTGGCATTGTGTCCTTCTTGCCCACAGCACGCAGTGTTGTTGCTTAACAATCAACCTAAATACTCCTTGTCCCTCCACTGCTGAATGCATTACGCCCATCTGACGCCTGGTCTCCCAGACCAGCTGGGAAGTTCAATTAACTCCATACTCAGGCAAATCATTGCAAAAATTCAGGAAGGATGAGCTTAGGTGAACGTGGTGTTACCTCTGAGGTTACTGCTGATCTGCTGAGGGCAACATCTGCTGGGTGACACTCGGTGTCTCCTCTGCCATGGATAAGGAGGTGCTTGAGCCTGATGGGGGGTGGCTCTTTGTGAAGCTTAATTCTGGTGATTTATGAAAACAGTGAAATTTCAGAAGCCTGGCTATGAATGTCCACCTTTCTCCTCCAAATTTGAATGGTCCCATAGCGGGCTCTGCTGGTAGTACTGGCAGTGCCAAAAATGGAGCCTCTGAAAAAGGAATTCCAGACCCCAAAAACCTGATATATAGATATAGATATATAGATACAGATATAGATATAGATATATATTCCTCATTCCTTTGTCACTTTTCTATTCACTAAAAAGGAAAAAAAAATTATGCAACTTAGTCTTTGTTTACCAATGCACTTAATCCCCATAAAAGAAACAAATGATTCATTGCAGCTCAATGCTTCAACTCCTGGACAAATGGACCCATTCAAATTAGGAATGGGTAATTGCTAAAAGGCTAAATAACTGAGCATTTTTGAGAATAAACAGCCTTCTGAGAGACATTAAATATTGCTTTCCAGATTTTCCATCACCAGACCTTGGAAAACACATGTGATCTCTTGAAAAGCTGCTGTCACGGTGCTGTTATGATCAGGGTCTGAGTAGATAAAAGTGGAAAATCCATACCTGCCCACAGGAAACAAATGCAGATTCCTCATATGGGATATGAGTTGGATGGAAATTGTCTTTCACCCTCTGAGAAAAATAAACAACAACAACAGAGAAAAAAAAAAACCAAAACAAAAAAAAAAACCCAAAGCAAAAAAAATGAACTTCACAAAATAGAGTTTAGAAGGAAGAGTGAAGAAGAAATTTGGCTAGCAATATAAAAGAAAATTGATCCAAAGCTGTCTGAGATCAACTTTCCTTTCACAATTCCCAGATTACAAATTTGTTTACAGCATTCTAAACAAAATGTTTTTCTGTAACCTGTCTTCTTAGAAGCATAAATAGGCAAATGACAAGAATCTGAACAGGAAAGATAGGATCCTCCATAGTGGAAATTTATTACATTTTATTTATGATCACATATAATAACCTTTTTTCTGTTTTCCCTCATTGGTACTTCAGGGAAGGAAATGCATTACTGACTACAACTAGTTTTTGCTTCAAGATATCCAGGATTAAAATAAATCTAAGGTATCTAATAAAAACGAAACATAAAAAATTATTTGTTTTCCAAAACATTGAACTGGGACATTACAATTGTTTCTTAAGAGCATTGTTTTCTCAAGCACTGAATCTCAGAATTTAATTTTTACTCAGAAATTTTCACTGAGACAAAGAGAAGGGATTTCTCCAGGAATAAAACTAGTTTATCAAAAGAAAAAATAACCTTCATCCTTAATGTTTTCCTTTTGTGTCCAAAAAGGCTGCAGAGTACTAGATTTCATGATACATTTTTCAATGCTTTTTTAAAAACCTTATACTATATGGTTATATCATTATCTCCATTTCAATTTATGACATATAAATGATTCTACTTAAAAAACATGGTGTTGCAGTGACTCACATCTAGAGTCGGTGGAGAGAATCAGTCCAGACATTTATAATTCAACATTCTTTCCTGGATTTTCTAAGTTTGTTTAAAAATAGATCCTTTTGTCTTGCAAGCCCTGTACTTCATAAGCCTGCTTGCCCTTTAATAATGAGGAACAAGAATGTCAGTAGTCACTACATTTCAATTTATCTTTCCTTTCTAGTTAAGAATTAGTTTCTTTTGCATTTAGTGTTATTTCTTTGAGTGCCACCACCCCATGCTTAACAACTTTGGCTTTTCCTGTTCACCTTACACCTTGCATATATTCAGATGCTACCATGTACCCTGACAGTTAAAATTCTTCCTGGAAAAGAAATTTCCTATTTTGTGTTTACCAAAATTTGGTGCAAAAACTCTTGGTTCCCTCTCCTATTATGCTCTGCTGATCTGGCTACAAATGGATGTTTACTCTCGGAAAAGAACAACACAAATTAAAACTAAAACAAATGCACAAGAATTAGACTTTTTCTGTCTCTCACACTTCTCAGAGAACATTTGGATCTGAGTTATCACTCTAAAAGTAAGATGCAGAAAAGCACAACATTTAACACTTTTATTTCAAAATGTGACTTTAATACCTCACAGGGGTTTAATTTGGGTGCTCTCCATCTCCCAGATTTTTAGATCATTGATTCATGGTTCTCTTTTGCAGGTCCTTGGACAATTGAAATGTCAGTTTAATTGGCCACCCAGGAATCTGGGCTTCCATGGGGAGGTTTGGTGGTGACTACCCTGCTGAAGCTTGAAAATCTCTGGACAGCAGTGATGGGCAGCTGCCCACCTGGAGATCACCTTCCAGCCCCTGAGGCTGCTGGCTGGATGGGAAGTCTCATCCTCGGAGGATGCAGACATGTCCTGCTGGGCTTCCCTAGGAGGTCTGGAACTCACTTCTGCCGGTGACACAAACCCACGGGCATGGTGAAATCCTCCAGGAAGGGAGATGGAGTTTCCATTTTGAGGCTGCCTCACCACTTGTCTGCATGCCAGGTAATTCTTACCTGGAAGCTTGGGAGCGTCTGGCACCACACTCGCTCCTGCTGGTTTTCCAGGAAGGTGATGAGAGGAAACTCCCGGCAGCATTCCCAAGGGCAGGTGTGAGTCAGGCATCCTACAGCTGGGGTCAGAGCCTTACAGACCATCTGGCTGGCTGGCTACAAGCAGGCTGTAACCCAGACCCAGTCTGTGGCAGATTCATCCAGGGGGTATGGATGGGAAGATCCTTTGCAGTAAAGGTCTCCGCAGAGATGAGAGCCGGGCTGAGAAGGTGAGAGGGCAGGTACAGGAACAGGGTCACTCATCTGAGAAAGAAACAGAAAGCAGCCAATGGAGCTTCCCTCTCACATGGCATTTGAACACACAGATCTTCTGGAAAAACATCATCAGAGAAATCCAAATGGGCTTGAAATGTAAAGCCTTTTAATTGATAGCCTTTGAACTGCTCTTCAAGCATTTAAGCATGAACTGAGAACTCTCAGTTTTTTTAGTTTGAAACAGAGCCTGAACTTTTGCTCTGTACAAATAGCATCTGAGGCTGAAGTGCCAAAAGTTTTGAGGAAAAAAAAAAACATTAAACTGTTCACAACTTCACATACCCTGTGCTGAATCATTGTTGTGACTTGCAGGCAGTTACTGTGGGCTCAAATATGGGTATGACTTTTTTTCGCAGCAAAGTATTCA
This sequence comes from Camarhynchus parvulus, assembly GCF_901933205.1. Taxonomy (NCBI): domain Eukaryota; kingdom Metazoa; phylum Chordata; class Aves; order Passeriformes; family Thraupidae; genus Camarhynchus; species Camarhynchus parvulus. The sequence continues at coordinate 106,307,698 of NC_044573.1, read as the reverse complement.
TATATGAACAAAAAATATGTTATGCTTTCAACTTCTGTTTGAATTTTGTTGTGATAGTTGAAAAATCATGTAAAGCTGTCTCCACAATGTTTTGGTTGGAGCAGTTGAAACTTCTTTTATCTTTGGTGGTAGCAAAGCTGTGAACATACTCAAAATACATGTTCCCAGGAAAAGTCACAGTGACTGCAAAAAGAAAGAGAATGGATTTTTCTCTGGACTACATATTTGTTTGTCATTGACTAAAAAAGGGCATGAATCTTCTCAGAGGGCTTTTGTTGCTTGTAAAATGCAGCAATGACAGAATATCCAATGCAATGTTTTACCGGAATTTCCAAACCCTTTCCCTGGAATACACAGTGATTATGTGCTCAGGATAAATACAGTATCACCAAGTTAGGGTTTACAAAGAGAACTAAGGAAAACACATTTTACCCCTCCCTACCAATATCCTTTCTTATCATTATAACACAAATTTTCATAAGAATTTTTTTCCTGTCAATTTGAAGAGTGGATTCTGCAGCACTCATTTTTCACTAAATTCTTTCTCCATAAAGGGCAGTTTGTAACTGGAAAGGCAAAGACACTTGTGGAGTGTGATTCCTGGGCTATGGACTCCAGCTGTGGCTCAAGAAGGTGCTTTTGCCAAGTAGGATGTTCCTCTCTTATCTGTGGAGAATCCTCAGCTGTTTCACTGTGGCACCCCAAGTGTCATTGGTAGCTGGCAGTCACTGTGGGCAAAGAGAGACCTTATCATCATTCACACAACTGTGTTTGCACTGCTTACACTAAAGACAAGAAAGACTAACAGGATTATTTCATATGACCAGCAGCAATCACAGGCTATAGAGTTACCTCTAGTTATTCCTGCATCAACTCTCATAACCTGTGGCTGAATCAGAACATATCTTTTTAGAGTTGTAATCTTGATTTATTAGTTTGATTTTATTTCTTTGCTTTATTCCCTTGTGGTTTGAATTAGTTCCAGCTATGTATTTTTGTTTGAAATGGAATTCCTAAATTCCCAAGTGAAGTCAATCAGGCAGCAAGATGTACTCTCGGGCATATCTCGCACTACTTGTCCTGGGCACAGACCCTGTGTGAATTCTTGGCCCTATAATTGTTCCAGCATGCCCTGAAACTGAAATGGAAAAGGCTGACATGGCTGTGGGGAAACACAGTGCATGGAACACTCTGTTGTGACTCAAGTACATGAGCTTCACTTGAAATTGTCTGTGGTGGTAAACAGTCAGAGCTGCTGGGTGTGCCTTGCTGTGGGGTCTCACAACAGGACAAATCACCACAGCTCACCTGTGGGCTTTGGGATAGCAAGGACCAAGAAGAAATCTCTGACTTTGTCCCCTAAGGGATGAGTGCTTTGTGCCCTAAGGGATTGGTTCCCTAACTCTGAAATTATCTCCCTCTGGAAACCTGGTTTCTGCAGGATAGGGTGCCTATCAGTCGGTAGAGCATGTTTGTTTTATTTGGTTTTCCAGCTGATCTTTGCTGTTGATAGATAGGCTCCTGCCATGAAGGAAGGGAGTATGGTGATGGTAGTCTCTACAGGAGACTTTATACAACATTTGGCTTTTAAATTTCTAGGGGTCTAGCTTTCCATTGCAACTGTAAAGCACCTAAGGCTACTTTAGCATCCTGCTCCACTCTTCCAGACAGGAGGGTTGATGGGGGAACACTTCAGTAATGCACGTAACCTGCTGTTATGCTGTTTTCTCTTTGTATGCTACTCTCAAGGAATATTTTCAAAATATACAGCTAAAATTCTTCGCTAGAGTCATACTTCTCATGATCTGATGTGTAATATTTTACTGATATGTCTGTCTCTGACTGTGAGAGAAGAAAGCAGAATAAAGCCAAGAAAGTGGTAAATAGCATACACTATAGGAATATTAAGAAATGTTGAGTGGGTGGGGGAAGGAAATGACTTCAGAGACTGAAGGTATGAAAAGAGGAAATTACTTCATTCCCCACGTTGTCATGCAATGTATCAGCATCCAATCACAGGGAATGAGGCAAATAAACAGGAAAGGAGAAGACGAAGTAGGTTGTTCCCCAGGGCAGTGGGAAAGGAGCACTGTAAGCAACTGCCCAGAGTGGCTTCAGGAGATGTTGTGAATAGTTAAAGCAAGGAAGGATGCTTGCAGCCTACCTGAGGTCAGCCATAACAGCTGCCTGTTGTGTTCCTGGCAAGCTACCTAGGGGACTGGAAAAGCATGGAGACTTCCTGCTGCTAGTTTAGTCTTTAATAATGGGATTTTGGTTTCAATTTTGAGGCTTTATTTCACTGTTATTAAAGTATATGCTTCAAATAAATGCATTATTCCATATATAAATCTTCTGCTAAAGATGATTCTGAACAAGCTAACAAGAAACACATCTCCTTCCTATGAACACAGTAATCTTTAAAACGAGAACTATGGGCAGGCTCTTGCATGCCCAGCACAGCTGAAGTAGTCCCAGCAGGACAGTTCTTACTGGAAAATTCAGCATGGCCTGCTCTGCTGTCTACCTGAAAGGCCACGAGCACATCAAGAACCTGCTTGTCCCCAGAGTGGGACAGCTCCATCAGCTGTGGCCTCTGACTGCACTAACTTTCAGGATGTGCCTGGGAATGGTTTGGCCTGAGACATCACCACAGAGCACAGGCCATTCAAACAATTTAAGAGGTTTGATTTTCAGTGCTTGGAAACATTTCCAATTTTATTTACTCACATAGATAGATCTGAAGTGTTCCTGCACTGAGCTGCATGATGTGGTTTAGGGGCCTAAAACCCAGGGTCTGTGCACGTGTAATCTCCTCCAATGCCTGACATAACCTAGGGAAGTTTCTTTGGCAGACAGTAGTACAGTGTATTAGACCCTGAACCACAAGTGTCCGCAGGGAATAGGTAGCACATTTTCAAGGCTCTCCTCTGACCTAGCCCAGTTAGTGGCAAAGACCTTGTAGGCTGAAGAGGGGCTGTGGTGCTTCCTCTGGCTGCTCTGCTCACCCCCTCGGTGACTTCTGCCTGAACCAGCCATCAGGAAGCAGCATTCTCTGACTTTGACTCAGTGCCAGCTCCTGCAGCCTCATTCCACCCTGGCAGCCCAGCTTTGCTCACTCTGTTGCAGCCTTACTTGTAAAGCAAGGAGGTTTATAATTTTGTTAATATTTTATTTTTTTTTTATTTTTATTTTTAGATTCTGAGTCTTCCCTCATTTCCTCTGGGAATTTCAAAACACCTGGTACAGCTGAATAACTTGGCTCCAAGATGCTCTGTTTTGGGCTGATTTCTGTGATTAGGATGATAAAAGTTGTGGTATCAGGCAGTGTTTCATTAAGGCCCAGAGACCTCTATGAAAGGATAATTCTTTAGGGGCTTCTCAGTGCATGTGATCTGTAATGCTGATGTGTGTGGATCCAAGCGCTCCTTGGCTGCTTTGTGTGGGTGCAGACAGCCCAGGTTTGTGACTGGTTTGTATCACCAAGAGGCTACAGAGCATCCCAAGCCTGCTGGGGACTGCAGCCTGTTGATTCTATCATATTTCTGGATACCTGGGGGAGAACCATTGTTTTTCAGACCGGAATGCTTTTTGTGATCTTGAGTCCATTTTGATTGCAAGCATAGGAACCAGTACAGGAAAAGCATCTTTAAGCCAAGTTATCCCACTCATCCAGCTGTTAAAAAATCCCCAGAGGAAATGAGGGGGAAACCCAGACTTTAGGTAAGCCTGAACCTTTGTATTAGAGATGTATTAATAATTGATTTACTGTCACCTTTTGGCCAGTTCTGTCTTAACTTTCGTTTGTTTTTGACCCTGTAGTGCTCCTAGGCCTAACCAGTCTGGCTTATGTGGGTCAGGTCTGGATAAGCCTTTGATCTCTGGAAAAAGAGCCTTATCCTGTCTGACCCATTCTACTTTTTGATATTCATTCTACTTTTTGATATTCATATTGGATGTCTGATCAACACCTTCTCAGAAGGAAACCATTTGGAAGGTACATGAAGCAACTTGCTTTGGTATTTTAGGACACCAGCTTTAAAATGTTTGATAAGCTTATATCAAATAAGCTATGAAAGAAAGAAAGAATGAATGTCCTTCCTCAAACCAACTGAATGAATATTTTGCTGTAATCACCTGGCACTCTCTCCCTGTGTCCACAGAGTGAGTAACAAAAATCCTGTTAAAACCTCTCCATTGTTCAAGGAGGCTGTTTTACAAGGAAAACCAAGAACATTCTGATCATATTAAACTCCTGACAATTGCTTTCTGGCTGCACATTAGTGAAATATGCTCCTGGATCTTATATTTGAGCAGTCATGTTTTTAACTGTATTTGCTTGATCTCATTCCTGTAAGATCCATAATGAAGAGGAAAGCTGTAATGACTGGCTCCAGATAAACAATATTTCTTTTGAAAAGTCTGAACTTTTGCCACCTGAGACTTAGGTCCTGGTGATGCTTGAAGTGCATGGCAATGGAGGGAGGGCATGACAGCACCGGGGCTCACAAGGAAGATTGGCAAGAACCAGACTAATATAAGGCCTGTAATTCTAAAATGCTATTTTTGCTGACTAAGTCACATATTTTCAAGGAAATACTCTTGGTAAAATCTGTAAGGCCCTGTCCCCTTCCTGGGCAGCAGCTAAGACCTCAGTCGTACCCTTCTTTTTTCCCAGCTCACAACCCTGACTACATCCCAGAGTTTCCTTGCTGCGATATGGAAGAGTCTCTCTATCCTACTCAAAACAAAAACACATTTGGAAAAAGGATTCAGGATGCTACAGTCTAATACAGAACACTTTGGGAACAACAGCTCAGGCCATGAGGCAGCTCTCTGGTATAAATTTGTAAAAACATAGATTTAAAGCTCCTGTGAGAGAAATGATGACCTGACCAGGAAACCAAAGGAGACCTTAACCCAGCTGGGGAGAAAGATTCAGTTTGTTTGATGTTTTGGTGTCATCCTGACAACCACCAAGGCAATAATTAAGTCATTAGTGCTGTGGCTCTTTGGCATTAGTTTACCCTGCAGCAACATACTGCCCCCAGTGTGCTTGTTATGTTGATTTTACTGTGTGTCCTGGTGCAACCAATTGTTATGGATGTTTGGAGTGTTTACCTCAAACCACTGGAAAAAACTGAGTAGTTTACCATAATAAAGGGGTAGCGATGATTTCACTACAGTCTGTGTTTTAACAGTTGTCAAACATAATTATTAAAGGAAAACAATTGCTGATGCTGATCTCTCTGGACTTCTGCTCGACCCTGCTTCAAAACATATGGAAAAAGGAAGACATTTCTGAAAAAAATATTAAAATAGTAAATTTTATAAATATCACTTGCTGGAGAAAAAAAAATCACCCTTGCTTGTCCAGCTGAACCAAACCCAGGCTGAGCCACCCAGCAGTAGCTGGCCTCTGTTTCTGTCCAGGGGATGCTCACAGCCATGGACAGAGTTCCCCACCGGCTGCCTGGCCCAGGCTCCCCTCCAATTGCAGCAACTCTCCCTGTGGAGCAGCACTGGGGGAGTTGGGTGGAATTCAGGCCACATGAATGTAGCCCCAAGCAATCAATAAAAGGCTATGGTGCTTGGATCTCCACATCCAGAAGAGTTAATTGTGATCAGCTTCATTGAAGTAGGCAGGGTGTTTTACTGCGGAAAGGTACCCTGGGATATGAACTGAACTCTGGCCACAGAAGGGTTGTGCTCCCCTAACTGAGAGCAGATTTGCTGTTCTGCTTGGAAAAAATCAACAGCAGAAGCAATAAACAAGTGGAGCTATTATCTTTAAAATAAAGGAAGGATTTCCAGTTGGCTGGTTCTCCCTTATAAAAGTATTTATGGTGCACATTTTTGTATACGGATAAGAATATTAACATGCAAATAAATCAGTTCTCTGAAGAATGGTGGAAAAAAAACTTTGCTAATCATGTAATCACAAGTATTTTTTCTCTTTTATGTGGAAAAGACAACAAAAACATGGGATGGAAAGTGGTGGAGAAGGTGAACATTCTAAAGAAATTACACTGTTATACATAGTTACAGTTATACATAGTTACACACACTTATAGACATTTCGATTTTGTCTAAATATACAGCTCTCTGGTAATATGAAATCTGTATATCATGAGCTTTTTTAGAATATCCTGTACTAAGACTCTTAATCCTATTTTCAGCTGTGAGAGCCCTGATCTGGTTTTGGACTTGCTTGAGGCAGTAAAACTGCTATGGCTTTAGGTTTTATTTTGCCTTTGCTATAGCCCTCCAAATCTGTACTGGTAAATGTTGCTGTCACTTTTGGGGGGTACTTGATTCAAAGACTCTACCAGCAGGAAGCTAAAGGCCACCTCATCCTTGGGGTCACTCTGCTGTCAATGAGAAATCAGCTGAAAACAAGTGAGAGCTAGTTATAATCTCATTTTCAAATTCGTTCTTCAAATTCCTGGTTTATTCCGGCAAATATGTTTCAGGGGAAAAAAAACAGGGAGGAGAGTGAAACCTATTACCAGGGAGAAGATGGATGGGCTAAATAAGGTCATGGTGCCTTTGTTATCTGGATATCTCCCCAGTATATCTGAATGTGACTGGTGACACATTCCTGAAAGCCCTCTGTCCTTCTCACCCTGCTTGGAGCTTCTCATTTTGTTTCTTTGTTTTAAGGCAGTTAATTTCAGCCTTTCTTCTTAGCTGTGCTAACAGTTGCTTCCATGGCATCCTCAAGTGCCTTAGAATCTTGAAGCTCTGGGAAAGAAAAAGTGAGCCTATTTTTACCCTTGTTTTACATCAACCTTAGGCTGGCCACTTTTGTGCTAGGTGTGACTTTACCTGCTGCTGCTTTTTGACTGATCTGTATTTTGCGTTGCTGGCTTAGCTGTCCTCATGAGGCCTGTAAGTGGTTAGGAATATTAGCACCCAGATAAAAACTCCATTTAACCTACCTTGAATTCCCTTCAGTGTGTGCTAGAGAAAATGAATGAAAGCTCTTCTTTCCATGCCTCATTGACTGGATGTGCATGTGATTCTTCTGTCATTCTCACTTCTTGCTTCTTTTTGGTTTCTATCTTGTCTTGCAAATGACATTTTGGTTGAGTTGCTGAGCTCTGGAATGCATAATTTTTATTTGCACATGTATCTAGACATGTGCATCTGTTTTATTATATCTTTTACAGAATCACAGAATAGCTGAGTTTGGAAGGGACCTCTAGAGATGGTCTAGTCTAGCCTTCCTGCTCAGAGGAGCATCAAGAAAAGCACCTTGATCCAGGGCCATGTCTGTCAGTATTTAAGTATCTTCAAGAAGATACTTAAATATCTTCATGCTCTAAAACATGCCTAGATAACTTGTGCCAGCGTTTGACATCCTCCACAAAGAAAAAAATTATTTTCCTTATGTTAAATGGAATGTCCTATATTTTTAACTTGTGCTTGTTGTCTCTTGTTCTGTCACTGGATATAACAAAGCAGAGCCTGGTTTCATGTGCTTTACTCCCACCAGTCAGGTATTTACACATATTGATCAAATTCCCCTGAGCCTTCTCATCTCCAGGCTGGACAGCCCCAGCTCTCTCAGCCTCTCCTCCTGGGTCAGGTCTTTCAGTCTGTTATCCACCCTTGTGGCCCATCACTGCACTTGCTTCAATTCTTTCTTGAAATAGGGAGGCTAGGACTGGATCCAGCACTTCAGATTATCTTAACACTTTATTTGAACACTTGGATACTGCTCCAAAGACATCCATAACTACTGGACATGGATTCTTAAATATTGGCAAAGATTCCTTAGCAGACAACGTTGATGAGCTAAACATAAAACAAGAAACCCTTTGGATGGGTATTTCAAAGTCATCATATAAACCACAGGCTGGTTTATTGCCTTGATTATTCATGTATGGAAGCCACAATGCCATTATAGAAAATACAAGTGCTTTTACATCAAAGATCCAAGCACAATGCAAGGGTTTGTTCCAAGTCCTGGGTGGCAAATAACTGGAGGTTTAAACCTACATTCCACATTCCCATGTGTGTCTGTTCAACCTCAATCCCTCCCTAAATGAGGCTAGTAGCAAAGGTCTCTTCCATATACTGTGAGGTTTGTCAGAAAAGGATTGGAAAAACCAAGATCTGCCTTATGAGGACAATAACTGTTAGGACAGGGATCAGAAAGATAACATGGCAGATGACTGAAAGGAAAAGAGCAGTTATGGAGTTAAATTAATCTCAGAGGAGAAGGAGCTTTCCCTGTTGTCCTCTCCTATAGACTTAGATAGGTAAAGCTATAAGAAAGATTCCCACCAGAATACTGTCCTACCAGGTATGGAGATATTGAATTACCAGTTCCTCTAGCTGACATGATAGCCTTTAATAAACTACACCTCTTACTGAGCAGAAACCTCTTCCTATAACAGACCCAAGAGTCAGCAGGTCAGCCCACAGGCTCCTAAATGAACTTCCAAATCCCAGCATTTGCCTGGGGTTGGTTTGTTTGTAAACAAGGAAATAAGCAATACTTCATGCTCCCTTCCCAGGCCCCAGGAGTTCTGGTACATAACCTTCCACTGCTGTCACCCAAATATTTGTGTGACTGAATTTTATTAGCTGAAACATTTATGGCATTGCTGTGTTTTAGCATGAAAATGTAACGCATGTCAGATATTTTCTCCTTCCTCCATATTCTGTGGACCCTTACTGGCAGCTGCTCCCTCTTTAACTTTTTAGGAAAAGGCGATTTTACAGTCTTCTGTTTGTTCTGTTTGTTCATCGTCCAAATGTGCTTGAAGAACTCCACCACTCTGACTGAGTGCCAAACGTGATAACGAATCTTTGGCCTTCAAAGATCCCACACTTTGGAGATTCTGCAGCAACATGTCCCTCTGAGCCTCTCATCCTCTTGCAAACGGATGATAAAAGTTTCATGGGCACAGACATCACATACTGATGTTGACACTTGCTGGTGACTAAAGAATAAATGACATGCAATGCAGTTGCCTTGATATCCTGTATTCTGACCAGATTTAGTTCATCTTCCTGCCTAATTTCCTTTGTCTTGTTTGTAGTTCTTTTTCTCCTTAATTGCTGCTCTAGCCTGTCTTTATAAATTGCATTCCCGCATGTTTACTCGTCAGGGGCACACAGTCACCATGTGACAGGACGTGTGTGCTCAAAACTGACAACGTGTGTGGATCAAAGCCAGCAAGGCAAAGAAAAAGCTTCATAAACAATGCTGTAAATAACATCTGGGCTGTCCAAATATGGAAGAACGTGGTAGCTTTCCCTCTTTGTTGTTATTTTGTTTTGTCGTGGATATCTCCCTATAGACACAAACAAGTCTGAAGTCAGTAATTATGGTACAGATTATTTTAAACTAATTCTCATCACCAAATGCACACAACAACATACTGCAGACGGAAAAACCAGACAAGGTGAAGTGAAACTTCAGGAAATGAATGAACCAGTGCTGGAGAACAAAGCCAGAAAAAAATGAAACCAAGGCAATTAAGAAACACATGGAAAATGATTAAAAGAATCTCAGTTTAAACATCCTCACCTCATCCCACTACAGAAGATATTGACACACAATTTTTTCAATTTATCTGAATGTCAGAAATTGGAATGCAAGCAAAGGAGAACTGTCCAAACCCATGAAAGAGTGGAGTTCAGACAAAATAATTTCTGAGTCACAAAAATGCTCCTACTTTCGTTGTATTTCACAAGTTAAAGTCAGACTGGATGCTTCTTTGCTGGGAACCCTGGCTGTGGGTGTTGAACCAAAACTGCTGCTGTTGCAGGATAAAGAGATGGATGAGAAATTCATTCACCCACAGCCCCCAGGTTGTTAGACCCTGTCTTTTTTCTGGAATCAGTGGAGAGAAATGTGATGTGTATGTTAAGCACATCCAGTGGGCAATGGACATGTGGTAATACTAGAAATTGGGAATGTTAATTCCTTCATTAATTCCACTTATATTTTTAGTTTTTTCTATTGGTGATTTTTCTTTGTACAGGGTCCAGCTCTATAGATCCTGCTTTTGGTTGGAGACTCATAAAGGCAATGTTTAAGCCAAATAAATGTATAAATGAGTAAATGAGGTAGGATGCCTGAATCTGTGAATTCAAGAAGGCTTTAGTCACCATTAAGTTTTCTGTGTGCCAAAACAAGCTAGATGATACTGAAATATGCTCTGGTTTTCAGTATCGTCTCTTCAGAGAGGTAAATGGTGCCCCTTGGATTGTGTTAGCTGCAACCTAGGGTGGCAATAAAAATACTAGAGGCTTTTCCTGTACCTTTCATTAATCTTCATGGTCTTTATGAAAGGGAAACATAATTCAAATTCCGTGTCTGAATATGAGATCTCATGCATATTCAGAACAGTATATTCTTTTAGGTCTTGGTTAAGTATACCACTATGTCTTCACAGAAATTTAAACAAAATTATTGCTGAGTTCAAATAGAGCTGACAAAATTTCAAAGTTTCCAAGACAGTGCAAGTCACTTATGACTTTGGTCCATTGCATAGATGCAGAAGGAAATTCCAGCTGTCACACATTTCCGCCTACAGCTGGCAATATTTTTTATATCAAAACTCCTTCAGAGCAGGCTGGCAACAAGCTGTGCACAAGAGCCCCACTGAGGCTGCTAAAAGCTCTGCATAACCCTTGGGACCTGATGCCCATCCCAGCTTCAGCATAGAAGAGGGATTTATAGCTATTCAAACTGAAAGGTTTGAGTAGCTATAATTGAAATAATGAAAAGGTTAACTTAGTGTTTTCTGTCATAATCTAATCCAAATCTCAGTGAACTGCAACAGAGGATGGTTTCAGACTAGGTCTCAATAAATGAATGCCCTCATCTTCCGTGAATCCAATAAATGATTACGAGTTCAGCAAGGATAATCTGTGCTTCTAGGAATTTCTGATTTTTAAGCAGTTAATACATGTGTTTGTAAATAATTCTCCAACCATTAAAAACAGCTGGCCTCTTTTTTCTGCAGGCTATCGATGCATTTTCAGGATGCCAAAATGTACACAAATATGGACCTTAAACCACATGGTCAGTCTGGTCCAGGCTTCTTGAGCAGCATTTCTAACATTGTCAAGACAAAAGCATGTGCCATTCAGACCATATTCATGCTAATAAAAAGTAAGACACATGTACTATCCCCTTAAATCTGCAGGCAAACACTGTTCAAAATTTATTTCTACCGCAGTACAGATGCTGACCCTTGTAAAGAACAGTTATATTAAAACCAGGCAGAAGGGAGTAAGTGGGACATTTTAGAAGTGCACAAGGACGACCTGCTGTGCTCTTCAGAGATAGTTAAAGATGTGCAAGATGGCTATTTGCCTGTTCACAAATTCAGATGGATGCAGCTCGACACTTTTGGGAGCATTTGATGCTACTAGATGCTGACTGGGATGAGAAATAAGTGTATTATGTATCAGTTATTTAGAGGCATCTGGATAGGGAAGGTATTTGTTACCAAAACGACTCCATAATGTGGATTGTTCTGTCATACCCCCTACATAGATATATGCTGAATTTATACACCAAAGCCTGAAGCTTCCCCATTTCTCTTGTGAACATTTTGCTTTCTTTTCTATTCTGAACAGAATAAACCAGCTCTCAATTAAACAACAATTTGCATGAATCTTGAAAGTGAAGCAGAGTCAGGGAGAAATGCCACACAGCGCCTTGTGAAAAATGCAGATGAGAACTTGAATGCTAAGGAGGACATAATAGTCCTGTCATTTGAAGCCTTCTGGCAGCTTCCCAACCCTGAGCTGTACCTGGACCTCCTGGCAGAGCATTGAGAGAGACCTATGAGCAGCCAGACCTATGTGCTGGATTTTTCTCCAGCCTCCTGACAACTTCCAGTACTCCTCAGGGTGCTGCCGGATGCTCTGCAGCCCCAAAAAGCCCATCTCTGCCAAGGGCCTGAGCTTGGCCCACCACAGATGCCAGAGCAAGAAGTGCAGCACTCAGGAGGAACCTCAGGGCTGTCTGTCAAAGCCTGCACCAATAATTCATTTATGGAGAGAGATTTTGGCATCACAACTCTCCAGCAGGACTCCAGCAGGTGCAGAGGACTCAGAAGAAGATGCATATAGGACTGGCGTGGGGAGAGAACTTGGTCTTGGGGTTTAGCATTCAGACACTGCATTTACATGTTTTTACTGAATTTATTTTATCTATCTTACAGTGTATAAAGAGGATCTGTCAAAAAGGAGAGGAGTTTCCAAGGAGAATTGCAAAGGACATGGCTGTGTTTGGGAACTATCAGATGCAAAAGGCTCATTCCCAGGCTTTCTTCATGTCAGTGACACAATTTTAATAAGGGGAACTTGTCTTCCTCCCCCAGCTTCTAACTGATCATGAAGGAGCTATGATACTTCACAGGGCAGGAACAGTGATCAAACTCACCTTAAACATTAACTTAAAAGTAATTATTATTGGCTTCACATAAAGAGAAATGTTAAAATCAGAGTAATTTTATTTATTTTTAAACTGAGAAACAGTAAATTTCCGGTGTTGATAGGAAAGTGCTGATGAACAAAAATGATAAAATCTTTTTTGCAAGACTTTTATTTGTTACTGGCAGCCTGATGTTGGTACATATCTTAATCAAGGCCTTATTCTGTACATTTTCTTTCATCCCTGAGCCAAAATGACATGTCCCTGGAAATAAACAATGCAGACAAAACAGGAGGGATTATACCTGGAATATTCCATATTATACCCGGAATATCTGTCTTGTTTGGTGACTCCATGGGTGCTTCCCTACATGAGAAGAGATGTCTTTCACTGAAGATTTATATAAGAAAATAAAGGAGTGTGTGTGTGAGATATATCTATTCTTCGGTAACAAACCAGAAAATTCCACAAAATGTTTTGTCCCCAAAAGGGAATTTTAAAATTGTGCCTGATAATCTTGCTGTCTTGTTTCAGTTTCCTTTTTGGAGGAAAGCCAATGGGAAGCTTGTGGCAGGATAGTTATCTCCCTGAGATATTGATTTCCTTAAAACTGTTGGTTTAGCTTATGAGCCTGACTATTAAACAAAAGTGGCATCTGTGTGCAGGCCAAAATGTCTGCAAAGTTCTTTAGATTTGTTCTAGTGTTTGATATCAGGGTTTTGAAGGCACATTAATTTGTCTTCTCTACAAGGGGAGAATTTCATTGGTGTTAAGTAGATTAGTCCCCATCTTCTCTATGGAAATGACGAGAAAACTTACAGAGGCAGAGTCCTTCAGGCATCTGTTTTTCAGCTTTCTTACACACCATGTGCAGTTTTCTAAAAAAGCCATTTTGCTGATCATCTCCAAACAATTTTTTCTCCATAATTTATCTGGTGATACAGCAGGTATAAAGCGGGTAGCTTGGGTGAGAGTTGTTTAGACTGAGTTTTAGGTAAGTGAGAGAAGTCTTTTAGGTTCAGAAGTGTATGCCCCCCTTGCATTGCAGTCACAAAATCCAGTCTTGGCAGTGTGGGAATTCCTGGCCCCTGATTTTGGTTGCAGTTTTTTTGTTGTTTTGGGTTTTTTTTTTTTTTTTTTTTCCTGAACACCTATACAAAGATATTTATTAAAGTAAGGAGAAGACTGTTTTCCTTAAAAACCACACGTGCAAGCACCTTTTCCCTCTCCTCACTGTAGGTTTGCTGCTGCAGGCTCTTTCCCCATCCCCATCCTGCCTGGTTTCCTGCTACGTGTTTAAAGAAACAGAATATATACCCTCATAAAATTAATATCAAGTCACTCCTTCAGAAGAAAGAATGTCACCACTGGAGTTAGCACGAAATATTTCCTTTTCCATCCAGAGGCCTGACTGAGACAGACACGTCTGACTTGGGATTCAGTGTTATCCAAGCAGATGTAGTTTTGACTTGAGGATGCTAAAAATAAGCTGGTGATAACCGGATAACTGCTTATTTTGAAACAATTATTTCCTTGGATACAGAGAGACACAGTGTGTGTTCTTCTAACATCTGCACTTTTTCTTATTTGTGAGTACATGAAAACAGGAAAATAGTATAAAAGACCTGAAGCGGAATTTTTGTTGCATCACAATTCTGCCAATGGACTTCCACTAGAAAGAAATTGACACTTTTAATTGTGTTTCTTAGGCATGTAATATACAATTCATTATTGTGTTATGCATCCTATGATTGTGAGATACTCTTTATTGCTCATTGTTATATCAGGCAACATTTCTCTCCTGCATACATCTGGTTTTATGTAGTTCCTAGCAATGGAACAAAAACAGAGCACATGCTTTGTGGCATCTCTTCACAGCTGAGTTTCCTTTGCTTGCTTTTTAGATGGTACTTAGCATTTGCTTGGAACTTGATAGTTTTGAAGCAAGGCCTTATTTACAAGTGATGACATTAAAGATGAATAACACAAAGAGAATCAGTTCAGCAATATAATTTTGAAGTCAATCAAGAAACTCAGTAATTAATAGATACTTCATTTTAATCTCTTGCAACAGATGCATGTGCTTCTTTTGGCAGTTAACTGCTTTCAGGCACTAATTTGACACCATATGGGTGTCAGATTTCTGATCTCAACAACTGCTTAATTAATTGATGTTTTTATCTTTGAATGGCTTGTGTCTGCTCAGATCAAAAACCTAAGCATGCTATAAAATTGTAAATAGAGAGAGCTTTCCTTAGAGACTAATGCAGTATAACACTCAAAATTGGGATATGTTATGTTTATGATTGATTTCACTTGGATATCATGTTGCTATAAGTGTGAGAAAGAGAGAGGAGCCAGAAACCAAAGACAGTGCTGGAAAGCACATAAGTAAAGTATTGCTAACCCCAAAATCATGAATCACTCTCCCTAATAAAAGTGACTAAACAAAAGCAAAACACAGAGATTATCCTCAGAGTGGCGGAAACAGATAAACAGAAACTTCAGGTTTTAGTTTTTCTCTAGTTCATTTCAACAAATGGAGCTTAGCCTGGCATTTAGGGAAACTTAGAATGTAAGGAAGGTGAACAGGCATAATAGAGGTGCTAGGCACCATTTATTCACAATTTCTTAACACACAACAGGGTACATTATTTGAAATGTTGAGGCATAGTATCTAAAATAAAAGGAAGCAAGTAATTATTTTACTCAAAGCATAATTAACTCACTGTCACAGGATGTCATGGAAGCCAAGAGATTCAAAATGGTAATAAAGAATTTTATAAAGAATAGGTCCATTGATGAACATCAAAAACAATAGCCCAGATGCAGCCTCCGACTCAAAAATTCTCTGAACTCTTGATTGTTGGCCTTATGCAAAGAATGTTACATTCTTCCTTAAAAAGAAAAAAAAAGTTAATTGTAACTAAAAAAAAAATTATGTTATTTCTTGTAGTTGTATCAGAAAGGGAATTCCCTGTTTCTGTGAGGAACAGTGAGATTTCTTCTAGGTCAAGCATGTTTCTTATACCACAGTCCAAGGACAACAAAATTTAACTTGAGCTTTCAAGTATGGTTTAGCTCCAGTTTGAAGGGGATTTTCTGGATTTAGAGTCTGAGTTCTTGGTTGATCTCTATCAAAAATTTCAAGCCAATCCTCAGGATCACCTTCCCTCCCATTCTTGTCCATGAATGTCCATCTCCACCACGTGCTGTGATTCTGCCCCATGAGCCTGCAGGCTGCACTGCAGCCATGGTTAGCTAATAGCCAATAACATCTTGAGTTTAGCAGCCCTATCCTGCTGACTATAAACTCAGCCTTGCTCTTCGCCAACAGCTCCTTCCCTCAGTGGTAAGGGATCACTGAAAGCATCCCACACCATTCCGCTACTGTAATTTCTCCACTGGCTGGAATTCATGAGCTTCCAGAGGCATGCCATTGCCAGAGGATGGGCTTTGCCTGAAGGAGGTAAAGCCCTGTAGTGCTGCTGGAAGGACTCACAATACTCTCAGTGCATCCTGAAGGTCAGGTCAGGAGTGACAGAGCCACAGCAGAATAGCATGGAGATCATCAGCTCACATCCTTGGACAGAGAAAAGGAATGGTGCTACCCTGCATATGTAGTTTTCAGCTTCTCTTTTCCTGGAGATGTGATGTAGAAAAACAGAAAGTAACTTTTTTAATGAAAATAACTCAAATGTAGTTTTCCTAATAGAGAATCACCAGAATTTTTTGTGGGTCAAAGGGGTCTCTCAACTATTCAGGCTCCTTAGTATGACATCCTTTATGATTTAACACATTAGAAAATGTTGCCTAAACTTTAGGCTCAAACAATCAGGTAATCTTTACCACACAGTATGAAAACTGAAAATTAAAATTTATTTGGGTTTGTGAGAAAAAGGAACATCCAAATTAAATGCCAATTTCTGTCATATACTCATTTACTCCAAATTATGCATGACTGATACTTGGTGAAGTCTGAACTCTTCAGGTTTGTGGTTTCATCTGTATTAGCTATCAGTAATGCAAAAAAAAAAAAAAAAAAGCAGAAGTGTTTTCTTAAAGTAAGACTTTCTTACTGACACTTGCCAGTGAGAACCGTACTCTGGCTGGAAGAAGTCATGATTCACAGTTATTGGAAAGCCCTGGAAATGCACTTGTATCTTCCTCTATCTCCTGGAAGAAGGCTTCTTTTATGGTTCTTACTAAGTCAGACGGCAGTAACTGGTCAGGTGCAGACCGTCGGTGGTAGTCATGCAAGCTGTAACTGGAAATCTAAAAACACACCACCAAAACCTAATAGTGAAACTGTGGCCTCAGACAACTGATGAAGCAGAAAGGGTGGGTGTGAGTTTCTAGTGCAGGCTGCTTGCTAACATCAATCCATTTCCTGCTCACATCAATCCATTTCCTGCTCACCTTACTCACATGAAAAGCACTACTGAGAACAGCCAAATCAATTGTGTAAGCAAAACAGCTTTTGGATCTCCTGCTTCTCTGCAGAGATCTCCTAAACTGAAAGAAGCTGGCTGATGATTTTGGGTGCAAAGGTACTTTCTGCCACGCCTTACAGCATCTTACTCCTGTTTTCAGAAGCCTGTTCCTTCCCCTTCATGTAACTTTCCCCATCTCACTGTCTCTTTTACCCCTCTGTCTGCTGAGAACGAGAGGAGCAGTGACTTCTGACCCCAAACTAAGCAATGTGCAAAAAACAGGTGCTTATACATGGTGTAAGCAACTAAACATGATATAAATACTTAAAGGTGAAAAACAGGATTCAGATCAGCGAGAGTAGACATATATTGCAATGACTACACAGGAAGCATTAGTACACAGACCCAGCAAACACAGATGACTGATTGCATTTGGCCTTTTGCTTGGACTTGTTCCAGACATACAGCTACACACATTCTGCTCTGTATCTCAGTATGAGATCTTAAAAAGGTGCTGCAAAAATTGCAGAATTGGTGTCCAGTCTGATGCAATCTCTTCTAATCATTTTCCCACAGCCCTATGTTGCAGTTCGTATTTCCTGAGTCCCATGATCACGTCTCCCCTTCCCTTCCCCTTTTATCTTCATCTTGCCACCCCCCACTTCCTTTTCCCATATAACTCTTCTGCACCATTACCGTGTCCCACTCTTCTCCCAGACGCATATTCATCAGCGAGTGTAAATCAGCATTGGTACATCGATGTCAATGGGAGCGATGTCAGCTAAAAATCTGGCTGACACCCCTTGTTTGAAATGCAGAAATTCAGTCTTGCACCCCTGCCTCCTGTTGTGACCCGTGTGCTGGAAGCCTGTGCTTGGCACAGCCTCTCCTTGCCACCTCACCTTGTTAAAGCACGAACCATTCACAGGGCAATCCCTGATGGCAGGTGAGGTGCTGTGGCAAGAAGGACCTGACATCCCCACAAGAACAACTTGGTGTTGCTATAACGCTGCTGCCAAGGACAACAGTGACTCAGGCTGCTGCTCTGCAGTGGCAGGGTGGCTACATCAGGCTCTTTAAACTCTCACCTCTGCTCAGCACTCTGCCCAAGCTCCCTGGAGATCGATCCCTCCCAAGATTGCTGATAGTCTTCCCATGATTTTCCAAGTCCCTAGCAGCCCACGCGCCTGCGCATCGAGCACGGATTGCAGGCTGGCAGTCTTGTCATGCTAAGAAAACCATGGCTCAGGTCCAAGCTGCAGTGTTTTTCTTTCTGTGGGATGATCAAAGGGCTCTAAACAAAGGCACGGAGAAGGTCTCCCAAACAAGTTTCTGCAGTGATCGCACTGAGGTTGCAGACAATGGGCAAAGTGCAGTAAAGTCAGTGAAAGTGAGAAAGGACTGGCAGGGAACAGGACCATTTCAGCTGACCGAGAAGGCAGCGAGCTAATGCAGAGGTGATTTCGTTATGTGTAACTAGCCCCCTCTAATTTCTGATTAACTCAGTGACACGCCTCATCAAGAGAACTCGAGCTGGGCCTGTTTCATTCTGATCCTTTTATCCTTTTACCTTGTGACACTATTGTTCCAGTCTGCGGTCCCGGAGAGATACCACTCACTCCATCCACCCCCCACCCCCGCAGCCATTGTAAGAAGAGTGGTGGATCCAAGGGTGTTGGAAAAGCCTGAGGCTTTGTTTTGCTGTCATGCAAACCTGGCTGCATTATCATTATTATCATAGACTGACATCTTTCATTGCCTTTCTGTTTTCCAAGACAAAAGAGCCAGCTGAGACTGGAACAAAGGAGAATACAGGGAAAAGGAGAGAATATGTCAAGCAAGAATAGTTTGGAAAGGGCCAAAAGTGGAAAAGGAAGTCTAATTCTAGCCTCATCCAGAGGAAAAAAAATTTTTTTGAGAAATGTAAACAAATCAGGAAATCCTGGCACTTACTCCAGTTCCGATTTGGCGAAACACACCAGCCCTTTCCCTATGTATGAGCTGCTGTTTGTGAATGAAATCCAGATTAGGTTATTCATTGAGCCCTGCCAGTCTCACAGTTTCCAGGTTTCCTTTTGCTTATGGCATAGCTTAAACCTTAAAATAATAATAATAAAAAAAACATATGCATGTTATTAACTCTCCATATTCAAATGGAAATACAATGCTATCATAAATCTCTATTTTTTTTTCTAATGTAAATTCCTCTCTTCAGCATGAAGCTGCAGGAAAGCCATTGTATCTGCACAATCTAAACTTGAAAGGGAATTTTTGTTAAACTAGTTATGATAGGGGAAACATGTTTTTCACTGAGTTGAAAGATTAAAGTTGGCCATAAAAAGGGGTGGAGGGGCTGGAGAAGGATTATTGGTTGCTCAACTAGTGATTAGATACAGGACTTCAAGGACAAATTAAGGAGCACAAAAAGAAAGATTTCCAAAGATAAGTGAAACCAGTTCCAATAATATCAAATAAAAGATGCCTTGTTTATCACGGTTTTTAATCTCTCCCAGTTCTATTCTACCTCTATTAGTCTAATTAGACAAAGAGAGTGTAAACCCCAAAAGAGACAACTAGACAATCTTTTGTAGACCTTGAAGTCTGCCCAGCGTATCTGTCTCCCAACTTGCCCTTCTTTTGCCTGTCTCCCAGCGTGGGTAATTTCCCTCTCTCTTGTGATTCCAGCTTAAACGGCTTCTTTGTAACATTTTTTTCTCCTCTTGATTTCGTTTTTGATTCCTTACAGAAATAGGTCTCTGGTTGCCAAAATTCCCTTTTTCCTGATTCAGAACAGTTTCTGGCTCATTAGCGCTGTCTGTTTAGGGCAGGGAAGGGGAGCAGGGAGAAGAAAGGGGATTGAATGTGGTTGTTCTTATGTCAGGCAGGGTTTATCTGTGCTGCACTAGGGAACTTTTGGGGGCTAAACTGAAGTATACATCAGAAGCCATAAAAATAAAGAGCTTAAATGGTGAAACCAGTGTACCTTGCCCATGGGGACATGTGAAAAAATAGTTTCAGGAATGCCAAGTGGTAGCAATGATGAGCTCTCCTTTGTCAACAGAATGAATTGCAAGGAGTCAGGGAAAAAAATCACCTCTACCCCAACTAATTTGGGCCTTATGGGAGGCTTTGGCTGAGGACTGAGGAAGCAGGAGCAGTTTCAGCCATGCCCAACCTGAGGTCAATTCCTTGTGAAATCCAAATATTGGAGGAGCTGCTTGAATGGCTGAAGACCTGGAGCTGTTCTTGCGTCCAGCAAGAGCCTTGATTGAATATTTAATTCTTTCATGAATGAGAGAAAGGGAGTATTTGTGCAGTCATCTTTTCTCCACAAAAATGATTGCATCTTCCACCAGATAATCAATGGCTGTGAGCCATCCTGAGCTAAAATCACAGTGAAAGCACCATGTCTTCATTTTTCTATGATATTACCATAGTGTCTTGAGTGTTTTTTCCTTGTGGAAGCTCAACTTTACTGGGATTTATATGGTGGTAAAACTAAAGTGACAGTATTTGATTTTGGCTTCTTTTTTTTTTTTTCAGGTAGATGTATTTTTTTAGTGATAAGAGCTAGAGCTCCATTTAAAAGTGACATGGGCCTAAAATAAAATTCTTCAAAGTTTCTCAAATTTTACTTTTCTGACAGGTTTTTTCAAATACTTACATTTTCTTAGCGCAAATATCACTGTTGCCAAAAACTGGAAAATATTGCTTCTCATTCAAATTTCCCTAAATTAAAAACAAACAAACAACAGCAATAAAGTGGTCGTTGTTTTATGCTCCCTATTGGTTTAAACCTGTTTCATTTCTTCATTTAAAGAGTGACTACTGTTCAGAGGTCAGCACAAATTGGGGTTACAACCACTGCATCAGACACAGTCCTCCAGGCTGTAAGAAGCTGGTCCTTTCCATTTGGTTTGACAAAAACCTGGTCCCACAAAGGCTGCACCTGAAGGTGTGCTTTTCCTCCCTCTCTGAAGAGTGCTGCAGGTGGGAGGTGGGAAGGAGCAGCTGAAGGTGGGCTGAGACCAGGGAGGGCTCATTGCACCCATCATGCTGCTGCCTGGAGTTCCCAGCTATCTCCTGACTCCCAGGCATGCAAGCCACGGGGACTGCCAATTAGATAAAGCAGAGCCTATTTAGGGTTATCATTTTGAGCACCATTTCTTGTAGGATTACTGCTGCATTTCAGCAGATGTAGGTGCCCAACTTCTTTCACATTAGCAGAAGGCTTTCCATTGCCGGCAGAGACAGTAGCTGAGAGTCAACTGTCCTGAGCACAACACTGTAAATGCATCTCTACATCCAATACAGACATTTGTAGAACCTGTAAAATGCATATAAAATGCACTTTTTTTTTTAGTTTATCTTTACTGCTGTCAGGGCTATAAAACCCAACTATTTCTTCACGCCAGGGCACGATCAATCATGAATAAAATGATCTGGAAAGAAATTACCTTGCAGACCCATCTCTGAATGCTTTCTGTCAGTCTGGGAAAAAAATAAAATTAAAAACTCCAGTACATGTGTCTGAGCACTCAGAGGAGAGCTTGCAAAAGATGTAGATGGTACATCTCTGTTACCCTGTCAAGGGAAAACTGCAGCAGCAGTGCTATTAATGTCAGGCTGTTTCTGTAGCCTGCATAGTGCTGTATTCTCCAGCACAGAAAAGAAGGGAAACAGGTGCTCCATCTCCTCAGCATCTGGTTTGGATGACCACAATACTCCAAACACCTGCACTCTGCAGTCCTGCCAAGCCTTGCCTGCTATTGTATTAAGCAGAATTATGTGCCTATAGCAATAAAAAACATTGTTTATCAGTTGTACCAGAGGAACACAGGTTGTGAGGAGAGGACAGAACACACAAACCTAGGGAGGGAAAAAAACTAATAGGAGAGAAAATCTGTTCTGTAGCTTGAATGCTTTTGACTGTTAAAGGTTGAGAGGAGTTGATTTTGGGTTTTTTTTTGCAGAGACTGGAAAAGGGACACCAGCTTTTTGGCAGGTTTTCCTGTCTGAACAGATAGTTGGCACTTGTGTTAAGAGGGTGATACCTTTTTAGTATCAGGTATCAGGTTTTAGAGCTTGAAGAGGAACTGCAGTTTCGCATTTTAATACAGAATTGTTTTTACAGACTGTGCTGGGTTTTATCTCTCTAGCTCTGACTATAAACATGATGATTCACATCTTACTAAGAAAGGATTTAAGGCTATTTAGGATTTAAACTGAAACTTTGCCCAGAATCTTAGATACAGAAGTTTATTCTATTTTAGGTTGCTCCTTCAGGGCTGGCAAAGCCATCTCCCTGGATGTGAAACAACCAAGACATTCCGAAAACCAAGTCAGAGCAGCACGTTTCAGAGGATGCCGCAGCATGAGCTGTCCCAGTGAAGTCACCGGTATCACTTACGTCCTTAAAACCAGATTTTAGGACGCACAGATTTTAGGACGTTTTTAAGATGACAAATTATTTATTTCCAAAGAAAATAATTGCTGCTCACGGTCCATCTAGATACCTGTAATAATCTTATTCCCTGCCCTTGAGAAAGGTGCTCGATTTAGGGGTATTTTCCTTTTTCCTCCGTGCAAAGCCGGGATGCCAGCGTGTAGCTACCTCCTAGGTGGGATTTTTAGTGGGAGGCGCACGGGGCCTTGGAGAAGAGAAGGGAGAAACCCCCCTGGCAAAGGCAGGCGGTGCCCTTGGAGCAGGAGATGGAGAAGCCCCCCTGGCAGAGGCAGGCGGTGCCCGTGGCAGAGGCAGGCGGTGCCCTGGAGCAGGAGATGGAGAAGCCCTCCTGGCAGAGGCAGGCGGTGCCCGTGGCAGAGGCAGGCGGTGCCCCTGGAGCAGCAGATGGAGAAGCCCCCCTGGCAGAGGCAGCCGGCGCTGCCTTGCGGGCGGTGCGGCAGCTCTTGGCCGTGCGGCGGGGCCGCTGCCTTGGCCGGGAGCCCCAACTAGCGACGGCGGCAGGAACGGCAGCTCCCGGCTGCGCGGGGGGGAATTTGGGCTGGGGAAAAAGCTTTAAAACCGTGCCTTGGCCCCTTGGAGGCTGCCCTGGAAATGTCCCTGGCATTGGACTCGGGTGGCAGCGCCGAAAGCCAACCGCGGGCTGCGCTGCGTGCTGTGCAGTGCGGCCGGCGGGGCGAGGGAGGGAATTCTGCGCCTCTGCTCCACGCCGGTGGGACCCAAAGTGCTGCACCCAGATCTAGGAATGCGACATGAGAAGGACACGGACCTGCAGGAGGAGGTCCAGAGGAGAGACACGAAGATGATCAGAGGGCTGGAGCACCTCTCCTCTAAAGATGGGATGTGTTTGTTCAGCCGGGAGAAGAGAAAGCTCTGGGAAGACCTTACAGCACCTTCCAGTACTTAAAGGGGGCTTGGAAAGTTAGGGACAGACTTTTTAGCAGGCTCTGCAGGGATAGGACAAGGTATAATGGTTAAACTGAAAGGGAATAAATTTAGACTAGACGTTAGGAAGAGTTTTTTTACAATAAGGATGGTTAAACATAGGAACAGGATGCCCAGAGAGGGGGTGGATGCATTACCCACATTATCCAACATTCAAGTTGAAGATGACCCTGTTCACTTTGATTAGATCTTAAAATAATCCTCCCGGCCCAAACTATTCTATGAGTCTATGAAGATTAATTCCTTTTCTCTCATCTTTTAGAAAAATGTTTCAGGATGGGAGAGAAGTTGACACTTGAGAAGTATGGCTTTGCTGAGAAAAACATCTCCTCTGGCTGGCATTAGGAGTACTTTACTGACAGGAAATTCTTTTGTGGACGTTTGGACATGACGATATAAACAGGTAAAGAAAATCTGACAGTGCTCATGCAAAAAGTAGAGTGCTTAAGTACTCAGCTCAAGAACATAAAGGGACACCTGCAGGACAACATATGGAGCACTGGATTTTGTTAGATAACAGCTCTTTTTCTTTTTCTCTGCAATGTTCCATCTAACTTCCCAATTTACTACATCTCACACATAAATGCCAGTGTTTAAGATCCACAGCAATGGTGGAATCATGGTGTGGGACATAAAGTTGAAACAGACTGAAACATAGAGTGGGAAAATGAGAATAGACAGGAAGTATCATTTATTAGTCAAAGGGTTGATATATATAAAGCACGTGCACTCACCCACTGCTGTGCTCCATGGATATGATTAAAGAGAAAAACGCGTGCTCAGAGAACTTGGTTGTTGCTACACTAGTAAAATTACATGAGAAAGAAAGTACTTGCAGATCCTTGGGCCTTTTTTTTTCTGTCTAAGCAGATGCATCTTCTCAGGTTTACTCTGTTTTTACAGCAACCACTATGACTAATTGCATATTTGGAAAAAGAATTGCAAATCTTATTTCCAGCACATGAAGCATGGTGATTAGCCATCACAGAATTCAATTCCAAGCCTGAATAAGCAATGCGCTTGTTGGCCCCTTTGTAAAAGTGGTGAAATTGAAGGTTAAGAATACATTTATCCATATATTGTACATGGAGAGGAAGATATAAAAATATACATATTTAACTGGTAGGAGCTCATATTTGAAGATTGGCAGTTTGAAGACCGCTCATAATAACAAAAATGTGATTGGAGGCTTCTAAATCTGGGTCATCATTTTCCAAATTGGTTAAAGGATGCATTTGCACTCAGAAAAGTAGTTAAACAAACTTCTGATCCCTAGGGATTGAGCTCACTGCCTATCACTTGTGCAGCCAGGAAAATCCAGTTCTTAGCAAATGACCACTTTTTCCTGGTAATGATTAAATAGGTTCCACAAGATCATTTGAGAAGTGCTTTGTTTAAATATCATTTATTTGAAGGCCATTAAGTCTCTCGAGTTCAAGGGTAGCAAGGGAGATAATGTCATAGCAATGATATCCCATCTCTATTTTATGACACCAACTGTGCCATAAATCTTACTTTGCACATGATTTAGGTGTGGAGAAAGGCTGTTTTATTAATCCATCTTATCCTTCACCTCCTATCAAGGCAGTTCATATTAAGAAAGGAGGTTGGGAGGATAAGGAAGTTAGGATGTTTGCCATAAGCTGTCTCTGTCAGGTACAGTCACTGCACTGTGAGATCTTTTCTGCAGAGTGAACTTTCTTGTCACAGTGCCATTATGCCACACACCCTTGATTCTCCTTCTCCTAAGAAACAATTTGTGAATTTGCTTAAAGCCAATCACCTGCTCTCTGATGATTTTGGATGCTGTTTCAAGGTTCACTCTAGAGATGCTGTCCACAAGTTGTTTATCTAGCAAAAAGCAGAAGGGGTGGAAGCCTGGCTCTGTGGAAGTGGGTGGCAGAGCTCCAGCTGTATGAATTGAGTCCAGGATCTCTTTCCCTTCATGTTCCCATAAAGTGAATTAAAAAAATAATGTGAAAGTACAGAGTAAAGTTCTTCATGATTATTAATTTGCACCATATCCTGCCATTCATACACAGGCACCAATGCCTTTGAAATCACTGAGTCAATGGGAGACTTGTCTCACAAAGAATTACAGGATTACATCCTCAAATTGTTGAAGTTTCATGTGCGTAACTGAACAGAATTTCCTTTGCGATGAAGAAAAAGCCCCTTGTAAGGTTAAAAAGTGAATCTGATTTTCATATTTTTCCAAGTCTGTGCTTCTTGCATTGGGTCTCATTTTCGGAAACACAGACTTGGAAGCGGCCCAAAACTTCTTCAGCACCTCATCATTATGAACTCAGCATTTCTGTGTGAATGTAATTTTTCCAGACCTCACTGACTAGACAGGCAGGCAAAGCTTAATCAGTTAGGGCATGCTTGCCACATCTACTACAGCAAAGGAAGAAACGTGGAGGAGGTTTAAAAATGGGCACCAATACACAAAGTTGCTCAAGTGAATGCACTCACACTACCAGGGCAGTATTAAAATTATGCCTGATAAGATAACTATAGGAAGCAGCACTGAAACTAAGACCTTTAGAAGCAATGGGATTTATTATGAAACAGCATTTGGATTTACCAGGAACTGTGTGGACTGAGACAGATGCTATGTATGAGAATGATACTCATCTAAATAGATGGTTTATCTGGGTTTACTTAGCTTGCCAGAATTTTGTTCCTCTGTGGTGGCCATTTCATTTCTGACCAGAGCACCACATGCAGTCAACTTTAATCCACAAAAAGAAATCTCCACCACCAGCTACCCATTTCTGCCACATGGACTCACATAGGCAGAAATCAGCATCAGTTTCTTTTTCACCTTAATGTTTTGCCCACAATCTTGAGTACACAGAGGTTTGACAACTTAGGAAGCTCAATATTTCAGGATTGGGGCCTGAAACTCTCTCTGTTCCCACCAGTTCACTGTAGCTGCCAAGCCTTGCATCCTGTCCTGTGAATGAAGTGCATGGAACTGAGAGGGGAGAGGGACCAGCAGCTGGTGAAAAACCTGACAGCTCCCTTTTAATACTTACACTCTTTCTGCAACTCTTCCTATCCAGATTTCCTTTTGCTTAAAACTGTCTTTATCTGAGAACAAAGCAATGCCTCTGAGCTTGTCCTCTGAGCTTGTTATAATCCAGCTTTGGCAAGGACATGCCTTCTCTCAGGGAAACAACCACTGGCCCAGCCCAGGCCCTGTACCTGATAGGTGGTCACAGGCTTGCCCATGAGTGGGTGTGGGCACACACTGTCTGGATTCAGCCAGTGAACTTTGTTCAGAGACTACTGTTTAACACTTCCAGGCATGTTTTTTGTACCACAGGCTCATCACCAGCTGCCAGAAGAGAGCTGCTGGAGGAAGCTGCTGAGCTGCCATCCTGCCCCAAACCACCATTCATGCCCGGGGCTGTCCCCTGCCTTCTGTTGGCTCGAGCATTTGGGGGAAACCTAGCTCAGGGAGCCAGAACATGTTGTTGTTGTTGATCTGGCCCACTCTGTTGAACTGACCCACTGGCTTTATTGATTCAGTTTTTCTGAACAACTCAGCTCTCTGCTCTGGTCCCATGAAAGCCTCCAGGGAGCAGAGACTATTGAGTGGGAAGGAATCCCTTAGGCATTCACACAACCAATGTTAACTAAATTTGTTAGCTGTAGAGCAGTATCAAAGGATGGGAAGGAGACATTAAAGAAAAGAAAGACTATTTCCAAGAAATCCAGTTCCAAGGAATCAGTGTGTCATCAGTTCTCCCTTTGTGAATTAGAGAATTCATGTGGGAGACAGCAACGGTGAACAAGTGCTTCCCTTGTGTGTAAAGCTTCAAGCAAAGCTCACACCTTAACAGACATCAGAACCCAACCACAAGACACAATTCCCCGCCGACCAGGCTGCATTGGCTCTGCTGTTCACAAACCTACTCATTTCTTTTTACTCTTTGATAAGATCTGGTGATTCACTGCTGTCTAACCTCTATGCAGTAGATGAGTGAAAAAGAACCAGGTGATCAGAGTATTTTCTGCTCTTGCATAATGAAGCATGGTAACTCCTGCAGAGGTGTCAGGGCTGGTAAGCCTACTGATCAGGCTGCACCCCTGCAGTAAAGGAAAGGTCCTGATAGGCTTTGTTTTCACCTATTTCTAACCTTTCTGTATCAGATATCCCATGCCAGTTCCCCAGCTTCATCTTGAAAAGAAAATGAGATCTTTATGAGAGGAAAACCATGAAAGAAGGAAACAATCAATATTATGCAGGGTTGCCCTGGGGTATTTGGTATGCAGAGTTACCCTGGTGGTATTTGGTCAGATCTAATGAAAATGACTATTTTTTTCACCAGTTATTGTGGGAGACTATTCCACAAGGAACTGTGCATCCTGCTATAAAGAGATTTTCCTGCAAATTTCTTTCCTTTCTTGGATGTATTTATCTGCACTACATAAAGGTCTCAATTACTAGAAAAGGTCTTCTTTTCAAAAATACACTCAACACCTCCTATCTAAATCTTCTCTCATAAATTAATGCCTTCAACTGACACATCCTTTTTCTTGTAGTTTAATCCAATTACGGAATGTAGTTTCAGTAAGCAGAGAGGGGAATTATTTCAATGACATGTCTATGCCCTATGGCAAAAGTTTGATTTGGTCCTTTCTTGTGACTCTATTCTTGAAAAATCATGTTTAACATTTTGTCCATAAGAGCTGGCCAAAAATGGTAGGATCCATGGTAATTTTTGGGAAGACATGGTGACTAATTTCTGAGTTTTTGATCATCCAAGATTAAATCTTCAAAAACTTTTTAAGATTTTCTTCCTGTCATCTCTATTCCTTTCTATCTCATGCCTTTTTACAGAGAACTGAAAGAGAAGAAAAGCTAGAAAGGGCAGAAAACTTGTTGAATTACTTGTCCTTTTCTACTCAATTCAGAGACTGGAGTATTCTTTTCACCCATAGATGTAATTATTAACCCAAATATATGTTAGCTCTACAGCCTCTTTAAAACTAAATTTTTATTCCCTGTGCTCATGAAGGAAACTTTTCACAAGCCCAGACTGTTTTCCACCCCAATTACTAGGATTCTCTCCTCGTGGATCTTCTGGACCTTTATCTTTGCCTGTTTCAATTACCCAAAATGCATTGACAGAACACATCAAAAAATAAATGGGTAACTGAGAATCTAATTTGTAAGTACGCAAAGCTTCCTTAATGCTACCTGGAAATGACTGGTTAGAGTTCAAATCAGGAACAGAGGTGACAGATGTGTTGTCAGGTTGCTAGAAAGCAGATGGAGAAGTAGGCAGAACTTCTGGCCTGCCTCATGAAGCAGGCTCAAACTGATGCTGCCTTGAGACCTTCCTTAGTCAGTGGGAGATTTGTACCAATTTAATTAAGCCTCCACTGTGCAGCAGAAATACAAAGCTATTCACTGGGTATGCTGAGCTAAATACATAGATTTGGATTATGTGTCTGCTAAAACACCTGTGGAGATTGCCAGTTCTCATTATGTTTTCCAGAATCTAGCTCTCCATCCTGGGAATGGACTTATTTTAGCCCCACCTTGGTTTTGGTATTTGAGTTGTCAGCCCTGGTTATCCTTGACAGCAAAAGGTACCAGAGAATTTTGTGCAAAACAGATATCAGCCAAGATTCCCAGCCAGAAGCTTATTTGCTTTGTAAGTATTTCTATTCCCCTTCTTTCTGGTTATTCCTCCTGACCTTTCATTTCAATTATTGACAAAGTGGGGAGAAAAAAGAAAAAACCCAAACCACAAAATCAAAACACCTATTGTCCCCAGGAGAAATGCAGCAGACCACACAAGCACTGCCTGACTCACTACATTATCCACCAGTACCTTCCAGCAAAAGCAGGGGATAGGGAAAAGCACGGCCAGACAAGGAGAGCTCTGGGCCAGCCACCTTCTGCTCCCTTCCCCAGGGCTGTCTGTGCCTCTGCCCGGCCACCCACAAGGACACAGCAGCCAGGCTCCACCTACACACGACTGGCCTGTCTGGTTGCCTACAGGGAAAGGCTTCTCCTCTTTCTTCTCCCCAGACTTCAGGGCAGGAGGCTGGGCACAGGCAGTGCATTGGCACGGGCTCTCTTTTGCCATCTGTGAGCAGTGGCGGTGGCCCTCGCTGGTACTGCACATACCTTGGAGTGAGAGGAATTGTGACTCATCTTTTCCCACCTCTCCAAGCTGGGAGATGAGATTCAGGTTAGTGATGTGACATAGCTTCCCAACCCAAAAGCAAAGCCTGTTAATATTGCCTGGGATAAAGCACAAGTGTTCTCCCAAGTAGTGCAATGAACTGGCAGCTTTGTAGCCTGTTCCCATGGGTCAGGGCATTTGTAAGTGATGCTTTGCAGTCCTCCAAGATTCACAAAAATGCTCCAAAAGGGGGAAATTGCCTTCAGTTTCCAGGATCCTCACAGGATCCATGGAGGACAGGCATTTGCAAGAGAGAACTAGTTCAAGCCAGCCTTCAAATCAGGACTGGCTACTCAGCCAACAGACCTGGAAAAAAGGCATTAGGCAATGCACCTTTGAATAGAAAGACCCTTTTCAAAAAATAGCATCCCCAAGCCCTCCCTATGGCCCATGCTGTTGAACCTGCTGCCCTGACTAGCTAAAGTTCCTAGCTCATCAAAGAACTGTGTGCAAAGAAATTCACTTTGCAGGCTGCCTGAGGCAGCTCTGGGAACATCTCAGACACCCTGAAAGACAAAGCCAGTAATCATTTAAATTATTACCAGGAAACCGTGAGCACCATTTTTTGCAAATAAAAGAAGCAGCGGCCAAAGGGGTGCAACTCCCAGGGCTGAGGCTCTCCCTCTCTGACAACTTCCCAAGACATCTCTTAGGATATCTCCTCAGAGGCATTTCTTAGAAACCAAAAGACCACAGAAGTGTGACTTCTTCTCACACACAGCAGCCTGAGTAAGTTAGAGCTCCTGGGAAGGGCCAGTCCAGATGAAGGTATTAGTTAGAGGCATCTAGGAGTGTTTTGGCTGTAATTTTAGGATGTGGGGGAAAAGGTGAGGCTAGGAAGAGAGCACAAAATAGGTCCAGACCAACTGTTGACAAAGGTCAGAGCACTTCTGGAGGGGATTTCTCAGTCTTTTTGGCTATCCCCACCCTCTGATCACCAGATGTGTGCCCCAGCATGCTAGTCCTGGGGGTTTTAGGAGGAACTGAGCCCAGCCCCACCATGCTGGCAGCAGGATGCCAGCTGGCTTGTGGTTCACCTCTCTGAGATTAGACTCACACCTAATTAAGCCCCAGCAGGGCCTTTTCAGAAACATCAGCGTCACTTTTGCCTCTTCAATACCTTCCAGCCTTGGAAAGGCTGATGCCAACACTATGACTACCCAGGTGCAAGCAGTGCAAGCCAAGAGCCAGGCCAGCACCCTGCCCCACTCCTTGGAAGATGTTCTGGCCAGCTCTCTGTCCTCCTGGCCAGCTCCCTGTCTCTCTACAGCACAGACAGGTTCAGAGTCTGCTTTTCCCAAAGCAGGGGAATCTGTCTGAACCAAGACAGCTGGGCTTGGCTGGCTGGTGGAGGACACAGGAGGCAGAAAGTGGAAGTTCTGCCTAGGGGTGTTTGGCAGGACCTAGGGGAAAAGGATGAGTCCAAAGGTCCTGTGCTGTCTGGCAAGGAGTGACAGTGTCAGGTTAGGGTGCTCTGGCATGTGTTTGTGACAAGTGTCCCCAGGAGCTGGACAATCAGGCTGAAGCACATAGTGTGGACAAAAGTTGTCTCACTCCTCTCTGTACCATTCTTGCTGCTGCTTTAGGAGTGAGCTGGAGAGAAGGTAACCAGCATGTCAGAACACCATGTCCCAAAATCCTTACCTCATGGGGAGTATTTTGCATCCATTGAAAAAGCAGACCCTTTTATGTATTTTGTTTGCTGCCTGCCTGCTTGCACATGGTGGCTGCAGGCAGTGCTTTTGCATATTCACAACATCACCCTGATGGGACCAGCTTCTGCTGGGCCTGAGCAGGGGATGGAGGAGTGTGCTTGACCAGCCCATGCCAGTGGAGCTGCACCAATTGCACAGGCACCCTGCAAGAGTCATCCTCATCTCCATCCTCTTGTGGCCAGTGGTTCATGCAACATGGCAAGCCTGGGACTGGTGCAGAAATGTGTCAGGGAGTCTTTGCAAACCAGGGTCCAGGAGGGGAGTGGGCTTTCTGGCTGTGTGGGTCCTACTGAATGCTAGTGGGGCTGAGGAGGGCCCTGCTCCCATGCATGAACTGCTTTTGCAATGAGACTGGGGGTGCAAGAAGTAAAGTGGGCTGTCAGGTGACAGTGGTTTTTGGGGTGCTGACAGTGACCCTGGTACACAACAACAGGGACAAAGTCTGAAAGTAGCCAGTGGTGGACAAGAACTCAATAGGATCTTGCCCATGAATTCACAAGAAATAAATCCTCTTTCACTCAGGTGAGAAGCTCCTTTGTTTTAGGCCAGAGGATGAAAATCTATCCATGGTAAGGCCAAGTAAATATGCAATGACTTTCTGTTTTTTCAAAAATCGTATTTGAAAGTAGCCAAGAACTTGTGCCAAGAAATTTCCACGGGGAAAACAATGCTTTATTCATTATTTTAAATTCTAATAAGAAATGTGCCAAAAGTTTAATTTATGAATACGACTGATGAACACCAACACAACATTATGTGAACTTTGACACACATCTGCTGGAGAGCTGAAATTTAGCTCCTCATGCTAGGGATGAGTGAATGGGTAAAACATTTAGGAATATCCCTTCTTCTTACTTCACACCATTAACTTCTGCCTGGATTACCGGTTTATAGAATATTCTGATTGCTCTGATGACTAGCATTTGTGTAAGGATTTGCCTGTTAGGGGAGAGAGCAGAGGCTGATCTGCTGACTCATCTCATGAGGTGCCTTTTCCAGGCAAATATTTGTCCCATTCTCCAGTGACTAATTGCCCACTGACATTACGTTCTGGAAATAGTAGATTCAAGTGTAAGAGCCTGAATGTTGAATGGATGTAATGAAGTTAGGAAAACCACTGTCCATCCACCAGAGCTCCCCACTAACCCTCTAGTGACAGCTGAGTCCAGCCTGCCTTTGACCAGAGATCAAGCAAATGGTTTCCATCATTCTGGATAAAAAAAGTAAGGCTAAAGTCACAAAATAATTGACCAGCAGTGCTTCATGTTGACCTTACTCTGATTTGAGCCCTTATAAGGCCTTTTGAACAGCAGTCCGAGCGTTTCGATGGCAACAGGGGATTCCCTGTGAGAGCCCTGAGCAAACCCACTCTGGGAGGCAGAGGAGGCTGCCCCACATGTCCCCCTCACTGCCACTGCAGGGGCAGCACAAAGAGGCCAGGCGGGCTCAGCATGGGTTTGCCGTGCCAGCTCCGCCACAAACACCTGAGAAACCCAACAACTTCCCACTCCTTC
The DNA here is from genome assembly GCF_901933205.1 of Camarhynchus parvulus. NCBI lineage: Eukaryota > Metazoa > Chordata > Aves > Passeriformes > Thraupidae > Camarhynchus > Camarhynchus parvulus. Next base: position 106,275,012 of record NC_044573.1, on the reverse strand, counting down.
CCAAACTCCTACACTACCCCGACTAAGCCTCATTTTAGCAACCGGAAAATCCACTCAATTCGGCCTCCACCCGTGACTCCCAGCTGCTATAGAAGGACCAACCCCCGTATCTGCCCTACTCCACTCTAGCACAACAGCCCTCTGAGCGCTGTCACACAGCCCAGCCTGGAGCAGTGTCACACAGCCCGGCCTGGAACAGTGTCAGTGTCACACACCCAGCCCAGCCTGGAGCAGTGTCAGTGTCACACAGCCCTGCCTGGAGCTGTGTCAGTGTCACACAGCCCTGCCTGGAACAGTGTCAGTGTCACACAGCCCTGCCTGAAGCCATGTCAGTGTCACACAGCCCTGCCTGGAGCAGTGTCACACAGCCCTGCCTGAAGCCATGTCAGTGTCACACAGCCCTGCCTGGAGGTGTCAGTGTCACACAGCCCTGCCTGGAACAGTGTCACACAGCCCTGCCTGAAGCCATGTCAGTGTCACACAGCCCTGCCTGGAGCAGTGTCAGTGTCACACAGCCCGGCCTGGAGCAGTGTCAGTGTCACACAGCCCTGCCTGGAGCAGTGTCACACAGCCCTGCCTGAAGCCATGTCAGTGTCACACAGCCCTGCCTGGAAGCAGTGTCACACAGCCCAGCCTGGAGCAGTGTCAGTGTCACACAGCCCTGCCTGGAGCAGTGTCACACAGCTCTGCCTGGAGCAGTGTCACACAGCCCTGCCTGGAGCAGTGTCAGTGTCACACAGCCCTGCCTGGAGCAGTGTCAGTGTCACACAGCCCTGCCTGGCGAGCCAGCAGCGCGGGCTCCTTGGGGAACAGCCCCTTGTGGCAGGCAGGCAGCTCCTCTGGGGAGGGAAGGGCGTCTGCATGCTGAGCTGCCCTGAGAGCAAGGTGGGTGTGTGACACCCACACTTGGCATCCCAGGGCCAGACATACAGCCTTTAATCATCCCCTGACCTGCCTCTCACCTTGCAGCATGCATTTACCTGAAGAAACTTTGGGTTGATCTGGTAGGACATACTATACATGGCTAAACAATGGCTGTCAAAATAAATGCAACTTCTGAAGGATTTGGTGAAATCAGAGGTGAAATTTGTTGCCAAGCTGTCAGACAGAGAGTAAACACTTGCTTATTTGTACGTGGCTGGATCAAAGATTTGTTAGTTTAGCCCCCAGGGCTATGTTCCTAGCTGTTCTTTCAAAGCTGGGTGAACAAATATCTGAAGGCAAGAAGAAGAGTGGAGAGTTACACCATTTTAAATGACATGAAATTGTACTCTTTGACTTATGTAACCCTACCTTAGTGATCCCTATGACATTTACTTGCTATACTGATGGAGAGTTGCTCAAAACCTGCAAGACAAAAAAAGTTGGGCATATCCAGGGTATGTAAAATGACCTTAGAAGAAAGAATCAATGAAGGGAAAAATGTCTCCTATACAGAAGAGGAAATAGTTCCTGTTAAGTAGCCTTTGGTTAAAGTGTAGAAGTTGCATCTAGTACTTAGAGTTCTTCTTACTATGCATTGTCGATCTGAAAAGCCTGAGGAGTTCATAAAAATGCTTTCCCTCTTCATCAGGAAAATAATCTGCTGTTGCCATTAAAAGACTGAATTGTGAGAGCTTTGAAAAGTCTTTCCACAGATGAATGAAGCAAATCACAGAGGTAGGCAGGCTGCTGATTTGGATTCGATTTCTTTTATGTGCACATACTCTGGTGGTTATGCAGGAAGCCAAACAAGAGAGGAGAGACTGTTGAATAACACACCTCATTCAAATTTATATAAATAACCTTCTTTGACCACTATATACTGTAATGAGATAAATTTGGGAAGCAGACTTTAATACTGGCAGATTAAAAGAACCCCAGTTTTGAAACGTGCCGGGTATTAGGATTATCTGGTCACCAGTGAACATGAAAGATTCCACCAAAATACTCTGTTTTCTATGTAAAGGGAAATAGGAGATGCCTTTACAACATGAAGGTATTTCTAAACATCAAATACACATCAGAAGCTATTGCTGGCACCTTCTAAAGCCACCCATTTGTTCATTCCCACACAGCTGAGGTCTGTTAAAATTATTGACTCAGGATGAAATAAACCCCTCTCAGCAGATTTAGTTCTTAAAGATACACTAGGTGAATTTGTCTGAACCATTGGCAAAAACTGCTGTAGATCAAATGCATTTATTTAACAGGTTGTTCCACAGAAGAGATGTGCTAATTACCAGAAAGGACATAAGGAACTATGCAGTGTGAACAGGCTTTTAAAATGTTTTTCTTTTAAACTCGATCAGGAGTGTCTGACACACCACAATCAGTTTATTCATTTGGAAGGTTTACATCTCATACTGGATAGCTGCTGAAATCCTGCAAATGGTTTTTAACCTAAGGTTGTGCTGGCTATTTTCCTGTAAATGACCTAATTAGGTAAGACATATTGCTTGCTGATTTAGCCATCCCCCATTTCATTGGAACTCCATGCAGGGAAAAGGCCTTAGTATCTGGGACCTCTTCATCACTAAGAACATAATTTGCTTTTGCCATTAACCCCCACTCTTTTCTCTCATGACCAGTGACAGGACTTGAGGAAACATCATAAAGCTGAGTCAGAGGAGGTTTAGATTGGATATCAGTAAAAAGTTTTTCACGCAGAGAGTGATTGAGCACTGGAATAGGCTCCCCAGGGAAGTAGTCACAGCACAAGCACAATGATTTGATGCGTCTCCAAAAGAGAATTTTGCTGAAGTGTTCTTGAAAATCCTTATCTATACTATCCACAGGCACACATCTTCACTTTGTACCATGGCCATGGCTCCATGTGGCTATAGCAGCTCTCTTTACTTAAACCAGTGCAGCTTCCACGTTATCAAGCCCAAGCTGCAGCCATTTATGAAGGTGGTTGAAGATCCGCCCACCTAAGTTTAGACACCTGCACACGTAATTCCCCCGACTTTAGACACGCACCTGCAAATGAAAAGAGCTGAACCCCAGATGTGCCCATTTCTCTTCACTGCCTCTAAAAAGAGCCTTGAGACCTAACTCAGACATAGATGCCTACATGGTGGACCTCTAACTTTGGACCAGAAGTGCCACCCAGTGTAGCAATGCAGCTGATTCCTACGTGGCTCTGTTCTGAGCTAGCCAGACATACACCAGGTCTAGTTTGAAAGTCATGAGGCTGTGCTATCATGGCAGCAAGCCCAGCCTAATAAACCACATTGCTGGGAGAGTATGTGGCAATAATAAAGTGGCTACCTGTCTTCTGGAACAGAGTGAGCTAGGTAGGGTTCTGTCTGCTCTAATTATAAACAGAGGGGAAAGGTAGCTGTCTGCACTTGTTTGTGTACCTTTTCTGCATTTTTTATTCTTTATAAAAACTTGTGATTGGCACTGAATCTGTTATGAATGTAAGATTTTGATTTAAGCATCTGAACCACGCACCTTCTCCAGTGTGTTCATTAGGTAAATTCTACTGTATCATCTTAGTGCAGAGCAAGTCAAGAAGCTTACACCTTGCCAACTAAAATGCTATCCAGCCTACGACTTAATAACCCTTAAAAGTCTTGCCAGCTTTGTTATGATGTGTGAAAAATTCACGTGAAGCACACAGTCATGCCAAAAGGACTCTAATGTAGATATAATTATATCAACAAAAAAATATCCTCCAGCAAGTGTAGTTTATTTACGTCAATAAAAATTATAGTTACTTATAGGTATACTTAATATGCATCCTTGTGTACACACTCTTTTATATACCATACATACATCAGCTGCTGTGGTATAGGTAGGCATACAGCAGACTGTCATTAGTGAACACTAAGGCTCTGCTGGAGGAAGATTCCTGGGTATGCTTTTTTTGCAATGTTTGAAATGTGTGCATTTTTTGTTTATGGAAAAACTATATGCTTTTCCTATTTTTTCTTCACATGATGTAGGTATAGTGTTTCCAGGGCAGGTTTTTAACTTGTTGGGGGCTTTTCATAGAAAATAATTCAGTTAAATTTTCCTAAATGAAGGGAACTAAGTTATTTATAACTTTTCTAGTAAACGTAGAATGAAAACAAAGTATGGTTGGAGACTCGATATAAAACAATTCAAGTATTTTTGTTTAATGGTTTGTCCTAGACTAATTAGGGCCTGATCCAAAGCCCATTTGAGGACAGTGGGAATCTTTCTACTGGCATTAGTAGATTCTGGATCAGGCTTGGATGGCTATAGAAAAAAAAATAATGTTGTCACAATTCAGCCAAATAAATGAAAGCATCTGTCATTTATCATGATTTGAAACTAATTGCATGGAAAATTAGATTTATGCCCCTTAATGATCTGTTATTGCTTGAATCTGGATTCAAGCATTTTCTTGTAGTTTACAATATTTTCTTTTCACTTTGTTTGCTCATTTTCAAGAAAGTATCTCCACCCCTTCCTGTAAAAAGAACAGCATCATCCTATAACAGCCAAAACCAGAACTGATATTAAAGGCTTTCCAGCAAACATATTCAATTCCAGCTTCGTTACTGTGATAATTGCAAGCCTGGTTTTGTGTGTGAGGAGAGAGAAGGGAGAGAGCTGAGTAAACAATGGGCTGGGGTGGGCTTTTGCTGCTCCTGCGTGCAGTGGCACAGCACTGGCCCTTCTGGCACCTGTGTCTGAGCCCCGTCCCCTTGCTGTGCCACGGGCAGGAACCCCTCTGCTCTGGGGACCGCCCACTCTCTGGGAGCCCCCACATCGAGGGACTCTGGCTGCTGCCTGCATCCCTGACATGCTGGGGGCACAGTGGAAAGTATCTCCTCCTGATGTCTCAGGCTCCAGCACCCTGGCTTTGCTCACACTGACACTGTTTAAACTACTTTCTAAGTAAATAAAATACATTTTGGACTCAACTTGGATGTGATTTTTGAAGACAATGAAGGGATGGCACATGACTTTTTTGGGCAGCCTTAAGAAATTGTTTATGAAAAGCAAGAGAATGAAAATTGGGGAGCCCTTTTAATTTTGGTTAATCACTCAAGAAAACAAAGCTCTATTTGGTTGTTGGGTTAGATTTTCAACTTGGGCCAAGCAGATTTGCCAACTAGTCTATTCATTACCCTAAAAAATTACTCCACTTAAGCAATCAACAAGACTCATCCTGCCATTTCCATGTGCTCACTATCAAAGAAGGTGAGCTGAAAAACCCTGTGCATGAGATGTGTGTGGGGAATCCAGGGTGTCCTTCTAACAAACCATGTTGCAACAGGCTTTTTGGTACCCAGCCACATTCCAGTGCTTCCCTTATGAAAGGGAGACATGCAGCAGCACATCCTTCTGCACACTAACCCAGGAGGCTACAGCAAGCTGTTCATCAGGGTCCTAAACAAGGGATGGGTGAAATAGTTTTGTCTAATTTCCAATCCACTTGAATGTCATGGGTTTTAAAGTTCACCAGTCTTGAATGGTTATTTGGTTTGCATTCCTCTGAGGTGAGGCTGCAAGGGTGGGGTGAAGCAGAGAGAGGTCCTGGATGAAAAATGGGACAGAGAAGACAAACAAAAACAGAGACATAATGAAAACAGGAGAAGAAAAGAGGAAGGAAAACAGTTTAAAAAATGAAGCATAGCCTATAGGTATCCTGTGTATGGCATCTTATTGTGTGGGGCTGATATGTGCTTCAAAGCCAAATGCAATTGTATTTATGTTTATAAGACTTGGAGCCTTAGGGGCAGTTAGGGGGTGAGAGGGAGAAAGAAGAGAGGTAAAAGAGATTTAGAATAGAAACAGGGAATAATGGGCTTTCCCCACCTCAACAGATTAGGGTTTTTAGTGTATGTAAACAAACTAGAGAAGGGGTAAGGGAAAACTAAAACATAAAACCAGGGAGAGCAATGATTAATGGATTTGGGAGCCTGGTTCTTGGGATAGGATTTAATTAGGAAGAGATTAGTTACACAGAAAGACAAGGAAGGGAGTGAAATCACAGGAGAAACTCCAAAGGCACGGGAAAGAATAGGAGGGAATAAGAAGGTAAAAATAGTGAGGGCACTGACTGAAAGTGGATTACCTGGACTGGCAATGAATTGGCAATTGGCTGGACTAGCAATGAATTGACTGCCAGCTAATTATAGTGTCCCCATTTCTGCAAATTCTACTGTCATGTAATAATTGCTACCAGTTTGGGGGCATCATAAGGACTCCTCCATGGATGCTTTTTTGCTCTATATCTTCTTCCTCATCTTCTGCAGGAGGAATGAAAGTCTATGCTTAATGAGATGAACGGACAAGGTCAATCTGTGCTTGCAGAAATGGTTTCAAATTCTGGGAAAGGAAAGCTCTAAATCAGTCTCCTGAGCAAGCCCAAAGAACTAGCTCCCAGTGGCTCTAGCTTTCCCACTGCCATGACTGTGATTCTACAGAAAACAAACAAATAAACAAACAAAACTTTGGAATGCAGGCAAATGCCTTTCTCCTGTTTCCGGGGAACTCCGGAGGGCAGAGCCAGGGACACAGCAGAGCTGTGCCTTCCCCTTTGGCTTTCCTGCTCTGGAAGAGCCGTGCAGTGAGTGAGGGACAGGGCTGCAGACCCTGCCAGGTCCCCTTGGCAGCCTGGGAGTGACAAGAGGATCCTCACTCTGCTCCCTCCTTCCCCTGAGCTGCCCCAGGGCCAGCATAGCCCTGCACCACCCTTGTTGTTGCCAGCCTGTGTTTAAAGAGTACATGGAGTTCCTAGGTACTAGAGAGGGGTCTGTGGGTGCTGAGTGTGCTCTGGGACACGTGCATCACGCTGAATCACTTTCTAACAGAAGGAGTACCATTCCCAGCTGCATGGGTGCTGTGAGGCAATGGAACACTGAAAGAGCATACACTTCTCTGGTAGAACCTGAGCAGAGCTCTTGCAGCACCGACAGCACTTGGCTGTGCTGAGAAGGGCACATCAGGCACCTCTCTGCAGCCTCACCTTCAGCCTGCACTTTTCCCTGGCATGTGAGTGCCCTGACTGACATGCAGCCATCAGCACCTTTCCTCACTCCACAGGAGTGGCCGGTATGCAGAGGTGCTGGAGTTACCAGCTAGTCTGTAGCTTTCTGGTAGGATGCTAATGAGAACTGACAGCAAAGTGGGTGCAGTAACAGAACAAATGTTAATGGGATAATGTCCTGCTTTCATTATCTCCACCTGCCTTCTATATTCCCTTACCTTCAGAGATAATCCCTAGCATTTAATTTAATGAGCTTCTGTGTATGCATGGTAGCTTTCCATTGCATTTTCAAAGCAGAAAAGCAAGCTTATCAGGCAAGATTTTTCAGTCTCTTGCAGCTGCAATTAAAATGTTTGCAGAAAAAAAAAAAAAGAATAACCATGTGGTAAATTTCTAATGATATAGTTGTGGTCTGCATTGTTTTCTGGATTAAAAAAAACACCACTCTCACCTCACATCATAAAACCTGACAGACAAGAAATCTATGCACGATATCTTCCATAGATTCTCCAGAACAGAGGTGTGAAAGCACTTCATTGTTTTTTTATTTAGCCTTTTGAATGAAAATTTTTAGGTTACTTTCACCTACTAAAAACATTTTAGTAGGCACAAAAAAAAAATTATACTAGAGAAACTCTCTCTTATCTTTGTCCCACTTATCAATGGATATTTGGGTAATATAAGTGTTGGACTCCTAGCACTTTCCCTTTCTGACATTGCTGTGTGTTCAACAAAGACCTTTGTTTTTTAATCATTAACTTTCAATTAGACATCAGAGAGCTTGGCAAAAGTCTGCCACTAAAAATGAAACTGATTATTTTACAGATCTAGGGTTTGATAGGTAAGCTCATTAATTAGCAGTAAGGCAGATGGATGTAAGAGTCTCTCTCTGTTATTGTTACAGCAGTGTGAAACCCAGCATTGCTGTGCCATGTGGAGTGTTAACACCCAATGTGAGAGTGCCCTCCACAAAACTCTTGCAGCTGAATATATCATTTAAAGGACAAGGAGAAAGCAAGAATTCTGGTCATAGGTGGAAAGCTGAGCATTCCAAGGATGCAGGAAGTGTAATTCTGTATCAACACAAAAACCAGGACAAGTCTTCTAAGTTCCCAGTCAGTGCATTTGGCTTAAGGTCACGTCTCTTTTGATCCCCACCGACTAATATTGCTTTAGTGATTTGGGGTTATGGTAGCAAAAATACTACCAAGCACTTTGACATCCTACAAGCAGACCTGGGCAACTGTAAATGTTATCTGACAATGTTTTCTGAACTCGATGATACCTCCTGGAGTTATTTTTTTACCAAAGGCGTTGCCTCAGACAACCCAGAGAGAGGAAAGTGCTCACTGCTCCTCAAAGGAGCAGATGTCACTTACTGCTGCCCTCTTTGCCTACTTCCTATTTCTCACAGCAATTGCTGAAGATTTCTCCTGACCTATCAGGATGTGTCTGTGGCAGCATTCCAGGCAGCTAAACAACACTGGACAGTTTGGGAATATCAGACCAGGAAGGGTTTAGAAGCACCATCATGGGCTGTCTCCTTCATTGTGTTAGCGACTGAACCACCCAGTGCTTGTTTCCTCCAAATAGCAGCCCTATAATTGTTTCCTCTTGTCTAGTTCATTTTTAGAACTGTTTTAATTTCGCCTATTGTTGACCCTCCTAGTTTAGTCTATTAAGCTTTACATACACATGGAAAAAAATAACAGCACCTAGCTTCCTGCCTTCCACTAGCCTCAAGAGTAACTCTCAGGGCAGCAAACATAAGGAACCAGGAAAGATATATTTTAAGCTGTGACATGACCACTGTGGCAATTTAGAAGGTTAAGATGGGCAGGATTTAAGGTATGAAAGGGCAGCTCACCACATGTGTTGTTGACTTCTGTCACACATTCTGTGTGGCAATCCATCTGGCCTCAGTAGCTGCAGTTTGAGATGCTGCCCAAAGACTTGCTTGCTGCAGCATTATACTACAGATTTATCATCCTGCTCTGGTTTTATTTCACACTCTATTTTTCCCCAGGAAAAAAAAATCCAGGTACCTGGTGAAATTCTTGGAAGATACTGCCTTTTTCAAAATGTTATAATTTAATGTTTTATTCAAGCTCTCTTAAAATTTCCTTTAAGATGTATTCTTACCCCTAATGTAGTGTAGTCAATTTAAAATATTTTCTTTTGATTTCCCAATAATCTTCATATTAGTCTGTTATAAAGTTTTAACTGTGAAGTGGCTTAATGTTGCTTTTGCATAGCAAGCCTGTGCTGAAGAGTTTTTTTTCCTGCAGCTAATGGAGTGGCTCCTTCACACTGAAGACAGAAATATCTGGTTTGACTCCTACAGGCTTTAGGATAGATTCTGGTTACTGCAGATCTGAGATTTTTTTCTTGCAAGAGCTCTATGTCCAGCTGCATGCATATCTGGAATCATCCATACCCTTCTAGGTGACCTTGTGGTGACCTTCAGCACTCGATGGCACATGTTGTCCATGACAGAAGGGGAATGCACTGAAGCAGCTGGCTCACACCAATGATGAGTGTCTATTACTTAAGAAGAACCTTGTTGAGGCCAAGGCACCAGAAGGAATTTCAGCCTTTTAATAACCCACACTACAGGCTGGAACACCTGGCTGTGGAGGGGGATTTCTGGGTGAGGTATCTAGCAGGCTGACTGGAGAGAGGTAAGCACCCAAAAATGAGCACTGAAAAAAAGAGGTGTCAATACTATTTTTCTCTTGCTTGTGTATGGCACCCTTTTGAAAGAGCTTTAGAGCTTCAAATGATTTTCTGTGCTCAGGGAAGAAATGTTATGGCCTCTATTTCCTTAAGCTTGAATGAAGAAGAAAATACCTGTGCTTACATTGTGCATGAAGCCATAGTCCCTTCATCCAGGAAGCAGGAAATCTGGCTAGTCTCTTCAGCCTCAGAGAGTTTGACTCCAAAATTCCCACATCCCAGAAGAACCCTGTAACCACCAGATCAGTTCTTCTGGGACAGAAAAACCTCCACCCTTCCCACTGGAGATGAGCAATGACAGGTCAAGCCAAAGGTCCAAAAGGAGAGCAAATGAGCAAACACCTGATGCTGTGCTCCCCTGAGGACACACACAGGTGAGAGGGGGTGTTCCCATCTGCCAAAAAGCCTTGTGTACAGGGTCCCACAGCACAGAGACCTAGAAGCAGTGGTTCACTGAGAACCTTCTCTGTGCTGAGGACTGATTCCAAAGCAGAAGCATTTCAGTTGCAAAAATTGTAGTGGGTTTTGTTTTCTTTCCCTGAGTAAAATCTGTTTTCAGTTAACTTCACATAAAAATCCTAGAAGAAGCTGTAAATTTTAGGAGTTTATTATACTTAAACGAGCAAGCATATAATATATAGACAGAAAGAGCAGGAGATGAAATATGATACATTAATATACTTAGCCCTTTTGTTGACAAAGCAATTTTACCATCAAGAAGAACTCTCATGACTCCTAACCTTAATGACTTTCCTTTTGTATACATTAGGGTGACAAGAAATATTCACAAACCCTGACTTTGGTTTTCTATGCATACTTCTACTTTTATAATTTCATGTCTTTTTGCTTTCCCAAAAACAGAAAGTGAAGCCTCCAGGTCTTTTCAATTCCATTTTCCTGATTCCAATATAATTTCTAATTTTGTTTATAAAATGCATCGCAAAAAAAGGGCCATGAATGTATAAAAATAATCAAGGTCAAATTGAGGTACACTCTGTGAGCAAAGGCACAGATGGAAAAGAGGAACAGATCTCTCTTCCGTGTGACACACCCAGTGCTGGAAGCATGGTTCAGGAGCAGTGGAAAGGAGGCTGAGCACTGTTAGCTGGCAAGAGGAGCAGAGAAAATATTGTGTCACTGCTCTGATTAGGAAATGCAGCAAGTCTGATTCCTGGTTATCTTGGCTACCTAGCTCACTTTGGTTTGCTGCAGCTACAAGCACTTCAGTATTTTCAAAACACAGATCCAAAAATATTCCTGTAGGAGAAAAAAAGGACACTTCTTTCATGTGTTCTATTGGTATTGATGCCAAGCTCTGATTCAACAGCAATGCAAGCACATTTCTGAGAAGTGGATCCTTGTTTATTTCTATTTCAGGGTTGTACATTAGTTTATCATAAAATATGAATCATATGATACCAACATTAATTTGAAGTACAAGAACAAATTTAAAGCTCCCAAGTGCATTGAGCTTCTTCTCTTTTTTCTGTGTTTATCTCACCAAATATTTCTAAATACTACTGTGTACTTCCTCCACAATTTAGATTTGAATGAAACATAGTACTCAATATAACAATGAATTCCAAGTCAACTGTGACATTTACTTTGCTGTTATTAAACAACACGCTATCCACTATATCAGACATCTAAACAACTAAATAAAAATCTGGAAGCTTTCAAGTATTTTAAAACTGAATTCATGAGGCCTTATATTAAAATAGGGACATATGATTTCTCTGCTCACCAAGAATGTTTTTACCTTCCTTGTAACTACATAGCTCTGAAGAAATCAGGACCTCTTAAGCTCTTCATAAAGATAGTTTATAATAGGTAGGTACTTCATCTGTTTGAAAAATTGTAAGAACTAACTGAACTGCAACCTGTTAGCACTCCTGAAACTCCAGTGCCTTATCTATTAACCTGAACAACGTGAGTGATGTATCAGGTAGAACAGAGTGACAGTGTTTGCTGACATTCCCATTTGTAGAAAGCAAGAGGAAACCTAATCCTAAAAAGATCCTGACAACACTGGTTGCCACACTTCTTAATTTTCAAGGAAGGAAGAGCTAGCAGGTGTTAAATTGCACATGCCTGCATGCTGCTCCTTAGAGAGCAATGCATGGGAGAAAATCCATTTATCAAGACTGCAGTTGCAGTTTAGTGTGCCCTAAGAAGAAATACATGACAGCTTGTCTCTAGTCTCTGTGCCAGTTGGTACAACTACAGTACTGTTTATCCATCTGCACGTGGCTCAGCACGTTATACAGCCCATGCCATGATATCATAGCTGGTGCTGTGTCACTTGGATGCCATTCAGTGCATTAAATGACACAATGAAATGAAGCAGAAAGACTGATGTGACATTTCTCAATAGGAAGTGTTTATCTCTGTTCCATCAGTGGTTTAATTGACTTGCAAACCACTCAGGACTCTACAAACATTTAGTGAAGAGATCTTTAGCAGACAGTAACACTTTACACTAAAGTGTCTTTAAGTACACTTATTCATAGTACAAATGGTCAACAAATAACATAATTTAGATACACATGCTGGGAATATTAACAATTACATTTACCTTTGAGTCCCTCTATCTATGTAATTGAAGGAAATTCATGCTTAGCATTCTAAAAATACTTAGGGTGTTATACAGTGAAATCTCTGTTTCTCTGTGCTACTTTCCCATACTTTATTCTAGTCTGTGCTTTAGAGTCTTACAGCTCAATCACCAGAAGTTTGCAAGTACTTGTCATTAATGCATTAAGTAGCACAGGTAGTGTTCATCATATATGCACAAAATGTTTTCTTGTCCTCTCCTCCTCCAAGAGGAGAGGCACACAGTGCACTGTTTGGATTTCCTGTTTACAGAATATGGGACTTTTTTCTTCTTAATATACTGTGGAATCTAAGACTATCACACAGACTGGGGTCCAGACAAAAGGCCTAAAAGGATGCTAAGCATATGTATTTCACATGTCTCCATCTACCACAAGCCATATAATTCCCAGCATACCACAGAAAAAAGATTTGTGAAGATCCTTGCAGGACCATGTAGTGCCACAAGAAGGGAGCAAGGGAAATCAAGATCACTGGCAATGTCCTGTTTATATTTGCTGTTTGGTTTGCTCACAGGACTGCAGGGATTTATTTATGTGTGCCTCTGTAGAGAAGCCCTCACTCTCTCCAGACACCTATGGGTCTCACCAATTTGGCATGAGGGAAAATGTGTTCCTGATCCCAAATCCAGTGGTTACTTTATGCACCCAAGAGAGCAGATAGGACCCCCAGCACATCCTATGTGATATCCTTTCTTCCTGTAGGTAGTTTATTGCTGCAGGAAGGAGCAGGAAGAAATTATCTTCAAACACAAAATAAATTGGCAGTCAAGTTTAATATCAATAGAAAAAAATCTTTGGTCTCTGCTAGTGGCCAGCAGAAAAGTAAAGCCTTTCCTTAATGTGACACAATTCATTTAATGAACAGAGATCACATTTATTTTAGTGCTGATCAGAAGGTCCAGACATGAAACTAACAAAGCCTGATGGCTTAAATATTAATGTCCATGCTTGGAGATCATCATCGTCATAATCTCTTGCTGTTTAATCCCATTGATAAATTTATCTTAGAAGTAATTTTGTATTCTTTCTCCATCAACTCTGGCAGCTATTTCAGAACCTGTTGTTTCAATCATTGAAAAATATGTTCTAATATTTGTTACAAATATGATTATGCAAGGCAAGCAAGTCCAAAAAATGGGCCCCAAGGTGCTAGGGCCCTTGGAAGGGAAGTTGGTGGAACTCTTTAGACAGGAGTTCATTCATGGATCGGATCATTTGTCTTCCTCAAAGACCATCATCCTTATTACACTTAGTTTCACTAGAGCAGGGGAAGGGTTTGGCTGCCCATGGTTTTCACATGGCATGGGAATCTCTTGGTTTGCGCATGATGGTTTGTAGAAGCTGAAAAAGAAAAGTTTTCCAGTTGCTTTAGATAATTTATATGCTGTAGTGTCCCATGACATGACTGATGCTTTTTAACTGATGCTTCAAAATCCTGTGGACATCACATTGGTGTACTCCAGCAGAAGGACATTGATAAGCAAAGCTAAGTCATCATCTACTGAGATTAGATGGAAACTCTTCACTGGAAAGAGATGACAGAAAAGTGACAGCTGTGATACCATGTAGGATGAGCTGGACTTTTAACAATATTTCCAGGTTGCAGTCTAAATCAAGCTATCAAAGCCAAGAGAATTATTCACTATGGCCACAAAGCCAATAAATACTTTCTACAATTCACTTACACATTTTTTGGCATGACTTTATGTCAAATCAATCACTCTTTACTATGATTTTACCTGTCAAATAAATGGACTGTTCTGGTAGAAACAGTGTAAAAGAAAAGTGGAAGAGATGTAAAGATTTGGACTTTCTCCAGTGAGACATTAGTTTAATTTATTGACCTGAAATCCTACCACTTATCTTCGTTGGATACTACAACATCTTGGTCATTATGTTTAGAAGATAAACACAGGATTTGGGGCACAGAAAGGCATGCATATTCCTATAAATATGCCTATTCACCGGAGTTATGGAATAATCCATAATTTTAAGAAATTACCATTTTAAAAAGTAGTTCTTTCTGGACCTAAAATATTGCTTTTCAGTAGGTGTTCTTGCAAATGGCATATTATGCTATCATATTTATGAGAGGGATGTTTATCTAATGGCATTTTACAATGGTAGAGTCAGACATCTATGCATTAGTTAAGGGCAAGGAATACTTTTTCTCTGTGTGAAAATTGACAATTTCCTTTCAGAGGTCTCCCAGTGAAACTTTCAGGAAGGACACACCATGTCTGTAATTCTTGAGCTCAGATCTGCCTTGGGTGTTAGGACCTTCAAAAGTAAATTAAAGAGCAAGCAATGCAGACAAACCACTGACAAATAGGTACCATGATGTTTGAGAAGGCAACATGCATGTGTACAGAATTATTTACAAATACACTTACATATGTGTTCAGAGCACTACTTCAATGCCTGGTCCTGAAAGGCTGCAGGTACTCGGGGCTGAGGAAGAGATTTTATCTTCAGTAGAGTGGATATAAGGATGCTCCTAAATTGTAACATAGCTTCAGCAATCAGAGTTTATTTTGATTCCTCTGTCTGTACAAGCTGAGATGTCTTTTGGAAACCAGGTACAGCATTGTTGCAAAGTGCATGGAAGCTTTTAGAGATTATCTGTCTGTCCTAGGAACATTTTTAAGGTATTTTGCTACAAATGCCTTCCTTTTAAATAGACCCTACTCTCTTTTTTACTTAATCATAACTGAATTTCCTTAGAGAGTCTGGTCAAATATTTCAGCAGGCACTGGGGAACAGTTAATTACAAAGTCTGTTAAATTCTGTGCACTACTCATCATATTTCTATTAGGTTAAGAATTTTCACTTTGTTTGCTTGCTTTTTTTCTAATGTGAAACATTCTTCAGGTAGGAACATGATTTGGATGCCACAGATTTTTCCTTGTGTTTATGCTGTGTTGCAGCAAAACAATTTAGCAATGCAAGGAAGAGAAGAGGTTGCTATTACTCCTCAGTGCCATCAGTGCTGTGGTGTGACAGCGCACAGGGTGCTTTCTCTGCTACATGTACCATCGAGAGAAGGGACTCTGCTACTCACCAAAGTATCCCTGCAGACAGGCATTTAATTTGCACAGGATTGGTGTCTGTGAAGAGCAAAGCCTGGCCTGTCCGCCCCTCCCCTGCCAGTCACCAGGCTGGTGCCCCACCTGAGCAGGTGTTTAGGAGGTCCTGCTAGTGACAAACACTGCCAGCAGCAAAAGACCCACTGCTGGCACATCTGTGAGAAGCACGTGGGAAAAGGAGACACAGGTGGCTCCTTAGCCCCAAGCACAGCTATTGCATTAAGGATGGTTTCTTCATTTCAGAAGAAAATTTCATCAAGACTTTATGACCTAAAAGTACATAAGAAATTACTTTTCTGCCAAAGTAAAGTACTGAAACCAAAGTTTCAGTTTCAGGTTAGTGAAGTTTCTTAGTACCTGATCTACCATATAACATAGAGTGTTACAGAAACAGTCTCCTTCTTTCAAATACACAGATCCCTCTGAAATAATTTGCACTGCAAACTTTAACAATTACTTTTTTATTGCTTAAAACATCCATTTCAACTTTCTTTGTCACCAAGGCAAAACAGCTTCAATCAAAAAAATCCCCTTAAAACAAACAAATGAATGAAGGGTCACGAATACTCAAAAATAACAATGCAGGTCTATTTTGGTAATCCACTTGGCAGAGTAATATGGAAGATTTTCTCCAATGAACTGCTTCCAAGTTTTCAAGGGTACAGATCATAAATAGATTTCTCAGGAAATTCACAAAGTTTGGGTATGATAACGAGAGCGTAGATAATTAAGAGCAATTTTTGATTTTACCTATGTGAGTAAATAACAGAGAGAGTGGATTCATTCCCAAAACAGAGCACCAGCATGTTTCTTTTTCTTAACCCTTTATGGTGCTTTTTTTCCAAATTAAATCTCCATCCTTCTTAGTGGAGACTTTATCTCCAGAGCCAGAGATAGCCTTTGAGCCTGAGAGGACACAGTACAATTAAGGACACAGAGGTCTTGGTGATGACAACAGGAAAAGCTCAAGGAAGAAAAGAGAGCGGCGCTGAAGGATGTGTGCCAGAGAAGGACTGGGGAGGGAAGGGATGCCGGGGCCCGAGAGGGAAGAAGGTGAAGGAGTCCTGGAAGTCGCTGTTATTTCAAGAGATGGCACAGATAGGCAGAGAGCCGACTGCAGAGCGCGGCCGCTGACCTTTCCCGAGCTTCATGTTACAGCAGCACCGACAGAGCTGCTCCAAGCCCAGCCCTCGCTGCCTGCCGGGGACTCGGAGCTGCCCTCGCTCCGAGCCCAGCCCTCGCTGCCTGCCGGGCACTCGGAGCTGCTCCGAGCGCAGCCCTCGCTGCCTGCCGGGGACTCGGAGCTGCTCCGAGCCCAGCCCTCGCTGCCTGCCGGGGACTCGGAGCTGCCCTCGCTCCGAGCCCAGCCCTCGCTGCCTGCCGGGGACTCGGAGCTGCTCCGAGCCCAGCCCTCGCTGCCTGCCGGGGACTCGGAGCTGCCCTCGCTCCGTGCCCAGCCCTCGCTGCCTGCCGGGCACTCGGAGCTGCTCCGAGCCCAGCCCTCGCTGCCTGCCGGGGACTCCGCTCTCCCTGCTGGGCCAAACCCGCCCTCTCCATCCAGCCCATCCCAAACCCTGGGCACCTCCCGGCTTTCATGCAGGTCTGCTCGCCCAGCACAGGGCTCGCAAAAAATTTGACTCTACAGGGTAAAAGGCGATTTCTTTACCAAAACATACCAGTTTAGCTTTAATCATTGTCAAAGAAATAAAAATGGATGTCTGAATCATTTCCAACTTTCTTTTTCTTATCAAGGTGAAAACGCACGGAGAAATCACAGAATAATTTAAAATTGACAAGAATTATTTTGGAATGCTGTTGCTTTCTTTTCAAGACATTTATTTCTGCTGAAAAAAATAATTATACAGATTTTTTTAAAATAAAGACATGGGAAACAGGCATTGTTCAATTAATTCTCTATTTTAAATTTCCTCTAAGCAAGGAAGGCTAGCTTTATTCTGACCATCTCTCCCTATATAGGCATATTAAATGGAGAAAAGACACAACATGATTGGCATTGTAAAGATTTTTTTTCATTAGTAATAAAAATAAAATGGCAGATTCAAACTTGTAATTTTAATAATAAAATTACAAGTTTGATTAAATTAATAAAACTTGTCATTTTCTTAATAAAGAAAAAATTTGGATTAACCAGGTCACTTTCTCCTAAAGGATACTAAAGCATTGTAGGAAAAAACTCTAAAAGATAAAGGATGTGCTATTGACAGTCAATCACTCTTCTGTTGAAAGTCAGCACCTTGTTGGCAGCAGTACTACCCAGTTATTTAAGACAGGAAGTGAAATACATTTAATTTAATTGCAGGAATAATGTATGCGGCTAGAACAGTACTTTGATATGGCATTTGGTCACGTCATGCATTTAATAGCTGTGTTATTGTGACAACTGCTATGCATTCTCCGCAGCCCAAGTGGTCAACATCATTACATCTGAATTAAACAGTATGGCACTACCCTAAACATCAACTGGGACACTGATTCAGTGCTGACTCAGAGGGGAAATGCTCACATGCTGAATTACAAACACTGTTCTCCACACAGTGGTTACTTGCACATTTTCTCCTCTAAGCAAAATCTTTGTTTCATATTAGTTTTGAGAATTGAAAGGTACCATAGGGTATGAAAGCCTCCTTCAGAGAGCCAGAGTTACCACTCATTCTTAGTTTGCTCTTCTGATCTAGGTAGGCTGCAAACCAAAACCTGAATAGAGAAACAGTGCAAGTTCTGTGACATTTCAGAACACTTTTTATTGAAGTCTGGATATAGCCTCAAAACAACTTTCACTCCATTTTCCAGAAATATTTCAAAGAGTTTGCTTTCTTTAAAAGTGAGATAAGCAGGAAGTTAAATTCTGCAACTCAGCTTGTTCAAACTTGTATGCAACTGTTCACCTCAGAAAATACACACACAGGCACCAAAAATAGAGAGTATCACATCAAAAAGGTGCAATACAGCTTCTTTTCTCAATAGAAAGCCTGTTGTGCTTGTTGTTTAGGATCTTTTTATGTCTTTTGGGTGTCTCCTTGTCCTGGAACTGTTTTCCAGGTATGTGAAGTATGGCCTCTTAGTTACTTCCCCCAGCCCATTTTGTGAGAGTAAGACAAGTTAATTGTGCTTGACGATATGGATGACCCTTTCAAGTCATGTAAAATGATACTGCTCTGCTTATCACAGGCAGATAACCATTAATATTATGCGTACTATCTATGGGAAGAGAAAGGGTCTTGTTTGTTTTGAATGTTTTCAAAGGTAGGAAACAAAGGGTCCTGTGGGGACACCAGCACACAGCAGACAGTGCAACTATACAAATCAAAGTTAAAGACAGGAACCTGCAGTAAAACACAGGTGAAAGACAAAAATCTGGCTGTTTCTTTATAATAAGCCTAACCCATTTCACTGAGGTGTAGAGGAGTGAAGTAAAATATCATATTTAACTTACACAGAACTCCTAACTGGAGCTCACTCCTGGCCAGTCACTATTTTTACTGAATGAATTTCCCAGTTCTTATTCATTTTAGCTGTGTTCATGTGTGTTATATAAAATTCCTTTTAAAAATGGGCATCTCTCAGAGTATGGATCAGAAAACACTCTGTCATTTTGTTCATAAAAGACCCAAAGAAAAGGGGGTCTAGAGCCTGAAACATTTGCATTATTGTATCATTTATTATTGCAGCTTAGGAGCACAGGTCACTAAATCTAACTATGAATAAATTGCCCCAGTACAAGGGTGTTTCTTCACAAACATGGGCACCAGTCAACTTATATTCAATAGAAGGGCAAAGCAGATGAGGAAGGATCTAGTCAGCTGGGTAAGTGATGGGAGCATTTATGAGCTGAATTTTGCCTTAGTGAAATATTAATACCCACAGAACAGAATTTTCAACTTGATTCAGCCTTCTGAGTCCAGTGGACATTGGAACTAGCCTTTAAACTGATTGTTTAAAAATACTCCACAGCACAACACCCTAACAAGCCTGAAAGTAAAATGCACCTATTTCCTTATAACTCATAACATGTATTGCACTCTGACATTTTTAAGTCAGTGGAAAATGTCTCATTAGCTTGAGCTGGCTTTGGATCAAGCTCCTGAAGGTTTTCTAAAGACATTGCCAGCATCTGTGGACTTCAGACAGCCTCACTTTTGGAAGCAGAATATAATAGTTTCTGGTGCTATTTTAGAATTGTATACCATGCACTGCCTCCTTAGTGGTAAAACAATATGATAAGAAAGATCAAGCATATATCTCATTTGACAGATTCTGTTTTATCTGCAAAACAAGAATGTAAAGTATAGAATTGCTGGGCAGGCAAAGAGCTGATTGAGGAAAGAGATCTCTCAACAGAGCTCAGTGGAAACACTGCATTTTGGAGAATAATGAAGATCCCAGATCCCCTGTGCCTCAGTCTTTTGGAATAATTAGGGGTTCACTTACTAAGGGTCAGATCATCTCATTGACCTCTAAACTTTCTGATCTTTAAGAAGCTCCTCAAAAGAGGCATAAATCAAACAAGAAAGTACTATCTGCCTTTTAACGTGAGTTTTCAGGAAATCAAAAATCTATGATTTCTCTGAAGTTAATTAAAATAGTCTAAAAATTTTTGGGTTTGAAGCCTTTCAAAGAGGCAATTATTGCCGCAGCTGAGTGAAAACTTAATCTATTTGTTCTATGTTACAGAGAAGAAATGCATTTTTAAATTACCCAAATGAAAATTACCATTGCTAGTTTTAAAAGAAAACTTTTTAAAGACAAGTTTTTCTTTACATTTTGATATTTGGGGTTTTTTATGGTGGAAAAGCTGTTAATTAGAAATTTCTTGGAAAAGCATAAATTTAGGGGAAAGCAATCAAATTATTGGGGCTGATTTGTTTTGAAAATCCTGCTGAAATATCATAGTATTAGTTAGTAGATTTGAAATAGTAGACACATATTAAATGTATAATTAATAAAATGTGCCACGTAATGAAAATGGATTAGGATGGTGAAATGGGAGCAAATGGGTGAGTCAAAATATTCAGTACAACTTTCATCTTGGAAATACGGACATTGAAATGCTCTGAATCCTTTTGATTTCATCAAAATACCTATAATTTCTTTTTACCAATATAGAAAACCTCAACATCATGGTGACTGAAACACTTTTGTAGCATGTCTGTGAAAAAAGAGACATAAAAAATTATGTGGTTGAAAATTAATGTTTTGCTAAAGCTATAAATGCGTACAGAAAAATATGTACTAGTTAATTAATGGTATGTGTTCACTTTCTTTATGTAAGGTTGAAAGAAAAAAACTATCACAAAGGATCTACAGGGTGATAAAATTCAATTTTGATACCACTGTGTTGTATCTGAGTGTTAACTTACCATAATGGCTGCACAATTTTAGTTCACTTGTAGCTGTGCTTATATATTTTCCTGTGTTTAACAGAACAAATGGATCTTCTAACTTTCATCTGACATCTGATACTGCCATGAAACATCTCTAAAATATTGCATGGAAACTTTCTTCTTTTCAAAACAAATCTTAACATTGTACTAATTGCTGTAACAATGTGCTTACCTTTCTCTGCTGTTAAAACAGAATATTAAACCAGCAACTTCAGACATATTAACAATTTCTCTGCTACTCAGAGAAAATCTCTCACAAAAAGAAGTGTCAGAAGCATCATGAAAACCCCTTGACCTTGCTACTGCCCTTGATTTTAGTAGAAGGTACTAAGATATCAAAGATGCTCATGTACCCAGTCTCTTTGAAATCACTGTACTTGTTAGGTACTTAAATACTTTCAAGCATTTAAGCTTTACACTGCAGTGATAGGCTGTAGCGTGCAATTCTTAGACAAACAGCAGTGCTCTTCCAAATTCAACAGTAATAGGAATAATTGATCACATTCATATTCTGAAGTAAAAGTCCTCCTTCTAATAATTTTCATGTAAGGTTTCATTTTATCTACGTGAAAATCCTCAGATATTTTGTTGAACCCTTTAGGAAAGGCTCTTTTGACCTACATGGAAAACAATTTGCAAGAAAACAGTGCAAGCATAAGTTTTAGAGCTCTCATAAAACATCATGCATGGGACAAGTGAGGCCATGTTACCTAGAAGAATGGACTCTGTCCATAGAGTTATCAGTTAGGTTAGTGGTTAATGTGTAATCTTCAATCTACAAACCCTGAAAAACGAACTCTCTGCACTCCATATCACCTCAAAAAATGTGTGGATATAGTCACTTTCCATGATCTCATAACTTAATTACAGATTTTCTTAACTTCGCACTATGAAGCAGAACCAAAGTTCTCTTACATCTATTTTTCTGCCACAGAGAAAATTTTCATGCTAAAAAGCTACTTTCAAATTCTCTTGATACATGCAGTTTTATTCTAGAATTTTTTACCTAGATAGATCATGAAAACTATTTTAGGTTTTCCTAAGTTATGTGATCCATATAACGCATATGTAACACATAACTATATTAACAGTTAGATGTATTTCAATTAGCTTATTCAAGGACTTGATACACCACTTCATATAAGAAATGGTATTTGCCATTCTAATGAAATTGATCAAGCAAGGTGCCACTAATTTTAAGATTTGAGTTTTTTGTTAGCATCTTTTTAAAAGCTAATCTGTGTTATCCCAGCCAAGCTTCTATGACAAACCTGATTTAAATGCAGATTTTTTTTACTGCATTCTCTTCTCACAAGCCATGAGATAGACATATAATGCAGAGTTATGCAGATACCTTTGTGACTATTTTGTTTGTTGCTACTTCACACTAGAATTAGAAGTCCTACAGAAATACTTTTTGTGCTAGGCAAGAATGGATTTGGCTTTGTTATTTTCCTTTAGCATCATTCATACTCAGAGGAAACTTACTCAAATAGAAATCAGATTCAGGGGGACATTGTGTTCCCTAGAATCCCTAAATAACGACCCTTTCCCTAAATATGACCCTGTTCCCTAAATAAATATTCAGCCTTCAGAAATGACTGAACTTTTATTGAACCCCAAAGTTTTGGCTTATCTCTTAGGCAATGGCTGGGCTGGTTCTTATTTATATCCCTATTTAAAACAAGCTGGTTAATTCTTGGGTTTGCTTTCAAATTTAGTCACACATGGAATGTCTTAATTGTTTGTTAAAGGAACAGCAGGTTGTGGTCAGGGTCAAATGCCCTTGTGCTCAACAGATTTTAACTTTGCATAGTACTTACTCTTGAGACTGTGATAAGCAAACCTAGAGGCAGATCATGCTTTATGTGAGGGAAGTGCTGAGTGTGCAGGTATGCAAGGGCAGGGGAAAGGAGGAGGAGACCTGACTTCATTGGAGTGGGCATTTTTTACCGTACCAGACAGCATATTATGTATTGGTAAATGAGCTTTCAGAGCACACTTTTTGGACAGCATTGGATTCTGCAAGATTTGTAGCAAAACAATGCAAGATGTCTCCACTTCACAGTTAAGCTGGATGTCAGCAGAAAGGTTTAGGTATATGGGCCAGAAACATGGTTATGTGTTCAGTCCTGCTAATTACTCATCACCTGCTTTGTAGGTACAAGCTGGACCACAGACCTGCTGATGGTCCTCCAATGGTGCCATTCTAGAATTTTCCTGGACTAGGTGGGGTCCTCCCTGAGTCGCTCCAGAAGGGTCTTCAAGTAGTTTAATCAACACAGCATAAGGTAACATAAGATTTCTGCTCACATATGGTGAAGATGTCCTTTGATGTACTTGAGGAAAGGCGAGGAGGTTGTGGAATGACGACAGAAGCATGAGGTTCCAGGGAAGACCTGCCTTTAACCATGATCCCAACAATTTGACTAGGGCAGCTATGAGCCATGAGCTGGTTGAGTGGTTTCTAAGGCAGACTCTCAGGGAGATGGGCAATCAAGGCTCTCCTCATTTCCTTGCTTTCATTCCAAACCTGATCTTGCCCATTCAGGGACAGATTATGAGGGGGATTGGAGGAGTTGAATGGCAGTGGGGAAGACACAGATAAATATTATTTTAATGTGATTTGTGAAGTGTCAGGCTCAGATGTAACGCTCTGTCTTATCACTGAGTGCCTCTCCTCACTGGTGATCAAATAATCCTAAAAAGGAGAAGTTAAGAAGAGCAAATCAGTGGGAGTTGACCTCCCCTGGCTATGGTGGGCTGTAGGACGTGGATGGCTCAGCAAGGCACCTGCTCCAGGCTGGTGGCTGGCACAGTGTCTATTTTGCACATCAGGCTGCCTCCAGGGAATAAAAAAGGGTTAACTCAGACAACCATGATTTCAGGTCTGTGCTCTGCAAAAAGAAAATGGAAGACTGCCCTGGATTTCCAACCAAGGGACTTGTTCTGTGTGATTTTCCTTGGAGAACACTGCTTGCCAACTTTTCCACACCCTGGAACAAGGGGTCTGGCTGAATTTATTTTCAGCACTCCCCAGGAAATGAGGCTGTTAGGTTTATTAACCTGAAACTAGAAGACAAATTCAGTTTCTTTAGTAGGTGTAGGGGCATGGTTACTAAATTTACTGTACTTTTTCCGAAGGTTTGAGTCTTGGAGCAAGTCTGTCTGATGCTCCAATGTGTCTCTGGCTGAAATCCCCCAGCTCAGAGCTGCCAGTGTGAGCAAAGATTTTACATAGACAGCCACCTTCAGTTAGCTCTGGTAAAAGAGAAATCCTAAGAGCTGTGTAGAAATGTGTCTTTCTCCATGTGAGTGGTATCAGTAAAAGGGCAGTGAGTGCACAAGTGATTAAGAAGGCTGGTTTACAGCAACATGCCAGTCTCCCACGAGACAAAAAGAAAATCCAGGTAGCATTACACAAGAGAAAGGTACATTTCTTTCTCTGATCCCTTTAGTGCTTACAAGATTTAGATAACATGCTTATCATGAAGCAAACGGAGATATTTTGCAAGTTTTACTTGGTGTGGTAACAACTGTTACCCTTTACACCTTTGTAAATACCCTGAAGTTCGCAAGAGTAAGCGCATAAATAAAGTGAACAAACACAGCCTAACTCCAAACACCTCTTGGCTTTTCACATACATCATTTAATTAAATGATGAGGATGAATTTTTTGTGACGCTGTAATAAAATAAAATTATTTAAATAAATAACTGACAAAATAGTCATACGGTCAGAATAAATTACCATGATGTTTTTAATTACTAAAGTAAGTTTTGGTAGGAGGGAATGAATAATATTAAAAGATTTAATTAGTGAATTCAGAGGGATTATTTACAGCACTAACATCAACAACATAACATCTAACATAATTAGAGATCAAAGAAAGTCTAGCAGGCAAGCAAGACCCTTCTTGCAGAAGATGTGTCCTAGTCTTTAATTCTTGCTTTTCTCTCATTTAGGTTTCTTTCCCAAGTACTTTTATTTCCTCTAGAATATTTAACTGTAGATGATTAAATAATTTTTTTAAAGGATCAGATAACCTGTAGCAGTTGTCTGTTGGTTCTACACAAACTAAACATCAGAAATGGGTGAAGAATATTGACATCACAATCCCACTTCATATGAGAGGACAGGGGAGAAGGGGAGCTAAATAACACCACTGTTATTTAGTACAAATGCTTGTTTAAATTTTTTTCTCAAGATTCATAAAGGGCTCTTCTGACCTGGGTAATTTCAGCAGTGCTTTGGAATAGTTGGTCTATGAAATTATAGGGCAGAGGCCTTGTTTTACCTTGGCCTTGTCCTGTGCATTTTGATGACTCTCAGGCATGTGCAGAGTTTAGAACAGGAGACCTGCCAAGAGGCAAAAATAAATTAGATTAATTATATACAATGAATTAGAGAGAAGTTAGTGTGAAAATTTTTGTGGAATTTTTTTCTACTGAAATGTGTCATACTTATTTCTGCAATTTCTCTGATTTGCTCCATGTTTTCTGGCTGTACTCAGGAACCTGTTCCAGGAACTGAAAAATATCTTCTCTGTCTAGACAGAATGCAAAGGGAGAACATCTAATAAAAATATTCAGAAGAGGAATTTGTTTCCATGAAATCTCTCTCAATTTCTCCTCCTTCACATTTTGTCAGAATTTGAAACCACAGGGATAAAAAAACGAAAAAAAGTTTGCAAAAATTGAATTAAAATTTCCAGCCAAAGAAAAATATTCTAATACACATTGGATCATTGAAATTCCTGCACCATTCTCCAAGAGAAGGAAATAACAGAATTCATTAAAGATGTTAATTTTCAGTAATATTGTAACTTGAAAAACTTCTAATTCTTCTACAAAAGTGACTACTGAATAAATCACATAGGGCTTCTGTACCAGCCCCACACTACATCAGAATGTATCTCTCGAAAAGTTTTGGTTGTATGGTTTGAAATTAGTTATTAAAAGCTTTTCTTATCAACAAATTGCATATTGGAGCAGGAGACTAACATGCCCTCATTTTTCTCCAGCTTTCTGTGAGCTCCAGAGGGCTCTGTCCTTGGTCAGCTTCCAACTGGAAAGGGCACCTCCTCTCTAGGGAAGGTTGTCTGTACACACGAGCCCAACTGCTCACACTGATGACTCAAATCCAGCCGTCTGCTCCAGTCTGTCCAAGCCCAAAGCTCAGTCTGCCTCTCTCTAAAAGTCTCGCCATCGGCTCAAGCTCAGGATGGCTCACCAGAGCTCTCAATCTGTCTTCTAAGCTCTCCTTGTTACTGCTTTTTCCACTCACTGTGGTTAACATCACTGGCTGTTCTGTTGCTTGGCCTTTGAGCTTGTCCAGCACCTTCAGTCTAGGACTCTCAATGCTTTCTGTAAATTTTGATACACAAAACTTCAAAGCTTTGACCTTCCTCATACTTCCACACAGCTAAAATTACCAGTCCAGCTTTCATCCTTTCACCACAAGATGCTTTTCCCCGATTTGGATGGAGCCCATTTCCTGCTCATTCCTCCATGCCCACAGCTGTAAGCAGGCTTCCCCTCTCCTCCCGTGTTCCCATCCACTCCCCTGACATCAAGCACAACACAATTCCCCTGTGTACAGACTGCAGCCACTCTGCCATCTTAGACAACCCATCCGTGGCACCATCTGTCATCGCACATTCAGGAACCTTTGACATCAGTAATACTCTCTTTCTACATTGCTCTGCCAGTCAAGGTGAAGCTCTCTGTAAAAACATACAGAACTTTGCCATTATGCAACTTCAACCTTTCCCCAGGAGTTTTCCTTTTTTACAGTCTACAAAACACCAGATTGTGGGCATGCTGCAAGTGTTACATGCACAGTGACCTATAACATCACATTATTTTCCTCCATCTCTCTGAATGCAAGCTACCTGTTGTCTTGTGTTCTTCACTTTGATTGAAAGTAGTAGATCACAAATGCATGGAGCATGTCTACCACCTGGCCCTGTGTGGAAAATGGCACAGTCATGCCCTGGTCCACATCTGAATTGCACAGAGTCTGCAGTACTAGAAATACAGAGATTTGATAGTCAGCATCTTTGGAATGTGTTATTCAGTTTCAGGACTAGGTTTGACTCACACTCCTTCAGGGAGGAGTCTAAAATTATCCCTAAATATTTAAAAAGTGAATTATAATTATGATGACTATTTAGCATCTACTGAAATCAGGTGCCTTTCTTAAAAAAGCAATTCTGGAATTGGATTTTTTTCATTCTTCTTATTTTTACCTTCATTGTGGAATTGTAGAAGTAATATTTTAAATGAATTGCTATACAGGATGGCTAAAGCACTATTTTGTGGGATAACCTTGCACAGTGTTCAATTTACTTTGAATTTCAGATTTGGTGATCACTGAATTACATATAGTTTTCTTTCTTTCTCAAGTATTGAGAAGTTCTTCTCAAAGGTATGTGCAAGCCCCTCTTGGAAGCACATTTCTGGTGCTCTGACTCCAAAGTTTATTCTTTCTGCAGGGATCTATAGTTTCTACATTTTTATAACCCAAACCAAATGTTTTCTGAGGCATAACAGAAAGCTTTATTTCTAAGCCATTTGAACACATACATTCAAAACATATTAAACATGGGTAGCTGATGACTGCAGAAGAAGATATTTCTAGATGTGGAGTCTTTTAAAAAGAGCTAAAACTGTTTTCATTTCCAAGAAAAATATATCTGATTCCCTATGTTTAGTATATTTCAAATTCTGTCATCATGTCATAATCTGTTAACAGGAAGCTGCCTACTCGCTTGCTCACTGCCAAGATTAGAGGTGACATTTCTACACTCTTGAAATCAGTGACAAAACTTCCTTAGAATTCAATAGGCAGAAGATTTCATCCAAAGCAAGAAAATTTTTATCCTTACATTTTCAGAATGGAAAAGAATGAAAAACCTTCTTCCAATTCATATTTATCTCCATTTTCAGATACTGCCATGTAAGAATTATTTACACTGTCATCCTTTTCTATATAAAGATTATCTTAGCTGCTTTTGACACTGAAGGTAGGAGTTAGCATATAAGGTGTTTTTGCAGCATACAATAGCAACAACAACAAAAGATACTTTGGAAAGGCAAAAGCAAACACTGAAAATTAACACTTATATTTCCATTTTACTAATATGGATTTGCTACCTTTCCACACAAAAGAATGAACATAATTTCTTTAGATAGAAAATTATATTTGTAAAGATAATTTTATTTTCAGAGTGATGTTTGGTGGGAGGAGGTGGAGGAAAGGCTGATTCAAGATTCGGTGAAATAGGCGCAGGAAAAAAGTAGACACAAAACCTTCTATTGACTTTGTTGGACTTTGTGTCACACCCTAGCCCCCTGTGTGGCAATAAAATACTGCGCAGCAAGAAAAGTTCAACTCCTTCTAACTTTTCTTCTGCAAGATCCTTCTTAAGAAGAATTTGACAAAATACCTGGAACATGAGTCCCAGCTAAGTTGTATAAGTTTAGGATTAATTTCCAGAAATGCTGAAATAAGTATAATCTAGGTATCAGGAACACAGTGAATGGGTGCATAAGTAGGCACTAGACCTACAAACCTTGCAAACACTGAAGGTCTCTGTGAAAACTTATTAAACAACACAAGAACACCACATGCAGTGAGACCTGACTATTGACTGTCTACCCAAGGACACAAGGGCACAGATTTTACTACGTGATCTCAGGTTTTTGGAAAAGCCTTCTTTTCATGTTAGAATTTAATAATAATAATGAAGAGTCATCAGTCTTGTCTACGATTCTAATTTTGTTCGTTCTTCACCTCAGGTCACCGCACAAGGAAAAGGTGAACCTAAAACACCTTAACTTTCATCTGTCTGAAAAAGTTCCTTCAGAGAAAAGTGCTTTTAGATTGGGTGTACTTATACTATGATCTCTGTGTTCATCCTCCTACAATAGTTTAAATATGTTGGTTTAAATTGCCTACCTGATGAAATACCTTTTAATACTACTTTGTAATTGCAATGCCAGGCTAATGCTTTGTGGACATCACTACATCACTGAACTGACTTCACAGCAGTGTCAGCACATGTAAGTACACCAATGCACATACCCAGGACAAGCCAGAGGATGATTCTGCACTGTGACACTGACTTCAATGAGCCCATCCTGTCCATGGTGTACAGAGAAGTTTGCCACAATGAAATATTGTTTTGCTTGATAGTACATTCAAATATTGACCAGTCCTATGACATGTAGAAGTTCCTGTGACTGAGATAATAAAACCATATTTTATTATGTAAGCCACTCTATAATTCAGCTCAAAAACGAGCAATCCTTTAATTACCTATAAACAATTCAAAATTATCATAATTGATGTGTAGGCTAGATTAACATAATTTAGGAATCAAAGAATCACTGAATATCAACAGGACTTAGGCTCCTGAGTCAGTGCTTCCAAAATAGAAACCCATCAGGGCAGACGATTTGAGAGTCACATTCCTCCGAAACTGGAGTTATTCGTACACCTCAGCACGCTCTCATCGTAGCACAAAGCTGAGGTTCTGCTGACACCTGTTGGTAAACGTCTGAACAGCAGAACTGATGTCACACAATTAAGTACACGAAATAAAAAACACCTGTATAGAAAACAGGAGTAAAGGTAAAGACGTGTCTTCACTCTATAACAGAAAAGTTTCCAGTTATTGGTAAGTCATAATGCGAGTGAGGTTGGGGAAAGGGCCACAAGGAAAGGTAAAAACAAAATTTGCTGCTAGATTTTTTTGTCAGATCTTCCCTGACCAAGATGATGAGTTCACTTCCTACTGAGTCAATATACTACTTGCAGTGAGTCATTGTGGAGATGCTGACTAAGCTGAAAGAGATTTGCTAATGACTGGATGATCAGCAGAATTATAATTAATATCAGCAGAGACCGGTATCTGTTTTGCAAATGATCAGAATCACGCTAACACGGGAGTGCGATAAGATGACAAACACTATTGAGAGATTTTCAAACTTTTTACTTTATATATGGGAAGATAAAATTCTGCTTACTCAGCAATTTATCTTCAAAACACAGCAAAATATCAAAAATGAACTCTGTTAGTGTTAGTTAGGCCCAAGAAAAGGTAAAATTTTAGTAGAAATTTACTTTCTGCTACAATACAAACAATTAAGATAGGCTTCAAATTTTCAGTCATAGCACAGTCCTGTTGTGAATAACTTAATTTTGTGTTAGCCAAACATATCAAAAAAGGCAGAAGAGTGCTACCCCTTTCATAGTAAGGATTTCTGTTATCAGACTGCACACTGCATTCTCATTTGTACAGGGCGTGCATGGTGTCCGGTAAAAAAGATATGTTTTGCGCAGTGTTTTAGACACGATGTGAACCTGCATTAACTGCTTTCCTGATAAGAAAAGATCCAACAGCGTAGATTTGCTCCTTCTGCTGTTGTTTACTTCTTTCTCCCCCACTACCCCCAAAAAAGGGAGAAATTTACAGTACAGAGAAAATCCACTTTCAGTCCCTGGTGCTCATCTTTGAAAGAAAATTACTGCTTGTAAAATTACAGGTCCAAAGATCTTACCCTGGACCTCTATGTACTTGGGGTTTTTTTGTATATTCCCACCTTCGTCCTGTGTCCAGGATGAATTGAAAGGTATTGTGATGGATAATTGCTGTGTTTACTGGATGCTTGCCAGCCTATTCAGGAATTACCGTGCCCTGCTCCGAGAGCGCTGCTGGAGCCTGAGGAGCTCCGGGCGCTGCCGTGTGGAGCACCCGTGTGCCCAGGCTGCCCTCTCCCGCCAGCTCAGGGAGCTCCAGCTGTGCGGAAGAAGCACAGCTGCCCAAGACTTCCTCTACAACTCAGGCTGGCTGCTTTTACAGCATGAAGCTGATTTTCAGAGACACGGAAATGCCCAGGATATTGAGATGTAGGGCTGTTCAGTCAGCTATATGACAGGTAACTGTGCCCGAGCTGCTAAACAGTCAGGCGTTCTGGACAAACATAAATACATTCATTCTGGCTGACAAAGACATTTTCACAAGGCAAACTGCAGCTCTGAATCAAATGCACGGCCTCCACTGTCTACAAAATAAATTTACAGTAAGCTGCCCAAAACTCCCAGACAAGCTGTGCACATAGAGCTTGTTTGTGTTGCACGCTGGCAAGCAGAACACTTGACAGAGGTATTGAGCTAATAATTCTCCCCATAATGCAAATTTGTGTGCATATACAATTCTGTCTGGGAAGCTTTAGACAGAAACAGCCTTGGCTTGCCAGTATCTACCTAAGCAAGTTGCTCAGACAATTAGCAAGCTTTTATCAGCATCGGGCATGTCAAGGCATTGCCATCAACTTCCTTGCTGGTGGCATGTTCTCGAGCCCCAGAACAAAAGGTGTACTGGTGTTGTATTGCACTAAATAGGCACAGTAGTAGTAGTCAGCAGCTGTCCTGCTGCCTTGCAAAGGGAGAAGATTAACAAAGAAACAAGGTAAGAAGGAAAAATGACCAAAAGATAAGGGATGAGAGAAAAGAAGCCACATAGCTGTTGTTTAGGATGTAAGCAAAGATGATGAGCACGGTTATGTCGATTAGTAACAGTGGCCACTACAGGGCTGGCATATTTCATATGTACACAACCCTCAGCTTTTACATAGGATGTCCAATTAGAGATGGTAACTTTTTCCATTAAGACAAGGCAATCAAGATGCAGGTCTGAGCTGGTAACTATAAAGGTTTGATGCCAGTTCCAAAATGTTTTAGGTCATTGCCATTCCATTGTCATTCCATTACTTTATTAACAACTATGAGCACTCTTTTAAAGGCCACACATGAACCTCTGTGTCCCCAGCTGGTGCCATTAACCACACATACACGAGTTTACCCTGGATGAAGAGCTGCAGCGAAGTCCTCCTCAGGCTGACAGGACAGCTTGGCAAAGGCTGAGGGCAGCAGCTGCATTTGGAAGAAAAGCAGTTCAGCCGTGCTGCCAAACTGCCTCCCATCTCCTCCTTTGTGCAGGAGGAGTACACCTGGTCTCTCCCTGGAGGAAAAATGCTTGCAAGTTTTCTGACCCAGGAAATCCTATTGTAAAATAAATACCCATGGATGAGCCTGAAGTCATGCACTTGAAACACCTTTACTGGGTGCCCTTTCATCCAGCCTGGCTGTGCAGGCCAGAGTGGGGGCTGGCGTGGGACTACACACCATGACTCTGGGGGCGACGGTGACAAGCACCAGCCAGCCAGGCTGGTGTTCTGGAGTTCACTGGGACCAGGTGGCCAACTTGGCCTTCACTTTTAGGGCAAAGGGGAGTCGATGGAAACTTGTAGGGTTATGTTTGATGGAAACACACTAGAGGTTTGAGTGGACCAAGCCAGGTTTAGCCAGAAGAGAAGGCTCAGGGATGACCTTATTGCTCTCTACAGCTCCCCGAAAGGAGGTTCTGTCCAGGTGAGGGTCCGTCTCTTCTCCCAGGCAACCAGTGACAGAATGAGAGGACTCAGTCTTGAGCTGCCCTAGGGTAGGTTTAGGTTGGACATCAGGAGGAATTTCTTCACAGAAGGGGTGGTTAGACATCAGAATGGGGTGCCCATAGAGGTGGTGGCGTCACCATTCCTAAAGTGTTTAAGGAAAGACTGGATATGGCACTTTCTGCCACAGTGTACTTGACAAGGTAGAGTTCTGTCACAGGTTGATATCTCAGAAGTCTTTTCCAACCTAATCGATTTTGTGATTCTGTGACCTGGCTTTGAGCTGCTTAAGTCAAAGAATCAGAATCAAAGAATCAACCCCACCTAGGAATCAGCTCTAATTTCGGGCCAGCACGGAGAGGACCTCTGCAAGCCAGACCCGAGCCCCTTCCCTCACCGTGTGCCAAGGCTGGGGAGCCGAGCGGGAAATGAATGAGAACTTGCGATTTTATTTTTTTGCAAACGAGTACTATAAGGAGGATGAAACCCGGGTGCAGCCGGGTACCCAACCCTGCCGGAGCACGGTGACCAGGAGCGGGGAGCAGAGACCAAGGGCGGCGGGGCCGCATGGGCAGGGCCGGCCCCTCATCCGCCGCCATGGCGCCCGGCCCCGCTACCGCCCGCGCGGCGGGAGCCGGCAGGGGCGCTGGCGGCGCGCGGCGCTGGCAGGGGCGGCCGTATGGCGGCAGCGGCGCTGCGCCTGTGCCGCGCTGCGCGCCTGCTGCCGGCTGCTGCCGCCGCGACCCAAAACACGGCCCCAGCCCCGCGACCACCTCCGCGCCTCGCCTCCTCCTCCTCCTCTTCCTCCTCCGCCTCCTCTGCTTCCCGGCCCTCTCCGCCGCAGCCCGCCATGCCGGCCTTCCAGTACCCCGAGGTGTACCGCGACGAGACCGCTGTGAGTAGGGCGCTGGCTGGGACAGCACCCGGCGTGCGGCGGCCGCCGGGCCCGGGCAGGGGCACCCGGTTCGCCATTGCTGGCAGGGCCGCCTCGGGGCGGCGGTGCCGCCTCGGCTTTCGGGGCTTTGTTCGGCTGCGGCCGCGGAACGCCCGGCGTGCTCCGTGCAGAGAGCCTCGGGTTTATCTCGCCCGCGGGCCGCGGCGGCTGCCGGGGGCTTGTTAGGGCGGGATTGGGGCCCTTGCGCCGGTGCCTCCGGGCGCGTCCCGCGTGTGCGGGGCCGGCGGGCCGGGAGCCGGTGCGGGGCGGGCGGCGGGAGCGGGGTGCGGGAGCAGCGGCCCCACGGCTCATCCCGGAGCTTCGGTACCGGTGCGTGTGTCAGGGAAACCCAGGCCTCCGCCCGGGCTGCAGCAGCGTCAGCAGAGGAACAAATAGTCTATTTATATAGAATGGCACATCTGTAACATAGTCTCATCTCCCTGTGTTTCCACCGCATCTGGATACACAAGGGATTACAGTGTAAGTTTGGCTAAAATGGGTTCGATTTTCTTTCCCTTCCTCAAAGCACTTTGCATTGTGCACCGGCCAGGAAGGATTTGCATTGCATTTAAACCAAACTGTTTGCCGGTATGAGCCAAAGCTGGAAAAAATCCTGAAGTATTTACTTTCCTAGTTGACTGTAAGGCTGAACTGTGCAAGCCCTAGTAGCAGGTATCTAGTCTTTTTTATGTACTGGAGGAAGGAAGCAGGTAAATTCAGCCACGTGAATTAATCTTCTGTGGTTTATTTGTTTTGTTTGTTGTTTTGGGGGTGGGCTTTCGATTTTCTAAAATAACGATTTACATATATATATACATTATGCACATATTTGTGGGCAGCAGTAGTAGGGAGGGCTAAACCAGAGACCGTTTGTGTAACCAGGAACCATACCTTGGTTTATAAAACCTGATTACATCCAGTAATCAGGTTTTATAAAAAAAATTTGGCTTGAAAACCTTAAGGGTCTCAGTTTGCTTGGTGGGGTTTCTTTTTTGCTTACTGATCTGTCTTGTGGAAGGAATTTATGTGCCTTTCACCATTTTTCTGGTGCTCTATGTTTTTTTCTGAGAACTACTCTGCTGCTATGGTGCCATCACCAAAGAATGGTAATGCTTGTAACTCACCTGGGAGCAATGTGTTCGTTCTGTCTTTGCTCCTTAGCAGTGTATGCTTCTGTGAAATTCCAAATGCCCTTCCTCATGCTGACTGTCATTCCTTGATGGATAGAGTTTGCTTGTGTGCATGTCTTTTTTAATTACCGTCTTTTATAAATTCAGGTGTCGGATTACCATGGATGTCAAATCAGCGATCCGTACTGCTGGCTCGAAGATCCCGATAGCGAGGAGACAAAGGTAACCTTTGCATAGGAATGGCTGCTTTCACGTGCTTCTTTTTTTATAGATCAGATGCACTGATACTCTGCTTCTGAAGAACCTGCCAATACATTTTGAAAACTTACACAATGAACGAAGGTGTAGTTCGTGTGGTATTTCATGGCACCAACAGCAATGCCATTATTTTGTCCCTGTGTTTTAATGGAGGAAAGGTTGAATGGGGCTTTGAGCAGCCTGGTTTACTGGCAAATGTCCCAGCCCATGGCATTGAACTAAAGGATCTTCAAGGTCTTTTCCTACCCAAACCATTCTATGGTTCTATGAAAATCTGGAATACTTAGTATAACTTAGATCACAGTATTTTTAAAACTAAACCCATGCTTATCTTGCCCCCATTTTTCTTGACCAGTTTGAATGTTCAAGGTGGTGGTGTCATACTGAAGAGAAACATTAACTTTTTTTTTCTCTGTGTGTGCTCAGTTGTACAAGTCAAAGGCAGCTGTAAGAAACCAAACTCCCTCCTCCAGATATGTAAAGTATATAATGTACTAAAAATGAATCCATGGTCAGGTGGGAAGTTCCTATCTCACTTTATGGAAAGGAAGTGCAGAATGTGAGTTCATGGTTTGCTGCTGTTTGGCTGTTGACTTCTAAGACAGATTGAGGAAACATCCCTGGCATAGCTGAAATGTGCTACACTGGTGAAACACTTCTGGTAACGACAAAAGCCACAACTGCAACACCACACTTTCACTGTTGTCTTGGCTTTGGCTTAGTTGAACTTTCAACTTCTTGGTTTGTTTTAACACCTTGTGGGAAATAAGGTCATTTTTAAACTACAGCAAAGCCTTTTGCTGCTATTTTAGTCATGCACAGTACCTTAGCTCACTGACAGTGTAGGCAGTAATGCTGAGCTTGTTCCAGACATGAGGGATGGACAAGTGATGAAAAAGCAGGGATCATATGGGGTTGGGTTGTACTATTCTGAACATGTGTGTATTTGAATTAGGACTAGAACTGAAACTGTCAAATATACCATTAAATTGATTTGATAATAGACCAGTGTTTTGTTCATATTTTGATAAATTTTCCAATTGCACTTGGAAGTCACAAGAGCTCTAATAAATTTTTCTTTGTAATATTTAGGAAAGGTATGTGCTCTCTTGTAGGGGTTGCACAGAGCTACCCTTGGCTGAATATATATATGAACTGTAAATGCTTTGTGGACTAATAACAAAGACTAGTCATGTTAAAACAGTTTCTGTTCTGTTCATGGAAAGTGTATACTGTCAGTGGAACAATTATGTTGCTAGAGTAGCTTAGTAGAATGTAGAAAGGTGATAGGTTGTAGAAAAGCACAGTTAAAAAGAATTTGGGGCATGTGTTTCTTAGATGAAATTTAGTTTGACTGTTGTTCTGGAATGACAGTTGGCCTACTTAATGGCCAGACACTTCAGCCTCAAGTAGACCATCTCTACTGGTAGTACAATGCTTTAAAAATTATTTTGCTTTTCAAATTACCTTATCTTCCAAAGCAGCCATAAGAAGCTGCTTTACTTGGACCCTTATTCTGTACTTTCTGCTGCTAGCAAAGTCTGCCCTGGTTCAAGGCTTGTGATACATTGTCAGATGCAGATACCCGCAGGTACAATAAAAATCTCTCTCTCTAGGTTCATGAAGACGTACAGTTACTGTTAGTCCTGTAGCCTGGGTGGCGTCTGTTTAGCTCAGCGTGGTGGGTGGAGTTGTTTACTGTGAGAACTTCTGCTGACATATGTTCTTGTACTTTATCTAGAGCAATATTTCAATTATGTATAGCTTTTAAAACATGAGTGTAACTTCATGCTCAAAAGTGTGGAAACAGAAAGTTTCCAAAGTGGACTGTATTCTTCTCCACAAAACTCTTTGAAAAATCTGTGATTCCTTGCTCCTTTTTCATACAGCTGTGGCATTCCATTTACAAATAATCTAGGAATCTTTGGTGCATACTAATTGGAAATGAGAAAAATATATTAAGTTCCTGTAAAAGCAAAATTAAGAGTGATATAGGTGTGAGTGTAACAATTAGTCTCTAAGCATGCTCTTGGGCAACAAATGCTTGTAAGGAAAAGTCTATGTTTCTCTGAATTTCACTAATGAAAGCAGATGTGGTAAGATGTGTCTGTGCAGTTAAAAGTGGGTAACACACAGTTCCAGTATACCCTTGCAGCAATGTTGTCATTTTGGTCATGTTATTGATGGATGAGACAAAGATGTGTGCCAGTTTCTGTTCCCTGCATGTAACTGGAAAGTGCTTTTGGCTGTCCAGTACAATGGATGGTCTTACACGTTTTTATAAGCCACCATTTTTCTGATAATGTCACAGGACTGGGAGAAGTTAGTTTATTTGTATAGGATCCACAGTCCATATTTTTGTGTATGTAGTCTTTGAAATTCACGTTTCCATTTAGAGAAACCAATTCAGATACACATAATTCTTGGGTAGATTTGATTAAGTTCTTTCATCATCTGATGGGGGGGCAGTTGTAGTGATAAATGTGGAGGCTGCATGACTTACCAATGGGATGTGCTGTGCACATATTAATTCTTCACCTGAAGAATTAATTCACAACTAAACACTGATAGCAGGTGGTAAGTGTGTGCCTGGTACTCTGCCTGTACTGCCACTGGCTTTTCTGAAGATCTGTGGAGCACAAATTGTACAATGTGGATTGTAGCCCTCTGTTCCTGTGGGTCATGCCCTGCAATGAAGGTGTAACTCAGATGTTAGAATGCATTGATCTGATTGCCTGTAACAGATTCAGGACCGGTAGAAACAATAGGCTCTTTCAAACCCTCGTCTGGAAAAGAACCCTGTGTAAGCAAGGGATGAGTGGACGGGATTTTGTGCTGGAGTTGAGAAGCTGGAGGTCGAGGGTGGCACTGCAGCTGCCACTGTGTCATTTGGCTGTGAGTTACAGCCACACACAGTGTCCTCTCCTACCTGCTTCATGTTAGAGACAGAAAAGCTTTCATGTTAGAGACAGAAAAGCCTGCATGTCTGCTTGTTGGCAGCTGTGATTCACCTTAAGATGCTTAGGTATTAATTTTAGGTTAATGTACTGTGCTATAAATAGGGATGATGAAACACCAACAGAGCACCAGGTTTTCCATGCATGCAACAAACAGCTGGAGTGGTAATGGTTTTGATCACTGTCCATAAGTGTTTGTGATGGGAGCTGGAGTGTTCTAAAGAAGCCAGACTTTACAGAGTTTTCAGAGATTAGTATTTTTTTCCTAAGAACTGATCTTTGAGCAGTACTTTGGGCTTATCATGAAATACTGGCTGGGACTAATTCTGTGTGTTATGTTAATAATATGAACAGATGATGCACATGATGTCTTGTGTCATCTTAAAGCTCTCCCTAGCTCCTGAAATAATAGTGCAGTCTGTGGGCAATATTTGTCATTTAGGCAAATATGAGAGTATTTTAAAGCGTGGTGTGCTTTTGGAGGTTGTTACCTTAAGTTTTGGGGATTTTTTGTGTGTTTGTTTGGGTTTTTGTTTGCTAAGGGTATCTTTGGTAGTTGTTTTGGGGTTTTTTAAGGGGAAAGGTGGGACTGTCTTATCTCTTTGCTGGTTATTCCAGTGTATGCCCTTGAGAGTGAGTATTCAAGATATAAATTGAGTCCTATTAAAGAATTGCGGCATAATGCAAATAAGCATGTAGGATTCTTCAGGTGTGACACTGCATAATCTATATGGAGGAAAGATGTCTGTGATGCATTGCTTCTGAAAATGTTTTCTGTAGAAAATAGGCATTTCTGCTTGAGTTTATATTTTTTGGTTGTTTTCTTTCAGGCCTTTGTGGAGGCTCAGAACAAGCTCACAGTACCCTTTCTGGAGCAGTGTCCTGTTAGAGGACTGTTCAAGGAACGAATGACTGAACTCTATGATTATCCTAAGTACAGCTGCCACTTCAAGAAAGGAAAAAGGTATGTGAGGAATGTCTTTGGGGGTGGTGATGAATGTGAAGCACGTCAGAAGCAACTATTAATTAGGAAAACAAATTATATTTGTATTTTTTTTAATAGTTGTGAAGTAAGAAACCTAAGCCAATGTTAACATGTGTGGTTACATGATGCAGAGCGCAAGGTGCTTCACTCTCTCCAGTTCCCAATCATATTATCGTCTTCTTTTATTGTCTTTTCTTTTATAAGAAGAATTTGTGAGTTTATCAGAACTCAGATGATTTTGTAGAATAATTATTATAAAAATAAAGCTTTGAGGAGTACCTTTCAGAAAGGCTTGGTCACTGTCAGTATAGTTAAGGCATGTTGTCTGAAAACAGTATAAGCCCATCATGTGTATTCTGTTCCACATATTTGCTAGATTCCTGCTCTGACATTGGTCATTCATTGAGCAGCTGGTAGGCTTTTTTTGTTTAGTCATGGCCAGTGAAAAGCAGTAGGAATTCCCTTGTGAAAAACTGTTCCTGTGGCTGCAGGGTATATAGGAAAAATGACTTGGAGGACTTAAAGCAACTGATGGAAAAAGACCTGTTTTCTTAGAAACAAAGATATCCTGCTATATTCCAGTGCCTTACCTACTCATACACCTGTTTTAAATCTGTGGCTAAGTGAAGAAATGGTGTTTCTCTGTCTTACCCAAGATCTGGAGACTGCAGCTGCTACTGAATTTAATGTGACTTCTTTTAGAAACATTATCAAGCTTCTAGAGAAAGGGAGTAAAGGGACTTAACTACGTCTAAAGATTGTTTTAGCAGTTAAAAAAGAGGTAGTGCAAACAACCAGCCGGTCTTAATCATGGGAAACACAGATAATATTTTTCAATATTTTCAATTTGTTTTATCCTTGTTCAGTGGGCACCCAGGTATGTCATACATGTGTTCACCAAAATCCACAGATAATGAGAAAGAGAGGATATCTTGTTGCCTTAAGATTTCTACACAGATATTGAGAGGGATTTGTTTTAGGGATCTGTGCTGTGAGGAAGGCGCTGATACTTACTACTAAGGGAGGGAAATTCTTTACTGTGTGGGGGTTGTT
Source organism: Camarhynchus parvulus (assembly GCF_901933205.1). NCBI lineage: Eukaryota > Metazoa > Chordata > Aves > Passeriformes > Thraupidae > Camarhynchus > Camarhynchus parvulus. The sequence goes on along the minus strand of NC_044573.1, from coordinate 106,235,445 downwards.
GAAGGTATATGGTGGGGAGTGAACCCAAGCTGTTGGTGGATTTAATGTGAATTTTAATTGGATGTGGCGCAACATGTCAGTGTATAGAGGTGTGAGGTTTAAGCCCAGAAGCAGTGGAGCTGTTTAGGACAGTGCTGCATCTGGGGAAGTATGCCTGAGTGAGTCAGGCAAAGCTTGTTAGTTTGTATGTGATGCTCATGCAGATATGGCAGGTGACCAGGTCTGGTCAGTGTCTGCTCTGGATTCTCTGACCCATTCTCCCTGTGCAGTACAGACAGGTCTGGGTGTTGTTGCCTTCAGTGCTATTAAGGCTTAATGTTGCAGAAGGGCCAGCAGTGATAAATACAGTCTCTGCTAACAGATACAAATGCTTAATTTGATGCAGCTGACTGTCCTCCAGGAAGAACATTTGTGCCAGGAGCTTGATGTGCTTGTAATTCATGACACTTTACTTCAACTTTAATAGATATTATTTTAGTCTTTCTGAGAGATAGTCTGTTTCTTGTCATGTGCTGGGTTTAAATCGAAGCAGTTCAAATATAATACAAATCTAATAGAAAAGCCCTATGTTGTGGTGTTTGAGGTGATCAAGAGGTCTTTACCAATTTAAATAACAGTCTCACAGGTGTGGGGAAAGGAACTATACTATTTGAAGAATTTTCTGAACTGCTCATGACACTTAGAAATCCTTAAATTTAACCACTCTGGTTTTCTGATGAAGGATAGCTGCTGAAGGACAGTGTCTGAAGAGTTGTTCTGTGGAGTCTGTAGAAAGGAAGGGTGCCCAGGGAGGTGCTGTGTCTGTCTCGTTGCTTGACCTTTGCTTCCCAGCTTGTTGCCCAGCATTGCAGAATTTAAATTGAATTGGCAAGAAAATGGCTGATCAAATAGAAAATTACTTTTCTTTTTCTTCTATTTCTTTTAATCTTTCAGTTTTGCACTTGTTGAACATTACTGTTATTACTTGAACGTATTACTGGCTGATATTGTTAACCAAGCCCTTGTGAGTATATTTTCCCCTTCTGGCTTTACCAAGTTCCCATGTTTGTACCCAAGTAGTTGTCAGTCTTAGGGAATAGATGAACTTATATTTAGATTTGAATGTTGCTCTGTAAATTCTTCTGTTCCCCCAGCAAAGCTGCTGCCTGGTTTTTAAGACGTGTTTCTATAGTAAAGTACTCTGAAGATTGGTGTTAATTTCTGTGAGCTCTGTGGTGTCTTAGGATGTGTCTTAAGATGATGAAGAGTATCACTCACTAAAGACAGCTCTGTAATTGTCTGTTCCTACAACTTTTTCAAACACACATTTGTAAGGACATTGAAACAGTTTTGGTTCTATTTGATTTGAACATAAGTCTGTCACCTAGCATGGATTGAAAGCAGCTGTGTGAATGACAAAGCTGAGAACATAAGGGATGGGAACCTGTGCCAGTGCTTGTAACAGAGAAATGCTGCAGCTGCCAGAGTTGTTTAACATAGACAGTTATGTGGAGTTTATAGTATACTTAGAATTCTTTGAAATGCACTGTGGCAAATGCAACTTTTATTTCTAAAGGCTATTTTGGATCCATCCTAGCCATGACTCCTACTCTGCTGTGAAACTTGTGTTTCCCTAACCTGTTCATCTGTCTTTTATTCACTTCATGACAACTTCATACAAGTTTTTTTGTGCTTGCCTCACTGAAAATCAGAGTTCTTCCTACTTAATTTTTCCCTCTTGTGCTCTTTTTAGGTATTTTCACTTCTACAATACCGGGCTCCAGAATCAGCGTGTTTTATATGTACAAGATTCCTTGGATGCCGATGCCAAAGTTTTTCTTGATCCAAATAAGCTTTCTGATGATGGCACAGTGGCTTTACGAGGTTAGTGAGACAGCAGTTCCTGCTGAGTAAATCTCAGTCTTCAGCAGAAGCTGAAAATTTAACCTAAGTAATTACAATAGCCCTATGTGGATTTACAGGGCATTTCAGAAGAACATTTCTAAATCTACATTGTATCCACAATTAACTTGGTTCAGTTTCACAATCCTTTTTTTACAACTCTGTAACAGGTTTCCAGTGAAATATGAGTAGCTCTTGAGGCTGTCCTTAGAAAGGAAAAAAAGTTGGTTTTTGTATTGATTAGTTCTCTTAAAATTGTATTTTGCAGCTTTAACACAAGCCAACAAGTAAGAGACTGTGAAGGAACTTAGCATTAACTTCTATGATCACAAAATTGTTTGTGTTCACTAAGGTTGTAACTTCTCTTAGCTGTCAATTTTCACTCCCTACTTGCTCATTTTTAGAAGCAGACTCTTGGACCTAGAAGTCCTCTAAGTCTGTTCAAAGACAGTTAATAAAACCAGCCGTCAGAATTAGTGAATGTTTCTCTAAAAGTGACCTAGCTGAAAAGAATCAATATGGCTTTTTTTATGGTGAAGTCCTGCCTTAATCTGTGTATATTGCATGCATATAATCTCTAGAATTTTCTAGAGATTCTTCTAGTGTTTCTAGAAGTCTTAAGGCATAGTCTCCTTCCAAATGCACTTAGAAAACCAACAGTTGTGTAAGAAGAGGGAAAACTCCCAGTGTTGATTAATAATTGATTTAAGGGCGGGGAAAGGAAGAACTGAATGGCTGTCAAGTAAAGTCCTGTCAAGGACTGTGCTAGGATATGCAGTGTTCATCTGCTGATCATACTAGAAAAAGGAGTGAGCAGCGAGGTGGCAGAGATTGGTGATAGTACAAAGTTACTCCTGGTTGAAGAATGACTAAAGAGTAGCAGGAAGACCTTAATAATAATTTAAGTAGGCACTAAATTAACAGGTAAAAGTCTTTGTGCAGATAAATTAAGTGATGCACAGGGGACAAACAATCCTAACCTCATTTATGGAGGAATGGATGGACTGAACTCTTGAGCTCATGATGACCTCTTGGGAGCAATGCTTGGAGTGTAACACGTAATTCCATGAAAATGTCAATTTGGTTCTTGGTAGAAGCCGAACAAGTACATCAAATACCAATTTATTCATCAGGAAGCGTTCAAGAAAAACTCAGTGTGGCATGCAGTGCTGAGATTTAGTTGACAAGGTGGTGATCAGTCAAAGGTTGAACTCTTGGAGGTCTTTTCCAACCTTCATGATTCTGTGATTCTATGAAATAGAGAACAAAACAAGGAGACACAGTTATATTAGCAACCCAGGAGTTTATACATTGAACACTAAATCAAGTCCCAGTCTCCTCAGCTCAAAAGGGGCTCTGAAATACAGGTTAGAGGAGGGCAATAGGAGCAATCAGGAAAAACTGAGTGTGCCTGGATTAATCAACTTGGAAAAGAGACAATTTAGCAAGGATGGTAGAGGTCTGCAGAATCATTTGTGGCATGCAGTAGGATGGAGAGAAGGGATAAGGGTTGATTAGTCATTTTTCTATTACAAGAATGATGGAATATCAAATGAAAGCAGTGGGAGTCAGGTCCCAAGCAAACAGAAGAAGGTGGTGGTTTATGCTGCAAGAAGTAGATCTATAGAGCCCCTACCGATGGATGGTGGTGGTGGAAGAAAGCAAGCTGGACATAATCAAGGAAAAGGGAAACATTCAGGAGTATTAGCCATCTACTGCATGGAAAAGGAGTCTGCTAAACTAAATATGGTTAGAGGCGATAAGAACATTTGAGGGAAATATTACATATGCTTGCATTGTTCTTGCGTTTATTCCTGCATTTTGTTCTTGTGCTTGCATTGCACAGTATCAGCACAGGCTGGGGAATGAAGAGAATGAGAGCATCCTTGATCCCAAGGACTTGGGGTGCTGGTGGATGAGAGGCTGGACGTGAACCAGCAATGTGAGCTTGCAGCCCTGAAACTGATTTAATCCTGGGCTGCATCCAAAGCAGCATGGCCAGCAGGGCAAGGCACGGGATTCTGCCCCTCCACTGGGCTCCTGTGAGCCTGGAGCACAAGACCTCCTGTTGGAGGGAGTCCAGAAGAGGGCCATGAAAAGATTAGAGGGCTGAAGCACCTCACCTATGATGAAGGGCTGAGAGAGTTGAGATTATTCAGCCTGAAAAAGAGAAAGCTGTGGGATGACCCTGTAGTAGCTTTCCTGTACCCAAAAGGGGCCTACAAGAAAGCTGGAGAGGGACTTTTTACAAGGGCATGTAGTGATAGGACAAGGGAGAATGGTTTTAAACTGAAAGAGAATAGGTTTTGATTAGATACTATAAAAAAATTATTTATTGTGAAGGTGGTGAGGCACTGGTACAGGTTGCCCAGAGAAGTTGTGGATCTCCCATACCTGAAAGTGTTCAAGGCCAGGTTAGACAGAGCTTTGAGCAACCTTTGTCTTGTGGAAGGTGTCCCTGTCTACAGCAGGAGGGTAGGAGCTAGATGATTTTTAAGATCCCTTCCAACCAAACCATTCCATGATTATGTGGTTATTCTTGTGTAGGCATCACATTGTGGTTACTCCTGAGGACAACTAGAGGGAATTGTGTTCTGAATCAGAATTGCCACTCTTACATTCTTACAGGAGGGAATATATTGGTGTGGCACAGTGGTGCCTCTCAAAACTGTCATGTCTGTGAAATGCAACTTTTTCTTAGGTTGTTTTTTGGTAGATGCTTTCAGGTCTGTACAGGCCTGTGATAATTCAGTCTCTTCGCTTGACTTGATTTGCAAGCATGAATTTGATCTTCATCAACTAAAATGGAAGCTCTTTATTGTCCTATTGTCATATCACTGTTTGGATAAAGTGAAATATATATCACAGGTCTTAGCTGAGAATACTGGTAATTAATCATTTGCATGCTAGTGGCAAAGTTTCCCAGTTACTTCAGTTTTCAGGGTTTTAAAGGATCTAGTTTTCAGTGACTCCATTTTTTAAGTTGTATTTACACTATTTCGATATATAGCTTGCATCTTTGTTAGCTTCTTTGGTACTGTTTCTCTTAAAATTTCACTCAAGTTCTCTACCTATTTTCATTTTCTAGCTCTTCCTGCCAAGCTCAGGGCAGGCAGTAGAAGAAATATGATTCAAACCATAATTGGTTTGGCATAAGTTGTGTTACTGAATATGGATGCACTTACTGAGTATCTGTGCCTAAACTTGGATCTGTGAATTAATTGATAAGTCCACAGAGATTGGGAAACTGGTGTGACTCCTAAGTGATAGCAGATGTAGTGTCTTGCAGTGTTTTTAGAAAATAAACCTTCTCTTAGTGTTTGGTGAACAGTTTCTTTAACTAGTATCCCAATTTAATCTCTCTTCATTTTGTTTGTTTCTGATTTCCTAGGTTATGCATTCAGTGAAGACGGTGAATACTTTGCATATGGCCTGAGTTCTAGTGGCTCTGATTGGATTACAATTAAGTTTATGAAAGTAGAAGGTCCTGAGGATCTCCCAGATACACTGGAGAGAGTTAAATTCAGTTGCATGGCATGGACCCATGATGGAAAAGGCATGTTCTATAACAGCTACCCACAACAAGATGGGAAAAGTGATGGTAGGTATGACCATTCTAATTGCATGCTATGTGGACGCAAAATCACTTTTGCAATGAATTGGTGCAACAATTAGCTCTACAAATCTATATTGAAATAAATGGCTGTATTGGTTATGCAATTAGAGATCAGATTATGTCTTGTATCACCAAAACGCTTTTGTTCAGTTAGTGTGAGTAATTTGTTGTCTGCCTGCCCCTCTTCTTCTCCAAGTTTGCTGCTCCCTTTCTTTTCCTCTGGGATGATTTACTTGGGTTCCATATTGTTGGTGTTGATTAGAATTTGATGCCTGGTGGAAGCTTACTTAGATCTTTCCCCTGATGCATTTGTGTGGTTGTAGATAAACTGCTTTGGGAGATTGACCCTATGAATAGCAATGTGAGGCATAAGGTTTCTCGTGTTCAAACAGATTAATTCATGTGTGGTTCACAGCAAAGCAAAACAAAATGTTTATGCTAGCAAAATTCAAGGAGCACCGCACAAAGTGGAATAAATTGCAGAGGAACATCAATGGGGAAGGAATTTAGCAGCTTTTATTATAAGGCAGAGCTACTGAAAAGTTTCTTCTGGAGATGTGCTCTTCAATAAACGGGAGAGAGCCTGAATTTTGCCTCTATATTTGCTTTTGAAGGCTATAATTTTGCCAGACTGGCAAGATAGACACCAACCTTGTTTTGTTGAGGTTTTTTAACCTCCTGTTTGTAGTTCAAAAGCTGAAGTGTTGGAAATGTTGCAAGAATAAAATTTTTTAAAAAATTAAATCAAGTGGCACCTCATACAGTGCTTTAAAATATATCACTTTTATATTTTCAGCAAATGGAAGTATGAAGGTTTCTAGGAATGTAACTAGCAGTAAATCTCCCCTTAATTGCACTGGGTGAGATGGAAATGAAAATGTCATTAGAGAGTGGCAGGGATTCTTGTTTTTCTTCGCTTTGCTTGCTTTTATTTCTAGAAAGCAAAGCTTGAAATGATACCTTCTTCAAATGTGAAGATTTATTATCAACAATAAAAGGAAAGGGTTACTTTTGAAACAGGTTTCCAGCATGAAGTTTTATCTTGTTTAGTAGGATGGTGGTTTTTTTGGAGGGGAATGGTTGTAGCTTGGAACAATTCCTAGTCCTCTCTTCTGCATTTCTCTTTCATATACAAAGGGATACACAAGTTTCTAAGGGTTTCATATGATTGTTGCATTTCTTTGAGAACTTACTAGCTTAAACATCTGCATTTCACTAGGTACTGAGACCTCCACTAATCTGCATCAAAAGCTGTATTATCACGTATTAGGAACTAACCAGTCAGAAGATATCCTGTGTGCTGAATTTCCTGATGAACCAAAATGGATGGGTGGAGCTGAGGTATGGTAAATACCCTGCACCTTACCATTATCATATTCTGTTTTTCAGATTCTAACAACTGATAGTGGATATTAATTTGAAAACATTTTGTTAAAAGAACACTTTTTATTAGTGTTGTAGAGTTGACAGTTGAACTAAGAATCATTGATTAAGAATTCCTGAAAATAAGACTGCCTAATTTGCTTTAAATCACTCCTTCAGCCTGCAATGACACAATCATATACCCTTTTTCTTCACTGAGGTCATTCTGCCTGATACAAATTCCAAGAGAGAGGAGATCATTTGATGGACGATGTGTCGCTGTTCTTGTTTCTTCTTGGTCAGTGTTTAGCCCCAGCTTGTACTTCCTGCACAAAAAGCTTATTCTAATATCCAGTGTCTGGATATTCCCTGCCGTATGTTATTTGGTTATATTTAATTTTCCAGTGTCTTCCCTGAAAAATAAATATATCTGTTCTGCTTAATTGAGGAATGGAGATATACAGGTCAAAATCAGTTAATACTCTGCATATAATTGGAGAACTCTAAATTTCCCTACAAGTTTTATCAGCACACATATGGTACAGACTGTGTTATTGGAAATGAAATTGATTTCCTAAGCTTATTTTGTTGAAGTACTGCATTGTAGTGCAAAATCCCAGTAAACCTTTTGCAATTAATGTATTTTATTCCCCATAGTAGATTTAGCAATGTGCACTTGAGTGCCCTTATTTGAAGTGCTGCTGGAATGTAGTGGTGGTCATTCTATTTATCGAGGAACTTACCTTTTCCCTGTGGCTGAATACTTGTAATACTCTGTACTCTCCTGCCTGCTGTGTTTGATCAGTACTTTTTGTTTCTATATTGGTCTCTTTTTTGTCTGACACTTTTGATGAATATGAAGTGGTTTTAGCTTGGTTTGGGATACTCAGTTCCTGCAAATACTTTTATCTGCAAGAACCTCTTTTGGAAAATGTGATCATCAGTTTGTGTCACTTTTCAACACAATTACCCATGAAAATGTTAGAGCTGTCTTTACTGTAGGCTGACAGAAAACAAAGGTACTTTTAATGGTCAGGAGAAAAATATTATGCAATTAAAAAAAAAACCAACAAAAACCAAACCAAAACAGTGCAGTTGCAAAATGTGGTTTCATCCTTGTGCAGTAGATCAAAAATCTTCTTTTCAGACCATTCCAACAAGTTTTCTAGTCAGTTTTTCTAAGTGTTTAAAAAAGTGGGACGCCACAAAGTAGTGGGGGAAAAATTAAAATATCATTAGTCAAAATCAAATTATATGGCTGTTTGGTGCTGTCCTGAATATACTTCCTTGGTGCTAAGATGCTGCTGAGGTTTTAAAATACAACTTTGCACAGCGTGTTATAAAATGCATGTTTTCATGTGTTTCTGTCAGATAAATATTTTTTTTTTTTTACCAGCTTTGCTAGTGCTGCTAACTAGAGACATTATGTTTTTACATAAGCTTCCATGAAAACAGTTGATTTGTAGGGTGGGTGTTCTGGTCTTAAGTACCAAACCTTTCTTTTTGGTGGGGGGAGTGTTGAACTTTCATACCTAGGTTTGAACAGAATTTGCAGGTCTTGCAACCAAGGTCAAGGAAGAGAAATACTTCACTTGCAAGTGAAAAGCACCTGACAAGGAAATTCTTCAGAGACTGCAGAATTAATAATGTTGCCATGATATTTCAGAAAAAATAATCTCAGGTGCACTGTAGGGAGTCAGAGTGGTGTGTATTCTCAATGGAGATAGGAAACTAGGTCATTCATAAGGACAAAAGAGGGTTGTGTAAAATTTTGTCAGCTTAATATATTTACAATATTTACAAGACAATATGCAAGCAAATAGCTTCAGGGTACTTTTCCTTATTATACATTCAACACCAACCCCAAGTATGCTTGATTTAAACAAAATCTGTGGTGCTGAAAATGGTGTTGGCAGAGAAATACAGATGCATTTCCAGCTCTTCACTTGAATGGGTTGTTTCTGAGGGAAAAAATCTGTTTTTTTTAGTCAGATATGTAAGTTTTGAAAAAGGAAATCTTTTCATTAGTCTAGGAGAAGCATAAGCATTTCTGGGAGAGTTGTGAAGAGCAGGGATAGAATTTAATTGAATAACAGCCCAGCAGAGGGCAGTCTGGTATGAAGATTTTTAAAACATTGGCAATGTCATAGGTATTCAGGGAAAACAGGAGCTTCCCATGCTTTTCTGTTTAAGCTTTTTCTTGCTTTTTCTCCAGACTGACTGAACATATCTCTCTTTCACAGACAGACTGTTATTCTCAAAGTTAAACAATAAGTTATATAACAGTCTTTCACAGTTGGTAGTGCAAGAAGTCCCTGTGGTACCAGCAGGAAAGCAAACAGAACTGAAAGGAGTGGGTGAGAGGAACTCTCCTATCCCAATTCTGCCAGCAGTAAAATAACTACAATTTTTCATGTTTTCTAACAAACACTGTCTACTGTCTCTGAATTTACAATTATTTTTTTAATTCTTCATTTTGTATTTAGAGCTGTCAGTTAACATCAGTGGTTCTAAACCAGGGAGGTGATCTTGCATGTGAAATTCAGAGCACAGAGGAGCACGCTGTGCCAGATGTGTGCTGCCTATAGTGGTTTCACTGCAGCAACATAGAAGCATCCACTGGGGAAGAGTGAGCAGCACGGAGGGCTGAAAACATTGCCAGTTCACTCAAGTGAGACGCACTGCTGCGTAAAACAGGGCTGTGGGAATTGTTCTAAAGCCTTACACTGCCTTAGTCAAGGATGAATCTTGAATAGAAGACTAGTATGAATGTCTTCCTACAGCCCTGGCAGTAGGCCCAGAGATTTTACTCGTAAGAAAGAGGCAGGTAATCGTGGCTGCACGTGGGACTGTGGGGGCTGATAATTTCGTACATAGCCAGGTTCCAGATGCTTCAGTGCTTTCATTGCTCAAAAGCAAGCTGAGAACCACAGTAAAATGTGTGTGATGTTTGTCACTCCAAAAGGCTACTGATTTTGTTCTGTGCCAGACTTAGGAAAGAGAATGCATGTAAATATGTGTGTGCATATTGCTGTGATGATCTAGTGTCAAAATCCCGTTCTCTGGCTTTGGTGTGGCTCCTTCAACCCCAAAGTTAGCAGAGGAAATATGGTCAGAATACAAGTGCTCGTTATACCAGCACATTGTATCTAAAATCCAAGAAGAAAAATCCAGCTGGAATAAGAGATTTGAATTAATGCCCAGAGCAAGTTTTCTAACCTGGGGAGTGGGTGGATAGAACCCGTCAGAATGTTGTTTGCATATAACCGTGTCCATGTCCTGCATAAAGCGTCAGGCCTATGCCTCAGAATGTTCCTGAAATTTTGCTTTCCTGTGATCACCCAGCATTAGTGAAACTGATACTCTGCAAACAGAAAACAAAGCAGCACCTTTACAGCCTGAGAGTGGCAGCTTCAGGTGGCTTGGATTGTGCAGGCAGTCTCAGGAGGTTGCTTTGTGAGAGGGAGTTCCTGCCCCAGTCTTTAGCGTCTTAAAAGACTGCAAGAACATAAAATGTGATAGGAGCTATTTGCAAGCTTCAGTGATTTTCTGGCACCGCTACAAAGATAATATCAGAACATAGCTGTATGTTCCCTTCATTAAAAAAACAACAAACCAGTACAACACCCCACAACCCCCATAAAAACCCCACAAAAACCCACAACCCTTTACAAAAGAGTTTCTTATTCTAGGAAAGAAAATAGCTTTGATTTTTCTAATAAATGTGAGATAATAAAAGTGGAATTTGAAAGGCTGTAAGACTACTGTGGGAGTTCTTTGTCATCATGCAGGCAGATCTTTGCAGCACAGGCACATGTGCACATCTGTAGAACACTTGAGGCTGTTCAGACAGTGTAATTGCTCTTTACTTGCCAAATATTTTAGCAAATTTTACAATATTTTTTTTTCTCTCTGTAGAACCAACATGCTTTGTAGATTTTTGTACTTGATATTTTCATTTGTTCATCTGATAAAAAGCTTAAAAATACTCATAAATAACGAAAGAGGTCATTTCTGCAGCAGGTGAAAGGTTTCTTGCATGTAAATTCTTCTTAGTGGAGTCATATCCAGGGTCAGTGGTGTTATGCAAAACTCTTTGTGCAGCATATATCTAAAGTTAAGGAAGTAACTGCTGTCATTAATCTATTTTATTGTGTTGACTGGGTACATTCCTAAATAAGTATTTTTAAAAAAATCTATTCAGTCTCTCTGGGTGGTTTTAAGCTGTTACATCCATAGCATATAGTGAAAATTGTAGCAGTGTTAAAATCCAGCTTATTGATGCAGTGAGTTTTTAGTTCCATGCATTGCACAGTTGCATCTTTATTGCCATACATCTTTCTTTTTCTGGATGATCTGATCTTTCATGGCTGGATACATTACAGTTAGTAATTTGACCTTTTAGCTCTGTTGGAAAGCTTTGATTCTGTCTGTGATTTTTTGGAACTTTGTTTTGGTTTTGTTTTTTTTTTTTTGTACATGATTCATTTGCTGTGCTTCATTGGAAATGCATTAGATAGCAGTGACAATTGTTCAGTTTCATATGCAAAGGGCACCAGTGCATGCGGAGCTGTAGTTTGTGAAATAACTGCAGATGCAGATCAGGTTGTAGATTACCATAGTGTTAATGCCTGCAGTTAAGAAGAGAGCTTATCTTTTTCTCAACACAGGCATAGGATCTAATAACTGAATTTTTTTTTATTTTATTTTAGTACCTTGTTACGCAGAAACAAATTACGCAGTGATTAGGTTTTTTCCACCTTGATAATAAAAAAGGGCAAAGGTAGTAAAACTTTTAATTTATTGTCTGTTAAGGAATGATGTGTGTGTATAGTTGCCTTAATAGAATACAACATACTCTAAGGGCCTCTATTTGTGAACTGAATATAGAGAGCTCTTCCTTATCCTGAACCTGGCAATTGTGGCTGTCCAGGTAGCGTTCACAGAACTTGCATTAATATTCACTGTTAGTATGCACATGACTTGAAAGTAGAGCACTCTAATATCTCTCATATTGACATTTTAGTTGAGTAATGCATAAAGCCAGGAAGTCTGAAAACCCAACAGCTTTCTCATGTTCATTCTTTTTTGTTGTTGTTTGTTCAATTATGTATGAGTTTTTGGTCTGAAATCTGCTGCTGCTGCTAGACAAAATATTTCACTTTGTTTTTGCTGTGGATTCTCATAACCCTTTGCAGTTCCTTATATGGCTTGTATAATGAATTAGTTGTATTTTGTAACGAAGATGAGATTTGAGTGGTTAGATTGTTTTTACTGATTAGACTTCATATAATTTTTTTATTTTGGTGTTCATTGATATATTGAAGTTACAGATTCTTCTCTTAATGTTTGTCTTAGCAGTGGTTACTGTTCATCAAAATGGAGAGAACACCCAGCATTGAAATCACTAGGCAGAAAAACAGCCCAGAGAAAACACTCCACTATAAACCAGAACTCTGCTGTAAAGGAGAATTTAAAGGTTTTGATGCCTGAAAGACTAGATAAAATAGTACTTAGGAGTACAGCTTAGTGATACTGTTGTGTTTGTTTGTATGGTGTAATGATGGTCACAACATATATTTAAGAAATAGTAGGTCTAACAAGCTCAAAATTGCCAACTGACTGAATGACAGTAGTAGTGAAACTAAAGCTACACACCAACATCAGTTCTTTGAAATAATCCTTCCTTTACTGGTGCTCAGTTAGGGATTAGTACTGTGTTATGCCAGTAAAATCATTGTTATGCTGAAGGTTTTCGAAAGGTCCAGTTGAAACGCTACAGGATTTCTTCTGTCCTGTTTTGACAGATACTAAATGTTGTTTTAAGAGGTGCAATTACTTTATAGCTTACCTTTTACCAGTGGGTGTTCTTTGAAATGATAGTAATTATTTTAATGAGGGAAATGTGCACTGACTGGCATTCCAGATCTCTCAGAAATTTTTGAGATGTTTCCTTTTCATCCTAAATGCGGGAAATCAGGTCTGACGTTGCAGCTGTCTCCCTTATGCTGAACCATGAATGCATTCTGAGATTTGAGTGAGGTACTAGCATGAAATTTCAGTTCATAAATTTGTGAGCCAAGAGCAGGGATTGCAGCTCAGCTCACGAAGATGATGTAGCAGTGTGACAATAATTCAAATGATAGTTGGTAAATCCTATTTCCTTTTGCTGTCCTGAAAACCAGACCCTTGTCTGTTTACAGTGTAGGGTCAGTGGCATTTTCATCAGTGCTGCAATCTGAGCTGCCTTAAGCAATCTCTACCCCTGTTATTCATGTTTCCAGCTGTTTGGTGCTGTGTGTTAGCTTGGCCATTCGTGCAACTGAGCAGTGAACTGATTGAGATACTAATCTGGCAGAGGGGCTTCTTTTATTCTTCTTTGGTTTTTTATTGTGCATTGTTTAAGTATTTTTCCTTTTTCTTTCTCCTTCCCCTCCTGGATTCTTTGTTTTGTTTGTTTGGGTGTTTTGTTCTTCTGGATTCTTTCTTCTTTTCTGGTTCTTGGAGGTTTAAATTTTTTTGTTGTCATTGAACATGCCATTTTTTCAGTTGGATCAGTTCCCTGAACTGGTGTACTTCACAAATGGTGGATGGTTGTACTGGCACGACATGGGGAATGAATTTACATGGACACAAGCAATGATAGCAGTAGGAAGAGCTAGAGGTGGAGACTGCATAAGGTGATGCTGCTGCCAGGATTGCTCATCAAACTGTAACTTTGCAGTATAGATGTCTAAATCTGCAGTATAATACTGAGCATTTTAGCATGCTGCAGTCAACCATCTTGTCCTGTTTCTGTCAAAATCCTTTGGGTTGTAGAACTCACTGGTATAAGAATAGCTTTAGCGATAGAGACACACTTAATTGGTATCCCACCAGCAAGATGCTTTGGGAGTTCTTACTTCAAATTAAACATAAACTGCTATCAACTCTTAACTAGTACAGCTGGGAATATGGAAGGAAAAATTAGATGTACTCAGATTTGCTGTCATCAGACATCCTGAATTGCCCTTGCAACAACATCAGAAATTTGCACATCTCTGTTCTTTCTTGGGTAAAGTTATCAGTCTTGTCTTAACTGTTTTACTCACAGAATCAAAGAATAAATTTATGTGGGTTCTGACCATGACTAAAAGAGTTTTGTGTGTCATACTCTTAAATATAACTGTAATCTGTATTTTTATATATAAACTTAAAATTATTTGTTATGTTTTTTCAGTTGGTGATGAAGTGAAGGGAACTTGCTGCTTTCACAAGTATGGACAGATGTTTAAGGAGCATATTGCAATCATTTTCTTCATTAAAATTTACACCTGCAATTATTGCTTACCTAAAACCACTGAAGATATATTTTCAAGAAAGATCACCTAATCTTGGTTTCCATTTCTGGATATACTTGTTTCTAGGTGCAGGGTGCCTTGTTAAAGATGCCTTTGCTGTTTCATATAATGGAGTGGGATTTTGGCTACAATAGGAATCTTAGGTGTTCTTTTCTCTTTGTCTTGTGAGCTTTAGGCTGTACGGGCTTTTTTTGTGGTATAATTAGATCATAACAAAATGCCTGTAAAAAAACAATTTGGAAACACTCATTTGGGGCTTGTTTTTGTTTCAAGGAGTGTTGTTGGGGTTTTTTAATTAACTTTCATACAATGAGATTTGTTTCTCTTCCCTTTCTTGTGTCCTTAAAATTGTGGACCTGTTGGAATAGCAGTATAATTAAAACTTAATTATTTTGAAATTTATTTTGCACAACTCATTCTACAGGTATTTTGCATAACAAATGTTACAAATATAAACTGAAATATATCTAAGAAGTAATTACAATATAAGAATTGTTTTGAAGCTGTGTATAGTGCCAAGTGGAAAATGTCCAGCACCCAGATTTGTATTTTGTGACTTTAAATTCCCATTAGATAGGGTCATATAAGAATATGAATAGTAAACAGCCTTCTCTATCAGCTCTGTTAATAAAACATCAAAATTTGGTAATTTTGGAATATGCTTGGAACAGCTCAGTCAGGAGAAGGAGACTTTAAGACTTGTTGTTACTTTCTACCTTTTCTTGTTGAATTTGCACTTTCAAAAGCTTTGTCAAGAAATGTAGTATGTTTGCAAAGCCTGAGTAGCAAGAAGGATTAGTTGATGACTTTCTGTACTAGCAGACACCATTTCAAAAATTCTCTTGTGTGTGTACATGCATGTGCAAAAGCGAACCAAGAAGCTTCATCAGATAATTTATAATGTGGTTATAGCTTGTAATGTTTTTTTAACAGCAGCACCAGATTTTTCTGCATGTATGAACTCACTTTTCAAGTTGGAGTTCTCTTTTCCAGAGGGTGAATTGTCTTTGATTTTTCTGTAACTTCTTACAGGTGTCAGATGATGGTCGATATGTCTTGCTGTCTATCAGGGAAGGCTGTGATCCAGTGAACAGACTGTGGTACTGTGATCTACAGAAGGAGTCCCAGGGTATATCAGGTATGTGTTGCTTTGTAAGCTTGCTTCCTGTTAAGGCAGTATAAAATTTGAAATACTTTATGTTTGAATGAAAAAAAAATATATTGAAATACATATATATATTGAAATACATGTATTGCTTAACCACGTTAATGCAGAAATTAGACAAAATAAGCACTGCTAATATTCCATTTTCTGTTATGTATCAGTAGATGAAAAACTCCATTCTTCATTCTGTAGTTTGCTTAAAAGGTCACAAGGAAAAGTTGGTATAGTATAAGCAGCTGTACCATTGTATGTTCAATTTCATTCTACACCACTAATATTTTTCTGTTAAAACTTTTTTTTGTATTTTAAAAATGTCATGTATCTCCCTTCAAGTGCTGATAGGACTTTTTCACAAAAAGTGATTAACTTACAGATAACTTTTTTTTTTCTATGTATAGTGCTGGGAAATAAAAATCCTCCAGTGTTATTTGGTAGCACCATTGTTGTTACAGTAGAAGTATCAACTCATATTTCAAATGTGCTTTCCTGAAGTGCTCCTCTCTTGCCTTCTAGTTGGAGTAGCCTTTGGCTTTCACGTATTAGGCTTTGTAGCCACAATGGTATGAGCTGAAAGTATGGCGCTTTATACCATATGGCTGTTGTTAATTGTTGGCATAGTTAGCTGGTTTACTGATTGGTAGTTCTGTATTTCCAGAGTATTGGATTATTGGAAGGTATTCCTCAATACGTGTTTTGCATAGAACACAACTTAGCTTTTTTGATTCTTGCAGCTTCTCTCTTCAGAAACTTCAGAAACAGAATAAATACTGCAGTGGCTTTTTGTTGAACATTGAATCTCAAGAAGCTTGTTCTCTTGTTTATTAACAGCATATTTCAGGCTAAGGAGGGGACACTACTACTGACTTGTCTACAACCAAACTTCAGCCAAGGCTGTCAGCAACTTGCACATGCACAGCCAATTCTTCATTATTTGTACGTACCAGGTCAGGCAGGGCACTTTTCTTTTCTTTGGCTTCATGATCACTTTGGGAACTTATCATCAAGGCCCTGTAGAATTCTAGATTCCTTGAGCCCTAGATTATGCTGTCCTTCCACACAGAAGGCATCACAGTGGCTAGAATTTCCACTCTGAGTAGGGCCTGTGAACATAAGTCATCTTCCAGTTGTCTGAACAAGGCATCATCTACTTCTTCCTGCTTAGGAAGTCCATAGCATGTGCTACTACATACAGTAGACTATATACTACTATACATAGTAGTATATACCGCTGCAGTAGTACCCATGCTGGTCTGCCTGTTAATCTTAACCTGTGAGCTACTTACCATCTCCTGAACGTTCCCAAGGCAGAACTCCACAAACTCCAGCTGTTTTTTCACATAAAAGACAACTCACCTCCTCACCTTGCCAGCCTATCCTTACTAAACAACCTTTACCTATCCATGGTAGCACAGCATTCCTGTGAGCTATCCCACCATGTCTCCATTTTCCCATTGAGGTCATAGTCCAGAAACTGCCCATGGACTTCTAACTCCTCCTGTTTGTTCCCATGTTGTGTGCATCAGTGTAGAGGCAGTTCAGGCAGGCACCCAAGTGTGCTGATTCCTCTGTACAGGTGTGAGAGCTTTCTCCATGAGGCTGTTCTGCTGGCACTTCCTTCTTCATATGCCTATGCTTGGAGAAACTCCACTTCAGCTCTGTTTTGTGGATTGCTGTGTCTCTTTCATTCTTACCATCCAGGCCCTTGGCTTGCCCACCCCATCCACATTTTCCTTACTTGTTGAGGAATCACTTTCTCCTGTTTTTTCTGGTTTAAAGCTCTACTTACTGGGTTGTCTAACCTGCAGGGATCCTTTTGCCTTGCTTGTTCCAGTGGACAACAGTGCAGCAATAGTACAGAATGGGGTAACCTAGAATTGCTGCCAAATCATTGATTTTTCTCTTGGATGTGTATGGATGTGTATGTATGTCTCTTGTTCCTTATTTGCAGCCTGCTTTCTGTGGAAATAAGAGATGCTTAATCCCACTGTGCTTTTGTAAGTGTTGGCTCCCAAATGCAATCAGTGGTAATGGAAAAGCAGGAGTCCCAGTGGTCCAACCCCTACAAGAACATATGGAAGGTCAGTTGGCCAGGCAGACATGAGACCATAAGCTTGTGGCATAAATTTAATCTTGTTATACCTTGAAGACTCACTCAAATGGACACCCTTATGGATTCCTGAGATGTGGAGAATGCTTCAGAAGAATTTTTTATTGTCTTAGACTTGAGCCACTTTCAAAGTTCTCTCCCCTGTGGATTCTCAGAGATATTAAAGTCAATGAAGATTTGTCTTCCAACTTTGATATTCATAACAGCTCTCTCCTGTGTGAATTCTTGGATGACACTCTGTTTATGCTGAATCTTAATATAATTAAGTTAGAATGTCAAATGACTTTATACAAACCCATACACCACTAGGTTCCACTGTTTCCAGTGTTTAGAGACTTGTGTCTCTTTGTTGCATACAAGACTCTGTCTGTGTGTTGTATTCACTTAAGAGGACTTTTAGATGCACCCTTCCTGTACATCTGTTTATTTGGATCATTATGGTGTTCAGCAGGGCTTTGTCATCACTGGAAGGTTGTGGTGACCTGAGATGATGAAGTTTCAGAACCCATCTGTGGATTTGAAGGAACAGTTATAAGCATAGCTACATTTCTATAGAACTCCTTAAACAACCTGGGTTTTATTCTGATTTTTCTCAGAAGTGCCATCTGTAAGTCATAGATCAATTCGTAGTGTGTTAGACAAGTCTGCTCTCAGAGTTGAAATAAAGTCAAACAGGGAAGAGTGTTAAATAAATGAGGAAATGCATTGTAATATTGTAGGCAAGTAATACTGGCTGATAGGGAGGTGTATGATTTAAAGGACCCATAGGGTGGATAAGTGGAGTAATTCTGTTAGGTTTTAAATTTGTAAACCCATCTCCTTGAATGGGCTATTGGGTTTGTAATAACAAGGCTAAGTTAGTCTAAGCCACATGTTCATCCAACGGCTGTTACATCATTGACTGCTTTGAGATCCAAAGTGGATGAGATGATTAATGACTTTTCGTACCTTGTGCTGTAATGAAGGACTCTGCTTGCTGCCAAATTCTGTGTTGGAGATAAAGTGAGAATCACCTCCAGACTGTAAGTGTGATAAGATGATGGACTGAATGTACCTGTATAGACCATTAGCTGAGGCTCCTGCTTTCCTGTGCTCCCTCAGGATGGTTCAGTCCATGTGAAATACAGGTATCTCTCTGGACAGATGTGGACCCCTGTGCTGGTTGCAAAAAGTGGCTTGTAGCTCACATGCTTCTAAGATTAAAGGGAGAAAAAGAAAAGAGAAATACCTCGAAACTGAAAGCAACTTGAAAAAATTAAGCAGGAAATCTGAAAAAAAGTACAAAGTTGAGGGGAGATAGAAAATGAACTGATTAAGACAGATGTTTGTGAAGAAGCTGTCAGAAAAAAAAGAGAGCTAGTTTCAGGACTGTCTGAGTGAGTATTGGTTATTTCAGAAATTGTACTGACTGGCAAAGGGGGAATGAGGGAAGCTGAAAAATGAAAGAAAAGGGATGATATTATAGGTGGTCTAGGATCTAGCAGATAACACATCTGATGTAGATGCTGTTTTAAGGACAGAATGATTTTACAGTGAAGCTTCAATTTAGTAACCATAAAGAAGAAGTGAAATAATATTGGAGAGGCTCTGCTTAATTCAGTCAAAATGCTTTTACATCCTGGAGATGCTTGCTCAAGACAGAGGTACAAATAAGTCTGATTTTGCAGCTGAAAGCTGGAAATGACCATTGAATTCTTAGTTACTTTTGTTTTTAACACCTTATTAAAGTGATATTGACTAAACTGCTTCCTGAATTGTTGAAATTAATTGACCAATGAAAAGTTCTGTTAAAACACAGGACTATGGTTTTGTAATGAAGAGGAAAAAAGTAACAGAGCTAGTAATCAAGGGAAAGGACCTAATATATGGAATGTACCTCAGAACTGAAGGGACAGAGCTGGTATTACAAACAATCTTGTAGTAATTTCGCACTTAGGTTGTTCTGTGCCCCTCTTCTTTTTTATCCTTCCTTCTGTAATAGACCTCTTATATCCATGTTCCTTATATCACTTCCAGTGTTTGGACCTGTCCTTGAAAATCCCACAGAGGCTGGTTATAGGAGTGTCCTTTATACTTAATTTATAGTTTATTAGTTTAATTCCTATGAGATACATCAGAATTAAGTCCTGTTTGAGCAGCAGGTCAAGATCAATGCACGTGTGTGTATTTATGGACTAAAGCCACACAATGCTCATAGAAGCTCCTGTGCTCAATGTACTGACTGTGTCACTCTGCAGCAGCATCCTGGTTGTAGCAGCAAGGATAAATAGGCAGACCTGACTTCCCTTGTCTGGATGGAGCAAAACAAAGGTTAGGACTTCCCTCAGCTATGAAGGAATCAATAATAAACTATTCTGTATAGGTATTTTATTGGCTAGTTACCTGGTACTAGCTCTTCTTGTACTGGATAGCAATATTGTGGTTTCTAGGTTGAGGCTCTTGGACTGAGTGAAAGCCATTTGTGTTTCCATGAAGTGATTCATAGTTTGGATCGTTTTGATAGTATGATGTACAGCTTATTTAGAAATAGTGATTGTTTTTTATAATTTTCTCATTTCACTGGGACTGAATAAAAAGATTTTGAAAACTTTGTGCAATCTGGCAGTATTGCACTGGATATATAGAGGTTGGTATGTGGCAGATTTCATATGCTCAAATAAAAATTTAAGTCTTCTCTTTCATCTGTAGACTTTATTGATATAGTTTTTCATTATTTTCATTTTTGGGGACTTTGATTTAGCTGAACTAGTCTACTTCTGCACACAGCTGGACATATGAAATTATATGCTCATTAAATATTTCAAGTCTGGTGTCAACAATTTTCTCATACTTCTGAGTTTCTTTGTATTGTAAGGTCATAGTTTAGAACAAGTAAATGTGCTCTACTTAAGAATTGTTAGAATTAAGGTTGGCTAGCTGATTTGTGGGCTTTGCTTCTAACTTACTCTAGGTAAGAAATGTGGCACAATTAAAAAAAAATATTTCTGCCTATGTGTTAGGTGACCTTCTTGCTCAGAATAAAGTTCATTTTGTCTGTCTGAGAGACCAAAAGAGGCCTTTTCCCTCAAAGAGCACAGTAGCTGGTTGAATTATTTTGCTTAAATTTGCAGGGTAGAGTGGGGAAGCAGAGTGAAAAGGAGGGTATCCATCTTGGGAAAAGAAAGAAGAAACAGGAGTGCAAAATTAAACAGTGTGTTTCATGTGTGGAATTAAAAAATGGTTAATAAATATCTGCCCAATAGAACTTGGAAGATGGTTGTGAATTCAGGGATGAGTCAGCTACTGTGGGAATCATCAAGCAACACAATATAACCCATAACAAGCTTGCAGGAGCTCAGATATTTCTTTCCCCAGTAGGTGAAAGGAACGTGTAATCTTCCATTTCTACTCTTATTTATATATGGCATGTTTTTATAGCAAGAAAATATTTCCTTTTTAAATTTCAAATTAAACTCAACAGTTTGTGGCTGTTTTGAAAATCTGAATCCAACCAGATAAGCTCATTGAGTTGAAAAAACAAAGCTGTAAACCCCTTTTTTGCCTTCTTAAATTGTGAACATCTTCTATATTTATGCTCAATTACATGCCTGTCCCATTTTTGCTGTCTGTCTAGACAATACAAATAGAAAAGTAAATTTGCCCCTTTTCAATCTGAGACACTGAAAGGGATGATCCAGATTGTTCCACAAGAATCATCAAGAAATGGAACAGAATGATTTTGCTAACAATCTAAAGTAAATTGCTTTGAGGAAGAGGAAACCTCTGGTTTAACTTTCTTACCATTTATCTTTTTATAAAACATGGTTTGTCTGATATTTGCCACTTAATTATTGCTTTAGTAATCTTGAGTTGGTGCATTCCATTACCTTCCTGCACAGCTTGAGTTGTTGCTTCTTTTTGCATGTACTGCCTTTAAATAATAAGTGAGATGATAATGATGTCATCAAAGACTCTCTGGAAGAAGGAACATTATATTAGTTCTGTTGTACTGAAGGAAGTTGTGTCCTGTGCATTCACATTGTTCATGTATTCAGATTGTTCATATATTTCTCAGGCTGTGGGTCAACAGGTGTTAACTTGTCCCGTGTTGATTGGGAAATCATTTTAGTCTCTGAATGGAGATCACATCTAATAAATGAGAGTAGACTATTTTAAATGTTCAGGAGACTTAAAAGGATTTAACTTGTCTATTTCTGCATTTGAAAATTTAGGTGTGTCAATAATCTTCCCCCTTTACTATGTCATGATATTTTTGTCAACAGCTAATCAAATTGGCCGTGCAGTCTCCTGTGATATTCCTTGTCAGATTGTTTTCTTCAGAAGATAATCTACACAGCAGTGTTTCTGTTTCTTTCCATGAATGGTACAGGAAGCATCTGAGCATCTTTTCTGTCTCCCAGATTAGCTAAAACATGCTTCATGCTTTCCTTCCCCCCCCTTCACGGGGTTTCTACTGTGTACAGACTGAGTCATTTTTCTCTTCAAATGTTCAGGTTTTTAAGGAGGCCATTGTGAGCTGCTTGTGCCAAGAATGGTCCTTTTTAGAATAGAAAATCGCTGTGCTAAGTAGCCTATGACAAATATGTAATAGCTTCATTTTAATGGGGATTTTAAATGAGTCTGAAAAGATAAGTGATTTGGGGAGATATTGTTTCCCTTCCTCCCCTACTACCATAGGCATTTTGAGAAACCCACCAGATTAACCCAGTTCATGGCAGTTTTTGTGACAAAACTCTTTGTGTTAGAAATGACCAGGTTTACCAATTGGAATTTTATGTTTACAACTAACTTAACCAAACACACCTTTAAAAAGATTTTTATCTCATATCAGTATTTTACAAATACTCTATTTCTCAAGACCTGAAGTCATAATTCACGGTATTGTGGCAATACAATGCTGTGAGAAGACCCCCTGGGAGCAGACAGCTGGCTGCTCTTTAAGCTTTTGGGGTAACTCCCTTGCTGTACTGTTTCAAGTAAATGTGGATATGGATAACTCTTCCCTTTGTGCTTTGTTCTTCCTCTTTAGTTCCTTGTGGGGTGAGGTTTAGAAAGATCAGGG
Organism: Camarhynchus parvulus; assembly: GCF_901933205.1. Lineage (NCBI taxonomy): Eukaryota > Metazoa > Chordata > Aves > Passeriformes > Thraupidae > Camarhynchus > Camarhynchus parvulus. The sequence continues at coordinate 106,212,912 of NC_044573.1, read as the reverse complement.
GCAAAATTATGGGATTCTTGTCCGGGTTTGATGACTCTGTCAGCCAACTGATAAGGTCTAATTTTGCCTTATGAATCAGTAGCAGGAATGCAGTGCCTGCTGGGTCAGGAAGGACAGCACTGTGGGTTCATGACCAGAAGGTTATTCCCTCATTCAGTACTCCAGATTTCCCTACTTATCTTGCTAAGCTGCTCGTAGGCTTTTCAACTCTTGGCTCCTGTAACAAACATTTAAAAGTGATCTAATGCTAAGTATTTCTTAAAAAAACCACATATTTACCCAGTAGCTGAGCAATGTAAGGCACAATTTTTGGTAGCTATTTTATCAAACTTGGCTTCCACTAGACAGACAGCACTCAGGTTTGCTTGTTTCTTGAACCAGTCAAACAAGAAAACTTCTTTCATTAATCACTTTGCTTAACTGTTCTTGGTATCCCTGAAAATGCCTCACAGTAGCCAAACAGCTAGATACATATTAATCAAGCAATTATTTATTAGCAAACTTTGTTGTACACATTACCAAAAAAAACCCGACCCAAAACCAAAAAACCCAACCAACCAAAAAAAAACACCAAACAAACCACAAAAACAGTGCGGTTTTTAATGTAGCATGTCTCTTCATGCTTCTGTGCCTGGTAATAATTTTGTTTTTCCCTTTTCTTGAGAAATGAGATTGTTTGTTTATTTTTTATTAGATTGTCAGCCTTAACTGTTTACTCTTTTGAATATGTGATTTGGTGCTGTGAAGAAGGAATTTAGCACCAATCTGTTGGTGTGCAACAAGAAATAAATCAAAGCTGTTTAATCACCCTTGGCTGTGAACGTAGACCAGCATGACATGGCCTATTGGTCTTGTTGAAGTTGTCCTTAGTATTGACCTTTTTCTTTATTTTGTATTGTGGTAGCAGCTGGGAAGCCTAATGAAAAAATCAGGATCCTCTTGTGAACACTGTAGAACTGTTTTATGAGTTACTGACTCAGAGCTCTGGGCAGAGCCTCACTTTGCTCTTCCTAGGGGACCTGAAGCATGGGAGCAGAGGGGAAAAAAGAAGGGGTATAAACCAGCATGGGGAGCAGAAGAGATGGCTCTTCTTACAGCCTTTGGGTGTATAGAAACATAGCCTTAATGAAAAGCTGCAGTGATTTCTGGAATGCAAAAAGCTGAGAGGGTTGGTTAATTGGAAAGTGCACCTGAGTTGTTAGATTGGAAAGGAAGCTAAACACAGATTTGTTTTAAATAGGACGTACAGGGGCTTTCTGGAGAGAGAACAATGATAGGGGCTCTTCTGCTTGGGTACTGGGCTGCTTGGAGGTTGGTGGTTCGTGTCTGGTGGGAACAGTGTGAGGTGGTGGGAGGACACATGCACAGGAATAGGAGCTAGTGAAAAATACTGAGAACCACTGGCTTGAAAAGATGTGATAAAAATGGAGCAAACACAGAAGTTCACAGCTCAGTCATTTTCAGCTGGAATTGCTTTGTGTTAGACTGGCAGGGAAGGGTTGCAAGAAGGAATTTAAGAGCAAGGCTATCAGTCAGAATTTTTTTAAATTTTGTTTCTATGTCTAGAATGTTGGGGTTTTTCCCCCCACACTAAAAAAGCATGTATATGACTTGAGGACAGGTGGAAAAAGTTAATGTTTGTCCACTTCAGTGTTGAAAATAGCTTTGTTTGTCCTTTTGTGTTTTAGTTTAGTATTGCAATTTACCAGGCTCTTTTAATAAATAAATAAGCAATGAACAGTGCTATATACAGTAACATCAAAGGGATGAGTCAGTATGTGCTGTGTAGCCTGAAATAGTGGGTCAAAACCTTTGTAATGAAAATGAACAAGAGACAGCGAGGCAACAGGAGACATCAGCTATAAAGTGGAATGTGGTGAGAGGGAGAATACTCTTCCATGTTTTGAAAAACTCTTCTGTGATTGAAGTAACTTTAAAAAAAATTTCAAAAATGAATATCAAAACAAAGCTCTTGTATCCTAACAAATGGGGAGAAAAAATTAGTTGTCTTGAAAAATATGTGGAAGGATCAACAATAGAGTGTTTAAGAAAAATGTTTCATATCCCTTAAATGTCAATTTCAGAGTTTTGCTTTCACTGTATTTTTTTATTTATGATGCATAAATAGACTTATAAATACATACTTTATATGTATTTATTTTTGGAGGGACATTATTAGCAGTAAAAATAAATAAAATCAGTGACAAAAAAAGCACTATAGAGTGTCATCTATTTGAGTTTCTGTAAGACCTTTAACATGATCCCCTACAATATCTGTCTCTCTAAATTGGAAAGATTGGAATTTGATGGGAGGATTTTTGGGGGGATGAGGTATTGGTGGATGATCACATCCCAAGGGTCAACAGCTCAGTGTCCCAATGGTCAGGGGTGAGGAGTGTCTATGGTCCAATGGGACCATAGGTACTCAGGGGTCCCAGAGTGGGAGCAGTGCTGGATAGGCAGTGGGATCGAGTGCACCTTCAGCAAGCCTGCAGACATCACCAAGCTGAGTGGTGCTTCATTCCTGAAGGACAGGATCCCGTACAGATGGACCGGGACAAGCACAAGGAACGGACTCATGGGAACCTCATGAAGTTCCATAGGGCCAAGTGCAAGGTGCTGCACCTATGTTGGGGTAACCCCCTTTATCAATGCAGGCTGCAGGATGAAGGGTTTGAGAGCAGCCCTGCTGGGTCTGAGAAGGATTTGGTATTGGTGGATGAGAGGCTGGACATGACCCAGCAATGTGCACTCACAGCCCAGATAGCCAGTTGTATCCTAGGCTGCATCCAAAGCAGCATGGGCAGCAGGATGAGGGAGGGGATTCTGTGCCTCTGCAGTGCTCTCATGAGACATCTGGAACACTGCATCCAGCTCTGGGGACCCCAGCACAGAGAGGACATTGACCTGTTGGAGTGGGTCCAGAGGAAGACCATGATGAAGATCAGAAGACTGGAGCACCTCTCCTATGAGGAAAGGCTGAAAGAGCTGTGGTTGTTCAGCCTGGAGAAGAGAAGGCTTCAGGGAGACCTTGCTGCTGCCTCACAACTTCAAGGGAGTCTGGAAAAAGGGTGGGGACAAACTTTTAGCAGGCCTTGTTCTCATACAAAAAACAGTAATAGCTTTAAAAAGGGTAGGTTTCAGTTAGACAGAAGAAAGGAGATTTTTACAAGAAATGTGTTAAAACATTTGAACAGGTTGCCACATCACAAAGAGGTGATGGATACCTCATTCCTGAAAACATTTAAATTCAGATAGGATGGGGCTTTGAGCAACTGGATCTAGTTGAAGATGTCTCTGCTCATTGCACAGGGATTGGCATAGACAACCTTTAAAGGTCCTTTCAAATGCAAACTATTCTATGAAATTAAATAGCTTGCTGTTAATTTGAGCAAGGACATCTTCATGCTGCTACTCTTTGACTGGACATTACATTTATAAATCACCAAATCACAGAATGTTGAGGGTTTGGAGTGGATCTTAAAGATTATCCAGTCCCAACCCTACCTCCCTTTAGACCAGGTTACTCAAAGCCTTATTCAAACTGGCCTTGAACACCACCAGGCTAAATAGTATTCATAATGAAGTTATTTTTTAGATGAGGTATTTGTGCTTTCATCTGTTTGTATTAGAGAAAGTGTAGTGTGAGGGAGAGAGATTAGCTTTGATGCCTGCTTTTCAATTGCTATGTTCTGCTGTCTGAGGGCATGAGCTATAACTCTCTCAAAATGAATCATCTATATTCTCTTCTCCTGTCTCTTGAGTGATTATCCCAGTGGAAGTAAAATTGGAGCGTGAAAGTGATTGAGAAATGTCTGTTCATAAAAGTGCTTGATTTCTTTCTTCTGGATTAATCTTTGAATATATCTTGACACATCTGAACTTTTTAACTCAAAGGAACGAAGATTGCTTCCTTCCATTTATTTATATTTTAGATGGCAAATACATTAATTTTCCATGATCATTGAGTAGCTGTCATCCATCATCTGCAAGATGAGTTGTACCCTCTCAATACAAAATGCAAAAGTTGCATTCCTTTAAGAACATCTTAATATCTCCTTTACAGTATTTCCTCCCTCAGATGTTTATAGGTGAAGTCAGGTCCCAAGACATAGAGAGATCTTGCTTTTAAAGAAAGTCCAAATTGTTTGAAAATATCTCTGGCCTTTGGAGATCAGAGTGAGACAATTAAATATTTGTGTCTTTGAAGAAAAAAGAGGGAAAAAAACCTGAGTTCTTTCCCCTAGCTGCCTCGCTCAGAGCAGGGGCTTGGGAGCAAGCTGAGTCTTGCATGATTCAAGAAGAAATTAGATTTTGATGTGGAAGTAGATGTCTGAGTGAAGGACTCTGCCATTCAGTTTCCAGAATATGTAATGAACGTGCCACAGGGGCCCTGAAAGAGTCTCTTCCAATCTGATGTACGCTGTACACCATGAGATTGTCTTCTATTGAATGTAGAACCTTGTGTGGATTAGCACTGTGAAACACTGTAAAAGGCTGCCTAGAGAGGTGGATGCCCCATCCCTGGAGGTATTCAAATCTGGGCTGGACAGGGCTTTAAGCACATGGTGTAGTGGTGCATGACCCTATCCCCACGGCAGGGTGGTTGGAACTAGATGGCTTTTAAGATCCCTTCCAACCCAAATCATTCTATGATTCTATGAAAATGTGGGGGTTAAAAAATCATGATTTTCTGTAGGTAGAAGTTTATTTACTTAATGTGTGTACCCTAATAAAATGTGACATCATTCTTTGGGTTGGAAAACCTGTCCTGTTGTTATGAGGCAAGCCTCCTGGTTCATTTCCTGAGCTTTCTCAGCACTGCCCCATTTGTAGAAAAGTTGTCTTGCAAAAAATGACAAGACACAATGGAATTTATGGACATGAGCATTTATATATTCCCCTGATAATTTTGACTGTTAGAGCACTTGAAAAAAGCCAAATGGAAGTGTTTGCCTTTTGAAAACATTTTTCCCCAGGGTCTGATAACCCTGCTGTTGACCCTGTTTCTCCAGTACACAGACAAGAGGTTATTTGCCATTAATTGATTGTTTGGCCTTTCCATGAAAAATGAATTATGGAAGTATCAAGAACATTTTGTGAAGTGATTAACATGGCTCTCAGCTACTCTGTCCTTTCTGTATAAAGAGGGTTGGTAACAAGACCTTGTGATAGACCTTGTGATAATTCATGCTCTTACCAATTTGTTCAAATTAACTTTTCCTTCTCCTGTAGTTGTTGTCATTCACAGATCTGCTTCATCCCTCAGACCTCTCAGCAGACCATGGAATATTTTACTACGTTCAGAGGCCAGTACAATATTGAGGGCTTATTCTGTGAAACAGAAACAATTCCTCTTCTGATCTTCTGTGGATCCAAAAACTTTGTTTAAAAATTCTGTCTGTGACACAGAATGTTGCTTTTGTTTTTTGCAGAAGCCTAGCTCTGTAGGATTATGATTTTCTGTTGTGTGGCATGGCTTTATTGTCCACTGAATTCTACCTGCAGTTCCTATTGTAATGCAGTTATGTGATGATGAATAACTGATTGGTATAAAATATATAGGCAAAACCATCTGTATCTTTTCAGCAATGTATTTTAATAGAAGGACTGGCAGGGGAAAGAATTAGGGTATAGCAGCAGTATACAAGAAACTGTCATGCTTTTTACTATATATAATAAATCTGTCTCATTGTGTGCTTATGTGGATTAAACTGAAATCTTCAGCATTTCAGGTGTTAAGAGTAGCCTTAGACTATCCAAATGCCACTTCTCAGTGATTCTTCTCAAAGAGACATGTTCTCAGAGGGCTGGTGGTTAAACGTTTAAATGCCTTATCAAGATCCAGTTCTTCAACTCTTTTCTCTCCTTTTTATGAAGAACGAACTGAATGTCTGTCCTTCACCTTGTTCTTCAAGTACTTTTTGAAGTAATAACTTGCAGACATACTGTTCTTTTGTTACTGAAGGGGCAAGGCCAGAGTGCTTGACATGGGGGCAGTGCCATGCTGGTGAGCTCCATGGGCATGTCCCTTCTTTGTGTTGCCACTGGCATGACCTGGGGAGAAATGATATCTGTCCCCATCACTTTTCAGCCATATTAGTGCCCAATGAGCTGCCTGTGTTTGTCATCAGATTGTTACTTCTAGCCCAAAGGAGAAGGCTAAGCAGGAGGATCTGAAGCAATGCTAGAAGATCCCTTTCAGTCACAGCCACAACTAGGTCACCTGCAACCAAGCATAAAGAAGCATCCTCTTATGACTGATACCTGTGTCATTGCAAAGGATTTGTTCCTCTCACTGGAGAACTGCAGCAGCACATACCCTGTGCAGCAATGATGTGTCTGATGTAAGGGCTGCCTCTAGTTGCCTTGTTACTGCCTCTGATCCTGGATTAGATGTTGGCGTATTTAACCACTTCAGTAAGACAGTGGTTAAGAGGTAATTCAACTGCAATATTTGTCTTCTAAGGACTACATAAAAGCCACTTTAATAAGATGGATGCTCTTGTTTTTGTATAATAACAACTAAGTGTACCACTGCAGAACATCAACCCTCTCACTTATTTACTAGCTGCTCATTTGGGAGCGGATGAATGAGTTGCAAGGAAGCAATGTAACTCCCTACTGTCACATTATTGTCCTTTTTCTTCATGGAATCCAAGTTCTGTTGCACTCATGGAGACTACAACTATTGTTCACATTTGCCATTTAAAAAGTGTGTTTTTTCAACAGCCTGGAAATTTCTTTTTATGAAGTCTTGTACTTCAGTATAATGGTTTCATTCTGTCAGATACCAGTATTGTTATGGTGTTACTCTGCAGTTAAAGTTTTTATTTACTAAAATGCTGTGTGCCTTGGGATCTTGAAATGGTTTCATGGTGTTTATTAGGGTTTGCTGCAGGATGGATTTGCTTTGTTTTTCCTGGGCATCAAAGCAGGTTTTCTCTGTAGAATTCACAGCAACTGCAGTGACTTAGCAGGATTTTTCTTCAACATGAAATCTCTTGAGAAGGGCAAAACTTTTGATCTCAGGAAAAATCAAATTTAAGGGGCAGTGTATTCGCTCAGGATACTAAATTGACTGGATTGTGTGGAAAGTTCATACTGCAGCAGTACGCAAAGTGGAATTTAATCACTTTGCATGAAGAGACAGAGAAGTTTTCTTTAAACCAAAATGGCAATTAAGAGATACAAACTTTATGAATGTACCAGGCCTGACTATACTCTGTTATTACATCTAATGGGTTTAAAATTACCTTAGTCATCTCACTGCTTCCTCAATTATTCTTTTCTTTTTTAAAATTTACAGTAATTACAGCTTGGCTATGATCTCCTTGCTCAGTTTTTAATATTATAAAATAAGCTGAAATGCTTTTTTTATTGATACAAACATTGTATTACAGAGTTTCACAAACAGATTTATGAACAGTTTATTTGTTTATACTTAAAAGCAAAGACCCAACCTGTAGCTTTAGGAAAGGAGCAGACAGTGCACTAAATGTTATTTTAAGATATAAGAGCTTTAGTTTCACATGTCAATAAGGATTCTGATTTTTCAGCATAGCTAATGTATGATGCTTGCAATAGTAAGTTCGGATGGTAGGCTGGGTTGTACATATAACAAGTACATCACATATCTTATCTGGCCTTGCTGCTTTTTCTTTCTACTAGCCTCTCAACCTATGGCAAAACAGGGGAAGAAAATGTGAATAAAAAGCAGTGGAGTCTTAAAATCCCATCTTCAGGTTGAGTCAATACTACCCACTCTGTACCACAGTCTGAAACTGAGGCAATTCATTTTTGAGAGAAGTCTGCTTCTTTTAGTGAGTGTGATATTCTAAGAGATTGATAGGCAAAATGCAGTTTCTTTCTTCAGAAACCCAGATGTTTTTCCTAAATGTAGTTGTCCTGTGATAGTGACAAATTCCTGCAGAACAGCATTTCAGGCATGTTGTTTCTGAGTTGAAAGAGAAGTTCCTCATGTTGAAGTTTATTGTACTCATTCCAATAGCATCATTTCTATTCTGCTGGAAGTTCTGGGCTTTTAAGGAGAATGGAAAACTTTCCATTCAAAGTAACATTTTTGCAGGAACTAAAATCCCCAAACATTTATTTATAATTAAATAATAATTTTAGAAAAACTGTTAAAAATAAAATTGCACTTGAAAGCTTAGTGCAGTCTTTCAACTCAGCTGCAGCCCTTCATTCTAAGACTGTGGAAGGGGGCACTTGTGAGCTCCCTTGACGTGCTCCATGGCATTGGCTTCACTGCAGCCGCTGTGGTAGGACCATTGCTGTGGCAAACATCTGAGCTCTCCAGAAGCCTCTTAGGAAAGCTGGTGAAACACAAGCCATAATTCTGTCAGTATTTTGCTAGAAATTCCTCCAAACCACTCATCTTAGCATGTCTGTGAACTGGCATTTTTCCACTGCAGCCTATTGATCTGGAGCAGTCTTTGGAGGTTCTTAACACCTGGTACACATTCTGGCCTTTCCTTTGTTTGAGTAGTTGACATTCTGCGTTTGATCTTACAGGAATTCTTCAGTGGGTGAAGCTGATAGATAACTTTGAGGCTGAGTACGAGTATGTCACCAATGAAGGAACAGTGTTCACTTTCAAGACAAACCGCCACTCTCCGAATTATCGGTTAATCAACATTGACTTCAATGATCCAGAGGAATCCAAATGGAAAGTTCTCGTCCCTGAACATGAAAAAGATGTTCTAGGTAAGAGTTCATGTCAAGTTAAAGACATTAAGTTCTGCTTTTTCCAAATTAATTCAGTAATTAGTGTGTTGAATGATCTTTTACAGACCTTCTTGCTTTTTTACTGTGTTTAAACTGTGGTTGGGATTTGCAGTTTAAAAGACTTGCTGAGATACAGGCGATTCAGAACATTTCTTTCTCTCTCTCTCTCTCCAGCATCCTGTGTGGCCCTAGTGAAGTTGCTTCATCTATCCTTGTTTTAATTCAGTGTTTGTAGGAAATGAGGGGAAAGTATTTTCGTGCTTCATGTCAGTGAAATAAATGTTTACTAGACAGTCAGTGATTACAACAAGAGGGACTTTGTAAGCAGAAAGAAGGGAAAGAGCAAATCTGGCAGTACTGCAGCATGCTTTGAACAGAATTGGTCAGAATTTGAGACAGGATTTCTTTTGTTCCTGGAATAAGAGGAGTAAACAATACTTGAAAAAAAAAACCTCAGGAAAATGTAAGGGCATGGAATTCTTAAAGTATAGAAGCAAGTTCAAAACATAAATGTTTGGTTTTGATATAATCAAAATAAAGTTGTATTTTTTTAATCCTATCATTTTGCTGAAAGTTCTGTGAAAGCTTAGAATTAGTTTCAGATAATACAGAAGAACCACCTTTGAGCTGTTTTTTGACAGATACCTCATGTACATTTATGTAGTTTGCTCTCCATACAGTACAAGGTGTAATTATGATTTATCTGACTAGCATAATTAGTTATTCAAAAATACTCTGAATTTTTTTATTAATCAATTTTTATACAAATTCCTTCGTGTTTGCTACTCTTCCAATGAAGAGCTGCTTTGTAGAATGAGTAGAATTCTCTTTGTGTATCTGATTTCATATGTACATATAGTGTACCTTCTGTCTTTCCTCACTGAGACAAACCTATTTTACTACATTTCAAAGTCATCTTAAGGCTTTTGTCACTTAAAAAAAATCTTTATTTCTGTCTGCAGTTCACACAGTGTCCTGTGTGATTTCTGCCCCAGACTAGATGTCCCCAGTGTGACGTAAATGTTTATTCTAAACATATCCAGAATTGTAGTGATGTTGCAAATGACTGGGGTCTAGAATGTTGAGAGAATTCTAGTGAATAGAAATGTAGCAAATCAGAGTTTGGTGAGGCTCAAATCTTTTCTTAAGATTGGGAACTATTTGAATCAGGAGCAACCTACATTTTAAATGAAGTATGTTTCAAGTCCTAAGCAGAGAATTAATAATAGATGTAAGTGAAAAATTGCTTCCAAGTCTTAATTTTGGTCATGTACAAATTCACTGCTGTAGACACACTGGCAGTGTGTTAAGCTGTGCTTAAGTTATGAGGGACAGCAGTTTATAAAGTGGGACCAAATTGAAGAATTGATTTGGATGTGGTGAGTGTATAAACAGAATGGGATAGGAACCTGTGACTGACATGAAATGTGGTTGCCATGTGTGGATTTACGTGGAGAGTGGTCTAGGCAGCCAGAGGAGCTTTGACCAGTGGCTCTGTAAGCGCTGATTATCTATTCCTTCCCAGTAAGATAAATGCCAGATCTGCTCTTTCCTACATGGTGATATTTAACTCAGCTCCATTTTGGTTTCGTTCTGGAGGCAAAGTCGTGATGAGTTCATGTTCGTGCACAAACAAAAAAAAAATGAATGCATGGAACATTCATTTAATGGCTTATACATGACAGCCTTGACAGTACAGACTTAACAAGAGATGCACTAAAAAAGCTGAAAGCTAAGATGAATGGGTTTGCTGAGGACACTGGCCTTTAGACTGTAAACCCAACAGGCATTCAGCTCTTAAACAGTTGAAAGCAAACATAATCTGTCATATAAAACCATCAGGGTGACTTTCAGGAATATGTTGTGTGCCATTAATCTTTTACTGTAGTTGAATGTGAAGCCAGAACAGGCAATCATATGTCTACTTCTCTCTATAGCTTTTTGGAGTTGTATGTAAAGAAGTTGGATTGAACTAGCAAATGCAAGAGTCTCCATAAGAAGATGAGTTTTAAGTAGATCTTAATAAACTATAGTAGATCTTGCAGAAAAGTAAATTTAAATTCTTCAGTTGCTTCTTTGTTACAGACACTTGCAGATTAATGTTGTATCTTAGCATCAAGATATGGGAGTTCTATCATGTTCAAGAAGTTGTAGTCCTGAATAAATAAAAAACTTCACTTCTTCACTTGATGTAGCCAGCAAGCAAGCCAGTCTTCATGTCAGGCTCTTTTAATCATTACAAGTTTTGTTAAGGAAGACATAATTACAACGATGACAGTTAATAATTCGTTCTTGAAAACCTTGGAGTCAAGTGACTTTGATTTGGGTGATAAAGAGATGACAGTGTAATGAAGCTCCTTCTGCAAAAGCTAAGACAGCAGTGATTCAGAGGGTAAATGGGTATTACTGCTTTTTACCTACGTGTGGGAGTGACTTTAACAAGATGTAATTTAGCTGTATTAGTATTTCTTCACAAGCATTATAATTAGTGATAACCTAGGTCACAAATCTGTTTTATTGGGATATATGGATCCTACTCTGGTATGACCTACCTGGAGGACATAGGCTGTTCATTTCTGCATCTTAACTTAGATTCAATTTCATAAAGCTGCAGTTACAGAAATAGATTTATTTACAAATAATAAATTCATGATTGAGAATTAAGAATCTCTACCAGTGTCCATCACTGGCATAGAGAAATGTTCCACCAAGTATCATTGTATTCTTAGAAAGATGCTGCAGCTAATACAATCTAACCAAGAAATAAAGACACATGCCTACATGATGGTGTGAATGTCATTTGGTTTCCTCAACATATTCTTTAAGATAGGCTTTTCTATTGGCTTTGACCCTTTCTTTTTCAAGAACTGTTTATAAGTGAGATAATTTGGGAAATAAGGGGGAAAATCAAGCATATTGCTGCAGTGAAGTTGTACACACACTTCATTTTACAACTGTCAGCAGGGATTTTACACAGGGATGAGGTAAATATAGATCTCTACTCTGTGAGCTGAGGGGAAGAAATAAATGACAGCTATTTTAAAAGCAAATTGAAGAGGGCATCTCAGAGCATATTGTAGTGTGATGAGGCTAACTTCCTTCCCTTTGGAGTTTGTTTATGAAGTGTTAGTTTTAATTTGCAAGGAGTCTGAAATCAAACCATAGGAGAGATTGACATCTGACATTGAACTTGTGCTTTAAATGGCCACATAGCTGCAAGAAGCATGCTGAATTGAAAGGCAGCTATGACACTCTAAATGCAGACTGACCATAACAGACCTGCAACCCTAGTTCTAAGGCACAGGATAAACCTGCTGGGTTTAGAAGGTTAAATGATTTATTTTGAGAACTGTTACACCCTGCATTGCACCCAGTGTGCTCAGTACTGGTTGAGCAGGGCAGCTGGAGAGCAGCAGTTAGTATCCAGCCCTTTCTTTGAGGCAATGAAAAGCAACATAGATCTCCTGCATAAGGAGAGCTGAGGAATAAGACAAATTCCTGAACGTGTTGTAGATTAGGAGAGGATCTTGAACAGTTCCTTGAATCTCAGTTGGCCATTTAACAAGCAGAGGCAAAGCTAGCAGTGCTCTCTGTACCTTGTACACATCTGCACCCCTAAACTCAGTGCATGTTAAATGCTTCCCTTGCCTCAGTTACAATTCCCAAGTGGAAAATAGTATTTTTCTTTATACTTTTAACCTACTAACTAATTCATAAATGTGTGGGAGATGGGGAGGGAAGTTACTGCAGCTGAAATTTGTGTTTTAGCGCCATAGTGAAGCCAGGAGGGAAAGTCTGGAAAAAGCACCAAATCCTTCACTTGTTGAAATTGGCTGAAGCTTTCCCATTAACTTTAACATGGCAGGCTGCCATTGAGGATGGGGTCTCATTGAGAAGATACATGCTTTATATTGTGAAGGCTTGTCAACATTTACTCACACATTTCAGAATTATTCCTGTTTTATTCTGTAAATTGCCCATGCTTTACCCGCAAGTTTACTTGTAAGTAGCCTTGAGTGATGGTTACAGGTCGTTCTAGTTGAGATCAGCATTGGTACCTGTTAATCTGCAGAGACACTGACGTTTTTGGTTACTGTCTGTGATGACCAAAAAAACCCACAATGACATTCCAGGTCTGTCTTGCAGCAGCAGCTTTGGTGTCCATTGAAATACATTAACTATTCTCACTCAACAGTACATGTGTTGTGTGGATTCATAAGCACAGCCACATCGAGTAACTCAGCAATTCCTGCTGGAGCTCTGTGGCTGCTTGGCTCCTCTAGCGTGGTGTGTTCTCCATCAGCATTTCAGCCTGCATCTGTCAAAGCATGTTTGTACATTCAGACACTTAACATGCTGTAGTAGTGCTGCAGAAAGGAAAGGTCAAAACTGTTTTAAGTCATTAAGGTTAGTGGCATGGATTTTTAGTGTGAGGGTTCAACACTTTTTTCACTGAAATGGTTTCAAAAAATTGTTCCTAGCAACATTGCAGTTAGCAGCTTTGTGATTAGTGACAGCTGTCAAAATTTTAAAAAGAGTTTTTGGAAAGTAGTTTTGGAAAATATGAATTTCTGGAAGGTTGAACTAGAAGTTCTTGACACAGTTGAGCTCAGTTTTCTAGGCCTTGTTAAGAATTGTATCTCCTCTAGCTCAAATTTAGCTATTGAAGAATTGCATGTAACCTGTTGTTGCCACCAGAGTGGTCACTGTACTCTTCAGAGAGAACTGGCCAGCACCAAGGATAACTCTTCACACCTGCTTTCACTGCTTAGGACTGCCTCCAGCTGTGTTCATCTCTGATGCCTGAAGCAAGATGCTCAGGTTGGAGAAGGCAACCTCTTAGTGTTTATTGTTTAGGTGTATCCCAGAGAGTAACTGCTCTGTTCATTGGTATTAACTAAAAATAAATTGACCTATACATTGGAGAGGTTTTGGATAGTTAGCTTTTTAAAAACCATCCCTTGTGTATATGAAAGTGCTCAGCAAGCAATTCACAGTATCCCAGAATGGCGTATCCAAAATAAATGGTTCACTTGCACCAGGTGCTTATTTCTTCTCCCCATTTGTCTATAAAGGGTGCCTACAGCAATGGTGTCAGGCTTAGACAGGAGATTTGAAATCACAGAGTCTTAAAAGTTTCTAGGAAATTCAGAGGCATGCAGGATGCATCCTGCACTGCATGAGCAAAACCAAAAAGTTGGCTGCTAATGGAACATGCCCAACAGTATCTGTGGTTCTCAGTGCTGAGCATGGGAATAACAGAGACTCAACTTAAAGCTTGCAGTCCAAAAAAAGCTCTTCTTAATAATTCAGCATTGTTTTAGCTTGCTGTGTATATAAGTGTTGCTTCTTAGTGTCCTCTTTTTCTTCTGGTCTTTCAAGTCTGCTTCAGTGTTCTGCTCTATTTTGATTTTTGCATTTCTTTGTAGCTGCCATTACTGTAAGTTTTGGAGGCAGTTAGCAATGCACCAAACCCAGTTATAATACAGGTACTGTACACAGAAGCTGTGTTCCTAAATTTCATGGAATGTTTTAAAAACATTTTGCATTGGCTTCTCATCTGCTATCTCCACCTGAGAGCATCTAATTTGTAAATCAAAGAGGTGATGGAGAGTTGATGTTGCTGCTTCCTAGGCAAATTCCTTAGTAGCAGAGATCCCCACATAAGCCAGCAGCCTTGCTCCTGAGCAACTGAATCTTTCTAATAAAAAGAGTACTACCTCTTCATAAATATATAAGTCAAAGTAATAATGAACATCGGCTCTTAAAGAAAAAATCCATTAAACTGAATTGTTTAGTCAAATAATTAGTAAGGAATTAAAGCATCACCATAACATAATTTTAAAATAAAAACCCCTTATTTTTCTTGTTGAGGCAAAGCTATATATTATGTACATTTGAAGTTGATCTGAATGTGTTTATAATCCATTTTGTGGAATTTTTTCCAAGAAATTTTGAGTAAAACTGGACGTTTTAATTATACATGTTTTTAAGAATACCAGTGCAGTTGATGGGATCTCCTACTCATTGCAGAGACAATAATTCTGCATGCAAAAAAATTGTGTTGCTGTTGGGATGCTAACTTTTAAATTCATATTTTGTATGAATTTCATAAACCACGTAAAAATGTTGGAAAATTTGTGCAGTGACAGTGTAAAAAATATTTTAAATTACTACATATTCTCCTTGTGTATACAGCCAAGAGTGATTCTCTATTTCAAAATATGTAATTGAATAGAACTATTAACTTGCAATGTTTATTATGTTCTCCAGCCTCACTTATGAAATTTTAGCCATACTAGAGCTAAAATTACACATCTATTACTAATTTATAAACAGTGTTATGTTATGCTGTACCTTATTATTTCAGGTCATGGCTAAAATTTCAGTTAGTGTTCTCTGGAGGTTTGGTTAGAAAATTCCCAAATTTAGATTAGAAGCTCATGAGGGTGTTGGAAAATTTGAGGGTAAAAAAAAATATGAATGGTGGTGTTTGGGAAGAGGGGAGTAGTAAAGCTTTATTTAGGTATTTATGAAACATGATTTCACATGTCTAGAAAGACAAGTATTACACTTCACTGGTCCTTCAGAAACAAGCTAAAAGGATTTGAAAGTCTTTGAGCTCTAGGGGTTCATGACAGACCTGAACTCTATATGAAAGCATATATGATGCTTTCAGAATAATAAGTTTTGACCTTCAGTTCCAAAAACTTGTTACCCTCAATGGAAGGGGCACAACATACAATTTGGGACTTTTATTCTGTAATTTGAATATGCAAAGATGCATTTACAAGATTGTCTTCTTTACACTCTTTGAATTCAAATTATTTGGTTTTATAGGACTTGGAGGAAGCTAGAAAGAGCTGTTAAGATGTGAATAAGATAAAATGGCATAAAACTCAAATTCCATCAATTTTTATATGCTTATGCTCTGATATTTTTTCCTCCAATGTTGTCACATTAAACTCTCCATCTCACAGTGCTACTTTGACATTATAGTGTACCCCTGTCTGTCCTACCTAAAATTTCTTGCTCATTTAGTTCATCTCCTAATTCTTTGCTTCCAGCAGAAAAAAAAGCCATTTTCCAACACTGGTATTTTGCCCATGATTTAGATTTCCAGTCTGCATTGTCAGAGAAGAGGCTGTGTATATGTAGTTGGAAGAGAATAAGAATCACCTGCTCATCTAGTCTTACAAACAAATAAAAATGTCCCACATTACCTCCTTCAGGATACTTTCTTTGATTTTTAGCTTTGCTTGTATTTTGTCTTGCTTGTATTCAGTTTGTGAATTAATGACAAGTTAAAATACTTCTGTTGCAAAATAATTTCTTAAATGACAGAAATATTGAGCAAGATTAAGATGTTTTAATCTTTCTCCTGTCTGTATGAGTAAATAAATAGACTTGTCACTAGAGATCTAAAGCCAATGACACAGGAGACAGGAGAGAACATGTTATATTATATATCATGGGTGAACAGGAGCTCCAAAGAGGTTCTACATTTTACAGGCTATAGAGATGGAGATTGAAGTGAGATAGTCAGTAGAGCCACAGAGATTTTTAGAAATGACAGCCCAGATATTTTATTTTAATTAGTTTTAAGTCCAATTGAGAAATTGGCATGCCAGGAAATAAAGGTTCACATGTGTCTAGTAGTTATTCCAAGGAACAAACTCAGGTTTGGAAAAGTTCTGTGGAGGAGAAGCTCTCATTCCTGCGCAGCTGCACAGACACAGTGGGACTAGAACTAGGACTCCAGGAGAGACATAGAGGCAATGAACCTCTGCAGAGGGACTTGTTCCTGGATCCTTTTGCTGGATTGAATTCACTGTGCTGCATCCTGCTCCTCTTACCTTACAGTCTCAAGAATGCTGTTTAGCAACATTAGCATCTTGAATAAGCACGTGGGCTTTTTTTAATGGCATGATGAGAATATCACCCCAGAATAATCCTTTTCTTACACCCAGTAGGGCTTGCTTGCAAGAATAGTCTCCTGATTACTTCAGCAATAGAACCAAGAGAAATAGTAACATCTAGGTTCTGTACCAAAGTGTGCAATACAGGATCATGTCTTTTTTCCTTATGAGTTTTGTTTGAGTATAAATCATAATGATTGTTTTGATTTTCATGACCTTCCATAAGTATTGCTGGCAAAGATAAATGTTTTGCTTGGGTTATGCATTGAAATCTGTGATATTTAAGAGCAGTATTGATCTATAAATATCCTAAATGCATAAGCATATTGATTAAGCAATTCTTTATTCCTGTGTCTGCATAAATTAACTTTGAGCAGCATGGTTAATGCACTTCCAGAGAATGGCAGACTTTACTTTGGGTTCATTTACAAAGATTTAAAAGTTAAAGGTAGTGTGTGTCAGAAGTTTTGCTGCATGCATTTAGGTATGCTAAATGCATAGGATCAGTGTATGTCTGATTGTTTTCTTTCTTACTTTTTTAAATTGTATTTTCTGTGGCTTTGTTTTTCTTTTCCATGCTGTGCAGAATGGGTTGCTTGTGTGAGGTCCAGTTTCCTGGTTTTGTGCTACCTGCATGATGTGAAGAATATCCTGCAGCTTCATGACCTAGCCACCGGTGCACATCTCAAGACTTTTCCCCTAGAAGTTGGTAGTATTGTGGGATATAGTGGCCAAAAGAAGGACACTGAAATATTCTACCAGTTTACTTCCTTTTTATCTCCAGGTAAGATTTTTTTTGTCTCATGTTATTGTTCCTTTTCCCGAGAACAGTATCTTTCTCATTTTTTTGTAGTTTCCACCCATATTAGCAGTGATTGTGCACATAAAAATGTATCAGTCTTTGATTCATCAAGCCTAAATAATGTGCCTGCTAGTATTTGAGACACCTTCATTAAGACTAAAGACTGACTTGTACTGGAGATAAAATTGTAGCATTCTCACAGTTCTTGCTTCATACACCAAGACAGAAGGTGAAAACCTCAGTAAAAGATAATTGTTAATGTGTTTAATGTGATTTTTAATCACAATTTTAAAGAACATTGATAAAAGTCACAGAAATTGTTCTCTGATAGTTTTATGATTCATTTATGCATAGCCTTATTTGAGCATCCTTACTCCTTACAGACCTGCAAAGCTGGAGCTGTCCAAAGCATTACATAATACAGGTGTGGCAAAACAGTAAATATTCTAGGATTTTGCATAGGAAGGGAGTTTCTACACAATTGTCAATCTAGTACCTGGCAAGAAAATGTATTTACTGTTCACTCTTTTTTTTTTCTTTATGGCCCAGACAATCAATACCTAATACAAGACGGGATTCAAATATGAAGGGGCAGATAGGTTTCAGCATCTTTATCTCCTTCCAAGGTTTTGTATCATAAATGTGTTTATAGCATCTGACCTATGTTTTTGCTTTTTCAGTTAGAGCACAGCAACATTACATTGCAAATGACTGTAAAATATTTCAGATAAGTTTGCTGGTTTTGCTAGAAAGGATTATGTCAAATTATCAAAATTAGGGTTTGATCTTAGCAGATAAGAAGTGTATGAATTGCCTATTGTCTTACTGTTTACATAAACAGAAATATGATCTATTTTCAGTTCCTCTTTTAAACAACGTTCAGATTGTTGCAGCCATTGCAGCTGGAGAGTAGCTTGAGGACACTCTTGCATTTATCTCTAACCTTGTCCAGCTTGATGGTTCATAGTTGACTTGCCCACATTGTGGGCCAGAAGTTGCCAGTTTTACAGGCCTGCACCATTCGTCCCAGCTGATCCAGTAGAGTCTCTGCAGCTGCTAAAAATGTGTAGAGGAAGAGCCCAGATCTGTTTTAGCCTGTGGCTTTCCAGCTGGCCAGCAATAGCTGCTCTCACTGCCTGCTGGTTGCTTAGGCAGATTATTTTTCTCCTTTTCATTGATTTCCTTAGCATCTACAAAGAATTCACTGTGGCATAGCTCTGTTAACTGGGGCAGAGTGACCTGGAATCTGGAAGAAAAAGGGGAGGTAAGAAATGTGGGGTAGACTGTATGAGGATAAGGAAAGAATGAGAAAAGCAGACCAGAAAGGTAATTTTTAGGTAGGTTTATTTTAGTTTGTGTGCAACCTCTGTTCACCTCATCAGTGGAATAATCATAAAAAAGGTATGGGGCTGATCCTTGGTTAACCTAGATATTCATACTTTACTGCGTGAAATCAATATAAATTGCAACTGTATTAGCTTGGACTATTATTTTTTTTCTGACAAGAAACAAATTAACATACTCGTGTTTAATACCTACAGCAAAAGTAATTATAACCATACATATGAAATAATGAATAAAGGAGTTCTAAACCCATATATGCTGACACCATAAAATATTTTCTGTTATTCCCTGAAAAATACGGCTATCCCTGCTGTCCACTCTGGTATGATGCTTAGGTGACCACTGGCATTTTACATTTATTTAGTACCCAGCAAAACAATTAAAAATACTGCAATGGTTTTTTATCTTAACTGCTGTGACACTAAAAATAGTACAAGAGATGCAGTAGCAGGGGTTGAATTGCATGTTAGTGTAACATTAGGTTGATTTGCTCTGGAAATGCAGTCTGTGACTGTGCTTATTCTTCATCATGTGGTTTGCTAAGATGTGGGAATTCTGCCTGCTCTGTGTGCAGTGTTTGCCAGTACATTGCTCAGCTTGGGCAGCTGCCTGTGTGTCAAACAGCTGTTCTGCTGTTGCTGTCTGGAGGGCTGTCTGGATCTGATCTTTAAGGGAAATGCTGCCTTAATGCTGGTTTGGACCTATCAGCCTGATTAGGCTTGCTAATCATTTTGTGATAAATTAAAAAAAATCCCAGCAGACTATGGTAGTCCTACTTTTAGTCCCCTGTTAATTCACTGTTATGGAAAAAGGCTTTATCAATTGCTAGAAATGGTTGTTTACATCTGCATTTGTTTACCAATCTCTATCTTCCTGATTTTCCAGTCTGTAAAACTAACTTAAAGAGGCAATTCCCTAGTATCAGATAAATTTCCTCATTATTTCATGTTTTAGTCTGTATTAATTTCATAGTTATAATCTTTGTAGTAATTACTTCTATTTCTTGAATGTATCTGTAATACACAGAATACATCAGGATTTCAATCAAGTCCTGTCCACCTTGGTTAATTTTATTACATTGAGGATCCCAGTAGAGTGCTTACTGCCATACCTTTTGCTGTTCTTTTCCCTCATATATGTTCTACATTTTGCAGGGACCAGTTTGTTGTAAAGGAGAAAAACAAAGAATAATTAACACTCAAGTTAGTTTATGTATCACATGTATCTGTAGTACAGGCATGAATACTGGGATTTTTTAGTATGTTGACCAGTGTGCAAACATGATAGTCACGTTGTATGACACATACTTAAATGTTATGAGGGTTGAATGACAGGAAATATGTTTTATAGTTTGAATGCAAAATTATTCATGGTTAATTACACATCTGTGTAGTGTCTAGATAGCTGCATTCCTTGTGATTTGGCCTCTGCTGCAACCTAGAAGTTCTGTACTATTTATAGACATAAGTTTTCTCGTGGTCACAATCCTTTGGAAATCATACATACAACTCAAGGGAAGTTGTCTTCAAACTTGCAGGATCAAGATGTAAGAAAAGCTACTCAAGACAGATTTTGTTCAGTTCCATTGGTAACCTATGCTAGTCTGCCACAAGTTCAAGTGAATGTTTAGGCTTTCTGTTAGCTGGGCCATTTAAATTTTAATTTCAAATACTTGTAATAAGAAGAACATTGTTGACCTGAGTGAAATTCTTGATGTATTTATTCTCAGTCTGGTGAATGTAAAAGGGAGTGTTTTAAATTTGACTTTACATTTCTTTCTTCTAACATTATTGTCCTTAATAAGTCCTTTCTAACTTTATGTGAATGATTTTTTCCCCTATTTTGCTTAAGCCCCCCTGGCTTTGTGTGAGTGGTGAGAATTACTCTTTCTGCACAGAAAGCCTTTGCACCCTCCCTAGATGAAATGCATATATGTAAGTGTTAAATTGCGTAATAAATGAAAAAGTGTGTCCAAAACTGCTGATTTCCACCCTGCTGAGTTACCTCTCCCATTCGTGACTCCATCACAGTGCCTAAACTGACATCTTTTTAATGATGGATGTGTACTAAGCTGACATGCTTGCATTGTATTCTGTATTTTAGGTATTATATATCACTGTGATCTGACCAAAGAGGAACTGGAGCCAAGAGTTTTCCGAGAAGTGACTGTTAAAGGATTTGATCCTTCAGTTTACCAGACAGTTCAGGTAATAAACATGAACGCTCCTGTCTTGCTCTAATCACCTGTGCAAGAGCTCAAGACAACTGGACTTGGCTGTTGGTGAGGAGGTTTGCTTTAGAACTATGCTTGGTTTTGAATTGAAATACTATTGTAGGTGCTCTAAAGGCTCAGACAAGTATATCAGTGTGGTAGCGTGGAGACTCCTTTGGAGGTGCCTATTACACATAGTGAAGGTGTATAAGAGTTAGCTAAATTTAAGGTTTATAAAGTTAAGAGAAATTACTTCAGTGGAAAACAGTGTAAACTACAGATTATGTGGAACTGGTTCAGGAGAATACAGGGTTCTTCACAGACAATTGCTTTGACCTCATAACAAGTATTGTTACTAAAAAGATTGTACAGAATATACATTTCTAAGTAGTAAATGAGCTTTCCACTAAACACAGCTTTAGTAAGACCCTGATAAAATACTATGCCCTGGTCAGGACTTTTAAGACAGGTATGGAACTTGTAGAGAGAGTTCATGGAAATTTGTTGAAATCATAGAATTATTTAGGATGAAAAAGACCTTTTAACAGCAAATCCAACCATAAACCTAATATTGCCAAGTCCATCACTAAACATGTCACTAAGTGTCCATCTGTTTGTCTTTTAAAAACATCCGGGGATAGTGACTCAACCAAATCATTAGGGGTCGAGAAAAACAGTCATTATATTGGGATGCTTAGCATATTTAAGACCTGCAAATTTATAGAATAAATACTGGAGGGTGGATTCATTTTTTTATATGTAGGATGCTTCCGTCCTCTGACTAAGAGTAAGAATGGAATAGAGGCTTTTTCTTTCTATAGACAAAGGCATAACAAAATCTAGTGCCAAAAGTGGAACTTTAATAAGCTTAGCCTACAAAAAGGTGAAATTGTAGAAGGTAAGCAACATAAAGTTGGAGTCTTCCAAAAGAGATTAGATACTTCTTTTAATATCTTATTTTTAATTTTGCCTCTGACACATGCCAAGGCACATTCTCTAAAAGCATAAAGGCAGTAGTATGTGTACATGAGGTGGTTGTAAACAGCCCCATCTGTTTGTCTCTGCATCTCCAGACAGAAATAAGAGTGTGGTAGAGAACAATTTGCTGGAAATGTTCTCACAGAGAATGCATTTTTGCTGCTTCACTCAGATTCATTAAGGGTCTTCCTCAGGATAACTTTAGGGCAGAGTGAGCTGGATCAGAAAAAGAAAACTGCATTCCCTTTAGGAAAGAACTTGGTACAATTGTAATGCTGCCATCAAACCCAGAAGGATAATAATGAAACACAAATACCTGTGTAATTAAAAAGGGTATAGAAGAGGTTGCTGTGAATTAGAAATAATGTATTTTTCTAGTAAATCAAATTATATAAAATAAATGTCTGAAAAAATAAAATCTCGTTTTACACTTAAATCAATTGCATGCTAAATTAAGGTAAAGTAGAACAGTAATACAAATCATTTCAAGGAGGAAGCATGCTGTTGCTATGCCCTTGGAAACCTTCACTTTGTAAAGCACTTGCAGAGTGCTTGCATTACTGCTAGGCTGTAATGTGGTGGAAGTCAGTATCACTGTTCCTAGTTTTCTCCTTGGCTTCTGCTCAGTTCCAGCTCTAGGGAAACGTGACCTGTGTAGTTACACTGGGATCAGTGCTTATGAAGAGCACTCTTGGCTCACCAGTCATCCAGTTTTGCCTTATACCAACAAATGACCTCAATATGGCAACCTCTTGGAAATTAGTTTTTGATATGTTTCATTCAGATCCATGGAGAAACCTCAGTTGAGCTGTGAAAAAGGCTGTTTGCCAAGGCCAGGGCTGGGACTGCCTGCTCAAGTTTGTAGGAACTGAGCCTGTCAGTGCTGCACAGGTCAGTGCTGCAGAGATGGACTCCAGTCTTTGTTTCCATTTGTGTGGTCCCACTTAGAGCCTTGGTGGTGCTTCTGCTTGGAGGAGGGAAAGGGGATGGAAGGGTATCAAAGCAGGGTATAAAAGGCTGTCAACCTAAATGAATACATCGCCATTTCAAAACACAGACAACATTGCAGGGAACTGTGAAAAAAATCTAAAATAAGAATGCAAGAAATATATTGAAAGTAGGCAAACCCTGATTATTATTGGAGAATGAGCAATGCTGCAGAATCTATTTAATAATTGTAATTTCCATCCGAATTACGAACTAGTAAAGGATAATGTTGCTGACTGTCCTAATCCATGTCCTTAATGAAAGGCAGGTCTCCTGCCAAGGTTCTTTCTTTATTCTCATATACCTGAAGAAATACCTACTAATACCAGCAATCTTCCCAGCTTTGCTGTGTAGCATGTATGAAACTGTAATTAGTTCTTCTTCAAAAGTCTTTGAATATAACAGGGTCAAGATTTGAACTGAAATGTAAGGTGTCATGTGTATATGAAACCTGAATTAATGGCAATTGGAAAATTGCCACAGTGCCTGGTTTTGGTCTTTCAAATCCAATCTACAGTATTTGGTATATGTTGCAAAGTGCAAGGGTAGACTAGTAATAAAGTTTACTACACTAAGAAAATTTGTGGTAGAGCTGCTGCTTTTTTTATACCTAGGGCTAAGATCTTACCCTTGGACAACCCAAACTAAGAACAAATTAGCCAGCTTGCACTGAAGGGAGAGCTGTTTCAACACACCTGTATTTTGCACCAGGATAGAGCATGTTTGTAAGTTATTGGCTCCATGTGACACCCTGCAAGTACAGTCTAGTTTATTGTGCTGTAGCTTGTATTTATGTCGTTACCTTGAAAGACTCTGTGGCCTTTGTGAAAAAGTCAAACTGTTTAAAATGCTTGCTACACATAAAAAATTTATCCTGGCTGCTTTTGTTAAATGACACATTAAGTTGTATTAATTACTCTTCCTCTGCCAAGCACTTCTTAAATTTGCTTTTCTTCCCTGCGTACTTCCATCTATCACAATGACAGACTTTTCCAGGAAATAGCCTGGGATGGGCTTTACAGAAGGAAAAAACACTTTTATAGGAGCTTAAAAACAGCACTTGCCCTAAGATGTTTACTGTGTTAATAACTCAACTGTTGCTTTAAATAAAAGCATTTTATTTAAATAAAAGTATTTTATCTCTGTAAAGTTGCCAACTATGTTCTTATATGCCTCTCCATGTTAACACCTCACAGTGACACTTAATCATGGATAAACAGTCTTCTGGTGTGGCTCACAGCACACCTACTTTGAGGCTGGTGTGTAGGCTTTTAAGTGTTAAAATTGCAGCAATAAAAATGTTGATTGGCTCCTTTTACCATTCTTTAAATACCCTCCAGTACTTAAAATGCTTTGAGATGAACCAAAAATAGATGTTGCTATTGACAGATGCACTTTGGATTAGCTCTTGCAGAAGGTGAAATTCATAACACAACTTGGTTTTACAACTTAGTTTGATTAAAAAAGCAGCTGCTGTTTAGATACTGCAGCACAGATGCATGAAGCACTGGTCTTAAAAAATATATTTCTGTTTGTGCTGGAATGAATTTCCACCTTTCTTTTGCAGAAATTACTTTTGCAGGTAAAATCATTGTCATGAGAATTTTATTCTTTTCTTGCTCACTTTCACTCCCATCACCAAGCCATTGCAGTACTGATTTCAAGTTATGAGGCATTGATAGGGAAAATTAATCTACAGTCATTCTCATTCCAAGTGGAACTTTACACCATACAGTTTGGCACAGTGATTAATCTCTGCTTCAGGAAAATACAACACTCAGAGAAGATGAGTCAGGCTTGAGATTGACTGGCAGAGAAACTTGTGCACAGCACCTGCCCATGCTATTCCTGGCTCTTGCTGTTGCTGGTGGTGTCATTCCATGAGCATTAGATTCCCTCATTAATATAAAAATAACAGAGGAAAGCAGTGTCCTCTGTAAACTGTAGTAAGCTCAACCTGCTAAGCAATGCAAGAGCTGATGCTATAATTAATCTCTGTTTTTTTCGGTGTGGTTATAGAGATTGTCTTAACATAGTTTTTTTTTTCCCCTTACCCACATATATATCGTAGAATCAAAGCATGGTTTGAGTTGGAAGGATTTCAAAGATCATCTAGTTCCAACCCCACTCCCATGGGCAGAGACATCTTCCACTAGACCAGGTTGCTCAAAGTTCCATCCATTCTGGCCTTGAACACTTGCAGGGATCATGCGTCCACATCTTCTCTGGGCAACCTGTTCCACTATCTCACCACCCTCACAGTAAAGAATTCATTCATAATTTCTCGTCTAGACTTTCCTTCTGCTGTTTAAGCCAATTTCCTTTCTTCTATTGCAATATGCCCTTGTAAAAAGTTCCTCTCCAGTTCTTTTATAGGTCCCTCTTAGGTATTGCAAAGCCACAGTTAGGCTACCCCAGAGCCTTTTCCTGAGCACCCCCAACTTTCTCAGCCTGTCTTCATAGGAGGGGTGCTCCAGCCCTCTGATCAGCTCCATGTGTCCCCTCTGGCCTGCTCTGACATGTCAGTGTCCCCATGCTGGGCGCCCCAGAACTGGGTGCAGTGCTCCAGGTGGGGCCTCACCAGGGTGACCTGCTGGCCATGCTTCTGTGGATGCAGCCCTGCACACAGTTGGCTTTCTGAGCTGTGAGTGCACTTTGCTGGGATACACTGAGTGTCTGGTCAGCCAACACCCCAAGTATTTCTCCTCAGGGCTGCTCTGAGTCCACTTCCACCCAGCCTGTATTTGTGCTTGGGATTGTGTCAATGCAAGTGCAGGAGTTTGCACTTGGCCTTGTTGAACTTGATGAGGTTAACACAGTCCCACCTCTCAAGCCTGCCAGGGTCCCTCTCGTTAACATCCCTTCCCTCCAGCATGTCCACTGCACTGCACAGCTTGGTGCCAGCAAACTTGCTGAGGATACTCTCAATCCTCTGTCCATTTTGCTGACAAAGGTGTTAGGCAGCACCAGCCCAAATGCCAGCCCCATTGACCAGAACTCAAGTGTAACTTTCTATTTTAATAGATCAATGTAAGTTGTGAGATCATTTAAATCTATTTGCTGAGACAAAGCACTCTCATACCAGGGAACTGAAGGCATGTACTTGCAACTGATTCTGAGCAGAGACAAATAATTTTCCCCTTTTCTACAGAGGACTAAGTAATTTTGGCATAATTTTCATCCCTCTCCTAAGAATCCATCACAACCAAAAAGGGGTTGATTTTTGAAGAGTTGGACTTCCTTTCTTCTCACAGTATTTGGGGTTTGAATCCTGCCTTGATCTCATGGGATGGGAGGATAGAATTAATGTTTGGGGAAAACAAGTTGCTTATTGTTGTTTGTTTCTATTTTATTCCTTTTATTTCCTTGAGGTTTTGTATTACAGTAAGGAAGAAAATGAGTTCAAGAAGCTTTGGACAATACTTTCAGGCACGTGGTGTGACTCTTGGGGATGGTCCTCTGCAGGGCTAGGAATTGGACTCAGTGATACTTGTGGGTCCCCTCCAGCTAAGCATATTCTGTGATTCTGTGAAATATTGGTGGGAAGAAGGAATGTGACAAACACCACAGTTCTAGTGCTTGCCACAGTATGGCAGACACCTGCTCTCTTGCAGGGGGGAAATAAGCTTTGAGTCACTTCTTTCAGAGCCCCCAGGAAGGAGGTTGAAAGCTTTGGCTCTGATCTCACCTAGTGCGTTGGCACCAAGGCACCAGTCTCACTCTGGAGGACATCAACAAAATCACAGTGACAACTGTGACAGCACTGGCAAGTTGCCTGTGGAATACAGTATCTTACACCCGTGGCATGTGATTGTTACAAACACCACATTAGTCTGCCATTACCTCTTCTAATTGGAGGTCAGTGAAACACTGAAAATGTAGTGCTCTAGTTTAAAGGCCTTTGTAGTTCTTGAAAGCCAAGAGATTGTATATTAAATATGTCAAATATTTGCAGCCACATTACCCTCCTTTTTAAGGAAGGAAATTGTCAGAATAAAGGACTTTACATCTAGATAGAGTATCAAGAGATGGATTTCTTATGATGACCTTAAATGCTCTTGAACTTTGAAATCCATATGCTGGAGTAGCAGAATAGCAGTTGGCTCTACATCCATTATAATTTAAGTATAATGCAATTCAGATATTCCTTAGGTATCTGGAGTAGGAACCACATCTTTCTATTCCAAAGAGGATGAAGTGATAGACTTTGCATTGCTTTCTTCACCAATCTAGTTCAAATCCTACTTTAAGGTCTAAATGTCTGGATTTGTTCTGTCCCCTTCTTATATACCCTGGGGGTTGATGCATAGTTAGGAATTTGGGAGCTTTGGTTCAGCAGAATGCAGAACAATGGAAATGTGGTTTGGGATGCAGGCGAGTGCAAACCTTCTCTTAGGAAGAATTAGTACACTACTAACTACACAATGTGAAAACAATACTAAAATATTTTTAAATACTCTTTGTGTTCATTTGTATTGTCATATAGGCTTTGAGATTCAGTAGTTCCAAACTTTTAATAGTAAATTGTTTATTTTTCTGTTGAGTGTCTAGGGAGCTGGAGAGCTTCTTAAAATGGAAGCGTCTGTAGAACCGTCATGCTCTAGACTTTCTAAAAATGTTCATTTGTTTCAAGCATGCAAGAGAAGTGATTGCTTAGTAGTTTAACTAAAGCTCATTATGAAAGACTATTCCTGCACCTTACTCAGTAGAATTTTGTTTGAACTTGCAGTGATTTGTTTTCCACTTTTCTAGTGAAGGGAGATGTTAGTTGGCTTACTTAATCCCAAGAAGCTGCATTCCACACTCTCTCAGAATTGCTTAAAACACGAGGTGAAATAGCACAGACTTGACAGACCTGTAAGCATTAAACATAGTGTTTATGGTGAATTGAATTCCTCTTTGCACCCAGGAGTTTTAAACAAGAGCTTAAGGAATTGTAGTGGAGCTTAAAGGATTGCCTCACATGTCTTGAATGATTGCATTGTTGATTGTAAATAAAAAATAGTTTTGATTTTTACAGTAAATGGGAAAATACATTTTGCCATCAAAAAGTCATTCACTCAGACAGCTTAAATAAACACATGTGTTGAGGTCTTCAGGAAGCTCAGTAGGTAGATTCTTTGCTGATATAGAGATATTAAAATGATAATGTTGTAGTAAAAATACTTGGGGTTTGTCTTCCTTCTAAAAAGTCACTGAAGAATTTCTTCCCTTCTATTTTTCCTGGAACTTTCATATTCACTTCTCTGATTGAACTCACCTCCACTAATTAAGCATGAACACATTGCTATTTTAATTAACTCTCTTACTCACAGGGTAAGTAAGAATTCTGTTTAATGTTCCGCAGTGGGAATCTACTTCCAACTTTTCTTCTCCCATTTGTATAGGCTTATCAGTGTTATTTCTCAAAGGTAGGGAATGTTATTAACTTCATTCTACAGGAACAGAAACATTCAGGATGAAATTTGTCCATGGCTTCACATTGATGAGGTGTTGCTCTGGGGATATGGTTTGCTGTTCTAATGGCAGTGGTTTGCTGATCCTCAGAGTTGAGTTTTCAGATGTGGATTGAAAACCTAATCAAGAATGGTTATTAAAATCTTACACAAATAGTTCAGAGAACTTCAGCATCAATAAAAAGCCCCCTCTTGATATGTCTAATAGTAATAAAGCCTGACAGCACACAGTCTTTTGATCATTATAGTGTTTGTGTGTCTTGTACAGTGCAGATTGAATGGCCAATACCATCAATGATAGGAGGGTCAAACACAGAATAGTTCCACAGAAAAAAATGCTCTAAAGCCTCTTTATAGCTGTTTAATTCTTGCTTAAACCAAGTAGTGATAAAAATGGGAAATTTCAGCATAGCCCTCTACTGAAAGAAAAAAGTGATAGCTGCCCCTTTTCTCACTAAGAGGATAAATGTCAAACTTTGGCGTGCCAGCATTGTTCAGAATGAGAATGCTCCTCTGCAGAATGGGAATATTTCTATCCATCTGCCCACCCATCATTTTGCCTCATGGAGCCTGGCTGGTGGGGTGGGGTTTAATTGTGATGATAATGCTGTATTGAGGACAGATTGCTCTGGGACCACAATCATTAGTTTTATTCAGCTGGCAAAGATCATTAGATGATGGCAGTTGTCAGTCATCACTGGCAGAGGCCAGCATTCGAGCCACTGCCCTAGCAGGGAGACACACTGGCTGCCTTTACTAGGCCTCCAGGAAATCAGACTTTTCTGGTTGTGTTTTTCAGTACTGTGCTAGCAGTGTCATGTAAGTGCATTTAATAGTCATTAGGTTTCCTAAGAAGGGGATTTGCTCTTAGGAAAAGTTATATACCCAGGTATATATCTGTCTGTGCCATAGGACAGTGTTTAAATTCAAACAAATGTCCAGAAGAGTAGCAACTATAGTAATTTATTTGTTAGTGAGGCTCATATTACTTGAAAATAAAATGTTGGGCATTCTGTTGATAGGTGTTTGCACATCTGTGTTATACATATGGGCAAGTTTAAAAAATGTTTTCTTTGGTTTTAACATGTAAATGTTTAATACTTAAATTTTTTAACCATTTTCTCAAGTTTAACTAATACAAATCTGTAATGCAAGTGGTGGATTTTTGAATATATCTCTCTTCTCACCAGCTCTTCCTGTTGATTTTGTTAAGTGTATAAACTCCCTGGATGGCCTTCACATTTCTCAGTTTCATGGTTTTATGAAAAGGCAAAAGGCTGTGAGAAGGGAGGCGCTAGTTCTGTTTTAGAGTCTGTCTTCTTCACTTCTGCTTTTGAAGCTTCTCTTCTTGAAATCACATAAAATCTGTGTAAGAACAATCTCAGAACTCATCTATTGGAGTCCCAGGAGATAGGATATTGGCTTTTCCTGCAAGAAGAGAGGAACCAACTTCTACTGCCCAACAGCTGTGCTGAACAGAAGAACCTGTAGCAGAGCTGCTGTAATAAACAACGGGCAAAGACTGGGGAAAGATGAAATTACCATGCCTGAATGTGTTTGGATGTGGTGGTGACATGGGCATGACTGAGCTGTCATGGGCACTATGGCAGGTCACTTTTGCCTGTACCAATTCCTGCCTGGTTTCTGTCTGCCTTGTGTTTAAAAGCCTTCACACTCCCTTGGCAGTCTGTCCCAGGTTCTCACTGAGTTTCGTATTAAAAAGCTTTTGCAGGGAACAGGGGGACACCACCTGAAGGTCTCGCCTGAATTCCCTTCTTGAGCTTGAAATACATTGCTTTGTGTCCCTCACTGCCATGGAAGGCAGTTGGTTCTCTTCAGGTTACAGCCAACTTCTGCAGGTTTAGAGACTGTCACTGTGTGTCCCTCAATTTTATTTTCCTTTAGACTAAAAACAATCAAAACAAAAGACAAATCTGCACTCTGTTCAGTTTCTCTAGTGGATTGTATTTCCTGGCCTCCTATCACTCTGCATCGTCTTCCTGGAATCTGTTTAGATGCTCAGCATATGGTATGCCATGGTTTCAGCTGAGCACAGCACTCCAGCTGAGCCTTTCCAAATGTGAGTGCAACAGGAGGGGTTACTTCATAACACATTGGGGGTGAGACTTTGGTTTATATGTCCTCATGCA
The DNA here is from genome assembly GCF_901933205.1 of Camarhynchus parvulus. Taxonomy (NCBI): domain Eukaryota; kingdom Metazoa; phylum Chordata; class Aves; order Passeriformes; family Thraupidae; genus Camarhynchus; species Camarhynchus parvulus. The sequence continues at coordinate 106,182,316 of NC_044573.1, read as the reverse complement.
GGGTGTGTTGGTTTGGAAAGACAGGAGTCTGCTAAGGAAGGCAGGAGCCTCCCCTGAAATTGAGAATGTAAACCCTCCCCACCCCTCCGAATTGCTATAATTTTAAATTAAGGGGCTCTCAGGCAAAGATATGGGAGCAGGAAATAACAGTTCTTTAATAGGGAAGAAATAAAAAGAATAAAATAAACAATACAGTCCACTGGAACAACACTGACAGAGTCAGAACCCAACCTGACACCCTGTTGGTCAGGGTGTTGGTGGCAGTCTGATTGAAAATGTGGCTGCAGTCCTCTGAAGTATCAGGTGTGGTTCTGTTGGAGCAAGGGGGTTCTGTAGAGAAGGATGTAGTCTTCCTCTGAAGATCCAGGAGGAAAAGGCAGCTGCTGTTCCTCTGGGGAATCTCGTGGAGAAAAACTGAGTTGCAATTTCAGAATCTCAGAGTATATCTGGGTAGCAGTGCTTGGCTCCTCCCTCTGGGCAGAGCATCTCACAATGGGATGTTATAGTTCTTATCAGTCATGCACCGATATTCAATAGTCTGTTATCAGCAGAGGTCCCCTCCCGAGGAAGGTGTGAATGTGGTCATTCAAAGAGAGAGATAAGGCAAGCTGCTCACTTGACAAGGTAATCTGCCATACAGATGGTAATGGAAAACATCTTACATGCAATCTTCAACACAGGGTTTGCCTTTTCCCTAACAATTCATTGTTCAGGTTCAGTTTGGCATGTCTACATCTCCAAGTTACTTTTCTAAATTACTTTTTAGTGAATTGTTCACTGTTCTTTATGTGATTGCATCTGTCAGGTTATATAGCATGTTGTATTTCTGGCCTTGCCGGATTGCATTTTACTATTCCAGGTAGTTTTGGCTTCTCTTTGTTACTCCTTCCAAAAAGGACTCCCTTGTCCCCTCTGTTCTGCAGTGCCTCCATGTTTCCTGTTAGCAATTAAGCTTCACCACAACTCCATACTCCCATTTAAATACTTTACAGTGGATGCATCTCTCATTCTGAATAGTGTCTCTGTAAGCAGCTGGGGAGCTGTTTTCAGAATAGCAGTGGCTCTGGCAGAGCTGGGAGGTTTGGGTTTCAGAGTTGCAGGCCTCCGGGCACAGGCAGGTTCTTAACTGGTTTATGCAGTTATTTATTAGGTTTGGCATGCAACTGTTACAAAGAGGTTTAAGGAGGTAGGGCAGCTGGCAGGGAACAAATGAGAAGGTTGTTGCTCCTTTATTTGCTTGGTTATTGCAGGACTTAAGAGTTAATCATAGGCCACATTCAAGAGTGTGCTGGACAGCATGGAAATGCAGACCATGACAGGGCCCTTACCAACCACAGCTTCAAGCAGAACACAAAAATAAATTACATTTGGAAGATTGATAATGATAGCTATGCATTAACTACCTAAAGGAGACAAAACCAAATTAGAACTGCTAAAAAATGCAGATAAACTCTTGATGTATATACACACACATAATCACTGCAGCCCAATAAAATTATACTTGCTGTCTTCATGCAGGGTCAAAACTGCTTGGTGGATTAGGGTTTTTCTTGTTGTTAATTAACATTCATCATCATGGTGGAAAGCAGATTAACAGAGTTGAGAGTGGAAAACAACAATTTCAGATGTTGGTGAGATCTTACATAGACATATGGAAGATGAAAACCTCTGAAAAATTATTGAGTCTGTGTGGCCACTACTTGGAGCAGACTCTGCTATTGGAAGGGGAAAAGGGAAGCAAATTATAGCCAGTCTGGTAACCTAAAGTTACAGCTCTTGCATTCACTGTGAGCATGATTACCTTAGAAAAGGATGCATATTAACCAGGGTAATCATGTAATATTATGAGCAGTTCAGTTTATACTGGGAAAATAATTTCTGCTAAATATCAGTGAGGAGATTTTGGAGAACCTCTATTCAGTGTTAGATGGCACAATCACACCTCTTAGTAATGCACTGGTATTGCTGACCTCTTTGAAGGGCAGAGTCTCCATCTACTCCATTTATACCAAAGACAGAAAAAAATTGCACTAGTAACAATAAGGCAGAGCTTAAAAAGTTTAGTCAATGCTTTGTCAACAGATTTGGTGGGTTGTTTTTTCTTAAATTGGAATCACTGCTGAAAAGACAAGCTAAACATAAAGTGCTTTGATAAGTATCCAGAGATGCAAAGCTGCAAAATTGTGTAAGTGGAACAAATGAGAGGAATTGTTCTGCAGACCTCTCTTATTTGTTCTCAGTATAAGAACTGAAGTAGTAAAAACTTAAAAATCACGAAATCTTGGTGAATTCTGAAAAAACACTTTTTGAAGGAAAATAAAGGAAGATAATTCTTTTTCAGTTCACTTTCTACTCAAAAAACATTTAAATCACTCATTTTCTCTGGGCTTTTGTCTGCTTATGATGCAGCACAATTCATCAGTGTGCAATTTCATTAATGATAAGCTAGTTTGCATCTTCATTTAGCAGTTGATTTGATTTTATCAACACTGCTCAGAGGTACTGATAAAATATTATCTTCCCTTAGACTAATTATTTCTTCTCTGTCCTTGAGTCATCTCACAGCAGATTTATAGGACATGGGGAGCCTCTAAGAACTATTATTATTCACAGTAACTAGTGTTTCAACTGTGTAGATGAATGATATAAAGAAAGAGATGATTTCCTTAGTTCCAGCTTCTGTTCTCACAGACATGGAAAAATTGCTACATAAATTCTCCCTGACAACTCCCGGAACTGCTTGCTCTTCATCCAATTTGTCAATTATTTTGAAAGAACTACTGTACAGAGATCTCTGCTAACAGCTAAAAATAGTCTGAATGCAGAAAAGCTTCAAAGCATAATGCCTGAAATCACAGTCATATTTTACCAGTGAGGACATCCCTGACTTTTTCTGTCTGCTTGCTGCTGGTTTTTGAACTGATAGCACTTGTTCTAGTTGATCTGGTGTCATTAGAAATTTGATCTGTTGATTTATTGATAGTTGATTATTAGTTGTGGATTATGATACAAGTTTATTGGTTTTGCTGTCTTGTTCATGTTTTACCTAAGAAAGGAAAGATTCCTGCAAACTGTCATTAGTTTTAGGGCTTAAAAAAATGTTCCTCTTTTGTTATTTGTTTTTCTCTGTCCTGTTCCAAGAGTATTACAAGGGTGCTTCAGCACACTCCTTGGTGTTCCTGGTATGAAATCCCTTCAAAGTCTTAGTTTTGACATCTGTCTGGAAACTATACCATCAGTTGGAATTTTTGCTGGGTTGCTTTATATTCGACTTGGAATAATTTTTTCCCTAAGCATTGTTACAATAATGCATGAAAACTCATACTTCTCTTCTGCTTCTTGCTACTCAATAAGTGATTTTTCTTCATTGTACAAATGACTGCTACAAATCTGAAAACAATAGTACTGTCTCCACAGGAAGCTTGAAATCAATACCATCTGAACCTTAGAATTATTTTTTCTAAGTTAGCATCCCAGGTATTTTACAGGACTTTAGTTTTTCCTTGACCATTCTCAATGGATTTTCCCCCCTTCTCCTACCATTTTGTTTTTGGGTTTTTTTTTTAATCATGTAGGGGTGCAAATGAGTGACTTTAAATTCAAGTTTATCTCAGAAAGTAAATTATATGTAGCTATAATTTGAGTGAGAAAATGCATATGGAACTGCTTCACAGTACTTTTAATGACCTCTTTATTTCAGTAAGTACTTCAGAATAAATATTCACAGGAAAGTGCTTCGGAACTGATTTTGAAACATGCATTGTCTGGTGTATTAGATCTCTTTTCTTTCAAACCAAAAAGCATTGATGAATTTTTTAATATTCTACTAGCCACATGCAGAATTTTTGTAGGTGTTTAGTGATTTATAGCGCTTCTGATTTTGGATACCCAACTTGACATCAGTAGACATGGCCTGATTCTCTAAGGAAGAGAGAGCAGAGCCCTCTGAAATTGCCTGGCCATTGAAAGTCCTGAACAAAGCTTCTTGGCCGTGTAAGCAAATACATGGATCCTCTTGAGGCTTTGACACAAGCTGACACTTGACATCCCCATTTTCAAGATTGAATTTTCTCTGTGCAAGAATTTTTGGGTATGAACTTACAGGTGAAATTTGAGCACCTGAACAGTGTAGATGCCCCAACATTAGGGAGAAAACCCAACAGTAGTTGTATCATTTTCCTGAAGCTTGTGAACACTCAGCAGTGAGGCTATGTTGAGATGACCAAGAAGGTTTGAAGCAAGATGGAGTCAAAACCAGGGAAGATGAATCAGTTACTAATTCTAGTTGCTAGTTACTAGTGAATGTTAGGTAGTTAGCTAGTTACTAGCTAGTTTGAGTGAATGTATCTTTCTCATCTCTCAGCGTGTCAGATTGGCTGTGTGCATCTACCACATCATAAAACCACAAATAAGAATAGTTATTGTGAAGTAGCTTGCAAAAAGTAAGTTCTTCCTCTTGCTTACCCCATGGTAAGTTCCCTTTACATTTTTGTTCTTGGAGTGTTTCTCATTACAATTTGAACTGATTTCCAGCATGGTAAAAATGAATGGTGTTTATTTTCTAATGCCTACACACTACTGCAGTGAGTTGTCTCTTGTCAAAGCAGTTTCCTGAGTGAAGTAAAGCTTGATTTAATGAAAGAAAATGGACTAGCCAGCAGCTGTTATTTATGATTTTATTCATAATGGTGTGCTACTTCCATCAAGACACCCCTTTGTTTGTCTCATGCTATACTGCTTCACAGTAGTACATTTCCTGAATGCATAAACACAGAGGTAATTCAGAAAAGAGACTGTAACTTACAAAGGCCCCTGGGACATTTTTCTGTTTAACATGACTACAGTGTATATTTAAATGAAAAGGTAAATTTATCTGTCTCATATCTGTCTGTCTCTTCACTGTACACTAAGTCATCTTCAAGACAAATTGATGAAAGAAGAGGAATAACTGTACTTGGCAGATTTAAATTTTTCTGCTGCAGGAAGCTCTGAGATTGCACTGAAGGGGCAGAGGATAAACAGAAAAGGCAAGAAGCCTCTCTCCAGAAGGTAGAAGGTGTGTGGGGATCTCATTGTATCCCATTTACAACTAATGCTTTATGTAAGGGGGATGATACCTTTTTACTTATTTAGAAAAGAGTGATTTAAAAGCAGTTTCTGCCATGCAAGTCTTGCAGGATTTCTCATCTTTCACCTGTATTTTTCTCTTGTCTTCCCCTGCATCCTCCCACCACCCTGTGAGATACCTCCCTGCAGTTAGTTAGGCAGCTGAACTTAGTAGCAAGGAGACATTTCCTGTAAAAGACCATCTCCTGGCACTTTGCCTCTGTCAGCATGAGTCTGCTTTTTGTGCCGGTGGGTGGGTGGGTGGGTGGTGAAACAATTTCTTCTGAGCAGTTTCTTGATTATTTTCATAGTGCATTTGCAAATGTCTGTGGTGGGTGTCCTTCTTTCTGGGTTTTACCTGCATGAATTTTTACTGTACTGAGTTACTTTGGCCTCTCTCCAGCTCAGTGTTAAGCAAGCTTTGCAACCCACACAGAATTGCTTTGAAGCTAATTTAAGAGGCTTAAAGAAGATTGATGAGGATTCCCCTCTGAAGAAAGGAAACCTCAGATCCTGTAGATTTGCTCTGTAGTGGTAACAGTTCTCTGTTATTTTTCCTGACTTCTGATTCATGTTCTATATAAGAATACAAAACTGGTGTTTAGTAAGAGCTGTTCTTACGTGTGGCCATTGGCTGGCTGCCAGAGCGTGTGGCCATGCCCCTGCTGCAATAAATGGGGAGTTTTGCTTGTGATGTACTGTGATCTTTAACCCCAGACTAGTGTCTGTTTTGTAAGATCAGAGGTGATGGGGGATGGAATGGGCTATGGACAGATGCTGGGGAAGGCAGCACATGATTCTGCTTGAATCAGTGAGTTTTCTGCCCTGGCATCTCAGGAGAGGATTTCTCCCTGCCTGCCAGCACTGCCTGTTCAGACTTGCTTGTGTGAGGGCAGGGTCTTTGTGACTTGCCTTCCTGAAGCACCCAGTGTTAGGACTTGTCAGTGGGAGATGTTGCTATCTGGCATTGTTCTGGCACTGTTATCTCTGTACCTAAACATAGGTTTGAAAACTTTGGTGCCACCATCTGTGAAGGAAGGCTTTCTCTAGGGACTATTCCTTTAAGTTTACTGTTCCAGTCACCTTTCAAAGATACTGGTGTGGGATTTTTAAAACAGTGAACATTTAACAAAGCATATGTGACATTTGGCAAAATGTGAGCAAAGTTATGTGATTTACTGTGAATTCCTTATACTTTTCTTCCCCAAGTCTCAAAACACAAATGGTGTGTGATGAGAAATCTTCACTTAACAAGGGGAATACTTTATGCGAAGCTCAGTTCCAAGTAGTCATTCCCTGTAGCCCCTGTGCCAGGGGTTGCTGGGACTGAACAGTGTGTTTTGCCTCCCCAGTGCTGTCTGTAACTTTGTGGTGGCTGCAGCAGTGTGTGAGGGCAGCTGCTCTTACCTAGAAGTAGAAAAACTTGCTAAATCCCACAAAACTGCCAAATCCTGTGTTTGTTTCAAATGAAAAGGAATTATCTCAGAAAAACTGTATAGGACATACTGGAAAAATTATTTTAAAGGCATTGTTGTAGTGTTAATAAACCTAAATTATTGAACATGATTTTTTAATAAGGAACATTCCAGCTTGATTTATATGCCATTTTAGTTGCTCTTTGTAAAATATTTTGGCATTTCACACAAAGGATGTCAGTTAATGACAAGTGTGAATCTTACCTGGTTTTGATCAAGCACACACAGACATGGAAACAATTGCTCTTTCTGGTATGTAATACCTAATCTTGAAAGAGAATTTGGGAGAGATACTATTAGAATAACTATTGGCTTCCTATGAATAATTGGCCTGCTATGACTTAGGGGGTGTTTTCAAGTCTCAGAAATTAAAGTTTCTAGTCATGTATAAAATTCATGTTTTGTCTACAGGACATAGCTCTTTCTTGACAAGACAAATTAATCACTTTTTGACTGGATTTTAATGCTTTACCATTAATGAGCAAGTCAGGCAAATTATAAAAGATTTGTGAACATTCAGATACTGTTAACAGTTCAAAAAATATATACATTAGACCCAAATGGACAAGAGTATTTTGGATATGTGTTTTACAGCTGCATTTCAAAACCTGTGTTAAATCTTACCTTAGAAGGTGAATTTTAAATGTGTAAAGGTTTGGGGTTGGTTTTTGTGTAGAAGGATTTTAGGTTTTGTAAAAGCAACATGAGTTCAGGTGCACTTTTCTTGCCCAAACAATTATAATTACATACATCTTTTAATCTCTCCATTATATTAACACATAAAATAGTTCTGAAAGGGAGAAAATGTAAAACTAAATACTCAGAAGTTGCTGAGGTTTTTAATTTTTAAAAATTGGAATTTCTATTCAATGTCAGTAATTTTAGGTATTTTTAGTTATGTGGCGCAATGTGAGTATGCAGACAGATTAGTTTTATTTCTTTATTGGGATGATTGTGTCAATTTCTTTAATATTCTAAGGTACTGATTTCATATTTACAAGAGAAGTGCATATTGGATGATTGCCGAAATTATTTTTACTTCTGTATCAATGTCTGGCTATGTTATTTCTGTAGATAAATGAAAGAAAAACTTCATCTACAGCCTTTGTTTTTCAGACCTTTTGGTTTTCTAAAATACTTAGTTTTGCCTCTTGGTGACTTGAGATGGAGAGGATGCTTCTTGTCATTGCAGAGGCAGAGGTAGATAAATATAGAACCTTTCTGAATTTAGGTCTGTGTCTACAATGCCTGCTGATAGTTCCCCTCTTTCCTGAGTGGAGATTCACCTAATATAAATACTACACATTTAAAGCAGATGATAACTAAGAGGACAAAGACCTTCCCAGGAATGAATGTATTGAACATTTTTATCCTGCTTAACCCCTAAGTAAATGTACAAGCCAGAGCACAGAGCTATTAACTGCGTTTGCTTGTAAAACTTACTCTGCAAACTGTCTTTGACTAAACATCCATTGTCTTTTTCTGGTGAAAATGAAGTCTAAATTGCTTTCAAATGCTAAGTTTAAAAATCAAAAGAAAGTAACACGCCACTCTATAAATACATATGTATGCATTAAAGAAGAATGATTAAGCTTGGGCTCTGTTTTGCTTATGTAGCTTAATTTTGATGTAACTTGTAGCAATGAGTAACTGTGCAAACAGTGTTGCTTTTTCCTTCCATCACAATAAGTAGACTAGAAGCTATAAATGTATACTTCAGGCTCTGCCATCTGAATTGAAAGTGTTTCTGGCCCTGAGACCCCACTGCCATGTGGCACCGGGACATTGGAGTGAGACTGATAGTTACAGCTATTCAAGGGCTGCTCTGCTGCTCCAGCACGGTGGTCCTAGAATAGCACCAAGGGCTGCACACAGCAGGAGTGCCCTGTCAACCACACAGCATTGCTCTTGCATTCCTAAAGGCTGAAGATACTTATTTTTAGCATGTCCCTCTTTGAATGGTGAGTTTCAGCATTCATTATAGTATTTCTGAAGTGTTTTTCTCCATCGTTTTCCCTTCAAATTAATTTTCCTAACTTGTCCTCTTCTTATATATGCTGACCTTAGTGCCTTGAGACGTTATTGGAAATCATATGAACAATGAGTAATAGAATGTAAATGGCACAAGTGGATCTCTCCTATCTGTGATAACACAGGAAAAGGTAGTACCCTTTTATGAGCATTTAGCACTGTAAAAGCTGACAGCATCTAAAGTTAGGCATGAAACACTGTCTTGGGAAATTCTTTTTAGGGCTTGCCCTTTGCAGTTTACCTTAATCTTTGAGATAGAACCACGTCCCTTTATTGGTTACATGAATAAATGATTGGACTTGCTTCAGAGATAACAGCTAATTTAAAGGTGAGATTGAATCAGTTGTTGAAAATAATCTATTTGGAGAAGCTTAAATGGCTTCACATATGTTAGTGTCTCACTGAATTGATTTCTACCCCCTCTCTTGTGTGTTCTTGGAGGGAGAGGTAAGAATTATTTTAGCAAAGATAGTACTGAAAACACTTAAATTGCAAATTTAAGCAATGACATGCAGCTTGACATGCGTCTTTTTTCTGTTGAGATTTCATTTAATGGTATGTTATTTTATCTTAACTGATGACAATAAAAGCTCTACAGAAGTCAGTTTTCAGGGAGTTGTTATATAAAAGATAAAGTCCTCATTCAGATACCAGCAGTAAGGTTAGTGGCATACTTTTATCATCAGGAAAGGACTGGCCAACTGCAGTAAGTTTCTGGAAATATGGAAAGGCCGGGTGCTTGCTTCCTGAGAATTTCCAGCAACAGCTGGAGTTGGCAGATGACGTTTTAGGGAAGAGTCTCTGGAAATCCTCATCATCAGCCTCAGTAGTTCTCCTGTTCATCAGTTATTTTACTCATTTATAGTAACTATTTAAAGTAAAAATCCATTATACTCTACTGTTCTGACAAGCACTTGGTCAGTTAAGATACAGTTATGGCAGTTGGAAACAGTGATTTTATCTGTGTAGAAACACCCTTAGGCTTTTGGGTCTTTTGTTGGGTTTCTTTCATCTGCTGTGGGCACTGTGAAATACTGAATTCTTATCTGTAATATGTCTTGAGGTTTTGGTAAAGCCTTTGGAGGTAGATGTGATTTCATTTGCAATTTCTCATATTTCCTTAGCAATGATTAAACTAAAATTAAATGTGATTACTTTGTTTTCTGCCATGTGGATTTACATGTTTCACATTACAGGCAATGCTCAGAATAAATGCATTGCATAGGTTCATATTACTGATGAGGTTCATATGCTGTAAAAATAGAACCTGTTGATCATGTGCTCTACAAATCACTGTAGGACTATTTCCTTTAAAAGCAGAGATTGTAAACATGCAACCAAATCATAAGACTGTGTCATTCTTCATTTACTACATTTTTGTTCTAATTAGAGTCGAAGCTGCAGCGATGTTAAAGCAAGGCAGTGAAAAGGAATCAGCCAGAATTTTAGGACAAGCAATAAACTGCATTCACAGCCACGTGTTTTTCTTGATTGGCAAAATATAACACAGTGGATCCCAAATTAGACTATGCAGGCAGAGACATGCATCAAAACAAGAAGATGTGGGAACTGTGTTAAACAATTGCTGTCTATGTTTGTGTACGTGGAGTTCAGCTTTCAACCTCACACAGTGCTGTGGCAGCAATCGAAAGATGTATGAAAGCATGTGCTATAATGATACTTTGTGTTTCAGGAGCTGGTTTCCTTTCAAGAAGAAAGCCAGTGAGTAGTTCAGTTGTATTATTTGATGGACTGGGGATTCTGCAAGGTTCTAGTTGCCTAGTAATGTCTGAAAATGCACCAAAGTGTTACAAAAGTTTCTGTCATGGCTCGTGTTACCACCCTGATGAGGTTGAAGTGTCTCTGAGACAGCCTGAAAGACTGGGCAATGCTTAGTCCACTTTTGCTGGATACAGACTTGCCTTGGTAAATTCATCTGTGCAGGAAATCTGGTTTTAGTTCTATTTGTTCTCTGTGCCAGCTCCTTTCACATGTGATGGACCATGCAGCCCTTGTGTTTTGACAGTCTTCCCTTGAAGCGACCTGTATTCTTTTTGTAACATTTTCTTAAACCCTCTTGTGTGTAGAATTGAAGGATAAGATACCTAAAGGTGATACCATCATACCCTTTGTATTGTCTCTTTTTGATACAATTTCCAGAGCTGCTAAGCAACCAAGCAGGTGATGCCCAGTACTGAACCTGACCCGGGCAATTAGTGCAAGTTGCTCAGAAGGTTTTACCCTCAGACCCCATAGAAATGGTCACTTCTGCTTCTTGTTGACAGCACTTGTGTAGTTACAGCACTAAGAGCATTTTGTATTTCTTTTTCTCTTGTCTTAGGTTTTCTACCCTAGCAAAGATGGCACTAAGATCCCAATGTTTATTATTCACAAGAAAGGAATTAAATTAGATGGTTCTCATCCTGCCTTCTTGTATGGATATGGAGGCTTCAACATATCGATTACACCAAGCTACAGGTAAGCAGGGTGATTCACACCTTCTGAAGTATCTGGTATTAGCAGCTGTCACCCTGATTTTGACAGGATGCATTTCAGGTTCCTAAGAAGCAAAATAAGGGCTGCCCAGGCATCATTTGTCTGCTTTGTTAGTTCAGAATTCGAGGATTTTACCCAGGCTCACAGAAGAAATTATGTCAGAGCAGGGAAGTGCTCTGCTCTCCTGTGGTTTACAGCAGTCACCCTGCCCTTGGGATTACACCTTAACCTCTTCTTGCTCTGTCACTGAGTTCAACAGAAAAACATGGACAAAGATATTAAGGAAATATTTGAGCCCATTGCTGAACTAATACCATAGGAAATTTTCTTTATTCCAAGTGAAACAATTACCTATGTCTAAATATTATAGAACATCAAATGTTTGACTAACTTAATGTAAATAATTAAAATTTGGCTGCATTTTCATACTATACTTTTGAGATTACATCGGAAACAAAATCCTTCTGTGGCCCATATGATCAGGAAAGAGGACTGTGTCTTGAGACACAAATGATACTGTCCTCTCAAATGCAAAGCAATACATTGTAAACCAAAAATGCTGTGTTCAGATCAGGCTTTGTAGCTCTCAAAAGCCATAAGCTTTATTGCATAGATGATCTCTTTAAAGAAAAGGCTTATTTCTTAAGCAAGGTAATTTGAATAGACTTGCCAAGAGGCAGTGCTTGAATACCTAAGAAATGCTTCTAGGTGAGGCAGAGGAAAGCAGAAATGGAAAGGGCTGAATAGAGAACAGTTTTTCAGGAAGCAGAAGAGCAGCTCACTACAGAAAAATAATCTATTATAAAACAGTCCTATCAAGTTTAGGTGCTACCAGTCTTGCTTCAGAGTTAGCACATTTCAAGAAATCCTGTATAGTGCTTGCCTTTCTTATTTGCTGTGATTGTATTTCTGAATAGCATTTACAGTTTCTTGTCCTTTTTAGCAAACACCTTGTCTAACAATGGACCTCCCATCTTGTACTCCGTGATTATTTGTAAGCTTTTTATCTGCCTTATAAAGCTACACTTCTAATTTCCTCTGGTTCTTGAGAGACACAATTATATAACTAGCATAGTTTCAAAATTCTTTTTTACTTAGGTTTAAACACTGATTTATTATAGTTTATTGTAGATGCTGAGAACTGTTATAAAACTTACCATGTTTTCATTTTTAAAGAATGTAAAATGAATATTACATATCTATTGATTTAAGGTAAAATTTCACATACTGCAGAGCTGGTTGCTGGCAGAAGGAGAAGGTATTTTACAGTACCTACTTCCACCTCCCATCCATTGGCCCTAGTGCTTGCTGGAGCCTTTGCTAAGCTGATTTACCTCGCCAGAATGACAGAAAACTATCCCAGCAAAACAGAGTGGGTGGGTTTCTGCCATTTTGGCAAGCTAAAAATTGATTCTTGTAGGAGTCCAGCAAACAGCAGCAAAAGGGTGCAGCTGACATTTAGAAGACAGGAAGATGGGAGGTAGGAGCAGTGACCTATATTTTCCTGAACCCTGTGAAACCTTCATTATACAGTTCATAAATTAAGAATATGACTCTGTAACAGTCCCTTAAAAGTAAATGCTCAGAGAACTATCAGTGACCTCCAGATCAAAATATATTATCCCACTGCCAATGTAAATAAAACATGATTGGCCACACCTCCCTCCTTACTCTCTCCCTGTAATATCAAGATAAGATTTCTCAGCTTTCTCTTTCTAAAAAAAAAAAAAGAAAAGCCAAAGCCTTCAAATACATGTTTATGACTAATAACTTGAGAATTGAGTACTTGATGAGGAAATGTGTCCCAAAAGTAGGCAGGCAAAATCAGGGAAAGGAAATTGTAAGAGGGAATTTATGTCAGAAGGGCAGGATGTCCAGTTCACCCTTTACCTGGCAGATTCCACTCATGTTTTACTCCATCTCTGTTACTACATTCTGCAGTACTGCACAAGGAGTTCCCAAATCCAGGTGCTGTTCCATCCACAGCCCAACACCATGATCGGGTGGTGGGTTTTTTTGGTTTGGGTTTTTGGGTTTTTGTTTGGTTGTTGTTGGTGGTGGTGGTGGTGGTGGTGGTGGTTGGTTGGTTGGTTGGTTGGTTTTTGTTTTATTTTATGACCACAGGCATGAGTGCTAGAAAGCAGCCACAGGATGGCCAAGGTTGAGGCTTGCTACATCACTCACCTGATTCTGAGCCGAGATGTAGCCATGGAAATGTAACCAGTAGGAATCAGCTTGCCTTAAAAAAAAACAAACAAAAAATTCCTAGGCTTTTTTACTTAAACTTAAGACTCTTAAAGCTTTCCACAAAGCATTCCATCTTCTCCTTTCCAGTGTTTCAATTCTGTCCTGTATGTCTTCCAGCCTGTACAGTATTTTCTTACTGGTATTTCACACCCATTAGTGTGAACAAGCTCTCTGGTTTGGGGAACTTATTTCTGTTTAATTCACAAGCTGATGTTCCTTTTCATATCAAAAATGAAAAGAAATCTTTTTCACTGAAAGCAATAGAAACAAACCAACAGGTTACAGGATCCAGAAATAACAGCAAGAATGATAGGCCAAAGTCATTAAGTCAGTTACAGTAGTGGTGTATTTTTGAATGCAAGCATGCATTTTTCATATGCTTTTCTGGACTGGGGAGCTTAATTTGGTGGCATTTTGAGATGGTGCTTGCTAGAGCACTGTCATTAATTATACAGCCCACATAGAAAGTGCAAGTGAAGGCTGATGGAGCTGATACCAGTGGCTTGGCAGAGCTGCTGGGGAAATGCCATCACAAACCCACCACTGATGCCTCAGATTTGGCTAACTACACTGTAGGAACCAAGATGTTTCCCTTCACTGTTGTGTGTGTGCCTGCGTGGGTACAGGAGAAGCAATTTCTAAGTCATCCTGGAATATGGCTGGTTGTGCAGCAGGCTGTGAAATTGCTTGTCACTGCCAGGATGTTCCCAGCCTTTAAGCAAAGAGAGACTGTGAGCCTGGAGAAAGGTCAGGCAAGAGAGCAGCCCTCAGTGCAGAGTGGAGGATTACTCCTTTTGCTTATTCTGTTACTGCCCTCTTCAACTCCACAAAAGCTTAAAAAGCAACCAAGTCCAGTGGCTCAGAACTTCTTCCCCATCACCCATGCGCTAGCCTGCATTTTTCTGTCAACTCTAATACCTCACAGCAGATCAGTAATTCTGGGGAGGTGTTCTTGGACTGTGAAGTACAGCTCCTCATATTGTTCTCTACTGTAAAAAACAATATCTGATTTATTATTTCTTGTTTTATGCTCCTAAAGAGCGATTAGAGGGTCTGGAAGGAGCTCTCCATGGTGGGAACAATCTTCTGATCCCTCCACTGACTCCATCTTGACCCTGTTGCCCTTTCCTTTACCCTGCTTCCAGGAGAGAAGGAAGAACAGGGACAATGAGCAAAAGGCTACAGAGACTGTCGGGAAGAGCAGGGAGCCAGACTTTGTTTTGCAGAACGAGACATTTCATAGCCATGCAGGTTGACTGGGCAGTTTGCTGTGACTCAGACACCAAGCTGACTTGAAATCAAATCTGGAGGCAAGAATCCACCTGGAAAAACACAGCAGGCAGTAATAGGGTTGTGTGTGAAACTTGAGCTTTGTGCTGTCTAATTACTTGGCATTTTCACTTTTTAAAAAATAATAAGTTTGGATTTTATACTTATAAAACCTGGTTCCTTGAACCTAAAGTTCAAGAGAAAAACTTTGAGAAGGTTTGTTACAAATACTCAAAATATTGGTCAAGTTAGGGTCCTGACTCACCATGATCCTTCAGATGGGCACAGTTTCTTTCAGCAGATGGAAGAGGTGGACTCTGTTGTGGAATATCTTATTTTTTAAAGTATTCTCAGGCAGTATGTTTGGGAAGCAAGCTCTTACCTTACCTGTAATTCTTACTTGCTACTTCTGGTTATTAGGGAATCAAGTAAATTTGGATCAAGAGGTCCAAAGTTTGAGGTAGACAGGGAAAAGAAGTGCAGACTGTTTTGGAAGGTTTTGTGACTCTACATACCAAAAATTAAGAAGCCACAGTCTCATGAGGCAACCTCCTGTCAGGTTACTCCACATTAACTATGTAGTAACCTGTTGAAATTAAGAGTCCTGGAGTTTGACAGAGTGATAATACTCTCTGACCTGTGCACAATGTGCTTATAGAATATCAATCTTGCATTTAAACAGCATGTCACAGCAATCTAAGGAAAGTGAAATTCGCAGTGATGGTCTTAAGAATTCATTGTACAGAAGCTGAGATAATTCATGGCTCCTGAGCCATCTGATAACCAACCTAGGTGGAAGCTTTTCCTTTGATGGTTATGAAAATGCAGAAATCTCTTACCAGTTATCCTTGTGCTTTCCTTTTTATTTCCTTACTCCTTGATATATACTCTCAAGAACATGTGCCAGTACATAAGGTAATTGCTTTGGGAGGTATGAAAACTTCACCTGTTGTGATACTACATCCACAGGAGACACACTGTAAGACTGCCATTTTTCAAACCATTTCTGATAAACAGCAGTGGGACTTAAAGGTAAAAAGACACAGCCCTTGCCCTTGTGGTTGAACAAATTTATTTTCTGTAGACAGTGGTTTCTGGGTGAGCAAAGAATTTAGGTAAATAAGAAATTTAAACATACTAGAGGGGAAAAAAAAAGAATTGTTTTTTTACTTGTCTCCTTTGCTTATGTGTGGTTGGCCTTCTGCAGCTTCGGCGATGTTAAGCTACTGCCTCAACAGATCAACAATTAACATTTTTTAATTGTTAAATATAATTTGATTACTTCAGTCCATTTAAAAAAAAAGATAGTAATATATTTGATGCTTTTGCAATTTGACATTTTAAAACAATATGCTATTTTTGCTTTCAGACAGTTTCAGGAGATAGTAGGGGAGGCAGAACCTATAATTTTATGTTATACTATTTGTCTTGTATTTAGCAATGTAAGAAGAAAATGAGTAAGAATGGGATTGGCCAGCTGCTGACTTGACTGCTGACCATGGCACAAAAGAATGGTAGATACAGAATTTTTCTTTGCAAACACAGTATTGCAAAGGTCCAAAAGAAGTAAATTAAGCAGAAGTTAGGTTGAATATACTTGCTCATAAACAAAAATCAAGTGCTGATCCTAAGTCTTAATTCTTTAATTTCTTCCTTTGGGCTAAATCTTCCTTTCCTCTCTGTAGAAGTGGAAGTCCCATAAAAGAGGAACAATTCAGAAAGCTATGGAGGTCCAGTGGTATTGCATAACTGTAGTCTAGACTAGACTAGACTAGACTGCAGGCTTTGAAGATAATTTTTGTAAATGGTGACACATTCTGAGTGGTCATCTGTTAGGCCAAACCATTGGCCACTCTCCTGTGAAGAGCAGAACTAAGGGAGGAAGAACAGACCAGCACTGGTTCCTTCCTCTGCTAAAGCTGCTGGGAGTTTCATTTCCATGGATAACCATCAGAAAAGCCTGACTACTCAGGTTCGCCATCAAGAGGGACTTAATTCACAATTTCATCATTGACTTCAGGAGAGATCTTTCCCTCAAAGTATTTTTGCAGAAGTGGTAGGTGTATAAAAATTGGAAAATAAAAATAATCCTCTTATCTGTTTGCTTTTTCAGCGTGTCAAGACTTATTTTTGTGCGACACCTGGGAGGAGTTCTGGCAGTGGCGAACATCAGGGGCGGGGGCGAATATGGAGAGACCTGGCACAAAGGTAAGTCAGTCAAAGCACAGGAACAAAACTGCAGGCTTAGTAATGAAAATTGCAACATTTTCTGTTCACTCCTTCTCCTGTGCTCACGTCTCCTTTTGCATTTTACTTATTCTGCACAAAAGTAGATCTTTTTCCATACTTACATGTTAGATCTGTACGTTGTCCAGTGTTAATTTGATGGTTTTCATTAGATTATTTTCATTTTTGCAGCCTACTTAAAAACAGTTTTGTATAAAGACAGTATTTTCCAACAAAATCATTGAGGTTTTTTAAGCAATGTCAAGTTCCCTGGAGTTAAACACAGGAAAATGCAGCTATTTATATTGAATTGATCTTACAAAAAATGTCTGCCTATTGCAAAAGACCTGGCTTGCTTTCACTTACCTCTTTCATTATTGCAGGTTCCCAATTCTAAATCCCCAAGACAGCAACACTGACACACACACAAAAAAGTTTGCAGAACTTTATGGAAGGTGTGAACTCTTAGAGTTCAGAGTATAAACTCTTCTGTATTGTTTTTGCATAATTTATGAATAGACCTTTTTTTTTAAAAATAATTTGATGAATATGACTGGAAAAATGTCTTCACCAAAAGGATTTTCAAGCAGTAGAACCGGCTGCCCATGGAAGTTGTTCAGTCACCGTCCCTGGAGGTATTTAAAAGACACATAGATGTGTCTTAGGGACATGGCAGTGCTGAGTTAACAGTTGAACTTGATGATCTTAAATGTCTTTTCCAACTTAAATGGTTCTGTGATTCTGTGATTGAAGTTCATATGAAAACCATCAGCTCCAGAAGTGCATTCACATCATCCTCTCTGAACTCTTGGGTGATCCAGCTGGTAGGCAATCATTTGACCTTTTAGGGTTTTCTTTAATCTGACTGTCATGCCACAGGGCAACTCAGTCAAACACTGAAAAGCTGTCAATCTCTTTTCCCCTTTTCTGAACACTTTTGATGTATTTCAGTCCATGTTTTTCCCATCTTGTCTTAATCATTTAATTGTCTTTGTCCACTTGCCTTATTGTTGACTGTCCACATTCCTCCACCAGGGGAAAAAGCTTGGAAAAGTCCTTCTCATCTCAGGAACATACCTATCCTTATTTAATGGTGACACTTCACTCATATTCCAAGAATCTGGTGCATAAGTTGCTGGGAATGTTGTCAGCAAGGCAAATGTACCAAAACAATGGTGCTTATGATCTAGCAATTTGCCATGGCAGTGAGCCATAATATCTTTTTATCAGACAAAATGGTATTTCCAGATCATTGCATCTTGATTTTACTATTTCATCTGTGGTAACTATTTGTCTGGGTCATTTCCTCACAATTGAGTTAATTATGTAATAGTTTCATAAATAGAAGCTGTTTGTGCTTGCAGATACAGGATATTATTGCTAAAGATGAAGTATCCTTCATTAATTTTAATTTGGAGATTGATTTGTAGTAGATTTTAATAAAATTTATTTTAATATGATAATGCTTCTTTGATGCACCTATTTCCTGCTTGATTTTGACCCAAGTCTTTTATTGCAGTTTGAAATAAAATATGTATCTGTTCTTTTTTAATTCCAGAAGCAATTACAGAAGGTTTTTTTGCTTAGGTTTAATTTTATAAACAGGATTCTGACCTTACACCAGCCTGGTGTTTTGAGCAAGGAGTAGGATTTATTTTGCCTTTATTGCCACATACTTAAAGACTTTTTTTGTTGTCCCAGTATGTCTGTCTTCAACGGTCTTGGTAATACAAGAATGATGTGTATTTGTTAAAAAAAAAAAAACAACAACAAAAACCACAAAAACTTACAAATGTACTGCTTCCAATTCTACCAGATGTTTATGACTAAGTGTCAGACTTACCTTGCTAAACTTCTGTGACGCAGAAACAAAGATTTTACAAAATTATTGGTTTTTTAAATGGTTTTACAAAACCATTGTAAACTGGTTGTCTAAGGATCACTTGATGGAGAATGGAGATAAAGAGACATCTCAAGACTGTAGCTCTAACTTAATTTAGGGTAAAATTAATTGTCCTGAAGGTTCCTGGACCATAGGGGGAACCTTAGGTAATAAGCTTGGAATAAACATGCAGCTTTTAAAGAAAGCAGAAGAAACTGGACTTCCATTTCTGCATCCTATAAGCCCCACTTGCCTGGCTGGGCCACTGCCTTTGCTACAGGAATGCAAGGATTTTCTTCCTAGTTCCCTTTTCTTACTAGCATTTAATTGGCTGAGATTACCATGGTCTTTAGGTATGGTAATGTTTGAGGAGGATCTAGTTTTAGTCTCTTGCCAAACAAGCAAGATTTGGACAACTGTGCGTTCTCTAAGCTGATACTCTTCTATTAAAATAATTCAAAGATTGTAGGGAAAACCATCCTTTTCCTTCCCTATTCCACCCTGCAAAAAATTTTTTTTCAGACCTAGAAGCCTTCTCAATGATATCATCAGAACCAACATTTTCTGTCATTATTTGTTCCCTTATACATAGGATGATATTTGGAATTTCATTCAACATGATGGCAGTATCTTAAGCATTTCCATATTGAAAATTAATTAATAAAATTTCAAAGCAAGATGGAACTCTGAAGTCTCTTTTTGACCATAGCTTTATATCATCTGGTTTGAAAACAACTAAAAGGAAAAAAAAGTAAATTACCAGCCACATATTATATATCCAGGAAATTAGAAGTGCTTATTTTATATAGCCTATTTTATAAGCTGAATCTTTATTGCCCTAAGAAACTGTCACTGAGTTTAATGATGTTAAAGTCCCATTAGCTTAAACCTCAAGTGTGTTGTACTGTGGTCATTTTGTATACATTCTGCTGTGCAAAGCTTTTAGCTTTCCTTTCACTGGTTAGGAACATTACCTGGCACTCACTCTGCAGTATAGGTATGTATTATTCAGAGTTTCTGAAAGCATCAGAGGTATTGACAGAACCATCTTATAGCCTCTCTGTGTTGACAGAATCTTTCATTTTCGCTGTTTTTGTGAGCAGCATCAATTATTAAAATGTTCATGAAACTGGAATTGTTCCCAGGTATTTTTGGACACATGTTTTTCTGAAGAGATGGTATCAAAAGGATTTTATGGTATCAACTGATTTGTTTTGTTTCCTTGCTAGGTGGTATCTTGGCCAACAAACAAAATTGCTTCGATGACTTTCAGTGTGCTGCCAAATACCTCATCAAGGAAGGCTACACATCCCCAAAGAAGCTGACTATTAATGGAGGCTCAAATGGGGGCCTCTTAGTTGGTAAGAACTGCTTGTCTATTTCCCAGATTTGGTGCTGGGCTTATTAAAGTAATCAAGACAAAAATTGATGAGATCTGCCTGTCAAAAGCTGCCAGAATGTCAATGCATTTATGTATACCAGGTGTTAAATATGTACAGTAGTACTTCATTTGCTGCTTGCATAGGACATTGGAATTCTGCAGTCTCTGGAAAAACCCCACAGTTTTGTGTGGTAAGAGCTAACCCTGTGGTAGAATCACACAGAAAGTAAGAATGGTTTAAAAAAACATGGGTTTTTTTAATCTTTCTTTCTTCAGGTTAACCATTACAAAATAACCACTGAACTATTAATTTATGTAGCATTGGGAAACTGTGTGTGGTCTGTTAAAATGCATCTTGTTCACTTAAAATTCACTGCTGTGTTCTTAAATTCAAGAAAATTAATAGCCTCCTCTTAAACAGAAGTCTTGCCACAGAAAGAACTCATATTCTGAGCAGTCTAGGAGCTACAAAATCTTTTTCTAATAAGATCCTTATCTGAAAGTAACAAGAAAAAAAGAAGGTGATTTGTTGTGCAATTTTGAAAGGAAAATGAGACACAAAGTAATAGTATCAGGGTCTGTTTGCCTTTTTTTAAGCAGTATGAAAGGTGACAGTATGACAGATTTGAGCTGCTTATGTGAGAAGGGGGTAAAAAAAGCACCTCAAGTTCATAAACCACTGAATTATAGAAGATGAGCAGTTTTCCTAGGCCCACTCTGCTTGCTCTTCTTTTTGTATTTATTAGCTGCTGTATACTGACTCTATTAATTTTATTCTATTTTTTCAGTGAATTAGCATCCAGCATGAGAAACAGAATTTGGAATTATATGGATCTTTGGTCTAAGCCATCTTGGCTAGACCTGCATTATTATTTTTAAAAAGCAATTGTTTTAAAGATTGATTAACCAGTACTTGTAAAGCTGTATTCTGGTTTTTGCTTATATGCTTCTCAATAACAAGTGGCAGAAGGTGTTTGTGCATTTAAAATAGAAATGGGTGAATATGATAAAGGATTAAAGGCTTTGTACTCCATTTGGGAATGCAAGCATTGCTCAAGTCAGTTTTATGTTGGGCCTAAATATATAGTTGGAAGTGCAGTTGAACTTTGAATATATTGCATAGCTTCTGAAAATACTTCTTTATCATTATGTGGACTTCAGCTTCAGTCAGGATGAGATTCATCCTACCCAGCTTCAGTAATAAAACTCCCTGGGTTACTGGCTGAACTATTCAGCTGGGCTCCTGTGTCAGTAAGGGGAAGTAAGTGACAACTACAGGAAGTACATCATTCTGGTAGGAGACAGGTGTTAGGAATCTAGACCTCCCTGCTCTAAAAATCTTGCTAGAATCCTTCCCTTGAATTTACTGGTAGATTACAGTCAAGCAGGATTTCCATGCTCTTGATGAGCCAGATGGGGATTTTCCTTGACTGAGTAGAATCAGGTGAATTCAGGAAATTCTTATAAGGTCTTTTTTATCAAAGCAAAAATAAATTTTGCAATAGTTATTGATGCAACATTAGAGATCATAACTCATCCTGTAGGTTCAAAGACCCACTGCTGCATTTTCTTCGTTCTTATTTATTGAAGAAAAAGCTGACAAGGAAGAGTATTGTCACTCTTCCAAAATACTGTTTCCTTTCAGTCAGACTAACAGGAGGTGACTCTGAGGACTGCAGAGCCCTGAGCTTGTCTTGCCTCATTCAACTGCAAAACAAGACTTCCTTGTCCTGCAGTGTGATCCCCAAGCTGAGCACAGCAAGCACAACTGTGAGCTCAAAACATCCCTCCAAATGCAGTGTTTGACCTCTCATGTTTGCCTAGACAAAACCAGTTCTGACTTTTTGAGGGCTTATTTTCGTATTGAATTTTAAAGCTCAAAGTTATGTACAGGGGCATAAAATTCACAAGTTAATTCTTGTTCCAGATTATACTTTATTGATGCATATAATTATTATGGCTAATTGAAAAGGTGTAGTGTGCATGGGTGAGTGTCTCCATAGGTGATTTCTCACTGAAGTAACTACGTAAGGAACTACAAGGAGCAATTTCTTCCAAAATCCTGAGCAACAGACAGTGCTTCAAGAGACACTCTGAAATAAAGAGTATTAAAATAAAATGTTATGCTAGTTGTTTTGGCTTTTGTTCCTACCACAATACAATTTATGTTCATAAAAGAAAATAGCTTGAAGAGGAGGGATCTGTTCTTTCGGTTAAAACCTAAAGATCTTTTACATAGCATCTCTTTAAGGCACTATATGTACCTTATGGAAATTACTCACAAATAAGGAAGAGCTAGCATAGTTACATATCAGAGATGACCAGAAGTAAAATTTCATTTTTAAGAAAGTAAAAATCATGTTTAAATGAAGAAAATAGGGTGTAGTGTAAACTCTTGGCAGGGACAGACAGACCACAGGAGACCGATGAGCAAATTGCTTCCAATATTAAGATTAGCAATGACATTTTTCTATGCTCATCAGAGGCAGGAAGCTGGCCAGATGATCTGTGGGACTTGCAGGTTAGTGAGATGTAAAAGGAGCATTAAAGGAAATTAATTGCAAAGCAGAACATCTAAATGGTCTGTTTGTATTGATGTTCCCTCCTGAGGAGAGGGTGGGGGGTTCCCTGCACGGGTCTGTCTTCATGGAGAATAATCTGGGGAGCTGACTCCAGTTGAAGCATCAGCAGGAAAGGCTTTGGAATGAATCAATCCAATGAAAAGTAGTGTGTTGCCAGGAGCAGATGGTGCACATGCAGGATCCTAAGTGAACTCTGATATGAAATTGCAGGCTACTAAGCCTGAATATCTGAGGAACAGAAGGGGGCAAGTGTAATGCCAAGTTTTAAATGGTTCATGGTGATCCACAAGCTGCAGATGAGTAAATCTGACTTCTCAAATGGGCAAGCTAATAAATGAATACCAATAAATAATAGCTGACATAAAAGAAAGAATTCTGCCAGCTGAAGTTGCAGCTTTCAAATGTATTAGAGCTAGCTGAAGGAGTCAGGCTGCATATGGGGCTTGTAACAGCGATCTAGGTGAGGAGCTATTCTTGGATTTTCAAAAGCTGTGAAAGAAAGTCCTTGCTGAGCTGGAAGGAAAGTCATGTCATAGCAATGTCATGCTTAGCAGGAGGCAAAGAGTGGCGATAATCAATCCATTTTCACAACGGACAAAAACGGGGAGGTAAGAATAATTTGGGAAAGATCATACCTACATGATGCACAGTGAATAGTTCTGAATTAATTAAGGGATTCTGGGATCCCTTGTAGTAGTGAAAATTTCAGTGCTCTTGTTTCTTAAAATTCAAAAAAGGCAGGGGAATTTGTAAAATCACCAGGGAAAAGGTTTAAATCAAGAAACAGGAATTGGAATTGAAGAACTTACTTACAGGCTATGATAAACACTGAAGTGAATAAACAGTAAGAGAGGAAACAGTTGTATTTACAGGGGATGTGTGTTTTGATGGCTTTTTTATAAGCTGGCTTAACTCCAGCTCAGAGAAAACTGAAGTAACTAGTTCATCAGATAATAATTGACAGGAGAGATCTCCCACTTGCCATTCTTATACCTTGAATACTCAGCTTGATGTGCCTACTGCAGTTGTTTTTAAAATATATGAGGCAAGCATTATTCTTAAAGAAATTGTCCCTTCCAGTTGTAGGAAGATAAAAATTGTAAAACAAGAAAATACAGCAGCAATTCACTTTGTTAATTTGACATTATTCCACTGATTTTGTAACAGTCTGCTTTTAACAAAACGCTTTTCTTATGGGTTTACATAGTAATTATGGAAGACAACTTTCATCAGTAAATGGAGAGCTTTTGATCCTTAATGCCCTTTTCTTTCTTGAAACTAATATTAAAAGTTTAAACAGCGAATGGTTTAGGTACCTTCAGTTCAGTAGTTCAAAATCTCATGTGCTTTAAAAGTTTATTTCTTCTTCAGTCCTAATTTGGTAGTTTGAAAGGCATTTTACATAGAACAACATGTTTGGTGTCTGAAGAGCACAGAAATGGTTCTTAAGTTCTTTTGAACATACCATTTTTCAGAGTTACATTTTTTATCCATTTGTGTATTTGCTTACAGTTTTGCTTGAAACTTTATTTGACTTCATGTTCACTGACAGCCTACTCCCAGTACGACCTGGTAGTGAACCTTTTACTGTTGAACTTAATTCTTTAAGACCTGAATACTAATGGAATTGTTCTCCCACTGAAGCTGCCTGTGCCAATCAGCGCCCTGACCTGTTTGGCTGTGCTATTGCCCAAGTGGGAGTGATGGACATGCTGAAATTCCACAAGTACACCATCGGCCATGCTTGGACCACGGACTATGGCTGCTCCGACTGTAAGGAGCAGTTCGAATGGCTGCGCAAGTGAGTGCCTTCAAATCCTCTCTGTGCTTGTTAAAACACATAGTCTGCTCAACAGTTTCCAGTTGTCATGATCAATATCTATTCTAGTGATTCCTTCATTTCCCACACTGAATTTGGGGAGTTCAGCATTCCCTTACAAGTCAGTTTTGAACCAGACTATCTTCAAAGTCCTGTTGAATCAAATGGTCCTATTTTCAAAGGCCTTGTTCTCCTAGCAGCTTTTAACAGTTCGTGAGGTTTTCTTTCTGAATAATGACTCTTTTAGGCTATTACAACAGAATATTCTCAAGTGGACCACTATATAAATTGTATTTTTTACCATGAGGGAGAGACAGTCACCATTGTGAATTGTATTATACAGTGTGGGTTGGATTTATTTGTAGGAATTGAATGGCACTAAACCATAATAGGATCTTAATTAATTTCTCAGCTTCTGTTGAGAGTCCCTGTTTTCAGCAGGATGGATCTTGCTATGGACTTGACAGGTTTTGCTGCAGTTTCCCTGCTGGCTTCTCCTGATATTTTGGACATTCCAGTGAGATGTACACATATGTCTCTCTTGGAAATAAAGAAATGTACTTGCTTCACATTTCAGAGCCAGAGATCTGTGGCCCCTATTGCATGTCAGTTGCCACTAGCACAATTCTGATTTATGTACCTGAGAACTTTTCTATTCTGAGTGCTAACAAATGCCACTGTGATGGTTTCAGTAGGAAAGGGCCTTCTTGTTGGGTCTTGAGGAAAAAGATGTGGAAACATTTGTGTGTTTTTCTCAGGTACTCTCCACTTCACAATGTCAAACTGCCAGAAGAAGATGGCATCCAGTATCCCTCCACGCTGCTTCTCACAGCAGACCACGATGACCGTGTGGTCCCTCTGCATTCTCTGAAGTTCATCGCTACCCTGCAGTACATTGTGGGCCGAAGCAGTAAACAAACCAATCCACTTCTCATCCATGTTGACACCAAGGCTGGCCATGGAGCAGGAAAGCCAACTGCTAAAGTTATAGAAGAAGTGTCAGATATGTTCGCTTTTGTAGCACGATGTCTAAATCTTGAGTGGATTGAATAGAAAAATGCTTATTATTGTCTCCTTTAGAAAACAAGGGCTTTAACACTTAAGAACAGCCACACTACAACATGGTGTAGTACTTACATTTAAGAACTAGAGTTTAATATTTTATTGATCCAACCTGCTATGGAGTTTTCATCTTCTGTGCTTCCCTCTTTTTGGCATTTCTTTGATTTTTTTCTACTGCATTCCAAATTCCATTTTGAAAAGCATGTTCAAAAAAATTGCTGAGCTACTCTCAGTACTGTTGTGAAAATTTAGATTTCAAAATTAGTGCTATTTGAGCTTATTTCCTGTAAACAGTTTTAATGTATTTCACCTATAAACATATCCAGATCATTTGTAATTAAATGTAAGTACTGTTCACATACAAGATCTCTGAGCATATTTTATTTACACAGTAATTTATTTAAGAATGTAAATTGAAGGTGTTCAGTGATAACCATGAAAAACTGAAGAGATGGTAATCCAGTTACATCAAATATTATTAAAAAGCTTATATTACATTCTGTTCATAAACGTGTTACAGTCTATAATAATGATTTTGCTAAATTGTTCTTTCTTTCCAAAGAGACTTCATGATGTCACCAGTCTTCTCTTCTGCCATGTATTTCTGCACAGAAGAGAAGACTGGAGGCTGAAAAACTTGATGAAGTCTTAGATTCTCACTGTAATCTCAGTCAAGCTATACAGATACTCTCCAACAACCCATATGAAATTATTTCTTTAACTGTTTCTGAAGAGTAGACCAGGCACTGATTTAAATAAATGAACAAAATATAAACTAACACAAAACGAAATAAAAAACCCCACTCCAACCCAAAGCCACAGTTTTGTCTAGATTATTCAGGTTCAGTTTTTTTCTGATGTTTCTCACAGGACATTCTCTAATAAGGCAAAATCTGAACATGCCTATATAACCTAATTTTGGCTGCAAAACAGCAAGCTCATAGTCAGACTCCCCTATGATTTGACACAGGCACATTATTTGAACTGCCATTTTTCCCATCTAGGCTGTAGAGCTGTAGAGTAGATGTGACTATTTGCCTACTGTTTAATCTCTGATGCACTGCAGGAATTACAGTTTGATTTTGCAGGGAAAAAAAAGTATTCTATCAACTATTATTAGTCTTGCTGCCCCTCCACAAAACATCAGTGTTTCTCATTTTTGGATGAACTGATGTAATCTTCCAGAGTCATGCTTGTCATTACATTCATACTTAGACCCTAAGGACAGTATTTGTACTCTGGGCTCAGGAGTTTTATCTCTAAACAAACAAAATGTCTTGGTGCAGGAAGAGGAAGGAGTGGTATTTAAAAGAGAGGGCAATGCTCTAAAGAGCAGCAAAATGAAAATAAATTTGTACCAGAGTCACTCTTTTTCCCTCATGATCTGGGCTTCTTTTGATTCTCTCTGGAGTCCAGGAAAGATCATCCTCTCCAGGCCCTTATTAGGTATGGCTAATTTGATTTTAGGAGGAAATAAAAAATTATTTCTGCTTTCATATGAAATACCACATGTAAAACCCGTATGTGATCTGGGGTTTATTTAGGATCCACGGGCACTAGAGTTGTTTACAAGATCCTCTGTAAACTTCTGCACTCTGATCACAGCATTGCATTAAACAATCAGAGTAGAGAGTTGAGGGAGGGTTGATTTTTTTTTTCTTCCAGGCTGTGAAAACAGGGTACAGATTCAGCACCCCCCCTTTTCCTAGAGGTATATTAACTGTCTCCTTTGATCATCTAGAAATTTTCAACAGCTTTTCCACGTGGCAGAAACAAAGCACATAAAGCTGTGCCATCTCCATTTGAAACATTCATAGTTGTGGCATGTAGCCTCCTATTGAATTTATAGTTTCTGTCAAGAGGGCAGTACACAGTTCACCTCTGATGCAGAGCTTTGCAGGATAGGGTGTGTGGAAACATGGTCCTCAGACATTCAAGAAATAGAGCTGAACTGTGTCCATGCATTGAATTGCAAATACCTGAGTACAGCCAGCTCAGTCATCTCTAGGTCTGTTCCTAAAAATGCTTTTCCTTGGTCTCCACTTGCTCAAGCACAAAACTTCTGGCACAGCTTAAAAGTAACTCCTTTTCCTTCTGAAGCCTTCTGTTGAAGCTGAGTTCCCTGAAGGACTCAGTGTCGTGACAGATGACCCATAATCTGAAAACTTTGGAAACAAACATTTCTCAGAGTGGCAATCAGAAGTACTGAAAATGGAGCTACTTGCTGGAGACACCACTCACAAAGTAAATGTTCCAGAGTACTGGAAAGGCATTTTGTTTCTGTAACAGGGTCATCATGTCAACATTTATTTGATCTTAATCAGCTGTGCCACATTCAGGATTCAGGTGCCAAAAACATGATGTTGCAAAGCTGTCCTTTTATCTGAGTTGCTGATTTGAGGCAGACAGGGTCATACTCCAACTGGAATCTGTAATTAAGTCTGGGCGAGTAATGCTCTTGTAATAGAGTGAGATTTAAACCTTTGGGGTTTTGATTAAATAGACCTGGCGTCAAACCATTCCTGCTGTATAAAACATAATGAAATTTCTATTAGCCTCGTTTCAAAGTTATTTTCTCTATAGTGGAAACACTATTTTATGAAGATACTCTTGTATCTTGTTTTATGGTGTCTATTGCCAGTATGTGAAGCAAAATTCACAAGCTGGGCAAGGTAACCTCCCAGATATCTGCTTTTTCAAAACCACCTTAGAAAAATACATACTGATGTTTTTCACCAAGATCCAACCCCCCAAAAAAGCCCTGTAAGAGGCTTATGTTGCATGAAAAAAATCTGGTTTTATATAGAAATAAATGAACTTTTTACATAATTCTCCTAATAGTCTTCACAACTGATGTAAAGATATCTTAGTTGTCTTTCCTCCCATGCATGTACATTTGCATTAGAGTTGATTTATGTGAAAAAAGTCAGAAGTATTTTTAAAAGCTGAGAGTCTTCATAGAATTCTTTACAGAGAGAGAGATTTGAATTCCTTTGCATTGGAGTTGATATACATTTTACATTTTGGTAGCTGCAAAAAAGATAGAGATAGATAGATAGATAGATAGATAGATAGATAGATAGATAGATAGATAGATAGATAGATAGATAGATAGATAGATAATATGTGTATGTATGTACTGATTTCAGCTGGGAGCTGCACTCTATAGTCTAGGGATGCAAGAGGGCAGCTGGCCTGTGGGTATGTAAGAATAGAGGGTGCTGAAGAGGGAGTTTGGAGATAGATACCTGTCCCTGGCACCTAGAGCTTCTGGAGCAGGATTTTCTTGACTTGGCTCTGCTTTGCCATCTGTCTGTAGGAAGGCAGAAAGATAAGTGCAGTACTTCTGGATTCAGTACAGCCAGCAGCAGCTTTCAAAGATGAATGTTGCCAGGTCATTTATTTATTTTTAGCCTGAGGTTGCCCCTCAGGATTGCCTAAAGATCTGCTTATAGCCTTCCTGACAGTCTCTCCTGTGAAAGGGGTTTTCCAAGCTGAGTAGGATTTAGGGGGAAGGCCAAGGGAGGGACTTGGAAGCCAGGCTAATAAACAACCACACAATTTTCTGCCAAGCTCTTCTACTTCAAAAATCATTAGTAGACCACTTTTGTGTAATTGTCTCTTTGTACAGACCTCTCAGAATTTGGATAGGTCCTACTGGTTTGAACAGCCAGGTTTGGCAACTTTGTTCATTTTTCCTTGTGTTAATTACTTCTGCCTTTGGATATGCCAGGAGGAAAAAAAAAAAAGCATTGCTTAGGCTTTTTTTAGCTTGCTCTTGCAAAAGAGTGATGTGGGGTATGTGGAGTAGCCTTCCAGTTCTCATGTCCCTGAAGATAACTATAGTGTGTCCTCAAGATAACATTATCCATGAATAGAAAATTCTGAATAAGCTCATGTCTTCAGTTTATTCACAGGAGGGCAATCCTAGTGACAGAGTCCCTCGGTGCAAGCTGCTGGACTAGCTACTGGCACAGAAATTTACTGAAATTCTGGACTAGGAGGACTGTGATTTGACTGTTTCTCCTAATTTTCCAGAGGAGTAACTGAAAACTCAACATTTAAAGCCAAAGCTAAGCAATAATGTATTAGTGAGAATCCCTTTTCTGTTGACATCTCTCTGCCTTGTTACGAGGAGTAAGAGAGGCAAGGAACAAACTTGGTGCTCATGCCCTTACTCATTGCAGTGGAAGTTTAATGCTGAAAGCCTGAACAGCAAGAATCAGTGTGTGGTGACTTTAAACATTTCCAGCTGGCCACATGCTGCTCAGAAAACTGCTATTTGTGCTTGTGCACTGCTTTCAATGCCTCCCAGGCCTTCTGTGTGCAAAAAGGAAGGAGCTACTATTCTTGAAGCCCCTAAGGTGAGGAAACACATGCTGTTTTAAGCAAGATGTGTCCTTGGTAGGTATTTGTAGTGCTAACTTCCATGAACATACTAAATAACAGAGGATTTTATTCATTAGTTAGTTTTACACCAGTTAAGGCAAATTTTTAGAAGTTTGGGGAGTGCTTACCTGGTGAAAAACTGTTACCCATGCTGATTTATTCTTTAGGCCATTTCTAGTGTGCAACAAGAGCATGTCATGCACCAAGTGACAAAGTGGTGTGACTTGGACTATTGTTTCCTTCCTGGGGAAGAAACTGAATAAAGGGCTTGGGCATTTCGCTCTTCAGAATCCTTTGGAACAGTAACAGAAGCAGATAAACAATACTTATTGTCTTCTGATTGTTTCAAATGAAACAGTGTCATTTCAAAACAACAAAATATGTTGTTTTCTGGTAGTACTGCTGTTTCAGAGGAAGCTCTGCTGTAATAGAACAAGCTTTGTGATCTAGGTATGTGCAGATATTTCTTTCAGTAAAAAGAAATACTGGGTCAAGCTGTTAAATACTTCCTACTTCATATATTTAGTGTCCATAAGTAACATTTTGCTGCTGAAACTGCTTTTTGGTTTAGTTTAAAGCTTCTCAGCATTAAAACCATGTTTTCATCATAAGTGGTGTAAAGCTGTAGACGTAAGACCATTGATAGGGGACCCAGGCTTCAGCTCCTGAATGGGTTACCTTTCACTTTGTGTTTCACTGAGTAGACACAGGTAGAATCATAAAATGGTTTTGTTTGGAAGGGACCTTAAGGATCATCCAGTTCCAGCTACCCTGCTCTGGGCAGGGACACTTTCCACTCTAGACCAGGTTGCTCAGGATCCCATCCAACATGGTCTTGAACGCTTAAAGAAAGAGGCATTCACAGCTTCTCTGGATGACCTGTCCCAGTGCCTCACCACCCTCATAGTGAAGAGTTTATTCCTAATACCTAATCTAAACCTACCCTCTTTTGGTTTGAAGCCATTCCCCCTTGTCCTCTCACTACATGCCCTTGTACAAAGTCTCTCCCATCTTTCTTGTAGGCTTTCTACCTGCAGGGTACTGAAAGGCCACAATTAGGTCAGCCCAAAGCTGCTTTTTTCCAGACTGAGCTAGAAAAACTTCACATACCAGTAAAACAGTGAAATGAGTGAAAGTAGATGATCACTGCCTGTAAATTGAAGATCTTGAGAAACCTCTGTGGTGGACTGTATGTAAACAAGCCTCCAGCTGTTATTTGAAATTAAAGGGATTACTTTTCCTAATTAGAGATGCTCAGCTCTCCTTGAGCTTCAAGGAAGTACGGCTCCAAATCTGAACTTCATAAGAGCACGCATCACTCAAAATGCCTAAAAGCAAAAGCAGTTCTTGAAATTCCCCATCTTTGCAATGTGGTAATCCTTCAGCATAGCTCTGGCTGCCAAGGACAAACTGGAAAACATCCTCCTCTCACAGATGACAGTCACTTGCACAACAACCCAGTCATTAAATAGTTTGCTGCCATGGGCCTGCTGCCCATTCTTCCTGCCTGGTGGAGCCTTCCAGGGCCACTGTGATTGCCAGAGGAAGTCAAATGAGAAGGAGGGGGTACCAAATTTACAAAATTGCTTCCAGCTAATGAGTTAGACAGTTATTGAGAACATTTCATTGGAAAATTTGGATTGTTTTCATTTATTTTTGATACTTGTTCCCTGTTAGGACCTGATTAGTGGGAGATGCCTCTCCTGAATTAAGATTCAAGAAAGAATTCTGGTGTTAATCATTTTACCATGGGTGCCATGGTAAAATTCAGAGGTTGTTACCTCAGTCTGTGCTGAGGTAACACAGGGAGGTTCAAACTGGACATGGGAAATAATTTCTTCACAAAAAGGGTTGTTAAGCATTGGAATGCACTGCCCAGGGGAGTATTGGAGTCACCATCCCTGGAGGTGTTCAAGAAACAACTGGACTCAGTTGTTGACAAGGTAGTGAACAATCAAAGGTTAGAGGTCTTTTCCAACCTAAGTGATTCTGGATGCTTGGTTCTGTGACCTGGGTCTTGTCTGTGGAGAAAAATGGGCTTACATAGGAACTCAGGAAATAAATTTGGAATTTCAGGTCTCCAGGACCACCTGCCCTGCCTCAGCAGAGTGCCTGAATACTGCCAAATTACAGAGGCTACCTTTCTCTTCCTTTAAACATCTCCACTCAAAGCTATTTTTTTCCAAGTTTTTTAGCCTGCTCATCTCATTTGTGGGTTTTCTCCGCTGTTCAGGATGACAGCAGACATCTAGGGAAGCTAATTACTCTTCTGTCAAGCCCTCAAAGGCTGCACAAGCCTTTTGGGAGAACATGTCATCTTTATCTCCAGCACAGATTTTGATGCAAATACCAGTTTAGCCTAGAAGCCAGCTTCCCAGGGGTTTTCCTCCCTGCAAGTGAAGCGTGGACCCACACAAACCTATAAATAAGGGAGATGCCACAAGCAAGGAGACCCCTTGGACCAGCAAGAGCAGCCAAGGTAAGGAAAGGTGGGGAGCCCCAGTTTCTACAGAATTACCAAAATTCTACCACTGGCTCATTTGTTTCAGCTGTCCTGCTGTCCTGTAAAGTGTGAGGCTGGCAGGAAACAGCCTGGCCTGTCATTCAGTGCAGAGGAGAAGTCCTGCTCAGGTCAGGCCTTTGCCAGAGCAGAGACCTCCAGCTACCAAGAGAGATTTCTGGCCTGCAGGAGAGATGTTTTTGGAGGGAAGCAATGAACTGACAGGGTTTTCTGAATGACAGATTTAGACTTACAAACCTAAAGCCTATCTGACACGGATCCTCCTATTGACTCTGAGCCCATATCTTACAGCAGCAGCTTTGTCCTTCTCATTCTCCCATCCCATTCTCTCTATACTGTTTTGCATGTTACAGGAATACCTAATTTTCTTTACCTTTGAGCTCCAAAAGGTGTTCTCATCTTTCCTAATCACATTACACTTGATCATTTTTCATTCCTCGACCTTCTTGCTTTTTAGCTTTGTCTACTCTTTGAATTACCCAGAGCTTCAGCATGTGAGAATGTCTACAAAGCTTATGGCAAAACAAACAAGCTGCAGGCTATCACACACACATATGCAGAGAGAGGCCTTTCCTTGGGGTTTTGCTTCATTTTCTCTCTTCTTTCTGTTCCAGATTGCTTTTTAGAAATTCAGAAATCCCTTGGGCCAGTTTCTGAAGACTAGCTGTTCTCCTTGGGTGACATATGGTTGCCACAAACGTGGCCCTCCTAAGGACTGTTTCACTCAAATGGCAGTTCTGGGATGCAGCAGGGACTGGGACAGCATGCTTATTATCCACAGACCACTGAATCTCCCCCATCAGGAATGTTTGGCACTAGCATTAAAATTCCCATTTTGCCCTCTGGTTGTAAGCCCTGCTTTCACTGTGCTTTCACCATCTGTTGCAAACTCCAGCTGTTGATTTTTAAAGAAACACTTTTGGAACATAAGTTGTGGCTCTGAAAAGCCTTCTCTCCAGTTGCTTCTGGGATAATTGGATGTCCTTACTTAACAAACAAGTAATGCCCAAGACATACTGCTGCTCTGAACTTCCTCCTGGTCTGTTCAATCAGCTCCTCTAGCTGGAACTAGCTGTGGTTTAGCTTCTGTTGTTTTCTCCTTTCCCTCATTATTTCACCAGGGCAAGCTGTCCCCACAGACTGCTGCCACCTCTGGTGCATCTCCTCCATCTCACTCCTTGAAATTGCTAATGAAAAGATGCTGCCTGTGCATGCTTTCCACACTGGAAGATGGGCAGCTTGCAGAGCTTTCAGCCCCGTTGGTGATTTCACCTCTACAGCAGCCACTTGTCCCAGTAATTGTCTCAGAGACACAGGCCCCCCAAGACAATGTGGGCTTCTCCTCCTGCAAATTCCGTGCTGTTTTCATTACAGCATCTCCTGCAGGCACACAAATAGTATGTCTGGCATTTCCCTATTCTCATTTCAGGAAAACACAGCCAGCAAGATCTAAATCAAACAAAATCCAACAGAACGGAGGAGTCTGGGGATTCCTCAAAGTGAAACACCATCCCCCCCAATACAAGGCTTTCAGTACTGGAAGCTGAAAAATGACTGGCAGCAGAAGGCAGTCCTCATCCAAAGCACAACAATCCGTGTAAATCTTCCCATTTTGGCAATGAACTTTCAGATCAGATCCAAAAACAGCAGGGAAGTTTTCACACTAGTGTAATTGTGAAGTTGCAGCATAGATGGTACGAAAGAGCCCTCAAATACCTGTTGAGATATTTCAGTATACCTTACTTGGGTAGTTCTGCCACTGCTAATTTTGTGCCTATATTTAACTGAGTCCTTGAGCAATCTGGGAACTGCAGGTCATTAATTATCACAGCCACCCTCAGTGACAGGGTGGGTGATAACACATGTTGGGGACAAGGCAAAGGGACGAGGCCAGGGAGCTGTGCCCTATCCCCAGGAAGGCCCCACCTGGCTCCAAGCCAGCAGCTCACCCTAGGGAGCCCTGCAGGCATCCCTAACAGCATCTGAGAGCAGCAGAGAGGTGGCAGCCTGAGACCCTCCTGCACCTGCTCACTGCAAGTCCTGGGAAGCCTGAACCTTACCACAAAAGTGTGGACAATCCCCTCTGAACTGGAGCAAATCACTTTTATGTACAATTTACTGTTTAAATCAAAGGGGGAAAAACCTCCAAACATCGTGGTTCTCAAGTCTCCATGACACATCCTGAGGATTGTTCACACTAGAAAGATGGTGGGAGACAAGTGAGGAAATGGTTGTAAAAAGGAAATATTTCCCTTCATTCTTAAACCCTTTTCAGCTCTTGCAGTCTGAAGCCATTGAAAATTTAAAAAATAATAAGATTATAAAGATTAAGATCACATGTTCTCTGAAAGTGACACCCTACCACTGCTGGGATTTTTCAGCCAAGGGAATGCACTTCTGTGCTCAGTCCTTGTGTGTCTTCATCCCCTGTGATGATCTGAGGTGACTTTGCTGGCCCACAGGAAGGTTGAGCAGCAGAGTGTTTTGAAAGAGAGAAACAGGTAAAATGCTCAGAGATGGTTTTATGCAAAGGAATATGTAGGTACCTGTTCATTGCTACTACTCCCTTACTAGCTGGATTCATGCAAGGGCTATCAAGGAGTTTCCTGAGCTCTTTGCTTTCTAATCAAAACAAAACCAAACTTCTGGTGCCAGCTCGTTACTAGAAATGCCTTTAAATACCTACACATCCTTTGCTCTACTCACACAATTTCAAGCT
The DNA here is from genome assembly GCF_901933205.1 of Camarhynchus parvulus. NCBI lineage: Eukaryota > Metazoa > Chordata > Aves > Passeriformes > Thraupidae > Camarhynchus > Camarhynchus parvulus. Next base: position 106,147,111 of record NC_044573.1, on the reverse strand, counting down.
GGCTTGACAACTGGCACTTAAGCTGAGATCCTTTCATTCTTTTTTCTTCTCTATTCTAACTTAACTGACTGTGCTGCATATACTGACATTGATGCCAGCAGTCTGTGCCTTTTCACTTCCATTTTCCACCTCTGCTATTTGTGCAAATGTTGTTTTCAGTTTTCTGGTCAAAGTCACATATTATGGGTTCAATGTCTTGCTGTTTGGTTTTTTCCTCACTGAAACACATGTCCTAAAATTCTTATTTAATTCCAAAAAAATTGTCAATTGTCCAGAAAAAAAAAAAAAAAAAAAAAAAAAAAAAAACCACATCTATTACAAAAGAGAGGAAATAAGAAAATGAAATTACTTGATTTTACCAACATTTTGTGAGACTCTTCTCCAACACTTCACTGAATGTGTCATGAACACATCACTGTGTGGTCCTAAAATACGGAGTCCTGTTTGAGCATATTGTTGTTCACTGTCCATCATGCTCTAAATAATCCTACATTACCCCAAAGCATTTATATGCCTGGGAGGGATTTTTGGTGTGATTCCACCTTTACTTTTATAAGGTTTCTTCAAAGAACAGGTCTGCTGCTGCTCCTCTGTTTTTTTCTGCCAGATTGTTGCTGAAAACATACAAGCTCTCAACAGGAGCTAGAATACAATAGCATTAATCAGTGCCTCCTGCCAAATTCTTGCCAGTTCTAAACAGCACTTGGGGGATTATTTCTCAGCCTTGATTCAAAATCAATGACCTCTTGCTTATTATTTTAACTGCAGTGACAGTTCTGCTGGATGGAGAGACTTCCCCATGAGTCCTCTGTTGGATTTGTAGCAGTTACATTCTAGTATTCCTAAATTCATATTTGGGTGCAAGATCTTGCCCTGTTTTAAGTCTCGTCTTTAAATGGTTCTGCCTAGTGAAAGGGATTTCTTCTTTTCCCCTTCCTGTGTGCTTTGGTTTCTCTTTCTCTGACAGTCTCAGACAGAGGCAGCGGGGAAAACTGATCCTCGAGGACAAGTCTGAAACGGTAGTGAGAAACTGTGGGTTTCAGCCTCCTTCAGCGTTTCCATTGCTCAGGAAACGAAGCCTGGCTCACGGACACACAGCAGGAGCGGGGCAGGAGCCACCAGCGTCCCCAGGGCTCCGCGGTCCCCGGGGCAGCTGAGCCCCGCCCGCCCAGGCACCCTCCGGGCCTTGGTGCTTCCCTTCCCTTCCCTTCCCTTCCCTTCCCTTCCCTTCCCTTCCCTTCCCTTCCCTTCCCTTCCCTTCCCTTCCCTTCCCTTCCCTTCCCTTCCCTTCCCTTCCCTTCCCTTCCCTTCCCTTCCCTTCCCTTCCCACAGTGCCCGCCCCACCTCATCCATCAGGGGCTGCCTTTCCTGTCAGCAGCTCTGGGGATGCTGCAGGTGCCATGAACGTGCAGGGAAAGGCAGGAATGATTCCAGCAGAAAAGTGGACAATGGGATGCTGTTCCTGCTGTGTTTCCCAGTAACTTTACTGGGAGCCACATGTGCACTGAGCTCAGTTTAAAGGTGCTCAAGAGGAAGGTATGAGGAGCTTACTGGAAGGTTTGTCTTAAGCCCTTCAGACAATTCAGGTTATACCATCTCATTTTTAATTTCTTCTTGCCCGCTTATCATGGTGCTACAATGAATCTCTTAGACACATCTTCAGAGGGAAATGGAAAATATCTTTTAGTTTGCCAGCTGCAAAAAAAAAAGGTTAAGATTAACGGCTATTGTCAGCTCTGTTAACGTCTTTTGCAGATTCGTCCAATCTTGGTATTATTTTCATGCACAGTGAATTATTACCTATTGTCTCTGTCAAAAGCAAAAAAATTCCAATTCTTTAGCAATGTGTTAAAACCTGAAAAAGAAAAATTGCGCTTCATAATTCCTGACAAGATTCCATTATGCTGAAAGGAAAAAGTTTTCTTCAATTTTACGCACCCAGATAAATGATGTCTTAAAGGCTGTGATGCCTCTGTTACACAAAGAATATTTTTCCACTTCAGTACAGTTACTCTTGGACCACACATCCATTACTGCCCTCCAAGTCATTATTTCATCTAACATGGGAGTGTGTTCTATGGAAGACACATGATGACTTTCATATCACAGCAGAATTTATGAAAATATCACAAAGAATTTCTTTCTCTCAAAATCTTTAAACATAATCAATTCTGGACAGAAATCTGTGATTTATAATGAACAGATAAATCATAACCATCTGAATGAACTACACAATACTGTTTCATCATATCAGTTTGCACCCCTCGGGTTTTACAGCAGAGATAGCTGGAGAAACCCATGACAACTGAAGATGAAAAGGCAAAATCCTTCCCTAATAAAAATTCTTCTAACTTCATTAAATTCAAGCAAGCTACAATGATTCACACTTCTCCAGAGTGTTTTCAGCACACTTTCTTTCATAAATAGAACAGGGGGAATGGGAATAGTAAAAGGTAGGATTATGGATAAACAAATCAGAGAAAGGAGACTTCATGAAGTCTGCTAGGGAACCCTGTTAAAATGTAATTCAGCTGGCAAGGGTGTGTGCCTTATAGTTCTGTGATGCACAGAAAAAAAAAAGGAAATAAAAAAGAGAAAACAACAAAAAACTCCACGAATACACGTCTTTAAAAGATCACTAGAAAAGTAAACTATTAATTCTGGCATAGCCCTTGTGTCAGATGAGCTCATGTGTGATTGCTAAGAAGTGCCTGATCAATGGAGTGTCACCAGCAGAGCAGTTCAGTTGCCCACACATGTCTGGTGGCACTTGAGATGCTCCTGAGCATTGCCTCAGCCTCCAGGGGCTCTCCTAAAGGGGACAGGTTTCCCAAGCCTAGGGAAATATGTGCCAGCCTTGCTGAGACATCACAGACAGCCCTTGGACATCCCAAACTGAACAACCTTCTTCTTTCCCATAATGGGAGCCTTATCTGAGCTCACAGAAGTGCACTTTATGTCCACAGCATGGACAGTAAGGCTGATACACTTCTGAAGGAAAGTCTTGACTCACCCAAGAACTAGCCACCCTCCAAAAAAAACTTATTTTTACCTTCTCTGCCAGAGCAAGGCCGAAAGAGGATGCCCAGCCACATCTGTGACACCAATATCCCTGTTCTGAGGAGATTACTCATAACTTTACAGTCCAAGAGTTTAGATATGCTTTGGTACTACTGTGCTGCCACAAAGACAGTATTTATACTCACTCAACTTCAAAAATAGAAAACTGTCCAGCAACGACAAATATGAACACAATCTTTATCAGGTGGCATTTTGTTATTTTCAAATTATTTTCTCCCAAGATGACAATGAATTAAAGTGGGATACCAATTTAACTCTTTTCAAGGGCAAGGTCTCAGCATCTGAAGCTTTGTTAGGGCAAAGCTTTCTGCTTACTGGTGTGAGTATGGACTTCATGGTGGTTTAGGAGTTACTTCAAAGATTGGCAGCTTTGTTCAACTGTTCAGATGCTGCCTCTGCTGCCAGAGTTTATTTCATATGCCCATTTTTCAGTACAAACCATCCATGAATGCTTTGAAGACCTGAAAACTGAGGTTGCTATAGATTAGCATCCAAGTGGTAAGCGGATAAGTGGCTCGAGTTTTTGAACTCATGTTTTCTGCATTCATCTGTTGAATAAAGAAAATATATTTCACTGAATCAGAACTAGAGATCTCATCCTACACCTGGTTAAAAGTCTTGTGTACTCCACACCTGTTTTGATGTTCCCCAGAGATCCACAAAAGGGATTTGGGCACCAAGATTTGTCTCTGCAGACCCCCCAGGTGCAATGCTCAGGGTAGACTGGAAATCTTCACTTGGATTATCTCCAATTCTATCATACCAGCATCTAGATTTAAATGCACAAATTTCTTAAATGTCATCTTTTGGACATGCAGATGCAGGTTCTGAGTTTAGCCCATGTCTAAACAGCTGTGTCTTACGAGCCTGACACACAAACCCTTGCAGGAAAACACACCTGGGACGAGGTACCAGAGCAGACACCTGTCCCATGCCAGGTGTAACATGGGTGAAGGCAGCTTCCCAGGCAGCATGCCAGGATTCCCAGCATGGTATATACAGCAGTGATCCCAAAAAGGCTTTCTGACTGTTTTCAAAGAGATTGTTTCACAGAGGAGGCATTAGTCTATTTAATAAACAGTGCGAAGTAGATGTAGTCTATACAGAAAAAAAAATCCAATGAGCTAATTATAAACAATTTTGTCTCTATTTCCTATTCCTAATTTCTGTAATATCTTATCTGATTTGATTTCATTCTAGTATTTTTCTCAGAGAACTGATATCTTTGCTTTAAGTCTTCATTTGCTCCCACTTGTCATAATTTAGAAGCTAATAATCCTCCTCGTGACTTCACACACACTCACTGAAACCCATCATGCCAAGGACAAAGTATGACAGTCTCAGGCGTGGGGAGTAGGAATAACAAATGAGAGACAGCAACAGATGTAAATTAACTGCTAAAACCAAAAAATTATACTGTACCCTTCCACAGGAAACCTCTGGGAGGAAGGCAAAGAGCCCAGCAGGGCTCTCTGTACCCTGGGGATGCTTTCTAAAATCCCTCATCCATTGTCAGCAGCAAAGGAATTGATCAGACCAAAGCTTCTCCTTCACAAAGGAAATGCAGTGGGCTAACAAATGGCAGCTAAAACACAATGTTAAACACAGCCTAGCACTTAGTCTAACCAACTCATGGTTAGCCTTAGCTTGCCTTTAGTTCTAAATAAAAGCATGGCTTTACTCCAATTCATGGCTTTACTCCGATTCATGGTGTTATCTGTTTTCCTGTGCAGCTTGAAGTCATGCTCATTAGTTTTTACACAATTGTATTTTCTTAGCTAATTTCTTAAAGATAGGTAGCATTGTGCACTGAGCTGGGCAGAAATGCTGAAGTGATAGTGAGATTTTGATAGCTCCCAGGCTGATTCAGTGTCATGTTTAATGTGGCTTTGGCAAAAATAATCCCACCTTTATTGAAAAACTGAATGCTTTTAGTAACATTGCACTGTACTACAGTTAAGTGGTGGAAACAAGTTCAGGGACCACAGTGGCCACAAAAATTGCTTTTACTCAAGTAAGGGATTCCCCATGAGTGCTCACATCTGGTGCAGACAAGGAAGGAACATAAGTTGGAAGGGTGCAACAGCACGCTCAAATGTTAAGGGTCAAACAGCATTTGTCTTTTTACTGAAAGCTTCTGTTTCCAAATTTTAGATCAGGAATCACTTCTCCTAGGCAAAAAAGAAAATAAAATTCTGTTTTTCTTTTTTGTTTTTTCAGCATTTAAAGCTGCTGATTGCAACATAAGACCAGAAAGGTTCTTGTCTCTAGCAGCGACTGCAAGTGACTCCTAATATGCTGTAATCTTCAGAGAAGCTCTTTTCCATGAATTTGTCCTGTGCCCCTTGAGTCAAACTTTGGACATCCATGTCTGTGAGCAGCCCAGGGACACCCTGAGGGTGGAACAGCCTCTGGTGCTGTCAGCTGAACCTGTTTCCCACTACTTCCATCTGCCAGTGCCCCATTCCTCTACCAGGAGTGTTCTGTTGACCCTCTCTTTCAATGCTTTTCATGACTTCATTAACTTCTGAGCTGGCTCCCTTCCAAGCTATTTCATTGACTCTTTTTTAGACAGTTTTGCTCCCTTCCTCTTGTTTCTCATACAGAAGCAGTTTCATACTTTGATCATCTTTGTTGCTCTTTTCTGAAGCTTTTTCAGCGTCTCTACACCTTTTTGAGGAGGAAAGACCAGGACTGTATGCAGAATAGAATGAATGAGAAGTCATGGACATAAGAAATGGCATGATGATGATGTCCAGTTTTCTCTTTCTTTCTTTTCTGTCAGTTGTTAATATTTGCTTTTCCTTAGATTGCATACTGATAACAAGCATGAATAGTTTTAGTAGCATTATCTCTCATAGCCCAGAGCTTTTGCTGTTGAGGGAAGCAGTCAACCCATCTTTTTATATTTGAAAACAGGATTGGTTTTCCCCCACCTTCATATTTGTCTACATCAAATTTCATCTGTCATTTTATTGCCCACTCAATCTAGCAGGCTCCTTCTGCAAGTCTGCATAATCATCTTTGCTGTCCAGAATAAATTATTAACTTCATATTCTCAGCAAATCCTGCTCCTCACCCTGCTTCCATGTCCTGGATGACAGTGTTGAAAAGCACAAGTGCCAGTAAGAATTTCTTGCAGGACTCCCCTTACAATCTCACTTCACCATGAAGAATGACCATTTCCTCCTACTCTTTGGTTTCTTTCTCCTAATAAATTATTTATTCACACATGAACTTTCCCTTTTGCCCCACAGCTGCTTTGCTTCCTTAAAAGCTTCTGGTGAAGGACCTTGCTGAAAGCCTTTTGGAAATTACAGTAGACAGCACAGCCAGCCTTTTCTTATTCAATTGTTGTTGACATTTTAAAGGAACGGAAGGTCTGAGAAGGTGATGTTCATCTATAAAAGCTATAACAATTATTCTCTAGCAAAAGGGATTGCTGCTATTCCAGCCAAGAAAATTTCTTTGGTGAAATGACAATGCAGGGGATCTATCACTGAGGAAACAGATGATTTTCCACATGACTTATTATCCAGAACTCATTTCCAGAGCAAGTCACCCACATCAAGAAGTCAGCAAGATTCCAAAGAAGGTTTGGCAACCACAATTGAAGTCCTTCTGCTTGTTTTCCACTCGTATAGGAAGGGATATTGAAACTCATGAACGAGGCATTAAATTATTATCTCTGTGTAAAAGATCAGGATGAAATCTAATGTAGAAGGTGATACTGTTATTTCTGGATGCTCCTTTATTGGTGCCTCATGTGACACAGAGGAGCACAAAGCCTACAGGGGTTAGCAGGAGAGCTCCCCAGGCACGGAGCCGCAGGCTATGGAGCCAGGCAGAGCAATTCCTTCCTGCTGATCACCAGGATGCAGCACTTGGCCCGCACATGAGGGTAAAGACTGAGACCAGATTATCTGCAAATGTTCTCAGCCGCTTATTGAGCTTCGGTTTAATGCCGATGCTTGGGTTATAGTAAGCTAGCTGAGATCTCAATATCTTCATTTAAATGACAAAATATCCTGTTTATAATGCTCGTAAAATAACTCCAGCTCTCTAAATCCAGCCTGATGTTTGTGCTTTGCATGTTTTTCACATTAGTTTGCTCTTCCCTTCCTTTCTCTTCCCTTCCTAGCAATTTGCAGCAGGATGAGATTCTCACACTGTTCAAGCTGAATCTTGTGTTGTTCATTGTATTACAGTTAGTGCCACAGTATTGTTTAATGATAGACATGAGCTGATCAGCACACTGGGAAATATTTTGGAGCTCTGCAGCCATATCAGTCTCTCGAGGCTGTTTTTTAGTTTGTTGTTGCTTTACTCCACAGCCCATTTGGTAAAATGCAGTACAGTAAATTGTGTTTCCGCTTCTTATTTTTTCCTGTGTAATGCTTTGTAACCAGTGCAAATAATAACCAAAAGAAGTAAAATATTAACCCCCTAGGTTCCATCTTGCTTCTTGAAAACTGCTGGACATGATTTGTAGTGCATCTACGTGGCTGCAGGACTAAGCAAGCACAGACAGCTCTGAGCTGGCTTTGCAGTAAACCAGGTACGTCTGCTTTACAGCTGTTGCGCAGAAATAGGGTAGCTTAGTAAATTAGCATGCTCAGAGGGCTGTGATTTGAAAATTAACTTGGATAAATCTCTGATATGTATCTGTCCACACATGTTTACTTCAGAAAGTAAAGCTCTGAAGCAGGAAAAAGAAAGAATAGCACAGTATTTTTTCTTTATTCCCCTTTGATTTCCATATGCAGCCAACCACTGCAGTATTTGAGCATGTCATCCATGCCCAGATATTCTTACAGATGTAGTTTTCTGTGCATGTAGCAGAAAAGCACAGTACAGGTTTTAGTGGCATTTATTAATTTTATGTGTGCAGTGATACACAGCTTGTTGGCATTATGGCAGATAATCCACATTAGTAAGCAGAATGACCTTCCCAAATTTCCAGCCTTCAGGAACACAATTCAGCAGCCACTTTCATAAATACTTCTGAACAGCTTCATTTTTTGAGAGCAATCCCAGTGAAGCTGCATTTTAGCCTATATGTCTGCAATTAGATATCTGTGTTACTCTTTTGGCTGAATGTATTTAGCCAAAGCTGCAAATTGTAAAGATAATTCCAGAAAAGACTAAAGAAAAAAAATTCTCAGTTGCTATAAATAAGTGCAGGCAAACATGTCTGACAACAGATCATGAGAAGAGTAATTGAGATCCTCTTTTAAAGTAATTAAGCAACAAGGAGAGTTAACTCAATTGAAAGACAATATCCTTATTGAGGGAGAACAAGATAAAGGAATATGTTGAAGTGGATGACACTTTCAAAAAAAAATAAGCCATGAAGTCCCTAACTGAATTTCAATTGTTATCCATTTTCTTATCTAAGCCTGTGTATGTGTGCCTGGTATGACTATATATATTCTGAGCTCCATCCTCCCTTAATGCACCCATTTTCTCCCCCACTGGGCTGTCTCAGTAATATATTTGTACAGCTAATACACAGCCAGCAGAGGTGCTTCACGGACATGCTGCTCAGTGAGAACAGCAGCACTTTCCTCTTTGAGGAAAAGAAGTTCCCAAGCCTTGGCATACCAGTACTTGCTAATTTTCATATCCTGTTGCACTTGTACCTTCCTGCTGATTTCCATGGCACAGAAATCTGCTTCTGTAGCCACAACAGAGATCATTAACCCAGTAATTGCCTCTGGCTGCTTCATGTGGCCAGTCTGGTCCTGCACTTGGGCAGACTCTGGGTGAGCATCTGGAGGTGAGGAGGAGGAGGCAGTGAGTGGTCTGTGGGCATGGTCCAGGAGCCAGATGCTCTCTGGTGCCACGGAAGCCCCAGGTGAGTTTTTCTGAGGAAACAGCAGCTGTCCTGATGCCACACCACCCAGACAACGGGCTGGCTCCCCAATGCTTCTATCTTTCTTCATCTGTACCTGAATGAATGAGGAAGGCACGAGTAAATTCATGTGTCAGGAAGCTGGTCACAGATGCTACTTCAGGCTAATGAGCCTGGCTAGCCAGGCACTTCCTGGCAGTATCAGGGAAAAACAGATTTTGCCAGAAATAGCTGAGTAGCTCTTCCAAGGGCTTCTCTGCCCAGCAAACTGGGGAGATGGTACCAAGTCAGGGTGTGGCACCAGGAGAAGGCAGCTCCCCTGCATTCAGCACCTCTGCCCTCCCTCTCGTAGCTCCATGCGCAGTAGGGAGGCACTGGGCAGCTCTGCCCAGACAGGACAACCCCAGCAGACTGCCAGGACAGAGCCTTTACTTGGCTCTTCCCTCCCTCCCTCCCTGCCACACATCCTGCAGGACTTCTCCCCACCATGCACAGGCCTGGGGGGCACCACTGTCCTGCCACCCCCATGGTGAGAGCCTGCCTTGTCCAGGACCTCACTGCTAAAAGGGACATGTCAGTGCAAACAGGACATGGTTCTGCCACCTGTGCTTTTCAACAGCAGGACCTACCCCAAATCCTTCCTTGTCCAGAGCTACCCCTAAACTCCCCTGAGCTCAGCAAGAGTCTTCTTCTCCGTAATGGATTTGCAGAGGGGTCATCCAGAGGGCTGCTAACTAAATTCGGTGAGATTAATGTGCAAAAACAAAGGCAGGATTGAACCAAGAAAGAGGAATGTTAATAGGTGAAGGAAATTGTGTTCTTCTTTGCTGCGGTTTTTTCTTTTAAATGTCATTTTCCCTACATGTAATTGTTGTACTTTGAAGAAAAAGAGCACTATCAAATGCAGTCAGCTGTGGTTCAGGCACTCCGCCTTTCCTTTATCATCCAAAGTACTTACAAAATCCTCACATTTTAAAAACCTTTGCTTTCTTCTTCTGTAAGTTACCAATTTTGTTTTGCTGCAGCCTATGTCCAAAGTAACTCTGAGCAACTCACTTGAATCAAATGTTTTCAATACAGAGAGTACATGAAAGATGGATTCTTTATGTCTGCGTTTTATTCAAATTGGCCTAATTGTATTTTGGTTTTGCTTTTGACTTTCATAAATTTTAGCTAAACCACATACCTTGAAAGTATTGCACCCCACAGCCACATGTGGTATATTCCTGTTAATACCACCCTTCCTCATTTCCTGTCATTGTAAATTGGTCACTTTGCACTGTGCAAGACAGACTGTACTAAATGAATTCTCCAGTGCTCCTTTCTTTCCATGTATTTGCAGATGTTGAGTTACTAGATAAAAGTAACCTGCTTACTGACATCGAAGTAATTGGGCATAAGAAACAACATTATTAACTATCTTCACTGACATGAAGCCCATCAGTGTCAAGGACAGCTGGCAGTCAAGGTTTTCCATGTGACTTGTGCTAGGAATCCAAACAGGAATACCTAAGTTCAGGAGTGGCTTATTTAAATTCAGTACAAAAGCATTTTTCTCTGCCCATGACCACTTTCATTAAATGAATCCTGATCTTTCAACAATGATGTGAATGCCATTATGCAAATAAGAAACTGCTTTTCAGCCTTGCAGAACGATGTCACTCACCTACACAAAGGTTTCTGAGGCTCTTTCACAGTGGCAGTCGCTGAAGTTCACAAATACCAATTTGTAAGTATTGCATTCCGTGATAATGATTTTTTCTGTGAGACTGGCCACTTCTAAAGCTGTATCTCGAAGCTGAGAACTAATGAAATGTTTAATAATCTGGAATAATTCACCTCTGTGCATCAGAATGTTGTAAAAAGGCTCTCATCTGATGACGCTCGCAGCTGGCACGGTACGCTCTGTATTTATCACAGTGCTCCAGATAGTATTTAATGACTGTGCACTGATAAGCTGCAACTGGATGAATAGACTGTCTTTCATCTCATTCTGCTTAAGGTGACATGAACTTTCATTTATGTCACAGCCACTTGCAGCTGTTCAGATGCACTCTAAAGATGCTGAAAGGAATACTCTATCAATCCACAACCAAATGAATGCCCATGAGTCTGTTGTCTTACTGACGTTGGATTGCTTTAACAAAAGCATTTGTATTCCAGGAAGGAGGCAAGAATGTAATTAATCATTGACACAACTGAGTAGGCACATTGTGTAAGTGATTCATTAGGAAGCAATTTCAAGAATATTTATTTCGATGATATACATTTTATAATTCATTAGAAACATAATGAAGTGAATGCTCACTTCCTATTTTTATACCTTTGGATTAAATATAACTGCATCCTTGCTATCTGTGGCTCTCTGCAAAGCTTTGTGTCTGAAGCAGAATGTAAGAACAGTGACCATGATGGAGATAGTTAATCATATGGGGAACCTGTTTACAGGGTTGGAGTCCTCTTTGTATTGATGACCACGATTCATACAACCATTGGAATATTTAGGTTGGAAAAGACCTTTAAGATTATTGAGTTCAACTGTTCAGATCAGAAATATGGAATTTGTGGTGGAATTCGGCCCCACATCTCAGTATTACTGACAAGTCCTTGACATGTAAGTCTACAACTAAACTAGTGCAAACACATGCAAGAACAGATATTTGCAATGATTTTTCCACACTCCAGCTGCACTTCAGTGGGTCCAGATATGGGCAGAATTCTCCACGTGCAGTGTCGCTCTTCTGTATTTACATGGAGCTTGGCATGCTACATGGTTTTTCTCTCTTTGGATACTTCAAGATAAAGGCATTTCTTAAACTTCATAAGCTTTCATGACAAGCCTGCCCCCCAGGGCTCACCTTGGTTCAGTTCACTGCTGGGGCTCAGTGACTGATGTTACACAGATTTTCCACCTGCAGTTAATCTGACACATTTCTGTAGATGCACCTCCAGAACACAGAGCTACAGTGGATGAAACAAGAGGTAAATGGCATTTGTGTGTGTATCAACTGCATTTGGTGTGACTCTAAGCCAGGCCAAACATGGTTTTAACAAGAACACAGGCTCCCCCAGGCAAACAGATCTCTTGCATTAGCACATCTGGTCATCTAGATATTTCGAAGTAAAGATAATAATTTATTTAAAAGATCTTTATCTATTGTTAATGACAGTGCTTGTGCAAGTGGCTTGACTGGTAAGGACTGAGGCAGAAGGCTTCTGGGAACAGATGAAGGGTGAGCCAGAAGAAGGTGAAAAAGCAAAATGAGCAGTGAGAGTGTAGAGTTAAAAATAAAAGGTGTAAATCTAACAACTATTGAAAACTTTATGTAACTACTGAAATATCTGACATGCAAGCTTAGGCTGGGAATTAAAGGTTCCCTTCCTTTTTCCAGCAACATCTAGTAGGAGGCTGATGACAGCTCAGAACTTCAGCAAGACAGAGTATCAGAAACAGAAATAATCTCCACTCCTGAAGTCTTTAAACATTTGTGATGGAAAGTACCTGCTTTATTTGCCTGACTATAATATAACTTTTTCACTTTCACAGTTGATATCTTCCACAGTTACATAATGCTTTGAATAGCTTTTAGGTTTACACTGTGTATTTTTAACTTTACATTCTCACTCCTGAGCAGACACCTTACTCGGGGGATGAACCAAACTGCAGCTCTGCAGCGATGCCAACAAACATCAGCCCAGTGAAGCTGCTCGTCTCCCAGGGCCATGATTCAGCCACATCCCCAACAGACTCGTGGTTAAAGCACCCATCCAAGCAGATGGAGGTCTAGAACAATTCAAATCTAAATCCCTTTTTTTGTCATACAAGCACTTGCTGTGCCCTATTTGCCAGCTTCTGCACACCCTAACTCTAACCTGGACATCCCAGGGTCTGTGGGATGCACCTGAATGAGTCAGGGATGCCATGGGGCAGTGGCTTTGGCACACAGTCCAGCTTTAGTGCTATCTTCCTGATTTGATTCTGTAACTTGGCATTAAACCATATTAGCTGCAAAGTGGAGACAATCTTGAAAAAATGCAGGTCTTTCCCACACTGAGTGCTCTGAACACTGGGCTTTCAACACATCCCTGGTTTTTGCACCCCTTTGTCCCAGAGAATTCTTAGAGCCTTCTCTTGTTCCTGCATTTGACATCAGATGAATTTTTTTCAGGGCTCTAATTTTTGAGGGCAAGAGCAGAAGCCTCTGAGCCAACCCCTGGTTCTGCTGTGGTCCAGCCCAGCAAGGGCTGTGGAAAGTGCCCTGAGCAGAGTGACTCTGGCCACATACAGAAACCAGAGAAGGCCATCTATAAACCTAAACACAAAAAAACTCTCACTAAGAGAATTTAAACACCTCCTCCAGCAGCAGCCACTGACTGGGATTTGTGTATTTTTGTTACAGCCAAATCCTACACTGGGTACTTCTTCCACCTTTTATAGATGGTAGCGCTTGAAAAGAGCTCAGGATGGGAAGAGCCAGTTCCCAGAAGGAGAAATCCCTGTGGTCAGGCTGCTTCAAGGCATGAGGCCACTTGGACAGTGAGCTATGTCTCCCAGACTCTTCCTTATGGAAAACTGGGTGAAGGAGCAGCTAAGGCTCTCCACCTTAACTCCACACTTAAGGTGACGGTACTGAGATACTCAATTCCATGTCTATTATCTGACAGCCTTTAGTGTGGAAAGATAAAAACTTAAATGTGCTATTTAGCATTTTATTTTACTGATGTGTTAAAAAAAAAAAAGCACCTTTTGCCTACATTTAAACTGTAAATTAAAACTTTTTTATCTTTACCTGGCAGGGAATGCTGTTAGTTGAATGACATTTTTAAAAAGGTTTCCAGTTTGAATTTTGCTCAGTTCTGCACGCTAGGTATGACTGGAATTACAGCATTATGTTGTGTTATGACACAACTTGATGATGTCTTGCTTGGAAGTGTTAGCAACAACAACTAGTTCACTATAAAAATGCAAACCTGATTCCATTTACTTCATTACTCACAAAAAAAGGAAGGAGTTTCATTAGAACTTAACTATACATAAGTCTGCTAAAACCTTTTCAAAGTACACAGAGAGTTTAATTCTCTTTCCAAAATGACTAAGAGCTCCTACAGAAGAGCCCTCTTACGACTACCTGGGAAGAACATTACATCCATAGCAGAAAAGAACATCACTTCTTAAAAAAGGTAATTCATCATGCCACCTGCTACCATGTCCCCATGCTTCATAACTTATTTTTATTGACCAAGGACAATGCAGGGAAAGAAAAATGCAGTAGAGATGTATTAAACATTTAAAAAGTCTAAGAAAATAGAAAATATCTTCCCATTAAACAGTTATTGATAACTTCTCCTCTTGGAGGACAGCATGATGTAGGGAGCACCATTACTTTACTTCAGAGATAATGCAGAAGGCAGCCATCTGATGCTGTATGTCAGACCCTCCTTAAGCACTTGCTGAGGAAATAGATGGGCCTGTTTTCTAGACAGTGAAATCATAGACTGAACTTTCTTCTCCCTCTCTCTGGGGGAAGTTGCCAGCACACCCAAGGGAAGGTCTGGCGCCAGCTCTAAGGGGGAACTGTTGCATGCCTGCTTGGGTAATCCTGCCTTGGCTGCAGCAACAGTACAAGAGGCATCTGGAGACAGGGCAGCGGAGAAGCCAACAAACAGCAAGGCTTCTGCATGTTTTACAGAGCTGCCAGGCTTCTCACAGGATGAATCATGTCCAGGTACAGGTGTGTCTAAGATCCAAAAATCCAATAGCAGGTGTGAGAAGAGGGATTTACAAACTGTCAGAAGCTCACAGTGCCCAGTCTGTGGCTAAGCAGTGGGACTGGCCCAAAGATGCCTGTGCAAGTGTTCAGCTTCCTGTCCAGCACCACTGGAACTAATCTTGCCCTTTCTGCTATGTCTTCCCAGCTGGCCCTTGAGGCCCCTTGGCCAGCTGCCTTCCCACCCTCTGTGCAGAGCATTTGCCACAGCTGAGCCTCTCTCTTGATTCAGGGCCACAAAGTCTCCTACAGCTTCTCAAGTCCAATATTGGATTTCTGAGTCTTACCACAGGCTCCCTTGTAAGTCTGCCTCTTAAGTATGGCCTTTATATCTTGCCATACTGCTACAAAGAATAATATTGGTTATAATTTGGCCTTACACTTACTAGATTATCTGACCTTTTAGAAATAGACTTTTTATATAAGTACAACCAGCAGTTTTAAATATATCAGCACAGTCTGGTGACTCAAGTGGTTGGTTCAAAGCACACTGGGCAGAGCCAGTCTCTTTGTACCACATGGTGGCTTTGCCATCTTATTATTGCCTCTCTTGGGTCTCTCATCCAGGTTTGATTTCCAAGGCTAGATTGAGAAGGTCATTTGTAGTCTCAATCTTACAGCACTAGATAATATTGACATGGAGTTGACTGATTTAAAATCAAAAATATGATAGTGGTTCTTGTTCCTTGGTGGAAGATTATGATGGCCATTGCTTCCAACTAAGTACAACTCAAAAAGTACCTTACAGATATGCCATCAGTATTTCTTCTCTTATGGTGATTAGAGGAAACATAATTTAATTGATGTAACAGGGGTTTATTGGAATAATGTAATCTCAGTAGATACAAATCATAATAAAACACTTTAGGATTCTTATTTTATTATGTATTTCCTCATCCCTTTGTTATCATTCCAGTGAAGAGTAAATATAATGAGCAAATTTATGCCTAATGCCACTGGGTATAAATCTAAATAACTGCTTTCAACTCCACCTAAGTATAAAGAACAAAAAGGGTGAAAAAATGAATCAGTATTGCCTCAGTTTTACCAGTATAAAAATCTCTCAACCTATACTGCTAAAATTAAACTAGTTGTGAAACAGCATGAACTAGTCGTGAAAAAGCATGCCTGGAAGGTAAGTATTGCAGCTACACTGCAAACTCCTTCAAATGTTTCATTAACTACAAGAACCTTAATACACACTCTAACAGATATATAAAAATAGTTTTTTTCTTAAATTTTCTTAAATTAAAAAGTAAGTACTGTTATCAGATAATGAAGATTTGAATATATGTAACTCAGGATAGCTTAAAGTGCTCTGGCTCGTTGTTTTCTCAAGTTTTAAAAGAATCAATTGTTTCAAAAATGTACGTATCTTCTTCCCTGGCAAACATGGAGCAAAAAAATCTTTGAAAATAAAGAACCTCCTCGGGACAGCAAGTTCTCAGAAGTGTTTTTACCTAGAGCAGGACAGGTTGCTCTGTCCTTTAACTCCTGGAGAAGGTGCCCTCAGTGCCCTGCCCTGCAGCACCCTGCTGCACGACGAGCAGGCCAGCCTGCCCTGGGACCTCCGAGCTGGCCACACACCCGGGCTTCTCCACCCTTAGTACTCAGAACACGTTATTGCTTATGCTCCAGTTCCTGATAAATAGCTTCTCTAGTAACAGGAATTGCGCATTTAATAGGCTGTGGGGTTTTCTCTCTTAACAACTTGTAAATCTGCCTCCTCCCCCGTCAATAAACTCCCTCTCCCCGAAACACAAAGTAGTGACCGGGACAAGTGCGTAGCGAGCTCACTGGAAGGCTCATGCAGTGACACCTCTGTGCTCCTGGGGAGGCATTCACGAAGTAAATGACAACCGGGCATGAACGGTGCGCCAGCCTGGTGATGAAGGCGACCCTGAAGGCGTCCTTCTCCCTTCTGAAGAAACACCCTGCTGGGGTAAGTAGGTGAAAGAGAATTGTAATTTCCTTTATTCCAAACCCAAGTTGCAGACAGTTTGACCCCAGACAGCCGCGCCAGGAGCTGCAGGTGTTCCCTGCCCGTCCAGCCCGGCACCTGGGTCGCGCCCGCAGCGGGTTTTAGGGTGCCCAAACTCAGGGTTCTGCCGTCCCCGAGGGCTCCCCGCCGCCGGCTGCTCGATCTCTCCCGTACCTGCCCCGACGGCTTCGGTGCCACCGGCGGCGCGGGAGCCCCGAAGGAGCCCCGGGGAGCGGGGCCGGGCCGGGGAGCGCGGCCGCCGCCTCAGGAGAGGGTGTGCGGGACGGGCGGCAGCTCCCGCCGCCGCGGCTGCCCCGGCCCGGCCCCGCTCCCCGGGGCTCTCCCGGACCTGTCCCGAGGCTCTCCCGGAGCTGCCCCGCGCCCTCTGCCCCGGGCCCGGCGGAGGCGCCTGCGCGCTGCGGCCGCTCGGTGCCGGCCCCGCTGGCGCCGCCCGCAGCTCCCGCGGCTCCTCTGCCTATTTTAGTCACAGCCGCGGCTCCGTGCCCGCCGCGGGACGCGGGCCGCCGGCGGCGACGAGCGGCAGCCCGAGCCCGTCCTGTCCGGGCTGCCCGGAAACTTTCCCGGGGCGCAGGGCAGGTAAGGGGCGCGGGCAGGGCGGGGGCCGAGCCGGACCGAGCCGGGGCGGGCAGAGGCCTCGGCGCTGCCTCCCGCCCGCCCCCGCCGGCGCTGTCCAGCCCGGCAGCGCTCGGAGCGCCGCCCGCGCTGCCCGGGGCCGAGCGGGGCCGGGGGCGCCTCAGGCACCGCCGCGCTCCGGGACGGCCGCGCCGGGCCAGGAGCGGCGGCGGAGCGGCGGTCCGGGAGGGCTGCCCGCCCCGGGATTCGGCGGCGTCCTGAGCTGGGTTAGCAGGGGTCGCTGTCCCGGGAGAGAAGCCCTCCCTCCCTGCGTGCCCGGCGGGGGTAACCGGAGCTCCCGGGCTGGAAGTTGGAGAGCTCTGTCCCCTCTGGAGAGGAGCGCGGCACGCTGCCCAGCGCTGCTCCTCGCCAGGGCTCCGGCTGGAGCGGGACCCTTCGCTGTGGGACCCAGGTCAGGGTTTGTCCCGTAGGACAGCGGGGTGTCTGATTCTGCCCGGGCGCTGCCGCTCATTGACAGAAGAGCTGGCTCCCGGAGTATCTCTACTTGTCACAAAACCACCTTGGGATCCGGGGATTTCTTCCTGCGGCTGGGGGTTTGCCTCGTAGGCAGGCGTTATTTGATTCTTCTCTCTCTCCATCAATTAATGGTAAGAGCAGATGAACCATGAAATCGCATTTGCAGTTGCTCCTTTCCAAAGATAGAACGAGCGACACAAAGCACTTCCCTTCCCCAAACTACAATTTCTTTTTGCCAAACATATTCTTCCAAACTCTAATATTTTATCACATTTTCGTCATCTGTTCTATAAATCTTTGTGTAGCTTTAGACTGTCAGTCACTTTATGGGCAAATATTTTATGTAGCAGATCTGTTGTAATACTGAATCACAGACTACCTGATAGTGTTACAGAAATGTCATTGATGAAACCCAAGTTCCAGAACTAGGGCTTCTTGCTAACTTTGTTGTTTGATGGGAATATGATTGTACACATACAAGTTTAAGAGTCTTCATTGACCACAGCAAAACGAGGGATTGTTTCCACTTCTGCAGAACTGGTCCTGTACAGGCTTTCCACAAAGTTCTGTGTGGTGCCAAATAATAAAGTAGCTTAAAATGTCAAGGTTTAAAGAAATGCCTTGCCTGCAAAATAGTGAGTACAGTGCAAGTCCTCTAGTGAAACAGAAGAAAATGGTAACTGTGGCCAGTTGTGGTTCTTGACAAAAACTTTGCCTTCACAGATATCTTAAAGCTCTTATGACCCAAGTTGAGAACAGATAGTTTATTAAGGATTCAAGAAAAGCATTAACTGAAGCTACATTTGATCTTTTTATTAAGTGTGTGGCTTCTTCGGACAGATTTTATTTTGTCCTTTTAGTGTGTTCCCCTACTTTGCAAAGAAGAGCTCTGGTCAGTGTCTCCAGATGATGACAGACAACTTGTGTTTATGTGTTTGGGCTCGTGGCTCATGGCACATCTCTGTAAGCCAGTTGTATGTGCAGGTATGGTGTTGTGAACCAAGCCTCTTCTTTGGGAAATGAAGTTCATGTCAGGTGGTTGGTTTCATGGGAATACATCCCCAGTGAAAGGCACTACTGCATCACACAAACTCATTTGAGCACAATTCCGCAGAGTTCAGCTGCAGTTCATTAACCCACTTTTAAAGCACTTGTGAAATGTGCTTTGTGGCTGCTTTCTCCACTATTATTTAAAAGTTGAACTGGAGGGAAGCTTGAGCTTGTACTTTCTTTCATGTTTTATTCTAAAACACAAGAAAACAGACAACTTCAATTGTTTTTTGGTAATGCCATTCAATATTCAAGAGCCTTGCTCAAATTTATTCAAGTGCTGGTGATCTTAAAAAAAAAGTCTGACTGCCATTCTGTATTCATGTTTCTAGGAGCAAAAGAACTTTAAAAAGTGAGAGAGGGGATTATACTTCTTAATTTGGTGGGAGTACCACATCTACTTATGGTTCATTAATTCTCATTCAAATTGAAAAAAATTTGTATTTTTTTTTCATTTCGGCTACTGTCTAGGTTATAAAATAGACAGCATCTTCAACATTGGCTTTGCAACCACAGAGGGTTGCATTGTGTATTTTACAGTGATAAATGAGGAATTGTTGAAGTACTGGAAGTTGTGTATAGTTAGCTGGTCTTTAAATAATTAAAGATTAAATAATACCAGCTTCACTGTATGCAGTGCTCCTAATGAGCCTCAGACTGTTCTTTCTGTATTATTGTGGGGTTTCTTCTTCTCTCAAGGCCTCCCTCTGCCCAGCTTTTTTCCACTTCCTAGAATGATTAGTAGGAATTGAAGCAAACTGTAGGCAGAATCAGGCTTTCCCAGCTGCACCCAAACAAGCTCAGTAAGTATAAAGTCCCATTAAACATCTCCTGTTGAAGAGCTGTGCTTTGGAGACAGCAGCTCTGCATCTGCTGCAACAGGGGGATGGGAGACAGGCCCAGCTTGGTGAGGAGGACAAGCAGTCGCTGTCCTGGTGCCATTTGGTGGGGTCTTTGTGTGGAGTGTTGACTTCAGTGTAGCGGTGGCATTGGGGTGTCTCCAGGGCTGGGCAGCAGCTGGCTGAAGGGGCTGCTTGGTTGAACAACCTTAAGCATGGTAGCCTAAATTCTGCCTGACCAGAGCAGGGCTTTGGCCCTGGGTGTGGGAACCCAGGAAATTCCTCCGGCTGTCCTGGAGGGCTTGAGCCCCAGCCCTGGGGGCTCAGAGACCTTGGCACAGAGCCCAAGACCCCTGTGCCTTTGATTTAGCCCTTGGAAAAAAACAATTACCAACCTTTATATGAAGAATTACAAGTCAAGAAAATTTAAGTAGAATAACAGTTAGTTTGTCAGGGGTGAAAAATAGATTTTTGAGGTTTTTAGAATGGGGGGTCCCAAGATGGAGGAATTTGGGTGTACCTTGTCCTTTTTCCTTCTTCCTAGCCTCCATCTTCTGGGTGATGGTGGCACTTTTAGATTGGTTTAGAATAGAAACTCACTGTCTAACATAGGTGATAGGCATTGGGAAGTTACTGTAAATAGGTTAGACGTAGTTTTTAGTATAAAAAGACAACACTGCCTCTGAGGCAGGCAGCGTGCCTCAACCCAACCTGCCAGACAGACCTACGGCAGGTCAGAGAAAGAATGTTATAGGTAAAAAATAATAAACAACCTTGAGAACGAGAACAGAAGAATTCTGACTCCTCCATCGGCTGCTGGGCTGGGAAAAAGAGGCTTGTACATATCTCAGAGTCACTCTGAGCAGCAGAGATTCTGAGACCTGGGAAGTCCTGCTTGGCTGCTGGTCGTGTCTCAGAGCTGCCCTGAAGGCAATGAAGCACCACTGGTAGCTGCACATGCCCCAGCTGCCTGCTTTGCAGCTCTGAGCATTCCCAGAAGGAAGGATTACTGTCTGGGGGGGTATCACATCACATGGATGATCTCGGTGTGGCGGGTCCAGTTTGGGAATTGCAGCCCAGGCAGGGGCTGGAAGGAGTGGGCAGGGTGTGGTCTGACTGCTCTTCCTAAGGCCTGAGACACTTCACCTTCCACGTGACAGCCTCTGTCAGAGCCCTGATCCAGTGTATGAGGCAGCGATGGGACAGGAATGGGACACAGGATGCCTGCCTCAACCAAGGGAGTGCTAATCCATCTCCTCCCTTGAGCCTGCTCCCAGTGACTCATTTTAACTCCTGTGGGTGGGTCACTTGCTGCCCTTCTTGCTGCAGCTGTGATGTTGTGCAGGAGGGACACAGAACTGCACTGCAGTCCCTCTTCACTCTGCCATGAGTGTTGGGAAGGATGAAAGTTTGACAGGAAAGTCTCACAGATATGTATGCTTGGCAAAAAGATTTTTGAATGTAGAATCTGAAGAAGGAATAGAAATGAAAGCAGGTTTTGATATAGAAGAAAAGAATTGCTGAGCCAGTCTTACTGGATAACCAAGGAGGTAAAGAGTATGTTCGTTAGAAGGGGGTTTTATGACTTAGAGCAAAGGATAAACCCACCTCAAACAAGAAGATGTTTTTACCAAGCAGAAAGATTCCACAGGCAAACAAGGATGCTGATGTTGCAAGTAGAAAAAAGGTCTCAGAATTTTCCACTGCAAGAAAACTGAAAAAACAGCTTCTAGCTTAAACTAATGTTAGTAAAAGTTAGTAATGTACTAACTTTTAGTGATTGGAGAATAGTAAAATGGATATGGTAATTATAGTAGTTATGATAGGCTATAGTTAAAAGTAAAGGTCTAGATCGGTTCTTCTGTATTAAGATGCTCAGCAAAGAAAAGTATATAATGCATTGTAACCTAAACTAAGGGTCTCCAGGCCTGCCTGCAGCTGGAGCTGACAGCTGTAGGCACAGGCTCTGTCACCCATGACCCTGGACTCCTGTAATGTCTTGGATGTAATAAACTGCATTTTGAAGAGCCTCCTTGAGTCCCACATCTCCCTTTCAGGCCCTTACTCATGAGGACGCTCACCCAGGGGCTGGGGTCCTGAGGCTTGGTTGCTCGGGTTGCAGACAGGCTCCAGGGTAAAGCATTCACATCCCTTTCTTTGAAAACCATTCACAGAAGGGATGCTGGCTCTGCACAGATGAAGATTTCATCTATAATGTCTACAGGAGGAATAAATTGAGAGATATACCTGTCTTCAGTGTTTTCTGTTGTCTAAAGTAGCTCTTAGTTGGTATCTGAGATAGGCTTCTGGATTTCTCTGGGAAGACCAGCTCCAAAGCTTTCTAGGTATATACAACTTTTTTATATCAAGTAACTCCAGACAAAAGTCCAGGAGACATTGCTGCAATCATCTAATGTGATTTCCTGTAGCATAAAAAATGGAATGTAGTAAATAATTTTTTTAATAATGGTATACTCAGACTTATTTTAGGGATCAGACAGCATCTTAACTTCTTTAATTCCTAGCAAAGGAAATCTTTAAAGCCATCCTATTAACTAATTACCTTTGCTATGTATGCTTGTGTGTCTTTGAAATCTGAATATATCTAGTGACTTTCATAGTGACTGATTATCTTGATACCATTGTCTTTTAGATTGGGTAGTCCTTTTCTTCTTCACCTTCCTTACACCTTCCTGCAGGCTGTATTTTGTTGGTGAAACCTTGTGTTTTCCAGTATTGTAATTACAGCTTTCTCTAGGATATAGTCTCAAGAAGTTTAAGGTAATTGTGTTTAAGGTAGCTTGTGTTGTTAGTTACTGCCCTTAGTGCTGCATGCATGTTCTCAGCCTGAAGTGTGTCCAGGGACAATGGATCACTGAAAATAGCTGGTTTACCTGCCCATGCTTGCCTGGAGGCACATAGCCTTAGGTTTCTCTAGATGAGGAGCTCTTCTGTGCTCTGAGTTAGATGCTGCATTGCAAATAAGAGTTTGGTTCTCTTGGTCCCTGGGGTATCTGGCCCCACTGCAGAAGGAAAGTAGTTTGGGGAAAGTATGCAGCATAAACAGGGATTGGCAGTGATAGGTGTTAGTAGGGGCCACAGAGGGGATTCCAGGGATGTAGGGCAGTGGAAGGAAGGGGTATCTCAATTGCCATATGCCTTTACATTGCATGTGAAACTACTTGATGAAATTAAGGAGCAGTTTCTTTGTATAATCTAAATGATGTTAGACCAGATGTAATTTGTGAGCCTAGAGAGGGTGCTCAGAGCTCATCCCTCAGGAAGTGGGGGGTGTCTAGGCCAGGAGGACTGCCCCTGCCTGGAGGGACTGCCTTGCTCCCGGTGGAGTTGCTGGAATGTTGAGCCCGGCTATGACTCCCAGCTCATGTATAAACATACACACTGTAGTGTGCTAAACCCATCATAATCTCATTTTGTGCTAAGAAGTGCATATGCTGTAAAGGAAAATCTTTCCTTTTGCTTCCAAACCTGTAGCAAACAATTCACCCAGGCTGGTTACATGATTAGCATGTACAGCTCTATGGCCTGTCCACATGTACAGTGTGAAA
The DNA here is from genome assembly GCF_901933205.1 of Camarhynchus parvulus. Classification (NCBI taxonomy): domain Eukaryota; kingdom Metazoa; phylum Chordata; class Aves; order Passeriformes; family Thraupidae; genus Camarhynchus; species Camarhynchus parvulus. The sequence continues at coordinate 106,123,859 of NC_044573.1, read as the reverse complement.
GTGCTGAGGGCTTTCTTTCAGAGTACTTGGGATAAGGCAACTGAAGAATGGACTATTCAAACTCTGAATAGCTTTACTTTTGACTTAATTAAAAAAAAGACCAATGAGAGAACTGCTGGTGGCCTCAGGGCTTTTAGGGTTTCTTTTTTGCAGGAATTATTGTGATCCAGACACAGTAACTAACACTCAGAGCTTCTCAGAGTTGAATTTGAATCATCAGTGACAAAAATGGGGTAAAGCACATGGTTCTCAAGCAAATTAAAAAGGTACATAATAGGTAATTCTTTGTGTGAACACTGCAGTGTAGGGGGGAAACACCCATTTGAGGAGGGGGAAGGTTGTAATGTGCATTTGTACAATGCAAATTCTTTCTGTTTTGACTGGTTCAGTGTACTGTTTATATAAAATTTTAAGTTGCCAGCAGGTATTTATTTGGTAGCATATAAGTGAAATACTTCATTTTCTGCTTTGAAACTCCAGCAAACTCTGTGATTTCAACAGTTTCTGATGGCTACTTAGTCCTCTCAGCACTGCTGCTTGTTTTAAAGAAGTCCATGCTACTGTATATTGCTCACATCTCTAGCCTGCACTGATTTCTCACATCACTTCATCTGCTCCTGCTGAAGAAGGTGGGATATGGTGGGGCAGGACACTCTGAAGCATGTCAGTAATTCAGGCTGTGTTGGCAGGGCACATCTCCTTCCCCAGCTGGGAGGACTCATCGTGCATGAAGCTCAGGTTTTGGCAGGCTGCAGGTGTCAATGTGTGTCACTGTGATCACGGCAGTCCCACGGCACGGAGTGTGCTGTGCATGCTGCTCCTTCCCCATGGGCAGGGCATGGAGCAGAAAGTGCTCACTGTTTGCTTGGGAAGACCCAGTTCTTCAGCTTTAGCAGCCAAGGCACATGTTTTAAATGCACTTTCCTACTTGCTGGATCATCCCCATCAGATGAACTTGTAGCAACAGCTGTTCAGCACTGCCAGGGCAATTGAAGCAGGACATCAAACAAAGCAGAAGGCCAAAGCACCTCAGTGACAGGATGGTGTCCCCTCCAGGTGCTTAGAAATGGTGATGTTGTCTGCTGTGGAGGATGACTCAGTTGGTATCACAGCTGCTTGGTTTTTTGGTTTGGGGGATTTTTTCCCCCACAACCTCACTTGCAGTAGATGAATGGCTTAATTAGCGTGTCTGTTCTGAAACCTTCAAGAGTTTAAATTTTGGACTTGCAGGAACTATAAAGAAAAATGTGAAGGGCCTCATCTAGCACTAAATACCTTTCCAAACTAGAAATTTTACTAAACTTATACCTGTTATTGTCCCTGCTCTATTTACAACTGCCAGTGATTTTTAGCTCCCAAACATTAGAATAATTTCTTATTTGAGAAGAGCTGCATCCTCTTTTTCTGCCTGCAAGCATGCCTGCTCTTCACCATAGCTCTGAGAAATGAGTCCCATTTAGGAGTGGGTTTTGTCAGTATTTCCAGAGGGTTTGGTTTTTCCTGTGCACCTTGTGTAGCTCAGGAGAGTGTTGTGTGGGTAAGGCTGTGCTCTGGACTAGCACTGGCCTCTCTCCTTTGCCCTTCCTCTTGCCTGGAAGGAGAGAGGCCCTCTCCAGTCTGGGAGATGCTGCAGCACAGTAAAAGTTCTCATTGTGTAGAACTAATTGAATAAGTGGAAATTTTCCACACAGTGGTTTTGGAAGATAGGTCCAATTCTGAAAATGAACAAATGCAGATCAGTTTTCTCAGGACTTTGTGTGTGATGAGCCTATATCCATGTCCTAGTGGTACGCTGTTCTTTCCAAATTGTTTTGGTCCATCTTGTCATGAATAAATGCTTCACAGAAATGCTGTGAGCTGTAGTGTGGGCAGACTGAGAAAGCAATAAGTGAATTAAAAATTGTGCATACATTCTGAGAAATTACTATTGTGTTGTGTCAAATTATTGTAATGCATGACATTACACGATGAAAAGATGTTGGTAATGTAAAGCAAATTACTGCTCCACCATGGTTTTGTTTGTGGCATTCATACAGTTTCCAGTGTATCTCCTCAGTCATAGCTCCCTTCAAAACACTGATTTTTACTGTTTTCTTTTAGAAATTAGGGTCTTCAGTAAAACTGCTTAGAGCAAAATGTTGGCAGGAGAGTAGAAGTATTAGCAATAATCCAAAATCACTATTATCAGTGGTTCTGTTTTAAACAAACAATCAGTCAAACAAAAAACTTTTGCCACTGATTTCTGACTGTGTAATGGAAATGCTGAGTGTATTCAGAACACAAGGTCTGGGAACTGCACGCTCCAGTTTTATTTTCTTTTTACTCAAAATTCTTACCCTTTGATCACAGAAGCACCACCTAAAATTCCTCATGACCTTACCATACCTAGGTAACTTTTTTATAACTGATGTAGCTTCCATCTCCCAGTCTCCAAGGGATAAATCCTACATCTGAGGGGAATCCTGTACCAGAGGAGAGTATTTGGATAAAGAAACAAATGGCAAAGGTTTTAGTTGTAAACTACCTTATTTTTGTAGTGCTGGTTCTTATGCTGCAGGAGGATTTTGAGCACTGTAATTTGGAGAGATTCTGTGCTCTTTAGCTGTGGTATTTTTATGGGCCAGTGACTTTCCTATCACCTCTCCCATAGAGGGAGAGTCTCCTCCTAACTTGTTCTTCTGAGCTCTGCTGCTCAGTTGTGTGGGATTTTATGTCTTTATTTGGCACCAGTGTTATTCAATCAAAGAATTAATGTTGGGGTTTGAATAAACTTAAAAGAAGTAATGCTGTGGTGGCTAGGAAATACGATACAAATTTTCTTTATTAATTTCTTAGACCTGTCACTGCAAAAAAGCACCACTGAAAGCCCTGATGAATGATGTTGGATGCCTCACTGCAACAGCAATGCTTTTAAAGTATTGACTTCTGTGGCTCTTGTGAGGGGAAAAAAAACCAAACTACTTTGATATTCTAGAGAATCTGATAATTTTGATAACAAGATAGTTCTTAGTTTCCTTGCCATTCTACCAAGAAAAGAACCAGACAGTAAGGCTTTGGAAGTTTTCAATACTGATTACACCACTAATATATTCTGGCTTTGCAATTTCTACCATGTATAATCTCACATTGAGGTATGTATTTTTATTTTAAAAGACAGATATGGAAAGCTGGTTTTGATTTTTTGTTTTTAGATTTATTTTGGAGTTTCTTTCATACTTCTTGGTTCTGTGTTTTCCTTTGAAAACTCATAGGAATACATCACCGTATGAAAATGAATACCATGTTTCACATTTTAGAGTGTTGAACAATAAAATTATGTGGCCCATGGCATGAAATTCTATGATGTAGAACTTTGAATGTTGTAAAATTGCTTTGTAAATGTCCCTTGAGTCATATTTTGCAGGACTACTTACTTCATGTTCTAAGAGCATAATCTGTATCAGGATGCCTTTAAGCCTTGTAGTCTTCCCTATATAAGACAAGGGTTTTTTGCCTGTTATCCTTGGAGTAGAAAAGACCCTGTGACACTTGGGTTTCCCTTGTTGTGGGTTTGGGGATGGAGTTTGCTGTCCCCAGGAACAGAGAGCAGAGAGTTGAGAGAATGCTTAACCCAATAATGAGAATGATTTGACCAAAATCCAGAGAGAGATGGAGGAGGTGAACAAGGAAGAAGGGTTCACTGTCTCTTCTTGTTAAAGAGCTGGGTAGGACATATAAAAGGCTCTCAGGGAGAAGGGGCTGGACCAACAAATCCTTGTCACTTGGGAGGCTGTACGAAGGCTTGTCACAGGATGTTGTGAATGCAACACACAGCTTTACTTGGATTCACTGGCAGTTCAGTGGTTGCTACTCAGATCACAGATAGAGAAAACATGATCTTCATCTGAGTGAATATTAAAGTTTGATCCTGGAATCACAGAGCTTCAAGGGTGATTGGATTGTAATGCCATCTGTGGTTTAGGCAATAAAACTTTGATAAAATTTAATTGATGAAAATAAGTTTATAAGTAACTCATCTCTTCTTCACTTGTCCAGCAGATGACATGACCAAAGTCAAAACAATGCATGAACTGATGAGAAACAGCACTCAGAACGTTAGCTGCTTCCTTGCTGGAAATCCTAAGTGCAACTTTACTACCAAGAGACCCTGATGTTCTGTAATCACTGAGCACAGTTTGCAAGAATGGAAAACCAAAGGAAAACCAAAACTAGTTGCATCTCATAAGTAAAAGACTTCAAGATTCAGCTGAATCAAAAAATTATTCCAGCCATGGGAGAAAATGCAAGTTTTTGGGAAAGTCTGATATATGCACATCCTACATGTACCAGCTGGAAGCAAGAGGCAGAGGGATCTATCTACCACCTAGCCAGTATTTTCTTTGTCGTGGGCTTCATGGGTGGAAGTGGATTCTTTGGGCTCCTCTACGTCTTCAGCTTGCTTGGACTGGGCTTTCTCTGCTCTTCTGTTTGGGCTTGGCTGGATGTGTGTGCTGCTGATATATTCTCCTGGAATTTTGTACTGTTCGCCATATGCTTCGTCCAGTTCGTTTATGTTACCTACCAAGTCCGGAGTGTTGCCTTTGACAGGGAATTCCAGGAACTCTACAGTGCTCTCTTCCAGCCTCTGGGAATTTCCTTGACTGTGTACAGGAAGATTGTCTTGTGCTGTGATGCAGAAGTGGTCACCCTGGAGAAGGAGCATTGTTACGCCATGCAGGGCAAAACACCTATTGACAAACTGTCCTTGCTTGTGTCAGGCAGGTTGGTATGCTTTGTTCAGGCTTTCTGCAAATATCTTTATTTTCCTCTCCTTAATGAAAACAAAAGAAAAAAAGGAAGAAGCCTGGTTTGTGTATTGTTTGTTTATTTTCCAGTACAATAAATTAAATGTTAATGCAAGTAATATAAATATTAATAGGTTAAATACACTTGTCTAGGACAGTACTAGCATAAAAACACTGAGCACAGAATCAGAAATAGCATAAAGAAAAGAATTTGAAGTCATTCTTTTCCAGGCTGCTGTATCATATCATTTAACAGGTTAGGCAGATAAAGGGAATAAATGTGGATTTTCAGTGTTCAGGTTATGGCTTGCTGTCTATCTACTGCCTAGCTGATGAGCACAGCATCTGCCCTATTTTTCTTTACTAGTATCACCTGAAATGGGACAAATAGTTACAAAACTGAGATAAACTGTTTGATAGAGGTCTTGACTTTGATATAGATTGTATTTGATTGCTTTCAAGGGGGTGGGAGAAGGGTATTGATAAGGAAGAGAAAAAGACTTAAAAGTGTCCTTTCATTACAAGAGGATGTAGCTGAGCCTTATCAAGACTTGCAGACCAGGACATACAGTTACTGTATACTGTGGCCTGTGTTAGACCCTGAAGCAGTAAATCCACCTGCTTGTACTTCCTGCTTCCAGGAGAGCCTTCTGGCAGCCTTGCTGATGCTGTCCTGGAGGGAAACACCAGCTTTTGTACTGTATGCAAAGCAGGGAGCAGTCCCAGACCACCCCAAGAGTAGGCTGGACACCCAGAGGTGATGGACATGGACTGTCCTTGATGGGACACCTTGATGCATGATGCACCTTGACACTCAGCTGATTTAGGACTGCCTGCAGTGAACAATATGGATTGTGGGCAGTTTTCCTTAGTGACATCCTGGTTCACAGAGTTCTTGGGAGCTCTCTAAGAAGTGCCTCATGGAAGTTGCTTTTGGTCTTACCAAAGGAGAGGTATCCATCCTGCTACATGCCCAGCCAGTTAGTGATCACCCAGAGTTCCTGCTGCCCCTCACCATGTGGTAGAAGGGCTGCTTGTGTGCCTTCAAATTTATATGTTATTTAAAAAGTAGCAAGTAAGTAAGTTTTTCTTTGGCATTTTCAGAAGGCCACAGCATTTACACAGAGATCCCATAATGCCAGGCTGTTCTTCTGGCTCCAGACATAGTCCTGTGGCCATGTAATTCCTGTTAAACATGGAAAGAGGCCTACCTAACACTCCTGCTTCCCACTCCCAGTTTTTCCACTTTGTTCTCTCTAAAATGGGTATTTGCCAAAACTAGAAGTAAATCCCACGGTTTTCAGAAGCAGGTAAGTGCTGTTATGGGCATTGATCTTTCACCTCTCCAGTGCATGATGGCCTTCTAATGGCAAAGCTTGTGCATCACTGCACACACCTACCACAGAGAGAATGATGTGGTTTGAATAAGGCCTGGAAAGATTTCCCTTTCAGTTGCATGATTGTCTTCTATTGTCTTTCAACTGGCCTGAGCAAGTTGGGTTCAAAAATATAATTAGGATAGTTATAAATGACCATTGATTGCTTTTTCATGCTTTCAAAGCTGTATTTAAATTCCTCAGACAGTAGAAATAGCACAATCTTGTGGTAGTCATTGCTGGTGTACAGGTAGTGCTAACAAATTAACACATCTTATCTTGGTAGGATCAGAGTGACAGTTGATGGGGAGTTTCTGCATTATATTTTTCCTCTTCAATTTCTGGACTCTCCTGAATGGGATTCACTGAGGCCCACAGAAGAGGGAATTTTCCAGGTAAAAGTTAAGGGGATTTTGTTGTTGTTGGGTTTTGGGGTTTTTTTGTTTTGTTTTTTTTTTTTAGTGCCACAGGAAATTGTTCAAGCACTGTTTGATTTAGAAATAATTTTTTGGGGGTTTCCTTTAGGATATTATGCAAACAAGTGGTATCCCATTAGTTTGGGAAGTCCTCTTTGTCCATTGGATTGGTTTTGCTGTCTGTGCCTTGTTACAACAAACAGGGCTTTTCTTGAAGCTGATCTGGGAGGTTAATCTGGGTGGTAGGCTCTGTTTGCATTCTCTGGCTGTGCTGATATTCAGCCCTGAGAAGCCAGGTTTCCTCGGGGTGGGAAGAAGCTGGTGCTGAAGAGGTTTCCCAGTGGGAGATGAGCCAGGGGAGGACGTGCCTGGGCCACAGCTTGGCACGGGTTCCAGCACAGGACACAGTGTCAGCTGCGGTGCCCCTGCGCTGCTGTCACTCGCCTGACACGCTGGCTCCTGTCCCTACTGGATCTGATGTGTGCTGTCACGAGAACAAATGGCATTTGTTGAGAGCTTTCTTTAGACCTGCCTTTTCAGCTGAGGCTGCCAAGAGTGGAGCAGGGAATGCAAGGCTGAACCAGGGGCATCCACGTGGCACTGAACAAGGCTTGCCACTTGGGCACAGGCATATTGTCACTGAGATTAACTAGATGTGATCACAGTCTATAGCCAGTCACTTTTCTCATTTGTCTTTTGCATACAGTAACCTCCCACACAGAATCACAGAATAATGAGGTTGGAAGAGACCTCTGAGATCCCTCCCAGAGCTCTCTGGCTCGGTTAAAAGGCTCTAATTGCAGTAGACAGGTTCTGCTGGAAGAAGGGGTGCCTTCTGAGCAAGGGCAGCAGCAGCAGCACCTTGTCACCTGGCTGTTCAATTCTCTCTTCTCCAGGTAACACTCACAGCAGAGACAGACTGTCGGTACGTGGCCTGGAGGAGAAAGAAGCTCTACCTGCTGTTCGCTAAACACCGCTTCATCTCCCGCCTCTTCTCCATCCTGATCGGTAGCGACATCGCCGAGAAGCTGTACGCGCTGAACGACAGGGTGCACGTGGGGCAGGGCTTCAGGTACGACATCCGCCTGCCCAACTTCTACCACGTGGCGCTGCCCGAGACCCCTCCGGTGCTGCCGCCGCCGCGCTCGCACCGCCTGCAGCGGGGCTCGCCCCGCCGCCCGCCCGCCGCGCCCGCCAACTGCGGCTCCTTCCTCGCTCCCTCCTAGGCAGGGACACCCTGCCCCAGCCGCTCCTCACAGCCCCGCCGGAGGGAAATGGGAGCTGGCGGAGCAGAAGGGCAGAGAGACGGAAGCAGATGAAGCCAAATTTGACTGACAAGTGCCATTAACTGTTATGAGTAGAAAAGCTGCCCGTTTTTGTAAAAGGTTGCAGAGTTCACAGGTTGGGCTAGTTGCTGCCAGGGTGGAGTTCTAACTGTTATTGTAATCACCTGTCGTTTTCATTAACTACCTGTCGTTGACGGTTAAGAATTCCTGGAGGGTGGCACCCAGACGGAAGGTGAAGAGGAGGAGGCCTCGGAGTTAGCATGGAAATGACATCGGAGCCAGCATGCAACGGGAGAAGCCCCTCACCAAACCTAGCCAAAAACCCCTAAAAACAGCGAGCCACCACAAAATTGACGAATCAAAGTGATTACAAGACTTGAGGAACAAAATCTAGTATCTGCTAAGACCCTTTTTACCCCTCACCCTAACCAAAGATGTCGGCTAGACAGAGGACCTCAAATGTTGAGCCAAGAAGTGGGGAATTTCGTGATGCTCCTGTGCGGATGGAAGCCCCAGCTCTGTCCCCAGACCAGTGGACAAAGCTGCACTCTTTCTCTGAGTCACTCCCGGGAGCAGGGGTGGCGTGAGTGTGGACCGATCGCTTCTCCCTGTCTGAGAAAGATCTCCTGCCTGTGTTTGTTTCATTAACTGGAGTAGGTTGAATTCTCTATCTCAAGCCAGCAGGTTGGCTTCTGCATTTTGACTGTCTGTGCAATATGTTTACTTTCTGTTGATACTCCTTCATCTCTTTTGTTTTGGAGTAGAACAAATCATAACAATATGAGGTCTTATTGCAATTGTGGTGGCCTCTGTGGTGGCGTGTTGTTTTTGTTTGTTTGTTTGTTTGTTTGTTTTTTGGTTTTTTGTTGTTGTTGTTGTTGGTTTATTTTTTTAAAGTAAGCCCATTGTAATTATATTTTCCTCAAAAAATTTTGTCACAATGAAGTATAGTAAGAATAGTCAATGAAAACAACTGAGTTTTCATTTTCCTGTATTTTCCTCAAAAAATTTTATCACAATGAAGTATAGTCAGAATAGTCAACGAAAGCAACTAAGTTTTCATTTTCCTATATTTTCCTCAAAAAATTTTGGCACAATAAAGTATAGTCAGAATAGTCAGTGAAAACAACTAAGTCATCTTCAAAATATAGCAACTGGTTTATAATGTCCTTTTTTATGCCATGTGAACATTCTCTCAATTTACATGAATAATGTTGCACAAAAAAAGACCAAGGAATGATTGCATTGAGTTTGTTTCTTAAAGAAATGAAAGATTTTGAAATGCACAGCAAGATGGTTAAAAAACCAAACAAAACAACAAATTATGTCCCATGAGTACTTGGTTTCTCTCCAACTGTCCTTAAGAGGTAATACGTGAAAACAAGCATAAGTGTCATTGCTGGCATTAGAAAAATACAAGAGCTGTAACTGCTGCAAATACAGCTTAGGGAAATGGTTGTGTAGCATTTCTGATAGAATGTGATGCTATAGGACCTGGGGTGCTGCAGTGCCAGTGCCCTTTGTGACATGTACAATAAATAACATTAATCAATTTACTGCCAAACCATTGGAGTTTGTTTTATAATATTCCTTTTAGCTATGTTTGTCAAGAAGAGACTAAAACATCTGCAGCAATAAACATAATTTTTAACTGTCACATTCTTGTTTAGCTTCCAGAATCACTTTTCTGTGCCTATGAAACTCTTGATTCAAAAGATGTTCTCTCCCTAATTCTGTGGTGGTTTAATGACATAAGGGAGCCACAGATTGCACTTCAGTAGGAGAGAGTTCGTTCCGACCCTCGGGGTCACTGTGCCTTTGAAGAGAAGTGTCCAAATGTCTTTGCTAACTCACCGCCCTGCTGCTCTGCCTGATGCCTGCCAGTAATCAAAAAGTAAGAAGCATTACTATTTTATGAGAATGGATTGCTGCTTGATATGTCTGGAAGTAGATAATATTTTTAATATTTTAAAATTGCTGGCTTGTTTGGTAGGATGACCCCTGTGTGCTTCTCTATGGGTGGGTATACATACAAGTTCAGATCTTGTGAGTTGTTTCTGGAAGGACTTAAAATGATGATACAATCTTACACTTGAAGGATACTCACGCTGTATGTATAAAAAAGCTATTAGTAGTGACGTGAAACACTACCTGTTTGAAGGACATTTAGAGTGTAGAGCAGCTGAGATTGTACAAGTTTTGCTTTTAGGTTTATGTTGCTTCCTCAGAGAGGAAAACCAGCCAAACATAAATACCCCAGAATGCAATGTGATAATCCCCAAATCATTCTCATAACCCTTCCAGGCAATGTATTCTGTATGTACTGTTTAATGCATGAAGTCCCTGAGACACAAAGCTACTTTGTCTTGGCCGAAAGAGAATTGGAAAAAATGCAGACAGTTCACTGATGGCTTTTAATGACCTGTTCAGATGATAACTAAGGCACAAAGTGCCAGAGGCTGGCAGCATGTTGTAAGGATGTACATCTGTGTAATAGTCTACAAACATAAAAATATTTTAAATGCATAAAGGAGGTCTTATTATAGACTTAGGTGTAATAGAAATAATTTATTAGTGTTTTCCTTGGTTTTCTTGGATATTTCGGTTTCACCTATTTATTAAAGAAAAGTTGTCTTTACTAAATTCTGACCCTACTGAAGTTAATTAGCTTGATTATCTTCAACTTAAAATAAGACCAAGGAGTCTTACTTACCCAGTTTCTATGTCAAGCTTATGTATTCTATTTAAGCTGTAGCATACTGCTTAGAAAGATACTGGGGAATGATGGGTGCTTCATGACATACTTTGATAATTTTTTCTTTTTTCTAACTGTTGTATGCCTTGGTTTCTGTCACACGCTTCCCAGACACAATCCTCTGTGATGCTTTTCTCTGCTGGAATTGGTTACTGTCAGAAATCTCTACCAGGACATGTCTGAGTCAATATCTGAACATACTCTTAGCTAATCTTGTTTAGGTGTTGCTACTGTGCTTTCTGGGCTTTGAGTCATTTTTTAAAAATTGTTTCCAGTTTTCCAGCATCTGTTTGAGACATGACTAGCAGAACATTTGAGCTGGAAAAATCAGCTGTAAAATAGATGTCTGAAATAATATAAGTACACACAAAAGGGCTGGAAGCAAGACAGAAGTTCTCTCTACCTCTGTTTTTATTTTAGTCTGGACAGTACTTCTAAAACATACAGTGAAATATGCTCTGGAATGCGACTCATAAACCAGCGTTTTGGGAGGGCTGTATAATCTCCCTAAATGAAGACATACTCAGGATGATGACAGTGAAATTAGACAAATTTTGTGAGATCATAAACACCCAGTCATTAGAGAGTTGGGGTTGCTCAGCCTGGAGAAGAGAAGGCTCCAGGTGACATTTTGTTGCTGCCTTTCGGTACTTAAAGGGGCCTGCAAGAAAGATGAGGACAGATTTTTTATAGCAGAGCCTCTTGTGATAGGACAAGGGGTAATGGCTTTAAATTCATTAATATATTTAAGGATATATTTAGATATAAGGAGGAATTTTATTATTATTATGAGTGTGATGAAACACTGAAACAGGCTGTCCAGAGAGATGGTGGATGCCTGGTCCTTGGGAACATTCAAATTGGATGGAGCTCTGGGCAACTTGATCTATTTGAAGATATCCTCACTTATTCAAGGGGATTGGGCAAGATGGCCTTTAAAGGTCCCTTCCAACCCAGACCATTCTATGATTCTATGATTATTTATAGGTTAATAAACATTTGGAGCTAGATGAAGTTCTGACTTGAGCATCATCCAATTTATGCCTGTGTTACAGCTCAGAAATAACTGTTAGTGACATGACCAGATTCCTTCATAATTGGTTTAAACAAGTGGATACTTGAGTCCCTGCTGCTATCAGTGAGTTCTTTTCTTGATCCTTCAGTGATTCCCCTTACTCACATTTTACATTTTTACCAGTTTCATAACCTTCTGTGGACTTATGTCTACATTTATATGCTGCTATACGTAAGAGTGGCAGAACCTGTGCACGTGATGATGTGGTCGTTCACATTTGTGCACATGATGTGGTCATTCATCAGTTGATTTTTATAAATTTTTGTAATTATATGGACATCATGTTGGAGTTGCCCTCACAGCCTGCAGAAGGGTTCAGATTTGCTGCATAAGGTAAGAAACTGTATGGCCTAGGACAGTCCAAAATAGGGGGGGTGAGGAGTAGAGGAAGAGACAACAAAATTTCATACAAATTTTATCCAAGAGAGGTTTATTTCAAATTGGACTTCTGGCAAATTAGTTTGTTGGGTGCAGCAATATGTAGTTAGAGCTTCAAAGCAAGTCTTGCCTACTAAGAAGCATGGGACTGACCTTGCAATTTTTCATTGTGTAGTATTTTTTTAACTACTAATAGTGTAAGTACAGGTAACAGGTTCCATCTACAGAAGCTATGGGAATAACCAGAGGATACAGCCCAATGTACTGTTGTAGCTAATACACTATGCAAGGCAAATTTAAAGTGGTTAAAGAAACAGGTTATTTTATTCAGCTGCCTGTGATAACAGAGGCTGTGCTTTGTGGCTGAGGAGGGCCATCCAGGATCTGTTTTCAGGAACAATTTTCCTTGCAACAAAGCAAATTATACATATAGAGATATGAGCTCCCCTAGGATTAAACTGGGGAAGCTGAATACACGCTTGGATGATATTGCACAGATTTGCCATACCACAAAAAAGACATATGCTTGTAGTAATTAAATAATATGTTGATGCTACATTTTCAGGAAAAAAAGTGCTCTACAGATTTTGCTTATTGGGAGTGATAAATATAAGAAGTATTTGGTCTCAATGTACATGAAGTATTAAAACACAATATTGTGTTGCTTATATGAGCTGATATTGCAAACCATGTGTTAAAAGTGAAACAAATCTGCAGCTCTTTATATAGAAGAAAACTATTTAAATAGGAAAGGAAAAAAATTAATATCTATTTGTTGAATTCAGACATGATCAGAGTAATAGTTTTCTTTGTATTCCTGTAATAATTTAATGCATATTTTTCCTCCCAAGCTGTTACTGCAGAACAGATTTTTTTTACTATACAACAAAATGAATAACATATTAAACTGATTTGTTAAACCCTCTTGAAAATGCTTACCTTATTTACATTAATATTCATTAAAACATAATAAGTTCTGGGCTTGTGAGGAGAAACACCCTTTCTTTCTGTTTGTCTAATTCAGATTAACTTTCCTTTCTTTTGGACTTTTTTATCCCATCAGTTTTTACTTGCTGTAATTCTGCTTCTGTGGGAATCAAAAGATGTATTGAACTTGACATGTAAATGAAGCCACCTCATGCTGATGAATCAAACCATGTAGGTGGAGCTTCATCAGCAGGAGTGTGTGGGAGAAAGGCAGCACAAGCATGTCATCGCTCAGCTCTAGATTTTTGGGGTCATGTCCCAAACCATGGCTAGCAATGCCCTCCTAGAGGGTCACGTGGCAGAGGGTTCTGCCAGCAAAGGGTTTGGACCCAAACCATCTTTCCGCAAGCTACAAATGTTGTTAAACCTTGCTCTGGGGTGGAAAAAAAATATATGGGACTTTCCCAAAACCATGTGAGAGCAGAAGGATTTTATAGCAGTTATTCTTCTGCTGTGGATTCACAGGCAATATTTCTTAAGTTGTCAGTTGAACTGCAGTTCCTAATTTGAGGGATCAGTGGTCTATTGTAGGAACAGGACTATTTCACTACCTGAGTGGGGTTTTGAAGACAAATGGTGATAAAAGATAGATGAGCAAGAACTAAGACATCAAAGTCATATAAATAATCAACTGCAATAAAATAATGGTGATAAACAACTAATGGTGATAAATAAACTATTTCAGCAGTGATTCCCATACTTTTCATTGTATCCACTAGTGACTCTCCACCTAAACTTGTCTAAATCTGGGGGATATAATAATTTTCTGGGAGTAAAAGGGACATTAGGCCAAGAAAGACACTGAGGCACAAATCCCATCTAATGGATAAATGTTCTAACCATGTAATTGTGTAGAAGTGGGCAGCACCATCCCCTTCTACAGAAACTGCCCCTCATAGGCAAGCATCAAAGCATCTCAGGTCTGTGAAAGGAGGTGAGCGGGTTCCTGCCCCCAGACAGGGATTTTGTGGGGTGATCCCAAGCAGCCTGCAGGAGTCTGGGCTCAGTGGGGATGAAGCACACACATCTCTTTAATATTCCCCTGTGTGGGTTTTAGGAGGAGTGCAGGACAATCCAGATACCCAATGCTGCGCTTGGACTTCCTGTGTCCAGCTGTAGGACAAGGCTGGGATACGGGAAGGTAAGATTTGGGATGAGTGCTCTCTTACACTGGGTAAATTAAAAACAGCTTAATCCGTAACAAAAGAGAGGCAAGCCAGTTCACATCTGCCAGGATACCCAAGGATGGGTACCAGCAGTTCCCAGAAAGCAGCTGTTGTGCAGGAATTCCTTGCTGCTGTGCTTTGGTCATCTCCCTCTCTCACACTGAAATCTTTAAGGCTTTTATGGAATCCAGCTGTAGTAGCTATTCTATTTTACTAAGAGAGAAAATATCTTGAGTACTTATTTTGAATATGAAGCAAAACTGTCCTGTTTTCATTTACAGAAAAGTTGAGTCCTCTCAAATGATATCAAGCAGATCTCACTAGTGAGGGGAATGAAGTGCTTCTTATAAACAGTCAGATATCCAGCACTCTGGTCTATTTATCACTGGGTCTCCATTTTATTGTTTAATTACAGCTTTTTAAAAATATAGTGCTCTTACAGAGAATATGTTTGTTATTTAAAGAATTAATGAGTAACTACTCATAGAAAAAAAAATACAGGAAATACTGCTACTTAAAACATTTTTACATTGGTTTTGATTTTACAAACTGTTAGTATCTTTTTGTTAACTATATTGATTGCCATTTTAGTTCCAAAAGTGCTTTTTTCAGTGGTCTATGTACTTCAGCTACTTGCAAAAGCAATAATCAAATATACATGTGTTTATATTGCAGTCTGTATCCCTGCTTTTTACCCTATATAATAGGGTTTTGTTAGTTGATTTTTAGTTTACAGAACAAAGAAGTATAATAAACATCATTCAGAAGACTGGTCTTATTTATTCATTGGAAGAAATCTGTGTTTGCCTTTACTCTTAAAATCAGGGTAGCAAGGAGCAGTTGTGGCATGCTCTAACTCAGCACACATGTTGACAGTCCTTTACAATATGCACAGTTTATTAAATTTAAACAAGTTATCTCTTTCCATTTCAAAGTTCTTCTGAGCTAATATGGTTATCTTTTCTTTCCCTTCACTGTGGAGTATCTTCACTATCAAATCATGTATGCTTTCTCTGTCACTTGTTAAAGTAATTCCTTAGACTCATGTTCAGCCTCCCCCTATTTGTTTTTTGTCATTGTTCCTTAAGATTTTATGTTAGGTTTTTTTATTTTATTTTTTTAGTTATGTCTGTCTAGAGATGTTAAACACTTGTTATTTAGTTATTTTTCATATCTTTATGTAAAATTCTAAATCCTTATCAATAATTTCTAAAATTCCTAGAAAATGGTTGATAGTGATACAAATATGCAACACCCTGAAGGTTCAATCCTAGCCTTTGCTTCTCAAAGCCAGCCACAGTAGATATTAAAATGCACAGCTAAAAAAGGATTAACGCTGTAGCAAAACATTAATTGTCACTGTACCAACACCCAAAAGCATGCATACATTTGTACTCTGACAATATCTGTGATTCCTTTGGTCTGTACAGACACAGACTCACACAAATTCGTAGGGATCTCTGCAGAGACAATGTTGAGAGCTGCAGCTGAAATGCATTCACTTCAGGATTAGTGCAGACATCTCTCATTATTGTTTTGAACTTTATTTGTGCATGGAAGTTGTCTAAAAAAGGAACACAAAAATCACAGCCAGTTCACCCAGTGCTGCCAAATCTGCTGTAGTGGGGACCCCTAAAAATGGGCTGTCCCCCAGGGAGGGGACAGATGCAATGCAAAATCATGGCTCTATTACTTGACTTCCAATTTTGCCTCACGTTAACAGAGAGCAATGTGTCAATAACTATTTGAGTTCCAGGCAAGCAATGTGCTCAGACTCCATATTTGGTATTCCTCTATTTGCAGAAAGGAGCAAACCCCTGGGACAGGTTCCCATTATTCCCCAATGCCATTAGCAAGCTGTCCTGGCAGGGCAGTGACAAGCGTGCCATGGCTCTGCTTTAGGAAATCCAACCTGTTTTATATCAGCTCTCCTGGTTTTTTGGGGGAAGCATGTGATTCAGGTAGAGCTAGAGCAAGCATAGCAGGCCCTTCTATCAAGTCCCAGAAAAATCACTTGCGAGCAGTTCATAGAAACTGTTCACTGTGCAATTTCAAATAATGAACATACAAAATAAAGTGTCAGCAGGGAGCTGCTCATGCATAATTTGGGAACAGGGATAATTGTTCAGTGTGATTGAATAAATTGTTTACTGCACACAGTTTAGATAACTTTAATGGCAAACAATTTTACTCTGTCCTTATACCTCAGGATCATGTACCCTTTAGATAAACATCTACATCAACCACCTGTTAAACTTTGAATACTTTGACTGATTATTTTAGAAAAAAGTTGGCTCCTGGCTCTAAGCTGGCAACAATCAGTTACTATACTATTAGTCAGATACCTGGAAGCCCTGGGATGTGGTGTTTTATATCTTGGATTGAAACAAGAATTGTATTAACAGGAGACACCCTTCCTGCAGGACTTGCATTGGAAGAATTGCCTGACTATACATCAGAAAGTGTCTGTCAGAGGTCCTGAGGTAAACATGCACTGGAATGCACATACTCCTGTTAAATAAACCTCCAGAACACTAAAGAACTGAGAGAGTATTTGTCATTCACAATCTCTTCTATACAAACTTCCTTCCAATAAAACATAATTCTTGAGGATGCTTTCAGGCAAAACACATATAAATAAATTTTCTGTGGAAAATGTGTGTGATTTTCCAGTTATATGGCACAAAATTTCAGCAAGAGGGATGGGATTTGCTGGTGTATTTCATCCCACTCCAGACAGTTGTCAAATATACCCAGGATGAATTGCTTTCTAAAGGAGCCCACTTACAGATCCTATGGAGGGAATTTAAAAGATTAGTTTAGAGTAGATGCTGAGTACGCTTCCTGAAACTATAAATGGAAACATTTCATAGATCTTGCCATTGTCTGAAAATAGCCCTGTCAGCCTGGCATATCTGGGATCCTGAATACAAAGCATTTGTTCCCTTTAGTGAAAACTTTGCCTAAAAAAGGCTGTGACATTGGGCTCTCATTTGGAAGAGGCACGTTGCTTGCAGTTTCACGAAAAGTTTCTTCCTCATCTGCTTAATAAAGTTTTCCTTTAAGTTTATCTAAACTAAACTGAGAGACAGGAGGGGAAGGTTCAGGTCTCAGCTGTGCCTCTGAACTCCTGCCTGTCCTCTTCTGAGGTCCAGCACCTTCCTGCATTATCAGCAGGATGATATTTTCCCTGGAATACAGAGGAAAAGGCAGGCACCAAGAGATTAAAGTACACTGTTGAGGATCACAAAGCTGGCTGCTGGAGATAAGCAGCAAGACTGAGCAATTTGCAACACCCATGTGACATTTTCTACTGTGGACTATTATTGTGAAAAATAACTGTATGATTGGAGAAAGTACTTATGCTATCAAGAATCTAATAGCAGGAGAAGGGGAAGAAGCCTGTATCAATGAACAGCTGTAACACTATTAGACCTGTCTCTGCTAATGAAATGCATCAATTCCACACAAATCTCCAAAAATTGGTCTGTCTGTCCAAAGCAAATTCCTCATTCTGTGTAAATGCAAACAGTTTTTATTTCTTGCCTCTGCCAGATTAGTTTGTATTTGCAGACTTCAAAGAACCTGCAGCTTGTTGACAAAGATAGGTTAAAGCAGTCTTTATAGTGATTTAGCAGTAGGACATTAATTTAATTAAACCAGCCCACTCTCCTACAGTACAAGACCTTATTTTAAGGGGATAAATTCTACTCAGTACTTTTTACTTAGAGAACATTTGTTATCTGTATAAGTATAGGTAATGTTATCTAATATTATCTGTAAAGCTAAAGGCCAATAATCTATTATATAAAATTAATGCCAGTGTTTCCTCTGTTAGGGAAGTTTTTCCTCTATGCACAGGTGCACACCACAGCCCAAGACTAGAGTCTGTCAGAGCCATGGCTGTGTGCTCCACCTGCTTATGGTCCTCCTGGAGAGAGAGGATGTAGGGGCATCTCTTTGCTCCCTATTCCCATTTCCCTCTTCCTGCTGACAGCTGTACTGGTGGATGCCACCACCTCCATGTAGTCTTGGTTTTTACTGCCCTGCTGAAGAGGGGGAATGGCATTTAATCATGAATATATATGAAGATCCCAAGAGACTAGCTGCAATCAGCACAAAACTCTACACTGTCACATGGCTGCAAATATTATTAGTTTGTTGCCAAGCTTTTCTAACAACCTTTTTTTTTTTCCTTTTGCATTGGGCTAAGCACACACTGTTTACCACCAAGGCTTCCCCCAAAATTAGAGAAGACCTAGAGGGTAATGAGAGAAGTACAAAGACTATAGAAGACACAACCAGTAGAACAACACATGTGCTTCTCCAACACATAATATTCAGTAACATGCTAGAAAAGGCTTACACATCAGTTTGGATTGGGGTAGGAACTCTCTGACAGGCTGCTTTGTGCAGCTTTTGGAAGCTCCCTGGCTTTGCTCCAGCAAGCGTAGTTGAATGCTATCAATCTCAAACACATGCTAGATGCTATCACTCATGACCATTCCTGTAGCCATGCTATCCTGACTTTTCTTCTGCCCTTTTTCCAGCTCGCTCACTCTGCACAGCTCAGGAAAGAGAAGGTACATCCATAAAAATGGCTGGCCAATCAGAGGAAACATAGTGCCAAATCAAGTCCCTCAAATTTATTTCATAATATATTTTTGAAAATCAGATCTTACACAAGGCAGCAGGATTCATAAAGCCCCTGTTCACATGGCACACATTCCTGAAGAGATCCTGACCTCTTGTCCAAGGTGCAGAACCAAGAATAGCTGTGACAAAGGCAGGGTCTCCTCGGGCACATGTGATGTGTAGGTTTATAAACTGTTACTTCAAAAACAAGTTGGGATACTGTATGCTTCCCAAAAATATTTAAGAATAATGCTGACCATATGCTCTTTGCTGCTGAAAACCCCACTTTGTAGCTAGCTCATCAATGCATTGAAAGGATTTTTCTGCCTTGGCAGTTCTCATTTATCAGGTTTTGAGATGGGCTGGGAGACCTTTCATCACGGAATGCTACTCCTCAGCCTCCTGGGGATGAAGGCACGCTCGGTGACTGCTTCGCCCGTCCTGCAAGACTGGCACAGGGCATGGGCAGAGCCGATGCCAGCACGCGGGGACAGACTCGTCCCGCTTTGGAAGCGCGCCGTTTCTGGGGGCTGTCAAACTGCCACACGAGCAAACTTGGTGACATTCCTTAAACACCACGCTCGCGACCAGGCAACCACAGCAGGTGCCGAGTTGAGAAGAAAACAGTTTTATAAAGGCTGTTGAGGCTCCTTGACACACCATGTAGGGGCAACGCTGCTTGCCCCAGGTTTAGGGGAGAATTCAGCTCTTCTAATTTTAACCACACAACAGCTGGCCGGGCTGCCCGGCCGCGGGGCTCTGCCTGCACCTCAGTGCGGTGGCTCTCTGCACCTGCTTCAGGCGCCTCGGTTGAGCACTGCCCGGCGGCCACAGACCCCGGCCCGGGCGGCGGTACCCGGGGCGATGCTCTGAGGGTTGTGGGGGCCGGAGCGATGCTCTGAGGGTCGCGGGGGCCGCGGCCGCTCCCGCCCTCCCGGCGCTCCCTCAGCCCCGGGCCCGGCGGAGGCGCCTGCGCGCTGCGGCCCCGCTGGCGCCGCCCGCAGCTCCCGCGGCTCCTCTGCCTATTTTAGTCACAGCCGCGGCTCCGTGCCCGCCGCGGGACTGCCAGTGGTGACGAGCGGCAGCCCCGGGCTGTGGCCGTCCTGTCCGGGCGGCCCGGAAAGTTTTCCGTGGGGCAGGTGAGGGGCGCTCCTGCCGTGCGCCGGTGGCACCGCGGGTGGGGGGCGCGGCGGGAGCTGGCAGCTGCGGGAGCCGGGACCGGGGGTGCAGGGACCGGGGATGCCGGGATCGGGGGTGCCGCTCCACCGGGGCGGCAGGAGGGGAGGGCGCCGGGCTCCGCTGTGGAGCCGCCCGGCCAGCGGGGAGAACGCGCGGTCCCGTCCCTGGTGCCTCATTCCCTTCGGTCGCTCTCCTGTGCCTTGCCTGTGGGGAGGAGGGTTGCAGCTTTCGAAGTGGCTCTTTCGGGGGAAGAGGGACCAGTTGCTCGACTCTTTTCAGTTTTTAAAAAATAATTTGGCGATTGTTTGGTACGAAGGGTGGGTTTGGCTTTCGCGCGTCGTGGGCTGAAATGAAGCTGCGGAGCGCAGAGCGGGGCTGGGCGCCGGCAGCTGCGGGCGCGCCCCGGGGCTCGGGGGCGGCCCCCCTGGGTTCGGGCGGCCCCTTAATTCGGTTCATTAGGGTTTGTGGGTTTTCCTTGGAGAAGAATTAAGAGTGAACTTAGCTTCGTTTCACAGGCAACCAGCTATGACCCAGCTCGGTTGGCTTTTCACCTCTACATCCGTGAGCGCTGCAGGCGGAGGGGAGAGCGAGCCCCAGGGCACTCACGGCCCCGGGTCCGCTCCGCTTGGGGCTGCGCTGCTGCCGGGGAAGGTTTTCTCACTGTGTGGATACTTTGTTGATTATGAAGAATGAACGTGTTGTTAAATTTTCTCTTGATTAAAGTGACCAAAGAGAGTAACAAATTTCTGTAGTTGCTGACGCATTTAATTGAATGTGACTTGCTGCAAGGGGCGGCATATTGAGCATACTTTCTTATACCACTTTCCTATTTGTTCTTACTGCATTGTAAAAGAGGAAATTGGTTACTTAAACTGTAATTAACTCAGCTGTGCTAACTCTAGTAGTTTGTCTTCATAAAAGAATTATTGCCTAAAATATCTATGCAGCTTCTGTGCTGTAAGTCCATAGAAAAGTAGTTTAAAGTTCTGCAGGTATAATTAAATTATTTTTTAAAAATTGCATTGACTGTAAAGTTATAGAAAGGTACTCAAAGTTATAGAAAACATACTCAAGTATATAGAAACATACTGAAAGATTTAAGAAGCTCGCTTGAATAATGTTGATCAGCAGAGCTGTGGGATATGAATAACCTCAATAAAGTGGGTAATGACACAAGTGGGACACTCAGCACTGTCCCACTATCAGCTTGGCTGACTGGTTCTCATAGTAGAACCAAATGCTTTACAATTTTCTGCCATGTCTGTCTCCTGTGAATGTTGTTTAGGTATCCATAAAATTCACATTTTTCAAAGCCATCTTGATGTCCAAGTATTTGTAGACGAAATCTTTTGAGAATGCTTTTCAGAACTTTGGTCTCTTGTATAAAGCTGTTGTTGAGTATAGCAAAATCCTAGAGTAAGCTCACGTCATTTATTTTCTGAGAATTTGTATTTTCTGACCTAAGATCACCATGTATTACCTGAACTTTCTATCAAGTTCATGCACAAAAAAAATTAATAAGCCTTTTTTTAAACTACACTAATTTCTGTTAGGTTTAATATTAAAGAGTCAATGGTTTTTTGGTTTTTTTTTTTAATATCCTCTTTTTTCCCTCCTATTTGAAACAACAAATCAGCTTGAGTTCTCAATCATCTGAATTTTCAAATTCTTGTTTTGGTAAATCTAACTCCATATGATGGATATAAACTGGATATTTAAAAATGCTCTTTTAATGATTTGTCTTATTCCCCATAAAGCTTTCATTTCAGTGAATGCTGTTTTAACCCAACTTTCCAAAATTATTTGACTATGTTAGTTGTTTTTTAATTCCTGATACATTTCTTTGCATTGAAGACAAAAGCATATGACTAAATAGTCTTGTGCTATATTAATCCTTAGTAAACATAATAAAAGTTTTAAAGGCCTGAATCTGTACTTTCAAATTAATTTTTTGCTTTCTATGGTGTCATAAGGTAAAAAATGACAATTGCTTGCTCTTCTGTGGAACTGCAGACTTTTCCCTCTTTTTCAGTATTATTTGGCAACAGTAGGTGCTAGGACTAAAGAATTAATCTAAAAATTACAGTGATGTTGTTTTTTGACATTTTGGATATTTGTCTTTCTAGTGTTACCTGTAGACAAGCACTTTAGGTCACAGCTTGTAGCTCTGCCTGTCTGCCTTCTCTCCTGATCCCCAAAGCAGTCTCCTCAGTTGAAATTCAGAGCCTGTGTGTAGGTCTGTCCTTGTGTCGTTTTGCAGATAGCATCAATCTATTTCTGTCAGCTTTTTAATACCACCGTGATGGAGAAGTTCTCATTTCTGCTGTTTCCAGTATGTCAGGGAAACTGTAATTATTGTTTGTGAGTAGTAAGTGAAGTTCAGAGGTATTCATATAAAGACTTTGAGGTAGTAAAGACAAAGCTTATAAAAAAATGGGGATAGGCAGATTTAGGTTCCTGGGTTCTAATTTAGGCAATCTAGTAGGTGAGCCTGACTTTCAAAAGTGTTAAACATCCTCTTACAACTGTGGACACTTTAAATTGATTGATCAACGCTTGGAGAAACTCCTTCCCATTATTTCAGTTTATGGCTGGTGATTTGTTGCATCAGTGTCTGGAAGAGCAAGGGGAGCAGTGTTTTGGCTGGGCTGTGAGGAGAATGAGATTGTCAGGTGCTGTATATTTAATTTGGTTCATTGGGTTTCCAGTCTTCTAATGTGTGATGCTTTAGAGCTGAGCTGAAAGGGTCAGGTAGCCTCTATTCCCACAGTGGAGCAGTACAAAATTTTGCTAATAAAAGATATCAAGCATCTGGATGGCTGCCATGATCTGTAATCAGATGTAGCTGAAACTATTTCTTGCAGCCTCTTTTGATGTTGAGCTTAGAGACTTATGCCTGGTTCTGTTGGTTTGAGTTTGGTTGTCTCTACTTGTTCTGTTGGCATTTTAAGTGGTGCCTTTAGTGGCGCATGACTGGGCAGTGGAAGGCTGAATATAGGTAGAAACTCAGCTGATAATTTTTTTAAGAGACCTAGAGATCCTGCTGTTCTAGTGTAAGGAGTTTATATTGTTTGGAAACAGCAGGAGCAGCAGATGAGCTGTGTGTAAGATGAGCACAGACATAGTTATCCAGTTAGCAATTCCCTCCTGTTTATGAGCCCGTTAAAATGCCAGTCCTGCAGCCTCTCATGGGCTCAGGCCTTGGCTCACTGCATGAGAGGCTTTGTCAGGACACTGAAACTGCTCTAATGACTCTCTTGATGAACTCATGTGAAAGAGCTGAAAGAAAGTAGGAGTGTATTTGGATAGGCCTGATGTTTGCTAACAGTTAAGTGTGGAGCTTATGATAAACCCCCACATTTTAATTAATCTTTGTGAATAACTAATGTAGGAATGGAAATAGGAAAGTGATACCTTAAGAAACAAGTGAATTGTGTATTTTGGATTAGATATTTAGGATTAGTTAATTTTTTTTCCTTGAAAGTAATTTCAAACCAGATATGGATACACTGCATCTGTGCTAGTGTTTGATCCTGCTGGATGCCTCTGCACATTATGTAGCATCCCTTGGCTGTGACAGGCTCGGGGCATAGGAGATGAACCGTAAGAGAAGGCTGAGGATTTCTTTCTTCCCACTGTTTTCAGAAGGGGTCTGAAACACTGACTAATTTTGAAAACTGTCCAGCTTGCTTATGCCCTGTACACAGGTCAATCCCAAGAAAACAATGAAAGGAAGGGATGAAGCAACTCAAATTTATTTCAGAGACCAAGAAACACTCAATTACCAGAGATGCTTCAGAGTGTATTCAAGTCTTCAGGAAATCGAGTGTATTAACTGTGACCCAAAATTGTCTGCTGAGCAGGTGAATTACATGGCAGTTAGTGGTGACACACATCAGGGACGTGCCCTGTCTCTACAGAATTTAATCAAATGCAAATCCCACTGCATCGTATTTTAGGGAGCTTGTTGTCTCAATGATGAAGTGCATATAGTTCCTTCATGAGACTTAAGCCCAACTCCATATAATTTCTACTGCTGTAGCAGTGGGAGACCATACATGCCTTACTGGAAGCAGGGTTCTCCTGTGTTTGACAGCAGACATCTCTAGGAACAGTCGTGTTCCTTCAGCTGAGACCTGCTCTGGGTTCAGAAGACCTTCTGTAGAGCTTGTAGCACTGACTCTAGTTACCCAGAGAGACCAGCTTTTAATATTCTAAAGACAGTGTCCTGAAATCTTCCAGTTTCTGTAGTTTGTTCTTAATAGTAATTTTTTGTTTTGTATTGGGATTTGCCCACGGATATTTTTCCATTTCATTGAGGCAAAAGCTATATGTGTTATATTTATTATTACAACAACAAAAACATCCTATGTATGCTTAGATTAGAAATAGTCTTTAGCTGTCTCAATTTCTCCAGTAGTCACACACACAGATGAGGGTCTTGCAAGCTTTTTCAAACTGTGTAGACCAAGTGATTTCCCTAGAAGACTGGCTGCAGACTTAGCAGCCTCTCTGTTTTGGTAGCTATGATTTAGGTGAAAGAGATAGCAAAGCACTACTGAACTATAGACCTAGCTTACTCTTTTAAAGCATTTTTTATATTTTTCTTCTGTGAATGCTAATGGAAAATATATCTTGGGAAGGGAGAGAATAACCCTAAAATCCATATATATGTTTACTATGTTTCAGTTTAATGCATAGTGATTTTTTTTCCTCTCCTTGCAGGAGTCTCCAAGATGAATACTACAGCAATGAGCCCACTCACTGTTACTCCACTAGGTTTTGTTCCAGACTTAAAAAATTCCACCCTTGATCCTCTCAATGAGACTGCATGTGAAAACTGGAAAGAAATTCATCATCTTGTTTTCCACGTGGCAAACATTTGCTTTGCAGTTGGGCTGGTTATTCCAACTACTTTGAATCTTCATATGATTATCCTGCGAGGCCTGCTCACCATAGGTAGGAGAATCATTCTGGAGAGAGGAATGTGACACAAATGGCTGGGTTTGACCATTCTGGAGCTGGTCCCTGCAGCTTATGGTGAAATTACTGCCTCTGTTAATGGCCATTGTGCTCTGATGAAGGTGGTTTTGGTCTAAGACTGGATCTGTTTTGACTTTGACATACCTTTTTTTAGAAAGATTATATTACTCTTGGCTCTTAAAACTTTCTAGAACTGTAATTTGCAATTTCAAACCTATGAAGATGTCAGCTTGAAAACAAGTGGACATAATTTATGTCAGATGTAACTGGATGTTTAAAATCCACTTATTTCAAATCAGTTATGTCTGGTCATTAAGACCTTTATTTTAGATTTTAAGTAAGTACTGGGACTGTGTATTGGCAGGTGCACTGGTTTAGTGTGTCTGAGGTAGGTGAGCTTTTCCTTGAGGAGCTTGCTTTGAGCCCAGGTGTTCTCTTAATGTGGGTGCAAACCTGTGGCGCTTGTGGGTCACCAGCATTATTTTCATTGCTGATTTAGAAGTGCAGCCTTTTGATGGGGAGGCTTTTCTGTGTTCTGATATTAGTTGTGTTTCTTCTGCTACTGTAGGAATCTTGTGACACCAGAATCTGACTTGAGAGGAAAACCTAAATTTGGCATGCTTGAGACTGAGTGAATGTGGTTCAATTTGTAACATTGCAGTCTCGCAGCTATTTCAAAGCCTCTGTACCTCGTGTGGGACAAGATCCTTGTGATCAAAGCAGGAATAGTGACTCATTGCAGTGTAAGAAGGATAAATCCAATCCAATAAGAGCATGCCCAAGTATTTTTAAGTGAGTGCTTATTGGCATTATAGTGTGGGTAAATTTTATGACAGAACTGTTTGAATTTACAACACTCTTGCATTTTCTGTTTTATAGTTATGATAGGGTAACTTCTTAAAACACACTGCACTGGTGACCAAGGATCTGAGCATTCTAAGACCTTTTACCTTGTCTTTAAAAGTAAAAGGAGCTCTGCACTTGCTGGGCCTGCCATTTTGACCTGCAGGTCTTGTATGAGCAGATAGAGAATCAGAGTTTTGCAAGGTGGGGTGGCAGCAGGGAGCAGATTTACTCAGGGGGCAGAACGAGTAATGAAGCCTGGTTCCTAGGGACCTGTTCCCTTTTCTTTCACCCTGTCCCACCTCTGTGCTGCTCTGCAATATTGCTGCTCTTCAATACATCCAGACTTCATATCCTCCTGTGCCTAGCAGTCTAACTAATAAGGAGATCAAGAGTCACTATATTTTGATTTTTCTAATCCATATGCAAGTACTGCCTCATCAGTGAACAACCCAGACAAGACTAGATAGTACTGAGTTCATTAAGTCAAGGTCATTTTCAGGGAGAAGGGGGTTAAGAACACTCATTTAGCACTGTCTCCTTTTTGTCCTTGCAGGAAGCTTAAGGGAAAATATATCTGTGACCTCTCCAGCCATTTCTGTTGGATGGTAGGCTCACAGTTATCTGGGAGAGACTCACTAATACATAATCCATCTTTTGATAAATATTGTCTTAGGAGGCTGAAAATGGAATCCCTATTCATACATGATGCCTTGTCTTTTACAGCAAGTGTCATTTAAAGTAAGGCAACTCAAAAAAGAGTAAGCATTTGGAAATTTTGTCTTTGATGTTACACAGGAGAATTCAGGTTCCTGATGTGACCTTGTCACATCAGCAATAATAGTTTCTTTTAATTTTCAAAAATATCTGCATATGACTTTAGGAAGTTTTTATACAACTCTCCCTTGCTAATTAGATGTGAATGTTAACTTCTAGGTCTTTTTTTTGTCTAATTAATGCAATACAAATTTTTGTGAGCTGCCTAATTTTCCCCCATCTCTTTTGTACTTCATTTCAGTAAGAAATCATCATGGACTGCACCTTTCTGCTTGCCCCATCCTGATCTGAATTACTGTGATTTCAATCAGTATTGTAGTCCGATGTAAGAGGGCTGCAGTCTGTCCACCTGCCCTCAGTGCAGCATTGCAGTGATTAGCTATTGTTGCATGCCTTCATCCAGAGAGCTTAACTGTATTAAAGTTTGCAGAATATATTGCCTTTCAGGGTAATTATACTCTGTGGACATATTCATGATGGTTTTCTAGGAATGTTTATTGTTGGTGAAATTTAACTTCCTCTTTTTTTTTTTAATTTTTACAGGATGTGCATTATTCATCATTTGGGCTACACTCTATCGTTGTGCCTTGGACATAATGATCTGGAATTCTGTGTTTTTGGTTGTCAACCTTTTGCATTTCATATACCTTGTGTATAAAAGGAGACCGGTATGTATAACAGATAAATCTCACAAGCACTCTAGTAAGATGCAACAAAAGGAAGTTTTGCCCTTGTTTGCTGGGCAAACCAATGGATTAGTACACATTTTCAGCAGAATACTTTTGTGTTTGGTCCAAAATCACACTCTGGACACATTCTGGAAGTGTGCAACAACTTGTACCAAAAAAAAACAAACGATAAAACCTAACTGAAAATAACCTCTTCACCAATTCAACACTGCCTGTGCAAGAAAGCAGCTAAGAAATTAGCTGGCAAGGGCAGCATGAAGCTTGACTTCTAATTAGTTTTATGCTACTTCCTTGCCTAGGAAGTAGCATAAAACAAGCTAGACTGATCTGTTACTAGACAATTGTAGATGTGTAGTAAATATTTCTAGTTCAAA
Organism: Camarhynchus parvulus; assembly: GCF_901933205.1. Lineage (NCBI taxonomy): Eukaryota > Metazoa > Chordata > Aves > Passeriformes > Thraupidae > Camarhynchus > Camarhynchus parvulus. The sequence goes on along the minus strand of NC_044573.1, from coordinate 106,096,156 downwards.
TTGCTCTTGAAGGGTCGTCTTACTATTTAAAGGGTAACTTCCTCTTTAGTTACTAAATTTAATTACTAATGCCATTTTTTTCAGCCTATTCAATTGATTTATGTCACCATTGAGATGCAGCAGATGATGAAACTGCGTTGTATTTCTTCTAGGTGGCCATGGTCATGCTGTCCAGCACACACACAGAATAGCAGTTTTGATAAGGGAGATAGATAAGGGAGAGCCAGTGAGGCCAGACTGTACCTACTCTGTAGCTGTCCACTGTTAAATATCCCATGCAGGTACTCTAGTTTCTAATATGGGATTAATTTATTTGCAGTCTTTTCCCTCAACCAAATTAGCATGTTCTACTTCCCTTCACCCCTCCACCAATTAAGCCTTTTTAATAAATCTTGAGGTTTCTAATCTTCTGTCAGATGGAACAGGAAAGGGCCACCAAAGTCAGAAATTATTGCAAAAGGCAAGAGTGCTCAGCTGATGGAAACCCATTTCCCTGAGAAACCAAGCCTTTCATCTTACTTGTATTTTAAAAGTGAATTTTGGCATCCTTAATAGGTAATGGTCCTTGAGTTTGTACCTCTCCAACCCTTTCCAAAAATCTAAATAAAAGGTTATTGGTGAGTGAAAAATCATCCTGGGAGGATGATGTGCTGGTTTGGGCTTGAGTGAAAACAACAACAACAACAACAACAACAACAACAAAAAGGCAAAAAAAAAACCCAAAAAAAAACCCACAAAAACAAAAAAATAACCCTGCAATGTGTAAATTAATACTGAATGAAGAAGGAAATACATTATTTTGTAATTACACTTGTCTACTAAAAGCTATGTTGGCACAGATTGGGGGTACTTTGTGCATTATGGTATAGGTTTCATCCTATTGAAGAGGCAGCTATTTTCATGAAATCCTCTAATAAATTTGTTAGCAGAATTATTTGTAGGAGTTAGGTCAAGTTGATAGAAATGATTGAAGTACTCTGTGGGTGGATACAAAAAGAAGGAATTTTGTGAGAATATGAAACTTGAGTGATAAACTCAGTCACCAAAGTTGGTAAAAAATTGCATCTAAGAGGGGAGAGGCCTGGAGCACCTGCCTTTGACTTTGCTTTCTCTCTCTGTAGCCCTTGCCCAGAGTCAGAGTAGCCTGGAGCACCTGCCTTTGACTTTGCTTTCTCTCTCTGTAGCCCTTGCCCAGAGTCAGAGTAGCCACAGCAGGACTGGGGTGTTTGGCTCTCCCATAAACTCTGCACTGCTCACACTCTGGCAGGCAACCACAGCGTGTAAAAGGAGGCTAAGGGTTAAATTGCATCTGTCTACAACAAGTTGATAAATTGAGTACATGTGTTAAAAAAGGAAGAGGCTCTACCTACAGCAGTGTTCCTCCAATATGGAACACAGGTTCACACAAAGTACCATCAGCTGGGCTATGTGACCTGAGAAACTTAAAAGCTTAGCCAAAAATTAGATGGGATAGACTAGCCAGGTAGTGCTGTTTCTTTGCATATTAAGGCTTCATTTCAATAGTCTTCTTTCCGTTGAGAAATTACAGTATTTATGAACATTGCATGGAAAACATTGTTATTTTAATTGCTGTAATACATAATATTTTCAGTAATTATTAAAAAATATATGAATCCTTGCTGCAAACTATGATCAACAAGCATACTTGAAGTGGTGCCTGATAGTCACACAAGTCTTTTTAGCTGTCTAACATGTTTATAATAAACCCCAAGGCTGTTTTAAGTGTTTTTCCCACCGGCGGACAAAGAATAGGGGGAAAAAAATTAAAACTCTTAGGAACTAATTTTTGAATAAGATTTTCTCTCTACAGCTATTGTATTGTCCATCTCAATCAGTTTTGGTAATTCTCACAAAAGATCTTTCCAAGGAAAGAAAGGAATGGTAGAATAATTACAAGTTAGTCATATTACAAAATGAATAATTGATATGTTCGGTTGTTAAATATTTATTTTATTAAATGGAGCATGCAAAATCACAGTGAGTTTCTTTTCTCACCAGAAGATTATTTCAGTGGTTTTGATTTCTTGGAGCTTTACAAATTTGGCTTTTTTAGTTGGAGTGGAAGCTGAGTCTAATCACTCTGACTCGGAGTTCTGGCAGCATCCCAGAATATTTCAACCCCTGCTGAAGAAAACATTACACCTACCCATATGGCTTGTTTGGAATATGACCCACGAGCATGACTGGAGGAGCAGTCAGCTGTGCTTGGGAAGGGGGAATGGTCTGTTACAAGGGAGCCCATCTAAAGCACAGCTCCAGCCTGCAATCTGATCGGTCTTTAAGAAAGTGGCTACACCTGCTTTCCCCTCAAAGTATTACACACTAGAGGAAGATCATGAAACATGAACCATGTGCTAGTTAAGGGATTGGATTAACACTCCAGGGTCAAAATTTGCCCTCATGTCTGTGTGCCTGGTTTTGGGTTCAGGAGTCTTGGGAGCTACGTAAATTCCTTTTTCAGATGGAAATGTATTTCCTCAAGTTGCAGTATAGAAAGGTGCAAATTAAATTGGTACAGCTGTTAAAAATGTAGGAGTTCCTGGAGAGCATGATGGTAAGACAGTCATCTAGCTTTGTGGGTATATGAAACATATTTTGAAATCAAACAGCTCAGGATTTAACATAATACAGTTTCTCTTGTGTGTTTGTTTTTAATCCTTGTTTTGTCTGTGTAGACATCCTCTGAGGGATTAAAGATTGTGGCGTAAGGAACGTATAGGAAATTCAAAATGTGGGTTTCATATGAGTATAGTTGCTTGTGGAATATTTAACTAGTAATTGATTCATTGTGAAACCAGTGTAACTTTAGGTCAGGTAATGCACTGGACATAGTAAGTCCATGAGCCCTGATGTCACACAGCCACAAGAGCTCATGTCACTGCAAGGCCATTCCTCATAGTCTTGGAATAATGGTGGTGACTGAGAGAAGTGAGTGAGGAACAGAGGAAGCAAATGCCACTCCTTTCCTCAAAAAGGGTAAGAAGGAGAACCCAGGGACCTGCAGCATGGTCAGCCTCAACTTGATCTCTGAAAAGAAGGGATAGATAGTCCTGGAAAACATTTCTATGCACATGGAGCACAAGAAGGTAATCAGGAGTGGTCAGCAAGGATTTACCAAAGGGAAGCCATGCTTAACCAGCCTGGTAATAGATGGATAAGAAACTGATCGAATGGTCACCTCCAGAGGGTAATGGTCAAAGGTTCAGAGTCCTGATGGACATCAGTGACAAGTGATGTCCCGTTTGGGTCTGTATTGGGATCAGTGCTATTTACTGTCTTCATTAATGGCATAGACAAAGGGATTGAGTACACCCTCAACAAGTCTACAGCTGACCCCAAGTGGAGTTGTTTGACACACCTGAAGGCTGGGATACCATCCAGAGGGACTTGGACAAGCTTGAGAAGTGGCCAATGGAAATCTCATGAAATGCAACATGACCAAGTGCAAGGTGCTGCACCTGGTAGGGGCTACCTCCAATATTAACACAGGCTGAGGAATGGACAGATGGAGAGCAGCCCTACAGAGAAGAACTTGGGTGTGGATGGGAGGCTGGACTTGACCTGCCAATGTGCACTCACAGCCACAGATACCCAATTGTATCCTGAGCTGCCTCAAAAGCAGAGTGGCCAGCAGGGTGAGGGAAGTGACTGCTCTGATGAGATCCCATCAGAGTGGGAGTGGTCTGAGGTCCCGAGCACAGAGATGGAAGAGGTGCTCTATGAGGAAAGGCTGGGAGAATTGGGGTTGTTCAGCCTGGAAAAGAGAAGGCTTTGGGGTGGCCAGATTGTGACCTTCAAGTACTGGAAGGGAAATGACAGGAAGGATGGAGAGGGACATTTTACAAGGGTATGTAGTAACAGGATAAGGGGGAATGGTTTCAAACTGAGAGTAGGTTTAGATTAGATATTAGGAAGAAATTCTTTACTGTGTGGGGGGTGAGGCACTGGGGCAGCTTGCCCAGAGAAGCTGTACATGTGCAATTGCTAGAAGTGTTCAAGGTCAGGTTGAAGCTCTGATGCTGCCTGGTCTCGTGGAAAGTGTCCCTGCCCATGGCAGAGGAGTTGGGACTGGGTAATCTCTAAGGTCCCTTCCAACCCAAGCCATATTTATGATAAACTTCCACAATGAAATTATTGGCCATATATGAGAATGGTGAATATCCTCAACCTTAATTTCAGTAGAGTCTTCAACATTGTCTTGTATAAAATCCTGATTGAGAATCTGTTGAAGTGTGGTCTGGATGAGGACACAGTGAGATGGATTGGAATCTGGCTGAATGGCAGGGTGAGTGTGGTAATCAGAGGTAGAAGTCGTGTTGGAGCTGGGTACTACACATTCATTAGTGTGTGTGTGTAACCTCGGGGCCAGTGCTGGTCCCAGTGCTGTTTGACATCTTCATTCATGGTCTGGGTGGTGGGGCATATGTGAACCCTGATGACACAAAACTGTGAGGAGTGGCTGATAGGCCAGAAGGTTGGGAAGCCATCGGGAAGGGCCTCAGCAGGCTGGAGAAATGGACCAACAGGAGCCTCATGGAGTTCAACAGAAAGTGTGGAGTACTGCACCAGGGAGGAATAACCATGCATCAGCACATGCCATGGACTGACCAGCTGGGAAGCAGCTTTGTGGAAAAGGACCTGCAGGTCCTGGGGGAAGAGCTGAACATGAGTCTGAAACTTGCCTCTTTCTCTTCTTTTCTGACATTCTTTCTCAGTTGTGTTTCCTTATTCTCTCTTCTATGTATGTATTTTTTTTTATTATCTGATGCTTATTGTTCTGATTTGTCTTCCTCATGGCAAATATGCAGGCTTTATTCAGGCTGCCTCTGCTTTCAGGAAGGCTGTAATATTGCCTCATCCCCTGCTTCCTTCATTCAGGGAAGACTTCCAGGCTTAGGATTTCAGTCAACATCCTTTCCCTCATTGCTGCTGCCTGAGTTTGGGTGGGCTCTTAGATGTGGGATGTTCAGCTGGCAGTGTTTTTTGGTCTTTTTTTCCCCTCCCTCATCACATGTGGTTTCAATATAATTGGTTTGTTTTTCAGGACTTGCTTTCCTACTGCAAGTAAGCCAAGAAGCTCAGGGATGAGAGGGGCTCCCAGGAGAGCCTGAGGGATAGCCACAGTGATGTGTGCATGCAGTGTGAAAGACAAACTAATTTTTTTTCTCTGCATAATTCTTGCCCAAGTCCTTCCTATTCATTATTGCATCAGCAGACATGTCAGAGGGCTCCTTGTGTGTGATTTAATGTGGCACTTGGACGGGACAGCATTCTAAAGCACCAGTGTGCCAAACTGGCTCATTTTAGATAAGGTTTTGGTCACCCTATCACAGGCAATGTTTGTGGATAGACATCACACATTTACCACTTCTTTCCTTGCTTAAGTATAATGAAGCCAAAGATGTCCCTCAAGCTAAAGCATGTGTGCATTCTTACCCATTTTTCACTACTGCATCTGTGTTTTTTGATCTCACGTGTTTTTCCAATCTAGATCAAGATAGAGAAGGAGCTTAGCAGCCTCTACAAGAGAATGTTTGAACCTCTCCATGTGCCTCCAGAGCTCTTCCAAAGACTAACTGGACAGTTCTGCAACATTCAGACTTTGAAGACAGGTCAAGCCTATGCAGCAGAAGATAAAACATCAGTTGATGATAGGCTAAGCATCCTGCTGAAGGGGAAGTAGGTTCTATAAAAGCTTGGGGACAGTTGTATGCTTTGTCTCATGGCTGAATAAATTAGAAAATTATTGAGGCTGCAATTGTTTGTAGTACGTTATGGTCTATAGTCAAACAGTCTATACTTACAGTCTATTTTGTGACACCATTTTCAGGCGGCAGTGATATCTCTTACTGGCAGCATGTTGTGTATCCACTTAGGTGTGCAGCTGCATGCATTTTAGTGGGAATTATATTTGTGTAATACCAAAGGCAGTGTCTTGCAAAATAAGCAAGAGATTTGTTTGAGTCTTAGATATCCTAGTCATTCTCAGGTTTTAAGGTTAAAAAATATAGTGCATGAGGGAAGAAGTAGTATGTCTCCAGTAGGATTTAAAACAGCAGGCCTTTGGAATTGATTCATTGCAGTTGTACGTGCAAGTAGAGAGGGGCAGGTGCACTGTCCAGCGGCAGACAGAATCCAGGTGAGAAAGGGTAAAACATGCCCATGGCCAAGCTGTAATCTTGAAACTCATGCTAAATTCTGGCCAATATTTTAACCAGTTTCTGTTGACAGCAGCAGCAATGTCAGGCTTCGTTGCTTTTCTTACTCATTACCACAAAGCTGCTTACCTAAGGGAAGCCTGATTCTGGTCTGGCTGTGTAATGTGACCTTTCTCATATTGAATAACAATGTTTTGTGGATACATGCCACGTTCATCAATTCTCTATTTGTCTGGCAGCCTGTTCTGCATGGAATCAGGAAGAAGACAGGGTAGCTCTGGGAGTGACATTCCAGAAGATTAATGTATTTATTCCTATTACCTACTGCATTACCGTAGTCAGTAGTCCTACCCAATTTTTGATTAAATTAATCAGCCTCCGTGAGTTTAAAATGTTGTTTCGTACATTTTTATTTCCAGAATGAAGGTGTCTTATCGAGGGCATTTTCTGCATAATATTTACCCCTGTGCCTTTATAGATTCTCCTGAATTTCGATCAACGCAGATGAACCGGGGTGAGAAATTCCAGGTACATTTTGTTTTAAATGTCACTGGACATGAGCTGGTGAGACCATCAAAAAAATAGGGCATAAATTTGATCAACAGTGAACTATTTGACTCGCATAATTTTGTTATCCTTCTAGTATAGCTCATTGAAGATGGACCATGTCAAGAATAACTTTTAAATGCTGAAAAACAGTATTATAATGGTGTGTATTGAGCAGTCTGGCTTTTGCTATTTTGTTCTCTTTTACTATTTCCAAGTTTGTTTTATGTTAAGAGATTGTTCTGGACAAATAATTTAAGAGGCAGTTTTGATGGAAAAAGATTATATGAACAGGTCTCATCAGTGGTTCAAAAAAAGAAAAGGGAAGAGGAGGTACTGTAATAATTAAAGTCTAGAAGTTCTGGTGCAAGTAATTAGAAATTGGTATTTATAAAAGTGTATTAATACTTCTGTCATTTTGCAGTTTGTTAAAGCAACATAAGCTGAAAATTATCTCAGTATTTTGAATAAAAATATTCATATGGGGAACAGTAAGGGTATATTTCTCTAGCAGTGTAATTATGCTGGTATATTAAATATATTTTATTATAGTTTTGGGAGATGGAATACTTTTAGAGAAGGGTGTTTTATTCCCATATAAATGGCTATTTAGTTACCTCTTTATGGTTTTTAGCTAGGTATGCGTAATAATGACTGGACTGTGAGTGACTGGTGCATCCACACTGATAGCGTGGCAGAAGGGGAGGGAGGCAGAGCAGTGCAGACTCTAAAATCAGTGATTGGTGTCATATGTTCCAGTCAAACACTGGGCTCAGCGCCAGGGGGAGAGACTTGTCCAGATGCACTCCCCCCGCGGCGGTGGGGCCTCCCACAGCCCTCCTGGCACAGCCCCTTCCTCTTGGGAGCAGCCGGGTAGGAATCGGTCCCTCCCAAGGGAAAAGGGTCATGCCTCAGCTCCTGCCTGCCTTAGAAGTTATTGTAATCTGGAGCGGGGTGTGTCCTTTATTCGTGGGCTCTGCTTGTTACTGCCATGTGAACACCAGCAACCTTGCAAGAGCACACGGATTCAGCCTTGAGGACCCCATCTGCTGGCAATGCTGGTGAATTCTTCCTCAGCCTGTGGGCTTGTATTACAATCTGTGGAGTTGAAAATCCATGCATATATGACACTGTTTCATTGTTTCTAGGACTTATTTTAATGGATTTTAAAATTTTTTAAGGATGTAGTGTTATCTTGTAAAAGCAGAGAGCACCTGATTTTGATTTATTCGTAGATGTCTGACTCCCCCTTGCAAAACCTGTCCCTGGGTATGACCAGTGTGGGTTTTGGGGTGGCATTGCCCTCTGCTGGCACAGGGGAATGAATCTGGCGAGTCCATCCTCCCATGAGAGGGGGCAAAATCCCCTGTAACTACCCAGAACTGGATTATCAATAAGTGAGCAAACAGAGCCTTGGCTCAGCTGCCACAAGGTTGTACTTGTGGGATCAGCAGGGCTGACAGTTATAAGAGGAAGATGGAAATATTTTTTTTAAACCACTAAAAACTCTTTGATGGAGACCTTTAGGTGATACCAGTTGTTTCTTTTTGGTGACAGTGATGTAAAATAAACCAACCTACATATAGGCTTACTGCCAGTGCTTGTCATCACTATAGGACTGACTTCATAAATTTCCTCTTAAGTAAGTGTTTTTACGGTTTGGGAACACATGAGAGATTTTCTGCTGTTATTGTCCCCCAGGTTTTCTGTAAAACAAACTGGCTACACATATCAGTTAAAAATATAATGATAACAAATTGCTGAGAATTTTTACATTTGTAAATATCACATTCATAACAAAGGGATACCAAAAAGCTTTATGGCTTTAAGAGTTACTTTAACTGGAGTCACAAATAAAATGTAATCTCTTCTTTTAAAGCATGTTTAAGTGTGCTCATCTTAAAACATTTTTAAATGTGCTAATTCTGAGCATGTATTTTTTTCCAGGTCACCATTATTGCAGATGATAACTGCAAGTTCCTGTGCTGGTCCAGGGAACGGCTGACTTTCTTTCTGGAGTCTGAGCCATTTCTTTATGAGATCTTTAAGTACCTTATTGGCAAAGATATTACAAATAAACTTTATTCATTGAATGATCCAACCTTAAATGACAAGGTAAGCAACTTCAAGTTTTGTTAGGAAATTTTCCTCCCACATACAAATGTGTTTTTATTTCAATTTTGAATGCTCTTAAAGCACCTTATTTTAACCTGCTGCCATCAGCCACTTAATGCTCACTTGTGGCCTTTTAGTGCCAAGGTGTGAGTCAGTGCAACATTTCGGTCAGAAGCAATATTTAGCAAAGTTAGCACAGTAATGTACAAGAAAGATGAGTAACTGAGATTCAGAACTGATCAGCTTGTGGAAATATTCCTGCCTAACGATTAGACATGATGGCCAGTAGCTAATAAGGTGCTTCTCCCTGAATATCCTTTCTCCCTAACAAATGAGTGTCTTTGTAAAAAGAAGCTTCAGAGTTTTTTTTCTTTAAAAAAAATTTCTTACTGGGAGCAAAAAATTATGTAATACTGATTGCTAGGAAGAATAATTTCAACATGTCTTTGAGGGTTGCAAATACAAAAAAAAAGCAAACATTTTGTTGATATGATGCAGTTAGTGGAAGAAATCATGAAATGCATATAAAATATAAATAAATATAATTAAATATAATTTATATGTATATAAATATATAAAACATAAAGTGGTCTGCGTGTATTCATGAATATATGAACTACCTTGCTTTAGTTTCATTTTGTCTCCTTACTTATTCCGTATCATAATTTCAAAGAATTAGAAAATCCAACAAAATTTGCCCCTCTTTTCACTTAACATCTGCACACTTCAACTTCAGTTTGTACTGAGTCTTTGTTTTTAGTTGCAAGTCACATACATTTAAGATTATTATAGCTGGTTTGTTATAGTAAGTTTTGAAAATGTATGTTGTAAAAATTGAGTGAGCATTTGGGAAATTTGTAGTATCTTATTATTCTTCCTAAAATAAAAATCCAGTTGCATGAGCTCTTCCTACATAACTTGGCAAGAGAACTGTTAAATAAATTCTTAATCTTCCCATTGCCAGCACTCTATGTACATATTACCTCTCACAAGCTTAATTTTCAAATATAAATATTATTATTGTCTTTAATGTCTTTTAACTGTTGTCAATCTCATCAGAAAATGTTGGCGTTGACTTGGGTACGTAGGGGACTACGGAAATTAATTGAGTGTTGATTATTCGTATTCAGTATGGTAGTAAGAAGGTAAAACTATCAAATAATTTTTTGTTGGAAAACAAAAAAGTATATTCTATTCATTTTAAAAGTATATTTATTTTTTAAGTATATTTATTTTTAAGGTATATTTATTTTTAAAAGTGTATTCTATTTTATTAAATATATTATTAAAGTATAATTTAATTTGTGAGAAAACTTGTGATTTTCTCCTACCTAAGGAGACTTTCACTAGTGTTGGGAAAATAGTCATTCCTTTCTGCATGGAATAGGATACTAGTTCCTGACTTGTCAAACTCCATTGGAATGGAATTATCCGTTATAGTTTTGTCATTGATTGCTACCTTTCACATACACCTAAAATAACATTCTGGCTTGCAGTGATACCTTACAAGGTACAAGGTATGGCTTCATATGTTCATATGCTTCAAATGTTATAGTATAAAGGCTTCTCAGGAAGGCTACTCAAAGCAAAACAGAAGCTCCTCAGACCGTTTGACAGGGAGAGGATAATGTTCACCTGATGCACTTAGTCTGCAGTAGAATCAAGAGCCAAATGGTCATCTACTGGGAAGGAGGAGCATTCACCACTTTTCTAACATAATGATATGAAAAGCCAGGAAAATAACCATACTTCTGTTAAGGCATAAATTGCCTCTCTATATAGCATGCTGTTTTGTTTAGCAAGGAGGATCAGCTTCATCATAAAGACTGCATTTAATTGCAGAGCATCATATTTAAATAATGAGTTACCAGATAATAAACGCCAAGCTTTCTGTAAGAAAATACATGAAAATTTCAGTACAAAAGCAATTTGAGATTGAATAATTAATGTGCAGTTTCATACTTGTCAATGTTCCAGTTCCAGTATATTACTGGCATTTTCTGTTGTCATTTAAATTGATTTACACTGCATAGAATCTTCTCCTATAACAATTTTCTTGTATAATCACAACTGGGACTGGAGCATCTATTACAAGGGGAAGTAGTAATTTTCCATTTTTATTTTAATTTGCTTGATATCTTTTTTTAAAATAATCATTTTTTTTCTTTTTTAGGCTTCAAAGAAAATTGACCGACAGCCCAGCCTTTGCTCTCAGCTCTCGGTGATGCAGATGAGGAACAGCATGGCCAGCACCAGTGACAGTGAGGATGGCCTGCAGATGTTTCTTCGTGGGACTTCCTCTGCATCCTCTCTTCGTGAGTGCTTAGGATAGTTTGTGCCAATTTTGAATATGGCTCAGGTTGACCATTAGAGACCACTGCAGAACTCCTGTTGTCCTCTGTGGGAGCAGACTGCAGCTTTTTGGGTGCTGCTGTAGCTGCTAAATTAAGGGACTTAATTATAGGGCAGTCAGATGCATGAGATTTTGTGTTCTAAATGCAGATACCTCATGTACATGCTGGAAAGACACCCCAACATGTGTAGTAATAATCTTTGGCATAATATGGACTGTTTGTAGTAATGGGGCAAAACTAAAGGTACAGTGCCAGTCACAGTAGTATGTCCTTTGTTCTGTCACTGGTGCTTGTAGAAACTAAAAACCCAAACAAAACATTTTCCCTCAGCAACTTGTGTCCTACTTTTCCTCCTGAGATAGTTTGTATTGGCAGAGTCTGGAGGAATGTGGTATACAACCAATATTTTGATGTCACCTGGAAAATCTCCAAGTATCCTGTCAGGCTCTCCTCTGCTGTGCTTTGTATGACAGGAGTAGTAGAGAACAGATGAAGTGAGAGAAGAAACCATGGCTGACCTTTTTACTTCTATTCTTTTAATTTATTCCTTTATGAAAACATTCAAAATTATTCTTTCTAGGCTTTTGCTGTCATTTATTTTTAGATCATCTGAATCTAAACATTAACATTAGCCTGAATTCTGAAAGCAGTGTTTGAATAAAAAAGCCCCAGAGGATTCTCTATTTTTGCATTTGGCATAAGCTGTTAGTTTAACAGCATTTAAAAGGATCATATAGGATTATTTCTTTTGATTTTGGAAATATTATTTTTTAGTGATTTGAATTCAAATATATGAGAAAAAAACACTGTTATTGTTATTTGTTATATGTTATTTGTTATGGTTAAAGTCTCTGCTAAGAAGAGGAAATATTTTCAAATATTGGCATCTTTCTGTTTAATTATCTGTTTTCCATTGTGTTCCTCACAGTTCTCATCTAGTAACACCTTCAGACCTGGAGGGCCTATCTGGTTTTACTCCTTAACATTGGTGTAGTCTGCATGCCCAGATAGATGGAAGAAAAAGCCCTACTAATGCTTCACCATACTAGAACATCAAGGGTGACACCTGGGATATATAGTTTGATGAAAATTCCAGTGTTGTTTTCTTTTTCTCCTCTGTTCACTGCAAGGACATTCAGAGGTAGTTGAGGTGGTGAGAGACCTCTGGACATTATCAGGTCCAGCCTCATGTCCAAAGCAAGATCAGCTAGAGCAGGGCCATGTCCAGTGAAGATTTCAATATTTCCAAGCTAGAAGATTTCCCAGCCTCCCTGGGCAACCTGCTCCAGGGACTTACCACGCCTCACAGTGGAAAAATTTCCCTTATTGCAACTCATGCTTGTTTTCCTTCTTTCTTTAGTGCATGCCTCTGAGAAGAGTCTGGCTCTCTCTTCTATGTTGCCTTCCATTAGGTAGCCAAAGAGAAGAGTCAGAAGCCGTGGGAGCCTTCTGTTCCTAAGGCTGAACACACCCAGCTCCTGCAGCCTCTCCATCACTGCTCCAGCCTCTGGAGTTGCACCCTGCTGCTCTTGCTCTAGTATGTGCATGTCTTTCTTGTACAGGGAGGCACAAAACTGATGCAGCACTCCAGATCCTGTCTCACAATTGCCAGATAGAGAGGATTAATCTCTTCCATTGACCTGCTGGCTATGCTGTTGCCTATAGGATTCAATACATGCTGCTAATGTGGCCCAATATATGAATGGCACACTTCACTGCAGGGGCACTCTGCTGACTCATGTTCCATTTTGTGTCCACCAGGTTTGTTTCTGCAAAGCTGCTTTCCAGCCAGCTGGGGCCTAGGCTGTAATGCTGTGTAGGTGTGTCATGTCCCGGGTTCAGGGATTTGTCTTTCATGAACTTGTCATTTTTGTCAGTTCTTTTCTCTTTTTCCAATGGCCTGTCCAGACTCACTGCCCTACCCTTTGGCCTGTCAGCAGTTTCCCTCGCTACCTGGCTCTTGTCTGTGAATTTGGCAGGAGTGCATTCCATCCCATCAACCAGGTCATTCGTATCTTGAATATTATAGGCCTTGGCTTTGGCCCTTGAGAACACTGCTGGTAACCAACCACCTGACAGCTGGATTTTGTACTGCTGCTCACCACCCTGTGAACTTGGCAGTACAGCAAATTTTCCACTGTAGGCCATCTATCCAGTCTGTTTCCCATTTGTCTGGAAGGACCCAGTGGCAGACTGTGGAGGGCTGTGCTACCATCCATGTAAACAACATCCCCTGCACTCCATTCATGCACAGAGGCCATCATCTCACCACCAAAGGTGAAGGTGGTCAGAGTGGTCAGATGCAATCAACATCTGTGATGGCTTCCCCAGTCACCTTCCCATCCCTTGTGTGCTTGGGCATGGCTTCCAGGAAGACAAGCTCCATAATCTTCCTGGGAAATGAATTCAGACTATTAGGCCTGGGTGTTCCATCTTCTCCTTCATTAAAATGGCTGTGATGTTGGCATTTCTATTTGTTTCCCCTGACTTCAATCACTTTTCCAAGATGATAGAGGAGGCCTTGCAATTGTATCAGCCAATGCTTGGCACCCGTGGATGCAGCCCAAGTGGTTCCACAATCTTGTGTTCACCCTGTAGACTTGATGTGTTCCTAATTCAGTCCGGGTTTCCTGTTAGTCAAACATCACTCTCTGTCTCTACCTCTGGATGCAGAGCCCCAGCAGGCCTCAGGACAAACCTCTAAAGAAAAAACTCAAAACAAAAAAGTTCCTGAATATCTCAGACTTTTTCATGTTCCTGTGTCCTGTGCATCACTGAACTCTTGCCTCGCAGCTACCCTGGTCTTTCTTTTGTTGCTGATTTATTTGTAGATGTGTTTCTTGTTGCTCTTCACTAGATCCAGGTCTAGCTGAGGTTTGGCTTCCCTCATTTCATCACCACATGCTTGGGCCATGGTTCTGTGTTTCCTCCAAGGAGCTCATACCCACTTACACTTTGTGTGTGTCTGTTTGAGATCTGTCAGAACTTTCCTGTTCATCTATGCCAGCCTTCTACCATGCTTGCTCAGCTTTTTGTGCACTGGAATGGACTGTCCTTGTGTTTTGAGGAAGGTGTCCTCGAAGATCAACCATCTGTCCTTAGATCCCTGTTGCAGGTCTTGTCCCATGAGCTCCTGCCAAGTAAAACCCTGAGCAAGCCACAGTCCCCTGTCCTGTAAGGTTGTAATTCAGCTATTTGTCTTGCCACTCAGTATCTTAAGCTCCACCAGCTCCTGGACACTGCAGGCAAGACTGCCAGCTGCCTTCAGCTCCCTGACGAGTTCTTCCTTGTTCGTCAGTGACAGGTCCAGCAGAGCGCCTTCCCTAGCTGACTCATCCATCGTGAAGGAATTGCCTGCTACCTTCCAGAGATCTCCTGGACTGCCTGCTCCCAGCCCTGTTGCCTTTCCACCAGATCCCAGGGTGGTTAAAACTCCCCAGGAGCACCAAGGCCTGTGATCCAGTTGTTGAAAGAAGGCTCCCTTCTCTTTGCTCTTCTTGATCAGGCAGCCTGCAGAGATTCCTGCTGTGAAGTCTCCTGTGTTGGTCTGTTCTCTGATCTTTGCCTTTAAACCCTCAAGTGGCTTTTCACCTGTTCCACACACAGCAAAGTTCCATGAAATTGAAGCCACTCCTTTGCATAGAGAGCCTTTGGGTGAACTTGCACACTCAGAAATTGTAAAACTGTGTTTGTGTGATTAGTTAGAATTAAAGTGTCTCTTTCAGGCTTCACAGCAAAACTCTTACACCAGTATTTCAGCTTTGGGAGAAAGTACTTGAAATGCATGACAAGTTCAGCTGTAATTGTATAAATCTTCAAGATGCACTTGTGCTTAGCACATACTTGATAAATACACTTTTCTCTGTTGTAGTTTTCCTTGCTTTATGTACCTTTTTTTGGTGTGTTTTACCCAAGAGAAGGAGTTTGTGTGTCTTTTATGTTCAGAAGTTCCTCAGCCCAGCTGAGTCAGCAGCCTCCCAAGTCCAATACTTTCCCTTACTTTTGGGGAGGCAGAGGGATTGCCCCTATAGCAGTGCAACACCCACCTTGGGAAGTATTGTTATTTATTTCTTCTTTGTATTTTGATTGTGAAATTTCTGACTGCTGTAAAAGGTTTGTTCATCTCCTTGAACTGTAATGCTTCAATCTCTGTTTTTGCCAAGATAGCTTGTTAGTTATTCCTGGGTACTGTCATTGCCAATGATGGGGTTGCTACCAAGGTGAGCTCTGCTTAAAGATTTGTATTCAGTGTGGATTGTGGGCATGTATGCCCCTTTTTCAGATAACAGGGAAAACTGAAAAAAACCCCTGCCATTTGCCTTGTCACTGGTATGTTTTCAAAAATCTGCTGCTGGGTACTCTTCAGTGCAACAGCTGGGGAATTTTTTCGTCTGTTTTTTTTAAGATTTACTATAAGGTACATGCTGAGGCTTACAGTTCCTGTGCTGTTCCCTGGATCCTCCTTCTACAGGCATACATTTGTTAATTTAGAACAAACAAACACAATCCAAAATCCTCAATAGATTTTGTAAGAAACATATGGAAATGTAAATTTTTTTTTCTTTTTATAAAATTAGTATAAAAATTAATGAAGGGAACTTGCCTGTACAGGAACTCTGTAGGAATACTGTTGTGTCATTGCTAGGTGATTGTTGTGTGGACAAAAGCCTCCTACTACAAATATAACTTGACTACTGTAATACAAATAACTTTTCTTCTCCTAATTTCCATATTCTTGAAAAAATGAGCATTTATATTTTTGTATAATCCCATCTTTTAAAATTATGCATTTATCAGTGCTATAAATGATAAGCTTTGACTCATTTTCTCAAGAAATTAATATTAATCCTATTTCAAAGTGTTTAGTAATAAAAAGGTTAAAATTACTAATTAGTGGGTCTCAAGCTACAATTACTAACAAAAGTATGTTTTTAATTTAATTAATTAAGAAACCCAACTAACTGTTTGCTTTTATATTAAGGAAGTAACCAACAAGAGTTCTATAATGCTTATGGAGTGAGTCGTTTGCAGCACGATATTTTCTGTTGATAACATCACATTAACTCAGCAGGCATCCTCAAAAAGGTATTAAAGTGGGGTTTGTTTATCATGTGACACTTGTGCTTGACATCCGTGGTCCATCTGTATGTAATTCATTAGTAAGTGAAATAGAGGTATCTTTTTTTCCAGAATTTGACTTAGCCAAAATAGTTTAACCTGATCACAAGGCTAGTTTCACCTGAATTTCAGTCCTTTAAATAATGTTTTGGTGTTAGTTTCTATTCTGTAATTCTATTTCTTGACAGCTATTTGCATGTTTATTAGAGATACAGTCTCTTTTTCTGTGGTACTTGTTTTAGACACCTCAGATTTGCTGGTGTATGCATCTGTATTTGTTAACTTCTAAGCTGAGCAGGAATGTAAAAGGTTTTGGTTTGGTAATGCTTTTAGTGGTATTATCAAATTATATGCTGCCTGCTTGTGGTTAAAGGCAGGATTGGATTTCACAGGAATTTTAATATGTATTTTGGTTTAGGCCCTCAAGAGAGGGCAACAAAATGTGGTGAAAGGAAGGTCTGACTCAGTCACTTGAACATCTGTCCAGCACTGCATCATGGCATCGGTAGACAAAATTTTGTATTTGGAGCAAATAAGAGCGTGTCTTTGAAACAAACAGGCTGAGGAAATTAGACCTTATATTGGATCCTGTTGTACAAACTTATGGCCGCTTACTTCTGTTTTCTGGAGAGAATTAAGTGACTTTAAGCAGAAGAAAACCATTTAAAAAATAACAATAAACTACACTAAAACAAAGATCTAAAAAAAAAAAAAGCATCTGGAACTATAACTCAGCATTTTCAGGCACCCTTTTACCTTTGGGTGTCTCCCAGAAAAGCCAGTTTTGTATCCAAGTGTACCCACAGATGTCGGGTGGGGCACATTAGACAATTAATTTATCTAGTTATTCTTTGCTTAGGCCATAAAACACATCTTTCTGGGAAGAAATGTTTCATAATTTCAGTTTAAAATGTTTAATAATTTCACATCTAAAAATGTGCTTGAGTAACCCTGTATTGTGGCAGTTTAAGTAGTTTCTGAATCTCAAAAGAAAATACTAATACATTTTCAGTATAAAAATTTCTGAAACGCCAATTCCAAACAGTGTCTTTGTGAATGTGACTTAAAAATACATTAGTGTCATAACTTGCTGGTCTTGCCTGTGTCTGTATATTGTTCTCTGTGTGTAACACATACAGTGTAAATGTGATCCAGTTCAGTGTAAATGAGTCTTTCCTCATAAGTGGGCTTCCTTAACACAGCACTTTACTGTAGATCTGATAAACGTTTCTTAAAAATAAGAGTGTGTTACAGCTATCAGTATTTTTTCAAGAATATTTAAATTTTTAGCTTGTATGCAAACAGTCTGTTAGCATGGCCTTTATCTCTCGTTGTTTTCTTCTCAAATGGGATTTCAGAGATTTCCATAATCTTTTTGGTCATCATATACTAGCTGTTTGCAACCTCATATGGTTGTGGTGGTCTAAGTCTGCAAGAGGGTACTGAGAAAAATACATGTCCATGTGTAGATTCTATTTCAGAATGAACAATGGAAAACAGAACTGTTCAGCTGATGACTCAAAGGAGTTCTCTGGTTTGACCCTCATACTGAAAATTGAACTGCAGTAGAGGTAGTTTGCAGTGGTAACTTGCACAAAAACTCCATTTAATGTCTTGACAGGGATAGCTGTGGTGTGAGCCCTGCTCTGGCAGACAAGTTGCTGCCTTTCTAAAAGGTAGTTTTGTTGCAGTGAAATTTATGTGGCCTTTGCCTGTAAATCTTGTTTTCTCTGTGGTTGTTTATAGGGGTATAAATCCGTATAAATTTTACATTATCATGCTGTGTAAAACGTATGACAATGTGTCCAAGGAGGTTTCAGTCAGCTTTTAGGATAAGGCTCTTCGCCCAGGGCATGGTTGGGTAGGCTCCCCAGGGAAGTGGTCACAGCACCAGGCTTGGCAGAGTTCGAGAGTGTTGTGTCTAAGTGTCTGGACAGTGCTCTCAGGCACGTGGGGTGACTCTTGGGATGTCCTGTGCAGGCCTCATGAGTCCCTTCCAACTCAGCACATTCTATGACTTTATGCTTTAAAGGCAGTTGTGGCTTTGATAATGTGCCCCTCCAAGGTTTGCCCAGTGCACTGAGGAGCCTTCCCTGCAGCCAGGCCAGTGTGCAGATGTACACACCCTTTGTACCTGGGGCAGCCACTCGTGTTGCTGTAGTTGAGTGGAGATGAGTCAGTGAGTGAGTGTAAGGGTGAGAAGATGATCTCTGGGGAACAAGCAGTGGGCACCCTGTGCAGCTGGGGTTTGCACTGAACCTGGGGAGAATGCTGTGTCTGTGGTTAGCAACAGGCACTGCTGGTTCATAGCAGGGTGGTTGTTCCATGTCTAGCATGGCCTTTATCTCTTGTTGTTCCATGTTATCTGGCCACAGGCACCATGTTCCTGGTGCCTGTGCCCAGAAACAAAGAGACCTTCACTTAGAAATCGTCTCATGAAGCAACTAAGGCAGGATCATCAGATTGTGTCCACTTTGTCACAAACAGGTCTGTTGTAGCATGTGTTAAATTAACTGGTAATTTCTTTGTACCTGTGACAGGCCCAGGCCGCACATCTCCTTACCTGAGAACTTCAGCAAAGATGAAGCCCATAGAGGAAACTGTTGAAGATGATGTCTTTGAAGCACCATCTGCTGATAAGCTCGAGCTCCAGCGGCTGCCTTAAACAGTTGTGTCCTCAGGTGTATCAGAGCTTGCACAAAGCTCCAGTGCAACAGGAGGGAGCTGAATTTGGGAGGAATCTGCAAAGCTAAGACCGCCTCTCCATGTTTGAATTACTGCAGCATATGCCAGTGGTTTCTAGATGGAAATGTTTTATTTTACTTCTAAATAAAAGAAATAAAAACTCGTGTGGGTTTTTTTGTTGCTTCTTTTTGGTTGCTTTATTTCTGCTTTGACTTTTGCCATTATAAATTTCGTATTGTGTTGCTGACTAGCTGAAATTTCTAGACTTACCTGGTGGAGAATATCCCATTTCATTTACATATGTTCCTTTGAAACCTGTATCTTAGTGTTTTCAGTGGGAGATTGTGAAACTGTTTCCAAAGCCATGTTGCTGTTACCAACCATCATTGTTGTGTCAGTCTCATGTGAAAAACACACTCAGTCTTCTGCCTCAATTCTTTTTTTTAAGGTATTTGCCTTTAGTGTTTCCTAATCTCACTCTTGACTCCACAATTGTAGTAATGACTTCAATTTTAGTTTTTATTGGCAGCATTAAGTTCAAATAAAGATTTGAACTTAATGCTGCCTTTTCAACCTTAACTTTTTCTTCTTTAGGCAACTGTATTATACTGAGCTTCAGGATTTTCCTTAGCCTTATCCATGGACTGACTGAGCTGTTCTAAATTAATCTTCCCCCAAAGAGGCACACAAATGACATTTGATATAGGAAATTCTGTTCAAACCCCAAAATGGAGTAGCTGCAAGTTTAGTAAAGCCTAGTCTCATAAAGGGAGGCATTGGGAAGCTTTTATAGAAGGTATTTGTAGCAGTCCTGCCTGTGATGTGTGGAGACTGTAGGTGGTAGTTGTACTACTTAGCTTTGACAACTCTTGAAAATCATGGAGCAAATAGTAGATTTTAACTAAATATAACAAAAAACAGCTACTACTCCTTTTATTGAATTGCACAAAACTGATACATAGAATAATAGATGTTTGGTGTCAACTCTCTAGCAATTAGAAGTGTCATAGTCTCGGGGTTTTTTGTTTATATAATTCCCTATTGTTTCTAAAATTTATCTTGACAAAGCTTCTTTGAATAAACCTGCATCCAAGTTACACAACTCACTTCTTCCCTCCTTAAAACCTGATGCAATATCAAGACACACGTTAAGGGGTTGGAAGTTTTACCTGTGTTATCAGCATTCCTGCTTCTGGGAATTTAAATCTGTTGTTTAAGATTACATCATTGTGTCTTGTGCTTCCAACAGTTTTGCATTATTATAAATGGCACACAGAGCTGAAACATATACAAATAGATGCAAAATATCTTTAGAACACAAATGCAAAATATCTTTAGACCATAGAGGTGCAAAAGGCAGCCCAGTGACTCCTGGTGGAGGTGACAGAGCAGTCTGAGAGCATCCTTAGGTCAGTGTCTCAGGGACAGTGGCCGTATCTCTGAGGCTGCCCCTTGGCTACTGGGGGAGTAAGAGGGGAAATGGGAACTATTTTACTTTTGAGGACATACAAAGAGTAATGTCCTTGCCCTTGTGTCATTTCCCCAGACTTCTGCTGGGGTTCAAACTCCTTTTAAAGAGGAAAACGAAGCTGGTGGAGTGGAACTCGTGCAGTTTAGCGATAACAATAAGATGCAGAGTGTCTAAAGTAAAAATAGCAGCTCCTACATCTCCTTCTCCACCTGAACAGTTTCTTGTGTTTAGTTACCAAATCAATCAATATGCAGTGCCTGGAGAGTCTGCATCTCCTGAATGATCATAGAATTTGTCTTAATAAGCAGGGAGGGGCTGCAGAAGCTGAGCTCTGGGCAGCCCACTGTGCCCCTGGCTCCGGCTGTGAACCCTTGTCTGGTGCCTGGGACCATGAAACGAGTTATCACCAAAGCTAAGGATGCTACAGCAGTAACACTGCAAGTAATGATGAATAACTATGTCAGTTTACCAAAAGTAATTCATTTTATTACCTGAAAACTCTTAACTGAAAACTTTTAAATTCCTGATAAATGGGTAAAATTAATAGGAAATAAGATTACTTGATAAATACAACTGGCAGAGGCTGTTTGCTTCTGTCCCTCTGTTTCAAATAGAGTTGTTCTCAGGCAACAGAAGTTAAGACAGACTCTGAACTGATTTTCCATGTTGAATGAGGTACCCCTTTTCATTGCTGTTGCAGAAGGTAAGGAAAAGCATCATGTAATCATTTGGAGTTCAAGGAGGGCTTGTGTAGAGGAGTAGAAGATGTGCTGTAAACACATGATTCATTCATTTCAAGGTAAAACTAATTTAAATTAGTAAATCAAACATAAAACATATATTTTTAAATCAACACCATGTTCTGTTGGTCATAACTGTAACTAAGTACAGTGAACTATATGTACGTGAGCTGTAGTAGCAGACTGTTGGCTTTGCCAAACAGAATGCCTGTGGGGTAAAAATGAAATATACTTCACCAATTTTTTTTTGAGAACTCTGTGATTTCAATGAATTTGTATATATGAAAATGCATCTTGAGTACCACGTGTCAGGGAGACCAAACTTAAAGATACCAATTAGCTCTATTAAGAGCTGTATTAGAGATACAGTTAAGGCTCTGTCCCATTCTCGTAGCAAAGCACTGTTTGTCTCAGTCTTCGATTTTGTGGAATGAACTTCATGTGGAGCTGACTGAGCTATAACTCTCATGCTCTCAGGTGGGAGCCTGTGTGGTCGTACTCCAGGAGGTAAATCTGTATTGGAGGAACTGGCCAAAGCTGGAAAAAATTAATTTGAGCATTTAGAGAGGATTCAGAAAATCAGCTGTAGCCCAGCACTTGGGAAGTCATGTGTGTAGTGGCAGAGCTGGTGAACCACTGCACCTTAATTAAAGCAAAGAAACATGGTAGCCATGATCCTACAGACTGAAAAACAGCTCTCTGGTTCTAGTCCATGATGGACATTACAGTAAATGGCAAGTTTAGAAAATGTTAATTC
This sequence comes from Camarhynchus parvulus, assembly GCF_901933205.1. Classification (NCBI taxonomy): domain Eukaryota; kingdom Metazoa; phylum Chordata; class Aves; order Passeriformes; family Thraupidae; genus Camarhynchus; species Camarhynchus parvulus. The sequence continues at coordinate 106,074,191 of NC_044573.1, read as the reverse complement.
AACAACCAAAACTCTTTCAATAATATGAATGTATTTTAGATAACCCTTGTTTTGAATCAGTCATTTTACAAACAAGCCAAATGTATTTAAATTAAAAAAATGTGTTGAACTAGTATGCAAATATTAATTGTCTTTTCCCTATACTATTTCCCTTTAAGAAATGAGGACAACAGAATTATAATCTCCTTATGGAAAATAGGCTACTTTACTTGACACATGCATTAGTAAGCAAAACAAAGATCTATCAAAAGAAGTGATTTGGTTTTAAAAACATAGCAATACTGATCCAATTAAAAGGCAAGGACTTCATTCTTCAGCAAATTTTTGGCATCTAGGTAGAGCCTAATTGCACAAGTACGGACTTGGAAAGTATCTCTGCAGATGGAAGGCAGCAATTTTTAGAGCAACATTGTGCACGACAGGCTATCACACACACATTCACAAATCATTTGGATGGAGTTTTGGGAAGTCAATTTGTAAAGACCTTTAATTTTAACCTTATTACTGGAATTACAATAACAGTTACTTTAATTATTTTCTCAGAAATGTTGTAGTAAGTGCTTCTGAGTAAAATGCTGGCTTTGCATCTCTGATGCCATGTTGGTCACAGCTGCTCCTGCTCAAAGGGGAATGGGTTTTTGGTACTTAGGGGATTAATAAGGGAAGACAAACCATCCTAGTTAATTAGCCCTGACATGTAAACTTCCTGAGAGCATGCTGATGATAGTATGAAAGTCATTAGAGGGTGCAGAGATGCAATACAAAGCAAAAGTTGTGGGATCAGCCAGTATTGATTGCAATATGGTCTCTACTGCTTTTTCAGTAAGGAGAGAGAGCAATATGGAGGGGCTCAACAGCACTGCAAAAGTTGATGGGCTCTTTTTGGGCCATTTAACAGAACAAAATGCTTTTCAGTTGATAAAGTTATTATGACTACAGGTAGAACAAAGTGTTTTCAATGAGCTTAAATATTAGCTGGATGTTAGTTCACAAGAATATTTACTTAGCATTTAATGCACATAAGTTCCAAACCTAAGTTACAGCGGTGCTGTCATGCCTATGTGTTTGCTAAATACCTCTAGAAGCCTTGAGAGCTTTTTTTTGCCCAGAGAACTCTTTAAGACCCCTAAGTCAGAGATGAAGTAGATATTAGTACCCCTTTGCACAGGGATGAGTGCAAGCATTACCAAAACATCCACTATTACACCTACTGTAGCTGAATACTGTTCAGTCACACCAATTTACCGTGCTTGAATTACTCCTTAGCTTTCTCCTGGGGGATTAATATCTATTACAGCCACATCCTGATTTCCTGTGCAAAGTGCTTTTGGGATAACAACTCCCTGTCATCCTTCATAGCAAAGAACAGATCAAAGGCAGTGCCTCTTGACATGCATCCACTTGTGTGCTATTCCGTCAACACTGTTGTGTTCGCTGTCACTCAGCGCTCCATCCTGTTCCAGAAAACTAAGGAACTTAATAATAGTATAGACATTGTCTGCCAAAATACTGTGAAGAAATATGAATCGTCTAAGCTTTTAAATGCCTGTTCTTCTGCAGGTTTTTTCAAAATAATTTCCCTGATCACACCACTCTCAGGAGTTTTACTTTGTAAATTTTTTTATCTTTCAGAGTACTTGGGCTTCTCTCCAAATCTTTATGAAAAGCTTTCTCTAAAAACTTTTTGGCGACTAAAAGATTCCAGGGTTTCATGACTCATGTGTGCAAGTGCTTTGTTAGGCTTTCAGGGACACTTTATGAGGACTACAACTTAGAAAACCAAACAGCCATCTATGTTTTTCTCTGCATTTCCTCATTGTTCAATTTTTCAAGAGCTGCCATAGGTCCACAAAGGGACAAGAGAGGAAGGAATCCTTTTCAAAAGGCTGCAAATTTCATCTTCCAGTCAAGTCCACAACCTGGTTCATGAGGCTCCTTCTCCATGCAGGTGTGCTCAGGAAAGCTGGCAGTGGCACTGTTCTTTGGCTGGGTTGCTGGCTTAAGTCTTAGAAAGGGCAGGTAGCATACCTGCTGCTGGCTAAACTGGACTTGTCCTGACCTCTAAGGGCTTTGGGATGAGTGTGGGGCATGAGGCATGCAGTCACTTTCAGGGGAGAGAGGAAGAAACGTGCCCAGAGGCAGGACTTCAGAGGCATCTTTTTAAATATTAGTAAATGTTAAGATCACAGCGTTACTGCTTTGTGGACGTTTCCCCATCACACCTCCACCATTTCCCTTTCCTGGGGCACATCACTGGCCTGTGCCAAAGCACAGTCAGGACTGAGCTCTGAGGTGGACTGGGGCAACAGGTTTGTATCTCAGCAGTGGGATTGTACTAAAATCAGTGGCAACTGGGAAATCCAGGTGGAGATGGCTGGTTCATTTGGCCGGGTATGAGAAAAGAGGAGTGAGAGTCAGCAGCATAAAATCAGCATACAGGTGTGTAAGAGGCAATCTCTGCTTTCTTGGAGCTGAGTGAGATTGGGGTTGGGAAAATCCACTGAAATGCATTTCTGGGATGTGCTTAAGCTGCTGCAGTGGTGCGTGTGGTTGTCACCTGCCATCTGAGGAGAGGTAAGTGGTCTTGAGTGGAGGGCAAAGAGTCTGCAGGCTCCCTGCACCTTATACCTCCACAGGGGTTTGTTCTTCTGAGAATTAAGGCAGGTTTAGCCTTATGTTCCAGCTGGTATTTCATCTCTGTAAGCATATGGAGGAATGACACAATTTTGTCCAAAATACAAAGGTGTTTGTGGTGAGGATGCAAAACTGGAATTGCTCTTCTGGAAATCCCATAGAGAAATGAAGCTCATACAAGCATTGTGGGGATTACTTGTCTCCCTGTGTCTTTCCTTCTGCCTTCCTTATTTCCTTCTTTGAACACATCTGGCAGTAGAGACAGTTATCAAAGGAAACTTTATTATGTTCATTTGTAGCTTTTATGTGCTCACCACTAAACTATACAATTAGCAACAGGAAAAAAAAGACTTGTACTGCCATAAATTATCATTATATTTGGAGGACTAAGTGCCTAACAGATTACTGCTTCTTTGACTTAGAGTGTATTGAATAGAAAATGGTTTTTTATGTGCACAGGGTATGCTGTAAAACATCCTACAGAATGTGAAAGTTTAAATACAAATCCTTACTTAAATGTCAAAGGAGAAATCATAGCACTTATATAGAAAACAGAAGTAGAGTTTGTTAAAAAGTTGTGGGTTTATTTTGGGAGAAAAAAGACTCCTCTCCTGGTATGTCTTGGACATCCTTTAATTGCTTAAACCTACCACTATGAGCTGTAGTACTATTTGAAGAGGGTGGGACAAGTAAAAGGCCAAGAAAATACACTTCTAATGTGTGATTCCTGGAGAAACTGGGATTCTTAACACTGCAGCAAATGTTTGCTCCCTCTGCTGCCTTTTCCTAGAAAAGGCGATCTGAAATTTTGCAGGTGAAGAAACAACAGACAAATAAAAGCCCCTAAAATAACCTGTGATTACAAATCAACAACAAAATGAGTGGGGTTTGTTTTCATGTTTTGTTTTAGTGGGCTGGGAACTATGATTTTTGTTGTAGAACAATCAATGCTTTGGGTTCAGCATATTTAGTTTGTATCCTAAATGACACATGAACACACAGGTAGTATCTCTCTGTGGGTTATTACCACAGAATTTTTTGTGACATTCATTTAAATCAGGCAGCTGGAGCTAATCCAACTTCGTTGGAGTGGAGTTTGTCCCCAAGTTGTTTTCATTGCATTCAGCTCAAACCAGCTTCTTTTTACATTGACTATCTTAATGGATGGAGCCTGCTTTTAAATTGTATCTCCATTCATCACAAACCTCTCAGAAATCTAATTGCTTTCTGGAGATGCCTTAAAAATGGAAGGAGCAAAGAGAGCTGGATTGCTACCTTTTCTCTGCTGCAGCTACCTCACCAGGGTCAGGGAAGGTGAAGTTGGGAGGCTGTATTGTGGCCAAGCCTGTCCCTGAACTGCCTCTGGAGTGCACTCAGCCAGCACAAGGGCTTCTCCCAGCACAGCCCGATGGCACCAATGCAGATGAGCTCTGGCTGACTGTCAGTCAGGGTAACAGAAATGAGCTCTGTGCTAGAGCACCTTGCAATTTGTGCTGTTTTGCTTATCAGAGGAGAAATCTTAAAAATTGCTCATTTTGGAAGACAAGAATGCAGACAAACAGCAGCCTCTGCTGGGGAGAAACTTCCTGTGCTTTTTGCAAGTGCTGTCAGTATCAGTGGGGAAGCCAAAAGGAAAAAAAAAACCCAAAACCCACTTAATTGAAAAGACGTGGATTTGGCAGAGGCTGTGGCAGTGTGTATGCAAGCTTCAGGCTTGGGGATGAGCCAGATGAGTTTAGAGTATGTCTTTTGGTGCCAAAGTAAGCAATGGAGGCAACACTGCTCTAGGCTGGGGTGCTTAAGTTGTGATCACAGACCTTTGGGGGAAACTACTAAGGTGAATAGAATTGTGCTGATAGGTGGCAGATCTGTGAGCTGCCCCTGCACAGCTTTCCCAGACAAATGTTCCTATTCTGATTCTTGTCTTCCTCTTGGAGTTGCTTTCTCTTCCTCTCTGAGATAGGTGCAGTAGAGCCTACTGAGGAAAGACAGGGAGAAAAAATCAATTGTGCACTAGCACAACCATGTCATGGAAAGAATGATCACTCTGCTGTTTGTGTCTTGAGGCAGCTCATCTGAGTTCTGCTCTTGTCCAGCACCATATTTATCATGCTATACAGTGCATTTATAAGCAGTAAAAAATGCTGACTGCTAAAATTAATGGAAATCCCCAATAGAGTAAATCTGAATGAAAGGGGGATGCTGTATATAAATATTATGGGAAATATTTTAATGGCTCCTGCAGTGAGGAAAAAATGATTCTTCTTTTTCAAAGGCAGAATTTCCACAGTCATCTGGCACTTCCAAGCACTTCAGTTTGAAAAATCAAAGCCTCTTACATGCTTTCTTACCCTCCTCTTGTTCTGCTTACCAGCTCTGTTGACTGAATGATATGTACATCAGCTGTAATGCACTCATATCCAAGCCAAGCTTTGGGATTTGCTGTGAAAAGAAAATGATAACATCTACTGAGCTGTTATTAGAGAAAATTCTGGCATCTGCAGTATGGTTCTTGCAGAGTGAGTGCTACCTTCATGGCCAGGTAAATGGGATATTTCTCATCAAAACCTGCCTCATTAGGATTTTGTACACTGTGAATTACAGCAGGGAGGCAGCAGATTCTTTTTTGCAGTTGCTGCTGTGGCAGTCCTAAGGCATTCAATATTCCAGTTAGCCCTTCTCTTCCCTGACAGCTCCTACCCCTTCAGAATGGGACAGGGAAAGATAAAACCCCTTCTGCTGGTCTTGTCTGGCCCAACCCAGGGCTCCCCTCTTGTGAGGTCAGAGAGGTGGGTGTTCAGCGCTCCCCTACGCCTGACCTGTTTAAAAGTGTTGTTAAAGGAAACTAGGTTTAGTGTTTTGGGGTCTTTTCCCTCTCCTTTGGACTTGGAGAACAACTGTTTGTTAATCCCTCTGAGCTAGCCTTCTCTGTAAAAGGCAACTGCTAAAAGAGAGGCATTTTCTTCTTTCAGCCCACCCCCACAGCTGCGGTTTTTTGCATTTATTGCTTGTACCAGAAGCTGTCACCTTATGGTGTGTGGTACCTTCAAGTAGAGAAGCAGCTCCAGCTGGATCCTTGGCACTGATGCCAGAAAAGAGCAAATTCCCCCAGTTTTTGTTTTATGTTGTTTTGATGTCTATCTTTGCAAACAAACAAATAGTCACAGGGCAATTGCACTTTTTCTCTAAGGCCTGGGAGGTCTTACCTGTACATTTCATATTAGAGCTAGTACTTGACATGTACAGAGCTGTCTAACAGCTCCTCTACCAGCAGCAGCAAAATTACACACTGAATTAAAAATAAAGATACAAACAAGGCAGCTGAGCAGATCTGAAACTTCACAAGGCAAGTACCTTGCTATGTAATTTGGAGAAATAAAGCAGTGCACAAGAAAGAGACTCGGGGTATATTAACAGTTTTCCTGAGAACCTGAGCAAAGCAAGTGATGACCAGAGAATGAAGTGCAGGAACAGGGATTTCCAGACCTGTGGTCTCCTCACCATGTCACTGCAGGTGTGGTTCACAAAACCCACTTTTTCAGAAGGGACTGGCACGTTCTGGAAGCTGCTGAAGCTGCACTTAAAAAACATTTCAATCCTTTTCAGGGAAGCAGGGGCTTGTCCTCCCTGCTGACCTGTGACCTGGCTGCCAAGGCCTTGCTGAGAGCCAGTGAATAGCAGACAGGGATGAGATGGAGTAATTACAGTGGGTGAATGGGGAAAATAAAGATGGACCCCTTTCTTCTTTTATCTCAAACAGAGGAGCTAATTTAGGGAACCTTTCCAACAAAGGCTCACAGTGACCCAAATCCTTCCCCCTTTGACTCAGTGGGGACAAAGCCAGGCTCAGAAGCAATGGGTTAGATGGACACTTAAGAGGCACCGGGTGATGAGTGTGGCTGGACCCTGGCACGGGCCTGGGAAGCTCAGCTGGGGGCTCGGGGTGACCCCAGGAGCCCCTGTGGCTCCTGGGACCTGCCAGAGTCTCTCTGCAGCGAGAGGAAACCAATTGAAAGAGACTCTTGACCTTCTTTATTCTTCTACCAGCCCTTTCTTCTTGTATCCTGTCACTTCACTGAGGCTTTGTGCTGGTAGTGTTCCAGGAAATGGATGATTTTGTTTTGATTTTGAGTGAGTATTGCATGTCCCTGTGTGACTCATGAGGGTGACAAGGTTTTTCTGGTAACCGCTTGTAGCTCTTAGCTGCAAGCTAATAAATACCTTGTGCTACTAAGGGGCTCAAGATCTGCACGGATTGGTGCAGTTCCTTCCATAACCTTCCCTGCTCCTGTGATGTCTGTGTCTTGCTGCAGTGCTTCAAATCCATGTAAAAAGAGGCACGTGGGCTGTTTTCACTGAAAAAAATCACCTGAAAATCCGTCCTAATCCCTGCTGTGGAAAACACTGTCAGTGCTGTTGATTTGAAAAACTTCTTGTTTGTAGAGAAAAATACCTGTTTTAAGCCTCAGAAATAGATCAGCTATTGTCATTCCCAGCCCCAAAAACTACCAGTTGCCAGAGTGCTCAGAAAATGTTCATCTTGCAGAAAAATTGTGAAGAACCCTAGGCCTACCTTTGCCACTTTGTCAAGCTGAAGGGCAGGCAATCATGAGCAGACAAAAGAAGGGAGGTTTTACACCACTACCTGTAGAGATGATGCTGTCTGGTCAAACAGCTGGAACTTCAGCCCCTCCCTTGCAGTTTCTGGGAAGCTATGTGAGGTTTCTAGGAACAAGATTTTACCTTCCTATTTGTGGTTCATGGCCTTCATCCTGCAGGACTGTGGTGACTCAGCAGAGCACAGCACCCAGAGGATGCTCTGCAGAGGTGGCTGTTTCTCACCAGTACTGGCTCAAGGTGAAACACTCTCAGCCTCTCTTGCTTTGGGCAGAGTGGTGTGCTGACCCAGCTAGACACCAGATGCCCACCAAAGCTGCTCTGTTAACCCTTCTTCAGCTGGACTGGGCAGGGAAAATGTAATAAAAGATTCATTTGAGAATAAGGACAGGGAGAGACCAATCTCCAGTCACCGTCATGGGGAAAACAGACTTGACTTGGGGAAATTAGCATAATTTATTACCAATCAAATCAGAGTAGGGTAATGAGAAACAAAATCTAAAAACAACTTCCCCACTTCTTCTCCCCCAGCCCTTCTTTCTGGGCTTAGTTTTATTCCCAAAACCTCTCTCTTTCCTGCCAGCAGTGCAGGGGAATGGACATTGTGGATTGTGGTAGGCTCATCACAGGTAGGTTGTCTCTGCTTCTCCTTTCTCCTCAGGGAGAGGAGGACTCACACTCTTCCCCTGCTCCAGACTGGTGTCCCTCTCAGGGACGACATTCCTTCATAAACTTCTCCAGTGAAGTGAGTCCTTCCCTGGGCTGCAGTTGTTCATGAACTGCTCCAGTGTGGGTCCCTTCCATGGGGTGCAGACCTTCAGGAACAGAGTGGCCCAGTGTGGGTCCATCATGGGGCCACAGGTCCTGCCAGAAGCCCGGTCCAGTGTGGGATTCTCATGGGGTCACAGCATCCTCTGGGCATCCACCTGCTGCCCCATGGACCTCCACAGGCTGGAGGGGCACAGCTGCCCCTGCCCCCACACCCCCAAACCTTGCCAGCAAACCCAAGATGGGCAGGGGAACAAGGCTGTAGCTTTTAGTATTCAGGTCAGTTCAGGGCCATCACTTCTTCATGAGTCATCAGGAGAAACAACCCCAACCCCTGATCTGAAAATGGAGCATTACTGAAACAGATGGAAGGGCACCTGAGCCTATTGCTGCTCTTTGAAGCCCCCTGATTCACTGTCCCCAAACTCCAGGAGCTACCACTAATCCTATTTTTTCCAGATTCTTTGGTCAGAGTGGCTAGCAAACCTTGCCCTCTTTTTTCCCTCTCTTTTCTTTCTTTTTTTTTTAATCACCTGGTGCTGAAACCATATGTCTGTTCCTGCAGTTCTTTTGCTTTAATTCCCCTTGGCTTTTGCTGACAGACAAACAGATCTTAGGGCTCAGGGACTGCTGGTGTGGTGCTTGTGCCTGTCCCCTTCACCCTCCCACACCGCAGCAGCCGAGCAGAGGGTCTCTGTGGGGGCAGCCTCTGCTCCTCTCTGCACAGCTTTGTGCAAGACAGCTGCTTTTCAGAAACTCTCAGGCTTGAAACTCCAGAGAAGTTACGGTTCAGCAGGCTTGACTGTGACTTTTTGTCACAGCTGTCAGGGTAGGTCAAGGAGAGATGAAAGAAACAGGGGCTGAATGGAAAGGAACTTGCTGCGCTTCAAGCCCCCACCCTTGCTGTGCTGCCTTGGGGGAGAAATGGCATTGCTGCTTTCTTTCATAGGCAACTCCCAAAATACTTCCAAATTCAACTTATTATACATTATTCTAGTAACTTTCAGCCAGTATTTCCCAAAATGTCTGATTGCCTCAAATATTTTGGATGCACTAACTGAAGTGGGTTTGGTTGTTCATTGTTTTTTATTATTATTTTGTTTGATTTGGTTTTGGTGGGACAATTTTAGTTAATTGCTTTAAAGAACCCAGTGCATGATAATCCAGCACATTTCTAAAAGGGAAAGAAGACAAAAGAACCAGTTTTCTAGGACATTGAAGACCAACTCTGGCAGCTCAATAAGGCTGATTTTAAAGCCAGAGCTGATATGCTATCTCAGCATATTCTTACTTCATTATGAATGAGGCAAGTTGTAGGTTTCTCAAAATAATGATAAAAGAGGAGGCAATTCTACATTAAAAATATATATATATAGTTGGTCTTGTCTATAATTTTAAAAACTAAAGAAAGAGGGTTGGATTTCCTTATTGGTGCACACAGGACTTTTCACTACAGCGGACAAAGAGCTGGAAGTTGAAGGCAGTGGAACTGGAAAATGAGGCACTACTTGTTAGCAGCAGGTGATTAAAACAAGCTGTCATGGAGCAGACCATCTCTTTTTTTTTCTCAAAACATTCAGGCCTGACCTGAAGCCCAATTAGAGAATATGCTTAAAGCACCCAAGCAAACATGGCTCCAGTTAAAGCCGAGTGCTAAAATTCAATGCCCTAGTAGCTGCCTTGAATTTAATAGCCTGGGAGGTCCAGCAGGTCAAACTAGATAAACAACTGGTACTTCCTGGCCTGGAATCCTGGATTATTTGGAGGTAAATGGGTTGTAAGCATCTAAACCTGGATGGATACCTAAGCTCAGGGCTTGCCATTCTTTGTGCCTAGTTTGCCTTCTCCTGGCTGGCCCAACATTAGAAACACCACCAGTCCATCCATCTTTGTTGGTTTATGAACTGTTTGGCTGCTCCAGCCCTGAATATCTGGGCTAAGAGCTGTGCAGCAAGTGATGCCCAGGGCCAAATATTGAACAGCCAGCAAACAAAAATCGACCAGCTGCATGTTAACTGAGCACCAGCAGCCTGAAAAGGTGCCTGGGGCTCGATGGCACCTACTCAGCAATCATCCAGTGACCAATGACTGCAAAAAATAATAACTGGTGCAGAGTAACATGCTCCTGAGGGGACTGCTCATCCTAGAGGTCAACAACATTGCAGGCAGCAGACAACACTGGAAACAGCAGAGCACTTTGCCAAAATGGTGTTTACATTAATTAATTGGGACATCACCTGAATTACAGTAATATCAGGAGAATTCACGTCACATATTCATCCACATAATGAATTCCCTCCTGTCCACCAAAGAGTGTCCTCCTGTGCAAGTATACAGGAAGTGTGAGGGCAGATTGCAGATTGCAACAACTTGAAAGTACATGAAATTACTTGCATCTGGGGTATTTTTGTTATTGGAGAAAAGTTGACTGGTGTTGAGGGAAGGAGATAGGTATGCTGAGTCTACCATAAATTAGGAGTAGTTTAGAAATTAATAGCTTGCGTAAATGTAATGGCTTGTGGGAGCTCTTGCTCCCAGCAGATTGCAAGAAAAATGCAACCCTTTCAAAAATGGACACATTTGTTTTGGCACTTAGGCTTACAGAAAGGATTGGAAGCATGGTACAGATAGCTTGGAAGCATGCATCCCAGGACCCACTGAACAGGGAAGAAAATAAACATGCTACTTTTATTGTTATTTCAAAAGGTTTCAGTGGTTTTGATGTTACTCTATTGACTAAATTAGAAGTTTCAACCCAAAGATTTCTTCTTGTCGGCACAGAGCAATGTTGCTGTTAATGCTGTGTGGCAGTGATCACTTCTCTGCAAGGTTAGGAAGGGAGGCCTTGCCTTGCAGCAGTGGATTTAGGTATTGCTGATGCTCTGCCTTTGCCTAATGCACAAGACAAGGCTTCCTGTCTATAACATGAAGAGATTAGCTCTAAACTGTCCTGGGGAAAGGATAAAGATGCTGACTTTTAGTGGCTCTGGGAAGGAGGGCTGCTGATTTGGGCGATGAGGCGGGGAGAATTAGGTGCTGCTCTTCTTCCAGGTGCTTTGGTCTCAGTCAACATTAGACACTGCTGGAGAGGAGGTTTCTTCATTTCATTTCAAGGGTTTCCCACATCTGTGCATGGCCAGAGCTGCTCAGTGCTCCCCGAGGTGGCTTCCTCCTGCCTGTGTCACCTTGCAGGGTGTTCCAGGAGCTAGGTGGTGACATACCCAAGGTGTCCCCTCCATTCCCTGAAACACTGGGGTAAGGCTGGCCAGGAGCTCATGTAAGCACCTGGTGTGAACAGTGCTCTTCACAGAGCACTCATCAGATGTTTCACAGAAAGCCTCACTCCTCATGACTGACACCAGCAGTGGGACACGTGCAGGATCTTAGCCAAGGGGATTGCAAGTCCACATTTCAGAAGAGCGATGAAACCATTCAGCTACAGGTTGGGAATGACTGGATGTGACTGGACATGTGATTGGGACACATCTTCATAGCTCACTCTTTTTTGTGGACATGTATTAGAGGGGTGAGGTAAGGGGAAGTAAATGGAAGTTTTCGGTGACTAGAAGAGTAGTAGATAGTCACCCTTTCATGCTAGTGTTTGTACAATTAGAAAAAAAAATTCTGCCTTGTATTAGCAGAGGTTGTTAAATTTTGCCATTAATCACTGCATGCAGAGCCCTGTGTTAAAACAGAGGCCGTGGAGCTGGCATATACACGTCCTCCAAATATTTTAATACAGAATGATGAGCTAATGCTATCCAAGTCACTAATAATACTTTATGTAATTTAGAGAAGGAATTTCCAGGTGATGAAAAATGACAGCACTTTCCTTTCTAAAAAGAAACCCCTCTTCAATTCAGTTTAAATTACCATGAAATAGATATATACAAGCTTACAGACTATGGAAGTAGTAATAAATATGGGATGAGGCTTAAATACCAAAAGCTTTCCAGGCGAGGTAATAACCTGAATGTCAAATTTTCTGATAGCCTTAATGTCCAGTGTATTCTCACAGAGAATAAGTACCAAAAGCTATAATCCTGCAGTTTCATTTCAATAGCTGAATAGGTTTTGGGGTACAATTTCTTCAGCACTGCAAGTATGATTCAGGTATGAATTAATCATTTATTTCTCCCTCTCTCCCTCCCCCCAACAATGACTTATATAACTCAAATTATTTTTTCTGAAGGTAATATCCCAAAACTAAGTGAGCATAGGTGCAAAAGAAAACTCCCCAGTGACATGCAGTGTGTTTTTACCATGCAAATAAAGCAAATCTCAAAGGCTCACTGTAAATGCCAATGTTATATGTTTTATTTTTAATCAAGTAATTCTTTCCAACCTCACAATATCCATGACTGACAGGAAAAAAAGACATTAGGCATGAAATGAGGATATAAAATACATGATATGTAGAAAGGCAATCAGTGCTTTAGTCCCTCAAGACAGTAAACAGGTGAAATGACCTTCAAAACTTCAACTCAAGTTTTTTTTTCTTACAACATAAAATTCAAGCGATTTTTCTTTTATTTCACCTTGTAAACAACATACAAGTCAAAATGGACAATGAGGTAATCTATACTACAGAGATAATTTAAAAACACTAGATAAGACACAGTATTAAAGACATATAGAAATCAGTGTTCACTTTGGTCTCTAGTATGGTTATTGTTATTATTATCACAAGCAACACATACTAGTTAAAGCCAGTCTGGTGATGTTTGTCAGACAGTTGTTGCTTAACTTAGTAATCCAAGAGGTAGTCAAAATCATTGTCCTTTGTAAAGATATTCATACATTTGGTTCAATGACAATGGTAGCAAATACCTTGCTACTTTTCAACATTCTCAGAAAAATACTGCCACAGCTGCTGATACACAGCCCTGATTTATACAAACAAAAAAAGAAGTGTGTGCTCATAGATCAACCTCTTGTTATCAGTCAACAATTGTAACAGGGGTAACACAACCACTGGATCTTAAAGAGGCTGTTGATAAAACTAAGCAAAATAAGATCGATGCATTTAACAAGGCTCTGCTTGTTTCTAAAACAATACTCAAATCTCATTAAGACTTCTAGGAAATTAAAATCAGTGCATCTGCACATGTACACATCTTCCCAATTACTTTTATATCTAGCACAGGGGAATACATATATATTTTTTATGATAAACATTTCTTACAGATAAATTAATTAAATTAAATTTAAGACTCCATGCAATTTCCCATGTTCTTTTACAATTCTTCTTACAAAGAATGGTACAAGATCTATAAGCACTTTTTTTTTAATGGGGTTCTATTAACAAAACTAAGTTAGCAGGAACCAAGCAGGAACTCCAGGATAACACTGGTGCAGAACAAAATGGCTGAAAAAGGTGGCCTGCAATGGGAAGAGGTAGGATCCGAATGTGGTGTTTGGCACTCCCTGAAAGCTGGTTAAAGGCAAAATATTGCAAATGATATTACAATGCCAGATCTACCATTAACTGCAGCAAAAAGTTATTTGGCTCTTCCTCCAAATACAAGTCTTTCTCATGGCCTATCTTTTGTAGCATGTAATTAAATATTGTGACCTCTCCTTGGGGAAGAGTAAAAAATATCTCACAATGTCCCCAATTAAATCACGTTGAGCATTTTGTGATGGGGGAAGGGGAGGGAGGGAGATTCTTGCTTCAGGTTTAACCTTATCTCCACTATTGTTAGGAGAAAAATACATCTGTCTGAGCAGATATTTGAACTACTTCTACTCAAACGAGTTTTATTGTGGAGCGCTCTGGCAAGGACAGGCTGGTGAATAGGGGGAAATCTAGCCTGAGCGAATGCTGCCGAATATTAATTTTGTCCTTAGGCACGAAGGAAGAATCCCAAACTCAAGTCTGTGCCTCCTCCTTTCAAAGCTTCTTTGCTTATTTGGAGCAGCCAATTGAAGGAGTGTAACTAGATTTTTTTTCCTACTTCAGCCCAGTGCTAAGCAGTTACCTGCTGCAGCTTATGCTGCTATGTGTTTAACTTAGGCATGTACGTTTTTGTCTCTTCTGGAGCTGTATTTATTCCCGTGAACAGTGCCCATAATCCTTTGGACAGAAAAATAAAAACTTTCAAAGAAATGTTTGGAAAGGTCTCATAATTTCAAATGGATGCTTCATCTTAAACAGGTATTTACCATAGCGTCTGCAGTGGTGAACTAACAGTCACATATTCAGTACAGATAAAAAGTATGTACCATAGATCAACAGCCACCTTTAAGGCCACAGCAGCACAAAGGTGTGTTCATGCAGTAGATATGAGGTAGCCTTTTGCTGTAAACAGAATAATAATTTTATCGTCACCTATGTAAACAAAGTGGGCTTGATGCTTTTGTGTTGTTGTTCTTCCCCCTCCACCCCCATCCCCCATCCCTCCCCTCCTAGAAAAGCCAAGCACAAGTAACTCCGACTGGAAGTCAGTGGGAGCTGTGGTTGCCCAGCATCTCTGAAAACTCAGACCCTGTGAATATAAAGACACAAATGCTCACATAAGCAACCAGTACATAATACCACTTCATCATTTCACAGGAACTTATAATACAAAACGCTGAGATCTGATTATCAGAAACGTAGGTCTACGTCAACTCAGAGGTAGTTACTAACATCAGTACATAATACTTATATAGAGATAAAAAGATCTAAGACTATTTGGTTTGTTCTGAGTAAGCAGGTCTGTAGACTATTCTGTAAAGAAAAAACATTACATGGTATATTCCCTGAGCAAAGTTCTTTGTCCTGAGTATGTTATGTAACAGTGATAACATTCTAATATATAAAAATAAAACCTTAAGCTTTCAACAATAAGATAGGGTTTGGTATGTGCTCTTAGCAGTTCAGTCTGACTTTGGTGCACACAATGATTTCAAACAGCACCTACAAAAATCCACATGTTGAAAACATTTCCTTATCTCATCTCTGAACTTCTTACATATAAACAGGGAATGACCAATTTTCAAATCCACAGTTGCCTATTTCTATAAGGAACTTTGGTTTAAATTTTCAAAGTGACCTAAGTTTTGCATCTTTGCTGTTTAACCTGGTTTTTACACCGACTAGAAGGTTAAGCAATGCCACTTTGATTTGTCTACATAATTTAAATAAGTTTACTATCCTTACGTAAGGCAAGGACGTTCTCTATAGATATATCACATTCAATATCGTCAAAAGTAAGCTTTGCATTAGCATTACTGAGAACTTCAGTACAAACCTTGAGATTCTTGCAAACACTGGCAAGGAATTCACACAAAATAATTCTCTCTCGAAATTGTGCCCTTCACTGAGGAGTTTGATGACTACCTGTTCACTGAAGCAGCAGCAGCACCAGTAAAAGTCTCATCTGGCAGGACAAGTGGGAAGGGGAAAGGCCAGGCACTGAGCCAGCTGCATACCTGTTGTAACCCTCGGCTGCAGAGGAGTTACCACGGTAAGACTTTGGCTCGCTGTAGCCTTTCATGCAGGCTGTTTCTTTAGTTTGATTATCCGAGCTTAAACCTACCCGACACCTTCAAGCTTTAACAGCCTGTGTTTATTGCCAATGTTAAGGATTATACAGGTTTCTCTAATTAACTTACATCCACAATGGGATTTGTCAGAGTACGTTATCTTACGTATGACTTGGTAATTCAAAAGTTACAAATGGAAAGCGACTTGAAGTTTTGATAGGCTCCAACTCTGTTAACCCCGAGCAAGGCCTGCAGCCCAGGGAGTCTCACTCTGAGGCCACCAATCTTCCTCCTCTTTCACAGAGAAGCGTGTGGTCCTAGGGCACTCTGGACCAAGGCTGGTCAGCTGCAGCCCCCAGTTCAGCAGAAGCAGCTGATGCCCAGGGCTTCTGGCAAATCTGCAGGTCCCTTCACTCGGGCTGGTCTGCACCCATGCTGTATCACCATCTAGGGAGGCCAGCTGACAACCCCAAGTGCCCATCAACCTTTAGTCTTAGGAAACTATTCAGCCCAGGATCTCATTAGCTTTGCATTTTGTTTTCTTGAAAACCCAAACAAACAACAATAAAAATCCCTAGGGAGTTCTCTCCATGGTATTTCAACAGGAAATAAGGGTGAAGACCCTTCAAATTGAGGGACACTACTTGGGACCAAGAGAAATTGCTGCTGCTGTGGCTACTACTGCCACCAAGGTACCCTAAATGCTCACAGTATACAAATGGCTAACCAGGATGGCATCCTGACAGCACTCAAAAGGGTCTGTTTGGTAACAACTTACACATTCTCCCCTACACAACAGACATCTAAATTACAGTTACAATCATATTAATTTAACAAAACATTTTGAGAAACCATCACAGCAACTACACATTCATTGTCTTTTCTGGAGCTTTAAACTCCTCACCAGCAAAGGGTGGTGGCAATGAGAGTTGTCTCGAGTCATGAAACTGCCCTGCACTGGCATGGGGAAGGGAGGGTTTTGATACTTTGTGGAGATGAAAAAACTAATTCAAACTGATTCAAATTGATGGTACGGGGGATGTCTTAGTATCTTTAGTACCATATGGCAGCTTTAAAATATTAAAGTATCCTTTGGTTCACAAGAAATGTAACAGTCTTGATCTCAGTTCTTTGTGTGGTTTATCAGGTTTGGTTTGTTTCTGAGTGAGATTTCAGAAAATTGGGTTTTCTTGTTTGCTCTCTGAACACGTTCAGAAACAGGTTCGAGGAATGAGTTCAGGAACATTGGGTGGGTACTGTGACTTTTGCTTCACAGTAACGTCTGGTGGGATCTGGAGAATGGTCTGATGGAAAATATATATTTATAGATATGTACACATACACACACACACGCATGCACACTCACACATATACACAGAAAGTAAAACATAATGCACCCTGCTTAAATGTATTTTGTTTGGAGTGATTTGTCTATCAAAGAAAAAAAAAAAAAAAAACAAAAACCAAACAACAAAACATTCACAGTTCCTCAACAGTAGTTAA
This sequence comes from Camarhynchus parvulus, assembly GCF_901933205.1. NCBI lineage: Eukaryota > Metazoa > Chordata > Aves > Passeriformes > Thraupidae > Camarhynchus > Camarhynchus parvulus. Next base: position 106,057,199 of record NC_044573.1, on the reverse strand, counting down.
AATTCCAGGTCAGCTACTGATAATGAATTATTTCCCCTGTACTTGCATGAGGTAGACATCCCAAGAGGGTAAAGAAAACGGAACATTATGAAAAACGCGTTAAGTTTTTTTCCTTTTCTGAACAGAAGGCCCCTTTCTGTTTGGTTCTTCAGGCGACGCAGACAACTTACTCGACGACACTTCCTGTGGTGACCTGCCCGAGCGCTCCGACATCTCCGACCTGCCTTCCTGAGAGTACGATGGAGACGAGAAGCCGTGCGTTCCTCCCCCTTCTCTCAGGAAGGCAGAAGTGGAAGGCTGCGGTTCGGCTTCGTGTCTTCCCTGAGAACTAGTGGGCTGCTGCGAGACAGTTTTATGGGGGCAGTTAGCCACCATGTGCATGATGCTCTGACAGTAATGGCACTTCTTTGGCTGCGGAGGTAGACTACATTCTTTAGCGTGGTGGTCGAGGCCACCGCAGTTGTAGCATCTAAAACAAAACAGAGACAGAGACGGGGTTATGCAAAGCAGCGTCCAGCGGGAAGGTTTCTTGCGGGCCCGGGCCCTGCCCCACTAGAGGGCACCAGATCTCCAGCCATCGCCGCCCCGCTGTCCCTGCGAGCCCCGGCACCCGCGTCCCGCAGTCCCGCGCCGAGCGGGGATGCTCCGGCTCGGCCGCTCCCGGAACCAGGGCCCGAGGGACGCGGTGCTGGCAGCCGGGGAAACGCGAGCCCGAGGAGGGGCGCGGCGCCCGCCCCGAGCCAGGACCGGCTCTGTCCCAGGGCCCGGCATTGCCCCAGGACCGGCTCTGTCCCAGGGCCCGGCATTATCCCAGGGTCCGGCTCTGTCCTAGACCCCGGCACTGTCTCAGGGTCTGAATCTGTCCCAGACCCTGGCACTGTCCCAGACCCTGGCACTGTCCCAGACCCTGGCACTGTCCCAGACCCCGGCTCTGTCCCAGGGCCCGGCTCTGTCCCAGGGCCCGGCACTGTCCCAGGGTCCAGCATTATCGCAGGGCCCGGCACTGTCCCCAAATCCCGACACTGTTCCAGACCCTGGCACTGTCCCAGGGCCCGGCACTGTCCCAGGACCCGGCTCTGGGCCAGTGGGGACACAGGGTCTGTAATGGCACTTAGGGGGTCGATTCAAAATAAGCTCAGCATAGCCCCGACAATAATCATGAATCTGTGTGTGTGTGCTTCCTCTCAGAACTCCCAGCCCACGTACACGGGGCTGTGGCCGCGGTGCCGCTTTCCGTGGGATGCGCTGCCGGGAGCCCAGGGCTGCAGAGGCCCCTCCAGCCGCACGGACACGGCTTCTCCCACACTTCTCAGAAATGGCTGAAGCCCACAAAACCTCTTCTATTTAACCTTGTTAGCCGGGGGAGTCCTGAAGAACTCTCCAGCAATTCCTTACTGAATCCTTTGTAACACACACCAGGAACACCAGTTATTGGATTACATTATTCTAACATACAATACAAAGAAATAATTACACGCCTTTGGCATGGTGACCTTATGGGCACCACTGAGTTTTCAACTTTGGCTGCTTTTGTGTGGTTTCTGTTTCTTTGTTTTATAAAACTTGCACTGAATGCATAGACATTTCATTTCTAATAATCAAACATTACTGGAAAAAACAAAACATGGTTTTTTTGGTTTTTTTTCTTTTGCATTCCCTTAACCACCAACCAATTAAAAACAATTATTTCACAATACTTAGGTCTGTGGAGTCAACTTAAGGATTAAAAAAAAGACTGTAACTATAACTGAACAAAATAGAGCAGTGTGCTCTGGATCAAGCCCACATAAAGATATGTTACATTTTCAGATTCCTGAAAAGTAACAAAGCACCATTTGACTATTTCACCTAGGATTTAGTAGACCCTACTAGTTTATACAATATCAAGAAGTTTAATCCAAGCAAAGCTTATGTATAACCAAAGTCTCACCTATGGAATTTGCTTTAACTTGCAAAGAAATGCTATTGATAAAACCCGTGTAATTTTTTAAAAAAGACTGCAAATATCAACATTTGTAATTCCACTCCAAGAAACAATCCCTGGCACCTCCCACTTCACATCTCTTCATCACTAGTAGCAAGATACCAACCATACCTTCATTTCCACAGACAAATGAAAAAACAGCACAAGTTGCTCATGGCATGCTGCATGCCATCATGTCCTACAAGACTGACCAGTAATTTACAGAAGTTAAATAATGAACAGAACTTCATTATCCTTTCAGAAATCGTTGTGATTTATTGTTGTGTCTTCCCTAAAAATGAGTAAGAAGAAACCAAGCCCAGTACAATGAACTCTGCACTTCTACAATAACACATTTTAGGTTCCATTTTGATGTCAGCACTGCACTGAAGTTTGATGTGATTTTTCGGTGGAATTTGAAGACTGTGCTTACACTACTCTATCTGCATATACTACAGACTAACCCATGAAGACAAACACAGTCTAACAAAGCTTCCCTTGAATCACAAAGAAAATAATATGTACCAGCCCCATTATCACTTAGTATTGATTTCCCTAGCACAGGAAGGGAAATGACATACTAAGTACATTGTAAAATCCAAACATCCTGATCTAAGACCAAAACATCAAGCTTTTTTCTCCTATAGTTAAAAAAATAATTTTCAAGTTATTGAACATTATCCCTCTGACTACTTTTTGCCAAATCATTGCAAGTATTTTCAAATTACTGACCCTCACTTGCCAGTATGTTCAGCATTAAAGTCTTCCTAACTGGCATTCAGCTGTGTTTCCACCACAAGCTTTCTAAATACCTTCTGAAAAAAGTAGTAAGGAAATAAGCCTTGCAATTAGAGAAATGAAACAACAGCAGCAAGTAAAAATCTTTTAAGTGTTTTACTTTCTCCCCTTCCAATAAATACATCTAAGGATTCACAGATGTGGTACTGATTGTAATTTAGGTTACATTAGAGAATGATGTTTATTATTACCTTTGTCATTGGTTTCTAACAGTGTACTTGCTCCTGTGATAAATGCATTATAACACAGTATAGGATAGTGCACACAGCATAGGAGTGTGCAGACATTTTGGAAATTGTGATTTTTATCTTAATTCAGAATATGGAATTTTATGGCTGTGAATGCATCAGCACATTTCTCCTTTAATATCACATCTGCTTAGAACAGTTTTAAAAAAAGAAAAAAGTTTGAATATAGGGTAAAGGGCCTCAGTAGCAGGATAGGCAGTAGCCATGGACAAATCAATTTAATCAGTCACTATGGGATGCTCTGTGTTATCCAATTCCGTGGACCATTTCACCTCACCAATTGGCAAAAAACCTGCTGTCAGGGCCCCTGCTTCCACTCACGCAGCCTCTGTCACCCTTTGCATATATACTCAATCAATACATCCTATTTGCAAAATATTGTAATTCCTTGCAACTATTTAAATTTTCACAGAAATGTCACTGTAAAAGAAAAACTCTGTCAGAAGCAGTTGTGATTAACCTCTGATTTGGTTTTTTGGGGATGTTTTTTGTTACCAATCAATTCAAGCATCTGGGTAAAGTGTCACATTAGAGTATATATGTGCCAGCCAGGGTGTGACTGGACTTATAGAGGAGGGTGATATTTATTCTGTTCTTTTAACTATTTATTCATTCATTGTCAATCTCTCTTACCAGGAGAACAGATCACACCTCACTCTGAAACGCCTTCCCTTTCCAAGGGATTTATCCCAAAATGGAAGTGGTCAGCCACCTCAGAGCTCACAAATGACAGCATGGCACCATCCCCAGGCATTAAGGTATGGCATTAACCCTTTCATCCTGAGTGCTTCAGCCCTTTGCTCCTCTCTGCTGCGTGTTCTTACGTTACAACATCACAAAAGCCGAGCACGATGTGCACATGGGAGCTCACACATTCACATCTCCACCTACATACACACACAGAACAATACACAAGCTGATCCTGCCATGAAAACTGACCAATTCTCATTCCACTCTGCTCTCAGAAACTCCAGATTAGTGCAACCATAGCAAGTATCTCTTCTCTTCTGAAGCACCACGGAAAGAATGTGTGTTAGCTTGAACACAAGTTTATATGTAAATTCTACCGTGAGATGAATAAAACACAAAAAGCCCTTAAATGTACAATTATAATAGAATCAGCACTTACAAAGAACAAAAGTAAGAAGGATTTGTTAAAATAGGATTGTCTTTCTCACAGTAGGCTTCCATGATTTGCTAGCTAGCTTCAGGCTCAAAAATATAAAGAGATGGCAATTATCCTAACAGGAAATCCTTTCTTCTCTACAGCAGTGACAGGAAGGTGAATCAGGGTGATTTTTTTATATAAAAAAGATGAACATCTTAATAGAGGAACACCTTGAGGAACTTGTCTAGCATTATATTTCAATACTCTCAAAAAAACCATAACAATAATACCTACTAATGAAGAAAGAAGAGAGCATATAACAAGGTTAAGAAAACCTCCTAAATTCTCCTTCACTATGGATTTGTGATTGCACAAAACTATACATATTAAAGGAAACATGAAGAAGCAGAAGTGTACAGATTGCGACATAAAATATGCTGTATTAATTGCAAAAAGCTGATGACTGAAATTGATTAGAAATACTCAATTTCACAACCAAATAATATCATCTAGTCTTCAGCCTTTTTTCCTTCTTCCAGGAATCAGATACTCCTACTCAGGAAGCACACTCCAGCCCTAAACTTTTTAAAACAACAACACCCTTGCCTTGCAAACACGTTTTCCACACTAACAACTCAGATGGGTTAAGCAGCACTAGGTAAACACAACTGCTTGCTTCTTTGAGCTGTTTTATAATATAATTTAGATGATAATCCAATACATATGACAAGTAGAGAAAAATATGTGTAACCCCAGACTGTTATCTGTTGAGAGAAAAAATGCAAAATTACCCTAGTGACTGACTTGGGGGAGGAAAGGCAGGGAATAAGGGGTTAACATCTAACAGGGATAGGAAAGGGAGGGAAGGGGGTACACTCAGAGGAAGACTAAAATAATTCACCAGGATATACCCCACACCAATTCCTCTTTTGTTATTCCTTTCTGAATGCTATCAGACCACAAAAAAAATGATTCTTGGCTAACAATACTCCATCTTGCAACATTAATGCTTTGAAAACGGCATGGAATCCTAGCAGCGTGTGCACACGAGATGCTGTTACAATACACTGAATGCAACTGTGCAGTTAAAGCACAAAGGAAATGTTTAAAATTGTACCTAAATGTGTTGTCCTTTTCAGCCATTACTTTCACAATATACCTAAAGAAAGGCAGATGGAACAGGCAGAAGATCGCTTCAATTATTCTATTTTGTAAATGGCTGTAAAGGGAAGTTAAACTATCCATGATCTAACAGAAAAATGGGTCTTAGACATAACTAAGATTTCCTCTGTTTAAGGCTTAGTGACTTGTCTTGAAAATAAGGCCATGAAATACAAAGGGATGCTTCTCACTACCTGGATGTGACATTTAAAAAAGCTCAGGGTGCTTGCTCAAGTACCACCTGGGACAAGTGAGAAAGACCTCCCACACCTCAGCAGGTGTTGGAGGATCCTCAGAAAGGATCTTCCGGACTACTGAGGATCTGCTAATTTCAAGTTGTCTTTGCTGCAGCCTGAAAAGCCAGGTTGGATGGGACTCTAAACAACCTGGTCCAGTGGAAGGTGTTCCTGCCCGTTGCAGGGGAGGTTGGAACTAGATGGTCTTTAAGGCTCCTTTCAACCCACAGCATTTTGGTGAGCTGACAAGACACACAGAAGATGAGTGGAATGTACACTCTGCTTGTGCCCTCTGACAGGGAAATGGATGGGATGTTTCTGCTCACAAGTGCATTGCTGGGGTTTTTCACCACTCTGGTTATCAACCTTTAATTCTTAAGCTGTAGCTGAATGCAGGAGAGAATACAGCCAACTTTGAAAACACTCTAAACAGGTATTAGAATTAAAAGTAGTGAATACTGAAATGCTACTGAAATAATAATTAAGGTCATGTGAAATTATCTTGTTAAATAAACTAGAGAAAGGAATATTTACAATCCTCATCAGAGCATTTATGGCTTGTCCATCAAGCAGGCTTACAATGAGGAAGAAAACCTCACTAGCATCTCATCTATCAATCCACGGGAAAAAATCAGTTTAATTTTAAAACTGTAAGTATTTTTAATCAAGAATGTTGTAAAACAGCGTATTGTCGATGCAGAAAATGGCACACTGGTGCCACATTTAGATTTGTGTTGGTCCTGTGAGTATTTGCTACCCTGAACAACTTCTTCATGCAAAACACTGTGCAGAGGCAACATGCTGGGAAAGTTAATTGCAGGCTGGCATTCTTCAGTGAAATTCAGTTAGAAAATTTCCTGTGCTTTACTAGCTTTTTGAGGTATTTAACAGGAATATAATTTTAAAAAAGATAACCTCTTAAATAAAAAAAAAAAGATGAAACACAATAAAAATTCTCACCCATCTATTTGTCCTGTGAATCCTACAACTCATGATAATGTACTAGAGATCCAAGACTTTCAATTTTGTGAGTAAAACAAGGTCCCTCCTTTTTTTCAAGCTTGCCTTCTTTCATTTTACAGATAGCCCCATGACGCTGACACAAACCCGCACTGTCTGCGAGGCTTCCAATAACACAGGGTGGAATATTGATGATGTTTACTCTTGTTACAAATAAATAAATAAAAATGCTCTGTTGTAAACTCATCAGATCGACTAGTTTTCTGTGGTTAGTTCTAAATCAATCTATTTTCCCCAGTGTATCACAGAAGTAATATCAATAGGTTACGGTCTTTTGTTGCTCGGGTTTCCCCTCCCCCTTCCCCCCAACAAAGAGGCTGACAAACAACGTGGGACATTTGCCTGATAAATCAGGCCTCTCAGGATACAATTTAGCTTAAGTTCATGAGGAAATAAAATTGTTTAAAATCTGCTAATACAATTTTACTGGAAGGTGATGGGGTTTGTTTTGGTTTTTTTTTACAACCAAGAGCAACAACGGAACAGAAAGGTGATTCAAAAAGCACAAAATGCATCTTTTTCTCCACAAAAATGGAAAGGACTACAGAGACAGCAGATGTTAAAAAATAACCTCAACGACGTCGTTTCCATTTTTCCTTTCCACTAAACCTTATCTCTACTATCCACTCAGCTCCCTTTACAGGCATGGAGGAAAATTATTTTTCACACAAGCACACAAAAATCCTTAAGAAATGCATCCTCATGGAGGAATGATTTGGATGCAAATGATTTTCATTTATTACAACAAAAGGGTTTTCTTTATATTAAGAGCTAAAAAGTCCTGAAATAACAATTTACAAAGTGAAGTTTTGTTTCTAAATAATATGAAAGATGTTTTTGCTCCTATAGTATCAATATAGCATGGAAAGAATGTGTATATTTTAATGGTTTCAACCCATCCAGATAAAGCAGATACAAAATCAGCGATGGTTTAAGGAAGTTATGTTTTAAACAGCCATATATCACACATTTCAAACATGAAATGATTTCAAGCAAGTCTACTACTGTTAATCTTTTTGCACTATGAAACCACACACACAAATACTCTCAACCACAAATTTCCCTTGTAAGCTTTAATTTCTGTGGGAATAATAAAAGAACCCAGTTTTTCAACAAGAACAGCTCTGTATGCAGTAATTTTTTTAAAAGTACGTATTTTCCACAGTTCCTGCTGGTGGTGGCAAGGCTGCCTGGGCTCTGTTTTGGGCACTGCTGCTGCGTGCACCCAGGTGTGCAGCGCTCTGCCAGAGCCAGCTGGGGTGGCCAGGGCTGAGCAGACCTCACTGCCTGTGCCTGAAAGCACTGCTGCGTGCCCCTGTTTACAGAAGCCTGCCTCGGTAACACTAGAAGCCTTTCACAGAGGTGGCTTGAGCCTCCTGGCCATGTGGATAAGGATGCACGCTGCATAAAACCAGCTCAACTCTTTCTGGGTCAGTGAGGTGCTGGTCATGAGCTAAGAGGCATGCCTGACCTTATCTGCCTCTCAGCAGAGCTGGTTCCAGGGTTTCCACATCCACTGATCAGTTAATCCACAGATGAGATAAAAAGGCAGTAGGTAACTGGGAATCAGTTGTAAAAAATTGCCTTTTCAATTTTGTTCCTTATTTCATCACTAACATTAGCAGCAAATACAACAAATACAGCAAGTGCAAGTGATGCCAACTCACAGCAGCAGGAAACAGCAAATGGCATCCTGGCAGTAGACTGGAGCACTGAGGAAAGCCACAGTAGAGAAAGAGGAGGAAAAAGGTTGTTCTGGAAGTTCATAACCTATTCTTCCTCCCCAAATACCAGCTGTGAGTGGTATGACTTTAGGTATCTCATATAAATCAGTTTCATGCACAAAGTTTCAGAAATATCTGGTGACAGGAGTATGGACTGACTTAGATCCTGGCCTTGAAATGGATTCTCCTATTACATGCCCTGAGTTAGATGGCCTGCATGAATACAGGTTTCATAACTGTTAAGGATTGCAGGATTTAACCAGCAGCTCACATTTTCATTTCATTCTTCAGAAGCAAAGGGATGGTTACTGTCTCTATGACACACTCTCTATGAGGAGACCATGCCAGCAACCTCTATAGGGGTTCTTTCAGAGCTAATGGCACTGATAAAGTCATGTCACATGAATCACATGGAGGGCTTCCCATCAGGGCATCAAACATGGTGCTTGGTTTTGCTTGAAATAGCACCTATAAGTTCATACATTCAATACCTACAAGAACAATTAAATAATTCAGATGCTCTATAGCCACACTTTAATGGTAAGGCAAATCTGCATCACTCTGACTGCACTGACTGAGAAAGGAAGCAGTCACCTTATTCACTTTTCTGAACTTGCACCTTAGGATGTCTAAAATGGACTAGCTTCATATATTGACATTGTTACTAAATGGCTGGGCTGAGCATTTTCTGTAACACATTTTTAAAAGGCTTTCAGTATCTTGAAAAAAAAAATTTTGCAACTTTCACATTAAAATGCGGAAGCAACAGTAAAGCGTGAAAAGAGGATTTCGGCTGCAACAGGATTAAGCCTTGTACGTTAAAGCTTTTAATTCCCACCTGAGGCAGGTATTCTTGTTATCCCACACTGCCTGATCCCTGAGCATTAAAAGAGAAATAATGCCTTTTTCTACTATTCTGCCCTACATCACCACTGGATTTATACTCATCATTTATTCTCACTATTAATTGTGTACATAAGAATAGAAAGCAATTTATGCATATAAAAATTATCGTTAATTCGAATTTGGTGTTTCCTCTTTCCTTGTTTGGCCTCAGGATGGCAGATCTCATGCACATGTTTAATACTCATATCTCTGAATTTTGTTAATTCTGTGTACAGTTAAAAATAATGGAACATAAATAGTTTCACTATATGTTGTAAACTAGATCACTTTATCCTCTTGGCTGGGATTATTTAGATTAAGTGATATCACTGCAGTAAAATTATAACAATGAAGTTAATAAAAGTTTTCTAAAATATTGCTAGTTCCCAGAAACAGAGCATCTTAATGGTCTTAGTTCTGATGTCAGTCACAAGGGCATAGATCCAGAGCAATTTTGATGACTTCATTGAGCTTATTTTCTGTTATCTTTAATAATGTAACACAGAAAATTTCCCACTGTGTACAAATTCTGAAAAGTCACACAGCAGCAGCCAAGGCTGGTTGCAGAGGTCAGGCTGGTACAAGCTGTGAGGCCACACAGCAATGTAGGCTGAAGCTCCTTCATTCCACCTGTAAATTTGTGTTTGCTGGTTGATGGAACATTTGAAAGCAGAACACAGCATAAATCACAAAGAAAACCAAAGAATTGTGGCAAGAGTGGAGGAGTAATGTATCTTCTGCCCATTTTTGCTCAGCCTTTAAGCCTAAGAAAGAATTAATTATCTCAAAATTAAGGACATTTATAGGCCAAGGATCAGCTTTTCTGGCAGGACTGATGAATTCTGAATTAGGAGATTTGATAAAATAGGAACCCTACACTTTAAAAAAATGTTTGAAAGCAAAGAACAATTCAGATAAGAGCACCCCAGTTGTGATCATGGCAGGGGAAGATCAGATTACAAGTGGACATTGAGTAAAGCTGCCACAGGAAAACACAGTGGATATGCTCACTGAACATAGCAAAACCAACTTCCTGTAGTTTTGATCAGAAATTCACATCCAAGCCACAACTCCAACTATGAAAGCCCTGAATATACAAATTTGAAAGCAATCACAAACCAGAGGAATGATTAATGTCAGCATCATGTCTGTGTTTTAACAATTCATTTATACTCTGAAACAGCGCTCTAGTTATCCAGTAGCACTCACTGTGCAAGGCAGGAACACTGTACATTAAGAGTGGAAGTGCACGGAGGCAGAAAGGGCAACACATTTTAATGCAAGCCCAAAAGTTGTTAGTGATAAATCAAGACCACTGGTTGGGGTGGAAGAAGGCATGTGTGTCTCTGCAGTCACTCAGTGAAGGGTGCAAAGGCCACAGGAAAGAACTGGGGAATGGTTACAAGGGGATTGGTTACATGTTCTTCCAATTTGGAAGGAAAATCTTGACTTCCAGTAAAATAGAGGATTACTCAGTTATGCTGGTAGCCTGTCTGCTCTCCTCAGATCCCAGGCTCTGGGGCACATTAGAATACACAGAAAGGTGACTGTGACATACTGCAGGGGCTAGGAATGGAACATATAACATCAAATCCATAGGACTTCATTAGCCCTGACTGAAACTCAGCTTCTTCCTGCTTTAATGATTATTTACCATACTGCCACAAGGTTATGGAGACAATTCTTACTATTCATTGAGCTGTTAATTATTCTAGTGACAGATCTACTGCAGGAAAAATTGAGAGTATCCTTCTGCCACAAGACCTTAAAATATCACAGCTGGGGCAGCGGATTTGAACTCACAGCTAGACAGCAAACCGAATTTCTTCTTTTTTTTTTCATTCTGGATAAACACTGAGTGCCTGAGGAAGGAGGGAGCTCTCTGGCAGGCAGTGTGAGGGAGCACAGCTTCTCAGCATCAGGCTGGAGCAGGGCCCCGCCATCCAGTCAGTGTCCTCCAGTGGCAGTGTCCTTTCCCATAGCTGCTCCTGAGAGGTGGGAAATCTTAGTGAGTGCAATAACAAATTGTACTGGGTGTGGGTGCTGGGTAACTGTATCACTGCACCACTGGAAAAACCAAACCACCAGCCTTAGGAGCTGCTTCGTAGCTGAACTCTCCACCCTCTGCACCTGATGGAATCTCACAGTCTCCATCACTGCCTGTCCTTGTCAGGTACAGTCTCCCCCATATCTTGTGCTGCTTCCATCACTGGGTGTAATGTGCTTGCAACTGGTCACTGACCCTTGTTCCACAAAGAGTGAAGACGAGAAACCTGGATGTCTTACCTACAACCTACTAATCCTCCTTCAAAAGGTTGAACAACCATCTGAAGATTACAGCAATCTCCTGATGGAGGGCAGATTTGCATCCAAACTTGTCTTTCACACTGGGGAAGGTATGTGGTGAACTGGGGGACCTTTTGAGTAGGTTAGAAGTGTGCTCACCGGCTTGGGCCATACAAGTGAAGAGGAGAGCTCAGAAGCCAACCTGGTAATTCCTGAGGGACTCAGCTGTAGAAGCTAGAGCACAGAGTTGCTGCCGTCCAGTAAAAAACCCAGCTGACACAAGACACGGACAGCAAGTTAAATTTGACATTTGAGTCTCTTGGCAGCACCTAAACATCAAATTTAGGAACCAAATGCCTTTTGTGAGGTTGGAAATAGTCACACCTGAACAGGGTTAGCCATAGAAGACAAGGGACCGGACCTTTAGAAATCTGTCACTTCCTACAATATTCCTGGATACTTCCAGGAACAAATCAATTGTTTATTAAACCAACCTCTCTCTTGAAAACCTAAAAGGACTTTGCTCCTAAGCAAGATCCCTTTGGCTCTTCTCCTTACAAACCTTCTACCCAAAATATCCAAAATTCCTGGAAATACACATTCCCATATAACCACAAAATGAAGAGAAACTGTGTCTGCCACCCAGGACTCTGGATTTCAAGCACAGCCCACAAACTTCCCTTAGGAAAAGTCTCATCCTTCCCAGGCTCAGAAGCTGGTGACAGAAACTTCCTTCTCTGTCACAGGCAGCCTGTGTGACACAGTTAGGTATAATCAAATGCTTACAGGTATTTAAATGCCTAAGACCCACTGACTTCAGAGCTAAGCAAGGTCCTCATAGCTTAGAAGATCTGAGTCTGTGCCCCTCAGGATTATATCTGGTACATCAAGGAAAGTAATGGTACAACAAAGTACAACCATATGGTGATCAGGCCGCAAATTGCCATTCACTAGTGCAGGAATTAAGCACATCCTGAAAAATGCATAAAATACCTGATTTTGAAACTGTTCTCTTTGTTATAGCTATTTCACCACTGTCCAACTATTATCATGAAAAGTCATAGACAAGTTGTGAAAAGTAATTTCAATTACATCAGAAACATAACACAGAAAATGAGGGCTATCATGACCTTAATTGGACTTCACATAAATGCTGAAATCGCCTCCACAAGTCCCTCTTGGCAGGCAGCACAGATTTGAGAATAAGATGAAGAACGCACACACTTTCTAAACGATGAAAAAATCTAAACTAGAATGTCCTCAATAAGCTACTGTGCTTAGATTTCATTCCAGTTTCCTGCAAAGCTTTGCACAGTGAGTGCCACCACTGCTTGCTGTCTTGGCAGCATCAGGAGCAGTTCCCAGGGTGTCCTTCTGTTTTCATACTCTGTACTGCAAAACAAGCCAGCAACAGTGTGCTGTGCCAGGCAGAATGCAGGGAGTGTCAGAAACCCTGCTCCAATGCTGCAAACCATCCAGAACCATCAGCAAGTCACCAGGACTCCAGCTCAACTATTTTGCATTGCATTCACAGCTTTTCCTTGGGTAATGTAAAAATAAGTGGAAGATAATTACTGAGTAAACAGCCTCCTTTCCAAGAAGAATGCTTCCAAAGGCATATAAACTGCTTTCAAAAACTGCTAAGGATGATCCCTGTGATGATCCATGCAGTCACTAAAATGCTAGCCGATTTTCAAAGGAAAAAATTTCAGTTAATTCACTTACTTTTTTTTTCCCTATTTGTAGCATTTATTTAGCTTGCTTCATATCACACCTCCAGTTTTGAGACAAAATCATAAATCATTGCATTGGCACAACTGTGGGTGTGATAAACACTGTCAGGAGGTGGGAGGGAGTAGATTAAGCAATGCAATTTCCATTGTCCTCAAACACTCTTGCAGAGAACTACAATGTGGAACAGGCACACTGTCTGGGATTTACCCCTGGTCACAGCACACACATGGCTTTCACACAAATCTATACTGGATTTCTATCTGGATTCATGAATTTGTCAATATCATAATATTCCATCTGATCCCCACCAGTAGGTGTGTGTATGTGAAGAGTGTATGAAAGAATCACACACTCCAAGTCTAGGCAGAAGATGCAGATGTTCAGCTTAGCTTTTTGTGGCTGTGGCTGAATTTCCTTTCAGTTAGAGACAATGAGCTGGAAAAGAACTTAACTGACAAAAAGTAGCTGAGCTGTGTGCTTTGAGTTAAATACACTCTAAATATAGTGCACAGAGATGCCTAACGTCCCTCCTCTAAGGAAATAGGTTTTTACACCATTCTTTTACATGTTCTCCATAAATCAACCAGCCCCATTTCAGGCTAACTAATGCTTTTTTATGAACTGTCCCTCCACTCACGCAGAGCATAGCTGGGGCATTTCCCACTTCATGCTCATGCGAGTTGCAGCTGGACATATGCTTTTACTAGCAGCCTGACTATTTTCCTTCTACCCCTTCACAGGTTCTGCCTTACTGTGTTATTCTTTCTTCATTTTCCTACCACTGCAATGCTTCATGTGGAAGCACTGCACCTGTCAGGGCTCAGCAAGAATAGTTCTCTATTTTCCTTTTGAGGCTATTGTTAAGGTAGGGCTTGAGTAAAAAGCTCCTGCTCATGGACAGACGAGCAGCTAAAAAGGGATAGGAGAAGGGAATGTCAATGGTTTGTCACCAATTACATGAGATGACTTCTCAGCTCAATTTATTGTGCCTGTAGTTACTTCAAATTCAGTGGGGAGGAAATCTTTGAGAGGAGCTTGGCAACTTTGACATGTCTCTCAAATTTACAGTATTGTAAATTTGTAAAATTACTGCATGTTTCAATAATCATGGCTATGATTACAGGACTGATGCATATAGTCAGAAACTCAAGTGTCATGTTCTAGGTTTCCTGTCTCTGCAAGAGAGATGAAAAGGCAGCACGGAGGGGCCATAAGGGTGGGTCAGAAAGCTGAACAACTGAGTAAGAAGAGGGATAAACAAGAAGAGGGTCATCCACACCAAGCCCCTCATTAAAGGCTAGGGAGGACATCAGCAATGGCACTGTCTCACCTGCTGGAAAAGCCTGGAAGGCACAAAGCAACTGTTCAGCCCTGGTGAGGCTGATGCCAATCCTTCTGCAGCATGCTCAGGAGGAAGTGTATCCCATCACAGCAGCAGTGCACAGCTCAGCAAGGAGGAAGCTCAGAATGGCATGAGCTGAAGGCCCTCCCATGTGAGCCTGCTGACACTGCCAGGATAACTGCAAGTCCGCTGGTCTTATGGTATGCAAGTTTAATTGTTTAACTTCAGGAGCAGAATTAACTTCTGTTCCACTACTGAACTCACAATTCATGGTCAAAGGCAGCCAAGATGGCCAGGTCATCCAGGCAACACTCGCTCCGTTCTGAGGAATGCCTTGAACACCTCTGCAGCAACAATAGTCTATCCTCACTCTGTAAATTACCTTAGCTCTTTACCATGGATTTAACTGCTCAAATGCTTGTCTTACAGACAGCTTTGAGAATCAATTATTAACTTTGATACTCATTCAATAACAATTTTGATTTTTACTGAAGAGTGGGACACCATAGAGGATGTTTGGGTTCCCTTAAGTATGTCAAAGCTGAGACAAAGCACCTGATTTCTGCAAAATGCTGGGATAATTCCCATGCCTTATTATACTCAATGGCATAGAAGTTAACAGGCCAACATACCTGTTGACATACCACTGCCTCTCTAGAGCAAAATTTTTTTAGAGGTTGTTATCTGTCATGGTTAACTCTGCTACTATCTAAGTACTTTGGTGGCTCTGAAAGCAGAATGCTTTACAACAGAATACACCTATATGTATCAATATCCCTTTTACCTTCAATGTCCAGTTTGAAGTTTTGAGGTTTTCATGCCAGAAATGCTGGTGTCAACATTTCTAGGGCTCTAATGATTTCTGCTGCTACTGAATCCAGCCTCTAATATTACTGTGCCTGTAAATTACTTGGAGTAAACAATATTCTACTGCAATTCTAGTTTGTTGACAGGATTAAAAAAAATTTCAGGAAAAAAATCTGCATTTAGAAATAGTACTTTAAAATTATCTAAATGCTACCACTCTATATCTTTGAAAGAGCATCAATACCAAATGTGCTTACCACACATCTTAGGCGACTTGCCGCGTGCGTTTAGAGTGGTGCTCCCTTCGGTCTGGCTCCAAAGTTAAAGCATCTGAAGTGTAAATTGTGTGTGACACAGCCAAGGAAACCCACTTTACTTTAACCTTGTTAATGGCGAGCCAGATGGAACCGCTGAGGCCACCCATTGTTCGGGTTTGCATTTTTTTGTAATGCCATGGTGTAGGTCCATAGGGCCTCATGAATTCCCCTCCTCTGAATATATACTGTGCTGTTAAAGGCACTGAAAGGATCAAGCTCTGCTCTGAGAGCAGCTGGCTTTGTATTTTTTTAATGGTTGTTAGCAGCAGCAGCAGGTCCATTCTACTCCCCTATTCTTCCTCTGCCCTTCTTAAAATCCTGATCTGTTGGTTCTTGAGGGAAACCAAACTCTAACTCTGACCTATATAGCACATCATACATTACCTCAGGGTCATTACCCGAAATATTCATCAAAAGCCTCAGATTCTCCCTCCCCTGCAGCCTCAGATGCTGCCCCAGCAGTTCTTAATCACACAAGTAATCATCACTGACTTCATCAACAGTCAGGTTGTAATTTCTTTCCTACCAAACCCAGGTAACCTGTGAGCGCATCATTTTTGTTAATGACCATTGCCTTCTGAAAATTTGGTCAAATTTCCCTGTCTTGACCTCTTTTGTGCCTTTAAGATGAAAAAGGAAGTAAGAGGAGTTTGAGCAAAGACAGCCCACAGCCAATGACTCAGCCTGAGAAATAAGGGGATGCTGGCAAATTGCTACATGCCAAGACCCGTTTGAACAGCATTTGTGATGTAGAAGATGATACCTCGCAGTGCCAGTGCAATGATACAGAATTGTCAAACATTTGCTGATGAAAAGCTGCAACACATGACTTAACAGAGGTAATAGAAAACCCATGAGACTACAGCTGGCTGCCTAGCAGGTTTCCAGTTGCTGTGCAAGAAAACATAATTTTGGGAGAGAGGAGTACTGTTCTCCCAGTCTACTCCAGCTGTGGTGCAAGCTGTTCTGCACAGGATGAGAAAAGCACAAAGCCATCTCTCCAGCCCTTCCTACCCAATGGGCCTGACATCAGGAAAGCAAACTGCATCTCAGGAAAAGGAGGCAGCAGCCAGGAATTACTGAATTGCACCACTGAACACCAGACAATGTGCCTCCCTCTCTGCAGAGGACTTGACAGTGCAGTTAGCACAACCTGTGAATGGCACTAGAGGGACGCTGCAAACAATTATCTGTTCTTACAGAAACTGCACAAAGGCTTTGGCAACACTGAGGTTGGTCAGGCTATTAAAAGAGGTGAGAAACCATCATCAATACTTTAGAGCAAATTCCCTGATCTGTTCAAAGTGGTTTGCTTTTGCACTACACTGGCACAGCAAGGAAGGGAAAGAAATCCTACTACCTGATTCCCAGGCTCATCTGGTATAGGAGACACACTACTCATTGAAATATATTATACCCCTGCCATTCCCAGTTCGTCTGTGTGCCTTTAGGAAGGGGAGTCAGGAGGCACCTGAAGCTCAGCAGAGCTTAGCCTGCTCTAGGCATGAACTGGAGTAAATAATCAAGGACCTGATAATTTATCTTCTTTCCCCAAACTACTCTAGATGCTATCAAAAGAGCTACTTCCACTGTTCTACAGACTCCCAAAAACCAGCAAAATTCCAGCCTCCAAACTCTTTACTCTTTCCCAGAGTTCCAGTAACCTGACACTAAAACTCTGGGGCAACCATGGCAGGCAGGAAAAGGGGAAGACCAATCTACCCCAATGTTCCCCAGTGACCAAGGGCAACCACAGGAGACACACCAGCAGGAAAGGCAGGACATGATAACTTCTGCTTTCCCCCACAAATGTCAAGTTTAAATTCTGTCCCTTGCCCCTTTATCTTCTACATAAATAGTAGGGTGCAACTTAGGAAAATTGTTTTTACTTGACTATTTCTTAATATTGTTGTGTTTAAAGGCCATCTGTGTGGTGATGCTGGCATAAGTGGGAGATGCTGCACAAGGCACAGAACTTTTATATTCACTGTGTTGTTAAAACCATTTCTATTTCTAAATAGTAAATTACAGGGGAGGGTTCAAAACCAAGTAAAGCTCTTTTTCCTCCAAGTAAACTATTTTTCACCTATTTCATAGTTCATGTATTGGACCTTCTTTTTACTAATAATTTTCCTTTGCGCATTGTAACAGTTCATTTTTGAAGGCCAAACTACCTTTAGTGTATTTCCATTGTCTAAGAAAGTTATCTAGTTAACAGAATACAAATACTAGATAAAGTAAATAATAAAAAATAAGGCACAATTTGGAACTGATAAACTAACATTGCACTTCATTCACTTTTTATAATTTTCCTGTCTTCTCTATTTGCGGGATGCAAAGCTGTCATAAATATTTTGAGATTGGACAGGATTGATTGCCATTGCCTGCAGTTCTTATATCCTTTTTTCATGAATATTCTTTAGTCCTAAGTCCATATCTCAAAGCAAAAGCTGTTAATAACCCTGGACTGATGTGACACTCAGTACTTTAGCACCCTAGGATGGAGATTATGTGCCCCCCTTGATTTCAGCATGTTAAGCTTCCTTTAAGCTTTGTTTCTTTCAGAGGCAGCTGTCTGCATTTCCATACCTTACCCTGCCTCTTGCCTCCAGAGCTTAAATCACATGCATATCAGTTAGAAAAAAAAAGCTGCAAAATTATTTTTCCTATGAAGACTTGCAGAATTAATTAGTTCAGCTGGTAACTTTCCTCTGTTGATGATGATGACAAGAAGAAAACCATAAGCTGTCTTATAGAAAGGGAAGTCATCAATAAATCAGGACTTTAGTTGCCAGTACCACATTCTTTGTACAAAAGGAACTCTGAATAGCATTAGTATCACTCTAGAGCTTTACCGTAAATTAATTTTTTTTAAATGAACTGGTTGTTTTTTTGAAGTTTTTTAAGACACCTGTTCCATTTTCTTAGTAACAGAGGGTGATTGAAAGATTCACAATAATGCTAGTTTACTATCTCAACACTGCAAAATAGCATTTTATAGGTTACTTTTATACTTGAGCAGCACTTATAAATCCTTTGAAAACTCACTGAGTCCTAGCAATGACTAGGAAAATACACATACCTGGAAATACCAGGGAATATATATTTCCCTTTTTTTGGAAGCCTGGAAAACACAACATTGTAGACTGAGTTTCACAAAGTTACTGACACTTAGGTCTGCCTTCCAGCATTACAGTACTACTAACTTCAAGTGCTGCTTCTATATAATCCTTCCCATTTGGTGGGAAAACTTCCCTGGAAGATCTGTCATTAAGAAACCTGAAATATTAATTTTTTCTCTATGACATACCAACACTCTAATTGGAGCATGTGGTAAAATCAGATGGAAAGAATATGGTTTTCTGTTACTGTATGCGAAATTTATGTTATTTTTTCCCTTGTCATGAAGAATGCAGACTATAATTTTAGTACATTTAAGCTCCCAAGTGAACCTCTGAAACTGTAACACCCTTCAGATAATATGATTGATGTGAAATAGCAGAACACTGCAATGGGAAATGCTAGTTTCTGTATGTATCTCCAATTGCCTTCACATCGTTCACACCGCTTCAAACTAATGCAACAGAAGCAGAAAAAAAAAAGAAACAGATTGTTTGGCTGAAGCTGGCAGGGAAGGAAGAGCTGTGATGACACCACAGCTGACTCCTCCAAGCCTACTGCTTGCATTTTGCAAGTTTTGAGGAGCAGCTGCTGAAAGGCAGGAAGGGAACTGAGAAATGACCACTGCATACGTACTAAAACACCAGAGTGGGAGTCAGCAGTGAGTTAAGCCTGAGCACTGCAGCTTTTAAAGGCTGTTCCCCGGCCCCACAGGGACGTCAGGCACAGAGCTGAGGAATGCCGCTTACCTTCCCAGTCAGCTGCCAACTTCATGGTGCTGTACAGTTTCAGGGACAAATTAATGGTGTGGTGGCACCAAAGCATCTAAAATAGGTAGGATTGCTTTTTGCATCCTGTTTTCACTCCCTGGCCAGGGAAAGCACGGGCTGCAGCCCTGCTAAGAAGCAGGGACCATGGCTCTTGTGGGGAGCCGTGTGCAGCGGGATCCACTGGCAGTCTGGCAGAGGAAGCTCAAATAGAAAAGACCTTGCCTGGGACACTCCCCAAACCCTCTGCGAGGTCTTGCTGATGCCTAATTATACCTCTGGCCTTTTGGAGGCCAAACCCAACTCCCTGCTGGGTTTTGTGTTCCTGACACTTTCCTCCCATGAACCCCGCTGGCTCTTAAATCACCACCTGCCACCAGCGAGGGCAGACTTCCTATGGCTCCTACTGCAGAGGCCAAAAAGCTGCTGCCAGCAGGGAATGTCTCTGCCACGCTGAGCAGAGAGCACAACACGGCTCACCCCGTGGGGTTTCTCACTCCAGACAAACCCACTGAGCTGCTACCAGAGGCGTCCCCCACCCTGCCACCTCTCTGTCCAGTTGCTGCTCAGCACCTTTCATTCCTGCAGGATTAGTTTTTGCTCAGTTACGCTCCCCAAAGTGGCTCTCAGAGGAATTAGATCGGCACTGGTGACCCTGCAGGCAGAGGACTACAAGGCTGGCTGTGGGTGCAGGGCGGCCAGGCAGCTGCCCAGCCTCGGTAATTTGAAACTGCACCCTGGCAGAGACCTGGCTTCAGAGTCAGGGGCGGCATCCCTTTCTTTTAAAGTCACAGTTCCCCTTCAGGAAAAAATAATTTAATTCAATCTGTTAACACAGTCCAGAACCTTGGAGATTCCCACTACTTTGGCTTGTACAGAGCAGTGCAGACAAATCAACAACAGCTAAAAAACCTTGTATGTTTTATACTTAAAGAAGCATTGCTTTCTGAAATTTACATTAGTTTCAAGTTAATGGTGCCTCTCCAGCAGTTCTGGCTGAAGAATTTTGCTGCAATTGTTGGGGAGAGTTTTGGCAAACTTAGATCAGACATAATTAAACATAATTAAACACCAGCTGCGTGTCCCCAAGGAATGTCAACATGGGATGAGGAGAGTCCCAAAACCCAACTATGTATTAATGGATACAGGCATGAGATACAGACCCACTGGGTGAAAGTTTACACTCTAGATATTCCATATATGATTTACAAGTACATATAAAGAAAAAAAAATCTCAGGATGTTCAATGCCTACACTGACAATGACCTAGATGTACTCAATTTACTGCATATTTAAGAATACTTACTGATGCAAGAAATTTTAAGTTAATTCCAAAATCTGAAGGAATTTGTCTTGAAACCTCTGAGAAAGGGTATGACCTAGGGTTGGGCCAAGGCCACCTGTGTACCTTCCCCATTTTTGTCTTTCTTTCAGAGTGGCTCTTTTCCCTTGTGGAAAGAGACTGTGACATGTGCAGAATTATCTTACTGGAACATTCTGCCAAACAGGTCTCCAGGGCTGTGTCGATTACAGCATCCTCAGGAAAACTCTCCTGGCCACATTGCTTGACCATCTCAGCAGTCTCAGCCTGTGTTTGGCAGTGTCATGAGTGCTGTCTGTCTGAAAACCAAGAGGGGAAATTTTACAAGTGCCTGTCTTGTCACGGAGAGCCCAGTGCCAGGAGGGAGCACCCTGGGACTCCAGTCACAGCACACCTACAGGGAGCCTGGTTCTCAGCACCAAACCATGGCCTCACCACACTTCAGTGCAGCCACAGCTGTGCCACATACTTTCATTTGTGCTGGCTTCCATAGAAAGTGTACATCCCCATGCACAGAGTGTCTGGGGCTCCTGGGTGGCTACAAGGGGGTGAGCCCCAGCCTGCCCCAGCAAAGAGCTGTACCCCAGCCAAGCAAAGCCATGGCCAGCTGTGCACCCTGGACCACTCAGCTACAGCCTGTGCTGTTTTCTCTCTTGGTCAGCTTGGTCAGCAGCTGACCCATGTTTGGTAATCCCCTTCCTCTGCATCAGGTGAAATACGCACTTTAAAGAAGCTTCTCTAGCTTTCTGCAGGGGAAATGGGGGTAAAAGGAAAGTGAACACTACAGACAGCCTGCTTTGGGGCAGAAGCATGCTGCAGACCTGTCTACAAGCACTGGAAGTCATCAGCCCACAGAAAGCATCAGATCAGAAGCAGCCCTGCCTCTGTCTGTCACGAAAGGTGAACACTGCCCACCCACCAATTCTCTTTATTCAGTCAGCCCCAGTCCCACAAACGACCTAGCTCACATCCAGTATTACCTGTTACCACATCTCCTTCCCATCTCCAGTTCTGCACATCCCCACCTTCACTTCCATGCTGATTCTGCTCCTAAAAGGCACATTTGGCTTTTATGTACTGATTTAGCCTTTACACACTGATTGGAATAAACCATTTCAGAGGTCATGGCTGGCTACTTCAAAGAAATAAGGATTTTTAAACTTGAACTATCAATTAACACATTTAACATAGAAGTGCTTTTTTTTAGAAACATATTTGTTCTAATTAATAAATAATAATAAAAATAAAATAATAATAAAAACATTTAACCTGTCTCTGTGGAATCTTTCTTTCAATGAGAATCTGCTTGAAGAAAACATTTCCAAGCTAAATGAAAATGGATTTATATGCCACACACAAACTGTAGTACTCTACAATGTAACAAAATATGCAAGCTTAAGCAAATTTACCACCTGCTACCATAGCAAGGCAACATGGTGGAATCCTGCTCACAACACAGCATCTCATTATTGCAGCTGGATGTTTCACTACAGTGATTAGTGTGCACACAGTGTCACAATTAATTTCCAGTACTAACACCACCTTCATATAGTTTATCACTTACAGTCTCAACCAGAATCTGTAATTCAAGAATTTTTGCAGGTTTTTGGAAATTCTCAACTGGCCTTCTTACACAGGCAACACTGTAGATGATAAAAGGGCATGTGACATTTTTACTTCTGTTGTTACCTGGCCTAACAAGAGCAAGCTAACACAGCTACATTATTATAGCTTCATTTTGGCTGATACCTTAAAACTTATTAAGTTATCTTTCTTTTGGCATCCACTTTCTTCAAAGCAACTGAGGCAACCTTTCATAAATCTGCTGTATATACCATATATGTGTGTACAACACATGTATACAACAGATTTAACAATTATTTTTTCCTCTTGACAAAAAAGTCAATTTTCTATAAAATGCATCTTAACTTTACAGCGGTGTAAACACTTATTTTGACAAATCCAGAATCTTTCAGATTTGACTAATTTGTATTTTATCCAAGAATTAAGCAAGAAATGTGGGTCATGAAGAAAAATTATATATAACATCTTAGATTTATTACCATATACTTCCAATGATTTTATGGACAGCTATCACCTGAAGTATCTCTCACATTCCTGTTCTCCTGGCACTTGGAAACAACTTCAACCACTATTTAGAAACAAAACCAACGTGCTTTTTTTGCTGGCTTCTCATTCGAATCAGCAGCTGGAAACAGATGAGGAACACAAACCTCAATAGTCCCTTAAAAAAAAGGCCACCAATAATCCAGTTTTCTGAAAAATCCTCTGACCTCAACTTTCTACAAAAAGTGTTTTCTGATGAGTTTTTATTTTGAAAAGGAGGGGGGCAGTGCAGGCTAAACCCTAGAAAGCAAAGCAGAAGTAATAATCTCTTTATGGCCGTTCATGGTAAGGAAGTGACTCAGCTGAGGAAAATTACAGAGTCCATTTGGAGACACTGATTCCAAGAGCACCAGGGTCTGCAGCCAGGAATCTGGCACAGCTGCACTGCCAGAAATTTCAACCTTCACAAACACATAAGCCTAAAAAATACTATTTGCAGTAATTCTAAACAGTTTTGTCTATCTCTACAGCATTTTTTGTTGTGAAAACAAGATGTAAGGGAACTGAGGATATATCCTCTTGCTATTTCTCAAAAGGCCAAGCAAAAACAAAGCAGGGTTTCATCATAAGTAAGTCAAATTAATTTCTAAAACATTAAAAAATTGCATTATAACTTTCTTGAGTTTTGAATTACCCTTCCACAAACTCAGCAAGAAATCTATTCTGCCCTGTAGTCTACTGCACACAAAACTTGAAGGCAGCTCTTAGCACATTTAGAATTAATGCCACAATTACTAAGGGATGAAAAACCTCCAACACCTTAAAGAGTGTGCACTAGAGTAATTATCAATCTGCAGATCTCAGATATCTACAGATTACTTTTAAAGGGTGGGAAAAGATATTAAGAAAAGCAGGCTTGTGGACATGGTGCTTGAATCATCAAACATCATGAAACAAGAGGCTACACACATCCAGCAAAAGCCTGGGGAGCAGTACTTCCAGATCAAAAAATGTGTGTGCATCACTGCTTGCTAATAATTCAAATAGCCAAGAATCGCAATTACTATTGTAATAAAAAACTACAGCGATTTTAAGTATTATATGGACTAAGAAGGATTGCATTGAAGAGTTTACTGGTAAACATACAGAACAGAAGGAAGGTATAGAAATGGCTCAGGCAAACAAGAAAGTTATCTTAAGTCAAGTCAGGCACACTATCTTTGTAGTTAACATTTTTTCTTTACCAATTAACAAATCTTCTGTTCCTTCACAAGGATTCATGAGTTTTCACAAGCGGGTAACCAAAGCCATTCTGTAAAACAGAATTGGCTCTCCAACCATGGATTATTTAACCACAGAGAGTGCTGACAAGCAAGAAGCCCAAAATGGCTGATCAGAAGCTACCCCATTTTATCCCAAGAATTCAAACAGGGAAGAAGGTCTCCAAGATGCAATAACCTTCAGGGTTGGTTCTGCCCCTTCAAATGCTCTCTGATTCCCAGTGCCTGTGGCACTCCTAGGGATGCAGGAGTGGCAGCAGCAGTGAGGATGCAGGACACATCCAGGACCAGCAGCGCCTCTGGGATGGCAGAGCACAGCCAGACCTGCAGCTGGCAGAGCTCCTCCAGCAACCCAGTGAAATGGCAGGAAGGAAACAAAGCACTCCCTGCACCCCCGAGAGCAGCTCCTCCTGCTTTCCCTTCTTTTCCCTCCATGAAAGAACAAGAAATTATGGTGATAATTTTGTTCTATTTCCCCTCAGATGCAAATCAGGGCTAAAAGTTGCAAAAAGAAGATTTTGACAGTTAGAGGAAGAGTTTGTAAAGTTATAAGCTTGCAAAGGGGTTTAAATCTCATATCCTTCACTATCCAAAGAACAAGAAAACGTGGAGATTACACCGAGGTTTACAGATGGCTGTCTTCTTGAGTTAAACTGTACTATAGTACTTTAATTTAATTAGCAGCCATACCTATAGTAGAAGTACCATAATCCATATGCTGAGAGTCAAAGTTTGAGCTGAGAGGTACCTGGAACTTTTGTTTTCTTTCCTGCTAGATGGGTTTGCCTGCTGAAACACTACTCTGGCTTTTGCCTATGATATTGAAACCACTTTCATTTGCACTTTAAACAACCAAGGAAAAAATGTGATTGCTTACACAAATCCTTAAACTTGCATAATTGTTCAGATGTGGGAAGGTGTCTTCTTCTAGATAATAACATTTTTGAAATCAATGCACAGATGAAAGATGAAGTTGTCACTCTTCTAAAAACACACACTAATGAATTTTGAACTATGTCAGACAAGAACAAAGAGACAATGGTGTCTTTTCTTGTAAGTCAATTTATAATCTATAAAAGAACATGTCTTGGTCACAAATTTGTATGGGAAAGGAATTCACACTTCAAAAACTGAAACAAGGAGAGATGCTTACAAATGAGTTTGAAAATTCTGGAGTTAGAAAAATTTATTTTGGGAATAATTTTTCCCTTGTACTGAGAGCACCTGCATTCTCCAACAACAGCAAGGGGTCTTCAGCAGACTACAAGCAAGTTTCAGGTTCTACAACTCTTACTATTGCTGTTTGTAAGCAATACAGCTAATTAAATGCACACAGACTGTATGAGCAGATCCTGAATTATTATCTAAAAATGTTGCACAAAACCATTTAGAATACAAAATACATAGTGCATTTATACTAAAGAGGCATTATGTTTCTCCAATTAAAAAAAAAATTCTTCAGTGGTAATGTTCTCAAATAATATAAATTGCTTGCGTCAACAAACACAGTACAATTAGCTTGTTACCCTTAAACTGAGTTTAAAATAAGCAAATTGTTTGATGACTTTGATGTTTTCCACCCAAAATGTGCTGGCTAATTTTTCCATTCCAGTTCCCATTCCAATCTTTTAACTGCCTTAATCTCCTGCCCTCAGATGCTGACCTCCTAAGAACAGAGGTCATAGGTTAGCACAGACAGACCTCAAAAGATCTGGACTATCAATTCATGCCTGAAAGATTTCTCTTCCACAAAAGAACTACTAAAAAAGCAAATTCCAAAATCCAACTCCACAGGCTGCATAAAATGTAAACTTGTTGATAAATTGCGTTCATAAATATTCTAAAAAGATTGGATCTAAACAGTGTGAATTAATTTCTGTAGGATACAAAAATAAACCAAAGGCACAAACATGGAATAATGACAGAACTTCAAAGATAAAAGAGGAAAGCTCTAGACAGGGGAGAATTAAGAGTCGGCATCTTTAAGCACAGATATGTATGTTTTAAATGTTTCTAATCTCTACATTTGAAAGTACCATTTTTCCACACCAGGCGTTTTTAAACATGATTTGTTTTTTTGTAAGGGTGAAAGTATGAGATTAGCTGACTCAGTAAATGAAACAGCACCAGTTAATACAAATTTTAGTAATTATTAGTGAGACTACTACCTCATTTTCTTGCAATAACCACCACACAACAGATTCCTCGCTGCTTGTTTGGTCAATGAGCGAACAGCTCTCATTAAAAAAAAAAAGCCAGATGTTTCCTTTCTATGTATGAGAGAAATGTATAAAATTGTAAAGGAGAAAGATAACTTCAGGAGGCTCCAGGGATGTAAAAATACAGAGATAATAAGAAAGAACAATTTGATAAAATTATTTCTGGGGTCCAAGGAAAATTTGTTTGTTACACAATGAACATAAAGACAAAAATTCCAGAATTTCTGACTAGTGAAGTGAGTAATGATATTCCCACATTTAATAACATAAAATCACATTGAATTATTTACCATGTAAATTAAATGAGGATTATTTTTTGACTTAGAAAACTAAACTGTTTACACATTTTAAGTAATTATTAAAAGGAGGTGTAGGCACATATTTCTAACAACTATTATTTGACTGGCTAACCATTATTCCTCAAAAAAATATATCAAAACATAAGAACTTGAAAGAATTAGTCTGATAAACAGGAAAGGAGAGATTTTTCATTTACTTACTAGAAAGAAGAGATTTATAAAAACTAAAGAGAAAGAAGGTAAATACAATGAAATCTTTAAAAAGGTAAATTAATAGGCTTACATCTGAGCTACATATAACTTCTAATCCTATTGCAACTATTGTTGGCTCCTTCTCATTGATGGAAGAAGTAA
Source organism: Camarhynchus parvulus (assembly GCF_901933205.1). Classification (NCBI taxonomy): domain Eukaryota; kingdom Metazoa; phylum Chordata; class Aves; order Passeriformes; family Thraupidae; genus Camarhynchus; species Camarhynchus parvulus. The sequence continues at coordinate 106,030,143 of NC_044573.1, read as the reverse complement.
CACTGCACAATTCTGTAGTACAGTTCATCTCAGGCAGACACACACTGACTATCGTTTTGTTTTACGTTATTAGTTTAGCATAACAAAAAGGCAAAGATACTAAACACTGGCAAATCAGAAGTTGAATTTAAAACACGGAACTATTTCAGCTTTTTGTACTGGTGAGAATATATTCATTTATCATTAAAAGAAACCAAAGCACTCTGGTTAAACTTTGATGCGAAGGCTGTTGCCACATTAATTAAGCAGTCTGTAGTTAGCTGTTGTTTGCAGAGCTGTCTAAAGTAAATTAAATGTTTAGCATTTAAACTACCCAACAGCTGAAAGGGTAAAACTCCAAGTGACTTCTAGAATAGAGGCAGCCATTCAACACAAGACCAGTACAATTTAAATCAAATTTTGTACTTTCAGCTATTCATTGTAAAAGCTCTAGTGCCAGGAGACTCAACATCATAAGATTATAAATTAACGGAGATCAAAGAAAAGAAATTGTTTAGCTCACTCCCATATTTCATAGTGAACTTTCACAACTCTTTCCTCCTTAATCATTCCACTGTTACTGAGCAAACCCAGCTCCCTCTTCCCAATCAATAATGCCATGCTTGGCTCGCTATTCCTCCAGCTTGGCCACAGCACCTCTGCTCTCTCGTGCAGTGTTCCACTTCCTCCCTGAACTCTCTTCATCCTCATCCTACAGCAAACAAAAAATACTCTAAATCCCCAAACTAGTGAGAGGAGTATGCAGGCTAATTTCTACAAATCCTATTATCTACCCATTCATTATTCAAAAGAGATGGAAATAATTTACATTGCAGTAACAGCCTGTGAACCCACATGTGAATTCTCCTATACTGTCTTTTCACATTTACTGAATGAAATACAAATTATTGTATCCTTCTTCCTTAGCCTACTGAATTCAATGCTTGAACTCACCACTAAATCCAACTAAATAATGAACATAAAAAATACTGATTTTGGGGCTCTAACTATGATCTCTTTGTGCATTACAAACATTAATTACTTTGCAATGTCTCTACAAAACTGTGTGGTTTATTTGGTCTCAGAGAAATGCCCAGGATTCTGGAACACAAGAAAAAAAAAAGCCAAAATTATATTCCAGAGGACGATTATTCTAAGTGCCCAGTTTGAAATACCAGTGCCCTTGGAGCACTCACTGTTTTCTAGCACCTGATGCATTTAAGGCAAAGCTCAAACTGAGCAACTGTGAGGGCTGCATTTGGTGGTTCTGCAAAACAAACTCAGTATTGTCAGATGTGTTACATTTGTCACCTGGTAAACAAGGAACACACAATAAGTAGAATACTGCAGAAAGTCCCATTTCAGGTCAACCCTCCCAGATCCACTGGAATCACCATAGCTGCTGCAAGGCTGCAGAGCAGGAGCTCACAGACACCTGTGCTTCAGCTCTTGATTTGCAGCTATTTTCCAAAATGCAGGAAAATTCAGTTGAATCCCTGACTGTGTGTGCAGGGAGATTCAGGTTTTTCTGTAGTCCCTGAAGAACAGCAGAACCACCAGCACTGAGGCAACCATTTGGAGCCTGGAAAAGATCTGGGCTTCTCACATTGACACCCTTTTCAGTGGTCTGTTCTCCCTTCCCTAAGTCTTTTCTCATCCACCTCCTTCCTCATTTTCCCTGTGTTTGTTTTCCCATTCCTGCTTCTTCCTAATCTTCACCCTACCTTTTATCCTTGAAATATCTTCCTATTACCCTGCCTGAGGGACTGTGGATACCACAGGAGCATTTCCATTCGAGTTCCACTGTCTCTTCACTGAGCAGCTAGTCATAACCAGAAGAAGCAACTGCAAAGTCCCACTCAGTCCTGCTACTTCTGGATGGAGGATTCCACGTTGCTGTGCAGGGGTGGCTTCAACTGGTATGTTTTTCCTGAAATAAGAGTCCCTTTCCTGGTGTAAATATGCCCTTACAGACTCATGACTTCTTTCAGGACACAGCCTGTGTGTCACTACCTGCTTGACAAATGCTCCAGCACAGGTGCTAGAGGTTTTGGGGGTGGGGGATGCACAGTGGGAAGAGCAGCATCGTGCCTGCACCACCACTATGGAGATGACTACCTCTGTGACACATTCCTCTTATATAATGAGCTGCTGAGCTTCTTGGCAAAATAAGATATTGAAGTAAATTCACATTTTAAATTATTCATATTTAAGTAGGTTTGATCTTTAAGTGTCAAGGACAGAAACATGAAGCCACAGCTAATAAAAGAAACAGCTGTAGTGATTTGGAATTACATTACCACACAGTCTTTATTAATTTGAAGTTAAAGGGCTCCAGAACTTTTATTCTTTTTAAAGAGCATCAGATTCATCCACAGTGGTAAATCAGAGGCAATGTTTTGGGGATTTAGCAAATATGCTATAATTCATTTTTCTCCAACTTTCAAGTTTTTGGTGTCTTTTTCAACAGGCCAAACTACATGACAATTATTTCCATAATCTGGAATCACCATTATAATCGGTCCTCAGTGTTGTGTATTTATTACGCTTTATGTTTTATTATTATGTTTTGAGTATGTTTGCTAGGTGATGCTGGAGTGCAACATATGTTAAAAAAAAAAAGCAAGGAAAATGCAATAGTTTTCCTAAAATAGCAGATTTAGTGTTTAGTTGTTTAATTACCCTGAATATTTCTGTCATAAAATACAGCACAGGCAGTCTGCACCTTTTGAAAAGGCAGTTTATCCTGTGAGTAGGTCTGTTCCCAGTCCATTGACAGCTATAGCATCACACTTGAGTGTGATTCAATCAGTAGAGATGGAATTGATATAATATCAAGTTTGAAGTAATTCTGCTGTCCTAAACTAGCTCTCCTAGTCCATTTAACTTCAATTCAAATGTCCTCCATGGCATGGAACCATGTGTCATTCAGCTCTTTCATGAGCTGAAAGCAGCACAGTCTGTAGTCAGGATCAGCATCAACTTAAAACAGAATTTTCACAATCTGGACAATATCTTCAAATAATTCTCTGTTCCCTGCTATTTTCAAAGCACAAGAGTAAGTATTTAGTGATTTGGCCCCTGAAAATGTATGCACTTTCTTGTTTATTTTTGTCTACTTGAAAATAGTATAGTAGTAAGAAATTAAACACTGAGAAACAAATTTAAATTAAAGAAGAAGATGCCAGTTATATCAGGAAGATTTTTTTAGAAACAGAATAATTTTTTGAAAATTATTTACTGAGATACTTTTAACATATACTCTACTGGAATTATGCATAATGTCTGTTAAATTGAGCAAAGTTCTCAATTCTTTTTGCTTCTAAACTCCTTCTGGTATGTGTAATCATTAGTACAGGTAAGAATGCAGTGGGATCATTAGGTGTATCAGTGCAGGCAGAGGCCTGAATATACACTGAGAGTTTACTGTAAGTGAGAGAGAGCTCATCCCACGATTAAATAGAGTGCAATAGTCAGAAAACATGAAGCCTAGAGAAAACACCCGATTAAAGAAAAATATTCTGTGTTCCAAAAACAGTGTATGTACTTAAGAAACCCATCTGCTGTGCAGGGACAGCTTTACTCTACATGAGGCTGCATAGAAATGACACCTTCCTACTCACTTCATCTGTTCCTGCTATGTTTCCAGAATTGAATCTACTTACTTTAGCATCAAATTTGGATTTCTTATTATAAACACTGTGAAAAATTTGGGGCCTCTCTCTTCTTAACTGTACATGCATACAAACAGATACCAAAAAACTTTTTCCAGGCTCTACTCTGTTCTAAGCTTGCAGTGATGAAAATCACACTTGGATGTTGCTTAGCAGAATCACGGCTACCAGGTTCCAGGCTCTTCCCTTGGCACAGATATTTGCATTTACTTGAAGTACATGAAAAGCCCCACCAGAAGACACATGATGGAAAGGCAGCACATATTTTTGCATCTTTTGATGATTTGTAGGCCTAAGTGCAAAGCCCAATTCCTGCTTGCACCGAAGTGTGCAGGCTGAAACACTGCACGGTCATGCAAGTTCAGCAGCAATGGAGGATCTGAAAAGAGATCTTACTTTAAGTGGCCTGGTGATGAATTTGGTAGTTAAAGTGTCTGAAACCAGAAAATGGCCTTTCAAATGAATGAGGAATTGCTTGTATAAGCACCCAGCACATTACAGTGTGCCAGGGTACCCCCAAATATCTAACCGACCTTGGATCAAATTAAGCATTGTAACCTGCATCTAACTATGGGCACTTGGCTTTGCAAATCTAACCATGATTTAAAATTTTGAATGGGATTTATTCCATGTCTTCTGAAAAACAAAACCTTATATTCAAATATTATACATGCTGTTATTCACAACTGTAATCATTTCTACACTTTGCTCTACCATGCAAGCACTCATCCTTAGCTCTGCATCCTGGCTCCTGACTGTTTGAGCTACAGAATTGTGGAAGAGAAATCCAGTATCTTTTGAGAAAGGCAGCTCCCAGTGCTGTATGCTGGATCTGGTGGTAGAAGCTTGCCTGTCTTCCAAGAGGTGAGGTTTTCCTGCTTCTGCTCTCACTCTGGAACACTTTCCCATAGTACTACACCAGGTATTTCAGGAAGACTGATTTAGTTACACCTTGTGCCAGAGAAGAAATCATGACATACAGTGTGTGGTCCATAGGTACTGGGAGCTATACACACCAGGCAGTGGCAGTTGTTTTCTCTTTTCTCCCTTAAGCCAATTTATTTTCATTTTTTTTCGTGCCAAAAATACTTGTCCTTGAAGATCTGATTCTGTTCTTAGGCTGGACAGACCAAGTCCTGGAAGCACACTGTGTGTTTGTTATGCAGGAGGGCTGTGACTGCTGAGCTCCCTTTAAACACAGATGGATAATGTAGATTTTAACAAGGACTCTCTAATGAATATATGCAGTAACACTTTTCAGAGGCTTCTGACTTAAGACTTGGATGGGTCTGCACAAAGACAGCAAAGATTGACCTCCTGCCCTACAGCTCCATCTCCAAGCCAGCTTTCAAGCCTCCAATCCACAGCACCAAGTGGTAGCTATTTTTAAAATTTACCTACTTTTTAACCCTACCAACAAGACCCTTTGGTATTCTGGTTTTATCTCACTCCTGGAAAACCCAAAATCTTGCTAAAACTTCCGAAGTGTTGCCAGCCTGAGGAAAAAAACCAAGGATGAAAAGCTTTGTCCCTAATGTTTGTAGCCCTGCGAAGGTCAAACCTTCTTAAAGTACCCGGAGTATTGCAAAGCTCTCAAGGTGTTTTTTTGTTTTCTTTTATCTTTTTTTTTTTTTTTAATTCAGCATTCTGCAATGCCTGTTACAAGCAGTTCATGCCAGTTTAGTGACTTATAAGGCACAGTCAGAAAACATCAATCTTAAAATTATGTAAGGAAGCATAACTCAAAGAGTGGTTTATCCCCATTCTAGCCCATTGTCTAGACATACAAATTGTTAACTCTATAAAACTCTGCACAAATAATACCAAGTTTTGCTTGAGAATCCAAAAGGAAGTTGCATCCAGAAAATTCAGGGACTTAACACTTCATCTAATTGTCTTTTGCAGATTAGTTGTTGATACTGAAGGAATGCTTAAGCCACTATTGCCAGAGATAGAATGCTATACACCTCCCTGCTTTTTACAGTCTCTCCTTAAATATGTGCCTGTGTTGGAAAGATGATAGTAGGCCAGAGAGACCTCATTTCACAGGGCAATTTTCACGTAAGAGAACAAAATGATGGCTGTCTTTCCATTCTAAGCTTAAAGGGTTGTCTCAGACAATACTGGAAAGAGCAACTAAACACCCAATAAAATCATTATGATGCAGGGAAAGAGCAAACAGTCAAGAAAATGCCCTGTGCTTGAAAAAATGGAAAAAGCAAGAATGAAAATTGGAATGAAGAGATTCTTGTCATCTAATGCCAGGTGCAAGGTAGTCAGGGAGGAGGTGTTCATGTTCTAATTGCTGAAACACTACCCTCAAAGTAATGTCCTCATGCAAGGTTGTATTTTTAAGAAATTGGTGCAAACCATGCAATTTTTGCATTACTTGTATGTCAGTTTCCTCTTTGGAAAATGGCAGAACTGTGAATGCAATCTACATTGAAGAGGAGAAGGAAAATTTCACCATTTGACAGTAACACGCTGACACCATTTTGTGCCAAAGGCAGCAACTCCCTGAACTTGTCCATTTCCCTGGCTGGATGACTCAGTTTGCCCATTCCCCACTTCACCCCAGTGCTGTTCAGGACCTGCCCAGAGCAGGTCCCTGGGGCTGGCCAAGTGGATGTATCCCCTTTGTCAGAGCTGTGTGTGGTGACAACCAGCCTGGCCTTGCTTACTCTCACGAGAAGGGACTGACAGGCTTTCCCCACCATCTGCTGAGCACGGGTTTTATGTGCTTCTCCCACACTGGCACTAGCTCAGGGCTCTCCTGCCCAGCCCACACCACTCCCATTATCCATATCTCCTTCACAAAAACCTGCTCGGTTCAAGCCAATGGAGGCTTTTCTATGAAAGTTGGATTATACACTTGAGTGTGATTCAATCAGTAGAGATGAAATTGATACGATATCAAGTTTGAAGTAACTTTGCTGTCCTAAACTAGCTCTCCCAGTCCATTAAACTTTAATTCAAATGTCCTTCCTCCATGGCATGCCACCATGTGTCATCCCTTCTTGCATCACACCAGCTTAGTGGCTGTTTGTGCAGATCACGAGCTTTTAAAGAAGACCTTTAAGATTTTCTTAATACAGTCTGACTTCAGATCATCCACAAAATGTCTTCAGATATTAAAACCATTTTCTGTCTGACTCAGACACAAACTAGTTTTAAGTGACAGTTCACCCAGGGAGAATTATATTATTTAATTACAACCCCTCCTTCCCTAAGTGGCTCTATTTCCACCCGGTGGGTGGTTTAGAACTATGTTCTTCTTCATCTGAAAATTATGGGTTTGGTCACATTCAAGAGTTACTGGTGAACACCATTTATAACATTTTAACACAAAACAACTTCATTTCTAATTGTTCCTCCTTCATATTTATCTATATTGGAATAAAAGTTTTCAAGGTGCTGTATCCATGCTGCAGCACTCATTACTGTTTAGCCAGCTGAGCTGCAAATACATGGCTGTTTCACCAGTCATATCCCAGCGTGTAATTCAGCATCACCATTTATCCAGTGGCAATGGTTCTTTGAGCTCCATCATTTTAAGCCCCTCCCAAATCCCTTCCTCACAGCTCACTTGCAGGGCTGCACTATAAACCAAGCCAGTGAAATCTTTCATGTCAATGTCCAATCTCACAATGTAGTACTTATTTATTACATGTTTAAATCTAAACCACTTACTGACACAGGTCACCTGTACTAGAAAGTTTCCAGGCCACAAGTGTGATGTTAGCAGAAGGTATCAGAGGACTGAAATTACATAAATTAGAACTGGGAGATGGAGTTATCCTCTTAATTATTTCTTTCTTGTTCCCTTCTTCTTGATTTATTTTATTGCTTCCATTTTGGTGGAAAGATTTCAAAACCAAAAAATGAAGAAAAAAAGGAAAGCTGTCAACCTCCCCATCTCCCCCAAAACACTCCACATGAAGCAAGTGCCAAGCTAAGCAAATACAGCATAACAGACACTCTGCTAAAAAAGTACCCAAGTTTGAGCTCCTAGCAGGAATATTTACAGATACTGGGTAATACCTCTAGGTCCCAAAGATAACTCTAGCTTCTAGTCCTGTGAGCATCATGCACCTTTATTAATATTGTCCCAAAGGCCTGTGGGTCAAATTATTTACATGTACACTGCACTAAAGAATATTCTCCCATCTATATAAATAATTACAATTCATAAAAGAGTTCTTTATCTTGTTTCATTTTAGGTGACATAGAAACACTGGGAGTGCTTGTTTAAAAAAAAATAAAAGAAAGTACCATAATTTTTTCCTTCTTCCCTTTTTCCTCTCAACTTTACTCTGGTGGGTTACGTTCTGATTTCATTTGTTCTACTGTAAACCATAGATGTGTCTACAAATTACAAAGTACTTGATAAAGTGTGATTTCAGAGTGCTTTATCTTTTCTGCATCAGATCCCCATGGTCATTCCTAGAGAGCAGCACAGCACACTTTTGTGCCAGCTCACTGCCAAAGCTGAGCAAAGCACACTGTGTTTGGAATGTGTCAAGAGCTCCTACAAAGCCAGCTGCAGCTGGTTACAGTGCAACTCCTCCCAAATACTATCACAGCAAGGTCCCCACAGCAACAATACTGCAAATTACAGGGATCCTCAGTCTACCATGGAAGCCTCACAAAATCCACCAATGTTGGCAGCCTCAGTGTCAGGACTTTTATTCCTCCCTGTCTGTACATATTGCTGCTTTTCTGTGTTTTCTCCCCCCACCTTTGCTATCTCTAACTCCTCTCAGTAATTAGAGTAACAGAATCCATTCAAATGGGATCCAGACAAAAAGATGCACTGAGGCTGGGCCCTCACACTCTTACATTGGTAACATAAAAAGAGATGAACGCAAGAAGTTGGAATTAGCTTTCATAAATGGAGGCAATTCTCAGTACAAGAGAACAACCTTGTAAAATCTTCAAAAAACTTTTCACTAGACATGTTGGAGGTGCACCTTTTTAATTGTCTAGGCATTCAAAACTAATTTTCCTTCAAGCAAAGACACTGCTTTTCACTGAGTGATAATGTCAATGCTACTTCAAACATTTCAAATTTCAGCCTTTTTGGGTGTCTTATGACTTAAGTGTAAGAATTCTGAGACAGAAGTGGGTAGATGTTTTTGCCCACATTTTCACATTCAAATTAATTCAAATTAATTTTAAATTCTCCCTTTTTAAAAGGCAAGTGAACATTAAAGAGTACACTGTCTCATAGATCAGCCCCCCACACTGTTTTCCAGGGTATATCTGTTCAACTTTTTTTATGCTTCAGCTATGAAAAAACATGATTGAAAGCAGAATTCATCTCATTTCATTTTAGAGGTTTGTAAGGGAAGCATTTACAGGATTGGAGCTAGGATCCCTTTGTAATCCTTGAAGAGGAACAGCAGTAAGGTAAGATACAACCCCAACATTTTATGTGCTTCCCTAGGATGAGATGAATTCCATTTGGAAAGTACTGCTTCCCCTGCATCTACTACACTGTATACTACAGATTGTTCAAATCCCTGCCTCTTTCAATATGTACTCTTCCCTGACTGCCTACAACCAGCCTATTTCAATTTCAAGGTTTTTGAAGCAAGGATTGTCTTCCTTCATATACATGTGCAACAAATAGGTAAACAGGATCACACCAGCATGACTGTGGCCTTTATTTGCTGCCAAAGTATGAAACATCAAGAACAGTGGTAATGCTAATACCCTAAACAGATTAGCAATTAGAATTCATGGAAAAAAACCAATGATTTAAATAATAATAATACTGAAAGCCCATGGTGAAATAAAAAACAAAACAAAACAAAGCAACAAAAACCCAGGCATTGCATGCAACATGACTCTATAAGGCCAGATATGGAGAGCAATCAAAAAGAAAGCTTTGTCCAGCTTACAAAGTCCTTGTTGTGGTTATGGACTCTGATCTGGTCCAACAGCAATAAATTTTGTTTATGGCTTTTAGCTTTTACAAAAGAGGTGAAAGAGGGACAAATATCATGTTGTCTCTACTCCTTAACTAAAAAAAAAATAATTAAAATGGGGTGGGTGGGACAAAAAAAAAAGGGCCTTTTAACAGAGGTGAGGACAAGTGGAGTTCATCTGCAGCTAGTAAAGGTTCTTGATCCCAAATTTCTCAAACCTGGGCTACATTGCCTTTCAAGGTGACCTTATCTTTCCTAAGCTGCTCTTTGCTCCAGAATGTGCAAAGGAAGAGAGCCATCACCTCTCAGTCATGCCATACATTAAATACTGCAGGCAGAATGGGGCTGTTCTTACTAGGATCCCCACAAAGTATGTATTCCCCTTGGCATCAGTCATTACAGGTCAGGGCTGGGAACAGCATGAGGAAAAAAGGGTGAATTCACCTAAACAAATAAATAATAAATAAGCTTTTGAGCAGGAAGGCTGTCCTTGGTGAACTAGGTACGGGTGGCTTTGTAGTGGAGAGGATTCAAAATTTTTTGAAGCCATCAGAAGTAGAAAATAAAGGGTAACAATGCAGTGCAAGTCAGACTGCTGCACATGTGTAGAGACAAGTGCAGCAATCAAAATTAACCTGAATTTTGTAAAGCATAATTACAACAGCCCCTCAGATCACCAGGAATTAAAACCTTTGAAACACCTTATACTCTGTTCACTAAGTAAAAATATAATCAACCAAGTTGTATACATCTCAACCCTTACTGCAGCACCTACTTTTTTTTTTTATATAAAACTACTGATGCAGTTTAATGATAGTTTTGATAGTCTGTTTAGCACACACAATTCTCACCTAAACATGACATTATTTCACCTGTATTCAGACTGACCTCTCTCCAGTCTAATAGCAGTATCTTCAAAATAATATATTCCTCTGCAGGCTCCCTCTAATTTAATAAAACCTTCTCAAGTAAAACTCATCAGTGGGTGATTGATGTAGTTGTATAGATACAGCTTTAATAAAATTACTAAGCTACATGTAAAAGCCAAATGTGCACAGAAGGGTTTCCTTTCACAAACAAATAAATGCTGAAAACATAATTTCAAGAAAAACTTGCAAAGAAAAAAAGGGGAATAGCAAAGTAAAGTAATTACCTATCTCCCTTTGGTTTTCTTTTTTGTACTGTCTTCCCTTTGGGTCGTCTTTCACTTCCTAAACAGGGGCTCCCACCAGGGCCTGTTACCCGTATTGATTCAAGGCCTTTGGAAGATTTCTTAAAAGTAAATTCCACAGGTTCTCCTTCTTTTAGGCTTCTAAATCCTTCCATGTAAAGCTTGCTCTGTAAATAGGAAAAACATTATTGGTTACCATTGCCTTAAAAACAGTATTTACATTTATAATCAACAGGACAAATTACCCTGTGTACCATCCTACAACACATACAAGTTAAGTAACAGTTTCCTCTGCATGAGCTGTAGCAGATTATATTACAAATTATAGTCCTGGATACACTGAAAACTCCCTTCAACACTAAACAAGTAAAAATAACCTATTTTCAGTATCAGCAAAACTGAAATAACATTTTCCTTTTCTGTGATGAATGCTACAGATGAAGCAGAAAAAATGGTGTATTCTTAAAACCCTTAAAAACTCTTAACTGGTCTCAGGAAGTAAAATGGTCTGGAAAGAGAACAATTGTTTACTTCAGAGCAAATTAATTTATGATCAAAGTTTTGATAATTTGCATTCTTTATATCTGAGACATGGGTCTGCTGCTCTGAAAATGAATCAAAGATACAGCAAGCATGAGAGGCACGAGGAAGGCACTCTGAACAAAGTCTGCTGACATGGGCAATTCAAATATCCCAAGTGAGCTGCTGAATTTCTGTTGACTACACCAAAAATCTTATCTACCTAGCATGATTTATGTAGGAGTTTATATTTGCATTCACAGAAAAGGAAATTTTTATCATTAGGGCAAGTGAAATAAATACTGATAAATATTTTAATATTACACTGCAGTAGAAAAATCTTGGACAAGCTGAAGTCAACAGGAGCTTAACACTGATTCTGATACAATGAAAATTTTCATCATGATTCCAAACAAATTATGTACAAGAGTAAGTAAGCATTCCAGGACAAATCTGATTAATCAAACTCTTAAATAAAACAATAATCGACTTAAATGACAGGGAGGCTTCTGGGGGTGGTGGAGATAAAGTGGTTGCAGTACACTTTTATTTTAGAAATTACACAGTACATGAATGAAATCAGCTGGACTCTCAGAGAATATTACAAAATACTTCAATTTACACACATTTAGAAGTCTTTCAGGAGAGTTATTACACATATTGTCTTCCTTTGCTCATGAATTCCTCAAAGGAAAGAGAAAAAAAATGTATCCTGACTGATTCTTAATCCATTCTCTAACACTCACTTGGCTGAACCATGGAGTCAAGAAGGAGTTCTCCACTGCAGGTGCCATCCCAAATCAGTCACATGTCAAAAAAAGCCAAGTGACACACAGCTTGCATCTGTTACTTGACAAGTGCAACTAGGAACATGTAGAAATCAGATGGCAATCCCTGACATGGGCTCCCTGTACCCACTGGTGGGAGCTCTGCAGCACCAAGACACGGTTCTAGCAGAGCACAAGAACTGACACCTGCACAGTTCATGGTTTCCACACAAAGAGGGAGCTGATTTCTTCACATGGATGCACAGAGAACAGGACCAAGAGCAAGAGCAGTTCCCCCTGAGCTGCTACAGAGCAAACTAGTTTCAGACACAAGGAGAAATTGCTCTCTATAAAAAGAATTAAACAGAGAAGCCCCAAGTAATAGCTCCCTTTGCTGGAAATAGTTAAGACTCGTCTTACCAGGGCACCCAATCCAAGGCCCTGCTTTCAGCAAGATGTTCGACCAGATGAAATCAAGAGGAGCCTTCCAACCTAGGCTTTCTTTTGATTCTGGTTTATTAACCCAGTGCTGGTGAGACTGGAGAACAGGATTACAGCTCCTGGTTCTGCAGCAGAGCTACCTTGGGGCAGCTGTGTCACTTAACTCTTCCCTGTTTTTCTGAAGAGGGGTGCCACTGAAAAGTCTATTTTTCACAGCACTAAAAGACTAAATTATAAATTATAAAATAATCTGGAATATTTATTTCAATTAAATAATGTGAAAGCACATATGCCTCAGCTTCCTGAAACCCCAAGCTCTCAGTGCACCTAACACAAGACACTACTGCTGCTGGTCTGACTGAGTGGCTCAGGTGCTTATAATTTTCCCAGCAGCTAAAAGTAACCAAGAACACAGCTTCACTCATTAGGAAAAAGATGGTTTTGTTTATCCAGTTGTGCAGTTCTAGTAGGCTTGGCTCCCAAACACAAATGTAACAGTGTGAAACATGAGACAAATCACTGATTTTATAGGCTAGAGGTTGAGCACTATTTTAAAAGGTGGGGGGAATAGCATGGAAGGGCTGTGGGACACATGAAAGAAGAAATATATAATATCTGTTCCCTGAATCATTACCTTGGCTTTTTTGAAACGTTAAAATTTAAGGCATGAAAAAATAAATATGCAAATGTTCTTACTAATGCAACTGGAGGACAGTAATTGTATACAAATCAATGAAACAAACCACCCAGGAGTGGCTTGTTTCAAGCATTATTTCAAGCAAGCTCTCCACTTCGAAATGCCCGTGTAGCAATAAGGGGATCTTTGCCACAATGACAAAACATCCAAGTTCAGAATGTACCAAAAGAAGACACCACCACTCCTCAACTGAAACAACAAGACACTGTCTGTGGTGTGAGTCCATCTCTACGTCTGTCCTCAAGTCTTCAGTTTCTGTGGCCACCAGGCACATCTTGATGAAAGGAAAGAACTGAACAATGTGTATTCTGTCCTAAAATAAGTGCACAGTTGAATGTTCCAAAACCAGACAATCAGTACAACACAGACGGGTGCTAATCACAAGGGAACCTCAGAGGCATAAGCCCTTATTTTCCTGCAATACTGAACACAGCATGGATGCTTCTCTACTTGTTTAATTACAACTTAATGAAGATACAGTTAGGTCTCAGTAAGAGTTATGCATTTTTTTCCTGAGTTCCACCATTGTTAAAAAATGCCAAAAGGTTGACATCTGATACATATAATATTGTCTTCTACTTTACCTCAAAATAAATACTTGCTTCAAATGCAACTTAAAGCAGGGCATTATTAGTATTCTAGAATGTTTTTATTTTTCTCATTTCACTGTTAACAGCAGACCTCGACTTCTAAACAAAGCACACAAGAGATTTTTAAACATTTAAAAGCCTAAGTAAAGCAACAATCATGCTTTCATGAATCACATGTTATGCAGGTGTACATTTTTTGCATGTGTTTTTTTCTGATCACTTTTAACAACAAAAAATGTTGAAAAAGCCCCACTTCAAATGACTTGCACAGTTCTCTCCTTGAATAGATCTCAACAGCTTTTCAATGTTAGAGATGGATTTGGTGCTGTCGGACTTACTGTGCAAATGTGTAGCTCATGGTGAGATTCTCTGAGGGTGCAGTAACAAACAACTCAAAGCCATTGTGAAAAAATGGCATTTAAAAACCAGTAAAACAAATCTAAAACCTGAATCCCTCAACTTGTCTGAAGAGTTGGACAAAAAAATGTCTGTAAAGTTGATAATTTAATGTTGAGAGACCTAGCTCAGTATTTTCCTCACATTACTTAAACAAATAAAACTGACACAATTAAAAGCAGCCAGAGTTTCAAGTCAGTGAACTATTTCTAGAGCCCTGAATGGGATGTATGGGTACACAGCCAACAAACAAAGAGAAAAACTTAAAAGCAACATGTTTTTCCTCGTTTCTCTCTTTCAGCTGTCAGAGACTTCACTGTTATTTTTACCAGCAGTCAATACAGTGGTTTCAGACTGGAGCTTTTTTTCTCTTTTTAAAATTTGACAGGACCATTTATGGTGATTTGTTGGGTTTTTTTGTTTGTTTTTTTTTTTGTTTTGTTTGTTTGTTTTTTTTTTGGTTGTTGTTTTCTGTTTTTTGTGGGGTTTTTTTGTTGGTTTTTTTTTTAATAGATATCCTAATGTAAAATCTCACACCTCTCTGTTACAAGCAACGGCTTGGTCCAAAATGCTGGCAATCTTGTAGCAGTATTGGTAACAACAAATATTAACAGAAAACCCCACGTCCACAAGTTCATGGAAACATTTCCCACTACAAAACAAAAATTAAAACTTAACAAGGATAAACTGTATTAGTAAAATGGTCCCCAAAGAAATGCACCAATTCCTGGGCAGCGTCAGGGAGTGCTTACAGCTTTCACCAGGAGCTACAAAAGAAAGGAAGTTTGGAATTAAAGATCATTACAGGGGCCCTGATTGCCTCAGATATGTGTGCATTACTTTTAATAAGTGTGGGGAGTAAGTGCCTCATCACAACTTTGCCATTTCTAGTCAGGGCTGTGAACAACTGCTTTTGCAGACATTAAATCCTTTAGAGGGACGAGGGGGAAAAGTTATTTGGTGGCATTCTGCTTACCTCGTTTATTTTCTGTATCTCTCATTTCTGACCCTTTTTATCTAGTGATTGATTGATTGCTTAGTACAATGACCAGATGCCACCAGTATGCTGAGTTTCCCAAAGTAAGAAAACTGGTTTTCCTCCAAAATTATCTACAATTAAATCCAGACATGAAGGAAAGCATATTCTAAAGCCCAACTACAATAAAGATTGTAAGAAAATCTCTCCAAAACAACCTTGTACAGTTCCACCAAGAGCCATCAACCTTTGAGTAAAGCAAGAGCACACAGTGAGAGGACCCAGAAGTACAACAACTTACACTGGATGCATACTTGTGCCCTTCCTTGCATTAGACCAAAACCCATGCAGAATAGTATCAGGTCCATGACACAAGTCCTGCTACAAGGACTTTTGCTGTTGAGCAAAAGTTCATTCTAGGAGGTTTGGGAAAACCATGTATTTTTGCAGGCAGAATGCTAAAGGCAACAAAAATTTCACTACCCTGAACAACAGCCCCTCCAAGGGCAATGTGCAGTTCTGCTGCACTAACACAGGATTTGAAGACTGGGAACTTGCAAAACACCTCAACACTGCTCCTGCTGACCCTCAAGGGCTTGTTCCTGCTCCTAGAGGCTTATCTTGCACCAAATCTGGCACTTCTTTTGGTCCTCCCCATAAGCCAGTTTAACTCGCTAATCTGACAGGAAACAAACTCGGTTTAAAAAGAAGGGGGGAGGATAAGAGGAAAAGGAAACAGAGATAGATTTTTGTTTTTCCAGTGAGCTAAATCTGTTCACAGAGAAGTTCAATGAGTTCTGGGGCACACACAGTGGAAGCAGCAACTTTTTGAGATGAGAATGTACTCCTTAATATTTTATGTAAAAAAGCAAACTCTACAGCATCACACGGGGTTTTTTTTAAAGCTTAACATAACAAAAAGTAACTTTCAAAAAGCTACAAAATACTGTTTCTCAAAGATTTGCCTTTTAGCTCTAAGACAAGGAAGAGCCATGTACACTACATGTATAAAATATTTATGTGAAAGGGTGAGCTACTGCAAGTAACTTTACAGTAGGGAAAGAGCTGGTGTGTAGGCAGTAACCACATACAGCTGGTACACTGCAATTTCACACCTTTATTTACTTGGAATTTGTTTCTGTCTTGAATTTCCACCATGACCGTAGTCATGTTCATAACCTTGTTTCCATTCATCATCCTGTCGCTGTCCCCACACTGTTATTTTTCTTACTGAGAAGTGTGCAAAGGTATTTATTTAACTTTTGAACAAAAGGCTCTGTCTAATTCAAAACCCCCCTCCCTATACAACAGAAGGATTTCTTCTTTCTCAATTTATGTATCTAAGAAACTTCTATTACTGCTTTAACTTTTAAGAAGTTTAAATGAATTTTAACTCCACTTAATACTTACAGTTCTTGTCTCATCACAACTTCCAATAAGTAATTTCTTTTGATAATCTATTCCTTTTCTGCATTACCTTTTCTCAACCCAATGTCCCTCCCAAGAAAAGGGTTTCTTCTAGAATGATTATCTAATTTGCCACAATTCTCCTTTTCCTTTACTTGTGATTCCAGTTGAACCTTTTCTCTATTTAAGTCTCCAGTACTTCAGCTCACCTATGTTTACTAAACAGTTCTCTTAAATTTAACAAATGTATCTTTAAAAAATTACAGCTTTCTGTCATCTCATTTAACTTACACCAAGTAAACACAGTTCATGTTGTACCTTCATTTTTTAAACAAGCCTGTTTTCTGTAGGGTCAGCAATTCCTTTCAAGCCTAAAATAACACAACTTCTGTTCTGAATTACTCTTTTGGTAAGAAAGCTATTGATGGTTGTGTACAGAAAAAACACATTTTTATATCATAGTATTAGACATGTTGTCTGTATATAAATCTAAGCTAGATATCTACAACAAGTCTCTCGTAATTCCTTCACAAAGTGATTTTGGCCAAATAGATTCTACTGGGTCCATGCTACTCTTTGTTTCCAAGGTGCCAACTTCACTGACGACACTGTACCAACTTTCTGCATAATTTTAAGTATTTGTGTTCAGGCCATGAATGCAATTTGGCCATGTTCTCACTGTCTCTGTATCTGGTTACACATCCAGCAGTGGCTGCCCTGACTTTGTATACGAATAAAAAGAGCCTGGATATCAAACATATCTTTTGCTTTTCCTCCTCAACCTAACCCTCTTTTCCTGCTATAGTAAGTGTATTTTTTGTTAGTGTGGCACCTACACAACCTAGTGTTCTGCTAGTAATTTTCACCCTTTTCTCCTTTTCATAGACCATTTATGTTACTGCATACGCAAGTCTCATTTACCCAATTTTCATTGTTCTGTGCTTTAATACCAGGCATGAAAATCAAACCAGTCTCTTCTCTCATTTCTTAGTTTAAGCATTTTCTCATCAGTCACACTAGGCACAAGAGATAATTGACTCACTTCAGTCAGTTTCAAAAGGGAAGTTCCTCTTTTCCCACCAAAGCCTCACCTTGACTCAGGAAGAAAACCGTTTAGCTCTCCTTGGCAGTGCCAGGTTTCTGCTCCCTGAATCAGTTCTATGCAGTCAAAAAACCCACCAGTACACCTCAAAGAAGAAGCCTTGTGAATGTGCAGCCATGGCAGGTAAGGCTGGCCTGTGCAGCACCTTGCCAACATTTCTATCGCTTCGGTGATCTCCTGAAACCACACTATTCATCTCAGATAGTTTGATCGCACACTGTTAATCCCAAACCCTCAGAAGTTCCCCCACTGAGAAGCATCTTCTCCTCTTCATGGTCTCCCAATGGTCAAATACCTCCAAGCTCCCTCCCCACAAGCGTTCCCGTGCTGCCAGCTGACTGTACTGCTTATGGGAGCCCCACAGACACCCCAGGATGGGGGCCCTTTCCTTCCTTCACTCACCACTGAGCTATTCCACCCTCAGGCAAGTGCAGCCACCCCATGCAACTGAAACCGCCTCTTTCTCTGTCCCAAATACTCATCTGCTGTAATGCAGTTTTGCAGAAACCCGAAGGTTCTTTTCTACAAAGATTAGGAACAAACAAACATGACCTCTTATGCAATCAATAAACAGGGCAGATTATCCTCTTTATATTTTCATTAAGATGAGGCTCTTTCTTTCCCACCCCCAATTTTTATTGTTCCAGGATATGAGGCCCTGATGTCCAGCTGACCAGACTCTCCAAGGCGTCCTGAAACTCAATCCATTTTAGTGATGCTTCCAAGTGGAAAACTTCCCAAGAGGGAAGAACACCATCATCAGACTCTTTGGTGTACCTCTTCCCCTGACAATGTGCAATAAACTGAAAAATTAATGAGCTGCATACTTTTGTAGTCCATCTAGGCATAGTATTTTTCAAACCTCCTCTCTGTTAAAAATCACAAACTTCCAACGCAGAGGTCAAAACAAGCCACTCCTGCAGCTCATCTATTACATGAAGAAAGGAGGTATCATAAAGAATCCTAGACCTTCTCTCTTTCTCTTCTGGGAGGAAGAAAAAAAAAAGGAAAGAAAAAACACAGAGTGGGCCATCAGAAAATCCATAAATACCACCAAGTCCACTCCTCTAATTTCTTCCAAAATAGATACAAATACACTGAAACCTGCAAGATGGATTTGGGTAAGATGTCTCCTGTCAGGTATCTCTCCTGTAAGTTTAATAGTGAGGACAGGACACAGCATGGCTATACTTGACTCATTTTAAAAACCACGCTGAATATACTGAAACACAGTTCTCTTCTAGCAGATCTAAAAGTTAGCCAACTTCAGTGTACATCGTTCCACAGAGGTGGAAATCAAAAGCACAGGAAGGCACAAGTCTGCTGCATTTTTCAAGTACCGAAAATGTACTCTGGTAGAAAGCAGAGAGTCAATGGTAGAGTTATGTCACATAAACCACAGTTTCCTGCAGATATACTACACCTTTCTGGTGTCATTAACCGTGTTGCCAGAAACAACTGCAGCACCTCTGTTTTCCATGCCTGCCCTACGATGTCTGTGACCTTAATTTCTGTGCTCCTCTATACACCCCCATGCACAAGAATGACAACCTCTGTGTTAAGAGATGTTTAAGCTATATAAAGGTTTCTTATCCACTTCCCTCACCACCTCCCACCATCCCAAGACACTGCATATAATTAAAAATAAATTAGGCTCAGATTGTGATCTGCTAATTCAGATGTAGCAGGATGTCTCTCTGCACATCATCTTTCCATTGCTCTGCATAAAAGTGGCCTGAGAGTGATGTTTTCTTACTATAGACCCTTAATATCCATCTCTGAGGAAGCTGTTCCTAACTTTTAAATTATATACCAGCAGCAGAATGGCACCAGGAAAATTCTGAGAAAGCAGTTTATCCACCTTTTTGTAACCCCTCACATGAGAAAATTAAGTGGTTTACATTTCACTGGTAAACAGAAGAATGGCTAACACTGTGGGCAGCTAGAGAAGCCACAGGCTGGCACTAAAAACCCCCTGCATTTCAAACAAATGAATCAGCAAATCAGCATACATATGGAGTCCTGAACCTCCTGTTCTCATGGCAAAACCTCTATCTCCCCCTGTTCTCATGGGAAAACATATCCCAATTATCCTGACCTGCCTCCTCCTTCCTGAAGCGTGATGTAGCCACCAACAATTCTGCAGCCCAAAAGGGAAACAGAAGATTAAGGCAAGGGTAGCAGGGTTATGTTTGTAGACACAGGCTAATAACCAGGACAAAAAGAATCTTACTTGTGAGCAGTAAATTGAGGTAGGGCTCTGGAGTGGTAGTGATGGAGGTAAGAGAGTGGATGGTTGTTGGATCCTCATGGAATGTAGCAACTGGACTTTCTCAACAGGCCAGGGACAGGGTGGTGGAAGGGCTGGGTAATGCCAGAAAAACAGGGCTGGTACCTTGAAGGGAATGGGCTAGGGCAGTGGCCTGGCTGAGGACTGAAGGCAAAACCAAGCTGTGAAAAAGAAGTGGTGGATAGTTACAGCATCTCCAGGTTCTCGCATCTCCAGCCCCAGACAAGCCCTCTTCCCACTCCAGTACTGGGAGCAGAATGAAGGTTTACAGGCCAGCCTTGACTTAGGTCATGCTGGCAGTCCACCCCTGCCCCTACCTCCTTTTTTCTCTTCCTCCCCAGCCACCTATGGGCTGGAGTCTGAAAAACTGTCCTCACATCACTTCCACCCTCTCCAGGCGCTGAGAACAGGAGCCTGCCAGCCCAGCACAGCACCGTGACTGCTACTTCACTTCAGAAACCCGAGATCATGCTGCAGAGAATGTTTTCTGAAAACTACCACCAGCTGCTTTAGTGCAAAGCTCCTCCATGCTTCAATGACCTCTTCTAACTCTTCAGAGAAAAACGCTGTCTGCTTGAGCGTTCCTTTGAGCCAGGGAGTGAGGGAGTAAGTGAACATGCTTGGTATTTAACCCAACTGAGAGTAACCGTGCCCTAAGCAATTCCAAGGTAAAAATCCATTTTCTTGTAAACAGACACCTCTCTTGAACTATTCACCAGCTTTTGGGCAAACATAGTTTTCACTTTTACGGTACAGGCGTCCTTGCTTCCCACCAAGAACTCACGTTGCACTCTGCAAGGTCCTACACAAATGACAAAAGAAACCATCCACAAGCAATACATCAATGCTACTAAACCATTTGGAGGTCAGAACCTGTATTTACCATCTATTTTTAAATTCCATGTACTTAATATGCCAATATACAAGCAAAACACAAAAATAAAATACTGGTTAGAATATCTGTTTACTAAAATCAAAGTCACCATGCACACAAGAATCAAACAAGATTATCTGCCAAAATTGGTGGGGTTAAAATGCTGCCTATAAAACAAGCAATAAATAGGCTGGAATTTTTATTTGGGATGATTACTTCTTTTCACAACATTATCTGTACTGTAAATGAAAGCCCTTTTCCCTTTACAATAAAAGAAAAATTAACAGCAACATTTATACTCTATTAACAATTCCTAACTTACAATTCAAGGTCCCTAGTACTTCTATGATTCTTTAATTATGGCTTCCTTAGCTATTCTTGTACAGCAGGTTATACACATTTACTCAACTTTTAATTATTTTTTGTTAAAACGAGATAATCTAGCATGACATCAGTTCTACCAATTTATAGGCAGCTATATTTTCATTTGATACAATTTTATCAGAATTACAAGTATCTATTAGGTATTCAGATATCTGAACAAAAGAACCCATTTGGTTTGGATGAAGAATGAGCACAAGGTTATTTTATACTTCAAACATTAATCACTTTTTCTTTTTGAGGGAAGGGAGTGGCAGATGATCTAAATACATGATAATCAAGGTACCAGATAGCAGTGAAACTAGTAATAAGTCTAATTGGCTGTGACAGGAAATGAGTGGCTGACTTAAAATTAAACTATGTTTTAGAAATACATGGCAGCAGGAGGAGATAGCATTGAGGATTCAAAAAGTAACTTGAACTCAGCAGCACTTTTAACATAGTACTTGGGTGAATACTTAATTTTTAACTTTACTGTGAACTAGTTCCCTAAACAGCTGAATTTCAAAAACTGACAGAAATTGTTGGTTTGGAGCCACTTCTGTTATCAAATCTATATTCTGTTACAAAAGACACAACTTGTGTTTCAATTAAACACCTCTGAATTTACAGTGATAAAAATGAGAAAACAGCATTTGAGGCAAAACCCTTCTCAAGTAAATGGAAGGCAGATTTAAGTGATTTTTATGGAAGAGAGCTAAGGATTTTAATTATAAATTATAAACTGTTTAATGTTAGCATAGGCATTAGAGAGGTACTAAGAAATGCTTCAAAAACTTTACTTTTAAAATACTGTTTTATTACTATGGTTATGATTATGTTTATTTTGATAGGAAGTTATTGTGAAAGTGGAGTATCATGCATGCAACTGCATCAATCAAATGACAATGATGTTGGCTTCAGCTCAGATTGCAGAGAGCACAACACCACTTAAATATTATTTGAGACTTCATTATTGAATCTGTCATTTTTATGTCCTAATTTTAGCATGCTCTCGCAGAGAATGTAAATGTTTTCTGAGGCCTCCTGAAAGAGGGTCAGACCAGCTGCAGCAGGAAGACACAAAGGGGTTCCTTAAGGACAAGTCCTTCCTCTTGCAGTGTGCTGACACAGCTCCCATCCACACTGGTGGAGGAGAGCAGACCCAGGAGTGTCACCCTGCTAATTCTGAACGTGTTTGCTTTGTGGGCTGATTACACCTCACACATGCCAGACGCATCTCACATGAAACCCAGGCAATGACTAGCTCTGGTGCAGTTGTAAGGCAAACAATCCATAGGAGAAATCCTTCCAAACACACATTTAGGGTTTAGGTGCCTCACCTAGAAACATCCTTCCAATATCTGCCCTTCTTCCAAAACTAGAAGCCTGTTGTTTCACAGGGCACTGGTGGCATGTACGGCACACTCAGGTTTCCCCTGCCTGTCAGGGGCACAGATCCTCCCTGACAAAGGGAGCACAAACAATGATTGAGTATATTCTCTTCCAGATACCCTTTCCAGCCCAAGGGATCACAAGACCAGGCTTTGCAGTATTTTCCTAATTTCCAAGAAATTTATTTCTATTGTACCCATCTTTAGTAAGATTCAATCAGTCATAATTATACTCTTACTCCCAGTTCTGGCTGAAGACTTTTCTTCCTCATAACATTACACTTCATATTGGAGAAAAAAACCCTAGAACTATATAAAATTGCATTTTTTTCACTATAACATATTTATGTTTCCATTCAGTCTTTTTGCTGCATAGGTGTAATGATCTGCTTTCACAGACAGCCATAACATCAGTGAAAGCTTCCATCCCTCCCTCCCCTTCCCTACCCACACCAACAGCTCAGTACCCCCAAAAACCTGAAATCCATAATAAACAAAATGCAGCCTGAAATCTCTACCATCTGTATTACCCCTTCACAGGTCCAATAAAAGTGGCCTGCTCCCTGTGCTGTTTGCTTTTAATACCAGAAGTAAACTAATCCCAGGCTTCATTTTTATTGGACTATTTGAAAGGAAAAGCTCCAAAGACTAAAATCAGAGCTATAATCATATAGTAACTATAATACAAGAAACCCAGCTGAGTTGTGGGAAACAAAAAAATTCTGAGCATTTTTTTCCTAGACTCCTTTCAGTGACATACAAGATTTATTTTCTGACTACTATGTAAGATGCAGCCATTTGTAGCTGAAAGCACAACACATTATGGAATGGAAGGGGGCAGATAATAGGTGATCATAAAAATCAAGTAAGTACAAATTAAAGTGAGAGAAATAAGAAAGGGTTACACTTGTTAGGTGTGTGACTTCAGCTTCAGTATCATCTATGTGCTCCTCCTTGACTGCACAAACTCAGTTCTCCCTTATCACAGTTCACATACATGCGTAGGAGCATGTGATAACACAGATGTCATTTAAAGGCAACAGCATAGCCTAGTTCATCAAATCAAACAGTAACCAAATTAAACACTAGGCCACACAAAGTGTCCATTGCAAAGTATAATAAAGGAGCTAAGAAGCTCTTGCTAGCAGAAAACATGACTTGTCAGTAACTTGAGTTCTGCAGATGTCTCTTGTGCATACTACACTATGGCAGAACAGCTATGTTGCAGTATTTAACCACAAAGGTTTTTTTAAATCCAGGCAGTTTAAATCCAGGCAGTACCTACAGCAGATGCACGTGCCCAGCAGTTCTTGCAGTAACAGCTCCCATTGGGAGAGGAAGAGAGCAGGATCAGGATGAAAGCTACAGGAGAAGGAAGACTTCTGACCAAGTGCTCAAGCACTTGTTAAATAAACTCTAATGATGATCAGTAGATTCACCTGAGCATGGGCCAACATCCATTTGTGCAGTCTTTGACTCAGTTATAGCTATAAACAGCTGTGAAGGTGCAGGGAAGTAAATCAGGAACAGTCACCTCTGTGTGGGAATGACTCAGGCTTTGGTAAAAGATGGCAGGTGAAACTGTTATGTGAAATAGCTGTGCTCTATTTCCACCAGGTGTGGACAGCTGGTAAAACACAGTTTTAAATCCAAGTCAGATTTTACACACTCAGATTTTACATCTCCACCTTCAGGTGGGGACTCAAAGCTGCTACAGGTAAGAATGGGGATGATCAGGATCTAACAGTTGTTGGCTCATCCAGGCTCCATGCAGGCAATAGGAAGGAGGAAATACAGATCCTGACTGCAATTCCCCCTCCTGCTGTGCAAGAGGCGGCCTGAGAGCCATGGGG
This sequence comes from Camarhynchus parvulus, assembly GCF_901933205.1. Lineage (NCBI taxonomy): Eukaryota > Metazoa > Chordata > Aves > Passeriformes > Thraupidae > Camarhynchus > Camarhynchus parvulus. The sequence continues at coordinate 106,005,723 of NC_044573.1, read as the reverse complement.
GGAGCACAGGGATAAGTTAGTGAGCAGACCTGCCTGCCTTGGCCAGATGGGAACATGAACAGCAGAGGGTCTCATTTGCTCTCATAGAACACATAAAGGACAAAAGGCATAAACAGATGAGCAGGTAAGAACTGTTCACTAACCAAAACCAACAAAGGTGTCAATGTGATGCTATGATCTCCTCTGGAAAAATGTTTCAGCAATTTTGGATAACACAATAAGTAGGTTTAATTAGATAGGCACAGTCTAAGAAAATATTCTGCGGTAGAGCTCTTGCAAAAAATAATAATGGATTAGTAAATGCTAACATACTGCAACTCTATTCACTATGGTGACAAATTTAACCTGATAAATCTGCTTTTTAGGTGTTTTGAAGGCTAAAAAAATACATTACTAATGTCTGTATCCACAAAGAAGTAGTGCATTAATTCCCAAAGCTGACAACCACCTTATACAGCAGGAAGAAGATGACAAAGCTTTGTACTACTTCTTCCAAGTCAGAGAACAGAATGATTCTCCAGGAGTGGCCATGAGGCTGCATGAAGAGCTGGCAGGCTGTGCAGCAATGTACCCACAGGCACTGTGACACAGCGCAGCTGGTCAGGAGACTGGACACCATGGCCATGAAGTGTATTTGGAATATGCTTCCACACCCTGGCAAAAAAGGAACCACAGACAAACAACCACCTCCTCCAAGAACAGTAAATACCACAGGCAACAGGACTGTGTAGGCTTGGCAAACACTCCACTCATGAGCAAAATGTGCTCATGGACAGAGACAGAGGAGAAAAAAACAAAACCAACCAAACAAAACAACACAAAACTTAGGACAGTGACTGATTTTTGAGACCAATCTGACATAATTTATCTCACTTTCCTAAACACTTCAATTCAACAGATCTTAAGAACAAACTAGCAAACCAGCTTTTTTTCTTTATAGCTCCATGGTACTTTTGCACGTCCAGACCACTTAGGTGTGACCACTGTTTCATGCAAATAGTTATTTTAAGACAGCAAGGAAATAATAAGATTATATTTATGATTAGTCACCTGTCAGGTTTCTGCAGTTCATATACACGTGGGATTTCTTATGGCTGTTCTGTAAACATGGGAATATTTTTCAGAGTATCCAGGTGCATAAACGCCTGTTATATAGACAGGCAAGATATTTTTGAGATAAGAAATTGAAAAAAAAATGTTTACAAGAAAACAGAAAGTCAAGACTACAAAAATTTAAAGCCTTGATTGTTGTGGTTTTTTACTGTTAACACATATTAACTTGTTAATCACACTCAGGTATTTCTAGAGAAATAAGTCCCTGAAGCTAACAACAAACACAGGAAAGTTAAAAGTGAGAGAGGGGCAGTGCTTGGCAGTTAGGACATTCAAATACATAGAGAAGAGACACCATAAAAATTGATGCAGAACTGGAAGATATATGATTTTCACAGACTCAAGACCTCAGGTTTCCCTCCTGTACTAAAATTAAGAATACCTGAAGATGCAAGAATTAGTCCCATATCAGTAAAATATTTCTATTTTCAATTCAGCTGTTTAGAAGAGAGTTAAGGAAGTAAAAATCATCAGTGTGATATCAAAGCCCAGCTTTAAGACTTGATATTTTTTCTCAAATGACATAACCTAATGTGAATGAGAAACTTTTTCAGAGAGTAAAAATGGCGATTGACTGCTTTCCCATCAATGCAGCTTCTAAAAACTAAAAATCTTGCTGTCCTGTCTTCCAAAGGGCACAGAAGAAAAACAGGCATCTAAAAACTTTTCCTTCTCATCAAAGAAAACATACTGTGAATGTACTCACAGATAGTTAATTCACAGGTGTCTCTCCTGGGAAATAACACCCTTATCCAATCCATTTCTCATTTCCTGATATGATAGACAATGAAGGCTTATCACATATAAAATCAAAGCCAGTAGCAAAGCCATTTGTTGTCTGGTGAAAAGGACACAGAACTGGCTATGTATGGTCAGTCAAATTAGCACATGGCCAGGAGAGTGACAGAGAGCTCTCGAGCAGTGCTCTCATAGGAACAGCCCAGCAAAGCCATGTGCAAGAACTGGGACAAATCCTAGGGTCCCGGATAGAAGTTGGAAAAAATAAAAACGAACTGAAGAATGAGAAAGGTCATTCTCAAAGGAAAGGGCATGGTCCCTGCTCAGAAAGTAGAAAGATGGACCAGCCCAAAGAGACTCCATCACAGCCATCTGGAGAAAATGGGTGTTACTTAGCCCATGAAATGACATAGCATTTCTCTTCAGTCACATGCTCCATGACTTGTGATTTTAAGATGCTTTTCCCTCTGTTGCTTTTAGTTCTATAAAAATTATACTTCTGTTTGAAGGTCATTTCTGGTCACTGATTAACACATCACTGCTCTTAAGGGAAAAAATGGCAGTTATGAGGCCAGTTGCACTTGCTGAGCAGGAACATCACAGGACCCTTTTACAAGAGACAGGATGACTCAGAGCCAGGGAGCAGCTGGGCCATGGATTCAGCCTGGGAGAGGCTGGACAGGTTACCAATGCAGCCTGCCCCAGTGCTTGCTAGCACATGATGCTTCCCTGTTTAGGGAGCAAAAATTTTCCTGAAGGGACAAGCTTTTAAGTGTTGTTAAAAGTTTCTGTAAATACAGAGCCCAGAGCCTGCCTGCTGAAGGTCTGGATTGCTTGCACTTCAAATGTCACTAGTTTATTTCAACACACAGAGTCCCTTTCCTTGCACTGGTGCCTTTGGTTTTCTGCCTTTGTGCCCCAGTAGGACATAAAGGCAGAAACACTGGTTTTGTTTATACAAAGATTCACACAGGGCTTGGTCTCAATTACAGTTAATGGTGTTTGATCAACTATCTGAGCCCTTAAATTCATAGAAAAAGGTATTTTCCTTGGCTGGTCAAAATGGCTCCATGCTTCAAAGCAGGATAAAACTGAGAGCAGCCAACAGGAGCTTCACTCACCAAATCTCATGGTGTAAACTATCACTGCTAGCTAGATGGCCATCAGTGGTGTTTCTCTGAAATCTGAAGAACTCTCACCCACCAGAATGCGTTATTGATGACCTGATATAGATGAAAATATTTGCTGCACCTGTTTTGTGTTTTTCTACATCAGACAGTAGCACTGCATCATTTCTGATACAGCCTACTGCCAAGTCTTGAACATCTTCTGACTCAATCATCTAAACATCAAGACTATTTTTAGCTTCCTTAACATGCTTCAACTTCAGGGCTTAACTGGAATTTCTAATAAAGAAATGGTAATATGCTTAATAATGTGCTTAGATTTGTAAGGGTTACTAACTGTACTTTATGCTGTAACAATCTGTACTCACAGCTGTATAGAATATTGTGGGCTTGTCCCTGATATTTTTCTGCTCCATTACAGTTAATATAAGAAGCTATCCATGCAAGGTTTTTGGCCAAAGATGACATTTTGGTTCTTAAAAACAAACCAACCAACCCATTGCAAATGAACTTATCATAAAATAAAAGCAGTTGGCTCTTTAAACAGCAGGCTGAATCTATAATATCAGACAAAATTCCATCAGTATGTGTAGACAAAGAGAGGGATATGGATATCTGTGTGTAGATACACACAGAATATCTTGTTTTCAGCAATTATTTCTGAAAAGCCAACACAACCAAAATTATATAAACTCATTAACGTAATTTTTAATTTAAACAATAGCCTTGTCAGGAAAAAGGAGACGATCCCTTCTGCTCTTTCCTGCTGGAAATGCAGATTCTTTCCTTCACCCACTGTACCAGGTTCGGCAATCATCTGAATCATCACCAATTTAGGTAACAATGTCCACACAAATGTAATAAAAAAAAAAAAAGGTGGGGTTGTGTGTGTTTGGTTCTTAAAACAAGTTTAGCTTGCTGAACTGCTTGATGCTGGAGCCTGGGCCAGCACAGAAAGAGCAAAGAAAGTAAGACTGCTCCTCCTGATGCAGTGAATTTAAATGTGCTAAACTATTCAAATCAGACCCTAAGAGTATCAGTTAAATTTAACTTTAAAAGAAAAATCAAGTTTAGTAATTAAAAGCAATTTAAAAATATTTTTTCTTTGTGGGATGTTTTACTTAGGTATTCACACACTGCAGTCAGAACTCACAGGGACACAGATGAACTCCTCATGGAAAATTTTGAATATGTCACAAAGCCCTTCTAGTAATAATGACAAAGACAAGTTCAGGACCTCTAAAAAAGAAATCAAAGTTTACTTTGCACTTCACTGGGAAGTAAGTTTGTCTGTATTAACATAATATACCGAATCTATACAATTAAGATCTGGTAAGCTTAGTAACTGATGAGCCAATCAAGATGCTAATTTTTTTCAACCCCTTTCATATCATCTTCACACTTCTATTGCCTCTAAAATCATGAATTAGTAAGTGCTAACATACTGAACCAGAAATGGCAAGTACTGTTGGATTAAGTCTGAGTAAATAGTTGAGCTTCTTAGCAGCTGGGAACTAATATAAAGCAGGAATGAAGAACATTTCTGAGAAAAGATCGAGTTTGTGGAGCAGTGGACCACAGGGCTTTAAAAATTATTGCCATGAGATCTCCCAAAAAGCAATTTAGTGACAAGAAAAGACATTCTACTTCAGTATAAGAACCCAGCCTACACAGCAGCTGACAAATAAAATGGTGCTGAGCACACTGTGCTGATTCCTCCTGCTCTGCAAAAGGTGTATTATCAGTAGCTCACACAGCATTTGGAAAATACATGCAAGAAAACACAAACTACCATCCTAAGTTCCACTCAGACTGTGGATGGGGCTAAAGTCAAGCACATTCTTCATTCACTGTATTATGAAGAAAAATTTCAACCTCCAGCAAGAAACAGTAAACCTGACAATCAAATATATACTCTCATTTTAGACTGTAACTGTGAGCTCATCTTCACTACTGTTAAATCAATTGTACTTAACTCAATTACAGTGAGGTAATTACATTAACATGAGTCAGTGCATCCACACATGGCATTTGCACGTGTGCTGAGTGAATTGCTGTTACCTCCCACATGGCACAAGTCCTTTGCTCAATCACATTAAACAGGACAGCTCAGGAGAGCTCAGGACACTTTTACCTGCAGTTCAAGCCACCACGCTGCTGTCAAATGCCTCTATCCCACCTGTGCAGGGGGAGACCTATTGCACAGCTGCCCTTAACCAGGTACAGATAACCTGGTGTGGATTTACCCACTGTAGCACCTTTCATCTTCTAAAATTTACTATGTCCTACTCCTTTTGGAAAGGGTACAAAAATACCCATCTTCGCAACCTGTTACTATTAACCTTAAAGGTGGTGAACATTAACAGTGATAAATAAATTTTTAACAAATCAAGGAACCTGTGTGAGTTACAGTGATGTTACCATTACCACAAACACTGTGATTCACTGGCTCCTGCCAACATCGGCTGGCAGCCACATGTGCACCCATCTCTGCAGTCTCAGGCTACATATGTGCCTCTAATTAACAGCTTGGGCATCTTTCCCTGGGTCTGAAGCAAGGTGGCACAACATAATTTAACATTCATCTGACAACATTCTTTCTTTCTCCACTTCTGCCCCATTCCCAAAAGTCAGTCACAGTCCCACAGTGGCTGTGCTCTGACAGCCCTCCGCCGTGTGCCAAATGCAGTAAAAGTTGCTGTGGGGAGGGCAAAAAACAGACACAGGGAATAATGTGCAGCCCCTCACATGATGGAGGATCACACTGCACCGCCTCAGCCTGCCCCTGACCCAGGGTTATTTATCACCAGATGCAGTCTCAAAGCCCACAGAGTGAGCAATACTGGTTTGTTAACTGGGAGTTTCTGTTACTGGTCAGGCAGGTGCTCACAGAAATTACATATAGCTGGCCCATGCTTTAATTTAAGCAAGAACCTGTACCCTGAGCACAGCTCAGCAGTGCCCCTTGCTCATCTCTGCATCCAGAGAGAAATCTCTGCACTACTTTTTAATATAACAAACAGTCAGTTGCCAAGAAACCAAATCCATAGTCAGACATGTAAAAATCAGACCCACAGGTACAGCAAAATAAAGTGATGCACCATGTCCTTTCTCTTAAAAGACTTGCCCAAAGCCACTGAACACAGTATTAAGGAGACTGTTATCAGATATTCACAGAACTTGTGAATGCCTCTCCTCACTGTGCACAGAGAGGAATGACTGATAAACATGGAAATGAAATACCAACTGCAGAACGCGTGCCCTGGTGTCCAGGTGTATGACAAGGTTAACAAATGGTGGTGTTCAAATCCTGTCAAAGGGAAGATGAAAATCAAACTCAAGGTGAGTATGACTTTGGAGACAAAGGACAGAAGGACAAGAGGAGTGAAAGTTTCTTGTGCTTGTCTCAAGAAGCACTTTCTAAAACACTTTTGAAGGGTTTAACCGTGTGCTCACTAGGCAGGAATAAGGACACTTTATCACAAAATTACAAGCACCTTCTGCTTACATTCTGTATTTGGACACAGTATTTTACAAAACATGGAACCTGGAATACTAATGCCAAGAAATAGGTTAAATATATTACAAGGTTCTAAATATGATTATTACAAAACACTAAGTTAAGGTCAACTTCTGAATAAAAAAGCATATTTATACACATCAGAGATGTCATATCTTAGAAATAAATAAAAGGCATTAATTTGCAAGGAGAAATTAATATTTAAATTGTGTCACATAGTTTTCAAAGGTTTATTTTGGGGAAACTTGTTTGCAATGAAAAAATATAAAAAAAATAATCCTTCTATTTAGTGCTTGTTTGTCTTTTTAGACTCAGAGCGCTTATTCTTATTTCTCTAGTTTTATTTTTTCTGAATTGTAATAACAAATCACAAGAGAAAAAACAGATCTTAACGAAATCTATTTAAGGATTTTTCACAAATAGCTGTGCTATCTTGCAAAATTACATGTCAAACAATCTATACAAAACTCAAGCCCCGTTTTAAGACTACTGCATTATTTTATAGAAAAAATCTGCAGACCTCTGGTTTCTTTTGCTGCCTTTGCAGACTCTTTCCTGACTTGTGTGCTCTTGCTTTAATCCAGCAGTAGTGCTTTCTGATCTTGCCAGTGTCCTGTGTGGCTACAAGCTCACACAGTGAGGTCAAGAGAGAGCACAACCAGAAAACTTGTGAAAAAGGAAAACAAAATGGAGGAGGGGCACCCGCAGGAGATGAAGCAAAGGCAGCAGAAATGCCTACAGTGTACAGCAGCATTTTTCTCAGCCCTCATGAAATAGCATGTCCTTATCACTACCTGAGAACTTTAAAAAACAAACAAAAAAAGATACTAAAGCAAAGCTCTTCCTTGGCCAACCTCCACAAATTTCCAGCAACAATTTGGAAATTATTTATTTATTGTGGGTTATATCCTATTTGTAAAGAAATCAAGAGTTTATTGTAAAATGCTGGCTCACAAATGCTAAGCTGATGGGACAGAAAATGAGTTTATACAGCTTCCTCTTGCAATTAGTGATTTATATATGTTTGCTCAGAAAGGGTAAACATTGTTTCATTTTGTTAAATAAAAGCTCTGTGCTGTGCAAATAACTTTAAACGGAAAATAAATTTACATTTCATAGCAGTTTTTCAAATATTACTTTCACAACTGATATTCCTTTTAAAAATATTTTCTCACACACAGCTTATTCTTCCTTACATTAAATTTTCCATTTGTTTGCAACATACCCTCTCCCAAGCCCTGGGGGAAAAAAATTGCTTACTTTTCATGTCAGTGCTGTAACTTATTATAACTATCTGAAATTTAAAAATCAATAATGATTCGAAGAACAACCTACAAATAAAGATAAATGGTATTTTGTTCGCTTAACTCACTCTTTGCTAGAATCATTTGCCAAATAATTTAATTTGTTACAATATGCCTAATATTGATATTCTCCTGATTCTTATCTGTGTACCAGAAACATCCATACCTACTTTGGTGACCCTTATATTAAGGCAATTTGTGATCAGCCTACACTGAACATGTAATATCAGTGCACAAGGCACAAAGATAATTGTCTATAAAGAAAATTACTTTAATCAACCATTAATCCACTCAATAAATCAAGGTTACTGAAAAGTCTAATGATCTTCTCAGTTACATGTTGCACTTGAACAGAATTTTTTTCGTTTATCAGTTTTTCTTTCTAAAATAAATAACTAGGTGCATTTATAAGAAAAGTAGCTACAAATTCAAACCATCTGAAGTTTTAGAGATGAAAGACAACCTCATTGTGAGGATCCTGATCAAATGCGATTACACAGAGATTTGCTACTGGACAGGCTCCATACATCAGTGGCAATCTCTCTCTGTAGAAGAGAAATATTTCCTAAAATGTCAGGACATACATTTTGCTCAATTAAAACCAGCTCCTACACTGCCCATCCCAGCTGCCTGAGGACGCTCACTTTGATAGAAATTATGTATGTATAAAACACGCACATACGACAGAGAATATATGTATATAAATAAAGGCTCCCTCAATTTATTTACATCTGTATTACCTTCCCACCAATCTCCTTGGGGACAGGGTGAACACTTACATACAGTAGGCAGAACTACTCTCTAGCCAGTCACAGCGGAGCTTGTGTCAATAAACAATCTCAAGACAACCATTCTTGCTTTTTATTAAATACAACATCCTTCTGACCTCATGTTGAATCAGCAAGAAGCAGAACTCAATGTTTTAATGTATCTACTAAGTTTGCCCACATTACATGCATGCAGCACCCAGCCTAAGTTCATTGTCCTGTACAGACAAAACTCAGTCCCACTTGCTCTCACACAAACTGGGGACCCCTCCTGCCACTTGTCACACAAGGGAGTCCTGCACAGAGCTCACTTCCAGACTTCACTCATCAGCAGCCAAATCCAATGAAGTCCAAGGGACTTCGTAAGTGTGGCACAGTGCTTGCAGCACTGGACTTACACCATGAATGACAAAACATGTGCATGAATGTGAGAAGTATTTCTTTAAGAACATCTTTTATGTCATTAAGGACAACTCAGAGGTTTATTTCAGTGAAAATATTTTTCAAATGTCCTTAAAAGAAAAATTTAAATTACTGCTACAGCTTGCTTTGAAGCAGTTTGCATAACAGGGGAGAAGCTGTTCATAGCTGAACCTTTGCTGAAGTAGCCACTGAGATCAGTTAATAAACATTACACTGAGTCTACTAAAAAAGTTCAAATCATGGAGACACTTCCAGGGAACCTAACATGATCCTCCTGTACTATTAAGGAAAAGCTGTGCCCGGTAAAGCAAACAGCCCTGTTACACCTGCTAGCTACACACCAGAGGGGCACTCACAAATTAAATGTTGCCAACAGGAAACTCACTCTATTTTTTTTTTAAGTTACAGAAACAAGACACACCCACTATTTGCAGGACTGGACTCTTAACATCTGTTTCTGAGGAAATGAATGCCAGACCAAGCCTGGCACTGGTACAATGTGCAGTCACAGCGAGCACACACCAACAGAGGTGGCAGCTCCGTGAGATACAGCTGTGCAAAGTCTCACTCTGCCATTTCTCTCCTAGGTAGCATGTTAAATCAATGAGACCAACAAGAAGTTTGGGGAATAAGACCTCCCATTTTATTTTGTCTCAGTCCCTCAATAATTGCACTCCACCTCTGCGCTGATACCGAATGGAATGGTGTGTCCTGCATTTCCTCAGGCTGCACGCCTCTACTGCTTTCCTCAAGTTAGCTCAATTTTTCATGCAGCAAAGCCAAAGCCCTATGAGTTTCATGATACAAATGAAACTCAAACACGGAAAATAAATTACTAGTTTGCAGTTTAAGGAGAAAAGTATTGTAACTCCTGCAGCTCCAGAGCAGGGGAATTGATATGGGAGTCTGGGTGGGAACGTGAGGCCAGGGTGGAGGAAGGAGTGGGAAGGATTGCCTCTTCTAGCAGAAGTCTACAGTTTTGTGGCTTAAGGCAGTAATGAAACTGCAGGGTCGTAACAAGCAAGGATTTCATCCAGGAGAAGGAAAAACAAAAAACCAAAACCCAAACCAAACAAGCAAGCACAAAAACGACAACAAAAAAAAGAAACTTAACCAAACCAAACAATTGCAAAAGTCTAGCATGGATCATATCTTCAGCAAACAGTTTTTTCTTCATTAATTATAGAATATATTAGATTAATAGAGATGCTTGCTTAATTTAAAAATAACCATGCAGAATAATTCAAGTGCTCACAGCAACAGCAATGAAAAGTTTAATGTCTATCAACCAAATGTAATTATGCCCTGGTGTATGGAATGACAATTACTGGGCTCTCCAAGATTTGAGATTTGTGAAAAGCATTTCTCCCATTTGGCATTGTAAAAGCAATATGTAACATTAACATTAAAAACAGACAAAGAATTTTACATAGAAAGGTTAAAATAAGTAGCTAACTTCATACAAAATGTCATTAAAATATTCCCATTATCTAATGTGTATATAAAAACCTGTACACTTTGTAAAACAACCCTATGTTTAGCTGAAAATATGTAAATATAAGGCACACATGGATTAATTTAAACTACAGAAAACCAACATACTTAGTACTGGAAATATTAAATATTTCTGCTTGAAAAACACTTTTAAAAAGCACGTGCCACCTATTTGAAGGCAGCAATAAAAGTAAAGCAGCCTATAATCCCTGCACTATTTTGAAACAACCAAAGCAACCTTAGGCTTGTCTGTAAAATGTCCTTTCATAACATATGCTTCTAAAAAAAATGGTTTGCAAGTAGAAAACATTATCAGAAAAAAACATGAGATTCCAACAAATGGGATTCTGATGGAGGAGGAAGGAGCAATTGACACAAATGCATCACAGTCAATGGCATTACACCAAACTCATCCCATAAGAGAGGCTGTCCCAGAGGGGTGAATCATTAAACACTGCTGACAGCCTGGAAGTACATTTTATATTTAGGAATGTAAAAAATACTGCATTTAATTATGCTGTTATAAACTACAGCCAGAAAACTTGTAAAAGCTTTGCACAACTCACCCACAGAGACCGAAAAACCAGCATAATGTGACCTGCGTTGGGAAAGATTGCTTGACTTTATTTCCATTAGAGCAAAACTGTTGTTGTGAAGAAATAGATATACTTCATCTATAGTACATTAAGTATGTATATGCACTACTTTTTGAGTTTTTTATAAAGAAAAAATTCTATAGACCATCAATTGGTTTTTTCAAAAAAAGTAATTTTAAGTAGTAAAGCTATAGTCATAACACAAGGAAAAAACATCCCACCAAGTCCATGTGGAACTTCACCCAAGGACAGACAAAAGCAGAAGACCATTTAGTTATAAAAGCTGCATATTTAAAGTCCTAATCTTGAAACCTTTATTTACATGAACAGGTCTTACTTTAAAGAACAAGTGTTTGCAAGATTGGAATCCAGCAATCATTAATCTTGTTGAAAGACTTTTTAGCATGAAGGACTTTGCTGTCCTTCCAAATAAACAAAAGCAGATAATTCTGCTGAATATTTTTCAAAAGTTCTGTCTTGTCACATTGCAGAACTCAGAAGTTAAAAAGAAATGTAAGATATGAGATAAAACATCACTGAGAAGTTCTAACAATTCAAGGAGAATAATTTGTTATTAAAATTTTATTCCTTTTCAAACAGTTCTGTAAATATGACTGCTTCAAGGTGGTGTGGTATTCAGTAGTATGATTTGTTTGATCATTAGGAGGGCAAGCCCGAGAGGCCACGGAAAATTGTGATGTGCCCAATTTTTTATCATCTTTGCTGAGTTGGTCAGAGCAGGGTGATGATAAAACCAAAGGTTGTGGGTTTGATCCCCACAGGGACCATTCACTGAAGAGCTGGACACCTGTGGCTCCCTTCTGACTCAGAATACTCTGTGATTCTGTGACTACCCAAGTTTAACTCCTCCTCCAAGCATCAATGAAGCAAACAAATGGCTCCTGAAAGGGAAGCTGCCTTTCTTTTCAAAGTTGTTATTGATGTCACCCTGCTGCCATCTTCATGTGTGGCAGCTCCTGAGGGCCAGGCAGAGAAGTGCAGGGTCCAGGGCTCAGTGACCCCCAGCTCGGCTTCTTCCACACCCCAGTATGGACAATGCTGCCACAAATGGAGGTAAAGCTCCAGGGAAAAGTGGTGGCAAAGCTCCAGGGGAGCGTTTGCTGCACAGAGCTTTTATTCGCACTGCCTGTGTATCAGTGTGCCCTGTGGCTGATGGAGGACTGGCCACGGCGGATGGAATACCCATCCCTGATCAGAGATCAGGGGCACTGACCTCTTCTCTCTGGCAATCAGGGACAGGACCTGATGGAATGGCCTGAAGTTGTGCCAGGGGAGGTTTAGGTTGGATATTGGAAAAAGTTTCTTCCCCCAGAGGATGGCTGGGCACTGGAACAGGCTCCCCATGGAAGTGGTCACAGCACCAGCCTGACAGAGCTCAAGAAGTGTTTGAACAAGGCTCTTGGGCACACGGCGTGACTCTTGGGGATGTCCTGTGCAAGGCTAAAAGTTGACTCAATCCTTGTGGATCCCTTCCAACTCAGACTATTCTGTGATGCTGGTCCTTCAGCACGGGGAGCTGTGACTGTCCCTGCTTGCCCCATGCCAGCACCCCAGCGGAGGGCATGGCTGTGTGTCACTGCGGGGAGATGGGCACACACTGCACTGTGTGTCACTGCAGGGAGATGGGCACACACTGCACTGTGTGTCACTGCAGGGAGATGGGCACGCTGCACTAAACCCATGAGTTCCAGCAGTGCTGCCCTTCAGACAGTTTTAATCTATCATTATTTTGATCCTCAAAGATATTAATCAGCATTTCCAGTTCTGCACCGTGTGCCAAATCAGCTTTTTTTTAATGTATTTTTTTAAAATAAAACAAACAACTCGAACATTTAAACCGTATTTAGAGAGTAATAAAATCTTTGAATCTCTCATATCAATCACTTCCTTGGACCACAGTCAGCTGCCCGGGGAGGACCGGGTTATAAATGGCCCGAGGAAGCGATAGGCAATGAATAGCCCTGACCCTCGCTTGCCCGCTTCACTCGGGGCTTGCAACCTGAGCCGGGAGGGGGCAAATTCCTGCGGCTCCCGCTGCAGCCGGGCCGGGCAGGGGAGCCGAGGGCGCCGCAAGGGAGGCCCCGGCCCCTCCTCGGCGCCGCCGCGGCACCCGCGCCCCGAACACCCCCTGCCCACCCGAACCCAGCACCCCCTGCCCACCCGAACCCAGCTCCATCCCGCCCACCCGAACCCAGCACCCCCTGCCCACCCGACCCCAGCTCCATCCCGCCCATCCGAACCCAGCACCCCCTGCCCACCCGACCCCAGCTCCATCCTGCCCATCCGAACCCAGCACCCACTGCCCACCCGAACCCAGCATCCCCTGCCCTCCCGAACCCAGCTCCATCCTGCCCACCCGAACCCAGCACCCCTGCCCACCCGAACCCAGCTCCATCCTGCCCACCCGAACCCAGCACCACCTGCCCACCCGAACCCGGCACCACCTGCCCACCCGAACCCAGCTCCATCCTGCGGTGCCTCCATCCCCGGGGCAGCCGGAGCGGCTCCTGCAGCAGGAACAACCTGCCCTGCCCGCGGCATTCCCGGCTGACCGCGCCATTAACGCAGCACCCACGCCGCAGCAAAAGCAGAGCGGAGGCTTGCCGCCCCCCGCGCCCACTGCAGAGCAGCAGAGAAGTCAGCAGCTGACTGGCAAATCTTGCCAGCGAGCAGAAAAAATAAGGCCCAGAATTTTTTCCTTTGGCCCCTTCCAGATCTGCACCGAGCCAGAAGGAAACTGGCGAGTGTAAAACCCGCGGTTAAAGTCTGCATCACTCTGCCATTCCTCCGCCCGGCAGAATCCAAACTGACCTACATTGTTAAACCTGTTTCCTGAAACACGCAGGAATGCTGTACAAGATGAAAACAACGCTTGTATGCAGATATCTCAGGGATTTTGTATTTCCTGTATTAGCATCTATTCATAATGAATATTTCATTGTGGGTTTTTTGCATAATTTCTAAATTAATTTTTCTGATTTGATTCCTTAATGCTTGAATGTAGCTTTTTAATATAAAATTTTAATAGCAACATTTCTACCAGAAAGCTTTTGATAAAATTTGTCAAATTAATGAAAACTTCACATTTCAAAATCTTAACAGCTGCTTTTGACACACCAGTATTTTGTTTAGTAAATGTGTAAAAATTATGTTACAATAATGTAATCAGTATTTTTCAACAAACCAATTATTAAAGGAAGAAAGGATTAATGTCTTTCTTCTGTATTTAGCATGTCCCTTATTGTTTGATGATTTACTTGCATACAGATTTAATAAAAGGAAGCAATTTGCTATTGACTTAGTTACATCGCTGGAATTAAACAGTAACAAATAAAACCTTGTACTAAATTTTCTACATGTTCACTTATGTGGAGAAAATTGTAGAGCAGTACACATTTTCATCTGCTAAGTCCTCTTTCAGACCTGAAATGCCAGGAATTTCAAACTTGTCCACAAAGTGGCACAGCTACACTTAAAATAATGAAGATCCTGCTGAATGTGCTGCAAGAAACTCAGATGAACATTTGTGTATGGTAAGTTCATACAAATAGTACTGTTACATAATTAGTTTTGGGGGCATTTTAAAGATTACAAAGCTGCCACAAAGATAGTAAAAAACAAGTCCAGTGAATGATAGCTTATACACACAAAACCCCCTTTCATTTATTTAATCAAGCTTCTCTGGTTTAAGTATCTAAGCTCCCAAATGAAACTATCAGATAAAAAATCCTTGAGACAAACTGCATATGCACTGAAACTCCTTGACAACTATTTCACTGACTTCACATGGCTCAACATTTCATCTCTTAGTAACATTTGGTCCTTGAAATGTAGATAAAACATACTGTACTTTCAAAATGCACATCAGATGGAGGGAGAAAACAGAAACTAAGCTAAGGTTTAGCAGTTTTTAAGAATTTAACAAATAGATTATATTTATAACCCTGAAACCAGAAATGCTGCACCAAAATCAACCATGTTATGCCATTAGCTCACTCAAGAGAATATAATACACTATAGGTGCATTTCATGACACCTATTGTGGTCAGTGCTGGTTTAGATCCCTTGTAATGGACATTCACATAAAAAGAAATCAAATTATAACTATAAAAACATTTTAATGCTTTATATATAATTTTTTAAAATATACTGATTCCCATTAAAAAGGTATTAATATATCTTAGATCCTAGATATTAGTAGATCACAGAAAATCTTAAACATTGATTATACTAATAATGGCCACTAAATATAATTCATCTTCTGCCAAATGCTCCAACTGTAGCTGCTTCAGCAGTCTAATCTTAGTCCATTTACAGCTGTCACCAGTTAAAGAATGATCATCCAAAGAAGTACCATGTGAAGATTAACAATAAACCCACACAAGCATGGAACAGGCTATCATTTCCCAATAAACTACTTATCATTATTCTCAGTAAAAAAGAAACTATACTGCAAGAATAAATTAATCTGCCATTTGAAGAAAATATGTAATTGCTCAATTAAAATCAATTAATGAGAATTAATGTGAAAATTCTTCAGGGAATCTGGATCGACCAATTATGTTATCAAACATAAAAAGATGTTGCTCAAAGCAGACTGCAGATTAATTTAAAAAGCATCCATGTTCTTGAAAAATGTAGTTACTAAATGTAAATACATATAAAATGGAATATGCATTTTTATTGTTTATAGAAGTCTTTAATAATTTCTACTGAAGACAATGTAGGTACAGATCAAATTTAAATGAACCTTCCCAATCAGTTGAATTTATATAATTTTAAACATTTTCAAATCAAATGGATTGTATTTTGGAATATTGTAAACTTATTTTTTTTAATTCTTGAGGAAGAGAAGGCATTGCTAAGAGGAGAATCTGATAACCTACTTTCATAGTGTAGATAATAGACTACAGTCCAGGATAATTAAGCACTCCTTAGTGAAAGATGTGGTAATTATGGCTCCATTTAGTGTTTGCAAAAGCAGGAACCAACCCTAACAAAATCCTATTCCTGCAAGTCTAAGCAAAAATTTGATCTTCAGATAAAATTATCTGTCTTTTATCTACTATATTTCTGCCTAAAAATCTTGAATATCGTTTTCATCTTAACAATGCACCTTTAAAATCTTTTGCCCTCTTATCCTCTACAGTTCAATCCCACAGTCCTCTCTTTGTGACTAGTGCTGTGAAGTCAGTGGTGACATGTAAAGTTCTCTACAGTATCAGAAATAAAGAGTTTCTTGGTTTATTAATGCATCTGCTTCACATCCAAAATAAATTATTTCAGTAGAAATTATTCAGGAGAAATTATTTCATTTTTTTTTCCCCAGGTTGCAGTAGTTTCTAAGCCAGAATCACACACAACAAACAGGATGCCCTTAGATCAGCCTGCACGCCAGACCCACCCAGACCCCTACACAAGAAACCACACATTCCTTACAGGGTTCACTTCCACCCTACATTTCCCACCCAATAAAAAAGTTTCTGCAAAACATGCTACATGAAAACACTGAACAAATGTGATTTTGACTCATGTAAAACAGCTATTACAAATGTAACGTGCTGTCTTTAATTAACACACACATAGGCACACAAACCTCCAAAACCAAACCACAAAGCAGGCAAACAAAGCAGATGTGGCACAGCCAAAGGAGAATGTATTCACTGCAGTGGAGACCCGTTGAGGACTGTGGTGAAATGGAAACTTTTTGACTAACTGCATTTACAAATATTTGTGGATTATACAATGCCTCCAAATCCATGAACTGTCCACCTGCTCCTGTCTGAGCAGAAGGTTCAGCTACTTCCTCCTCCCCACCAGGCACTGCTCTCCCTTGTCTGAGTAGTATCTCTGCATCCTTAACCCCAGGGCCTGGAAGAAGACAGATCCTAAAGGATCCAGCCAGCAGCACTCCCATCCTCCCCCTCATTAACACAGATATGCAATATTGCAAGTTACCAGGTTTTCAAAAAAATTTCCCAATAGCTACTGCATCCCATCATCAGCCCTGCCAGAAATCAGAGGCCGGGCATGGGGCTCACAAACTGTTCAACACCCCAAAGGCACCTTCACTGCAAGGGTGAACTGCACTCACCTCCAACAGAACCTGCCTGTGCCCACTCTGAGGGTTCTTTCCCACACTGGGAGGAGTATTTCACATACTTCTCCCACTTTCTCCTACTGTGAGGAACTTATTTGGGACTGAGCAATTTTTCAACAGGAAGATGTAAAAAAACCCCACATTATCAGCCTGATATACCTTACCATCAGAGCAGACTGGTAGATGTGTGGCCAGGTGAATTTAGGTAAGACATTAAATATTACACATTCACAGTAGGAAAGAAGTAGCATACTGTGAAAAGCATATACAAATTCCATACATAACATAGTATGTATGCATGAACTTGACAAGTTGTATCACTTTTAGTCAACTTTTAATTATGCAACAGTAACCCAAATCCTGTTTACGACCCTACACTTTAGGCTCTGTACAGGAACAGCTCAGATCATTTTTGAGCACAAAATGCACACTTACAGCCTTGTGAAAACAAAAGCCTGTGAACCACAGAGTTTCAGTAAAAACATTCATGTAAGAGTCTTAACATGCACTTCTAAGTTTCACAGGTCAGTAGGACCTGTATTCACAAGAGAATACTGAGCAGAATTGGGCCCATCAGGTCTGTAATCAACAAGAAGGGAAGGGATGACATAATTTCATTGCATTAAGGAAGAGGTTTTGTTCACTATTGGAACAATTCTCAAATTTCCATTCACTTGATGTACTTACTATTGTGTTTAATATCTGGGGAAGAAGGCAGCAAACAAGTTTGTGAATAATTCTTGGATCTTATTCCACTTTAATGTTAAAAATGACTGATTCTCAGGATGTATAATCTGCATGTCTTAGACGAGGTAATTAAACTGGGTGAGATAATATATATTTTAAATACAGGATGCAGTTTGGGGTCTAATCCAACATCTAGAGAAATCAGCTTGGGTCTATTAGGTATGTTTGATACTACTACTTTTATATATTTCTAGTATTTCCAGTACAATGAGTCTAAGAATATTCACAAATTATTACACTTGGTCAGCAGAGGCTTTTTAAACCACCTTATTTCCCCTAAGATTGTACTATTACAAATGGCTCATAAAACTAACCAAGGTTTTGATTACCACCTTGCAAAACACAGCTGTAAAATGAAATATTTTTAAATTATAGTCCATGTGCACAATTTAGGGATTTCAAAGACACCTGTACTGTGAAAAAACGACGAAATTATGCTTATTCTGGTCTTGTTTAGGAACACAATGGCTATCACTCTCAGTCTCAGACCAGGGTTTATTTCGGTCCATGTATTTATATGACCACAAACAGAGAGTTGTAGCACAAATGTTAAAGTAGCTTCACGTGGCACTATAATAAAAACAATCAAGAAATTCTCTCAGCACTGCATACCTATAAATTAGCATGGCTAATTAAAAGAAGACCTCTCTAGGAACAATTATCTTTGATGGGAAAGCCACTATCAGCTAAATTGATGAGAATTACACATTTATGAATGTAATAACAACATTAGCATTTTCTGAGAGTGCACAAGATCTGTAATAGTCATGAAATATTACTTTGATTTTGTAGATAAATTCATACACTCCAAATATTGATTACAAATACCTTTACTCAGATTTTACATGTTAAACAATTTTAACCAGTGAAAATATAACTTATGATGCTAATAAATTATTTCAAGCTTTTCAGCATTCTTCCTTCCAAAAAATGCAATTCTAGCACCAGATCAGAATTTTGGAATAGAAACTGTGTGATTTTCTTGGCTCCAGCACTGATAATAGAATAAGAATATTCTACAAACTCAGACAAATAATCTCAAATGCTTTGATGTATTTAATTTTCAAAGTTGAAATTCCATAAATATTGAACAATTAAGGAGCTGTACTTTACAGATTATCAATCAATTTCAGTAAGACCTCACCTATCTGCTAAAAAGATCTATCCAAATTATTATGTACATGTCCTGTAAATATGCTTATTTCAGTTCTGTAGAAGAAAAAGCCCCCATATTATTTATATGTATCAAAATTTCCCTGATTTTTTGTCTGCCTTATAAATAGTGCCTTTTAAAAACTGCAATCAGTATATTTCAGTGCCACCGCTGAACTGTAATCACTAAACAAGAGAAAGAGAAGCTGGAAGACTGAAGTGTGACACAGATTCCTGAAACATTTCACTTCCAAAGAGAGCTCAGATGCTTGTTCTCTCTTGCCTATACCCTCAAATGCCCTTTTCCTTGAAAAGTCATTATCACTTTCGTTGTCTCTCCATCCCCAGCTGAAGGTGGCAACACAAGAATTCTGCTATTTTGCACCAGGAGACTGCAGTTCCATTCACCACATTCCTGTGACAGCAGCTTCCAGCTCTTTCCTCCAATACCTCCACCTCACCCTGGCTCCTGCTTGACTGCGCCCTTGGCCACCCTCCCATGGTGCCAACATGGCACCCTTATTTGTGGGGCTCATGGGGATTCTCTGCTATGAAAAATGATTCAAAAATCAGATACAAACCCGAACAGTTCCCCAGATGAGTTTGCAGTGCAGCCCCGCAAGCACTTATCCTAGTCCAACATGAAGAGTGATGCAAAAGCTCTTGAAACTTACTGAGGCAGTGGCACTGCTGCCAAATGTAAAAGTAATCTCCATAGGATTCCCACTGAGAAGGGCGGCTGTAGGAGTTTAAACCTCCACCTATTCACCCCACACTGCTACAGCAAAGCCTTGTTCAGCTGCTTGCAGAGCAGCTGCTGAACCTGCTGCATGATACAGCTTTGCATGTTCAGAAAAAAATCAAATTCAGTGCCAGTTTTCCATAATACAGCAGGCTGTGACGCTTGCAGCAAGGTCCACAGCTGCTCCACAAGCAGCCAAGCCATCTCTGGACTGAGATCTGGAATTCCCTTTAGCCATATCTCAAGCAGTTAACCGCCCCCCCCCCCGCCTCCATTTTAAGTCAGAACCAGCCAGACTAACCTGAGGAAAAGCATGGACACCAGTTTCTTCAACTGAATAGGCTTAAGCAATTTAGATGCACTTCCCCACCTTCCATGCACAAGTGTTCAGTGATACTCTACTGATGTAAAAGCAATTTAAGAATTCACTGCTTTCACTGGTGATATCCATCAGGCAAAAGCCAGTTCAAATCTGTCCTGAAGAACTGTCCTTTAAAAAGAGCCAAGCACCACACAATACCTCTCTAACATTCCTGGTTATTTTCAGTTGATTTTTAAAAAGGCAAAAAAGCACTCCTACATACAGGGAATTAAAAATTTAAACAGTACGTCCTTGTTTATTTGTGTTGGTTTTAAAAAGCATCATAAATGGTCTTTACCATCTAGTTTTTAGTTCCTAGGATCATTCTTAAACGATACTTTCACAGTCACTTTTATATACCTTTGTAGAAACTGGTGGGCCTGATTTTGCTTCTGTTGATAATTAGTGGGGGAATCTGGCAGGCCTTTACTGCAATGGGTTACTTAAGGAAGATGAATCAAACAATATGTACATGGGAGTATACTTTGCGAAACAAAACTCTGGATGGTTCTAAATGTACTTACTACCTTGGTAATGTAGCTGCAAACCAGAACAAGCAACAATAACAACATTTTTCCCAATCTGACAATTCATTTCCTTTTAGCTTTGGTTCATACATCTGCTTTGATATCTTATGTTTGTGCCCCAGACAAAATATCCTCTTCCTTCCACTATCCCAACCCCTGTGCACAACTTCCTCAGTCTTGGAGAAAAGGAGGATAGCCTGCTCTGGAAAGGGTGCATTTACTGCTCTGCCAAAGAGGGAAATACCTCTTAAAACAAAGTTATCCCACTGAAACCCTCTGCCTTTGGGCCACTTGTGATTTCTACTTGTCAACACACAAGGTTTAAAACTCTTCAGCCAAATCTGATCTGATTCAATACCACTTGGGTTTAAGGTGCTGCCATTCACTTAAACACTAATAACAGTTTACTAATAACACTTTACTACAGTGTTTGGGTTAGATGTAAATAGATGAAATATGGAAGATTAAGAAGATGGCGGGTCCATAACTCAACTAACCAAATTACAAGTTTCTTCAGACAACCATCTTAAATCATCAAGTTGTCAGGGAAGTATTTTGCCATCTATGTGTCCATACACTATGCTAACTCATACAATAATTAGTAGCCAAAACAAATTTTTCAAAATTAAAAAAAATAAAAATCCCAAACTGCTGCAGCACTCCACAGCACAATCAGTGGTCCCCATAATTTCTCTGCATGCTGCAGCCCAGCTGGTGAGTGCCAAAGCTTGGCTCCGGGTCTCTGGCAGCTCCATCCCATTCGGACACTACACCCGTGGCTGATCCCTGCCGGATCTTCCCCACACATGCTCACTGCAGACACACTTCCTTCCTCAGCCTCCCTGCCTAAATCCTGCTAGCCACTTTTGTTTTGATTAGGACTGGGCTTGCCTGGTCCCCAGCAGAAGTCAAAGATGAAAAGTCTGTAACAGCACATTCTACCTGGGGACTTCTATACTCCAAACAAGCACACCTACGTCATATTAGACATAAGGAGCAATGAAATACTGATCCCACTTGCTTGCCCAGGACCTCCAGTTATCCTGAGCAATTAAGTAGTTTTTAAAAGCTCCCAATAAAACAAAAATGAAAAAGGTATGCTAGATGAAAGAATGAATGCATCCTTGAAAAAGCACAGGACCATGTGTGCTCACAATATAAGAAAGTCAGCATTGAGTGTATAATGTCATGCCCTACCCTGTCATAGAAAAAGTATTTCAGCTGTGCCTAAAAAATAGGAATTCAAGGAACACGAATCTGATTAATTATTGAAAAAAATAGTTGGTCACATTAAAGGAAAAGACTGTTCAGATGCTGCTTGTATGTCTCATTTTCCATTTATTCTTCTGTTAACAGTCAAAATAGTCACAATAATTTTTCCTCCTTCTTTTGTTACAGGTACTTGAAACAGTAAGAGCCATCTTTATAATACACAAATGATAGTACAGTTTAAAAGGACTCAATGCAAGAAAAAAAGGGTGTTTTCCTTTTTAATCAAATTTTGTTGTAACAGTAAGAGAGTTCAGATGAAAGTGAAAAATTTCAAGCCAACTATGTTCCTTTTAATGAGAAGACAAAATACACCAGCTCCTACATGCTGCTCCTCCCTTCCTTCCTCTCCCCATCTCATAAAAGAGGATCCCAAAGAATGATTGTGTTTAAGGTCCCAGTTCAGAAATATTGTATCAATCCCTTATTGTGGTAAGAATTTTGGACTACAGAGCCAGGTCCCAACAAACTCCATCTAAACTGAACAATCCATTCCATCCTGAAAAAACACATTATTGAGAAACAGACATAAATTCTTAACCCTCAATACTCACAACCATGCATTTAATTGCATCTGTTTACATTCAGCACCCTACAGTTCATGATCATCTTTAACATCTGTGCTCCACACTAAGCAAAGGAAAAAAGACTTGTTTCTAACTTAGTCTGTACCAAGTGTGTGTGAAAAAGAATATACAGCATTTTTGCCTTACCGCCAGCATCCAAAAGAAGTAGTATATATTTGTCTAATTTTGAATGTGCAAAAAAAAAGTAACAAACATCATCCTTTTCTGATTCTATGAGAACTTCAGCTCTTCTGAGTTCTTTGCACTGAAGACCTTTATTCATGTGCACCACAAAAGGTTTCCCTCACTTCACCTCTCCAGTCTGCTTTACCCTTTGATAAATAGATCTTCTAAAATTTAGTAAGAGCCACTCACACATAACTAGGTCCAGAATTCACATCACAAAAGAGAAACAAGCTGTATTATTCATTCCATGGTAACTTATAAAGAGAACATATGACAATATTGAGCCAAATTCAGTAAGGTGCACAGTCCTTGGATTTAAAAGGGTTACAAAGAATTATCATTGCTACTCTTAAATTTTTTTTCAGAAGAAACAGAGTTGATTTGGCACATTGCTGCACTGAGCATGGGTTCTGTTCAAAAAATCAAATTGTTTTTAGGGCTCATAATTTTTATATGACCCTGAATGACTCAAACACAAGACTTAAAGATATAAGCTGTATCAGAATAGAGCTAAAAAGGAAAAGACTGGACGTGTGTAAGTGTACCAAATTACACTGTAGACACACAGATGCACATATATAATGGCTGACGTGTTTCTACCTTAAATAATGCATCCAGCTCTAGGTACTTCATTACCAGAAGGGTAACAACAGTCTGATAGTAGTTCAGAGGAGATCAATTGAAATTATTAACACTAAAGGAAGAACTTAAAAGGCAGGGTTAAAAACTCAATACTGCAGCTGTTTCATGAATAGGACTTTCACTGGGTGAAGGGAAAGAGAAGTCCAAACAAAAGCATGGTCCTCTAAAAATATATCAATATATACAATTAGCAAAGCACCGACTTTAGAAAAATGTGACTATAATCCACACATAGCTAAGGGGGAACTCCAAGAAGAAAGCAAAATTATTTATTGCAAGCTCAAAAGTCTAGGTATAATGAGCTTAAACTATTACAGGAATTTTGACTTGACACACTGTAAGTTTTTGCTTATAGCAAGATCTCAGAAACTGGGCATAGCCTCACCAAAAAAGGGTAAGATAAGAAAGTAAAAATACTGTTGTTGGGTTCAAGGTAGCTTTGACAGGACTTAGACTAAGTAAACTAGAAGCTTCTCTCCTTTGCTCACACTGCTTAATTCTATAAAATTATACTATTAGCTACAAACACTGCAGAAAGAGTGAATGAATGCATGCAACACTACCTGCATACACTTAAGTGATGAAGTGTTTTCAAAGCAGTTTTGAACAGTAGTGTTTTGTCTCAACAGATTAATAAAGTAACATCTTTGCCTTGAAAAGGACCCTTCACGTGACAAATTTTTTTCAAATTAAAGAAACTAATAGGAATAGGGTCCAAGCACTGCTCAGGCAGTTGTACAAGCAGGAGCGTTAAATAACATTACAGAATTAAACACATTTTTATGCTCCGGATGCTACTGTTAGAACTGGTGAGCTAGTTAGCTAACAAAGCATTCTATGTAGCAATATCAATCATCTAAAATGTACTCTGAAATACAACAGATAGTAGTTATCTCTGTTACATTACACAGAAAACTGATGGAAAGAAGATTCATGTCACCGTGAAGTTTATATATATACACCTTAGATTTCATCAGAATGAAAATGCTGAGAAACATACTTTGCTGCAAGAGCAATTCATTGCAAAATACTAATAATAACTTCACTCAGTAAGACATATCTCTAAGTAAACTCAAAATGACAGAGGCACACAGTTAACAGGCAATGAAACATGGTATTTTTCACTGCATTTTACACTGTGATTGTCTTAGAAACCCAAGGGTATGGATAAGTTGTAGATTATTAAACTGTAATAAACAAACTTGTCTAACATTTCCTTCTCTTCCCTTCTTTTAGGGAACACAACTCAATAGAGACCTTCAAATTCACTACTACTTTATTATTTTCTATGACTACTTTCCATTATGAAACTGAAAACCTTGTCTAGTATTACTTAAATGTATCAGGTTATCACACAGTTCAATACTTCTCTATTTCCATAGCTCTAAGAATATCTTTGTTTCCAAATGTGTTTTTTATTAACAGCACTGCTATGTTTTAAATATTTGTCTTCTACTATTCAAGAAGCAAAAAATTTACATACATTAACACAAAATTACATTAAGAAAGAGGGAGTTTTATCTTTAAAGTAAATTTATAGAACTGTAAAGAGCAACTTCGTGACTTAAGATACAAAGAAGGGAAGAAAAGGGGAAAAGGAGGAAGACTGCTCCTTCTTTGATAAGTGTTTCATTCATTCAGTTCTAAAGAGAAAAAGCAGCAGCGAAGAGGGGGCAGCCATATGCCAGTGCAAAGCAGGACGTGTAGGAATTTAGTGAGTTCACTACTGGATTCTACGCTTTGTACATAATTTCGAATGCAAGCAGCTGTACTGGAGTGCAGACCCTTAGGTGCAAGGGCACGTGTGTGTAAGGCACCGAGACAGAAATCCACTCCACCCTGCACTGCAGGGCAACAGGCCACAGCAGCACTTTCTGCAGAAGTTTCAGCCACCTTTTTACTAATCTAATCAAAGGTGTGTGATTTGAAAAAGCCTGATAAAGTTACTGCAGAATAAAGCCGGGCCACCAAAAGCACAATTAAAAGGGAGTCACTCTATAACCATGGAACAGCCCCTTCACCGTCATTGCAAACGTCATAGCAAACGGACAGCCACGTAAAAAGTGTAAAAAGATGCCTTTTGCCTCCCTAACATGGCCCTAGCCAACCCCAAAATGGTCTCTTTACCTGAGAGCTCTCTTCTCTTCCCTGATCACAGAGGAGATGGGTGAAATTCAAAATAGCATTGTTGCAACTGGAGACTTACAGAAGGACCAGGGAAGGTCTTCTTCACAAACCACAGTACAGGTCTCAAAAAAAGTTCCCTTATTATTTCATACCTATTTTGCATCTGTAACTCGTTTAACATGAAGGCATTCATACCAGTTTCCACATTCAAAACACAAAACCAACCATGCTACTTAAAATTAAAACCATGGACCATACACCCCTTGTCTCCCCAAAAGCCTTATAGAGACACTGCTTTTGGTCTGCATACTTAATAATTACTCTTTTTTTTATTCCCTAGAAAGGATTAATTAAAAATCAACCAACCAAACCACATACACGCTTCAGAGTATCACCACAGGGACACTCTCAGGTCTGAATTACTGCAAAATAACACTATCATTATGTCTTAATTTCACTAACTAATCTCAGATGAGCTTTTAAAAAGTAATTCGAGGTTTACAAGTAAACCGTTTAAAACTGTACTCAAATGTTATCTGAATGAAACCCGACATTTATTTATCCTTTTCCCAGCTTAATTTTAAACAGTTTCCAAGGAAAGGCATATCTGCTCCTGATCAGTCCGGTGACAAATGATAAACCTTGTTAAAAAGTGTGACATTTGAAAATAAATAAAAACCACAGGAGACTTTTCCAACCAAGGAGGAAGATACGAAGAAACATTATACCCTTGCACAAATCACCAGCCAGAGACTAAGCACAATCTAACGACCTTATTTACTCAAATTGTACACTGCCAACAAAACCACTACCTAAGGCAACTCTTTAACTACAGATGTACTTAAATACCTAGAAAAAATAGGTTACTTCTCTTCACATAAAACCGGAGTCCCACTGAGCTCAACCAAATGTGGCAGGCTGAGATGGAAGACAAAAACGGGTCTTACTTGGTGTACAAAGACATCAACTGGAGACTCCAAGGGGCTTCCCTCTCGGTTGCTCATGGAGATGAACCCGAATCCCATTCTCACATTGAACCATTTGCAATGGCCGGTTCCGTGCAAAACCTGGGATTCCTCTTCTTCTTCCTGCTCCGGCAACTTCCCGGGTTCGTCTCCACCTTTACTCGCCCCTGCTGAGGTAGAGGGCAAGGCGGGGGGTGTGGGGGGAAGGGGAGAGAAAAAGAAGGAAGAGAGGGAGAAGATGCAAAGCAAAGAGTTAAATTCTGGTAACATCCTTTTGCCGCTGTATAAAGGAGTTACTACAAACGGAACGGGTTAAAAAAAAAAACAAACCAGAAAAAAAAAACCAGAAAAAAAAGGGGGCGAACAATACAAAATCAAAAAGCAAACGGTGAAAAGTGCGTATTTTTCCTAAATCCTAAAATAAACAACCTTCTCCCCAAAATACGTAAAAAAATTAAATCACCGGAGTTTACAGAGAGGAAACACTGCGCACGGAGGCTCTCCCTCTCTCTGAGCCCAGGGCAGCCCACGTTTCTGTACATACGTGTATTTTTCCATTTAACTCCATCTTTCAGCCACATTACAGCAAGGAACGCGATACTTTACTTGAATATTGCTGGTTTAAGACCGATCCCATTTCTCAACAGAAATTCTCAGCCCAATTAGTCTCTCCTCGCAAGGCGCAGGACCGGGGGGCGAGGGGGGAGGCCGGCCGAGGAGGGGTGGAGGAGAGAGAATGAGCAAAATTGGGCAGATTGCACAACTGGTTATTGCACATGCAGCGCCGAAACCACTATTTTCCACCGTGTATCCATCCCTCCTTGGAATAAACTTTCGATTAAAGTTGGGACAGGTGTACGGCCGTTTTCTCATCCCACCACCGCAACTGTGCTTAATCAAACAGGAACAATTCAAACAATAGCCCCCTGAAAGCTTTTCAAGTTGTGAATCGGTGTGGGCGGTACGGAACAGTTTCTGAGCTGGGTAACAATGGGTTTGGAGAAAGCCCCCTTGCGCGAGCTGCTAAAAAAGGGTAATGCATAGTTGGGTTAAAAAAAGGTGGGGGGGGGGGGGAGAGGGGGAGAGAGCGAGCGAGCAAGCGAGCGAAAATCATAGTAAAACAATAGAAAAAGAAAATTAACCTTCGGCCATGTTGCCCCACGGGCCCTCTGCTCCAAACTCGTGAGATGAAAACTTTCCCTGTGGATCGAAGTGGTCTTCTGCATTAATCTAACATCCTGATTTTGAACGATCGCAAATTTAGCTCGCATGGTCTAATGTGCTTTCCCTCTTTTGATTTTTTCCCGTCTCTCTCGCTCCGTTTCTGGCCCCCTGCGCACACGTGACTCGGTCAATTACATGCTTTCTTGCTACTAATTTCGCATCGGATCCTTAAGGGGTTGGCAGCAGGCAGGAGCAGCCAATCGCCATTTCAAGTAGCCTGACACACCAAAATAATTTATGAATGACCAAGAAATTTCCAACGCGGCGCTTTTTTTTTTTCTCCCCTTCCTTTTCGGACAGCTAATCTGCACGCTTCTGTACGGGAAATCGAGATGACGTATTATTCTGGGGTTTCTGCCCTCCCGTGCGTGCAGAAATCCGTAGGAAGATCCGTGTGTTTCTAGATACAGCCCAGTGAACAACAGCTGCACGCAGGGGCGGCCGTGCGGAGGAGATTATGGGGTATCTGTGCCCACCGCAGGCGGGATCCGCGCACGGAGGCGAGATGCTCCCGGACGGGGACACGCGTGTGTGCAGACAGGGAATGGGGACACGTGTGTGTGCAGACATGGATGGGGACACGTGTGTGTGCAGACATGGATGGGGACACACGTGTGTGCAGACATGGAGCAGGGACACACGTGTGTGCAGGCACGGATGGGGGTGACACGTGTGTGCAGACATGGAGCAGGGACACACGTGTGTGCAGACACGGATGGGGGTGACACGTGTGTGCAGACATGGAGCAGGGACACACGTGTGTGCAGACACGGAATGGGGACACGCGTGTGTGCTGACACGGACGGGGCACACACGCGTGTGCAGACACAAAACGGGGACACGCGTGTGTGCTGACATGGACGGGGGACACACGCGTGTGCAGACACGGACGGGGCACACACGCGTGTGCAGACATGGAACAGGGACACGCGTGTGTGCACACATGGACCGGGGACACACGCGTGTGCAGACGCGCACGGCGAGCTCCCGCAGGCATGTGTGGCACCCCGTGCGCACAACGCGGGCAGATGCGCAACTGGATCGTGACTAATTTCGCATTCAAATTAGAAGCGCGCCGGAAACGAGGTATCACCTTAATATGCCCCCGAATGTGCGGAGATCTAGCGTTTCACAACATTTCTGGAGGGGGGATGGGGCGAGGAATTGTACTTCACAGGTTTCTCCGCCATCTCTTTCCGGGGGAGGGGATGTGATTAATG
The DNA here is from genome assembly GCF_901933205.1 of Camarhynchus parvulus. Taxonomy (NCBI): domain Eukaryota; kingdom Metazoa; phylum Chordata; class Aves; order Passeriformes; family Thraupidae; genus Camarhynchus; species Camarhynchus parvulus. The sequence goes on along the minus strand of NC_044573.1, from coordinate 105,976,792 downwards.
ACTTCCTAAATAAGAGCCCAGTTTTCAAGCCGAGAATTGGAGTGAACCTCAATCAGCAGTTGGGAGAGGACTGACAGAGAGAGGGATTTACTGGAGAAGAGGGCGGAAAAAAAAAAAAAGCCTCGGGGGAAGAGGACAAAGAGGGGAGAAATAACGGTGACTGCGGACTGCTGTTTTAAGTCTTCACTGCCAGCGGGAGGGGGGATCCAATTCGGAGAAGAAATGTGTGATGTGTAACGGGCTTGCTAACAGCCCCTTTGCAAAGGAACTCCCCTTCCGCGCTCACAGGTACACAGCTATGGCCCTGCCCTTCCTGCTGCTCTACGCACGGCCAAACGCATTAAAAATAATATTTTAGAAACGTGAAAAACAAACAGGGGATAATTAGTTTTATTTTTCCACCTGTCCACCTCATTTAGTGTAAAGTTACAGATTAAAGTATTCTGTCCTCATCACCACCTATTCTCATTAACCTGTCTTTCCATGCGGTATTTATACATATAGATACATGCATATATATGTATATATAGATATGTGCTTTAAACTTTGCCCATACCTTGTAAAAACCAGGACTCCGACTTTCTTTTTAACCTCCCCCCTTCTCCCCCAGCATCCTCTCTTATCCCAAGGACACACAAACAAAAGCGAAGGCAACAAACTGATCCGTGCAGAACCTGAATGCAAGGGGCTTATGCATTTGCAAAGCACTTGCTGTTGTTTGGGAAGTGGCGTCGATCAGTCTGCCCAATTAAGGGGAACGCCTTTGCCCCCATGGGCCTGTTTACTCCTTTTGTTGCCTTTCAGGAAAGCGTCAATTCCCCTGCTAGCGCCTCATTTCTGTGTGAAACACCAAGGTGGAGGCTCCGTGTGATCGTTTGCAAGAAAGAGGCGAGGGTGGGCAAGAGTGTACAAATACAAGCACCCTGACAAGTGGAGCAGAAGCTTTAAATCCTGAAATTCCTTTGCAGTCTTCAACCGTAAATTTCCTATAGGTTATTTCAACAGTCAGGTCGACTTCCTACACTGACCTGTCTTACGCATTCGTGCTACATACCACTGCTTTTGGCTCATAACATCCTATTCCCCCTTACAACAGCGATTATTTTGCAATATTAAATCGCCAGTAATTTTATATGCTTGGATCTTATGACTTGGACGATATCTAATATATAATGCGTGTACGCGATTTTAATAAACCCGAAACCTCAGTTTTGCACAAGAAATTAAGGTTACCGGAAGAAAACAATCCTTACACCTCTTACTTGAACTGCCCAAGACTACATATCTACTATGTGGCAGAATGTCACATTAATAAAATACAAGATCCCTCTGCCCCTCGAAAAGAAAGAAAATACCGGTTTAATTAAGTTTTTAAAGTTTTTATTTTAAAAGATTTATTTAATTTACCGGTATTCGGAATTTAAAAAAAAAATCCTTAGAGGCTAGAATATGGGTTAAAAAGACACAAACGAGTTGATTGAGTTCATTAAATGGACAAAATGTCTTGTTAGCAAATTTCAGTGAAAAGAAAATTCACTATATGTTCTCCGATGAATAATGAACGACTACAAAACCACGTAAAATAAATGAATGTAAATATATTGGTTGCAAAGTTTTTCTTAGGTTGCAAAATAAGTGCAGATTTTGTAAAATGGAGGGGGGTGGGATTTGCAATGTGTCTTTACGGAGATTTTCAGGCCTCCAGTATTAGTGGAATTAAGGTTGGGGTCACTGGACTGGTCACTGGTGTCAGATGTTATCGACTCATTCATTTCCTGCAAGGGACATCAGCCTTTCAAGTTTTGTGGAAGGTAGAGAGCTGTTGCCAGCTGGGAACTCTCCGGGTAAAGGAAAAAAAAATTAAAAAGAAATAAAAGGAACCCCAACCAACACCCTTCCAAAATTCATTCTGAAAGCAGGGGCGGGGAAGAGGTAAGAAAACCCTACGGAACAAGCCAGTTCGTGGAAAAAATTAGTTTCATAGTAACAGTTTACTTTTTCTTTTTTTTTCATCCATTTCTATCCTTACATTTCGCTAAACAGATGCTAATTTTGGAAAAGACAATTATAGGAAGCTGGAATCATTGTCTTTCCACATGCACAGCAAGAGCTCGCCTGAAACTATGCAACCAAAACCAGTGGTGTTGGATTTCCTATTTGTCACCTTCCTAAAGCTTTTAAAGTCCTAACTTTGGTTTCTTCTAGTCCCCTAAACAAAACCAAAACAAGGCAAAAACCGCACAACCTCCCTCCCCGAAAATACTACAAAACTGCTCGCCTTCTCAAAAAAGATCCCATCCCAAAACAAAAGAAAAAAAAAAGGGAAAAAAAAAGAAACTCCAAGCCCAAAAGAAAACAGGGAAAAAAACCCCAAACCACAAAAATCCAAACAAACGACGGAGCCGCGTGTATTTGTGCATTTGAAACAAAACGCGTGTTTTACACTTGAAAGCAGAGCTCGGGGTGCTGCTGCCATTCCCATTTCAAAGCACAGCCAGCGCTCCTCGCCGACGGGCGGGCAGGAGGGGCAGGCGCGGCGCCGCGGCGCCCCTGCCCCCTCTCTCTCCTCCGCTGCCGCGCTGGGCTGCTCGGCGCCGCCCCGCCGATGGTGAACCGAGTAATGCCCGTCGTGTTTTTTCTGCACGTTCTCCACCGACACCGGCTCTCCTAGATGTGTGGTCGGAGGGGGGCCTTTCCCGCCGTTCCTACGCCCGGAGGCTGTGCCGGTGCGGAGCTGTTCCCGCCAAAACCCTCTCACCTACATTTTGGGCGCCAAAGCCGCTCTCCCTTTCCGCCGCCGCGCAGCGCCCGGGCCGAGGGCGGGGGTGACCGCCGGGCTCCGCTCCCGGGGAGCCGAGGCCGCTTCCACCGCGGCGCCTCCGCCGGGCAGGGCGGGAGTCGGGAGCCCAGGCTGGGGCGTCCAGCGGCCGCGCTCCGTCAGGACGCGGGAGGCGGCGGGTCTGTCCCCCCAACCCTGCCCTAGAGCTTTGCCTCCGGGCTTTTGTTTAACCCTCCCCCGAAAATGCAGCTCCTTCCCGGCCGGGTCGTGGCGGCATGTCTTCCCGCGCCTTTGGGAGGGCAGGGACACCGCCAGTTCCCCTGGTCGGGCTTATTCCCCTCCCTTTAAAACGCGAGCATTGATAGTAGAAAATATGCAATTTGTACTTTTTTTTTTAACAACACAGCGCCGGCTCAACTGCGCGCTGCCACGGGACGGGATTTGCCCGACGTGCTACTGCGGGTATGAAGTTACAAGCTTTATGGAGGCGCCTTCGCACCGCGCCCGTCCCGAACCGCGGCTCTTTTCGGGAAATGCAGTTTTAGAGCTCAGAAAGCGCCTCTCCCCTGTCGCTCCCTGCCGCCGCAGCAGCTCGGTTTTTTAGCTTCCCCGGCGCTCCTCAGCCGTCGCACCCAAGGCGGGCGCTAACCCCCCCGCCTTGCTCCCTCATGGGGACGGGGCAGCCCCCGCCGAGGTTCGCAAGCGCCGCTGCTCGAGCTGGGGTCTGAGCGCGGTTTCAAGTACGAGCTTTGCGAACGCGTTCTGTCGGAACGAGAAGCGGCGGCCGTGGGTGCGGCGCGGGCCCGCCCTGCCGTCCGTGCACCTCTGCCGGGCGTGCCGGCGCTTTGCGGGAACTCCTGTAAATGCTGTCTATTACTGTGATCCCGCGTGGGATCCGCGGGCGGGAGGACGCGGGAGGCGCTCCCTCGGGTGCAGGATGTGGTCTCACGTACATTAACCGTCTCCCAGCTGCGGATTTGCAACTGATAGCGGCCGCTTCCCCGGGGGATTTAAGGAGGCTCTGGAAGTCGTCGCGGGAGACTGTCTGACAGGGCTAACGACCCGCAGGGAACACCGGCCACCGCGGAGGGACCGGCCACACGGCCCGGCGTGACCGCTTCGCCGCCCGCTCGGCAGGCGCAGGACGATGAGCGGACGGGTCCGCGCCTCGGGCGCTTTCGCTCCAGCCCGTCCCCTCAGGCGGGACAGCGCGGCTTTAGCGCTCGTCATCCTCCCCGACGGGCAAGTGCCCAGGAGCTCTGGCCTGCGGTGACACGGACAGCTTCTCCCGCCCCAGCACACAGACAACCCCCGGCGCCTGCCATCGTCCGCCTCAGGCTGTCCACCGCTGCGGGATCGCCGGTGTCCCCGGGACGCGCGTCCTTCTCTCGGGGGCGCAGCGCCGCTCCGCGGGGAGTTCCGCGCCCCGGCCCGCGCGTGCGCCGCCCCGGCGGGGACGGAGGGCGCCCGGGCAGGGGGCGGACGGGCAGGGGGACGGACGGGCAGGGGGACGGACGGGCAGGGGGCCGGACGGGCGAGCAGGGGGCCGGACGGGCGAGCAGGGGGCCGGACGGGCAGAGGGGCCGGACGGGCGAGCAGGGGGCCGGACGGGCGGGCAGGGGGCCGGACGGGCGGGCAGGGGGACGGACAGACGGCACGGCTGAGGCGTCGCAGTCGGCGGAGATGCGTGGCGCTAGCGTGGCAGCGGCACGGAAATAACGGGTTTGAATTTTAGTCCGTGATTGAGGTGTGTGCGCCCACCGGCGCGCCTGCCGCGGCGGTGGTCCCGCAGCGCTCATACGAATCCGTGGGTTCCCACCGTTTGCGACAGGTATGTGACATGGGGTTATTGTAAATAAACTTTCCTTATGTAATTGTTTATTTTTCTTACAGAAGCCGAACACTCAAGACTGCATCCAACAAGAACTCTGAAGCCTGTGGACATAATTAGCGGTTCTTCCCCATCCCACCCAGTGATTAGTTCATGAGAGTCAGCGGGACAGAAGTGCTGAAGCACCTCAGTTTTATAGATACACAGTCAGCCACGTAAGACGCTGGAGAGAAGACTGACCTGAGCCTGAGGAGACCTTCTTGAATGACCTCATCATCTTCTGAGGAACCTAAAATCAGAGAGCTGCAGTCAGTACCGCGTTCACTGTCCCAGAGTACCGTATTTAATTACCTCAGCTCCAGTTTAACGGCTCATTAGGAGGCCATAAAATGCCAGGGCATTGACTCTATGAAGTGACCTGTAAACCTACTGTTTGAGACCTACCTAGCTCATCAGAACCACAGTGAGATAACGAAGGCATAAGAGAAAAAAATTAAGTGCTGCTTTCCCCCTGCCCCCCAGCACCAGTAAAAGCATTGCCCCTTTCATTAGTCACTTACAAAAGCTACACAATTGATGACAAGAGGGAAAAGACACAGATTTGCAGAATATTGGAAGGTGTTATTTTCCTTTATCAATATTTAATTGCAGTAGGTAACCTAAGAACTAGTGAGTTGTCTTTACTATGCTTAAATTGTACGTAATAAACAATCAATTAATACCTTGTATATGATTTAAGAAAAGTCAAAAAATAATTCTCCAGGATTCTTTCATGGTCAAAATAGTAACTCAGTGCCAACTTATGAGTATCAACAGAAAAATGCTTTTAGTTATGACTTATAAAACTGCAGAGCACAGTATGTAATATTAAATTCTAGGTCTCAATCTAAACAAAATCAATCAGTCATACAAATACAGATGTGTGACTTGACTGAAACTTCATAAAAGGTGTGCTTTTGCTCTAGATGAAAAAGGCCTGGCTTATTTTGTATAATGTCAATGAAAATATCACACCCGCTGCAGATGGCATGAAGCATTAAGGAAAATACCTTGGTTCTGGAGTATTCTTCGTACTTAGGTTGTCCAGTTTGCTTAACAAATTAAGGATGAATAGACAGGGGCATGCACAAACTCACCTGCCACAAGCCGGTCTTCCTGTCACCCTACTATCTTTCTGAATAATCCATGTTAACTAAAACCCATGCAAAAAGAAACAAGGAATTGCAGTATCAACCTGTTTAGATATAAGCCCAGTTCTCTTCTGTTTTAAAGAAATCTGAGTTTTATCTTTTTTTTTTCAATTTAAGAGAACATCTGGACAGCTATCCTGCTCTCTTACTAAAAAAAAAATAGAATTGGATATCCTACTAGGAGTGAGAAAAGTCAGAAGAATGAACAAAGACAAATTAGAACCATTTTTCTCTAATTTTTTTCCCTTACAGTTAAATATCCCGAATACTTTCATACACCAGAAATGGGAAAAGGGGGTGGTACAATTTTTCTTTTCAGTGCAACAACACTGGCAAGCTGATTCAGTTCCTCTTCTTTTGTAGTAACTAAGTTTTCCAGTGGAATTGTGTGGACTTCTGTCTAGTCCTAAACCTAACTCTGCTTTTACACCTTCAAGTACTGAAGCCAAATCTCTTGTATCTGCTTCTTTGTTCCGCCAACCTGTGGCCATGTGGCTTTTGTGTCTTTCAGATTTACTTGCATTATTTATGCAACATAATGAAATATGCAAGCATAGAGTAAAGGATCTGGTCTTGGCTTTGGAACATGGCCTGCTTCAGTTTATGAAGGGATTAAAAATAAGTATTTGGGGGAGTGGTGTTGGGATTCAAAGGAGGAAAGTAAAGTTCTTAAAAACTGTAGCAGAAAACAGGACAAGTTCAACCTATTCTTGTTTCCAGTATTGTCATTTTGTAACACATTTTTAAGCATCACATATTCTAGAGGGTCACATAACAAAATACTAAGCAGAAACATGGATATCTAATTTTTTAATAATTATTACAAAAAGCTTCCTGATACAATACTTAAAACTTGGCATAAGATGTGTTAGTGTAGAAGAGCCTGGGCATTTCAATTCTATGAACTCATTTAAATAGATAGTTTAAAAGAGAAACTATTCTGGCATGTATTTTACTGTATCCTACTGAAAGTCATACAAAATCAGTCCCTGATTTAAATGGAAGCAGATTTGGGCTCTGAAATGGCTCAGGCAGGGTGAACTCTCCTGTGCCTGCTTATGCTGTACAAACCAAATAATTATTTTGGCATTTTACTTCTCAAACTACCTTGGCATTTACATGAACTTTGTAACTGCAAGTAAGTAAATAAATGCTGCTGAGGAATTGTGTGCTAGGACAGCAAGATGTTTTCAGAGAAAAAGTCACTAGCTTTGAAAGCAATCCTTATTTTAACTAGGTATTCTCAGCATGTGGAAGGATACTGTAACAGTAAGCATGAAAAATAATGCACAACAACACCATATGGAATTATTGCTGGATAGAAAATACAATGAGAAGTGCAGTATCAGGTAAAGGCACACTGACAGATACTCAACAAAGGTAATCCACTTTCAAGTAGCACATTCTGTAATTCAAATAAATTTACAGTTTATGTAACCTATTTTTGACAACTTATCAATCAGTAAAAAATAATAACAAGTTTGTATCTATTTAAAATGAATTCTCTGAGATATGGATTGTTTTGAATTCATTACCTTAAGCAGGTTTGCTGCCAAAGGATTTAGAAACATTGTTTGTTTGGAAGAAAGTAAAGCAGACATAAATAGTTACTCCACTTAAGATATACACTCTCCTCCAAAAGTAAGTTGAAAAGAAAAATTAATGTTAAACTTGTTTCTTTCACAGAGGTGGCCAGGGGACTGTTTTCTTCCAGAGTAAAGCCAGCAGTATTTTTTTAAAGAATGCTGGGTACTGTAAGTATGATTAGCGAGTAGAAGAACTAGAACACAAAACCCACCAATCCTTTATTTTATAACAAACAAGGAAAATAGTGATGCAAAGGAAGAGGGGAAAACATTCCAGTGTTGAAAGGATCTTCTTTCAGTTAACTCAGCAGGAGTGAAGACTTAAATAGATGAATGATGCAAAGTATACACAAAATTTTAAAACTCTGTGGACAGAACCTAAGCATAGTAAAAGCATAAAACATGAGCTTTTAAAATGTATCTATGTACACATACACACTAGTCAGATATATTAACAAACTTTGCAGTCATTTGAAGCAGTCAGTAAAAATTAATCTTATTTATTGTTCCTGACTGCTGATAGAAGCATTATGCACACAGTATTTTGATTTCAAACCTCACAAATGACTGTTGTCTGGCACTCTGAATTTACATGTTTTACACAGATTCCTCAATGTGCAATTCTAAATACTGGATTTCCTCCTGAGATGTTTTTATTGTTTAAACTCTTTTTTTCCCCTTTTCATTTTGTTCAGTTCAATATAGTTACTTTGAAATACATATATAAGAAAAATTAAGATTTCCAGAAAAGGTACACTCAGGTGTTAATGTCCTTATGTAATAAGAGAGTGGATAAAGTTGAAAGCTCTCACAATTTTATTCTTTGTTTAGCCATAATTTTCTTTGCTTTTCTTCTATACTTCTGTTTATACACCATTACAGTACTTTTCTAGCATGTGAAGGTGAAAGCAAGCATGAGTGAGATATTTAAAAATATTCTCACAATGCTGATTTAAGGAAATTAATCGAACAACTAGCAAATGAAAACTTAGCTTTCTTTGCTAATTTCACTCACTTTTGTCACTGATCTGAAGGAGGGTAACTACAGCTTCAGGCAAATAACCCAGCTAGGCAATAACCCAGATATGTTTTTTTTCTGATATGAAAGAGGCTAAGCATATCTTAGTTTTTAGGAAATGAACAAACATCCAGTTATACACCTAAGAGTGTCATTTGACTACAGTGAGAACTGGAACAAAGAAAGGCAGAATGTGCTTCCACCATTGTTAGGAATCTGATTCTTTTGGGCAATAAAAAGGGTAAAGAACTCCACACAATATCAGAACAGGAGCCAATGAAAGCCTGACAACTCTAGGATCAGAATTTCTCCTTAAAATTAAATGGCTACTACTATACTGACAATTGTTTAAGCAATAAAAACTATTAACCATTCATTTAGTTTGAAATGTTAATAATACATAACAAAGGAATATGCTGAACAAGGTTATTTTTGTTTAAAGGATTGAATTAATTAGATACAATTTTCATATTTAGTGTATTTGATTTAGTAAAATCTGCAATTTCTTATGGTCTGCATTTGAATATTCATATCCTAAAAAATGATCATAATTATATAATTTAAAAAGCAATGTAAACCAGGTATGTGGCAAACAATATTTTGTGATTCAAAGATAAAATTTTTAAACACACAATGTAAAAAGGATCACTACTGTTCTACTTCCTACATATTTAAAGTATTTTGTTCCCAGTTTACTGTTAGCAAGGGCATTTGAAATTGCTACACATTGATTTGTTATACAGCAAATGAAACAATGAGAAAACTACCTTGTGATCTTATTACATGTTTTCAGATGGATTTTTCTTTGTACTTCTTAAATTACTTCATATCAGTACTTTGTAAGGAAAAGAACTTTAAAAGCCCTAATTCTCAAATCATTAGTAGGTAACATTTTTCAGAGCTTGATCACTGATTTATTTTGTTTTTTATTTCTGTGAGAAACTACGCACAGAGAGTAAGAATTTATTTCCCCATTTGATAACTATTTGCAAACAAAACAATGCCAAATGAAGTACTGAAAAAAACCCCGCTAAAGGTCAAATTAAGAACGAATCTAATGACAAGCTGAATTCAGTATTTGTGTAACTTACAACTTTCACCTAGGTTATAAAAATACTGCAGCCAAGTAGGATTTTAATATCATCCTGTCAAAAGTGATGGCACTACAATTTTTATTTTAAAAATTGAATATTTTCATTTACTTTTATTACAGTTTTATTATGGTTTGTTCAGACCTCTTTTCTGAGATGTTTTACATTAACATTTGTTTTGATGGAATTTACACACCTTCACATATCTCTTCCTTTGCACAGAACTTTTGTCTTATTTGCATGTGCTATTTATCTACAAACCACAGAATCCTATTTCTTAATTTTTGTTAGGTTTTTAATCACTGAATTATTACTTGAGAGCACTACTAATGATGGATTTTATAATTATTTGTATTTTGTAATATGCTTACCAAGTACTGATATGGATATTGTCCATTAAAATAATCAACTCAAACATTGTAGAAGGTAAAGAGCAGATGACTGTCTGTATTTCAAACACCAATATTCACTTTACTAAAAGAGTGGATAGTTCAGGGCACATCTCTCCCATTTCAACTGGAGTGGACATCAGTCCTGTATGTCAATGGCTTCTAACTGAGTCATTGTTTAAAACAACCAAACAAATAAACTAATGCAATAGTCACTTTTTATAAACTTTAGTGGAGATAGGCTATTAATTCAAACCAGAAAAAAAAAGTAAACAAGAACATCAGTGATATATAACTAAAATTCACAATCTCTAAAAGAAAAGATGAAAACTTAAAAACAATGTACACATCAGTAGCTGAAGTAGGTACAGAATATAAAGTATCTGAAAAAAAAAGCAAAACCCTAGTATGTGATACAAAATTATTAGTGAGTGAGCATACACATTTTAACAGTTGAATTTCTACCAGTTACACTTAGGTGTTCCATTACTGCATATGGTCAGCCTATAGAATATTTGTTAAATAGCTTCAGAATATTTATGAAAGCTTTGTTTTGTCTAAATGTGGTGTTACTGATATAAACACTGAATCAGTACCTTCAAATTGTTAGAACACTGAATCTTAGGGCATATAATAAAATAATAATCACACACACATACTTGTTAAACAGTCAGGTATTAGGTCTCTCTAATTACTGCATTTGGACATACAGAATGCTGCAGACTGGAAGTAGGATAATGGGGAAGTGGTTTGCTAGAAATAATAAGTATGTGCATGAATGCCAAAATGAATGGACCTGCAATTTAACTTTATTGAAACAATAGCATAAGCAAGATTTTTTTTTTGGTAAAATAACTGAAAAATCAGAAAATAGCTACACAACCCTCTCATCTCTGAAGCAGTAAGTAATATTAAGTACAGATGGTGGATTATTACATGTTAACTTAAGAAATGCATTTAAATATTTTAATTTAAGACAGACACATTTTTGCATCAATAATAGCACAAATAATTCCCTAACATTCAACACAACTACATTCAAGACAATAGGGAAATGTATAAAACTACTTCTATTTCTCTGTTAGAATTGACTAGTTAAATATTACAGTCCTTACTCTTCTGTATAATTAAGCTTTTGTTCATCTATGAAAAAACTAGAAACTGATTGCTTGAAAATGAGCTGCATGACCTTTGTCCTGGTTTGTCACCTCTGACCTTTAATTTGAAGGCCAATTCATTCTGCATATCAATTAATTCTATTTTTAGAAGCAGAATGTATATTTTTAAAAGTGTTATCCTCCCATATGAAACACACCATGTTGGTTTTGTATTTTTTTTGTCAGCCTCTACACATCACACCAGAGGAGCATATTTGTCTTTTATTGTGCAACTGTATTTGAAACATCCAGTGTGCAGTTACAGAAAATGAATGCTTGTCTCTGAGATGAAAAAAAAGATGGTTTTTTTTCATATAGTAGAGATGTTGCAGCACATTAAAGTGAATTTGGAAAAAAAGATCTGCTAGACAGCACACCTTTCTAAATTTGTCTTTTTCAAACAGAGGAAAAAAGGAGAAAACCCTATGCCTGTGTTTGCACTGCTGCTAATGGATACCTGCTTTTTCTTGAACCTTCCCTGTGCCATGAGTGGTTACTTTGTGCCCACTGATGATGTGCTGTTTTGATATTCACTTTCAGAACGTCCTTTCATACACTGAACCTGTGGTTAAAAACAGCGAATACCAAGTTCGTGTCTAGTTGCCGCTTTCATCCGCACACTTCCATTTCACATAGGTAACCTTAAGCTTCCCAAGTTGGCTACAGAAAAATCTGCGTTGCTGGGAGCGCTCGCGTTCCGAAGGAGAAAGCGCTGTGGCATTTGCCATTGATTTTGCTGTCAGCATCCGACACCGGCGCGATCCAGTGTATGACACACAGGCCGTGGGTGAGCGCACTCCCGTGCCGCGACCCGTGCGCTGCAGTGCCCGAGAGCGGCGGGGCAGCCGGGGCCGGGACGGGCGGACGGCACACGGCAGTAACATGGCCGCGTCCGGGGTTCAGCACCGCGGACAGCGCCGCGACACCGAGAGGGAGGGAGCGAGGGGCCGCGCCCGCCGCCGGCCCCGCGGGGCACCGCGCTGCCACCCCGGCCGCCCCGGACCGTCCCCGCGGGGCACCGCGCTGCCACCCCGGCCGCCCCGGACCGTCCCCGCGGGGCACCGCGCTGCCACCCCCGGCCGCCCCGCGCTGCCGCCCCCGGCCGCCCCCGCGGGGGATGCGCGGCTGCCCGCCCGCCCAAGCAAAAGGCTCCTCTGGAAGCCGCTCCCGGCCCAGCGCCCCGCTCGCCTCTCCGGCTCAGGATCGCGCTGCGCGCCGCGGGCTTCAGCTGCCGCCCAAACAAAACGCTGCCACGGGGTAACACAGCGCAAAAAGAGGAGGAACAAATGGCTTAACAGCTTGGGCTTTTAAAATTCACTTCTGTGCTCGGCGATGCAATATGAAACACTGCGTGTGACCTACCACTGCATCCTGCAAATGGCCTAGACTGCAGCTGCTCAGGCCTAGGAGAGCACGTGGGGTTTCCTTCTTCCTTATGTCTTCCCTCTCATGAAATTCTCAGTACATGCCAGCTAATAAATTTTCAGATTAAATTTTTTTCAAAAAAGTTTTGATAAAAGTGAGACAGCAGCACATGTCCTTTACAGAATGTATTTTAAAATGGTCAGAGTAGAAGGCAGTTACTTTTGTAATATACACACAAGCAGAGTTTTTAGTACAGCTGCATTTTTGTAACTACTGCAAGGGACAAACATTAGATATGATCACTACCTTTGCCATTACATACATGATTCATTTGACTACAGCAAAGGAAACTTGACTTCCTGGTGTATTAATAATTTAGGTCATAATTTAATTCAACATTGATTCTTACTACTCTTGTACCAAAGGGGAAAAGAAATCATCATCCTTTGAAGAATTATGGCTTAGCTGCATATATTACAAATATTTTTTCAAACAAGTTTGTCAGTATTACCTCCTCTGAAGCTTTAAGGGTTTTTTGTTTGTTTGGGGTTTTTTTTCAGTAGTGTGTTTTAAAAAATAAATGTGAAGCATACAGATATCAATCAAAGAGTAAACATGCACTATTGCACTTCAGTACAATGTTATATCCAGATATCACTGAAAGCATACACAACTACATTTAAATTAACTATGACCAAATTTAGCTGTAACTATTTTCTTAGTGTCTGATGACTTGTCTATCACAGGACACTTCTCCATACTTGCAATTTCTATGCAAGATGCGAAATACCAAAACAGGTGGAGAAAAACCCACAGCCCTGTGAACGGCCTATTTAAAAAGAACAGCAAGACCAGTTACATAAGGAAAAGGAGTCAAGTCTGTAAACAAATCAGTGTAGCATGCACTATGGTTTTGTCCCATCACTGCAAGATAATTGTACATCATTTACTCACCATCACTAATAAGCTAACCGGCTGCTAAGAGAGAAACAAGTAAATGAATCAAATCTCTTTATGTTTATCAGATTAAAATGCGTAATTCCCTCATGTTAAAGCTAAAAAGATACTTAAAATTAATTAGACTTAAAAAATTTATTTAGATACGCCAATTGCATATTTTATTATAGCTTGGACAAAATGCGTGCATTGCTGCTGTTTACTTATTTTCAGATTACCGTTCTCATTCGATAGCTGGTTATCTGACCCGCTGTAGGGTGTACTACAATGACACAACAGCCGAGCGGAGCTGCCGGCGCTCAGACACGCTCGCTGCCCGCGGAGCCCGGCGATACCGCGGCCGTACCCTCCCCGCGGAGACAGCGGCCACGCGGAACCGCGGGCGCGCAACCAGACCGGGAGGAGCAAGGCGTGTAGGCGGCATTTCGGCACTTTATTTGTTCTCCCCTGCACCGCGCCCCGTACCGCGCCCGGCCGGCACCTCCGAGCCAGCCGCGGGGCTCCGTGTCACAGCGCTCCGGAGAGCCCGCCCGCCCCCTCGCCGGCGGGGACGCGGCCCCGGCCCCGGCGCTGTCCCCGCAGCCCGGCCGCGACCCCGGGCCGCGGCGGGAGCTATCCAAGATGGCGGCCCGGCCGCCACTCGCGTTAAACCTCCCGCACCGCGCACACGGCGCCGCGCGTGACACGCGGCCCCCGCCCGCCCCGCCGGTGGTTACCGCAGGGCGCTCGGGCCCCGCACCATTCGGGGCGCGCCGCCTCCGCCCATCCTCCGCCCCCAGCCGCCTCGGAGCGGACGCGTCGCCCGGCGGGTCCCGTCCCGCCGTCAGTGCGCTCTCCTCCCCCGGCCTTCCCTTCCGCCGGGCCGCGGGCGCCCCACGCCGGTCCCTGTCCGCCCCTCCTGGCCGCGGCCGCTCGCCGGGCGGTCACCGCCATCCGGCGGCGGCTGTCGGCGGGGCGCGGGCCGCCCCTGGCGTCGGGCTGCCGCACCGTCCCCGCGGCCGCTCCCCCGGCCCCGGCCGCCACCGGCTCTCGGCAAGGCGCTGCGCTCCGCTCGGCGCGGGGGGCGGCTTCGTCCTTCACCCTTTCCTCTACCGCGGCTGCCGTCGTCGTTGGCGTTTGACGGGCGGCGCGGCCCGGCGCCCCCTTTCCCCGTGCCGGCGGCTCGGGCGCGGGCAGCCGGGGCCGGAGCGGGCGGGCGCGGGGGCAGCGGCGGCCGGCGGAGGAGGGGGCGCGGCGGCGAAGGGAGAAAGGTGCGAACCCGGAAGTACACCCGCCCCGCCGCCGCCCGCAGGGAGCACCCGCGCCCGCACACACAACAATGCGGCGCCGCTCCGCCTCCGCCCAGCGCAACTTTTCCGCCGGCACAGGAGAAACCCGCCGGCCGTCCCCTCCCCGCGGCCGCCAACCAGCGCCCCGGCAGGTGCGGCGCCGGCGGGAGGGCGAGACCCGCGAAGGGAGAGGGGAAGGGAGCTCGCTTACCTCCCGCACGCCATGGTGGCCGGGCTGAGCGGGGCTGTGCCGGCGGCTGCCGCGGTGGCGAGGCGAGCGCGGGGGCTGGGGGGCACGCACCCACCGACGGGCGCCCCCGGCGGGGGGCTTTGCCTTCCCGAGCCACTGGGAGGACGGAACGGAGGAGGAGGAGGAGAAAGCGAGCTGCGGCGGCAGAGGGAACCGGTGCTCCCGGCGGGAAGGCGGCGGCAGCGACAGCCAGCGAGGAGGGGCGGCGGCGGCGGGCGGACACGGCCCCGGCGCTGGCTCACGCCGCCGCAGCCGCCGCGCACCTGCCCCGCCGCCCTCCCCGCGGGCGGGCGGGCGGGCGGGCGGCACCGGCGGCTGCGCGCGGGGGGCGCTCCAGGGCAGCGGGAGCCGGCGGGCGGGGCGGGGCCGGCCGCGCCCCCGGGAGCCGCCCGACGGCCCCGCCGGAGCCCGCACTCGCCCGGGGCCAGGGCCCCGGTCGCCGCATGCAGCCGGCAACCTCCTCCCCCAGGCGCCTCCTTGGCCGAGCATCATGGAGGCCGCTTGGCAGATGTGGTCGCGTCCGGCTCCGCCGCCCCGAGGACTGGACCCTCCAGCTGCGGTGTCCTCTTGCGCTGCTGCCCACCGCCAAATCTGCCGCTAGCAGGTGGGAAGACATCGCTCCTGTGTGGATCTTGTGCGTCTTAACAGCACTTTAACCAACTGCAGCCACGACCTGCTAGTGTGCAGTCCACAAAGCAGGCAGGATTCCCACTGTACATCTGGTTTGTTCAGAACTTGTCTGTTCCCAGTAGCCTTGCTGCATAATTGGTTTCCTTTACTGGCATATGAGACTTTAAAAATGCCAAAGTTTTATTTTTCTAGCTTGTCCTGACTTGACTGTGGAATACCCAATGCTAGTTTACATACTCTCATAAGCCAGCACCAACTTCACCCATGAGTATATTGTTCTTTGTTCTGAAAATAGAAGGGTTAACAAAGTTTGGCTACCTATGGATCCATGTTCCACATCCTTTTGCTACCAATCCACTCTACACAGGGTCCAGTAGTCACCACTTTCCACATGCACTGGCAAAATGGATATGGTTCTCAGCAGTGTGGTTCCTTACATGTGCTGAGGATTAGCCAGCTGGTGAGTCAAACAGTAGGCAACTGCTGAAGTCACACTGTCTTCCATCTGGAGAGGACACCAATTAGCAGTCTCATTTACTGACTGCTGGTTTTTGTCATGACACGAAGTGTTTCTGGGTTCTTTATGTTGATTTTGGCTGAAACTGTGAAAAGGGTTCAAAATTAGCCTGAGAGCAAAGGGATGGACAGCCAATGCAATTCCATTTTCTTAAGAGAACAAGATAAAAACACAGACTGTAGTGAGCCCAGTTCACATGTATTTTCTATCATTAGGCATTAGTATGCTTGCCTTGAACTTCCCACTCTTGGGCTTTCCTTTGTAGATTTAATTATTGAGGGTACAGTAAGGCTTTCAATAATTTATTAGCAATTTTTGGTGTAAGTAAGCACAAAGTCAGCACTAAAATTCTTATCATACTTAGCTTTATAACTTCCTTTCAGCAGAAAAAGCTTTACACAGAATTTTGCTCTGTGATCTTAGCCTGTGATAAAAGCAGCTGTGAAATGTCTCTATCCTTCAAATACTGTGCCTTACTTAGCTCAGAAAGGTTTTGTGTGGAATAGAGATGTTTCCAAGGCTCAGGAGGGAATCTTCCAGAAACCAAATGACCAAACTGTTTCACTTCAACTTATCTAGGCACAGCCATAGAATGCTGCTTCATGTTTCACAGATGAGATTTTAAGTGCCTGCATTTCTCTAGAATCCTAATATTTGGCTCTCTTACCTAGAATTTGGTGCATACTCTGTGTGAATATATATAAATCTAGCCTAGCACAGAGCTATATTACCTTAACACAACTTTAGGTGTATTTGGCTAATAGTTTGAGACTACACAGTCTTTTCTGAAAAACAAACAAGCAAAACCTAATCGTGATCAGAAGTTGGTTTTTCACTTAATTTTTATTTATTTCTTATAGATGGGGAAGAGTTCCTTCCTGGTACCCACTATTTCTGCTGAGGTATTTATTTTTGCAGAGAAAGAAACTTCCCCACATGCTTTGTTTTGCTGTGCCCTCAGAATACGATATAACCTAATTTTGTAGCAAGTTTGTATAAAACAAATTATATATGGAACACAAGCAGAATTGAACTCCTTCAATAAATCACAGAAAACAGACTGTGAAAACACCTCACATTTTTTCCTATTGCTTTCTCTTCTTTTCAGCTTTTTTCCATTGACCTTGTTCATAGGGTTTCCCCCTGAGAACTTGCTGAAAAATTTGTTTCTTCCTATGCAGATTAAACTGTACTAGGCATTTTCATGAGCCATGGCATTTCTTCCTAACGTGACCTGTTAAAGTGACCTGCCATCCCAATCCACATTTTGCACATGTGCTTCTAAATTTTTTTTCTCTCCTCTGCTGCATTCCCAGACCCTTTTCCTCTTCCTTCTTTTAGCCTATCCTATTTGCCCACTAACTTCCCATACTTTCCTCATGGTTTTCTAATCAGCCTCCCCTGTCCTTGCCCCTCACAATTAATAGGAGAGATGCTGCTGCTTCCTGAAGATATTTATGACAGCTCTTCTAGCCAGCAGTAATGCTGATCTTCATAAACTCATTTTCACATAGTGCAGACTAAGCTATGTTTGCCAATGGACACACTGATATGACTGAGATGCTCTTGACAGTGAGTCTCTGCCTCTGCTCCCCAGTTTCCAGGCTTAGTTTTTTGCCCCTTGGAACTTCCTCTTAATCTATGGGTTTTTCCTCATTCTGGTCTTGCATTTGTCTTTTTCCATTTGACTAAGAGATTTATTTTTTAAAACCACATCAAGTCTACTATAAAACTCAACCAAAAGAAATTACTGCAGTTTTAAAGCTGAATGTTCCCTGCATGCTGGCAGCAAAAGTGATATGAAATGTGCTATAGAAGAACACTGGTGAGGGTCTTGTTTTCTTTCCCCCAGAAATGCTCATGGTCCAAACTGTTTCTTAGCTGTCAATGGCTGTGTGCAGTTACATAACTATCTCTGCCCTCTTTTTAGCCATTAGTCTCCTTCTTTGCCTTTGGGTTTCTTTTATTTTTTTAATGATCCCTTGAAAATGTTAGTAACAGAGGAGTTTCCTATTTTCCACGTGTCTTCCTCCTATTTTATTTGCGTTTGCCAGTGGGGCCAAAGAAATGAAGTGATTTCTTTAGAAGTTTGTTAGAAAAAGCTGTGCCAAAATATGCTGTTCTGCTTTATTTTGTGGCCTTATGAAAATTATGCAGCATTTTATGAAGCTTTAAATTTTAATGTGAGATTCTCAAGAATGTTCCGTTTGCAGACCTAGGCAGATATCTAAGCACATGAACATTCAATATGGTAATCAGAGAAAATTATTTTATCAAAAATGACTTTTTAGGCATTTATTTAGTTGCTGCAGAGTCAATTTATTACACAAGCACACCCAGAGTACTCTGCCAAGCCAAGCCTTAACTGTTACTTCTCCACACCTTTTCTAAGCCATTATTTGCCAAACTTTACCAAACTAAAAAGGAAGATGTGAACCCCCACAGTGAAGGCAGATTCTGCTTTCTGCTTTTTAGGCCAAGGCCACACATGTAGCTCCAAAAAAGTGTTAGCTTGAGCTTTCCTATTAATGGGAATGAGCATGTCATGTATGTGTCACACAGGTATTGGTTTTACATCAAGGAAGAAGACAAACATTTTGCCCCTGCCAAACCAAGTATAAAGGACTACTGTTCTCAGTTTATCTGTTCCCCCTATCTGGTTTTGTTTCGTGGATGGAAAATCCTGTGCCCAGGTCCTCAGTGCTGGCTTGCTTGCTCAGGGATATGGAAACTCTCTGGCCACATCTGAATTAGCAAAATGAACAGGACCAAAATGAAATGCCAGAGCACTGGTTGTGCATAGTCCATGAAGTGGTTTAGTGCCAACCAGGCTTCACCAAAACAATAGGTGCCAGGCTGTGGCTGAGGAGCTACCATAGGAGAAACTCAAGCCCTAATAGGCACAGTCCTATTGGTCTGGTTTTAGGAACAACTGGCTAAAACTCTTGTATGGGTGTGAGATGTGCCAGGCTAGTCAGCCACAGTGTAGCAGAAAATGAGCCCTGGACTTTTTTATTCACTGGAAGAGACATGACCTCGACCCCACAATGAGTTTGGTGAAAGGAGGGGAAGGGGAGAAGGAGGGGAGCAGGGGAGCGTCCACTATGGGGGCTGTCTTTTTAAGAGCCAGCTTTAGAAATGAGACTCATAATTGAGTGGTTTCTGCTCTGAATTTCTTCTGTATTTTACATTATACCACCATTAAAGAAAAGGTTAGTAGGGAGGAAATAAGGACTAAAGTCTCTTTTTGTCTAGCTGATTACCCAAAGTGGTAGTTTTGACCAAGATTTTAAATGTTTGTTCTATTTCTGATTTCAGGATTCAGGATCAGTTCAAACAGAAAGGTTTCAGAATGCTCCTCTTCAGATTAATTAGAGAGTGGAGGTTACGGCATTTTTTAAAAAAGGAGAAGTAATATGGAGCTTTTAATATAACGCTCGTCAACAATAACAGCAAAGAGTCTGAGGCAGGATGAGGGATTTATGGTGAAGCTGAATTAGTGCACAAGATCTTCACACATAAACAATTACTTTAAAATTATGACAGTTGTGTTCAAATACTGTTTTAGGAATTCAGAGACATGGACTTGGTTAACCATTACTATTTAATGCTTTTTAAATCAATATGTGTAGCCTTTAAGAATAATGGCCATAAGAAAATGTTAACATTAGGAATAAATTTTACGTTATGGCTGAGACTAGTCTGTGGGCTTTATTGCATTACACTGGATGTGGTTTTCATCAGCTGAAACTCTCTGGCTCCTTAGAGCAGCTTGATTTAAGGAGTTTGAACTAGTTTCCTTTGGGAACTGCAGGCTCAAAAAATTGAATTGTTAGCTGGTAAAAAAAAATTATAGAACATTTTTGAAAGTGTACAGTGGTGAAGAAAGGAAATGATTACTTGGAGTTGGGGGCGTAGAGTGAGAAAGTGCCTGCCTCATGCATCTGTGGGTGGAAAGGCACAGTTGCCTTATACATTTACTTTGTTTCTTCATCTACCATTGGTCCAATCACAAGAACTAATTACAGTCAGTTAGGTCAGCATTTCCCTATTCTATTGAATATTGAAAAACCAAGGAGAGAAGTTAACATGATTTAGAAAGAGCTTCTCTGTATTTCCACTGGACTAGAATAATATGCAACTAGAATAATAATGTCCAAGCCTTCATTTGCAGCATCACTATTATTGTTACTTTTGAATTTTAAGAATGAAACATTAATTGATAAGCAAGGCTTAAACTACTCAAAAATATTGTCTCAAAAGATTTCGTTTCACTCCTGGCTTACCTCTGCCACTTCAGTTTCAGTCAATCAGAATTCAGCCATAGGTTAATTGCAGAAATAAACCACATTGCTAAAGGGTGAACTGATTGAAAGTGACACTGATTCAAATGGAGACTGCTTTGATACAGGAGAGTCTTTCTTCATATTTCCCATACCCTTTTAAATAAATAAATAAAAAAGACAATGGAAATAAAAGCATGGCTTTTTAATAAATTCTGAAGATTTTTCTGACTAAAAGTCAGTATAGTTTAAGTCCCATTGTACTTGCTATCAGAAGAAATTTGGGAAATTTCAATTAGGCAGAGTCCAAGTTAAAATCTGAGTGGGGAAGGAAGTATTGAAGGGAGATCCTCACAAATCCTACTTATTTATTCTTGTAAAAAAGCAAAAAAAAAAAAAAAAAAAAAAAGCGTGACAGATAACAAACAGAAATAAAAATTGCAGAGAAAAAGAAGGGCTCCTTGGCCAAAGTAAAAGCTGAGCTAGGAAGTGGAGAATCAGCTTTCTGTGGAAACAGAAAGATCTCACAACTTTTCCTAACAGATTCTGCAGTATAAATAACAAAGGCATGTCTGAGGCTCAAAATGAAGGGAACAAATTGGTTAGCTACAGAATGGTGGCAGAGGCAAAGATTCTCCAAGCAATCAAGAAAGAAATACTGATGATGAAAAGGAGGGCAGAGAAACTGGAGCGTCAAAAATTTGACAGTCACTGAAGGACCAGCTATGTGAGTAGCAGTAGTATTTGGCTGGTTAATGAAGCCACTGAAGAGAAGACTCCATGCCAGAGCTAGGTGGACATGGAGGAAGAGGGAAGGCAGGAGTGACACTCAGCAGCTGAAAAGTTGAGTGATGAACTGTGAATATATTAAAAGCATCTAGGCGTCTGACATTTTTCTCTCTCAGGAACAGAACACAGCATAAACTGACTGAGACTCTGAAGCTATTAGGCTTAGCAATTTTGGCTAAATTCGTTGGTAGAAAAGCTCCACTGCGGGCACTGGAGGTATCAAAGAAATTATTCTGGACCTCCAGTGCTACAATTTATATAGACCAATATGTAATTAAGTAGCCAAGAATGTACCTTCTAGTTTTAAATACTGTCCTTTTCCCAAGCAGTTTATTTGTACTTCAGCAACATATCCTTAATGTAGGAAGCTGAAAGTTGCCATTTTGTGTGTTTCTTTAAGTACCATGCTTCAGTTTTCATGTGACAAAGTATCCCTTTCCTAATCCTAGCTTGTTATTTTTTCAAAACACAGGGAGCCAAGCGTCCTATCCCTCTCTTATTACAAAGATATGAAAATGGAAGTGACACAAATCAGTGGAGAGAATTTTCCACCCTTATATATAAGATTGATTTTTCATACTGGGAAATTTTACCCAATGAGTAAATGTGGAAGAATCAAAATGTGAGTAATTTTGATGAAAGCATACTCATATATAATTTTCAGGTTATTTGTTAGCAGTGTCTTCTTGTGACCCTAATTAAATTAAGAGTTGCAGGTGACCCAACAGTAACAGATCATTTCCTGTGGCCCAGTTTAATGAATGCATTATCTTTAAACCTAGATTTCTGCATTGGGAACAATAACATACCAATGCTGTCTAATGAAATCAGCCTCAATTGTCATGACCTTTCGTTTACTTAACCTTTTGCTTCCATCATTAATTATATGTGTTTTATAGTTAGTGTAGAGGGCATGATCATTAGCAAAGCCTATCAAGCTTGCTTTCTTCAGAAGAAAGAGGAAAAGCTAACAAACAAGCCTGGAAAGAAGTAAAGGGATAAAGCATTCATGAGAGAGATGAAGACTGGACTGATAAACTCTCCAGTGGCAACATACAAAGCAAGTAGTGGGTAAGACATTCCTGGAAAAAGCAGAAGATATTTCCGCCATATGCATGGTTTGTACTTGTTTTGGTTTTTGCCTCGCATAATCAAGGGTTACACTAATAAAAGATTATAAACTGACAATCCTCTGAAATTAAGTGACACTCATCTGGACTAACTGCATATTTTAAATATATTACTTGGTTTAGAGCTTGCAGTACCCTTCTTACCCTTTCAAACATACTGATATCCTTCATTGTTTCAGAACCTGCCACATATAGAAATCAAGGATTTTGCCTTTTCTAGCTTCTTTTCAAACACTGATTGTTTCTAGAAAAAAACTAAAAAACACTGCCAATATCTCTTCCAAAATCTTGGTCTCTACCAAGTTCCTTTGAACCAGCAGGACTCTATTTAAAGATTCAGTTTTACTTTTGAAAGGGGATTTACTAAGATGAAGATTTTATTTCCTTGCATTACTTTGCTTTCCTGTGCAATGGAAGACTCTTGAAGGCATTTGATTGCTTGCAACAATCTTGTTTGAAGAACAGTCCATTTTAGGAGCGTATCCCTGGATTGACAAGAGTTGTAAACTTGAGATGAATTCTACAAAAAGGGACAGACATGAAGAAAATATCCAACAAAAATATCCCTTTTCTCTTTAAAAGTCATGGTAGCTTTGATGTAGATTTTTGCAGGGAGAGAGTTGAGTTGCTTTATACCTTCTATGAGACAAAACCCAGAAAGAACCTGCACAAAGACTAACAAGTGTCTTAGAGAAATGAGAGGCTTTTTAAAGATGAATTTAATAAATTAGTTATAAAAGCATTTTCCCTGCTCATGTGCAAAATGGCAAGGAGTGATTGATAGGTCAGACAGTCACAGTGCCATTCAGTGGGACCTGGATGGGCTGGAGCAATGGGTTGAGAGGCATCCCCTAAGTTCAACCAGGAGAAGACACAAGTTTTGCACCTAGGAAAGAACAATTCCATGCACCAGCAATTGTTGGAGGCTGCCTAGCTGGAAAGCATCATGGCAGTAAATGAGATAGGGGTTCTGGCTGATGTCAAACTGAACAGGAAAGATAAGCTGGAGCGAGTCCTGCAGTGGGCCACATAGATGATTCAGGGAGTAGAGCATCTTCCATGTGAGAAGAGGCTGAGAGAGCTGGAACTGTTTAGCCTGAAGAACAGAAGGCTCAAGGGGAACCTGAGCAATGAATATAACAAATACCTAATGGGAGAAGGAGAGAAGACAGAGCCAAGTTCTTGGTGATGCTCAGTGAAAACGCAAAAGGCAATGGACACAAGCAGAAATATTGGAAATTCCATTTAAACACACTTTGAAGATGATCAAATGCTGACATAGGTTGTCCAGAGAGGTTGTGGAATCTCTATCCTTAAAGATAATTAAATTTTGACTGGCATCATTATTTTGAGCAGAGGAGGATTGGATGATCTCCAGAGGTTCCTTTCTCAGTGATTCTGATTCTGTGACGTGTGACATAAGGCAAGCCGTGTAAAAGATATCACATTAGTTGTGATAAAAAATGCTAACCTAGGTGAAACCTATATCTGTGATTCAGCTGGAGCTGTACAGAGCTGCATGGGCTCACTTGGGGGAACAGCTTACAAGATCAATGCTCATGTAAGGCTGTGTCAAAATTAAGGACATTGAAAAAACTGTAGCTCTTAACTTAGGACATGAACTCACCTGGTCAAATACTTGGGTAATTCCAAGTAGAATTTGTTGGAGTTGAATATGATATGGTAAGTGCATTGTACAAATTGGAGATGGTCAACTAAGAAATAATTTGCCTGCTGAATCCAGACAATGGCATTAGACAGGTCTCTAAAATGTATTTTTGGGAGCAGAGGTAACCAGTGTGGCATCTTGTTCTCTGTCTCTCAGTTAAAAAATAAAGGCATGCAGATCTGATTTTATCACCAGGAAATGCACTCATCAGCTATGGGCACAGAGAAAGTGGGTCTAAGGACTAATTGGCTCCATGTCTTTCTCTGCCTCTTGCCCAGTTGACTTGGGGTAGCCAAGGTCTGCATTATTAAATTCTCTAAATTTCAAATAGTGGCCACATACAACCCCATAATTGGAAATGGTGCCTCCTCCTTCTAACTTGTGAGTTGTGCCCTACATTGCTGAGGAAAAAAACCTAATTGGTTCAGCGTTTATGCAGATGAGTAAGTTCCTGTGTTCAGACCCATCTTCTGTCACTGTTTAGTTTACTACTGTATGTGCATCTGTATGTTTTTCACTCCAGTATCTGAAAGCCTCATAGCCATTAATGAATTTTATTTATTTTGACAACCATGAAAGAAATAGAAGTGTTCTCCTAATTTTACAGATAGGAAACATAGACTAAAATAATTTATTTTCTTGTTATTGCTGATGGCTATATGATTGAGTTGAAAAGCAAGCTGCTATAACTTCAATTTCAGCTTAGTAGCCTATTCATTAGACTATTTTTCTTATAAAGTAAAACCTTAAAAATTTAAGCAAATTGAATTTGATTATACAAACATAGAGGTTAATTAGGCCATTAGCAAAGCTGAAACAACTGAACTTTTAAAGACTTACTATAGACCACAGAGATCTGAATAAATAAAACATCACCTTTGAAAGCTTCTCTGAGAAAACATCTGAGAATGTCATGTGTAGAATTTTATATTTAAGGAAGTGTTCAGCTTTGCATTAAGTCAAAGGGAATCACAGATCTGATCTGATAAAATAAGCACAACTTTCCTCAGCTTTCATCACCTTTCAGTTTAAAAAAGTGTGCATCTATATTTACGTATTTTGTTGTAACTTCTACACCACTGATTTACATACAGTAGCTATTTGAGATACTCTCAGATTATGATCTGATTTGAGGTAAATCCCCCTAACCATACAATATGAATTTAAAAGAATCGTAAAATTTACAATGCACTAAACACAAACATATCAAACACAGGATGTCTTACTAGAACAGAAATGAACACCACTGTAATTGCGTGAAATAAATATTCTACACCAAGGAAATTAGGGCAAATATTCAACCAGATTTGAAGTAAAAATTAATTTTGAAAAAAGGAAGGTATTCCAAAGTTATAATTAGGTGTAATATAATAGATACATATATATTTGCTTACTAAAAGTAAGTAAATTCATTACTCAACGTTAATCTCAAATAAGTGTTCGTTTGAGTGTTTCATGACAGTAATTCAAGAATCTTTAAACGACTGAAGAATTTTTTTGATGGCTTAAGAAATTCTTTTCTATTTATTGGTTACTGGTTGAAGATTATTATCAGGTAAGGTCAGCAGTCTCCTAATTGTACGTGTTATGCAGCGTCTCAGTGCTACTTGCCACTTAGCATACTTCCAGTGAGTTATTTTTGGTACTTACAAAAATATTAACCTCACTCTAAGGATATAGAAATTAAAGCTAATTTGTACAATGGAATTTGGGAAATCTAATCTGCCTGCTAAAAATTCTTTCTCTGATGGGAATAAGATTCCCTCATTTTCTGTTTTTACTGCGCAAGAATGAAAACATCTCTTAATGAAAGACTTCAGAGAAAATAATTTCCCACAAAATTTGTTAACCACAACTCTCACTGCCTTTCTAAAAAAAAATAACTACCAATCTGAGGAAGAGTCAGAAAGCCTAGACAACTGTCTCCCTCAGCATGCCCTTTTCCTTAATATAGGTGACAAATGGGATTCATGCACTTCAGCTTGGTGACATGCTACGTATGTTACTTTAAAGTTAATAGGGGAACACTTAGAGGAAAATTAAATGGAAACCAAACCACAACAAGGAATTTTCTGTAACTCCTTATTATAGATAGATGATATAGATATATAAACAGATGTAGATATAGTTACAGAACAGTTCCTTATAGCCTTTATTTGGTCTTTTCTGGGTTTGGATAACTAATTCTCCTTAAAAATCCCTGTACCACTCAACTATAAACTGACACTTAATAAGGGGAGACAAGCCTCATTCAGCTCTGTAGAACCATTCTATTGTGCTTAGCCAGACCTGGGAACATGTAAATAAACAGATACGCTAACACAGCTGGAAGTCTGAAGTAAAAAAGAATTACTTTTTTTCTTTTTTCTTTTTTTTCTGAATAATCAGTCAGGAACTTTGAGGGGATAAATAGCAAGAATGAGGAAAGGAGGAGATAAGGCATTTACCCCTTCATTATCTCTATGGTCAGAAAAAAAAGAGACTGTTAAAAGCAGAGGGAATTTCAACTGAACCTCTATCATCCTGCACTGGTTCACCCTCCAGGCTCTGTCTGTGAAAGCTGAACTGGAGCCATGTGCAACTTTATTTTACTGAAATGCACCTAGAGTTTAAATAGTGAGTGAAGCAGAGAATAGGTGAATTAGATTATGTGGGGTGAATTCTTTTTCTTGCCTGCTTTTTTCTTACCTGACACGTCTTTTTTAAGGATTCATGCAAATGGAGAGGAAAAAAACCTTCAGCAAAGAGCTTGCAACTCAAAATAAGAATGAAGATTGATAAGAAGGTATCAGAAATCAATGAGTTAACAGTAGTTACAGCTTACCAATAATCTCACTGTTGTCATATTTTCTGCAGGCATTACTGAAGAAATATGAAGAACCTACTTGAAAAAGGATAATGGAATAGCTAGGCAGTTGAGAGCTTGTAATAAGTGCAAGGAACAGCACAGGAAGGATCACAAAGTTGTGGTTTTGTTTGGTTTTAATGATTTTAACAAATGGACTGATTGGAGACAGGAACTGACATCTTGCTAACAAATGACTTCATCACCACAAATTGAGTTCAGTGGGAAGCAGAATGTGGAATGTCGGTTGGAGATGTGGCAGCACTGCCCCCTCCCAGAGCTGGCTGTCCTGTCACCTGCACTCTCCTGCATGAATGCTCCTGCTGAATCCCTGTTGACACAGAAGAAAGTAGACTGGGACCAAATAAGAATCCTATAAATGAAGCTGCTCTTTCGTTTCTCTTTGCTCCCCCATTCCAAGGCACTCCTGACATCGCCCATATTTTGTGTAAAGCTCATTGTCCCTTTTCTTGAGAAGCTCCATTGAACAATGCTGCTATTCTCACCACCTTCCAAAATGTCTACCCCAGGACTCTGCAAGTGAAGAGCCATCCATCCTTCAATATACTCAAAGAAATTAAATAATCTTTTATCCCTTTTCTACTTATATTTTGTTTTAAATTAACTTGGACACTCCTTCTACCAACTTGCACTGGTACTAAGGAAATAAGTCTGTTCTTTGAAAAACCAGCAGGACACCAGGTAAGTGATATGCAATCTACATAGAGGCTGCTAATAAATTAATTTTGTCCAAAGAATTTTATGTAACCAGGAGAGATCTAGCAGCAGACCAATTCTGCTGTCCTTTTGGAGCCTCAAACAAAATCGTAATAGAGCATGAAGTAAATGAAACTTGGGACATGCACATTTACTCTGTGTATGAAAGACAACAAAGTAGTCAGAGGCAAACTTTCATGGAGCAAAGTACCATTGTTCTGCTGACTTCATGTGGCAAATGTGACCCACATTGCAGATTATGTCCTGACCTTTAGAGTACCACCACATGTGAACCCTTGGACAATTCAGTGCTCAGCTGAAGTAACTAAGGAAGGGCTGAGGCTCTACTTCTCTGTGAACTAAAGACAGAGATAGAGCAGGCTTCCAGAGAAGAGGATGATCTAGAGTAAAAAATGCCATCAGCCCTTCTCCCTAAAGACAATGTTCCATTTATTACACTGATCAAAGTGAACTTATTTTTTCTTCAAAAAATTTTTTTGTTCTGCTGTTCCCTAATAACTGTTTCACCTATCCATAAAATACCACAGGAATTAGGCTTTCCAACTACCAATTTGTAATGTCAACAGGAAAGGAATTGATTGTGGTTGTGAGCAACAATCTATGTCATAACTGTGAAATTACTTTCTTGTCCTTTCTACAGCATTATATTTTTGCATACTCTGGAACTGGTCATCAGCTCCCCTTCATAAAAAACAAACAAAACCCCTTCTCAGCATTTTTTGAACTTCAGAAGAGAAGGCTGGAGATTTGGTGAAATTCACTGGTTTTTTTCACTTGGTGTGGAATGTCACTTCCAAATTCACACCATCAAAACTCCCAAGCTTGCATCTTTTGCTGCATTACAACAGAAACTAGGCTTGTGCAGTTGGTCTGTTAAACTTTGGTTAATGGAACTGGATGAAAAGCAAGTTAAAAAAGATCAGCCAGAAAAGGAAAAAAAACCCCACCAACCCATGTTATTATGTCTGCACTTAAACCTATAAATTAACTGGACTTGTGTGGGAAAGTGTTGAAAAACCTGTCTTTTCAGAGTAGGATGAGTTTTCTTCCTCAGCTGAATTGTGTCTCACCTCAATCCCCTTCCAAGAAAGTCATATATCTACAAGGCACCACTTGGAAGACTTCTTACCTTGGTCTTTGAAGTACAAAAAGGAGATAAAAACTATCCACAGCCAGCTCTTTCCTGACTGTGTGTTTGGGACGATTCATCTGTGCTGTTGAGTTCATCACAAGCCTGTAATGATGGCTTCTGATTTACGCATCATGGACCATGAATGGAGGAGGAAACAGCATGTGCTCAAGGAAGATGCAAAGGAATTGAACATTCAAGGTCTTTAGGATGTCAAGGCAATATGCTCAGAAGTTCTGCACATTTGCAAGACAGTGCTTGTCTCACTGCCCTTTTGTATCTCTGTTAGTTTTCCTCTCAGGCAGTGATGCCAGTTACGCTGTTTTCCACTGATCTCTGAATCAGCCAGCATTTCCACCTCACTGATGGTAAATTGCATTGTCCTCAGTGCCAGTGGGAACATAATTTGGCACACACATACATTTCTAATATGATTATATAACATATTAATATATAAATGAGCTCAAGGATGGAATAAACTGCAGGAGTAGATTCCAGCATTCTAAGGGCAGGTTTAATGCAATATTTGGAAATCAAGATTTCATAGGAGTATATTTAAGATGCTCTTTTTCCCTTTAACAAGATTACTTTTTCCATCAAGATATCTTCTACTAAGATATATCATAATGCAGTGTACCAGGATGCTCCATTGTGGGCTGAGGCATCAGTAATTGTACAAATTTTTTCAAAAGAAATTAGAGGCCATAAATCCTAGCTGACCAAGAGCTGGTGCAGACCTTTAACTAAGTCCATAGTTGTGCTGATAGCAAAATTAATTTAAACTTATATCCTACAGAGAAAAATATGTAAAAAATACAGATCTGCACAAGCTCATTTGCCAAATTCTTAGGAGGTTAAGAAGATAAAATCCATGCCTTTCACCTGTATAGCTTTTCATAGTGTAGTGTTTTCTTGTCAGGCCCAAAAGCATATCTACTTTGCCAGAGTTTGAAGGAAGGAAGGAAAAATATGAAGAAAAAAGAAGATGATGAACAGATGGTGAAAAACATGGCAAGTTTTTTTCTCAAATATCAGCTTAAAGATCTGTCAGGATATTAAGTAAAATTTGTGTGACTTTGTGTACTAGAACTTCCTATATTGATGCCCATTTTTCCATAATTCACTTATTAAGATCTCATTTAGCAGAAATTTGGTCCAGAGCTACATAATGTCAACCTTTTCCAGTGTTATTCTGAAGAGAATCATGAGCTTAGTTGGCCTGACTTCAATAATTTCTGAGACATGGTTGTGAGTAGAGACTTTGTTGGAGTATCTCTTCTTCCTGTGAGACACTAATCTCCAGAGTCAAAACCCACCTTGCACAGCTGCTGAAGCTATTTTTGTATATCCAAAGTTAATCCACCTCTGAGCTACAGTAATGATAATATATCCGTTTAACAACAGGCATGGAAATGTTGTTCTTTTAAAACTATCCCTAGCATGTGTTTCACTGCACATCTTGGATATCTAGCAGACCAGTATCTGAGGAGTTGCTGCTATCATTCTTCCTCAAAGTTATTTCACTTTAAATAGTCCAAAGATCCAAACCAAGAAGTTTTTTCAGATAAGGCCTATTTGTGTTTTCATCAATGCTTAAACTCCAGTTAATGAACATTAATTTAATTAGGATGATTATATTATAGACTGGACAAAAAAGAAGAAAGATTTTAGTAATTTGAATGCAAAGACCAGCATTCCAGTCTCAGGCAATGATCAATGTGATTTGCTGAAGTGAATGTAAAACATATAGTGATGCTTGGTATATTCTCCTGGTCTACTGGCATTTTAGAGACAAAGTTGTATCCAGGACTTGGTGTTTAACAGCCTTTGGCAAACTTTTTTTCTAGGAACATGTTTAGCTGCTCTTCTAACTCATTTATACTTTGTGTTAGTACAGTGTCCTGTGTCAATGAGTTCTGGTTTCCTTTGTGCTGTCTGCAGTAATCCTTCCTCTTGTTTATATTGAAAATGCATGGAAATTTCACTGATGCTTGTAATCACTTGGTGTGCACCTTTTCTGTGCTGTTCCTGACTTTACAGAGATCTATTATACATTCTTCCTCACCCCCAACTGCTCCTCAGATAGGAGCAGTTTTGTAACTTTGACTGTCCCCTGACATATTTTTTCACTCTTTCTGAGCTGGGTGAGGAGGCAGAACTGCCTACAGTGTTCAGTGGTGCAATGGCATTTTCTATTTGTTCTTTATTCTCCATTGATTTACCAAGGAATATGGATCATGCTTCCATGTGAATACCATGAAGAGATGATGCCTACATGAAGGTAACACCTTGTGGGAGGCTTGACATTCCTGCTACCATACGTAGCGTGGAACATCTGCTCTTCAAAATAAAATGAACTCACATTTAATCTGTGAATGAATTGGCTTACAAATCAATTAATTAACAAACAAGTTAACTGGCACAGCAGCCAATAATGGCCCTTGTTTGTAAATGAGAGTGGCCATATACATGCCCTATTGGAAATGGTTCCTGGCCTTGGACAGCTCCTTAGCTATGACTGGGAATTGCTTGGGAGAGATGTGCCTGGGTGAGACTTTTCCAGGGACTCCTTGAACAATTTAGCACTACAGACACTTCAGTTCCAATGACCAGCAACAGTCCTAGGCACAGATTGACTTGTAGAGAGAGAAGCATGGGGTGGATAAGATCTGCACTGTGGTGTACATGATGAGGAGGTGCAAGTCCTCTCAAATCTCTGATGTTGCTTCCCCATGCATTTGCACTGTATTTGGAGCAGAAGAAAAGCGTTCAAAAATTAGATGAGTCCAGCTCTTTTCTTCTACAATATACCTAGAATACCTAGAAGATATAATACTGTAAGAGAGTGATGCTTAGGAGTGCAGTGCTGGGGTCCAATTTATGTAGAATATATATTTTAAAAAGGAGATTATTCATGTTAATAAGCCATTACGTATTTATAAGGTAAGCCAGGAATCAAGACCAGGTGTTGCAGAGGGGAGTAGAGGATTTTCTCTGATTTAAGATTAGGAATAATCAGGATTAGATACGGACATTAAACCTTTGGAGCACACAAGTTCTGCAGAGTTAGCATATCCAGAAATCAGATTTGCTTAACAGCAGGTTAAATAATTTTTAACATACATAGCCATATATAAATCCAGTCTTGCATGGGGATAGATACCTCCCCAAAATTTTATTTAAATATTACATAAGGGTATAATTTGTATGTAAGTAGATCAATACTAATTCCTTTATGGTTAGATTTTGATTCTTGTATTCACAAGGAATCTGATGCCCTGGCTATATATAGAAAACTGGCCAAAAATATTATTCAACCCCTGTTCCAGTCTTATTGATGGTATTTTTTTGAAAGACAGAGACAAAAAATATAGTAATTCTCTTGTATATATATAGCTGAGTGTAATTTGTAGATTAATATGTTTGGATAATAATTTTTGTTCCTTGTTTAATTATTCAGATGCAGTACAAAAATCAAAGTTTCAGGTTAAAATAGCTATTGTCTGCTTTTATGAATAGCCAAAAACTAGGTCATTGCAAGAAGTGGAAACATCGCAGTGGTCTGTCATATTCTATATTTTTACGTGTAGGTAATACAGTATATCATTAATGTGAGATCTGGCATGTCTTATTCTGGAACACCCTAATTTAAGTTCTGTCAGCTGTGAAACTTGCCAAGGGAGGTAGAAGCCAAGCACAGCCTGTGGGTGCTAGGCTGTCTCAGCAACTTTTATGTGACAGCTCAGAAGTTTCTTGACCTCATGACCTAAATATCCTTGCATATGACATGAAAATTTCAAAACTCTGGTTTTCTGCTTTGTACATCTGGGTGAGCTCCACAGCGCATGATCTTGGTGCTCCATGCAGCCCTACAATTAATCCAGGATGGGTGGCCTCAACAGGTCTCTGCTAGTAGAGCCTTGTTTGTGGGAAGCTCGTTCCAGCCTCTGGAAGACAGTGGCCATAAATTAAACTCCTCTGTAGTGCTCATCTCCCTGCAGCCTTGTGCTGCTGCCGTTTCCTGTGCATTCCTGTCTGCTCGTCCCACGATGAGCAGGGTGCCTTTGCTCCCTGCTGCCCGGTGCCCTCTCTGGCGCCCCACGCATGTTACAGGCAGCAGAATGCTGGAGGGTGTCACTTTCCCTCGCTTCTGTAACTCAAGTTACAAGGAAACAATGTACGAGTAAACTTCACCCAACAGTCAGTGGCTGTGTGCCACTTTTTGGCTATGGCTATGTTTTCTAGCACTTTGTAATAGCTGTTTTTATCATGGCTTCATTTTCCATAAGTTAATCTTTTTCTACATACATTATCTTCAGAAAAGCTGAGCTGTAATTACGGAGGGTTTGTCCGAAGCATATGAAATAGAAAATTAATCTCACTGATTTCTCTGAGGTGGCCCCAAAGAGCTCAGGGAGGAAAGTGAGTAACAGCCTAAGATAACAGCTCAGAGTGATGTAAACCATTCTGCTTCTTGTCCTGCATATCCCTTCCTTTCTTCCCAGGCTTCACATCCCCTTCTTGCTCCAAGGAAGTTATGCAGATGATGATATAAGCAAGTGTGACAAGACTGGCTATTCTATGCAGTTATTTTTCCCAACTGTATATATGCTTTAGATGATTAACTCTTCACTTACAAAGTTGCTCTCAATTATAGAGCTGAATTCTTTGGCAACAGGCACAGCCCAATGACACACTTATCTGAAAAAGAATAGGAATTAAAAGAAAGAAAAAATACTATAATAAGAAAAAGTAATAGTGTTGATTTGTATTATCATTATATACTTGTGTTCTAGTGTGCTTAAAGTTTGTCAGGTGTTTTGAAAGCAACAGAGCAGGAATGACTTTCCCTCTCAAATGTGGATATGTCAAAGCATCCTTTAAAAGTGACCCTTGTTTAACTATCTCCTGGCCCATTTTCCCAAGCTGTGGTACCAAACAAAGATCTACCTACAAGATATATTCCCAAACTAAACTCAATCTGTTTTCTGGATCCAGAATCCCACAGGCCAGGTACAGCTGCAAACCCAAGTGATCAGTTCCATGTGGCAGGGAGGACATGGGAGGCCACAAGGTTCAGGAGCACCCAGAGGTATGTGCTGTAAAACAGACTCCCCAGCTACAGTTTTGCCCCTCAGCAGGTCCCTTGTTGCACAGGAACCTTGCCATACATCCAAATTCAGGGAGAAAAAAGGTGAGTGACAAAGATGCTGAGAGGTCTGAAAATTTCAAAATCCAAATATGGGTTTCATACAGTACAGGAAAACACACACACATGCAAAAAAAAAAAAGAAATCTGGAAAATAATATTTTTAATAATTTTTTGGAAGCTAAATCCAGGATAACACCCCAATCCTATCTTTCCAAAGCCTTGCCACAAGCTTTTAAAAAGACACATTATCTTATGGTACACAACATTCCCATTTGCTTGGCTGGCTCTTCAGGCAGTCCTTAGCCCCATCTTGCCCTCTGGAAAATGCTCTAGTGCAAGGAGAAAAATGAGACAGAAGACTGGTAACACTCATCAGGTCTGGGGTGGTTTGTTTTCTGCCTGTGTGTGTTTGGGAGGTCCCAAGAGATAGTGGAAGCTGATGCAGAGTAGGTGGATTGACTATAGTGGTTATGAGTGGGCAAGTTTTTAAAATGAAAGTGGCAGAATAGAAGATAAGGAATGTGATGGGCAATCTTAGGAATGCAGGGCAGGAAATGCATTCTGAATTAGTGTCTTGCCATGGGGGAAGGTATACATCATCTATCATCATCACTGTCAATGGTTAAAACTGGCATTGACAGAAGCATCCATCTGTGGCTGTCGTGGTTTAACCCCAGCCAGAATCAAGCCCCACGCAGCCACTCACTCACTCCTCCACCAGCGAGACTGAGGAGAGACTTGGAAGGGTGAAAGCCAGAGAACTTGGGGGATGAGATGAAGACAGTTTAATAGCGAAAGCAAAAGCCAAGCGTACAAGTAAAGAAAAGCAAGGAACTAATTCATTGCTACTCATGGGCAGGCAGATGTTCAGCCATTTCCAGAAGAGCAGGGCCCCATCATGTGTAATGGTAACTCAGGAAGATAAAAAAGCCGCCACTCCAAATGTCCTGCCCCACTTCCCCTTTCTTCCTTACTCTTTGTATACTGAGCATGATGTCACATGGTCTGGAATGTCCCTTTGGTCACTTTGGGTCACCTGTCCTGGCTGTGTCTCCTCCCAGTTTTCAATGAATCTCCCAACTTCCTTTCCAGCATGGCAGCATGAAAAGCAGAAAAGGCCTTGGTTCTGTTCAAACCCTGCTCAGCAATAACAAAAGCATCTCTATATTATCAGCCCTGTGCTCAGCATAAATCCTAAACCCAGCTCCATACCAGCAACCATGAAGAAAATTGACCCTACCTCTGCTGAAACCAGCATATTCCATACAATTTACATCATGCTCAGGTCCCACACTATTCAATACAACCTCATTAACCACCACCTCCCTTCCAATTCTTTGATACAACACAAAGATATTGTTCCCTTAGCCCATGGACCCCCCCTGCAAAATGTCCACACCATGTCCACAAAATGTCTGTTGAATTTATGCAGTCCATGACTTTGGGCTCCATCTGTTATGATCACTCAGGACAGGAGAGGTGGTGTATGTGGGGAGCTACTGTGCACCAAAGCCAGCTGAGGTCAGGTCACTGCTCCACTGCAACTGCCTCTTGTAAGGTTTCTCCTCCATTAGGCTGGGTGGTTCCTGTTCCAGTAATTCCTGAAACACACAACTCAAATCATAGCTTACAACAGTTTAAAGGCACATCCATTACAATCTCCACCCCTGGTCCCCTGTGGAGTCACTAGTCCTACCAGCAAATCTCCTCCAGCATAGGCTTCTCACAGGGTCATGTCACATCCTCCTTCAGGCATCCACCTGCTCCAGCATGGGGTCCTCCACGGACTACATGTGTATCTTTGTGCTCTTGTGGATTCACTTGTTGGAACCCAGGACATTCCTCTGATTGCCCTGGAGGACTTGAGATCCTTGTGAGGGGCTCAGAGACCTTGGCACGGGGTCAAAGACACCTGTGCCTTAGATTTCAACCCATGGAGAAAATTGCCAGCTTTATGTGAATATTTACAAGGCACAAGAGTTTGAGTAGAACAATAGTTAACTTGTCACAGGGTGAAAAGGTTTTGGGGATTTAGAATGGGGGTTCAAGAGGCAAGATGGAGGAATCTGGGTGTGTCCTGTCTTTCTTTTTCTTCTTGTCCTCCATCTTCTGCTGCGATGGTGACACTTCTGGATTGTTTTAGAGTACAGAACAGACTGTCTAACATAGGTGATAGGTATTGGAAAATTATTGTAAATAAAGTACATGTAGTTTTTAGTATAAAAAGCTAACACTGCCCCAAGGACGGGCAGTGTGCCACGAACTGACCTGCCAGACAGACCTCAGCGGGTCAGACAAAGAATGTAATAGATAAGAGAAAATAAACAACCTTGAAAACCAGAGCTGAGGCACTTCAACTTCTTCTTCTGTCATGGGGCTGGGAAAAAAGACTCTGTAATACTTCGGGAGCCATTTCATTCACTCACCCATCACAGTCCCTTCAACTCAAGTGCACACTGGAGTTCCAGCCTGTCCAGTAGAGCAGCACAGAACACAGCAGCATTGCCTGGCCACCTGCCAGCCCAGGCGCATCGCCGTGGCTGTTATCAGAATGTTCCCAGGCACAACAGAGGGAGCTGATAAGCAGTACAGCCGCAGGGAAAGTGAAAAGCAGCCAATAACCAGCACAATACAGTCAGGATGGCAAGCCCCATGGAAGCAAAGGAGCCTGCTCATTACTAGCTAAACAGCACTATCAGATGTAAATTCAGTCTGCCACATCCCAATCAAATCTACCAGTATCTCAAAGTTTTTGAACCCCTTATTGGGTGCCAAAATAGGACAGACATGGTTTAACCCCAGCCAACAATCAAGTCCCATGCAGCCTCTCACTCACTCCCCCACCAGAGAGATCAGGTGGAGAATCTGAAGAGTAAAAGCCAGAGAACTTGGCTTTTTGTTTGAGATAAAGACAATTTAATAGGGAAAGCAAGAGCTAAGCACACAAGCACACAAGCAAAGAAAAACAAGAAACTGATTCACTGCTTCCCATGGGCAGGTATGTTCAGCCATTTCCAGCATGGCAGTATGGAAAGCAGAAAAGGCCTTGGCTCTGTACAAGCCCAGCAATAACAGGCACATTTCTGTATTATCACCCCTGTGTTCAGCACATAGCCAAAACACAGCCCCATAAGAGCCACAGTGAAGAAAATTAACTCTGCCCCAGCTGGAACCAGCACAATAATTTTGTCTTAAAATGGTAAAACCAGAAAAGCACATACTGAGAAGAGTGAGCAAGAGAATAACATTTAAGAAACCAATTGAGCATCAGGCAAGGAAAGAAAACTCTCTTTTAATGAAATACAGTAACTCTATTAGCTGTCTTCAATGAAACTTGAGCTTGGGTTGTACTGACTAATGTAAAGATACCCATGAAACCAAGTGCTTCATGATCTTCTAGTGTAAGAGCTGGGGTGTTACACTACTTAGTCTTGTGACATGAAGAAGATCTTTAAATGATAAATTCTAACAGAGTGTGTTTATAGGTATTGAAAAATATAAATATTGTTATCAGATTAATCTGAAAATTGATTTTTTTCTGTTGGAAGCATTGGACTTTCTGCAGAAATTATCTATGTTAGATATATTTTTAGATAAGTTCTGAAATTTCATTGTCTTGCTGACATTTTGCATCGCTCCAGTGGTACTCATTATAACATAATTGATGAGCACTAAATCAATGTAAGTTGACTTCTGAGTCTATGATTCTGCAACCCTTGTGACTGTGTTAGTGGCCAATATGTCTAGCTGCTTTCCAGAACAGAAAGCACACAGGAATGAACTGATTATGAATCAAAAAGTAGACAAGATTCCAGGCAAACTACCAGAAGAATTTGAGAGAAACAAGGAAAAAACCAGGTTTTAATTCTTTACCTTTTTACTTTTAGTATTTACAAAATATTATTGTAAGTAAAGGATACTATTATAATAAATTATGTATAAGGAAAAAGCTTTAACATCCTGAAACATTTTCCCTCCTAAATTTTGAAATATTCTACTACAGCCCATTCATTTTACAAAGCACAGAACAGATCTCAGCAGCACATGATTCATCTTTCAACTAGGCACACAAATAATCTACATTTGCAGCCATGCTATGTAGATGGCAGGAGACTTTCAGCCATGGGATGCAGGTGCAGACAACTGGAGGCTCCACACGAGCGCATCATCTCCCTTCCTGCCCTGTGTGAGTGCATTTGGTATGTCCCTGTTTTGGGATTACTATTAGGCAGTTGCAGAGTGGTGTCTCTGCTCTCTGTCATCTTCTCACCACTGAGAAAACCAGAGCCAAACCCCACAGCACCTTTAATCTGCATATTAGGATGCCTGTTCTTGTCAGAAAGCAGAAGAAAATGTCCCAAGGGAGACTTGCAACCATCAAACAGTGCATTATGAAACCTGAAGATACAGAAGGTGAATTAAATTTTAATAAAGTAACTTTAGTAAAATTGCTTTCCGTTAATAGCTGAATGCCAAGAGTCAGTGAACTTCAGTCAAGTGGTTTGTAAGGCTGGAGGTGTGAGGTGTAGGGCAGGCTGACAGCCTTTGGGAGGATCCCATAAGATGGCATGTCTGCAGTGAGCCCGTGAAGGAACAAAAAGATTCCAAGTTTAATTTCCTGGTAAGTGTTGTGGTGCCTTGGGATATTTCAGCTACAAGATGATTTGTAAGGGGTTTAATTGCGTTATGGGCAACCTGTCTGATTGGTGAGGAAGCAAATGCTGCAGCTTATCATTGGATCTCACAGTAAAGGAAGCGAAAGCAAATTTGGGTCAAAGCATATTTTGGTGTTTTGTCTGTATTTTTCAGAATCTGGGAAAGATCCTGCTGGAAAAATGCCTTTTTTTTTTCCCACAAGATCTTTTTACAGATGCTCGATATCACTTCAACTTTTTGAGCACAACTGGAAGATTGTATGGACTGTAGAGATGAAGGGTTGAGCAGAAGCATAAAAGCAGACAGCAGTTTTGCTGCAG
Organism: Camarhynchus parvulus; assembly: GCF_901933205.1. Taxonomy (NCBI): domain Eukaryota; kingdom Metazoa; phylum Chordata; class Aves; order Passeriformes; family Thraupidae; genus Camarhynchus; species Camarhynchus parvulus. The sequence continues at coordinate 105,938,053 of NC_044573.1, read as the reverse complement.
ATCAGAGCAGAGCAAAGCAACACAGTGTGAACAACCAGCAGAAACAACAACAGGAGGTTGTGACTGCCGGCAATAGCCAATGGTAAATCTGGTGAGCAAACAGGTAGCAAATACAAGAACAGTGCTGGTGTTACAGCTGGAGGTAAATAGAATGTCCCTCAAAAAACCCCACACCAATGTAGAGCACAGCTCCTTTGTCAGGCTCAAATGGTGAACTGTGAAGGAATGGATTGTAAAGTATCCCAGGAACAATGATCAATACCTGTCACTTGGATGTCTCCAAACCTGGAAATGGAAATTGGACTTTCTTATTATCTTACAAACATTCAGAACTGTATGATTAGAACGTGGTCAAGACTATTAGGAAAACAAATATAGCTTTACAGAAAAAAGCCCGAAGTCTATATAGTCTGATGAAAGATGCTTGGAGAAAATGTGTGGAAAAGGGCAAGTGGGGAGGAACAAATCCCTGCTATGTCCTTCCTGTGAGTCCCCAGCGAAAGGGTTAAATCTTTTAGAAGAAAGGAGCTATATTTGGATCTGATCGTTCATTTTCATGAATATGTTTAAGACTATCAATATTATTCCTATATCACTTCCTCCACAAATATTTCAACACGATCAATAGTTTTCCCCTGCCTAGTTACTTACCAGCAAGGAGCCAATCAGAACAATCTACTGTAATTCATTAAGACTGACATCTTGTGGCTGCTTTTAGGATGACGCCTTCTGCCCGAACTAAGAAAAGACTGAATTTATCCCTCGGCTTAAACAGCTACTGTACATCCTCTCTATGTTACTGAGGATGTATTAGTCGCACGATTCTGAAAATTATGCAGTATCCCCACTAGGGAGCTGAGAAAAGAATTAATGCTTTATCAAAATTTAATTATCTTTTTTATTTCCCCTGCAGAGCTTTATGGTGTTGAATTGTTAATGCACAAAAGCATTCTTACCACTGCAATCACAGTCTCTTTAATCTTGTTTCTGTTTTCATGACAATATTTATCATCTCGAATATTTTTAAAATTGTTAGTAATCCTATCCTAGAACACTAAGCAAATTCGTGGCATTGGCTAGAGTAACAATGGAGTCTCCTTTGGTTTGAAAGTCTCTTTAATGATGTTCTGTCTTTTGTGAGTTAAAAGTTGCCATGTCCAGCAGAATGTGTATAGTAAGACCTGCCTTTTGCATATATTGAATCAAGACAGTTACGGGGACTCAGGTGCGCTCTCCAAGGTTTCATCATGTATTTTAGTGTGGTGCAAGGGTAAAAGATGCACCTCCTATCTCTGCAAAATAGAATCCATTTCAGAGAATATTATTTTTGCCAGTGCAAATTCTATAGAAATTGTGACATTGTTTTTTTAATCTCAGGGATTGTGTTAAGAGGCTCAATAATCACAGTATTCTAAATCTTAAAATAGAAGATTCTTTCTTAAACAGATGTTTGATGTGTTGATACCAGGCTAGAACGTAATTGGGATGTTTATCTGAAGCTCTGCAATCTTTTATTGGTACTTGATTAGCTTGTTCATAGGCATCAACAATGTCTGCAGGAATGCTTTACACGAGGTCTGGGATATCAAGGGGAGCCCACCTGTGTAGCATCAGCAGCAAGTAACAGAGAAACAGCAGAACAAATCTCTTCAGTTACTCTATCAAGTGAGGATAGATCAACCCTGTGTATGTAATTAATTCACTTATTTATTTGCTTGAAAAAAGAAAGGAGATTGCCTTCCTTTGAACTTTTCTGACTGACAGAATGCTTCTTTGTCTCCCAACAACTAAAAATAACCAAGTTTTAATACACTCCCAAGATGAAAATGAGCTGATTAGGACCAAATGAATAGATTTTGCTTGTCCTTCAAAACAGAATCAGTTCTAGAATGACAGCAAATAGTGTCAGCCTGAATTCAATTTTTACAGAGTTAACAAGGACCTGAAACAGGGAGAGATAATGAAAACCTCAGTATAGCACAAACTCAAAATTTGCAGCAAGTGGAGCAAAATAATGGTTCCACTGTTCATTCAACACTTTTATGTTGTTGTTCAGGATGTAACATAGTATTTCAGCATTTTTCACCTTGCAGGTTTCCTTCTGATCTCTGCTTGATGAGTTACAGACTTAAGTTATGTTTATTGTTGAAGAATTGTAAACATGCATGTTCTAGAAACATGAGAGAATATAAAGAAATGGTCATCATTACCTGGAGAAAAACTTTCCTAACATCTGTAGAGAGCTCCTGCTGCACAGAATAAACAAACACAACTACCCAGAGAAGTGGTAGGAAAAACATGACAGCCAGAAATAATCTTGCAAGAACAACATCACCAGTGTTAGAGAGACAAGGACAGAATGGTTATTGATTTTTTTCTTGGCCAAGCAGGTGTTTAAATACTTGGCTCTTCCCTGAGTCCACCTAGACTAATACTGAGAGAAGCATAATGATTAGCATGAAAAAAAAGCCATATGTTTATATCTTACTTGCTCCTTGGTATTTTTTTTCTTAAAAAATCTGCTTTGTGCAGATGAGTTTTTCTAAAAGAAGAGTGATGACATTTTTTATGTATGAGATATAGTTGTAAGCTTTTCAAACTCCAGTAAAGACAATGTTAACTTCAGTGCTATGACATTATGAAAATAGTTCAAAGTATTTTCACTATAATTCTTGAGCACTTTGGATTTGTTTTGAGGCACATTAAAGCTTCCTTTTGAAAAATTAATGCAAGGGAGATGTAGCACAAATATAGCAGAAATAGAATTGGTAGGAGCTGCTTCAGACCAGGAGGCCAGGTCAATTAGACAAAGTTTAAAAACATATCTTCAAGCCTGGACATATTATTTTTGAGAAATATCAGCAACCCAGTTTTAAGGAAATGTAGGTAGGCGTCAAGTAGCATTAACTACTCCACAGAGGATAGAAATGGATGCTGCACAAGCTATAATTGATGGTCCTTTAGTTTAGAAATTTTGACAGTCTATGTAAATCATCTGGGTCATAAAAACAGACAATAGAATTTTAAACCTTATTTAAAAAAAAAAATTATACCTCTTTTTCAGCAGTGCCATAATCTCAGAAAGAGAAACCAGGACATAGCATAGCTCATGCAGCAAAGCAGTACAGAAATAAAAGGCAAGATAGCTCAACAAGGTAGATAAAATAAAACCAGAAAAAGTGATGGGGAATTTTTGTGATGTCCTGAGCCATAACTGCTGACCTGTCAGTTTGCAGAATCAAAGCAGCTGTGGTGCTTTCAGGGCCCTCTCTGAGCAATTTTCCCTCCTTGATGAAATTTTTTCATCCTAAAATGAAAAAAACCCCAGTAAAAGTATATACAGTTCATATTTTTCTAGAACATGGTTTCCAATGTTATCTAGGGCACTAAGTTTGTCCATTAAAATAATATATTAAAATGACTTCAAGAAATCCCATTCAGTGATTATAAAGCCAGCATCTTTTTACATAGGATCATATTACTCAAAAATAAGACAACGTATAAAAATAATAGATCTTATTTTGTGAGTTTTGAATCATTATTATATTAATTATTGTTAGGATAATAATAAATATAAAATATTATTTTATTATTAATAATTAATGCATCATCTATTAGTATTGCTTTGGCATCTGTAGGAGAAAAAATGAGGTTCAGAAATCAAATCTGAAATCAGCCAAGTTCACATTTCTTTTGACAGTACAAATAAATGTACAGATAATCCATGTTATTGTTATTGACTTTTAACCCCATTGACAAAAAAGGGGGGTTTCATGGATTGTTTTTAAGACAGATATGCAAATTAAAAATTGATTTCCAGTACAAATAACACATAAAAGTGAAACAGTTTAAAGCTACATTTTCTTACCCTCAATACTAATGATAACAAGGTGAAATGTAGATTTTAGAATCCAAAAAAACTCTGGAAAAATCTCTGGAAAAACAAGGATTCATGTATAAATGCATAAAGCTTATCTATCCGATGATAAAAATGTTGCTTGAAGTTTCACAGTGGTAGCATTTTACATGGCCAGATACAGTAGAACACAGCTGCATGAATTAGTGCACAGGACAGACATGCAGCTGTGGTAGCACTGGAATTCTCAGAGATGTGTATAGACCCTCTGTTACTGTTTTCATTGGGATTATGCACAGTTCTCTGACTGCAGTGCCTTGATCTAATTTCCCCAATCCCAAAGAGTAAACATCCAGCAATAAGAATGGATCATTTATGGGATCACTGGATGGATCACAGGGCTGGAACACGTCTCCTATGAAAACAGACGGAGAGAGTTGGGGCTGTTTGTCCTGGAGAAGAGAAGGCTCAAGGCAGACCTTCTGTGGCCTTGCAGCACATAAAAGGGGCTTGCAAGAAGCCTGGAGAGAGACTTATCACAAGGGCAGGTAGTGATAGGACAAGGGGGGAATGGCTTTAAGCTGAAAGAGGGCAGGTTTAGAATAGATATGGGAAAAAATTCTTTACTGTGAGGGTGGTGAGGCACTGGAACAAGCTGCCCAGAGAAGTTGTGGATGTCCCATCCGTGGAGGTGTTCAAGAGCAGGCTGGATGGGGCTCTAAGAACTTCGGTCTAGTGGAAGGTGTCCCTGCCCATGGCAGGGTGCTGGAGCTAGATGGCCTTTATGGTCTCATCTAATCCAAACCACACTTTGATTCTATGAAGACAAGCCCCCTCAAGAGCAGAGGGAAAGCACCATGCACACATTGCCTGTGAACATCTTATGGTCTTTGATGGTAACACAGGGAAGAGAAAGATAGTTCAAGACCTCTGTAAATTAAGTTGATCTCCACTACAATTCTGCAAAGGTCCTCAGTTATGCAGCTTCATCTTCATAGCAGGCAAGTCCCAGCACAGTATATGAGAGCAGTTTTCAACCTTAGTCTGCTGGCATGTCAGAAGAAGCTGACTCAGCCCACAAGGAGCACATGGCTGTTGGGAAAAATGGCTCCAAGCCACACTCCAAAGATGTGCTGACTCCTAACCCTGCAATGCAGTGTGGAGAAGAAAATCTCTGCTGGCAGAGCTCCCTCCAGAAAGAGCTCAGATTGCACTTAGAGCTCACTGCTAGGGAATAGAGTCAAGGCAAATGGAATTGCAGCAGGAAGAACATTGGCTCATGCCTGTCTATCTTGGGTACCCCTTAAAAGTATCATATTCTTTTCAGATTTTTAGCTGATTCCTTGATGAAACATGGACTATTGTGCTATCTTGGTTTGTATCAGAAACAGTGTGGCCAGCAGGACCAGGGCAATAATCATACCCTTTTACTCAAAAATGGTGAGGCTGCACCTGGAATCCTGTGTTCAGTTTCAGGCCCCTCACTACAGGAAGGACATTGAGGTGCTGGAACGAGTCCAGAGAGGGGCAACAAAGCGGGTTAGGGGTCTGGAGTACAGTCTTCTAAGGAATGGCTTAGGGACCTGGGTTGTTTAGCCTGGGGAAAAGGAGGCTTGGGGGGACCTTACTGCTCTCTGCAATTACCAGAAAGGAGTAGGTCAGGCAGGGGCTGGTCTCATCTCCCAAGTAACAAGAGATAGGATAAGACCAAATTCAAACAGATTCATGCTGAGTCAGAGGAGGTTTAGATGGGATATTAGAAGAAAATTCTTCACCAAAAGGGTTGTCAATCACTGGAACAGGCTGTCCAGGGAAGTGGTTGAGTCACCATCCCTGGAGGTATTTAAAAGTTGTGCAGTACTGGTACTTAGGGACATGGTTTAGTGCTGGACATAGCAGTGCTGGGTTAATGGTTGGACTCAGTGATCCTAGAGTACTTTGCAGGCAAATTAAAAAATTATGCTCTTTTATCTAAGTATTTACTGATATTTTCCCTTTCTGCAGAGATTCAGGATTTTTTCAAAGTAGTCCTGTCTCACAGTTTTCTTGTGAATTAACAGGGCCTGTTGAACTGAATCCAAGCAGAAACCCTTTTATTTTTTTGGTAAAAGGAGACAACAAACTATAGATGAAATGCACTTTCCCACATATTGAATTTGTTCCTGTATTTTGGTGTTCTGTGATGACAAAAGGTACAGTTTAGGACTAGATGCTTGAGCTCAGCACTGTCCAGAGAAGGCTCTTTGTGAATAACTAGCAATCTACAGACAGAAAAAAACTGAGATCCAAAGTTTACTAAGTCTTTATGCCACAAATTTTTCTTGGCATTTAAACACGGAAAAATCAATATCAATTCCTCACTTCTTTGCTGTAGGCTAACTAGCATAAAGTTCTTCTAATTTTGTATGTCTTTGTGAAGAATGTACAGAGGAAAAAACAGAGTGAAAGAGCTGAATGTTTTTAGTTTTACACAGTACTGCATTCAATTTCTGACAACAATCTGTATTCCTCCTAATCCTGAAAACAAAATAATTCTTATCTCTGAAGAAAAGTTTTCTTGTAGAAAAAAAAATGCCATGAGCACCAGAGTTTTAACTGTAAAGGATTATCTTTTTTGAAAAGAGACAGTCTACCTCTAGTCCTCCCTGAGACTGGTCACAGCAATGAAATTACACACAGCAAGGACAGTGTTTCTTTCACAGGGCTGATAATTGGTTTGATTTCATTCACTGTGAAAGACAATTTTGACCAATTGCTTGTAGGCAGTTGAACATGACATCTTCAGATATGTAAGTGCAAGGGACAGATATATTGAGGTCCTTTTATCTCAGTATTGAAACAAATTAATCTAGTTTTACTATTTCCAGCTAATTTTACTCACTTAAAAGTTCTCCATTTAAGATTTAGTCTTACTACAGGTGTCTTACAAACACCTCCAAAAGTGTCCAATTCTAGTGCAATACCATTTCTAAACTAGACAGAATTAATTACCATGCAGAGGTGCCTAGCTCTCCACAGCAGTCAATATAGGCATGGACAGCTGCAATACCACTGGAAAAGCAAACTGTTCAAGTAGAAATTTCCTGGAACATACTAAAAGCTCATAGAGTCAAGCTGAGACTTTTTTGGAATGATGAAGTCTACTACAAAGTAGTCTAAAAAAAAGAGAAACCTTAGCCATACATGCAGCCCTCAAACCAACTGGGTGGATCTGGAATTAGATCATCCTCTGAAAGGGATACTGAACGTTGTGACCATTGATCACTGAGATCATGTCACCCCTGCCTGGATCGCTCTCTGGCCTTCAGTGGATTTTCCTTCCTTGAAGATTTACACAGTCATCAATTAAAGCAGTTATTGAATATTGTAGACCTCTTCATGCTGTAGTGGAAAGAAAGAATAAGGATACAAAGCTGCAAATGCCCTTCCATATGTCCTATCTGTTTGGGAATGTCTTGGCAAGTAGAATGAGTTTGTGCAAGAAAACCTGAAATAGGGTCAAAAATGGAGGGAGGGAAGGCAGAGACGTTTGGGATGATGATGTTTGTCTTCCCAAGCCATCGCTACACGTGGTGGAGCCCTGCTTTCCTTGGCATGGCTGAACACCTGCCTGCCCATGGGAAATGGTGAACAAATTCGGCTTTGTGTGCAGATTTTGTTTTACTTTTTAAATTGTCTTTGTCTCATCCTATGAGTTTTCTCACTTTTGCCCTTCTGATTCTCTTCCCCATCCCACCGGGAGGGAGTAAATGAATGGCTGGGAGGGGCTGAGTTGCTGGCTGTGGGTAAACCACAAAGACCCCAGGAGACAGAGAGTAGAAACACCTGTTATTAGGTCAAGGAAGACCTTGTGTTTAGTGTTGGGAGACTGTGTAGATTATTACTACGGAAATGAGTCAGTTAGTATGTACGTCCATTCCCTTCTTTCCTGAGCAGTTTGTGACAATATGGAAGATAATAACCACTAAGATTTTATCCACTCTCTGTCCCAAGAAGAACTATGAAGAATTTAAACCACAATGAGATCAAGCAAGGCTGGCTAAGTAAGAGTAAGTACTTGTATTATCTCTTCACCATCCACTAACAGCATTTCCTCCCTGCTGATTGCAGATCATGGTAACACACTCTATATTTAAAACAAAAATTTACTAAGGATTTTATACTGTTGTATCAATCCTTTAACTTTTGAGGATGCATCCTGAATATATTTTGTGTTTAGCACTGAATTAGAAGCTAAACACATACAGAATGATAATGTTTTGTGACTGACTGCATACTCCTAATGTTTTTGTTTCAGCCCATTATTTTGGTGCTTTTAAAAGATGCCACCAAATATGTCTTGTGGCAGTGTTGCACTGAAGGGATATTACTGTACTTACAGAGAGTTTCCAAAGATGTTAATTTAGGAAAAAAGCATATATTCTCCAGTTTCCTCACTTTCTTCTTCTTTGATTTCTATGAACAGTTGTTCATATATATTGTAGTTCTAATATTAGGCGTGTCTGGAATCATTCTCACAGAAAAAGAAATGGTCACTTAATCAATCCTCTGCACTAGTGAGAACATTTAGAAATTGGAATAAACTTTAACCTCAGCCCCTACAAACCTGGAATCAAAGGAAATAGCTCTCTAAGGCCCTGTGCAGAGAGGAGCCTGCGCTGCAGCAGATTTGCTGGCTGGAGTTGTGACCCTGTGGGGACCCACACTGGAGCAGCCTGTTCCTGAAGGCCTGCACTCCATGGAAGGGACCCATGCTGGAGCCTGTGGAAGGGATATATGTTGGAGAAGTTTGTGGAGGACTGGCTTCTGTGGGAATGACTCCACACTGGAACAGAGGAAGACTGTGAGATGTCCTCCCTCTGGGGCAGAAGAAACAGCATAGAGAGTGTGTGATAAACTTACCACAGCCCTCATTTCCTGCCTCCCTATGCTGCTGGTGGGGAGAAGGTGGAAAATTTAGGCATGAAGTTGAGGAGGAAGGGAGTTGTGGGGAGGGAAGGTTTTTTTTAAATTTAGGTTTTGTTTCTCATTAACCTACCCTGATTTGATTGATAATAAATTAAATTAATTTTTTTTCTCACTTCATATCTTCATGACATTCATTATTTTTCCACTTCTACTTTATTCTGTACAGTGTTTCTTTTCCAGATAGCAGAGTCCAAGTCAGAAAGCAGAGTCAAGTCAGTTCTTGCTTACATGGAATCCAATTCACAGAGCCTTTTGCAATAGAACAAGGGGTCATGGTTTAAGTCATGGGTTGACTTAGATTAGATATAAGAAAAATTATTTTTACAATGAGAATAGTGAAATGCTGGAACAGGTTGCCCAGAGAGGTGGATGCCACAAACCTGCAAATGTGTAAGGTCAGGTTGGACAGTGCTTTGAGCAACCTGATCTAGTTGAAGATGTCCCTGTTCATTGCAGAGAGGTTGGAATGGGTGACCTTTAAAAGTCTATTCCAATTTAAACTATCCTATGATTCTTGATTGTCCTTGTTGTCCTTTCTGAACCTTTTTTCAAATCTTAGATAGCTTTTCTTCATTTTTCCAAGTCAGAGTCATTGGAGCATTTTACAGAATGAAACAACGGAAGCATTGCACAGAACCAGATCACAACAGATCCCTGTGGTGTCCCATATACCTTCTTGAATTTGGAAGTTGATGAATAAAATCTTGTTGGGGTATGTTTTCTTTACATTCAATTTTTACATAATTTTTTCATTCTCACTTTACAGCATTGTTATGCAGCCCATACTCCTCTGGTTTGCCAAGATTGCATCAACACCTGAAGCATCATTAAAGCCAAATACCCAACACTGAATGCTTCTTCATGCTTGACAACACGTTTTATTGTCCTAGAGGAAGAAATGAATTGACCGGCTCAAGCTTGTAGTTGTTTCCTTGCACAGTTCCAAGTGTCTGTAGATTTTGTGCTGGCACTAGAAGGGCAGTGAAGCTGGTGAAGGGTCTGGAGCACAAGTCCTGTGAGGAGCAGCTGAAGGAGCTGGGGTTGTCTGGCCTGGAGAAAAGGAGGCTCAGGGATGACCTTATCACCTAAAAGGAGGCTGTACCCAGGTGGGATTGGTCTCTTCACCCAGGTAACCAGCGACAGGATGATAGGACATAGTGTTAAGCTGCTCCAGGGGAGGTTTAGGCTGGACATTAGGACGAAGTTCTTCACAAAAAGGATGATGAGGCATTGGAATGGGCTGCCCAAGAAGGAGGCAGAATCACCATCCCTGGAGGTGTTTAAGAAAAGACTGAGTGTGGCACTTGGTGCCACGGTCTAGGTGACATGGTGGTGTTCAGTCATAGGTCGGACTCGATGATTTCAGAGGTCTTTTCCAACTTGAGCAGTTCTGTCATTCTGTCCCGCTTAGGCGCGTTTGCAGCCCCATTCCCTTCCGTGCTCCGGGGAAATGAGCCCGCACGGGCAGGATCCCTTGGCAGGGGCGGCTTCAAAAGGCATCACATTTTTATTTTTATTTATAACAAGCAGACGTTTAAAGACCCATTTTCCACGACATTTGAAAATCCATCGCCCACGCCCCTTTCCTTCCTCGGGGAAAAAGCAAACTGAGGGAATTCGCCACCGCCCCCAGCTCCGCCCCGCGCATGCGCGCAGCGTCCCGGGGTGGCGGCGGCCTGGGCGGCCTCGGCGCCGCCAGCGCCGCGATGGGCTGAGTGAGGCGGCTGGTGGCAGCGAGGGGTGTCCGCGGCTCCGGGCTTGCCGCTCCGAGGATGGAGAGAGCCATGGAGCAGCTCAACCGGCTGACCAGGTCCCTGCGCCGCGCCCGCACCGTGGAGCTGCCGGACGGTAGGAGCGGGGCCCTGACATAGCGGTCGGTCCAGGCGGCCTCCGCGCCCGGGCCGGCGGGGATGAGTTGAGGCGGCTGGGGAGGATAGGAACGGGCTCTCTCCGCCTCTGACAGGCTCTGTTTGTTTGTTTGTGGTGCTGACAGCAACAGCGGCTCCCCTTCCTTCCTTCCCCCGCTGCTTCCGTGGCGGGCGCGGGGGATCCGATCTGCCGGGGCTGCCGCCCTGAGCCCGGCGGGCGGGTGGCCGGGGTGCCGGACACCGGCTGCATTCGCTGCTAAATCCTTCGCCAGGTGCCTCGTCGATGACAGAGTAGTGATGAAAAGTCTTCATGGGTTTTTTTTTGGTTTGTTGTTTTTTTGTCTTTTAGTGGTGCTGAATTTTGTAAGTCACTGTCACCGGTCACAGCCTAATCTTTTTTTGGCTCTAAACCACATGGGTGCTGGTCCCCCATATCAGGAGGGTTTGAAAGCAGAGCTTCAGGCTCTTATGGCAAGTGGTTTGTTGTTCCGGCCAGGTCCAGTTTTTGGGAGGACTAACTGTAAAGCTCTTGGACGTGCAGAATTCCTGTTCTTGTGAGTCATATGCGGTCACTGTGCTTTCTTCAGTGTTTACTTTAATGGATGAGTCCTTGGCTGCCTGTCTGCCAGCTTTCATCTCCAGTGGTGGAGGAGAGGGAGTAATACTCTCTTTTCTCTGTGCATTCCCTGTTGGGACTTCCTGGTGTCCTGCTGAACTGTGCTACTACACCCTTTGCTTATTGCCACCTGTCACAGTTCCAGTGTCTTGCAGTGTAGTTGCTCATAAATTTCACTCGACAGGCAAGTTTCAGGCAGATTTTGCTGCTGCTTGTAAGCCTTTGAATGGCAGCAGTGAAAATTGATGTAATACTATTAACTTAAGCTTAGACTTACAGAAATAATGGAGTAGCACCAGTTTAACTGATTGAAGATGCTAATATGAATAACACTTTGCACAACCTGTGTCAGTTGGAGCTGCTTTAAATTTACTTCAGTACTAATGTAGGCAAATTGATTCTGAATTTTTTCTGTTTTCTTCACATCTTGGGCATTTTCATCTTACACTTTGTAGGTAGTTATGTCTGTGGAATGGCAGTGCAAGTGCAGGCCTTGAGACCTTTGGAACAAGTGCTTCTGTCATCCTGTAGTGGAAGTGCAAGCCCTGAGACCTTTGGAGCAAGTACGTCTATCATCCTGTAGTGCAGAGGGAGTGTGAGTTCTATGCATTCCTTAGGAATTGCATGAAACAAATCAGTGAGACTGATATAAAGAGATAAATGGGCTTAAAGCTTTCCACACTGAAGTCTCAAACTGCGTTGCAAGAAGGTCTCTGTTCAATGGCCATCCAGCTTTGGGTCCATCTTAGCTCGTTAGGTATCTTCTTTCTTGACCTTGGTGTTCCTTAGGTTCGTGCAGGTCTGCCCAAACTCTTCTTGAGAAGCAGGTTTGGCTTGTAGTATGTTGTTCCAAACATGTACTGACAGGATCAGCTTGGAATATTCCACACTGGTGTAGGATAATATGTAGTTTGGCGGCTTGTTGTGTGCTGTGTCTGGCCTCGTGAATTATGACTCCTCCCTCTTTACCCCCACTGTATTTGAATAACTTTAATTTGACATTTAATTTGAAAGATACATAGGAGTTTACCTCTATACAGGGATACAGGGAGTTTACCCCTCCATTCTTAAAGTGAGAATCATCATTGTCTCTCAGGAGATGGAGATGTATGTTTGAGTTTACTTATGCTGAAGAAGGCAATAAATCCCAATAAATGGAAGTATTAAACTTCCACTGCATGTGCCATAGCCACCAGGGTATTATGTGCACAGTGCTGACACTTTGAGATTGTGATCTCTGCCAACTTCACGACGGTATCTCTGTGGAAATAAAGTAGTCAGTGTGTCTTGCCAGGGCAGGATTCTGAATTTCAAGATTATGAATTTCAAGTGGTTTTTTTTCTTAAAGCAAGTCTTAAGACCTGAGTCCAGTGCCAGTGAATACCCTGAGCTTGCAAGCAGAACTTTTTTTTAATCACTCTCCCAAAGTATCCTTCAGGAATTGTTTTGTGGACACTTGAGAGCTGGACACAAATTTCTGGATGCTACTATTAAGGCTCAGTGCCTGAAAACTAGGTCTTGCAGCTCAAAGCTGTGACACTATGTTTGGTGTGCCTTTTTTTTGTCTTCATATAATCAAGATTTGAAAAACAAGCAAATAAGTTTGGTGAGTCCATGAGGTGTATAATGCTTTTTCTCTACCTGCTGTCATGTAGTTTGTGTCATTTGGAGCTTTTTTTTATTACTAGAGAAAATAATCACCAATGGTAGACATAAAAAGCTCTTTAGTCCCACACCCTCTTAATTCTTACAGAAAAACTCTGGGAAAATCTGCATGTGCTCCACAGTGTAATTTCTGTTAACAGAATAACAAAAAGCTTGGTTTTGTAACTGTGCCATAAATGCCTATTGTGGCCCAGCTACACTTGTATTTAACTATTGACTTTTTCTAGATCACTGCACTTGCAATATAGTTAAATGTAGTTAGAATCAATATTAAGCATTTCAATTAAGTGTGCTGATATATTTTAAAGTTTTTTTCACCATTTTTTGATGTCTTGTATAGGGCCTGATTGTGGAAATACATAAGAATGTAATGTTTAAATTTAGTTGATGTTCTTAAGTTTGGTTTCTTGTTTTATTTGGAAAGCTTTATCTTCCTGCCCAGAGCTCTTTGAAACAGAGCTGGAGATTTTTTTTTTTTAGTTTGTGTATACTTGGAGCTAATCATGGATAGATTTTGGAAAAATGCTCAAATATTTTTCACAATTGATATTTATTTAGCATCTATTTAATTTTGTTTCAGGATTCTTTCTCTCTTCCCTCCAGCTTGTTCTTTCCCCAGCAGTCAAATTCTAGGGGTGTGTGTTGGAGTTTTCTGATGCTCACAGAACTCTGCCATAAGAGGCAATTTGTAGAGAGTTCAGACTTGAGCTTGGTGATGGTTGGTGGCTCTCTGCAACGTTTAATCATAATTTGGTGTTTTAAGAGGCTTGTGTCTCTTGCACCATGTGTTTTCTATAAGCAATGTTGATTTTTTAAATTTTTGTTTTAAAGTTTTTATAGCTGATGAAATGTGATTTGAATTTGGCTTATCTCTGTCCAGTGTTCAAAGTTAATAATAATAGATTGTTGGAAAGAAGCATTGCTGCTTTCTTTTGTTAGCTAGGGACACACAACTTCAACTAGCTGATAGCAGCAGTAATCTTGGAGCAGCGTAAAACAATAATAACAACAAATAGCATAGCTGCAGCATGATAACAACTTCCTGGATTCCACTTCATAATTCTGAAGAAGCTTTATTTAAAATTCAGTAAATGCCACCTTGCCTACCTAGTGGAAGTAGTGAATATGTAGAGCATGGTATGTAAAAGACACAAGATACTATGCTTGTTTTAATTCTTCCTGTTCTGGTTGCTTTGTAAGTTTGGATCAAGGAAGGTGATGAGGAAAAACTTGAAAATAAAAATTTTTTGAGAACAGTATTTCCATATCCTGAAACCATAAACCTGGCTTCTCAGAAAGCATAGCCCCTCCTGTCATGAGTTGGTATCTACATGAACAATCTGTGGAGATTGTACTCTCAAAAATGGGTAGCTTGTTGAAGGGAATAATTACAATAATTGTCCATAATAAAAGAAAAAATTAATGTGCATTAAAACCATTCATAATTATTATATGTTAAAAGATTTTAAGTTTTGTCAAATCAATCTTCTAAAAATAGTATTTTATTTCAGGAAGTCTGTAAGTGACCAAACAGGCTCATCACAGCCATGCAGAGTGCTGGGATTTGCAGCAGTAGTGATGAGAGAGTCTGTGTGGCTGAATGTCAGTGTGTTCCCACCAGTGGCATGGATTTTTGTCTTCTGGCCTTTTTTTGTTGCCTTCAAGTGTGAAATATGAAACTGATTAGAGATTAAAAAGTAAAATGAAACTTATTGCACTCAGGTATTCAAGTATAGAGACAAAATGGAATGGTTATGAAGTAATTTTAAAAAGTCACTACTACAAAATCATAGTCACAGGACTATGGAAGTCACCTTGGAAGACAGGAAACTTCCTTCTTTTTAAAATTAAATAGTTAAGTGTTTTTGTTTGGTTTGGGTTTTTTTTAATGCACATCTCTTAAAAGCTTGGATTTAGTGAACAGAATTGTCAATGCAACGAAATTGACACTCCACTGAAAATTCTGTATTTTTTACTTTGTAAAAGAAAAAAAGCCACATTGAAATTTCATATATTACAATTCTGTTAATTCTCTCTTTTATCTAAATAAGTGTGATGGCTTTTTATTTTTAATGAAACTTTGTATATGTAGAATCTGTGTAAAAAAAAATCTATTTCAAGTGGACACTTGAAAATGTAAATAAGTGTTGCTAGATACATTTATTTTACATAAAATATGTCTTTATGGTAACAGAGTAATTAAATTTCTTCCCAGATAATGAAACTGCTGTCTATACACTGATGCCAATGGTTATGGCTGACCAGCACAGGTGAGAGCTTCTTTAAATTTACCTTTTTTTTTAAGGTCTGAAAAACCCAGCCTGTTTGCTGAAGTCATAGCTCCTAAAGCACTCCCAGAAGTCCAGCTGCTGAATTGCTGACTTGTGTTCTAATTTGAAGTTAGTCACTGACTGTGTGCATTCCAGCTTAATTTTACCTGCATTGATTTATGCCATACACCGGAACTGGGATTTGTTCTGTTGAGGCACATGGGAAAATTGTCCTAGGATAAGAAAAAAAGTGTTGTTTTGTAACTGTGTCTTAATTCTGAGTGTTTATTTATGGATGACATAGAAGCTCTTAGTCTCATTAGACATCTGGAATTCCTCAGGTGAGCAGCTGTTTCTTTTACTGAGTTGTCCTCAAAGTGCTTGGAACCTGGAGGCTGTATAATGCCAGCTAAGTGGTGCTTCCTTCCCAGGAATTTTGTAGGGAAGCAGGCAGTAACTCTTACTGCGAGAGAGAGCTGCTGTTCAGCCAGGATAAACATTTGTTCTGCTGTGTTGCATTTTGAGATCCCATGCAAGGGTTTTACATCAGCCCATTACTGGAAGTTGAAAGGTCCTATTTAAATTTTTTATCCTGATCTTGTATCCTTCTACTTCATCATCATGATTTCACATACCAGTCTTCCCTCTGAACTTTGCCTATGTTTGGGAAAACTGTTGGGTATATGGTTGGGATGATTGTGATAAGGGGGGAAATGGGAATTTATATTTTGTTTAAACCAAAGCTATTGAAATGCTTGTTTTTCGTATTTGTAAAGAAATGATTTGGTTGTTTGGTCTAATTCTTACTAGTTTACATACTTACTAGTTTGAAACAGTTTCCCAGTGTCGCAGTTCATTTTTTATGTACAGTAAGAAGTGGAAAGAATTCTTAATCAGCAAATGCTTAAAAACTATGTGATCTCTTAGTAATTAGTTGTATGGAAAAGAAATAATGATTAAATAAGAAATAGAGTACTTGTGTACAACTTAGAGTATGAACTTTGCTTGAATACTGTGAGCTATTTTTAAAATTAAAAAATTATTTTTCTATTTGAAGGTCTGTCTCAGAGCTGCTGTCAAATTCAAAATTTGATGTGAATTATGCCTTTGGACGTGTGAAGAGAAGTTTGCTTCATATTGCAGCAAAGTAAGACTTACTTGAGTCCAGTCCAGAAGTTAACAATGAAAATATTGCCACAAATCTAAGGCACCAATGTAAGCTGGAAAACTCTATAGTGTCAGTTAACATTTTGTTTTCACACTTTTTGTATCTTGTTTGTTCTGCCTAGTAATGTGCTTGCCTCATAAAGAGGATTTTACACATGGTATCAAATGGCTCTCCAAATTCCAGTGAAGGAAGTCTGGCTAGATACTTTTTTACCTTTCTGTGAAATCTCAAGTCTTTTAAAGAGATGCAGCCATGATGTGCATCCTGTATAGCTGGGTTACTCTTGCCTTTGTAGAGGCAGAGAACTCTCATTGGCAGGTGCTGATTGTTTTTGAGGTATTCTAAAACAGTGGGAAGTGTTTGGGTGTTTGTTGGGAAGCAGCTGTTCCAAAGTACTTCATGTGACTGTAACTGAAGGGAATATAACTCAGGAGCTCACTTCTAATACATTTTGTATCCTGGATAGAGGGCTTCAGTGCAAATTTTGATCTACATTATTTACTGTTTGTATAGCTCTTCAATGGGATGACTCCATTTTATATGTAACTCTGCCAAGAAACAGACAGGTTACCATCATATAAATAGAAATTAACCAGATAGTTTTTGGCATGGCTTTTCAGGAAACTAAACTTTAAACTGATGAATGAATGCCCTGTATTTATCTCCCCTTTTAAATATATTGAAAGTTCTTACATTTAAACGGTTAAAAAAGTGCAAAAAGCAAAAAAAGGAAATAGTAGTAGTATTGCATATATATAGCAGTATTTGGTCACAATAAAGGTGGAAATTCCAGCTTCTCAAACAGACTATTAAAAATAGCGCTTTCCCAACTATTTCATCTAATTACATAATGCTTATATAAAATTTACTTAAGGAAGTACTTACAAAAATGCAAGCAAATATTTAGCATATCCTTTAGAATTATATTTGAAAATACACTATACTTCCTGATTCTAAAGATAGAAGAAGGTGTGTTACACTTAGTTTCTGGATTGTCTTTTATCTTGACTTAGTTATTGGGTCACAAAGGGGTCATCAAGCTGCTGGTTTTGCAACATATTGTACAGTTAGTCTTCAGTTTCTTTGGGTTGTTGTGTAGCAGTTCTTATGTTGGGAAGATCTGTAAAAATTGATTAGCTGGTTGCAACAGATACAAAACTACTCTGTTTATCTTTTCAATCAGCTTTTCCTCTTAAAGAGTTCAGGAGCAAGATAAATATGTAATGCAGAGTTTCTGTCCTCTTAGTGACATTGGTTATCCTGAAGAGCTGCTATATTGTGTAAAGTAAAAGAGTTCAGCTCTTTATGACAGGTTCAAAATTGATAGCAAATAAATATTTTTATTAGCAAATAAATATTTGTACAAGTTTTAGAATTTTCCTGATATTCAAACTTCTGAACATAACTTCCAGACACAGGAGCATAACAAACCCCAAAATCTTTAATGGAAAATTCAGTCCTGTTAATAAACTAGGGATGAGGAAGGTGAGAGGAAATTGAAAGCAAAATTTTTAAAACAGTTGATAGTTTAAAGAATTAACAGTCCTAAAGATTCTCTGTTGTGTTTTAAAGTCATTAAAATCAAAGAGAAGACTGGTGTCTGTTCATTGCTACCAGTTATATTTGGTCACTTCTCACTGCATTAAGTGACTTTGCTTTAGCTTTGTGTAGCCTGAAGTGTAAAACAATTTTATGTAAAGATGTTCTAGTGAGTGTGATCTGTACATAATATTGCTGTTGTCTTTATGCCAATATTGATTTGTAAATATTCTTGTTACAGTTTTTCCCTTTCTTGTTTTCTTCTTAGCTGTGGATCAGTTGAATGCCTTGTTCTATTATTAAAAAAAGGAGCAAATCCAAACTATCAGGACATCTCAGGATGTACTCCACTCCATTTAGCAGCAAGGAATGGGTAAGTTTTTAAAATCCTTAAACTCTTGAAAAATTTTTACATAATGCATTTGAGCTAGCATGTTCTGTAATATTTTTGCATAGTTAAAAAAAGGCCTTTGGTTTTCACTTTTGAAAATCGAGACCATGGAGGTTAAAATCCTTATTTTGAGTATTCACAGAGTAATATTTTATAAATAGTAAGTCATGTCTGAAATACCAATTCCAGTACCAGTCATTTTAGTGTTTTCTGTTAGTCAGGGATGTAGTGGTGTTCGCAGGGGTCCCAGGACCAGGGAAGAGATGAGAATGTTGACTCCATGTTTCAGAAGGCTGGTTTATTATTTTATGATATATATTATATTAAAACCTACTAAAAGAGTAGAAGAAAGGATTTCATCAGAAGGCTTGAAAGGAAAGGAAAAGAATGGAAATGCAATGATAATAAAATCTTGTGACTGACCACACAGTCCAAGATATATGGACTGTGTTTGGCCATTAATTAGAAACAACCACATGAGACCAATCAAAGATGCACCTGTTGCATTCCACAGCAGCAGATAATTATTGTTTACAATTATTGTTTCTTCTTGAGGCCTCTCAGCTTCTCAGGAGAAAAAATTCTAAGGAAAGGATTTTTCATAAAATGTGTCTGTGACACAGGGGCATAATGATTCTTACAACAGTAATTGAATGAGAGATACATTCACCTTCCAGTTACCTGAGTAAGAAAAGGTTTTGTAGGGCTTGGAGGGGGTCAGAGACTTCTGATTTTTCTGAGATAGTGTCTCTAAGAAAAATTTTCCTGCAAGAAAAGGAATACAAAGTTGGCACAGTGTTAGGAGAGAGGAAGAGAAAGAACTCTAAACCAGTGAGCAAGTACCTTTTTAAGATCCTACTTCTGGAACTGTAGTATGTGAAAACATCCAGCTGTGAAGGTAATATTCTCTTTTTTCTTTTTAGGGCATGTGTGTGATACAATAACTGAATTGTATCACAGCTGGTACTTCAGGTGAGGAGGTGGTAGTGCTTAGTGGCTTCTGGGTATGTGTGAGGTCTATTTGTAGGAGGGGAAAGAAGCAGGCAAATGGTTTATGATGAATGCAGAAATACACTGAGGAGACAGTTATGTGGAAAGGGGGTATATGAAAGGTGTGAAAGGTACCAAATAAAAGGGAAAAGCAAAATAAATTTGTAAAGGTAAAGCACTTAGAGCATTAAAAATGTTAAAAAACCAAACAAAACATGAATTAAGAGAAAATACCTCTACTTTTATTAAGAAAGTGCTTGTGTTTAACAAGGATTTGCATAGTTTTACAATGACTGTCTCATTAAGTAATGATTTAGTGGTGTACTGTAAACATGTCCACTGACATGTACAGGCAACGGTGAACTTCATGGACTTCTATTAGCTGAACTCTGGCTTTTTGTCTTGAAATGGTGGTTCATGCAGGGCTGAAACTGTTAGAGTAGTGGTTAAGTGCTTCTGCACTTTCCACAAAGCAGCTATGATTTTAGCCCTATGTTGTTGTTTGCTACCCTTGCACTGTCTGAGTCTCTGTGAAGATCAGTTCTCTCTTTCACATGCTCAGTACTGTACTCCTTATAAATTGGAACCACCTGTTATGCTTAGAAAAATGGTAAATTAGAGTGAGTGGAGCTCTAATAAGATATTTAGTCTTTGTAAGTGATTTTCCTTGACTGGATTTTAATGTATTCTTTTGCTTACAGCCAGAAAAAATGTATGAGCAAGCTGTTGGAATACAGTGCAGATGTCAACATTTGTAATAATGAAGGCTTGACTGCAGTAAGTGCTATTAGTTATCACGATATTCATAAAATGAATGAAGAATTTGGAGATTCTTGGTTTTTAAGCTTTTGCCATCTTACACATAAAACCAAACTGCTGTGCATCCAGTGCCATCAAGAATCAAAAGATGTGATCAAAATACCCAAGCATATGATTGTATTGTTCAAAGCTTCTCCTAATATTATGCAAATTTTCTCTTTGTGAAAGTGTTGACAATAATACAGCCAGATTTGAAATATTTTTATGGGATATATATGTATCATTGCTAAAGGAAACACATGTATCATCATTTTGTGCTTAGATTCATTGGTTGGCTGTCAATGGACGAACAGAATTGCTTCATGATCTTGTTCAGCATGTCAGTAATGTAGATGTTGAAGATGCAATGGGACAGACAGCCCTTCATGTAGCTTGTCAAAATGGACACAAGACAGTAAGTTTCTAAACTGTATGAACACAATTGATCTGTGAAGAACTTGGTAATGCCTCAAAGTTGTTGTGGCTTTTTTATAAACTTCAGAGTAGTAATGCACATGATAATGGCTACAAGTATGAAGAATGCTGTTGTGTGTCTTAGTATTGACTGCATGCACTTCTTTGGGAGCAACTTATTTATTCTTGTGGAGCTAATTGATCTCAGTGCCTATGGGAGTTGAGATGACTTACTGTATACTGTTCAGCTCTTCTGCAGTGCTGTTATTGGCTTGTTAATATCAAGTTTTTAATGTAATTTTAAATGTTTGAAAATGTTTTGCCTTATTTTTCAGAATATGTTTAATTCATAATTGTGTAAGCTATTATGTGATTTTGAAATCTGAAATATTAACTTACTGTGAATAAAAAATGAAAACAGAGTTGGATCAGTTACAGTTTAACTTTAGAAGTAAACAAGTTCAAATAAAATCTTCCATTATTGATCTGTGTGAATAATTTTTATGTCTGGCCTTGTGTTAGGGGTGACTATTTATATTCAGAGTATAAGTTTGATTACTTTACTTGAACTGCATTAGAGCCCTATAGAGTTACACAGATTGCTGCTAGAACTATTTACTACTAAAAAGAATAAATTGTAATTCTGTCTAGATCCTTTCTGTTGTCCTTGTCAGTCCTGGATTTTGGAAGGCCAAATTCTGAAAAACAGTTACCTATAAATATAGCAAATTTATGTGACTGAAATATAACAAAAGTTGTTTGAGAGTCTGGTCAGTGTTTTCATATTTTCGACATGCATTAAATATTTGCAAGCCAGTAGGGTTTTCCACTGCTCTTTTTCTAAAGGTGATGTTTTGTTCTCTTGTAGACGGTGCAGTGCTTGCTGGACAGCGGCGCAGACATAAACAGGCCAAACGTTTCTGGGGCAACTCCGCTTTATTTTGCTTGCAGGTTATATACTTTTCACTTTCGAATACTGGCCTAAAAGTGAAATACTTTTTCTGCTTTTGCAATAACTAATTAGAAATTACAAAATATAGGAAATATAAAAGCTGACTGGTGTTTAATTTTGTCTAATTTTTTAGTGTGGTTTAGTGTCTTTTCTAAATACTTAGGTTCGTTCTGCAGGCTTATGTACCTCTTTCTAACAGACATGTTAAACACATACCTGTACATGTTCTAGCACATCATGAATTGGCGACTGCTGAATGCTTTTCTGAAAAAATGAATTCTGCCAACTTAGATTATTTTGAGTACACTAAAACCAGAGCCTTTTATAAGGCAAGTTTGGCTATTCCTGAATGTACAGTATGGTATTACAGTATACATGAAATGTACATATATGTGTCAAAGTTACAATATTGAATTAAAATGACATTGCTACTTTGATCAGTTATGTTTTCTTCGTAGTTATATTTCAAAATTAACACACATGATAAATGATCTTTTGTTTTAATTAGAGCATTTCTGCTATTTGTTAGAACATTGACAATTTTTGCAATCCCTGTGCTTTGATTACAGGTTAAATGGTTCACATAAGATTAACTGTTACTATAAGCAAAAGTAGAAATGGATGACCTGCTGGTCTGCTAAGAGTTACATTCTGGGAGCTGTGGTCTCTGGAGTGTTGACTTGTGTATGTTGACTTGTGGCAGTTAAGAAGAAGGGAAGTGGAGAATAAATAGCTGCCAGCCTTGGTCATTGATTTAGGGACTGGTATTTGTACACACTTTAAAAGAAGTAAGCAGCTTGTCTTGGCTTGGAGGTTTTTCACAAGAAGGGAATGTGGCAAGTACGGGAGTCATATTCTTTAGAAATTACCGACTGGAGCATCTGGCAGGGTAGAATGAACAGGGTGTGTACTACAGGAAACCTGGAAAGAAAGGGTGTAGGTTCCTGATGACAGGGAGGGCAGGATGTGGTAGCAGTGGCAGGTGGTAGCTGCAGGAAGGGTATCGGTATTCAAAGTCTGAGTCTGAAGCACTTGTTTTGTCAGTGTGTTGGGTTATGCACTTAGTCTAGAGAATTACAGCGAAGATGCTGCAAGTAGGCCATTAGTCTTATCTCCTTTCTGACCTTTAATGTTTGTTTGCATTGGGACAAAGTCTGGTACATTAGATTAACCTGTTGGCTTCCTGGGCTGGAAGGACAGGACTGAGGAGAACTCATCTGTGAGTTATTGAGAGATCAGTGAAGCTACCTCTTGCCCCTCTTGCTGTTAGTTGTCACTTTACCTGTGCCCTATCTGAACTGAGAGGCTGTACCTATCAGGCTGAGGATGCAGGCAGCCTCTTGTATGTTCCAGGATGCCAAATACTCATATCCATTGGTGTAAAGGATGTACTGCAAACTAGCTTGAGGAATAAAATGTCACTGAAAAAGCTTGTATCTATGACCCTAATTGCTACGTCTTTTTTATCAGTCTTTCATTTCGTGCTTTACACACGTCTCTGTTATGTTTGGCAGTATATGCACTTAATGCTGGTGAAGGCAATATTCAAGTAATCGTTCCATGTGTTTTTAATGAAGTAAATCACTGGTACTCAATTTCTCATTTTTTTCAGAAGAAAGGATTTGGGAAAGTGTTGAGAGATATAAATAGCGGTTTTTCTGTTTTCTAGGCAATGCTGGCATGTTGGGAAATTTTTAACTCAAGAGAACTAGGGGTCCTATACAACCTATAAGCAGATTAATGAATAGACTGTGAATGCAGAAGTAAAACTCATCACTTCTAGAAGCTATGCAAGACATTTATATATAGAAATTAGAGCCATTTGAGTGATGTGTTTATCTCTTGTACAAAAAATGAATTATCTCTTGTACAAAAAAAGGAATTATCAATAAATATATCTTGCTGATATTTTATTGATGGTTAAAGCACAAGTAGATTGTTTTCCCCCAAATATGGTAGAAGTGAGCAAAGAACTTGGCAAAGATAACTTCCTCTGTGAAGTAAATTAGGATGTAAATTGAGAAAAAGCTCTCTTTTTGCAGGAAATACAGCTCATAAATATTTGAGGCGAGGCTAAGATGAATCATTTCTGAATGATGAGAGTGACTCTGACTTCATAAATAGCCTGAATTTTGCACTGTTCTTTTGCAGTAACTATTTTCTTCTAGCTTATGTTGGTTTTGTTTGTTAGATGCAATAAAGACAGACTTATGACTCAGATCATAAATGCTCTATTAACTGTCTTTCTTCTCTTTTGAATAGCCATGGTCAGAGAGACACTGCACAAATTCTTTTGATGAGAGGAGCCAAATATTTACCAGACAAGAACGGTGTTACTCCACTGGATCTCTGTGTACAGGTATTAAGTTAGCAACACTTTTTCAGTGAATTTCTCTGACTTACTACAGTGTCACCTGATCATTATTACCTTTTCTTATTTCTAAGGCCTCTGGAAGATGGTAGTCCTTTGGCAAAACAAGTGCAAAACATAATTTTTTAATAATGAAATTGATCCTACAGGCAGGTTCATAATTTCTACCCTTTGCATAAGTCAGATGCAAGAATCATGAGAAAGAGTTTCCAGAACTCCATTTGACTAGAAAGTTTTGGAATCCGTGGTATAATGGTAGTACACCATTTAGGTGCTTACGTGTTAACAAGTAAGAAGTAAAGGAATGCAGAAAGGAGTGATTTTTTAAAATCTCAAATAATAGATTTCTTTTCTCTTGAGGAGATGTTGCTATTAAAAACAAACAAAACTTACATGATGATGGCTCTTACTTTTCAGAGATATTTCTATATCTGGATGAGGAACAAAATTCTTACATATTTTCAAGTAATGTGACATTTTCAACTGCAAAACAATTTCCTCATCATCTACTGCTTGTACTACTTCCTAAAGTGACTTTTTCTGGTTTGTGAACACTTACACTTTTTTCTGTCAGATCAGTTGCAGGTCAATGGGTAAATAACACTATTGAATGGAAGCCCTTGAACTTTTGCTAGTAATCAGACTAGAAAACTGAACTGAAAGCTGAAAAAAATAAGTCCCTGGAGTGAGTGGACATCATGCTACCTTTGTACGTGTCATTAGTTTGTCAGGATAAAATTGAAATTTTCAATTGTTTTTCTGTATTTTCAGACTATTTCAGCCTCAAGGTATTTAATTTCTGAGGTGTCCTCATGTGCTTAAGACTTGGACTTGAAATAGTTGTGTGTATGTGCAGGATATCTGTGGGATATTTTTGGAGTGTTTAACTCTGAAAGCTTTATTTCATAGACTATCAGTGTAAGACCTTGTTCCAATTAGGTTATTTACAGTATTTCTTTTTGCGTATAAGAAACCAAGTAAGTCCTCAGCTCTGGTTACTGAGAGGTGCCAGATCACAATACTATCTCACTGCTGACTTGATTGTGAAACTCAGTCAGATTTTTTTTTCTTTGCTATGGCAGAATGACTTATCATTACATAAAGCCACATGGAGTCTGATCAGTTTCAAGGTCTTCTGCAGCCGCAGTCCTGTAAGACAGTATATGGCAGGAGAGGTTTAGATTGGATATTAGGAATAATTTCTTCATGGAAAGGGCTGTAAAGCATTGAAGAAGACTGCCCAGGGAAGTGGTGGAGTCTCCACCCCTGAAAATGTTAAAAGAAATGGTGGATATGGCACTTGAGGATGTGGTTAAGTAGCATAGGTAGGGGTGGTGCCAGGCTGATGTTTGGTCTTGATGGTCTTAAAGGTATTTTCCAACCTAAATGATTCTTTACCAGTGTGTGCTTAATGGTAGAGTTATTATTTTTTATGATTAATGTTTTGAGTTTCTGCTTCAGTCTCCAGTTTTGCAATCCCTAGGGCAGTGTTTTACACATAAAACTTACGTTAACTTTATTTAGGTGTGAGTAGTGACACCTGGTGTTTCTTTGTAGTGATGATCTTACTGTGTTCAAGATCATGCAGTATACAAGTTCATGATGCCAAGTAAGAAAGGAGAAAACAGTATGTTTTCTTTCTTTTTACTTTTGAGTTTTATTCTATGCTTAAAAGTTTGTTTGTCAAACAACCACATGCTTTCAGCAGGCTGAAATTATAGACTCATACACTTCTTGCAAACATTACCTTGATCTTGAAGATTTGACTTTCGTTAATTTTTACAGAATCTGGGTGGGTTTATTTTTAAAATAAACTTAATTTCTTAAAACTTAATTTCTTCGTACCAGAAACAATTAAATTAATCTTTTTAATGTAGGGTTTTCACTGAGATAATGTCAACTGTCATTCACAGAGGAGTCCCTGAAGTTGCAGCAGTTAATACATTATATGGTCATCTTCCCAGAGTAGAAGTTCATGCATATTCAGGTGTTAGATGTCTGCTTAAAAATGCAGCTGTGTTAAATAAGATTTGATACAAATAAATCACAAAATCAAGTTATTTTCTTTCCAGAAAACATTTTTTCTCAAAAGGGTGGGAAGTTAGTCCAAGGCACATTCTAAGGAATTATACTTGTGTATTAATTTTAAAGTTAAGTAACCCTTTCATGGGTTTGTCCTATTTCTTCCTGTAACAAGTCAGATAGGTGTCCTATGAACCTTTAGAAAATGTTTGTTCTGAAATATTAGATTCTGGGTGTAAGTAGATATCAGCAGGAGGAGGAGAAGTGAAATATTGCACTGTTTTTAATCTCTGGTGATTGTTGGCTGAAGCACTGTTCAACTGTACATTTATTTTGGTAAGTAGGAAAATGTTTTAAAAAACATAAAAACGGTAGTGGATATATGTGAACCAGTATACTGGAAAAAATTGATTCTGTCTTCTCCCAAACATTTTGGGATACCAAACTTTGCTACATTTTTTGAATTTCAAATTATTTTAGAATAGGATTTCTCCAGCATTAAAAAACAAAATTCTTATCCTTAATAGAAATTATTGCCTGTAATAGTCTAACTCTCAATTCTAACGTTTCTTTTAATTAAAATGTTTTCTTAGGGTGGTTATGGAGAGACTTGTGAAGTCTTAATACAGTACCATCCTCGGCTTTTCCAGACAATAATTCAAATGACACAGAATGAAGATCTGCGGGAAAACATGGTAATATGGGATTCTGTGTGTTATAGCCAGGGATCTCTGTGTGTGGGGAGGAGAGCTTTGTGCTTAATATGAGTGGCAGTCAGTACCACAGTAGCTGACTACTAGGTATCTTTCTTTCCTCATGGAAAAGGGGCAGTCTTCACATAATATTAAAGCCAAGAATTTGGAATTAAATGTAGGATCTGTTTTCATTTAGTGTTCTAGCTTTGTACATTTGGTAAAGTGATCTAGACAGTTTAAAGAACAGACAGGGCAAGCTTCAATACAAAGGTACTGGCAGAGCGTTCTTAGAGCATCCTATATATATAATTACTTTGTGTAACAGGGCCTATTTTCCTTCCTTTAGTCATTATCTGCAGACATCCATTCTAGGATGTGTCTTGAGGCTGAATCATCTGGAATTAACTTAAAATTCTGTGGTATGAGCACTCATCTGTATGAAATTGTCTTGTACAATTAGAGTAAAAGATTGCAGCCAAAATTTCATTTGATTATTATTTCTGTAGATGAAACTACTCAGTTTCTTTTTTAATGGTTCTCTTATACCTTGCTTCTTTGGTTATTGTGGGGTAGTACAATCTAAAGCAAAGAAAAGTCAAGGAAAAAAGTTTTGTTTTTTAATTGTGTAAGGGAAATGAAGCATGGGATGCCTCTTCCCCCTTGTAAATCTGGCTTGCTGTGGGTTTTTAATACATTAGTTGTTTTAAAATGACTGCAAACAACCTTACAGACTGTAAAAAAAAAGATTTAGTAAGATGTTGGCTGCCAATTTACTTAATTTAGTTTGCTAGATTTTTGATGTTTTCATTTTCTCTATAACTCCATTACTTCCACTATAACACTAAAGATTTCCAAGTCAGTGTTTAAATTTCTGAGACAGGGTTGAGTTTTACAGAGTGAAGTGATGCAGGTGAGAATGCTCAAAGTCTATGTTAGGTGTGAGGGGAGAATCTATAGATGATTTAAATTAAAAGAGAAAGAACTAAAACAGTGTAACAAAAATACCCTCTAGTACATACATCAACACTAGGATGTGTACCTTTGCACATCTGTAATCTTTGTAAATGATAATAAAACGTTAACTGAGGCTAGATTAGAGGTTGTACAGTATAGATATACATTATTATAATGCTTGGGTGATGGTGTTCTACATAATGGATAAATTATTGTTGATCTGATGCTCCTTGACACAATGCAATTGTTCTTGTTTGAATCCTTCAGTTGCGGCAGGTTCTGGAACACTTGTCTCAGCAGAGCGAAAGCCAGTATCTTAAAATCTTGACAAGTCTTGCTGAAGTTGCTACAACAAATGGTCACAAATTGCTCAGGTAAGTGTGAGGTCACAGGTTGATAAACTACCCCACAGTTAGTGCCACTTAATAGTTTTAATAGTTCAAACTATCTGATGCTCAGCACATGCTGGAGTAGATGGATCTCAAATCTGATTTATATGATAATGTCTATTTAGAGCACTGTCTTCACAAAGACTTCAAGAGAAAAAGTTGGTGTCCTTGTATAGCTGCTGGTACCTAGAAGCTTGAGTTGCAGGGAAGTGTACTTTTTGTTTGGTTAGTTTGGCTATGTCAGCCCTAGAAAGGGAAGCTTTTTAGACAACTATCAAGTAATTTTTTTTTTGGTCTTCATCCTTCTCACTTTTTCTTCCCTTCCGCATTTTTACTTTTCTACATGCTTCCTTAGTATGCTTGAGGAGAGTTTTGTTACTTCAGACACTTGTCTCATGTTTGCTGGCTTTGGTTGCCTTACATGGCTACTAATATATATGAGATAAAAAATTTCATCTATCAGTGTGCTGTCTCAGCAGCAGTAGCTTGAGGAGATGCATGACACAGGCAAGCATATTTACCTGGTATGCTTTCTTAGTTTTTGTGACATCTGTTTGAGTTTGTGCAAAACACTGTCTGCAATTTGTTGGAGCATCTTACTCTTTTCAACATCCAACAGATTTTGGTGTAACCTTTATGCTTTACTAGAAAATCTTTACTGAAAGAGTCAAGGGTCTGAAAGCATGAGTGAAGTTCCTTATTAACACGTTTTAGATGGCATTTTGGCAAAGAGAGCTTTGAAAGTGTTCTGTAATCAGAGAAACCTGTCAGCATAGGTTGTAGAGGATTATGACTTGGGAAGCTTTTTTTTAACTTGGGCTGGGGTCCGAGGAGCCATCAGTGAGATGGAAAATAAATAGCATATTCTTACTCCTAGATACTTTATTTTTCTTCCCCATTAGTCACATTAAATTTAAATGGTGCTTGTAGATAGCAGGTCAGAACTCCTGGATGATGGTGGGAAATTCATTACATCATTAATAAATCTTATGCTGGTGACTGTTCACTTTGATGAATTAATGTAAAGGTCTGAATCCCTTTAAACTTTGGGGTTTAAAGGGATTAAAGTGTGTAGACATTAATGAAATTTTGTTGCTGCAAAGATAACTTTCTGAAGAATTTCTGCTGTTGCAGTGTGTATCAGCTTAACTTGTAACACATTCCTTTTTGTCTCCAGACTTCCTTAGAGCCAATAGATCTCCCACAAATAAATTGTGGTAGGGTGTAAAACCATAGTGCAGGAAAGGGTTTCAAACTTGCTCTGTATAGGGACATTATTGGAAGTTGTGGTAGTTGGATTTCATCA
The DNA here is from genome assembly GCF_901933205.1 of Camarhynchus parvulus. Classification (NCBI taxonomy): domain Eukaryota; kingdom Metazoa; phylum Chordata; class Aves; order Passeriformes; family Thraupidae; genus Camarhynchus; species Camarhynchus parvulus. The sequence continues at coordinate 105,908,821 of NC_044573.1, read as the reverse complement.
TATGAGGTGGTATTTGCTTCTGTTTCAGTGTCTTCAGAGGTAAATGAAACTGATTGTCGTTTAGATTTGATTTGTTACTGTTACTGCTCTTCTGATTTGAGCAATGCTCCCTCAGCGTGGCTGTAGAAACTGTAGCTCTGTGCCTGTACTGTCTCGGAATTTGAGCCTCTGTGTGCTCCTGTATGGCTGTGTTTGGGTGGGCTGGTGGAGGCTGAAGACAGGATCAAGGGGTTGCATTGCACTGGATGAGGACTCATTTCCAGACGTGCCAGTACTTGGAGTGTTTTGTGGACTCTTACTGGCCAGCTCCTCTTTGGTACTTTGTAATACAGAAATGTGATAGCAAAAGAAAACAATTCCAAGACAGTTTCACAGATACAGTTTTGCAAAAACTGTGTCTCTTTTGTCTCCAGCTTGGTTTCCTGGCAGAAGCGGTGAATTACTACTTCAAGAAATATTTCTCAGGTGTTTTCTTATAAACACAATGGGGATTAAGGTAGTACTTGGTGAATGCTCTGAGCTTGGGCCTCTTTCCTCTCTCTCCTTCTTCCAACAAATGTGTAAAATGTACTTTGTACATGAAGACCTCCAATAATGACATTCTTGCATGGCTGAACTTGATACAATCTCTATTCATTTCCTTGGTACTAACCCACAACCTGTAGCTTTTGGATTTGTTTATTGTTTAGTTCAAAATTATCTAAAATTGTCTCTTGTAATGCTTCTAGCAAATATCCAGGAATGCCACTACATTTTTTGCCTGAAGACTTTGGCCTTGAGTACAAGCAAAGACCCTGTTTCACTTAGCATTATCTTCACCAAATATTCCCTTTTTCCAAGAAAATAATTGACATGTGATATGATTTGGTCTTGTTGGTGCAGGTTAGGCCTAGATGAATGTTTACAAACATGCCAGTAGAAGTTTCAGTAAACTATTAAAAGCCCTCTGAGGTTTTTTTTCTACATGTGTGGGTCCTTATCCTGGAGACCAGGAAATTTCACCAGGAAAACACCGCTGCTGAGACATGATAAACCTCAGCTGAAATGTTTGAAGGTTTTATTTTTTTTCTCTTTTCAATAGTTAACTTCTTGAGTTAGCTTAGCTTCTTTTATTCATAGATTCTTTTGGTATATAAGCAAAGATTTTACAAATGCTAGCTTTTATCTGTGATGAGAGCTTCTGGTAACACAATTGTAGACTGTCAGTCAGGGGATTTTCTTTACCTGGTTAAAAACTTAACATTCCTACTGTAGCATTATTTGCTTTTTCTGTTCCTTTCTTAAATTAATTTACTGAAAACTTACCAGGTTAAAGTATAAATTGTCACAGGAAAGTTGTACTTTGTATGGTAGTTTGGTAAAATTCTTAGTGTGTTGCTTTTAAAAGTTAACTCACAGTCATTAAAATGTAGTGCTGAAAACAAATAAGTATTTTGCTGATGCCATTGAGTGAATGAGATCATCATAAAAGCTGTGCTAGCTGTTACAACTAACTTTGTTTCAGGTTTGTGTATTAACAGATTATTATTTGCAAGAGATGTTTACAGCACCCTATAAGATGTCAGTTTTCTGGTGTTTACTGATCTGGCTGGGAAGCATGCTTTTAAGTCGCAAGTACTTTAAGGATAGAATTGAGTATGTGCTCACTTCTATAATATTTATAAGTTAGTAGGTTTTGATAGAAAAAGAATTAATTTGTTGTAGTTTGTTATGCATTCAAAACAGAAGAATTCTTACTATTTGGGGTTTAAGAAAGAAAACCTGGTTGAGTTTGGTGGAGAATGTTCTGCTTGCGCATAAAGTAATGAATATCTCATATTTTGCACTGTTTTGGTACAGAGTTCAGTGTTTGCCAGTTCAATTAAGGAGACAGAAAACTTTTAGTATATTTATTGCATAAATAAATAACACAGTAGTGGTTGTGTTTAGTATCTTTTAGATTACATTTTTCTTGAGTAGAAAAGTGGCATCCTTACCATCCTGATCCCTTGTCTGGTTGAGGTAGTTAATGGGCATCTAGAATTATAGCTGGTGAGGATGAGCTGTGGCAGCTTATCTGATCAGTCAGTAGGCTTTTACTGTTGGGTGCTCTCTTTTCTGGGTTGAGAAACATTTTCATCTGGATATCCCAATTTGCTTCATGCACTGAGGTCCTTAGGAAGTTGGATTTCCTCCCAGGGGTTCATAAGAAGTGTATCAAAAAAAAGGAAGTATTTTGAAAGATCTGGAATTTGTTGTTCTTACTTCTAGTTAAAGTTACCTCTACATGTTAGTAAAATCATAATGCTTGTATTTGACTTCTGGGACTGGTGCAGGAAATAAAAGTTAAAATTTTCTAGGGTTTGAAGCTTAGGGTTTTTTTTCAGCATATGTGTCAGACCCTACCATTACATTGCTTGCTCCTTATTAAACTAAATTGTTTCATCTAGGAAAAGAAACTTAAACGTTCCATTTTTTTCCCCAGCTTGTCAAGTAATTATGAAGCTCAAATGAAGAGTCTCTTAAGGATCGTGAGGATATTTTGCCATGTCTTTCGCATTGGCCCATCCTCTCCCAGTAATGGAAATGACATGGGCTACAATGGAAATAAAACTCCAAGAAGTCAGGTGTTCAAGGTCAGAAAAGTATATGATGTTGTTAGGAAGATAGACGTTAAAGAGATGAATTTCACAAAGCATGCATTCATTAATCAGACATCTCATGAACAGGAAGTAAGTTTGGTTGACATTCCCTTTTTAAGTTAAACCTACCTCTCTCCTTCTTCTGTGTTTTTTTTCCCACTGAATTAATTAATTTAGCCGCTGATGCACATCTCATGTTATGATTTCTGTTTATTTCTTATTTAATTGATTGTTTATTAGGTGTTGAAGGTTTAGCTACCCAGATGACCTTGGTAAATTTTGTTTTTATTTCTGTTAAGAGTATAGTAATATCAAAATATAGTGATATTAATATAATAGATTATATTAATGTAATTTCAAAATGGTAGTTGGAGATACACAGATGGACTGCTGAACAGTAAGCTTTATCCAGCTTCACAAGACAAATGGGTACAATTGAATTCTTGATCTGTTTGTTTTCTCATTGATCATGAAATCTTTTCCCAAGTTGTTCTTGATTTTTCTTATTATGCGCTTTGAAACGTATCAGCTCACTACGAACCTTGCAAAGTTACTGATTTATAGCTGCTTTCAAACACATGATTTAGGTAGTTGCCATTTAGAGGTTTACTTCCTGAAGATGTTTGGTATTTTTATGTTTGTTTGTTAAGGAATCTCTCTGTAGAAAGTCAAAGATTGCCTTTTTGTAAAGATGCCCCAGTTTCCTGTGTGCCACTCAGTCTTCATTGGATATACAACTGCCATATTTTTCAGAGCACCTAATAAAAAAGTACTGCAGGGTAATTTTTCTTCTCCCGTCTTACTCCATACTCTTACACAGCACAGCTCATACCAAGAAATTCAGATGCCAGTAATTGAGGATTTTTTTTTCTTTTACGTTTCTTCCACTGTGATGTGAAGACAGTATTTTGAAATTACTGCAATTATTTGATGATATATGTTCATCAGGTTACTTCTAAGGGGTTTTAACACAGAGCTATATTGATAAGATTGTGGAAGATGATACTCTTAATTCCTGTTTATTTAGTGAAGTATCGGAGTTTTTATTTAAATTTCGTCTCTTGGAAAGAAGAAAAGCAGTAGACTGTTAAAAACAAAAAAACATGCAAGCACAAATGTTTGTTCTTCTGGTAGCACAATAGTTTCAAGAACAAATTGATTTGTATAATGAATATAAAACTAGCGCTTGAGTCTGAACAAAATGTAATGAGTCTGTACATTTGGAGTCTGTACAAAATGTAATGCATTGTACAGTGTGCAGTGTAATAATTGTCCTTTGGAATTGTTCATCAAAATAGGGCAATAATGTGGGTTTAACCAGAATTCTGTTTTTAAAAAACGAAGCTGTACCCAAATTGAAAGAATTATTTTATTAAAGGCAGCACTTTCTAACAGTTTTCATGACAATTGCTCCAAGTATACCAGATTAAATAACAAGCAGATGTTAAACACACTTCATGCAAGAACTGTCTCCAGTAAGATATTCTGCTACTAAGCCCAAAAAGGAAAAAAAGGTTTCCTGCTTTTCAACTCCACATAATTTCAGAAGTCAGTATGAAATAAACAAAAACATTCGACTGCAATTTGCAAAGGAAGTGGTATATCAGTAAAATCACTTATCTGCATGCCCAAATGACTTTGTATGATGAAAGAATTTTTTAAAATTACTCTGCATTTAGGTCTTGTGCAGTGGACTTATATTAAACAACTGCCACAGTTGTCCCGGAAAATATCAGTAATTCTTTCACACTTGTGTGAAAACAACATGTATGTAAATAAATAAGCAAAATGTATACTACTGTTGCATTACCTAACAAAACAAAAATTTTGGGATGTTTTAAAAATTGCTATTGCAATTATTGTAATTTATTTAGAAGTTTTATGAGAGACGCAACACTGCAGTAGGGTCACTGTTGTGTCCATGGTATTTTAAAGATTGATTTAAATTTCAAACTCAGAAATATGAAAGTGCTGATGAGAACTTATTGTTGTTTAGGAATGAGCACATAGGTCTGGCAATGCTAACTTTATCTACAGTTGTGGTTGGTTTAGTCTGTTCTTCCATGAATTTGCAGTAGACTGGATAGTGGGAGATTAGATATAGTGCTGAGTGAATTGGATGACTTCCAGTTTTCTCTTAGTGCTACCTTTCCTTCTGCTTTTGGCCCTTTTTTTGAAAATGTGCTTTTGGTGGTCTTTTTCACCTTCTGGGAGGAGATAAAAAAGACCTGACTTTTTGTAATGCTTCATTAAATTTTTTTGTATCAATGTACTGATTGAACATATTTTGAAGAGTTGACACTGTAATGTAGCTGGGAAGGGATTAAAAATGTGAATATTCTTGATCTGAGCCTACAGGGGAATGTTATTTCTTTATGAGGTCAAGAAGATCACAGGGCTATCTGTGCTTTTGTGGAATTCCCTGTATGTGATTCAACATATCCAGATGTTTTAAAGTGGAAGCATTAGCTAATGATAACACATTCTTGTACTGATCCTGAAAGATACAAAAGAATCATTGAATTTTGTCTCCCAAGCTTGAAACAAGCTGCTAACTCCAATGAGATCTTCCCAGTGAGAAACTTTGAGTAGGAATTTTTACCAGGTTTACACTTGTTACTTTTCCATGTATTGCTCTTCCAATTGCTATACAGCATGATCGCATATTAGGGAAACTTGCTGCAAAATTTCTCTGTAATTGAACAAGGTTGGGAAGTGCTTAATGTTTTTTCCTTGTTTCAGATACTGTTCTTTTCTAGAATTGAGGTAACTTCTCTGCTGTGACAAAGTCACTTCATGGATTAGTGATCTCCTGCACCCTGTGTCTTAAAAAGCTATCTGACATCTACCAAAAGATTTTTCTTCAGTGTTGCAGTTTGAATATGGATTTGGTTACTGGTCTTGCTTTCTAGATGAGTAAAGAGGAAGGCATTGCATAGGTAAATTCTTGCATTTGGGAGGTAAGGTGTGCAGCTGTAAGAGCTTGGTACTCCATCAGACTCAGCTGTATAATTCTAGAGAAACTTTTCTGCACTGTGAAATATGACAACTGAAGTTTAAGTGGAGGTCTTTGTTTAATATGAAGTTCATGGTAAGAGTTAACTGAAAAATGCTGATTAGTAGTTTGAAAAAAAACATTGCTAGTGGTTTGATTGAATATGTCCATATGCCACCTGAAAAGGTCTGGCCATGGATGACAACATAAAATGCTGACAGTCATGGATATAGAGGTGATGGGCAATATTTAGAATATTTAGAATATTTAGAATATTTAGAATATTTAGAATATTTATATCCTGAAGTTGGACTAGGAAGAAAGAAAATGAAATGTTAAAGCTGCTATGCTTGACTAGACTTTTATATGAGTTTATGATAAGAAGCTGTGAAGAACTAGCTTTGGAAAAACAAATTGGGTGGAAAAGTTCTGAAAAGTGTGCTAAATCTGTTGGAAATAAAACACAAGATATTGGGGGAATGTGGTGTCTGGCAAGCTAAACATTGACAAGTTTGAGGGAAAAAAATAGATTTTAGTATTCTAGTAAAAAACTACCTAGTTTCTCCTGAGTTATAGGTTGACAGTACATCTCCATTTTAATTCTTGTGTGTATTCAATTAATCCTATTTTCCATTAGAAGGTTTCTTTACATTATATTTTGTGGTAAAAGTCTGCCAGATGGGTCTTGGGAGGAAGATAACTTGATCCTGTGTGGCAGATATTTATGTAGAAAATGCTACCTGTGCTGCAGATATTCAGATCACCATCTAGAGAAATGTGTGGTCACTAGGAGCACAAGCATTAAGTGAGTCACATACAAAGGATTGAGCAAAGCCTACCAGTATTGGAGATCAGGCTGGCTTCCCCCCACACTTCTGTTGGGAAAAAATGGAAGCATAGTGGTAAACTTTTAAACCATGAATTTCAGCAGAACCTTTTAATGCAGAGCTCTTACGAGAAGTAATTTATTGTGTACTGAGAGCATGTCAACTATGAGTTGCAACTGACCGTGCTTCAGATTATGTACAGATGCTGTGAGCAGCTCTTTATTTTCAAAAGCAACTTGAGAATATGAGAACATAACTCTCAGTGTTTGCTAAGTCTTTGAATGTTTTCACTGATGAAAAACCTTGATGCAGCAGTAACATGTGGAAAAAGGAATCCATGTAGAAGTTCATTCTTACTTTTGGAATGCTATGAAGTACTTGAGTTGATTACCTCCCTGTAGGATTCATATCCCTATGCTCACTAGGCTGTTAGGCCTTGTGGATTTTTTAATGCTTATCAGAGGGCAACAGGTCTTATCCCTTTTTCTCCTCTGTAGTAGGCTTGCAGCTCAGAGTAAATGTGTAATGAAGGAATTTTACTGGATTTCAATTATATTGGGTTTTAGCAGATGGTAGTAAAAAAAGCATGTCTTTGTTAAAGTAAAATAAAATGTATAGCCTTATAATTTGATATGGGATTCTGCTGATACTTGTTTCTATTTCGTAAAGCTAGTTGTTAGTGACCCTTACACTGAAACATCTAAGGTACTATCAAAATGAGCTGTATGAGCTCACCTTGTGCATAAAGCACATTCTTACTAGACATGAACCTGAATCTGTGTGGTGTTGTCTGGGATTTCCTCCATCTTCTTGGTAGAGGAAGCTCCTTTGACCAGGTTGTTCCTAAAGAACTGACACTCTGTTCTCTAGAAACTCAGCCTGTGTATTCCTATTTCCCTGCTTGGCTGCAGTGGTTAGGCAGTAGTGTGCTGTGTGAAGCCAAATTCTGTGATATAGTTCAGTTCTATAGCTCTTCTGTAGTTCTTTCTAAATGAATTTTTCTTTCTTCCATCTTCTACTTAATTTTCCTTCTATATGAAATTTTCTCTTTGTGCTGTTTGGCTACAATTGTAGAATTTTTTATGAGTATTTGCCTCTTATCTCTAACATGACCTCTAAAGGATCATTTAAAGCTTTAAAATGTGCATGATATTTATTTTCCTCGAGAGGATTATCACATTATTAATATTATCTAATGTCAGCATGTTTCTTTTTGTCTGTTTTTTCATGTGTTTATTGCAGCCGCTGGAACTGCTCTGGCATTCTCTGGATGAATGGCTTGTTCTGATAGCCACAGAGCTGATGAAAAACAAAAGGGACTCTGCCAACATTACTTCTATTTTATTGAAGCAGAAAGGACCAGATCACCAAGATGCTACTTCTGCGCCTTCTTTTGCCACTGCAGGAGCTGAGGGAAGAAAAGAGCTGTCCACTGATGCTGTCGAGTTAAAAACATATGATGTTGCTGGGAAGCAGGAAGCTTGTGCTGATTGTCAGGATGTTATCTCCATGACAGCAAACAGGCTAAGTGCTGTCATTCAGGCCTTCTATATGTGCTGCTCCTGCCAGATGCCTCAGGGGTAAGGAGGTTATTCATTTTTCTTACCCACACTATTGCCATTTTAAAATCATACATACTTCGTAGGAAGAATGTTGATACTGACCACATTGTATTAGTGCCAGTCAAGGCTGTGCTGTTTAATCCTTTCACTAGTTCAGTTATTTGGATGATTTTTTTTAAATGGTTCTAAAGGCACAGCACTGCAAGTTTTCCATAGTGCTGCTGCCTATGAATGTAGCTGCACTGAGGCACATTTTGTATTGAATGTCTAATGGCTCTTTGGAATCATGCAGCATACTTGTAGATAGTAGGATTTTGATATTTTGAAGTTTAGCTGTATTTGCTGTTGGTTCTTAATATGAAATGAACCCTGAATTTAATGTGATTATCCAACAAGAAGAGCTATAAGCTCAGAAGAAAAAAAAAGTGAGTTATCTTTGTGTATGAAAATGATGGCTGGGGCAAAACTTACTTGACTATATGATAGAAGACAAGGAGAGTTCAGTCTCAAAGTAATGCTCACTTGGAATCCTGTCCCAGGTCGACAAACATGTAGTTTTGTGTGGAACATGCAGTTCAGCTTAGGTAAGCCTAATATCATTGAGGTCTGGTTTAAAAAGGAAACAAGTGTGACCACTTGTAACTGAGGTCTTTGTCTGTCCAAGGTTGTTATGGATTCTATTTATGACTTTTATGGATTATATTCATGACTAGAAGATTAGGCAAGTATGATGGTATTACAAGCTCCCTGAGGAATCTAGAAGCAAGGGTCCTACTACATGTCAACTCTTGGTTATTCCTAATCACCGTAAGGGTTTTTCTTTCTGTACCAAACTGAGTTGAATAAAAGCTTTCAAATTGGCCAGTAATATTTATTTGGGGCATAGTTCTCTGTGGACGCTCTGGAAGATGATTGGTTATTGACATTTTTGCCTTTTCTGTTAGAATTCTGAAATTTCTGTTTCTTGTTATGAGATCTTAATATAAGATCTCATGACAAGAAACAGAAATTTCAGAATTCTAACAGAATTCTGAAATTGAATGTTGAATATTTAGTTTCATGATGACTAGTTAAACAGCATCAGTTTCTATTTGTGCAGTATTTATTTTAAAAAAAACCCTACAATTTATGTAATTTGCATTAGTTTCAATTGCACTAACCAAAACCATCTTATGATTTTTGAACAGGATGACATCACCTCGTTTTATAGAATTTGTTTGTAAACACGATGATGTCCTTAAGTGTTTTGTTAACCGGTAAGCTTCAACAAATATGGACCTTGTAATCCACCCCTCTGTTCCTCCCCAGCAATAATTCATTTTTTTCTTCTTGCTGAGTTATATTTTTAGATTGTTGCTGTGATATATGAACAATATGCAATTTAATGGTCTTGCTGAACTCAACAGTGTAGATTAATGATTCAGAGCTCAGACTTAAATGAACTCTTCTGCATATTTAAGTGATCTATTTGTAAGATTCGTGAACAAACTCTATTTCACAGAGCAGCAGAATAATTTGATGAATGGATTCTTTCCTTATATTTGTTCCAAATAAGGCCTTCCCTTTTAAGGTAGATGAAAACTTTCATTCTTCCTCAAATGTGTGATGACTTAAAGGAGTCTAAACCATCTTTGTACAGTTGGCTCTTTCCAGAGTTTCTCTGAGACTGACAGGTTTATAACCTTCCTTCTGTGTGGGGAGCTGCTTCTAATCCTCCCATGTTTAACAGATGAGGTAGTATAAGTTTGGGAACAAGAGTTAGGAAAAAGTGATAAAATAGAAGAATCTTGTTAAACTTGTCTATATGGTTAATTGCATTGTTTTGTTATGTAGACTTTTTGCATTGTGAAGCATTATTATTAAATCTCTAACAGGCTTCTAACCGATTTTTCTTTCAGAAATCCCAAAATAATTTTTGATCACTTTCATTTTCTTCTGGAGTGTCCTGAACTAATGTCCAGATTTATGCACATCATAAAAGCTCAGGTAAACGTCAGGAGGTCCTGAGTTACAACTTCTGTGAATATACAAAGTGTGTTTTTAAAAAAAAAAAATATTTAAAGAATTTTCAATTTGGGGACGAAGAAAGAACTAAACATGGCCTCTAGTGCTTCTGAATCTGTAATTTGGAAAGATCATATTAAACAGACATGGCAGCCAGATTTCTGTATTCATAATTCTCTAAAATACATGGGTGAGTCCATTTGAGATAACCAGTGTTGGATGTGTCTTACAAGTCAAACTTTTCAGTTAAAGAGTGAAATTTCTGTTTGTAAATCTACTTGTGCACATCTAATAGACTGAACTTTAAAGTGCTTTACTTTCCCCTAAATGACTTAGATTTTGAGACAAACCAGAGGATAAATACATCACTATTACTTGATTTGGTCGTAGTTAGTGGTAGCTCCTTTAATGAAACACCATGTCGTCTTGTTGTCTGTTCCAAGAGCTTTATTTCCTAAGATGTGAACCATACTGTGCTTTTATTTTTAAAGATAAATTGCTTTTATTAATGCAGTTTCATTTTTGGGACATGGTGTAGGCGTATTGTTTATTCAATCTTTCATTGAAATGTGTATTTTTGAAACTCACTACCTATGAGTAATGAGGAGACCCTGAGAACTGATATCCTGTTTGTTAGATCAACTCATGTACATGCTGTGAATTGCAGGGGATGAGAAAGGCCATACTTGTGTCATATCTGTCTCAAAAGAGTTGCAAAATGTCAATATAAACACTGAGTCAAGTTAGAAACTTCTCACCTAGGAATTGCTTTGTAAGGTTTCTGGTTCCTCTGGGCTGTTTTATATTGCCAATGAACGGTACTGCAAATAGGGCTGGTTCATATCACTTGTGCTTCTGTGCTCAGCTGTGGTTGATTATCAGTAGTTTTACAGAAGCCAGTGACTTATTTCTTATCTAAGTTCCTTCATGCTCTCCCCTAACCTGTAAGGAGTTTTGTGCTATTTTTCTCTTCTGTGGAAAACTTAAATAGCTATTTCTGGGTAGCTGGTGGTCCAGTCTTTCTGCAAGCACTCAAGTGCCTGTCTAGTCCTTTCTTCTTCCCAAAATACTGTATAGCATGCTGGGGTGACTGCATCTCTCAAAGATTAGTTGAGAACTATGCATAACCATTTGCTTACGGGAGAGGAGTTATTCAGGGGAATGCATGTGTATAATATGGTTTGCACCTTGTTTTGTAGCCATTTAAAGATCGCTGTGAATGGTTCTATGAGCATCTGCACGCCGGGCAGCCGGATTCAGACATGGTGCACAGGCCTGTCAATGAAAATGACATACTTTTGGTTCACAGAGGTATTGTATTCTAAATGGAATTAGTGTGTCTTTGAAAGATAATGAATGAAAATGAAAAAAATTAATTGGTATTTTGTATTTAGATTCTATTTTTAGGAGTAGCTGTGAAGTTGTGTCTAAAGCAAACTGTGCAAAATTAAAGCAGGGGATTGCTGTGAGATTTCATGGAGAAGAAGGCATGGTGGGTAAAAGTGCATGGTTTTCTTTTATGGTGTTTTCATATGGAAATATTCATTCTCATTCACAAGTGTGGTTTTGAGCTAAAGCCTACTTTAAAATTACTTAGAAATATGTGGTTACTCAGCATAACTATTGAGTGAAAATTTTGTGTACTAATATGCTTTATTCTCTTGACATGCAGGGACAGGGTGTGGTGCGTGAATGGTTTGATATCTTATCCAGTGAAATAGTTAACCCAGATTATGCCTTATTTACCCAGTCAGCTGATGGTATGTCTCTGCCCTTTTTTTTTCTTTTTTTTTCCTAAGATTAGGGTGTCATTTTTTATAAAAGCATTTTTATAATCCAAAAAATCTATGTAGAGGCACAGATTATTTCATGAAACCTAAAAGGAGAGGTTCAGGTCTGCCTGTTTGAAGTAGTTTTCTCCAAGGAGGCTAGGACTGGACTGTCTCCTGCCTGCATCTGGCTGGAGACTTATGAGAGGAAGTAGATATATTCTCATCCTTCCTTTGAGCATGTTCACAAGTTGACAGAAGCCAAGCCCATTAGAGTGAGTAAAACATGTGTATAGCAATACAGTAAGATGGAGGACCAAATTTAGCAGTTGGTAATTAGCTTTTTGTTGATGCTAATTATTTTAGAACTGTGTTTTGGAGAGTGGCTAAGCAGTATCATTGTAATAAGATGTTACATTCTAAGACATTTCTTTCTCACATCTTTTTTGTGTAAATGAAAAACCCCAAACAGACTTTCAAAACCCCAAGATAAAGCTCTTACAGTGTTTTCAGATGCTTAGAGTATTTGATAAATAAAAGCTTAATTAAAAAAAAAAGTAATGGAACATGATAATATTTTTGTTTTGTAGGAACAACATTCCAGCCAAACAGCAACTCTTCTGTAAATCCAGATCATTTGAACTACTTCCGTTTTGCAGGCCAGATCCTGGGGCTGGCTCTGAATCACAGGCAACTGGTGAACATCTACTTCACAAGGTCATTCTACAAACATATTCTTGGTATGGTTTTATTAAAATCCTGCTTACTAGTCATAACAGTTGGCTGAGTAGTAAACATTTTCCTTTTTTACTTCTGTGTGTGTTAAAAATGAAAAGCCTTAGAAATTAATGTGTTGGTAGTCTTTTATGTACATCAGTCTCACAGCAATTCTTTGCATCACAGTTATGAAATTCATTTACTCTTCTGCATGGTGTCATTCTTGAGAAATGAAAATAATTGTTCTCTAGTTAACTTCAGATAGACGAAGTTGAGAATGTTTGTGAGCTCTGGCAAAAATCCATTGGGCATTCTTGATCATGTCTGAAGCTTTTCACTTATGCAATGGTTTTTGAAAGGTGAAGCCCTGCTGTTGAAAACCTGTCTGTCTACCTATTCCAACAAATACTACTTATTTCCCAAAACAGGGTGTCAGAACTAATGCAGGTTCATCCTGTCTCCTTAATGAGAGCAGTTAATTGATATGCTTTTACTGTAGCATTCAAGAAGATTGGACAGACATTTTTATAGAAATATAACTTTTCTAATAGGATAACCTCTGTTAGCTGGCAGTATCTGTGGTCTAGGGCTTTTCTCTGCTCTTCTTTAAGAACCTTTGTGCCTCTTGATTACTGATCAAGATACCCCTCTTCTGCATTGTCATGAAAAAACTTCTCATGAAAGATGATGTGATTCCCTGTGCATTCTTGTTACTCCTCCAAGTACATCAACTTATTTGCTGTTGCATGCAGAATTTCCTTGGTGTTCAATCACTAATATTTGGAAGTATAAGATAGCTTGATGGTTTTCTGTTTTGTCTACTTACAGTCTTCCTGTGATGTTTGCTGAGTCCAGGACAGATCAACTCTTAACTTCAGGTTTGCTGTTTATCTTCCCTGTAAGTGTTCAGAGAACACTTGCAGTTTGTTGAAGGTGCAGGCTCAGTCATCTTTATCAAGATCTTCTTCACAGAGGAGCATATTTTACTCCTCTCCCTCAGTACTGCTTTCTGTGTGAGTGACTATGCTGGGCAAGAGCCAGTGGAGCACAGCCAGTCTGCAGCACCATGCTGGCAGTGCTTCCTCAGGCTCCACTAGTCACTAATCTTCACACAGGAAAGTGGTTCTGAAGTAGAGGTATCATTGCATGGCACAGTTTGGTGCTGATTTAAGCCTTGGCCTCTGACATCAAGAGTAAGTAGAAAAATATGAATGATTTGGGTTTGAGGGGATCTTAGATACCTTGGGCAGGGACACCTTCCTCTAGGCCAGGTTGCTCAAAGCCCTGTATAGCTTGGTCTTGGAACACTTCCAGGAATGGGGCATCCACAACTTCTCTGGGCAACCTGTTCGAGTACTTCATCACCCCACAGTAAAGAAATTCTTCCTAATATCTAATTTAAACTTACCCCCATGTCCTGTCATTGCTTGCCTGCGTGAAAAGTCCCTCTCCAGCTCTTTTCTAGGTTGCCTTCTGGTACTGGAAGGCTGCTTGAAGGTCTCTCTGGAGCTTTCTCCTCTCCAGGCTGAAAAAAGTCCAACTGTCTCAGGCTTCAGTCTTCATAGGAGAGGTGCTCTGGCCATCTGATCATCATTGTAGCCTCATCTGGACTTGCTCTGACGGGTCTGTGTCCTTCTGTTGGGGCTCCAGAGCTGGCCGCTGTACTCCAGATGGGGTCTCATGAGTGTGGGGTAGAGGGGCAGAATCATTGCCTTTGACCTGCTGGCCACGCTGCTTTCATTGCTATGAATAACACAGGCTAATTTCCCTGTGATGTATTCACAAAACAGAAAATCTTATTTTTCTGTTGTTCAGTGTTACCTTGAGAATAGTGAAGTGTTGTTCTTGTCACCTCTTTTGGAAATGACTGCTAATGATTGTGGGTTCCTTACTGGTTTTGGCTTGTGATGATATGCTTGATTGTTGGTTTCTGAATTGACAAGATGACCTGTTACTTACGTTTTTTTTTTTTTTCACTTTGCTAGAATAACTATTGCAAACCCAGCAGCAGTCATTAGTCTCTTAATAAGGTCTAACTGGTCTTAGTAAGGTCTTGTCATTCCAACATTCTGTTTTACAGGCATCTTGGAACTTTCTAGAGGTTTATACACATTAAACTTGCTTAAGGTCAAAATGCTCACATTCTTTGTCATTTCGTATTACTTATCAGAGACAAAGAACTGGAAAAATTATGCTTCCACTTCTCAAAGTATTTGCTTCTTCTGCCTCAATCACTGTGATTTATTTAAACCTTTCCAAGGCCTTTTCCATGAACTTTGCACATCTCCTATCTTCTTGTTTAAGGAATTAGAGTTGTGCAGCAGTGGGGGCTCCTGAGCAGATTTGTTTTATTTTTGCTAGCTCTTGTTCATGTCAAATACAAGTTATCTGGTTATAGACATGGAAATTCCCTTCAGCTTCTTGTCAGGCCTTAAATAAAGGAGTATGAATTCACTTGCAGTCTGAGACTGTTTTCATTCCTTTGGTTTTTCACCTTGCACTGAGATCCTTGTTTTCTGTAGTGAGTGTATCCATCTGTTGATGGCACTGAAACCACCAGTTGTGTGCTAAGCCCTTCTGTGTCTGAGGAACACTGTGAATCTCTTTCAGAGTGGAACTCCTCTTTTTAGTCAATAGACATGATGTGGAAGTGACTTAATTAGAAGCTGAAACCTGTATGAACAAATGTTCATACATTTCTTTGAGACTCAAGTGGGTGCATTACCTTTTTCCACTGTGGTGAGTTGAGATCTTCCTGCAACAACATCTGGTAGGTGAGGAAAGATCATTAACGTATGTGATGACCCAACTAACACACAACTAATGTGCTTTTTAAGGTATTAGATATGTAGTGTGCATGATTGTTTTTGTGTGTGTGCTGTGAAACCAGTGTTATGTAGGTCTGCATGTTTATTAGGGCTGCACTCTATTCCAGATGTAGAACAGGGAGAAATAGTCAGAAATTAGTAGACCTCTTGGATTTACTTTTCTCACACTTATCTATCAGCCTTCTGCTTAAACAGGGGAGGAACAGATGGTTTCTCTAGTGCTGTTTTCCAGTTATTTTGTATTTCTTTACAGAGACAGTTACTTTCCTGTTAACCTCTACCTTCAGCTTACAAAGACAGCGTATACATTCTTAACTGTCCTATCTACTCTTACATTCTACTCTGTAATAGAAAGTAGTCCTTGAAATGGCGTAAACAAAAGTGAAAATTAATTTCTGGCTCAGTGTATTTTGAACTGGAGGCCTTAAATCTTGAATAATTAATAAGCTTGTCTTAGAACTTACCTGTATCTCTTGGAAGTTCTGTGTTGCACAGAACATACCTGCTTCTCACAATTATATTAAGATAGACTTCTCTTCAAACTGCAGGGGCCTCAAGGGTATACAAGAGAAAGATACATAATATTTTGGGAGATTCACATTTTTCATGATAAATTTGATGGAATTTTTTATAACTGCCTGCTTGAGTCTATTCATTGGTAAAATATCTGTCAACCAAATGACCAAGCTTAGTGCTTTGGTCTCACAACATGCTGACTATGAGTGTGCTCTCATCATAACACTTGTTGAGTTTCTTCTCTAAAGGAGTCTCCGATATCTACTTTTCAGTCTTCTTTTCCCACATTTTGCACATATCCCTCAGAGACATCATTATTTCTACGTTTTGTGTGTCAAATGCACATATGCTTGCTAGTTAACAAAAGTGAAAGTCCTCTGGAAACTACTAGACAGCTGTTAGTTTTTTTTATTTTGAGAGAAGTGGCAGTGATATTTAATTAGTAAGTTATCCCTCTCTTAAACTGGTGTGTGGCTTGATTTTATTTGAAAACCAATCCCTTACAGCTGTGTACACACTACTGCAGTGCTTGTGAGCTCTTCCAGGGAAATAGTATAACATTTTTTACGCTTGGATGTTTTGCAGTGGCTGCTAACCTTTGAATTTTGTGTTTCTCTGGGGTACTGCATCCACAATCCATAGTGTGCTAAGGTTTCTCCTAATGGGCACCCTTATGACACTGCACAGTGCATGGAAGATGGTGAAACAAGGGCAGTACTTCCCAATATCTTGCTTTTCCCTAAACCTACTGCTACCCTCACCCCCTGCCCCTCTTCCCAGATATTGTATCTGTCTTGGTAGCACTGAAGTATCTATCATGCCAGAGTTAAAATAATCGAGGTCTGCTTTCTTGTGAAGAGGGTAGCTCTCTTGCATATACTAGGGTCACTTTGTCCTGGGCCCATTTGCTCAAATGTGCTTGAGTGCCATGCCTGTGAAGGGGTTTGTAAATAGGCACTTTCTGTACCTGGTTAAAAGTCAGACTTCTAGCAACTCTCCTTTTAATGCTTCTAAATTACTTGCAAGTTCAGTTTGAAATGTAAAAATTCACTACTACTACTACTACTACTACTACTACTACTAATAATACAGTAATTTTAAACTGTATAATAGATCTCATTATAAATATGATTAAAAAGAAGAACACTGAAGAGTAATCGTTTCCTGGGTACAGGAAGGTTGTTCCCCCCTCACCCCCTAAGTAATGCTCTGGGGAAAAAGATACTGTTATAGAGAAGTATGGTATTTGTGTTGCTAAAATGTAGGTAGAAAACTTTAAGACTTTGTAGGAAACATTTAACATTTTGTGTTCAGAATGAGTAGATGCTTTTACTGAAATCCATTAGTGAACTAAAATGGTGCAAATTGGTTTTTCCAGAGTGGTATGTCATTTGCTTCACTAGGAGGAAAAACATATGGAGGAAACTTGATTCTGTAGTATTTTAAAAATACAGTGTGCACAGTTCTGCTGTAGTTAGCAGCAGTGCATCCCTTTTTCTCTTTTCCTATTACTGCATTATTGTGGTTCCTCTCTAGAGGGCAATCTTCTACCATGTATTAAGTTAGAATCCTTTTTGCTTTTCCTATTTATTTGAGCAGTTTTGTCTCTTTGTTTGTTTTTTTTTTCCCTAGGCATACCTGTAAATTATCAGGATGTAGCATCTATTGATCCAGAGTATGCAAAGAACTTGCAGTGGATTTTAGATAATGATATCAGTGATCTGGGTTTAGAGCTGACATTCTCTGTTGAGACTGATGTGTTTGGAGCAATGGAAGAAGTGCCATTGAAGCCAGGGGGTGCAAGTATACTTGTTACACAGGAAAACAAGGTGAGTGTACAGGTTTATTCAGAAGATGGTAGTATAGTACAAGCCATTGGACTGACTTTCTGAATAACTGGAACCATGAATGGTATACTTGTTTTGGAGAAAATACAAAAAAAATTGCGGTTGCCAACACTCTTTCCTCTAAGTTAGCATTTTACAGAGATAGTACTACAAATTTTTAAAAGAGTTCAGATTAGAGGTTGTTCTTTCTGACAGAACTGTGGAAGGAAAATAGGATCAATTTAATTGAAGGATTTATTTTAAAAGTTACAAATATTCCTAAAATTAAGCCTTGGGTATATATACCAAGGAAGTAGAACAGTAGCAATTGCTAAACATAAAATTAAAGGTAATGTTGCAAAGTGTGCTGCCTGCTAGGCTGGTTTATAGCACTGTATTGCTCTAATTAAAATGCAGATAATGGACAGAGTAGAAGTCTGCAGGAAGATTTTTCAGCCATTTGCAAGTCACTTGATGTGTATGGAAATAACCAAATAACCTAGTTTTTAAATTTACTTTAGTAGTAGCAGGTTGAAAAGCCCCTGATTCCTCTGCAGCATTAATTCAAAAAAAGAAATACAGGAAAACACAGCCAGATTTTGAAGATTGTCTAGAAATTATGATAAACACAAGTCTAATTGAATCCTGCAGTTCCTGACTAAACAGTTCTGAGTAACAGCAGGAGTGTCACTAGGTAGACGTGTAGTTTTTTATAACATTGGCTCTTGGTCCTGATGTCTGCTTTGTGTTCTGATTTTTATTCGTGTTTTTCTATTGTATTTCTGATTTTTATTTGTGTTGGGCTCAGTAATAAGCATTTGGCTTCAGGAGTGGTGCAGCAGCTGCTGCACTGGGGAGCAGCCACTTGGTGTCAGCCTTTGTTGCAAGGACATTGCAGTTTGTGTTGGAGCAATTGGCACTGGATTCTTGTAGCCTTAATCCTCATTTTCATTAAGGCAGAGTGTCATTCCAATAGCAGGAATACATGTTATTAGCCTGATTCTGCACCGATTCCTGCAATACAGTCATTTGTGAAAGAATACACATGGTAAAAGAAGTCTAATTGTGAAGGTAGTGGATGCTTAATTTCTTTATCTGTTGGAGAAAGCAAGAATGTTGATTCTTGTGTCTGGTCAGTCTTAGCTTCTCAGTATATAAAAAAGGTGTATTTAACATAAATTGTAGTTTCATAAAAACTACTTAAAACCCGTTTTCAACTAGCATAATATTAGAAGTTTGCCCACATGAGGTTACTACCCAATAGCAGCCTTATTTGCTCTCTTAATTTTAGAGCTGGGGCACAGTCTAAAAAGGGTGATTGAAAATGTGTAGAGGAGATGCTTCTCTATCTCATCAAGCCTTTGTCAGCATGGCAGGAGGGGACTAGAGTTGGTGTAGCTTTACTTTGAAAGGTGGTAAGAAAGAGGTGCTCTGGTAGTAGCTTTGAAGCTATTAATATTATTGCAATTTTGAATTTGAACTTGCAAAATGTGAAGTCAAGAAACGTCTGTAAGATGGCACTATTTTGCTCACTGATGAAGTTGTTGACAATGGCCAAGTTGTTGAAAATTTGAGATATGTATTTTAGTGGTTTTGGGGATTTTTTTCCTGTTCATCTAATGTAACATAGTTTTGCAGTATGTTTTGCCTTAGCTATTCTATCAGTTTAAATAGGAATATGTCTACTGTATAAACAAAAATCTCTTTCTCTCCTGCAAGTGATATTTTTTTTCTGCCTTTACCCAAGGAATAGTAGATCACTGTTTAAAACTCATTGTATTTATTATACCTCTGGGAGAAGAAAATTTGACTTCTAAAAGAGTTTGCTGTGTATGCACACTAGCAGAGGTTACCTGTTAAATTATGAATGAATCTTTATTCCTTAAAAAACCTAAGCAACAAACACATACACAAAAAAAAATCCCCTGTGCCAAAACCAGAGTAAAACACACCCTTGCCCCTCCCTGCACAGAAACCACCCAGCAGTCCCTTTCTCTCATTGAAAACTGAAACAGAGTAAATGCACTACTAGTAAGAGCTATTTGTAAAGTGTTATTTTCTTTGAATGGGGTAATTTTCTTTTTTTATATCAACTGTGTAATAGGTGAATGGTTGTGGGACAATTAGACGATGCAAATATTCATGTCTTACAATTGCTGTGTCCATGTAGCCCAGCTGAAACACAGTTATAGCTTGGTTCAAATGCCTTTTGTCATGGTAATGGAGAGACTTCAAAGGGAAAAGTCAGGCTTTGTCCTGAATTTATCTTTGCTCTTTGCTGTGTATCATTTTGCAGCTTTCTACTTTTTAGGAAAAAAATAAAATCAGATGTAGTCAAAGTTTGACTTTGTTATATTAAAGAATGGTGCAGATCTGCATAATCCTGTGGCTTTCTCAGTCCTCCCAGAACCTGTCTGTGAGCTGGCCATTCTGTTTGGCAGTAAAATAGGAGGCATTTTTTTTCCAGGCAGCTTTAAAATGGAGCTGCTCTCTGAATCTGAAAATCATCATAGCCATTGATCCTCATCTCACAGTATATGGGATTGTGAAATCGAGGAAGCATGATCCCTGCTTTATTTACCTCAAAGTAAAATACAGAAGAACCCCTCACCCAGACTAGACTTTGCCATTATATTTGTGATGCCCATCTAATGTGTGTTCAATCAAATCTCCCTTCCTTAAAGAAGCCTGGATCATAACTTTATGTACTATGTAGGAGTGCATATGTAGATCTGAAATGATGTAGGTATTTCTGTTTTGTAATGTGCTCCTAAGGCTACAGAGGGGAAAAAATGTAAATTAAGTGCACAGAAAGCAAAACAAATTGACCAGGTTGTTTACTGACATGTATTATGTAAATTCTGTGCTACAGGTCTTTCATCATGTGCCAGTGCTGATAGCCAGGATGCTTGGCTGTTCCAGGCTATTTTAAACATTTCTTGTTACACCTAAACTACAGCAACTGCTTTCTCTCATAATTGAAGTGTTCAATGTAGTGTTTTTGTCAAGCATAAAATAAGTAATTTTTTTAAATGGATTTTTCAAAATAAGGTTGTGAATTTTTCTTTCCACAGCCCTGTTTTTCTGGATAGCCTAATTTACAAAAGAACAGTTTAAGAAATGTAAAACAAGCATGTCTGATCATTGAAAACAACCAGTGTTAACATTGTTTGGAATCCTGGTATTGCAAAAATTTCTGATTTCTTCTGTATTCACAGACTGACAATTTTGTCTAGTGCACTTAATCTCCTTTGGCTGCCCCTCAGTCCTCAGAGAACGGAGCTGTCTTCAGCTCCACTGATAGTAGAAGCAACCTGGGGAGATTGCTAGACTGAAACTAGATTTTTGGGACCAGTAATGCAGTTGAAGATATTCTTAGGTCATGTTCTTCTTCAGAGCACTTCACAAATTAATTGTTCTCTCAACCTAATAAAATGGTGATAATTCATTTTAAAGTATCTTTCAACTGCAAACAACCCCTCTGTACATCTGGGAATGTAAGGAGCTGTGTTTAGCAAGTATTCTTCTGTTTTGAAATGTTGCATAGTTTATTCTCTTTTTCAGAAAGGGAGGAAAGAAAAAATGCTTGGTTGCTTTTGTGCAGGTTCAGAACATAAAAGTTTAGGTTGACATATTTTAAAATTAAAAATCAAAGTAATATTTTTGTAAGATTATTCTCTTGAAGGAAGCTGATAATTGAGATGGTTCAATTGGAAGATATATTTCATGATTTTCTTATTAAGAGTCATGATTACGAAGTCAAAACATTTCTTTAAACAGAGTACCTAAATAATCTAGGAATAAATTTTGTTTTCAAGTAGAAAACTATTTTCTTGAGTAAGGAAACTTTATTAAACTTGTGTAATTTGGTCAGGGTAGATAAGACATTTTTATAGAATTTTAATGTAGGCACTTTTCCCTTCAAAAAGGCACTTGTCTCCTTTTAAAAGCCTTCTTCCATTAACGCCTCCTAGGCTTTTGTATTCTTAACAAAAGCAAAGTTCTGGTGGATTCCTTTTCTGGCTGGCATCTTTTAAAGGGAAAGAAGCCCCCAGATCTCTAAAGCATGTTATAGTATATTCCCTGGCTATGATGGAAGTTGTTTTCTGGTGTTTTTCTTTTTTTAAAAGCAAGGAGATTTTTCAAGACTTTCTTTAAAAAATGTAATTCTTATTAAGACTAATAAACTCTGCAGGCTTTATTATGTATTATTTTAGGCTTCAAGAGACAGGGAGGGGAAAGCAAGGAAGCTTTTTGTTTCACGAGCATTTGTTCAGAAGTTAGCCCTTTCTCCTGAATAATGTCAGTTTGCTTAAACAGAGTATTTTTGCTTACAAACATTGGTGTGCTTATGCCCTTAATTGAGCTTTACGGAAGTGGGGGGCATGACAAATTAAGTTTTGTTTACTTCCTTTTTCCTAGACTGAGTCCCTGTTTTTTGACTGGTGTTTGTAACAATTCAAACACTTCTGTTTTGTAATTGTCTTAGGAAGGAAGGCAGAAGAGCAGAAGGTGCTTATTTTGGGTTGCTTCCATGTGAAAAATGGAAAGGGACTCTTAGTACCTTACAGTGGAAGAGATTTGTGATGCATTGAGGACTGCATTTGTGTGTGAGAGTTTGTTTGAGCACTGTGTGGTTTTGCTGGGGTCTATCTTAATATTGTTTTCTATGTTGCAGGCTGAGTATGTCCAGCTTGTGACAGAGCTCAGAATGACAAGAGCCATTCAGCCTCAGATAAATGCCTTTTTACAAGGCTTCCATATGTTCATTCCACCATCTTTGATCCAACTTTTTGATGAATATGAATTGGTAAGATGAAATGCCTACATGTTTTTAAATGCTTTGTTCAGCATATTTCATCAGCAGTGGAAATGATGTAGATGTAAAGCTCAATAACCACAAAATAAGGATTTTGTAGATTTTGCACTGGCTTTGTTTCCTGGGCATCTATCAGTGAGGATCTCATTATTTGTATTCCTGCTTTTTCTAGTTACTCAGGATTACCATCTTCCTGAAAGTTCACATGGCTGTAGTAAATGCCCTAAATTGTAATTTCAGTATGGAATCAGCATGTTGTGGCCTTTAAGTCTTTGCATATTTTCCTTGAGGAGGACAGAAATCCTATAAGAGTAAGGAGATGCTGTCTATTGTCCTTACTTTTTCTGAGTCACAGATTCAAATGCCAGTAAATACTTGTTGGTGGTTCGATCTTCTGTAATGAACACATCTCAAATTGTATCTGAAGCTGTGGCAAGGCTTGGAGGTTTTTCTTGTAGGTTCTTAGGCAATAATTTTTCTTTCTTGCTAGTGCATACTTAAACAGATCATGTGAAGTTTTTTGAATTCAAGAATCTTCATGTATTAAAATTTAATTGTGGGTTCCATAAGGTTGCAATAAACTAAAAAAGCACTGCAAGCTTTCTATTTCTCAAAGTAGCATAAACTCTTGAAATAGGTGGTTAGTCAGGAGGACTAATGACAATCTGTGTGCTTCTCCTGAAGGAGCTCTTGTTGTCCGGTATGCCAGAAATTGATGTGAATGACTGGTTAAAAAATACAGAATACACCAGTGGCTATGAGAGAGGAGACCAAGTTATTCAGGTAAAACTATTTATTTGTTTGTTTTCTTTTTTAATAATGTAGACTGCTTAATAAAAAAAAATGTGGTTTTGTTGTTGTCATTATCTGTGTGTGTATGTGGAAGCTTATTTTGGCTGAAATTTGTGGAGGTTTTTTGATACTGTATTTCTACATTAAGTATCTTAATTATTTATGAATTTGGTTCAAAGAATTCCATAATTTAAGTAGTAAACTTATATATATTCCATTTATTGTTTTCTCAGTATATTTGCAAGTACTACAAGTATTTAATGGAAAATACAAACTAACTTTTTTGTCATTTAGTGGTTCTGGGACGTGGTGGAAGAACTAACTCAGGAAGAGAGAGTGTTACTATTACAGTTTGTTACTGGCAGGTGAGATCAAATACGTTGTCTAGATACTCTGAAATAAGACAAGAGACTTGAGAGGCCATAAAAGATCATCTAGAAACTGTTTTGCATACTGGTTGTTCTATGCGTTGATGGAAGTAGACAAAGCGTGTGTTAATACTTTTGCTGTCTCTGTTGCCTGCAAAATGATTGATTACTTATTTATTATACTTGACCACTTTGCAAGAGGCCTTTGTTGCTGTCCAGGCTGTCCTTGACAAGGCTGTAGTGAATTTAAATGAGCTTTATATTCTTTTTCCTGTTGCATGTTTATGTAACTCTTTGCTTTTCCAGCAATCAGTTGAGGCTGTAACATATGAGATAAGTACATTGTCAATATATACAGAATATCCTTCTCCTCAAGCTGAGTTGAATTTAACATTAGTGCAGTGTGTCAAGATAAATAAAGATGTAGCCTTATGGAAGACTGTCTGCTTTATAAAGGCTTTCTGTTCTAAATTCTCTTTGTTCTCTAGGGAAAGCCACTTTTATTTCCCTTATGGTTTGGGTGCAGTGAGGGAATATTTTAGCAAAAAATGCCCCTGTGAGCTGGGTGAGTTGCTGAGCTTGTGGTTACAGACATTTCACAAAGTGGATCCATAGACATAAATGTGGCACCTGAGTTGTGCAATCCAGTCTTTTTCTGGTAGCAGGCAGAGATCATAGCATCTTCTTGGTTTGATGTTCCCTTAATATTCTAGGATTAATAGAGTAGTTGACCTTTTGTGTATAAGTTTTGTGGTTAAGCAAAGATAAAATACAAATTAAGATCATCAAAACTACCTTTTATATTAAGGAATTTCACAGTCACAGATGTACCATCAAATGGCCTGGTCTCCAAATTCTATTAGTTTCCCTTGATTTATTATTAATTTCCTTGGTTTTAAGGAACATGGACGATTTAAGAAGCTAGTTGTATGCACATTGATCTTTTTGTCCTCTGAAGAAATGATTCCTGAAGTTGTAACTGCACATGTGTGACATGCCAACTGCTGGTCTTTCATTTTTAGTGGACTGGGCCATTTCTAAATCTAGACAGCAAATAAGGATCTTTAAAATGTAAGGTCATGTTTCAAATGCTTCTTAAAACATTCCAAATGATACTGAAGTGGCATTCAGTATTTTCATGGAATTTGGGATAATCTGCTGGACTCTAAGAGGCGCTTTCTATCAAGTAAACAGTTACACTGTCTGATTAATATGTGTATCAGCATCATTTGTTTTGGTCACAAATCACCTACTGTCTTGTTCTTACCCACTTGCTTCTTAGTAGGAAAGAAATTTTTGGTGTTACTTTAAGGACTCTGGTCTAGAATTTAAAAACATGTTCTGTTTAGGGTTTTTTTTTCCTGTATCATCTAGGAGGAACCCTTTGTTTTTTCTTCAGTGTTTGAAATGCAATAGATGTATTTTCCCATAAATATTTAACTTTTGAAAGTTACTTCTAATAGTGATATGCGGCTGGCATTTTTGCACATAAGTCCCCAGACAGTTCTACATTCATTTAAATTTAAACTCTTCAACTTCCTGAAGGGTGGCTGTGGTGAGCTGGGCGTCAGTCTTCAGTCTCTTTCTCTGGGCAACAACAGACAGAACAAGAGGACACAGTCTCAAACTGCGCCAAGGGAGATACAGGCTAGAATTAAGGAGGAAGTTTTTCACAGAAAGAGTGATCAAATACTGGAGTCATCTACCCAGGGAAGTGGTGGAGTCACCATCCCTCGATGTGTTTAAAAACAGACTGGATCTGGCACTTGGTGCCATGATCTAGTTGAGGTGTTAGAAGATGGGTTGGACTCGATGATCTTAAAGGTCTCTTCCAACCTAGAAATTCTGTGAAGATTTAGATGCTGACTTTTCTGTGAGCCTAGTACAGTAGTCAGCTGATACCTTAAGTAAAATTTTACATTAAAAGTATACCTGATTTCAACCAATGATGTTTTTCTGGCCTTAGTGAAGAATTTGTTTCTATGGGTACTGGTTTGCAGGCTGCATTCAAAAGTCTTTTTTTTCCCCTCCATTTCCCTTTATTCTCTTCTGTACATTCACTTGATTTTTTGTGCATATGTGAAGTGGAACTGTTCTTTCTATCCAATCAAAGACTATGAAATTAATCAAGTGAATTAAATAAAATAGATTTATGATTATGTCTTCAGTGTTCCTCTGACATCTCTAAATTTTTCTTAAACTTTTCCTTTTGCCTTCTTCCTCCATTTTTACATCTCTTTCTCTTTTTCTCTTATGAGGTCTTGCTTTGGTAGTTTCAGTGGAGATAACATTGCATTTGTTGTTAATACCAATTTTGAGACTCTTTTAATGGTAAAGTAAGTGAAGTGTCATGAGCAAAGTTTGAACATATTTGGAGGTCTTAGCACACTCAAGAAAAGTTTTTGTGGCTTATGTTGGGGATCTGAAAGTTCACTTATGATGCCATTTGTTCTTTCTCATCTAACAGCTGCTTGAGACATTGCCAATACTACAAGCTTTTCTTATTTTTCCTCCTCTTGATCTGTTTGATATTTATAATAGTATTTGGCTAATTTACTGTTAATTTTCTACTGGCAACTTCTGATGGGGTTTTTAGTGAACAGTGGGAAGGATGTGTTGACAGCTTGATAGATTCTAAATGATAAATTCTATTTTATTTAAATTCTACAGCTGCAAAGATTGTATAGAACTTCTTTGGGGACTGTAGTTTTTGTGGAGCAATAAGCAATATGCTTATGCTCTTTTAAGGAAAATTCAGCATAGTTGTTAAATATGAAAGATACATGTGTCTACTGTCATATAAGGATAAGGAAACGTAAGGAAACAAACTTAAAATCTCTTCTACAGTGTTTTCATTCCATGCAAATTTATGCAAAACTTGTCAGTGGAAAAATAGGTAGAAAAGTCATGATTCAGATGTAAACGTAGAAATTTCCAAAGCTATGAAATTGTATTGTCGCTCTTGCACACAGCTATTGTGATATTTCTTGCATCTATCTAGAAGGTTTTCGTTGCTATATTTGCAGTGTTTTGCTTGGAGAGAAAACTCATTCTTGGAGGCAAAAGTTGGCAGCAATCTCTTTATTTTAAATGTTCAAAGCCTTGACCATGCTTTAGGATTTTTACCTGTTTTATGGAAAGTATTATAAGTTGCATTAAAAAAACTTTTAGATAATAGTGGACTGAAAGAAGTTTTCAGCAGTTAGGTCTCTGTTTTATTGCTGATTTGAATGTGGGATGCTTATCAGAGGGGAGTCAAAAAAAAGTTGTTGCAGTGGAGGCAGGACTGTATCGGAATGTGAGCCAAAACCATGGTATAAGAGTACTGATGTACCATCTTTACTGCTGTTCTGAATTGTTGCTGTAAGCACAATTCCATTTGTATCAGAAATTATATACTGCAAATAATCAGCACTTCTCTCCATAGTGGTTACTTTGTCTAGCAGTGTTTGAACTATATGCTCAACATTGCTGTTGTTCAGCTGGATAATACAGATTTATGTGTTGGATACTACAGCTAGCTCTAAAAGGTGTGTTTAAAAGGTATTACTGTGAGTTGTATCCCAGCTCCTTCACATTCAGCAGCAGCAACCATTATGCTTGTGCATATTTGCCAGGTAGTTTTACTGTGAGTAGAAACATTACTTCTTCTGTTACACTTGCTTCTGGCTTTTTTTTTTTTTGAGGTATTTTTGGATGCAAGGGCCATGCTAGCAAGATGTTATCTTGTAGTGTATGTTGGTTTAAATTGGTATTATGCAAATATCTGAATTTTATTCTATTTGTTAGTTTCGAATGACAGAGAGGGAGTCTGAACAATGGGCTATTGCCCACTTACACCTGGAGTAATCTTTGAATAATATGTTGGTAAAGGGAAAAAAAAGAGCAATATGATTAAGTGAGATGGCATTCCTGAAGATGCTAGTGATTTTTAGTGTGTTCTAGTTTTGCCATAGTTTGTCACTGGGCTGTAGTGTGACTGATGTAATGGTTTTATTAGTTACTTGAAATATTTGGTCTGAAGTGGTAAATGAACAGACATGTCAAGGACACTTTGCTCATTTGTCCCACAGATAGTAATCAGAGAATAAACTGTTTTGTGATGTAGCTTAAACTTGAAACATAAATAGGCATGTTTGTCTTAACTGAGATAATGCCACAATCTAAGAAGGATATAAATCTGTTAGAAGATGTCCAGAGTTCATGAAGGTGGTGAAGGGCCTTGAGGGGAAGCTGTATAAGGAACAGCTGAGGACACTTGGTCTCAGTCTGGAGAAGAGAAGCCTGAGAGGGGACCTTGGAGAGCTCATTGCAGTCTGCAGCTTCCTCAGGAGGAGCAGTGGAGGAGCAGGCACTGATCTCTTCTCTGTGACCAGAGACAGCACCCAAGGGAATGATGTGAAGCTGTGTCAGGGAGATTAAGTTGGATTTTAGGGAAAGTCTTTTCCCCCAGAAGATGGCTGGGGCCTGGAACAGGCTCCCCAGGGAAGTGGTCACTGCCCCAACCTGACAGAGTTCAAGAAGGATTTGGACAGCAGTTTCAGGCACAGGGTGTGGTCCCTGCAGAGTTAGGAGTAGATTTCAGTCCTTGGGGTCCTTTCCAACTCAGAATATTCTGATTCTATGAACATTCTGCAACAAAAACTGGTTATAGAAATGAGTCCTTCTTGCAGGCAGAATTATCTTAAATGTCAGCCAAACAATATGGTGCCTATTGTCAGTGGACTGATGTGTTATTTGGTCTTGTAATTAAAAGCTTTTAAACAATGAGAATTTTGATATCAGTAAGAAAAGGGGAACTTTAGTAAAAGTATTAGTAACTGTCAAATTATCGTAAGTAAGAGATCTTTTCAGTGTAAAGATTACATTTTTTGTCCTGTAATATTATTACACTGCTCTAATTTCTGTACATTTTCTCAGTTCCAGGGTGCCTCATGGTGGCTTTGCCCATATAATGGGTGGCAGTGGATTGCAAAATTTTACTATTGCTGCTGTGCCATATACTGCAAATCTTTTACCAACATCAAGCACATGGTATGTTAACTATTCTCGTTAAAATATCTTGAAACCAGGACTTTTTCATGTCAGTCACACTCAAAAGTAGAGTTCTCTAGAATATTAAAAGGTCAAAAAAAATTTAAACAGTTTCTGCAGTATTCACTCTCCAACATGAAAGTTGTGGGTTTATCCCAAAAGATGTTGCATTATGTTTGCTCATTGTTTGCAACTTGAATTTGTCTAATTAAAGATGGTGAAATTAATAAAGGAATATTAGATTTAAATTACTGTATTATAACTTACTGAAGTGAAAAGCAACCTAATTTCTTTAAATATATTCCATACATGTGATCTCTTCAGGGTTTTAAATCAGAAATCTTTACTGTTGAGTTTTTTTCTGAACTGTGGTGTCTTTTTTTTTTTCTTTCCAGTATCAACATGCTCAAGTTACCTGAATATCCAAGTAAAGAAATCCTGAAAGACAGGCTTCTTGTGGCATTGCACTGTGGAAGCTATGGTTACACAATGGCATAATGAAGTCTAGAAAACCCATCTGACTGTTAATGTGCAATTTTGAGTGGCAGAAGTAATTTTGGAAACTCAATAGGAAAGCATCTTAGATGCTGCAGCGCATTGGCAGGGCTGGGTTTCAGAGCAGCACCATCAGCTTTCCCTCCATTATTGTGTTGTCAAGGTAGCTCTGATACCATCATAACAAACCTCTCAGTATGCTGTATTTTCATTTTTTTAAAATTACAGATCTGTATGGAAATCAGTTTACATGCTTTTCACTATTACTTCAATCTGAGAAAAGTTTGTCAGAATCTCTTTCCACAGTTTACATTTGATTTCCAACTATGTGGTTAAATGACATTTGCATTGCAGTTTACTTTGCACTCAGATGGAATACTACAAATGAAAAGACTTGTACTTTATGCCTTGTTGCATGTGAAAGTGCCATTTATTTTTGCAGACCACTACAGAAAGTTCAACTGGAATATTGTACAGTAAGACAGAACTGATGTATTTTCCCTTTCTTTGCATAGTAACAGAAAGAAAATTTTATAACTTTTTAGTATTCTAATGTATATAATATGTAAAGATTAGACTGTTATGACTGGAAAAACCCAACAGATTGAGTTTATCTAGTTTATATTAGAATTTACACTATATTCTACTAAATATTTAAAGTATTTGTGACTTTATAGTCAACTTGCAGTTCAGAATTTGTAAATATTGTTTAAGATCTATATCCATTGTTTGAATGCCTTTACTTTTTCCTTGATATAATTGTATGTTCAAAAGGTATTAATTAAATTTTAATATTTTAACCAGAATCTGAATGTGAGAAATTTGTGTGTCTCTGTGGGCAGATTATTCTTTTTTCTACCAGGATTTTATTAATCTTTCTATAATTTAAATTGCCATGGAACCAGTATATGAGGAGTCATTGTCCAAGTGTATGGATAGACATAAAAAAATGCATAAGGAAGTAAACTGAGCTTATGAGGGTAACTGACAAAACTGTGATAGTTAGAATTTAATGTCAAAATTTATATAGAAGTATTTATTGCTGTTTTTTTCAGATTATTTATTGCTGATTTTTTCAGGTTTTATTAATTTTAATCTAAAGCATACATAACCTCTCTGGAGGAGTGAGAGAGAAATCCATGGACCATCTTGCCACAGTAATTTCCTTCTGGACTAAGCTTTATAGATGAACTTATTAGCTTCATTTACTTTTTAGTTCTGTTTGTGCACATGTTGTATAAATGTTAGTTTAAATTCTGAGACAGAGTCTGTGGCTGCCACATGAGGAGAATACCAGTTTTAGGTAGTGGAAAGAACAGACACTTCAGCAGAACAGTCCAGGGAAAGCTGCTTGGCTCTTGCTTTCAGGAAAGGGAATGAAATCTTGAAATCAGACAACAAAGTCTTAACAACCTCTGGAAAGGAGATACGACTGAAAAAAAGTGCAATTGAAAAAAAACTAGAAAATTTGGAAATAGAGTGACTACAACCAAATGGACTGAGATGAAATGAGGGGCAGTGAAAAGGACCAAAACTCCAATTAAAGTCCTGAAATGAGGGAAGAAAGGTAAATAAACAGAGAGTATAAGAAACTAAAGAAATGAAATGTTTAAGGAAAAAAAGGAAAAAAAATCCAAAACCAAGTGAAAGCAATAGAAGTGAATGGGATGACAAGAAATGCAGGGAAATGGACCAAAGCTTGCCCACTTAATCCTCATTGAAATCACAAAGATTTCATTCCCTTTCCTGAAAGGAGATGGGGAAATGCTGTTCTTCTCTGGCATGCTTGAGGAAGCTTAGGCTATTTGAATAGGTTAGATGTTTGAGAATGTGTGGGGTTTTAACATTTAATCCCAGTTGCTTTGGATCCTTCAGTTTAGCAAAAGTACTTGGCTTTCTTGCACAGCTGGGCTGTGCTTGGTTCCCTGGTTCTATTGCTTATTTTATTATGTGCTTCTGCAAGGTACATTGATAGAGGACAGTGTTCTGAGCAGTATGAGGTATTTGTCAGGCATTGGGTATTTGTTTTCTTTATGTAAACTGGGATTTTTGTCTTTATCTAAGGTTTTACTGTAAATAATGTTGTTCATTAACTGCTATGCAATCTGTGCTTTTTTTTCCCCCTTTCACATATTTTATTTACAGTAATATACAGCAGTTTCCAGGAAGCCAAAACATTCCATGCTCCTGCAGTGTTCAAAATAAGTCATACTGCAAGGCTGAATGAAGACAAAAAAGAATTTTTTCTTTTTTTCACGTCTGTATTATACTGTAGGTGACAACAAGCTGAGTTTGGTCTCAAACAGTTCACCTAGCATGCTTGGCAGCTGCCTTTGAAATGTAAGGGAGAGCAGAATTTTAATGTTCTTAACAGTTTCCTATGACACATCTCCCTCTTACAGCCTCACAGTAAATTTTTCTTGTTGCCTCTGTGCCCCACGTTAGTCATGTCCCTTATGATGTATCTTGTAGGATTTCTTGTAATGTTTGCACTACCTACCCCCCTAAGAGATTAGAATGAAATTCCTCTAAAATCCTCCTGTAATAAGAAAGCATGATGTAAATATGTAGATAATGGGAAGAGAGCTGTTGATGCTGGACTCTTGGTATAACATCAACCTTGTTATTGCTTGTTTTGAACAGGGTTTCTTCCTGCTGAAACTGAGCAGTGCTGTTGACTGCAGCTGACCATGTGAAGTTAGCAGGATTTAATTACTGCATTGAAAGACTGTTTTTTAGGACACCTGTGCCCTATTAGCAACAGGGTATGAAAAGCCTGTTGAGAAACTATAGCTTAATATAGCTTATAGTTTAGAATGGTTAATTGGTTTATATTTGTTCTCCCACTGTGCCAGAACAAGGCAGGGTGAGTATTTTATCTTGGAAAGAACAGAGCAGATGTCTTGTCAGATCATAGATCATGAGTGCTCATTAGCTTTTATTATCTTTATGAAATGCTAGATAGCAGAGCCTAGTTTTTGATGCTTGAAAATGTATTGTGCATCTAATGTTGCAAAACCATTAAAACCATGAACTGTGAAATGCAGCTTAATGACTTCTACTCTATGTTCCATAGTCAAATAAGATGGAAAATGGAATGAGAGGAAGATGGTGGTTGGCCTGAATTTTCCAGATACTTGGAGACTTTCACATGCGCAGTAGAAAAAAATGTTACCATCACCTGTGCTTTAGAAATTATGCTTAAGTCAGTAGTTTATGCAGCTGTTATTACTGAGAATTTTGAGCATGTCCATAGAAGAGCATTTGTCTAGTTAAGAAGTATAATCTGCGAAATACTAAACTGATGCTAAGAACCAAAGCTTTAAATCAACTAGATTAAACCTCCTCAGGGATTCTTGAGTTGTAAAGATAAGTGATTTTCAAGTCAGAACATCTGTTTTTATCCAGACTTACTATAGACAAGAGACAAGATAGACAAGAGACTGTGATACATGTTTTATAGACACATTTGTCAATTCAACAACATTTTACACTCTAGGGACACTAACAGAGTTAATGTACTTCTGTGGGGCTAGCTGTTGTTTAGAGGCAGAAGGAATCACACCACACAAAGAAACCTAGTGTGAGGTTACTGACTTAGTCTTAGGTTAATTACTGGCTAGTTTCATATGAAAATATGAAAAACTCTGTGCAGTTAGGTAGATTGAAACATTTCTTATTATGTGTGTAAGGCAATATTTCTAGTTTCAGTTTTAAAAATCTTCATGTAATTCAGAGTAATAAAAAATGGAATTAAGATAGACTGCACTTCTAGTTTGGGTTTAAAAATGGCATTATTGCATGTCTTTCCATAAATGGTATATAATTTAGTTGAAGAACATTGTTTTTGAAATGCTCACTTAATATGTTTGAAATGCTACAAATTGGACTCCAAGCACCACTAAGAAGGGCTGCAGTGGTTCACTGAAATATTTCCTCTGAAAGCAATGTCATTTGTGTGTCAATCATTTGTGTTAAAAAGTCTCTCATTGGAAACACTTTGGTCTCCTTATTTTATTAACTACTTTATATTGATAGACTTTCTCTTATATCAGAGCCCTCCCAGATTTTTTCCTAATCTTTTTCTCTGAATGTAACGTATAACCATTGGTAGGAATAGCAAATAACATCCCTAAATTTGGGTCAGGTTTTTCCTATGGGAAATTGTTTTAAAAAAATAAAATATGCTAATATGATTGGAAACTAATGCCAGAAGAGCAGAAGTTGATCTGGAGTACAAACACTATGAAGGGAAGTGTCCCTGAGCTCACTGTTTGCAGCTGCATATACTTGCTGCATTAAGTGTTTGTGACATTCTGTGCCAAGAGTTCAACTATTCAGTTTCATACAATGCCAAGTGATTCATTGGGATTATTAGGATACTCCTGGGATGGCTTTGCCATACTGATTGCCTCTGACATACCAGTTTGCTTAGATTAAAAAGCAATTGTTGCTGTCTAGTCAAATTTATAACCCCTGGTAAAAGGAAACTGAACCCTAGTGCTGTCCAGTATATAAAAACACCTTCAGTCTACAAATTACATGAATTGGAAAGAAAACTGAATACTTGAAGAATGATACTAGTTAACATGCATAGGGCAAAGATTTCACAGGTATCTAATAGACAGCTTTTCTGTGCTGGTAAGTTTATTCTGAGTATTTAGAGTAATGTATAAGCACTATTTTAGATTAATTCTTCTAATTGCTGTCTTTATTTCTACAAAGTGATGCAGCTATTGATTGGTGTTTGGATGGCCGTGGATGTTACGACAGCATGGCTTTTTGGTGTATGTCAGCTAAAATGGGATTGCACTATAGGGAATCTAAATTTTGTGTTAGATTAGGTCTGGAGAGGTGGCTTGGAGACAACTACTGTGCTTTACCCCTGATTTGTGGGACATATTAGGGATGCTCTTAGATGTAGGACCATAAGCAAGAAAAAGAGGAAATAAATGGTAGAGGTTCACTTCTGAAAGTGAAGAGTATCTTCAGGAAAGAGGTGAGTTGTGTCCTGAGTATAAATGTGGAATAACAGGGGTGCTTTGAGAACAGATATGTCATTCAGCTGGCAGGTGGGAAAAGTGCCTGGGCCTCATAGAAATATGATCCTTTTTTCTTCCCTGCCTGGTCTGAAGGCTGCAGTCTGCTGCCACTGAGATTGAGAAGACTGGTTGGGCTCAGCCGGGAGGGTTGCTGGTGGATTTTCTTTATGTTTGATGCTAGCTCAGAATGAGCTTACTGCTGACTTGTCATTTGGGTATATCCCCCCCACCCCATGCCTTAAGGTAGATTTTTTGGCAGTGTTTGCTAAAGTGAGTTAAGGTTCTGCTGAAAGGGCATCACTTCAAGTTTTATGTCAGAAGGGGCTCCCTTCTGTGCAGGTGAGATGCTCTCCATTAAGCACAGTGGCATGAATAACGGCTGAAATGTGTCTCCAGTTTAGGAAAATTCTAAATGTAAACTCCATGGCCAGGATATGTGGAGGTTAATAGTCATATCTGTGCTTTTGGTCCTTAGCAGCTTGACATCATTTTGAAATGCACTTTATTTATGTTGTGTGTTTGTTTTGGAAATAGTCTCTGTGTGTCTTTGTTTAGGTTGTGGTTCTTTGTGGAAGTGTTTTTATTTTAGTGTATTTAGAATTTCCATCTTCACTATTGACTGGATTGTGGCAATTTAAGAACTATCTTAGACCAGGCAAATGTATTTTCAGTCTTTGCTATTTATTAGAGTTTCTGTGAATTGTGTGAGACAATCTCCTGTGTCTTCACTGGTAATGCTACCAGAGGAATGGACTGAAAGAATACAAATGTATGAGTGAACAACTGTGATAAACTTTAATGTGAAGCTATGCTTTCTATGAAGTGCATTATTAATACTTTGGTTTAAACTGTCTAAAAGTCCAGCAGTGTGTAATTACAGCTCATAGCAATGTGCACTCTGTGTGTGTGTGTGTGTGTGTGTGTGTAAATGCCTGAAGAAAAGGTTTTTCTTACTGTCTTTTACAGAAAGAAAAAGAAAAAAAAAGAAAAAAATACCTTTGACCATGACCATGTCTTGCCCTGCTGGCCTGTAGGTTTGGTTTCTGCTTGTCTCTCTGTCTTGTTTCCAGTACCAAGCTTCTCAGTTACTCAGTCTTGACTGGTTTGATGTGAGTTCACCAGGGGCTTTTGCTCTGTCATGTATCTTTGTAGTTAACGGACAGCAAAGTTCAGTGGAGAGGCAGATGACAGGGAGGCTGCTGTGGCTCATGTTTGGTGTCTGCAGCTGGCACTGACCCCCTTTGTCACCTCAGTGAACCCCTTCGTGTGTCTGCATGCAGGCTGTGCTATTGCAGTTAGACTGAAAACTTCTGAGGGATGAGGGCAGCCTCTGTGTGTCTGTGTGACACTGTGCAGAGCAGTGAGTTTGGCAGGGATATGTGGAAGTATCCAGGCATGGTGTCTGTGGTTTTACCCAGGGTTTAGTTCTGTCCTGTTCTTTAGGGACTGTCCTTGAGTGGGGTCTCAGGAGTGTACTTGCTCTTCTGTCTCACCCATCCTGCTGAGCCCTTCTGGCAGCTGGAGCAAACTGGAGCACATAGCTGTCATAAACTTGTGCTTAGGGAACCTCGGTATCTTAAAAATGCTGTTTAGTGTTCTCCAGTTACAAATTTTGAAAATGGTAACAGAAGGGCTCCGTATCAACCAATTCTCTCCAAGGCTTGCTTCTGCTTCAGTGTCTCATCCTCCCCTATCACCATGACTGTATGCTTGATAAAGTGTGGGGAAATATGTTCGTTCCTGTGGTCTGTCTGGAAAGCAGTCATGTCTGAAACCAGAGAACTGCTGGGGATGCTCCATCCAAGTGTAACTTAGGTGCTTTAACTTGGCCTAGAAGCACCATCTTGTCAAGAGCCTTTATAGCCTTGATGCTGGAGGTTTTTACACCCAGACACTGATGGTCTGAATGGAGAGGTGCTTCTGATAAGGTGGGAAATCCCCATGGTTTAATGCTGATTCCTTAACTTTCAGATAAATAGGGATCTAAGTGTTGCTTTCCAGTTTGTGACAAAGTTGAAAAGTTGCTTTTAAGCAGTAGGAGTTATCCTGTGGCAAATCTTGCTTTCTCTTTAAAGCAGAAGTGAATTTAATTTTCAGAAGCCTTGATGGTGAGTGTCATGCTCCTCTTACTTGGGTCTGTTTCTGTATCCATTCAACATCACCTGGCAACTTCTGTCCCAAGACTAACCACCTAAATTTGAACCCATCCCAAAAGTCCATCTTGTGTAGATCCTACCTTTTTTTATATATACAAGCTGTCACTAGTGTAATCTATGCTTAGAGTCTGCATTTTTTTTCTGTTATGTAGAGAATCTAAATCTAATCTGGACCTTCAATATGTATTTGAATATGATTTTTGGTTGTGGAGAGATAGAATGTAAGAAAATAAAGATAGTGCAGAAGGTAATCTCACACCTGAGGAGTTGCAGCTGCACTAATCACCAAAGATTAGGAACAGGCCTGCCCTTAACAGGCCACAGCTGTGTCCAATAAGAAGATGAGTGCTACAAAAGAGTGGGTTAGCTGGGTGAGGAGAGAGTTGGAGTTTGTTGGCTGTGCTGTGAAGAAGGAGGAGTCAGTGCTGTGAGGCGTTGCACATGAGAAATCACTGAGAAGGTATGGGACTTTTGAAATAAGATGACAACATTTGGCTTAATAAAATAAAGCCCACTGCACTTGTATTTTTTAAAGATGAGCTGTTACATGCATGAAAAAACTTTAGGTCTGTGTTTGAAGTGGGTGGCACTTAAAGAAACACCACAATAATTTGGGGAGCAAGGGTGGGGAGTTGCATGATTTTTCTAGAAATGTGCTGGTCTCTTCATCCAGAGTGCTATCCTCCACCTCTACAGAGATGCAACTTTTTTAAAAAATACCTTATTTTTCCTATGGCTATAGAATATTAGATCTTTCAATTTCATGCAATTACCCTTCCCTTTAGACAAATCAAACTTCACAGTGTCAGGAGGGCTTCTGAGCAGGCTGGAAGGCAGGATAGAAAGCTGTAAACCAGCAAAGAGTCTGCAGGGTCTGAAGGTCTCTAATTTTGAAGGTGACACATACTTATGTGGTGATTTATGCCAAGCAACAACTCCTACCATCCCTCAAAAAAGGACTGCCAAGTATTTAAAATATTTCCATTGATTTTTCTGCCTTAGGACAGCTATTTACTCTGATCCTGGACCATAAAGCTGTGCTAGTTCAGTATGTCTGAAACTGCTTAAGTAAGAGAACTTAATTATTTTGACATTTTTATCTGATTTCAATCTTTGTAGGATACCAGGTCTTCCAACTGCCAAAGGCCAAGCTAAATGTGGGATATCCTGTTCACCAGACTCATGTAAATTGGTGGGTAAGGAAAGGTCTTTATTTAGAAACCTTTGTTGAAATTCCAAAGGCTTTTAACTTTTGAGCAGAAGCATCATTTTTATCAATGACTTGTTTAAGAAAATGGTCTTTTACTTGTAAATTGGTGTAAGTTGCTGGAATGGGAGGATCATACAATGTGCCTCTAATGAATAGTATTTAATTCAGAGTTAATTAGTCCAATTCTTCCTTCCTCTAATGAATTTAGTGTTTGTATGTCAGCCTTTTTTTCACAGACAGCTGTCTATGGGAGGTGTGAATTTGACCTTTGAATAATGTGCCTTGAAATTCCCTCCCATTTTTTGATTTCTTTTTATTGCCAAACTGCTAAATTTACATTCTAAGCAGTGATTTATCTAAATCTTTACTGAATTCAGGTAATACAAATGAGGACACTTATCTTTAAGGAGCCCTTTACTCTCTTTAGATTCTCTTTCTCCAAGTTTAAGACCCCCTTGAAATACGGAAGTTAACATTTGCCCTACATTATGTATTTTCATATGTAGTCTTGAGGAGTTCTTAAAATTCTGAATTTTGGAGGAGCATGTGTTTCTGCTTATGTTGTTCTAAGACCATATTTCCTCTTTGTTGCTGGATCTCAGTTGTGGCAGGAAGTGACTCTGATCAGCAGTCTCCAGAGAAAACATCAATTTCTAGATAAGGCATTTCTTCTGCTACTTATCACAGGGTACCTAGGGCAAACTGGGGAAGTTTCCATGGAAATGTGGTATGCACAGGCTGCTGAATACATCATCTCTTT
Organism: Camarhynchus parvulus; assembly: GCF_901933205.1. NCBI lineage: Eukaryota > Metazoa > Chordata > Aves > Passeriformes > Thraupidae > Camarhynchus > Camarhynchus parvulus. The sequence continues at coordinate 105,870,480 of NC_044573.1, read as the reverse complement.
GTTTCAGAGCTGGGGCTGCAAACATCACTCAAATGTGTCAGCAAAACAGCTTTACTTAAAAGAGGATAAAATTAATGTCTTGAGGGAGAAGCCTGATGGGCAGACAAAGGGACTATATAACTGTTGAGGCCCCTTTAGGTGCATTGCCATGAGCAGGCTCCTCTCATTTCTAGCTGTTTGCAGAAACTGCAGGAGGGCTGCTGCAGTGCTCACCTGAGGCTTGCCAGCTCTGGGATGTGCTCCACCTTTCTCTTCAGCCTTGGTGTCCACAGCTGCCCTTCTCTTTCTGTTGCCTCTTCTTTTCTCTCTCTCCTTCCTCTCTCATCTTTCCCTGTTTTTCTGTGGACGGGGAGAGTTATCCTTCCATTTATCACAAAGAAAGCAAGATCAAAAATAAAGAGCTCTGTCTTGTGGAAACACTTTAGCTATATTTTTCACTCTGCATCAAATCTTATTTAGTTCCTGGCACCAGAAGAAGCAGCAATCTGAGATGTGCTCCACCATAGCCCCCCCAGCTGGCTCCTATTGCTTGTTTTGTGTGTGGATGAGGCTGCTCTCCCTGCACATACACTAAGCATGTGCCTGTGCCAGCCTTGAAAAATGTTGACCATGAATCTCCCTTTAGCTTTCATAGCTACTTCCAGTTTTCATTAGCAGCTCTGATTATTAGGACAGATGCTTTAAAGGTTGGCACATATTAGAAAATGCATTAAGGAAGATCTTGGTGATGTCGGAGGACACTCTGAGACCCTTGTCACAGGAGTGAAAACAGGAAAGTTCAATACAAGTCAACTCTGAACAGTTAATGAAGGTCAGCTAAAATTAATCTGAGGCAGCAGTCACTTTAAAATGCTTCTTGCTCCAATCCTGCTGTGCTCTTGGTGGTATTCAATACTTACACCACGCGTCCTAGCTGAACTTAAAAGGTAACACTTTTAAGGCCCTTAAAGGTAACACCTTAAAAGGCCCCTCAGCCTCTCCCAAAGAAACAGTTTTGTGGTAGGTGTTCTGACTTTAATTTCTGTGAGAAAAATCTAATTCCTACAGAGGAAGGGTGCATATGGAAGGATGCTTCCATTGCAAGCCTGGGTGGTTTTTTTTTTTGGTTTGGTGTTCTTGTGTTTATTTTTTTCATGTAAATTTCACCTAAGTGAAATTGAATCCATCTTACCTCAAACCTGATAAGTCAAGGTGATTCCTTGTGCTACCTGGATTTCAGTTTGACTGCAAATCTGATATGAATTAAGTGGTGATGCCCTGGCCCTGTGGCCTTGAACACTCTGCCTAATGCAAACCCTAATATGCTGATGTGTGAGAGTTCTCTGTATTTACTGCTGTGTGACCATGCAGGCAGTACTTCTGATCTAAGCAGTGACCAGTGCTGCTTGTGGCACTGGGTGAGGTGGTAGCAGTCAGCAGTAGATAAGATTCAAATAAGCCACTGGGATAAGTCTAACTAAACCTTAAGTGACTGTGGGGCTCTTCTTGGAAAGCAAAGACCATAAATTTATTAATGCTGCAGTTACATTCTGGTGCCTCCTACCACTACCCACCCAGCAGCTCTATTGCTGGCCATAAAATTAAGTTATTTTGTCACCTATGATTATTAGTTTTAACTTAAGAATAGTAAATTTAATGCAGAGATATTTACTTACTGTAAATTTGTCTCCCATGAGACAAAGGGGCACTAACTTTGCAGACTTATGTGAAGGGTATCTGTTTCTGTTAAAAATAATGGAAACTGCAGGTTAGGACATCTTGTAGAGTAAGTGTATAAACTAAGAATCAATAAGTGTTTTATTAGTGTCTGGAGATTGTTTGACTATAAAGGAGTTTAAAAAAATCCAATTGCTGTAAAAAAATAAAAACATTAACCATCTGCTTTGCTTTCATTTAAAATTTTGTGTTTAATTTCTTCTTTGTAGGTAACCAATTTCTGTTATTTTGCTATGATGTTTGAGCTTGGAAGAAAGTGGCTTTAAATTATGGCTTTTATTTGTTCAAAGGTATTGTTGCCATCATAGGCTTTACAGTTCCTATTAGAAGTCTGAAAAATATTTCTTGCTACACTGAAAGAGAACAAAATTCAATTTAGAAGTATAATTTCCTACCACTAAGACACTCCATAACCTGGGGGAGATTAATAGAACCTTATGACAGAGACTTGATTTAAAGCAGGAGATTAAGAATGCTTTATCAGCCCATACCACAAGTGAATTAGCTCAAGAAATCTGTTTGATGTTGCTGAGTTGTCTGTTAGAAAAAGATCTCTTGATGTTTATTAGATCACTGCTGAGTACTTGCTATAAGTTTGTCTGTCTGGCAACACAGGAAAAAACTTCACATCAGCCATGCTTATTTTACAGTGGCATGTTTTGTGTTATTCTTTCCTATCCCACGGGAAGCTGGAGTGCTTTGGAGGTTAGCTATTGGCTCAGGGGGATAATCTCTAATAAGTGAAGTTAAAATTATCAAACAGAATTACAGTGATATTCTGCATTCATTGATATTGAGGACAAAAAAAAAAAAGCTTAAGCTTTGTTTTAATTGGAAAGGTTCTTTCCCTACACTTGTTGTAAATCTTTTTTTTTATCAGCAAAAGAATCCTCTTTTCCTGTCCTACATAAAGAAGTGTTTATCTTTGGAGCACATTAAGGGTGTTCAGAAGTTGGGCCTGACAGGCTGGTAGAGGTACTGACGTACACAACTAGCAGAGGGAACTGGGAGCTAATGTGCCAGGGCTGCAGCTGGTTGCTGATCCAGGCTGGCATTCCAGCTCTGCTTCTGGTATAAATTATATCAGCACCAAATGAGGGGGGGAAAAACGTCTGTGACACTCAATCCATTTCTGTCACTTGCCAGCTGTGCTCTGTATCTGAAGACACAGACACCAAATTAACTGGTAGTCCTTAAGATCCTGTATGCTTTATTTGGAGTAAAGGAGAAATCTTGTCAGGTGCATAAATAAATATAACGTATGTGCCTGTGTGTATGCACAATATATGCATGTATGCACACAAATGCTTTTTCCTCCAGTACCTTTCAATTCTCTTGGAAAAATGTCTGAAACAGCTGTTCTTGTAAGTTCAGCTAGTCCAAAATGAGGTCTGCATGATTTTGTGTACCTTTGTTTTTTATTTATCCTAGATTTGTAGCATCCAGGGTTTTATTTCTAAAGCTCTTTCTTCTAATAGTTTTTTGCCATGCTATGCAAATGAGTCTGCGGAATTGCCCTTCTAACACATGGATTGCATGATTGCCACAATGATATGATTTTAACACCAAGCTTGTGTTGCCCACAATAAAATAATATATACAGGTACATTCTCAAATGCTGCCCTGCAGAGGTAAATACAAAGAGTAGCATTTTGTTTGCACTAGATATGCAATGTCAAATTCTTAAGAAGTGCCTTTTCTGGGTATCTCAAATGTTTCTTTGGTGCACATAAGAATTAACAAGGCTGGTAAGGTGTGTAAATTTTGCTGGTGTGAATATCTGCATTTCATAAAGCCAGAAGAGTGTACTTGGGGCATACAGACAGAAGTGTGGGTGGGAGAGCAGCATTTATGTGCAAACAACTTGAAACTTGTTTGTGAGACTTGTCTTAGGGAAGAGGGAAGGGGAAAGCCCTCTCTGCATCCAGGCAGGAGTTGCAGCATGGGCATGAAGTTCTGCTCATCACAGTGAAGTACCAAACCAATATCATAATCTGCAGCTTGAGGATGGGACAGCACCTGGTTAAAAGGACCTGACTCAGATAGCAAAAAAAGAGCTAAAAAAGGCTAGAAAAGAATTGCTGAATGGAAGCAAATGAGCAGAGACATAAGACCTGAACAATAAAGGACAGGTACCCGAGAAAATATTGTCCTTATTTGTTTTCACTTTAGGATTTCTCGAAACTTTTTGATTCACTTCAGGAAAGGCTTGAACTATCTTCATAAGCTTGGTTCAAGTAGGCCACAGTCTGAATACTGCAAGGAGCAGGTGACAGCTGTGCCCATCTTGACAAGGTTTCCACATCTGTTCTTACTCTCTTTTTACCCCCATGTAAAGGGCAAAGTGACAAAGCCCTATGACCTCAGGGAAGTTGCAGTCAGTGGAGGTGTTACCTTGTGAACTCCTGAGGTTTCCTCTGTGCTGTTTCCAGGGGCTTCCCTTCCCCTGTGTGCCATCAAGGGAAGCAGTCGCCATCTGGTCCAAAGTATTTGTAAAGTTCATTGCTGCAATAAATGTCACTCTGCAGGAATACAAACAGGCTGGTGCTCTACTGCAGTACTGGAGTGCTCACACCAGTATGCCAAAGACCTGGAATTTATTAACGCCAGTAAAATTAAACTGGGTATTTTCCAGCAGAAATTGCCTTGGCAGAGCACTGGCTGTGGTGCTGCTGGGGACACCTCTGCCTTGCTATGGTGCTGACTGAGCCATTTTTTTGCTTGTAGGCAGAATCAGGAAAATGTCTGCTTTATATACTATAATAGTGAAAATGTAGTTTGCATTGCTGGAGAAGCAGGATGTTGTGGGTGGTGATGTCACTGTCGTTGTCATAAATAAACAAGGAGAGGAGCTGTTGAGGAAATAAGTGGCAGCTTAATGTGGTGGTGGGATTTTGAGATTGGGGGAGGATGGCGAGTGTGTATTTCAAGGCCAGCCAGCTATAACCCAGTGATGGCTTGAGATGTGTGGTTGTCCTAGAAGTGGCATTTTTGTTGTAGGGGAACAGGAAAATTTAGTTTCAATCTGAATGTAGATATCTATGCCTATGTTCTCTTTTAACTTCCTGTATTGGAGGCCACAAGATATGTGGGAGTTTTTTCAAGAGTTAACTATTTGTGAACTATTAAAATACATTTTCCAGAAAGACTGTTGGCAAAGAGAACTGAAGATCTGGAGGTTCCACCTTTTTCTTTACAAATATGTTTTAATAGTTAGCGGTCACACTGCATTAAAGTCTTACATGTAATACAACTTACATATAACTTAAATTTACTTGGCTTCAACTGATGTTGGAAAATTGACCATTCAATTAAATATTCCTTCTGTAAGGTGTGCTTTCCATGTTCATGGCACTTGGACACCATGGCCAAAATCTTTCTTGCTTCTAATTTATTCTTGAGACTTTTAAACAATTTTAACTCTGTGCTCAGTATTGTGGAATGCTCTTCAATACTGGGTATTTGTGTCAGTTTCCAATTGTACATCCTTCCTATCTGTCCCATAACAGTCTCCTCACACTTTTTTTCACAATTTGCAGTTTATCTGGGTTTGGGGTTTTTTGTTTTCAGATTATGAACCTAGGAGTATCTGATTGAATTTATGCAATCCATATATAGGAAGCTTTTAACTTACTATTCTAATTTTTAAGTAGCCAAGAACTGTGATAGCATTGATATGAATATAGATAAACAGAAATTCCAATGAGAACATGAATGAGGACAATCTATTTACTTATTTTCTCTAAAGCCAGATTCTCAATCAAGTGTTTGTGCAAGTCCATACACAGCATGGAGAGAAGATAGAAGGAATTTGAAGCCCACATGCAGCTGCAGAGCTATGTCACTGGAATAGCAGAAATGTGCTGTGGTAGTTTGTATGACTGGATCTAGTGAAGAGCTCTGCATCCAGTGATAGGCTGGGAGAGTGATGCTTCACTGACAGGGAAGCTGAACTGAGTTAGTAACAACTGAAGTCAACAGAGCAAACACCAGACTGTGGGCTCACATAGGCTGCATCCAAGGGTGCCAGGCATTGGCTGATAAAATTGCAAAATCCCTCTCTATCATCTTGGAAATATGATGACCATCAGGAACAGGACAAAGGCAAAGAAATGCCTTTTTAATGCCATTTTAATGAAAGGGAAGGAGGAGAATCTTGGGAACTTTAGACCTATCAGCCTAACCTCAGTTCTCAGGAAGGTTATGGAGCTTCCTGGAAGCCATGTCCAAGTGTATGAAGGCTGGGAAGGTGACTGGGAGCAGCCAGAGTGGATTTACCATGGGCCAATTGTGCCTGGCCAGTCTGTCATGTTCATGTAGTGGCAAGTAGATGAAGGGATTGTGATGGGGGATGTTTATGCTTTAACACCATTCTGTGAGGTGCAGAGGGAAAGAATGACAGAGACCAGAGGCTAGCTGCAGCAAGGGAAATTCCAAGGGAGATATTAGAAAGTTTTTTGTCTGCCCCAAGGGTGGCCAAACGCTGTAGGAGCCTGGCCAGAGAGGTTTTGGTGTGTCTGTTATTGCAGACATTCAGGGCTAGAACATGGCTATGAACAGCCTGATCCAGCTGATCTACTTGGAAAAGGAGGTCAAACTACTTGATATTTTGAGATCTTTTCCATGCATACCTGGGATTTGAGAAAGACATAAGTCTCTAGTGTGCCTATCTGATGGTAGCATCTCAAATGCAGATCTTCCCACTTTCCAAGTGACTGTCCTAACTAGCAGAAATGATGACGTTTTTTTCATTAGAAATGTTGGCAAAACCTAGCTTTGTTTTCATACTAGCAAGTTCTGGAGGAGGTAGAAATGACAGTTCTTGGGAGTTACTTTTTCCTATGCCCTGTTTCGTCTAAAACCAGTTTACTCTTGAACAGATAAGACAGATAAAACCAGTTAACAGCACAACATATTCTTTATTAATAGATATTTTTTGTAATGTAGTGAAAACAAATGTTTATTGGGAGATTTTATTTTACAGTGTTTTCTTTCAGAATACGTATTTGACATTAGTCGGAAAAGCAATTTTCACTACAGAAAACAAGAAACAAATAGAACTTGCCTTGTGCTTCAAGAGTCTGTGATTTTGCTATTCATATTGTAAACTGCACAAAAGCACCTCTGATAGGACGAGAAAATCTTCAAGGTTAAGTGTCACAAGTTTGTTTAAGCCATTCTCTTTTCATTTACCTGGGACAATATATTTTCAATGAGAGGCTGAAGTCTGCTGGTTCTTGCAGTCGTGCTGGCATGTTGCTGTGTCATCTGGACAGAATGAATTCTGCCTTTCCCCTCAGCCATTTGAAAGTATATTCCAATGTGGTGACAGTCACCACCCTCTTCCCTTCATGCCCCTCCTACCCCAAGACAAGCTATTCCACCGGCAAGGGAGTCCTCTTCCAGTGCAAAGGACTGAGAGAAGGTCTTTGAGCAGGAGCAAGGGGATGACTGCATTGCTCCCTCTCTCACGGTACTGGGCTGTCAGAACCCAGGAAAATCCTCTGGCTGCCCTGGAGGACTCAAGGCCCTGCCTGGGGGGCTCAGAGACCTTGGCACAGAGCCCAAGACCCCTGCGCCTTTGATCTTGATCCATGATAAAAAACACCAACCTTACATGAGGATTTACAAGCCATGACAGTTTAAGTAGAATGGTAGTGATTTTATCATGGGGTGAAAAATAGATTTTTGAGGTTTTTAGAATGGGGGCTTGGGGTCCCAAGATGGAGGAATTTGGGTGTGCTTTGTCCTTTTTCCTTCTTCCTAGCCTCCATCTTCTGGGTGATGCTGGCATTTTTAGATTGGTTTAGAATAGAAACTCACTGTCTAACATAGGTGAATAGATATTGGGAAGTTATGGAAAATAATGTTCACGTAGTTTTTAGTATAAAAAGCTAACACCACCCCAAGGACAGGCAGCGTGCCTCAACCCGACCTGCCAGACAGACCTCGGTGGGTTGGAGAAAGAATGTTATAGATAAGAAACAATAAACAACCTTGAGAATGAGAATAGAAGAGTTCTGACTCTTTCTTTGCTTGCTGGGCTGGGAAAAGAGACTTTCTAATGCATCTTGGGGTCACTCTGAGCAGCAGAGGTTCCGAGACTGGGCAGGCTCCTGAGTGCCTCCCAGTCTGGCAGCCGGGAAAACCATCATGTTTTTGCTCCTCCTGCTGGAATACACTTTATTCCTCAAAGCCTGGAGAGATGTGGCAAACTCCAAGTTGTTGAAATTTTACTTGGGGAATATTTTGCAGATGGTTGTAAGTGTATTTCTGCAGCCTGTCTTACACTGTCCATGTGGGATTTGTAAGGGGCCTGCAACGCCTCCAGAAATGAAGGGAAGACCACCTTCCCCTGACTTCCTGGGCAGCAGAATAGGTTTGTGTGACTGGGGACAAGAGATGCTGTCCCTGAAAACCCAAATCAGTTGTCAGAGACTTCATACTGTTCATAGCTGCAAATTTTAAAAGGTGGTAAAAAAAACCCCAATACAAACAAAAAAAAAAAAAAAAACCAAAAACCCACCAAAACTGGAAGAGCTTTAGAACTAGGTAGAGGTATCTCATCTTTTGAGATGCTAACTTAAACTGCTGAGATAGGGATGAGATTTTTGTCACTCACCTTCACTTTTATTTAATGTGAAAACCTAATGGCAGGTGCAAGGGGCTGTTTGTGAGGTCCCCTAGAGCAGGGGCTGCCTACACGAAGCCCAGTGCTTGAGGAATTCAGAGGCTTCTGAAGAAGGATGCTTTAATATGGAGTCGTTCACTCAAGCTGGGATATTTGAAATTGGGAGTGAAGCTTTTAATTTTGGGGGGCAGTTAATTTCCTTAGGGGCCCTGAAATGATCTATACCCTCAGGCAAAAGTTCAGGGATCAAAAAAACTGCATCCTCCTCTTGTAAAAAAGGGGCTGCTCAGCACAAGAAGCAGGTTTATGTGAGTCGTATTTCAACTATTCTTTTTGTCATTTTGTTCTTACATCTCTGAGCTGTCTATAAGAGTAAAAAAGTTATTGCTAGAGAAATTGGAAACTGGTAGTTGATAAATAGCGCTACATCTCTCTGCAAAGAACAGTTGATGAATGCTACCATTGTATCTGAAATGTTTCTTTTTTCCCCCTCTTTAATAGCAACATTTTAAACTACATTGTCCCACACAGTGGACTGCTAAGTAAACCAGAAGTGACATATGATAAATGTAGAGCTGTGGTTGTAGCTCCAGAAATCGATGAATTGCATGTCTCACATGTGGAAGGGCAGTCATGCTGTTGCTGCTTCCAGAGTGATAAATGTAATTCAATCTATGAGCAGCAAAACACGAGTGTAACTTGCTAATGCAAGTGCTTGCCTCCAAGAGGAAAGAAAAGTTTGTCAGAAACTAAGCTTCTCTGCTGTGAAACCTCCTGCAAAGTATTTAGTTCTAAACTTTGCAAGGAATCCAGGAGAGAACCCTGTTGGTGTATAAGTCAATAACCCAGAGAATGTTTCTCTAACAAATGTGGTTTAGCACCTGTGAGCATTGTTAATCCATCTCAGGCACAGGAGCACCAAACGAAATGTCACTTTGAGAGATACTGGAACAAGAAAGATAATAATGCTGTAGATGAAGGCCATTATTTATGCCACTATGAATGTGAGGATGGACCTCTGGGAATGACCCCCTAGAACTCAGCAAGTTGGAAAGCTGCTCTATAGCAAGTGAGTAAAAAAATTCTAGAATAAAGAGGAAAATAGAGGCTGAAATAGATTTCAGGGGCTGGAAATGAAGGTAACATGCCCCAGTTCTTGCTGGGGACCCTGATTTTGACATGTTCCTGGTGGGCTGCTAATCATGAGTGGTTTCTGATAAAGAGCATGGAGCAGCTTCGTGCCAAAGCTGCTTGATTTTCATTTTAATTCCATTTTGAAATCATATTTAATAAAGGATATTTTTTTCCAGAGCAATTAAAGGAAATTCAGGCAGTGTCACCATTCACTGAGCTTGTGCCAGGGCACTGCAGTGTTTCTGTAAGGTTCAAAAAGCTAATTTTTCATGTTAATGTGCTGTTAAACAAGCCAAACCTAGCCGTCAGGACTGCCACAGCAAGACCTTTTTGGAAGGTTGTTGTCAAAAGGCCAGCAGACCATTACTGAATGGGCATGCAGGAGCTGATAAATTCCTATATAGAAGGTTGAGCAATAGCAATGTCTTATAGAATATGGAAGTGCTCTAGGAAAAGCCCAGCCCTCCTGTCCCCTTAGAAGGAGCTTGGGAAGATTGTTTCAACAATTGCTTTATTCACAACTTAGGATAATGACATGAGATATATCCATTTTGAACAGAAGAAAGTCAGAGGTGTTTAATTTGGAAAGAGAGCACTTCTGGCTTTTGCATTTTAACTGAAATGCCTTCCTACCCACAGAGCTTTTTCCTAGCCCCTGGTTTTACACAGGGCAGATGCACAGACAAATGCCTGCTTGGCATCATGTGGGCTCCTCTTTACATTTCTAGAATTTACTGCAAATTTAACATCATTATGATGGACTGAGAAGAAGGTGTAAGGAAAAACAGACCATATAACTGAATAGAAAAAGTGCAGTAGATTTCCTGAGATTTCCCCCCCTCTTCATTTTGGTTTAACACACTCCACCTTAAAGTTTTGAATGGGAAATATTGCATTTCCTTTTGGCACTGAACTCCATGCCCTACTGGTCTCAGCAGGAGGCAATGCTGCTTTCATGCTGCTCATCACACCATTCTGTCCATGCAAATAAAAGTGCAGATGAAGATTGCAAGTCCTTGTACCACAGAAGTGCTTGGAGATCCAGATGGAGCAGGTGAGGGGCAATCTAAAGTGCTGCCCAGCATTACTGACTGCTAATGGTGTAAAGTAAAAGCATTATCTGTACAACTCCAAATGTGTAGGAACTTTCAGGCAAACATTAAATACAGGGCACCTAGCTGGCAGTAGATTTTTAAGCCTCTGAAATGGGAGACAGGATTGGATACAAATGAACAAGCGAAGGCTCATCTGGTTATTTCATGGAATAGAAAAAATTTGAAAGGAAAGACACATTTGTGATAAACACGATTGAAGTTCCTTGGGAGAGTGCATGTGCATTTAATATCTTAACATGGATGTATTTTTTTTTTGGTAAGAATAAAATTCTAAAACCAGTCATGAGATACTGAAGAAAGAAAATCTCTGGATTATGGTGCAAGTAAATTCACAACCCCCGAAACTATTTTAAAAAATGCTGATCAGAAGTGAACATCAAACTATGGTGTCACTTAATAGTGGATGAGAGATTCCAAATAGATATTCTTACCAAGAAGTGAACTATGAATACTTCCCCTAGTAGATTGTTTCAAGATGTGTTTTATTTAGAAGTTGATGTCTTTTATTGCTTGGTTTTTAAAACAATCTTTTAGAACATCTCTGGTGTAGTTTAAAGGTAGTTATGCAGTCTTAAAAAACTGAACCACAATCCAGGTGAGTGTTATGCTGATAGTACTTAGAAACCATATGCTTTGTTTTGTTAGGCTTCATTCTCTTTTTTTTAAGAGCTGGCCCAAACCCTTATCAACTCAGTGAAAGTGATCAGTAACACTTCCCCCAAACTAGGAGAACTTTAAACCTTTTTTCTCTGCAGTTTCTTTTCAGAATGATTGAACAGTTGCTCATGCACTGTGCCAGGTGCACTCCCTTTCTTCCTCCCTCCCTCCCTAAGGCAAGTTGAGGTGAGCATACTGGATGAAAAAAGCACCTGTGTAGTTATTCCTCCTTTTTCTTCTGCTGGTAGTAGCCCCCTTGCTTGCAGTTATTCTTCCTCTAGCACAGCAGTAACTGGCTTCAAGACCCTAAACTGACCACTTTTTTTTTAGTTTCTATCTCTTTACAGATATACTGTCAAGATTTTGAAAAATGCTGGTAGGCTATAGAGAGTTTAAAGCAAAATGTGGGAGAGCACTTCATGTGGCATGGCCTTCTGAACACCACTGGATATACTGTTTGAAAACAGGTATTCAGGTGAAGTGTCCAGGTCTCTGTTTATCCCTCAATCATTTTTTATCTATTCTGACTGGGGAAAATATTCGATGAATCTGAAAACCCAGTTTGCAGGATTTCAGAAGAAGAAAACTGAAAGTCTTGCTGAAAGACCCTGGGTCTGAGAGCCTCTTGCACTTTACCCAGTAAGATATTATTGATGGGACTTGTTTAAAATCTGCCTTCTTCCTCCCTGCAGCCCCCAGAACCTGTGGCATGGGGTTCAATGTTTTGCCAAGCAGGGCACCACTGACAGTTTCTGGCAGGAAGAGCAAGATTGTCCTGAGTGACTGAGGTGCAGGTAGTTCTGTGGTTTGTTTGATTGGGTTTTTTTGGTTTGTCAAAATTCACTTGAGAAGGTTTTACTCTGAGGTTTTTTGAGGTCAGAGAAGTGAAATGAAATCTTGCTAGAGTGTGGAAGTTGCAGTGCTCTGATTGTGCCAGGATAACAGCAGGGGCACAAAGTTCCCTCCTGGCATCCAGGGCAGAGGTGTGAGTACCACTAGGAATGAGCTTGATAGTGGAACCCACAATCTTCATGTGGGCAGCCCTTGACTCCTGAGCCATGTGCAGCAAGATCCCATTGCTGGATGGTTTGGCTGAATGTGGTTGGGCTGCCCCTGGCTCTGGCTGGGTGTTTTGCTCCATCCTGCCATGGAGCTCCGGGGGCTGAGAAGCTGCTATCCCGTGCCCTTTCCTGTGACTTTGCCACTCCTCTCCCCTGCCTTTCTGACATAAAATTTGTTTTTAATGGCTCTTGGTCCTAGGGGCTTTGTACACTGCTTACAGGGTCAGCAAGGCTTGTTGTCTAACTGCATAGGGAGAAAAAGAAATGTTTGTATATGAGACCATTGTGAAGCCATTGGTGTCTACATGAAGGGTTATGCTGACAATTAATCAAAAGTCACATCCATATCTGGCACAGTTCTATTTTTATTTCAGTCTGCCCTGGGACTGTAGAAGAGCTCTGGGAAACTGTTGTAAGAGATGAAAGAGCTGAAAAATTCCCAAATGGCACCTAAATAATAGCCTGCAAGGGCAGAGAGGTGGGAGAGGAGGCTCCTCTGTTCATGTTTGAGGCTAAATGTTCAGCATATCAGCTTTGCAACAGCAGTGAGGTGATGGGCATCTGTTTCTCTGACCTCTTTCAAGACAGCATTTTTCTTTCTGTATCTGAAATCATTCCTGGTTCACCTTCTGAAGACCTTTCTAGTTCAATCTACAAAGCCTTTTTCAGCTCACTGTTCCTCAGTGAAAAGCCATTTGAAAGGCAATGAATCGTGAAGTGGTCTGATAAATAGTTGGCAGAGGAAAGATGCTCCAGTGCTTGGGAGACTAGTCTAGGATTTGGATGATCATGTTGGCTTTTCTTCTTTCTTTTTTAATTTTTCTTTTTTTTTTTCCTCTACAGTAGACTTCCTGAAGAAGCCCGGGCAAGTAATTTAACTTCACTTTGCAGCTCATGAAAGTGTTGTGGGAATGGCCTCTGAGGTGATTGGTCATCACAGCAGGATGGTATCAGAAGAAAGACTGGAGCCTTCTCTATTTTTTTTTCTTCTAACTTTTGGTTAAATACACTGCCAATTTCAGTTCCTTTCATACCTCTAACTGAAATATATTAAAACAGACTCAACTTTTATGGGACAAATCCTCCTCTTTTACCCATGTTTTGACACCCAGAGGATGCAGCTGTAGGTGGGATCTGGAAGAGTCCTTTGGACATCTTCCTTTCTGCTGCATTCATGTTAACTTCACATGGCAAGGACATGATGGTGTTAATCTTTGCAGACTGATGGGACAGACCAATTATTTCTATTTATTAATCTCCAATGTCTTCAAAGAGCATTTGGATCTATGGAAAATTATAATAAAGAAATGGTGCTTGACAACTGTCTCCCCTCAGTGCTCTTGGTGGTGAATGGTGCAATCAGATATCATTCATGAAAACTTGAAGAGGTTAGTTGTTGACAGAGCTTTTGGTGCACCACATGTAATTGCAGAACTGCTGTTTGTCTTCCTACTCATTCATAACTATCAATTTCTGTGCCATTTCAATGTCACTTTTCTCATCCTGATTTCACATCATGATTCAGAAAGACATTTGCTAGTAGCACAGGTAAGAGGATTTTTCATAGTACTTATCTGCTGAAAGTCACCCTGAGCAAACACACATCTGAAAGCAAACATGCCTTCAGGCAGCATTTAGCACAGGCAGCCAGGGTCCCATGGGGTGAAGAGCAGAATCTGCAGCAGATTCATGCAGTCCACAGTAGTTCACAAAATAAGGGCTCTCCTTCCCTCTCATTTTCTGAAGGGGATCTCCCTGCTTTATTTACTTCCCAAGAAGCAAACACTTCTTCCAAGAGAAACCTCTCAGCACAACTGAGAGCTTCATAACAGCATCTGACAAGGAGCCATTTGTTTAAGTCCTGAGGTCCCTCTGTCTTGGCCAGTTCCTGATGGATTCAGAAGGACACGGACAGAGAGATGTTATCTCATTGCTGCCACTCCTTTTCCTCTTTAGCTGAACTATTTTTTTAACTGCACTCCTGAAACATAGTGAAACTTGAGGGCAGCCGGCCAAATTATCTGGAGGCAGGCAACCTGTTTGTACAAACTGTTTTCTGGCATCATGTGGTAGAGATCTGGAGGATCTGATCATGAAAATAAGAAGTTTGTGACATAAGGAACCAGCAGTGTAGGCTATTGGAATTAAATACCAATATTGCCGGATGGAATGTGCCTGGGCTGCTCTGGCCCTTGCTGCTTGACCAAGGGTGGCAGCTGAGGTGGTCTCACCTCAGAGACACCTTTGGCTGGCTGGATGCTGCAGCTGGGCACTTGGGACAAGTCCAGGCAAGCAGGAGCTCAGGTTTACCTCTGGTGGAAAGGCTTCACGGCGAGGCGAAGGAAAAAGGAGTCGGGTTCTGCTGGAGGGTTTCGATCCAGAGCTTTATTCCTGGCACACAGGCCCCTGAATGCAGAAACAGCTCCAACAGAACCACCAAACTGGGTTGTTGCTATGTCTTTTAACACCAGGGAGAGGGGGAGGGAAGGGTTAGGGATCCCACCAACCAGGTAAGGGGGAGAAGGCTCAGGGGACAAATGACACCTGGATGGCCCAAGGTCCCCAGGGCTGAGAGGCAGCTTCTGAACTTTGCCAATCACACGGTGCCCTTTCTGGAATGTCAAGATTGATGGACAGCTCTCAGCAAGGGAGGGGAAGGGAGAGGTTGTTGGCACACCTGGGGAGGACCTGGGATAGCTGAAGCAGGCTATTACATCGCACCACAATGGTAGGCTATGCACATCTTCCAGCTGAGCTCACAGAAGAGGTTGCTTCCCTTGTTAGTCCAGCTATGGGGAATTGTGTGCAAGCTTTTGCTCTTGCTTCTTCAGGAACAAACCATCTCTGGTGTTATGTGAGCTAATTCACATGGCTTGGCCTGGAACATGACAAGAGTGTTTGGACAGGTTTCTCCACCTAGGACAGGTTTCCCCACCTACAGACCAGTAAGGACAGTGGCCTCCAGGGAGAGAGAAAGGTGATCAGCAGTTATGATGGTTCCCCTTTTTCTGGCATAGCTGAGCCTGGAAGAAGATAACTACTTGAGGCTAATCAGAATTGACTTCGGTCTGTATTTTTTAACATAATGCTGCTGCTAGAGAACAGCTCAGGGCATGAAAAGCAGTAGAGCATTTCCACTGCCCCCCAGTGTGTGGGCACACTGAGTCAGGAGTTATGCAGGCCCTGTCTCAGCTTTACACCCACTTGTCCCTGGCCCTGACAGGCAGGCAGCTCTGCACTCATGTCCTTGCTGCATAGCAAAGCCAGAAGGTGACCCTTCAGGAAAGGGCAGACAACTTTAGAGCATCACTTGACAACCATGAGTCAAACTGAGGCTGGTCACAGACTTGACACTCAAATAGAGACCACACAAAAGTAGTGAGTTCACAGCAGAAGTGCTCAGTGCTTTTTTTGGTGATGCTAATGGGTTATGCCCTTTTGTCCTGTGAGATTTTAGCACCAACATCTCTAAACCTGCCTCTCATCCTAAATGAAAATTGGTCGCCTTCTCCTTAGCGAGACAGGTGGGGACACTCTGGGCTTGATGCTCAGTCTTGCTCTCAGTGAGGAAGGCAGAGCGCTGAACCAAGGATTCTGGATGGTTTTTTTATTAAGGCAGTGGTCTCAGGCTTTCTTGAAAAACCCATTTGCTATCTAGCAAATTAAATCCTTGTTAATATGTGCTAGAATATGGTTTAGATGCTGCAGATTCACACTGGTGATATAACTAAGGCTTTGACTAAGGTTTTTCTACCCTTCTGAGCTTCCAACAACCTCCACTCTCTAGGGTGGAAATAAATCAACACATTAACAACTTTGACTGTTGGATGGGAGAACTGTTCACCTGTGAGATTCATACACCTCTGGTCACTGAAGCACGGTAACTCTAAATATAATTATGAGGAAAAAAGCCCCAAGAATAGTTTGTAGCTTACCCAAGTTAATTAAAACAAAGCCATAATTAATTGTGTATCCTTTTCTGTAATTTGGCAAGCTCTCAAAAACCTGCCTTGATAAGACATGATTTTTACCACTTTACTCATCTGATGAAGATGGCCATTTTCACAAAAGCATTCAGAGAAATAGAGTAGGACCTAATAGCACCAAAGCACTTGAAATCTTCTGGTTCAGATGTCAATCTTATTAGTGCCTGAGCCTTTTCAAGTAGCACAAAAGCTATTTATTTACAGACTGACACATAATAGCTTGCTTTATTCCTTCTCCCTCCCCTCGAAAGAGATAGTGTTTACTCAAAATCAGCTCTCTTCTTTGGTATAAATACTAAGGAGCATTGTCTGTCTTCAAAGCACTACAGACATTCTTTTAAGCATTGACTGCTGTTATTAGCTATTACTCTAGGCTTAAATGGTATTGAATTAAAATAATTTCTTAATGATAATATCCTTCTCACAGACTTAATGGTTTTTAAATTGGGTTTTGGCAAATATGAGACCAGGCAAGGATGCAAGCCTGGATGTTTTCCAGAGGCCATTTAAATCAATGAAGTCATCAGGTTGTGTAAATGCATCATGCCACAGCACGACAATTAACATTTACTGGAATGCTTGCAGAATATTACAAAGTCTATCAACTATGGATTAAATGTACCTGAGATGCAGCCAGTTTCCTGACAAATAGAAGATGAAAGCTTTTTTTCTTTCAGATTGACTCTGCTGATCTAATATGCTGCAAACTGTAGAAAATGCCAGCCAGCTGTTCGACAAGTCTCTTTAAAATGGACTTTTCTATACAGATGGATTTTGTTAGATTAATGTTAGAAGCTGTAAAGAAGTCCAGTGACTACCATGCCCCTCTCCTCTGTATGAGGGGAAGATGGTATGCATGTTCCTATTCATACCCCTGTTCAGCCCTGAGTGGAGTGTAAACTGTTACATTTTGTCAAGGAGTGGCTTTTTATGCATTTTCTGGGTTTTGTCATTTGTAATGACTTCATATTTCTTTTGATATTTCTCAAGATTTTGCCATTCAAATGAATAAGGTGCCTTCAGATGTCTAGGGGTCGAATCAAAGTGTGGTCTCAACTACCTGCAGCTGGTATTTGTTTCTCCTGCTGATATATGGCTGTTGGGTCAATGGGTACATGCCTTACTTTCACAAAGCTGGAGATGTTTTGGATAATCTTAAAAGTAAATTAAACCAAACCAATCAACTCATTCAAGTCTCATATCCTTTGTTTTTAAATTCTGAATTAATGAAAAAAATTCAACACATTGCTGGAAAAACAACCCTAAGGTTGATGGCAGGGTGGGAGGACATCAGAAAGAACAGGAAGATCTGAAGGTTTGAGTGCTAAGGAGAAGGGAGTTGCTCTCAGAGAAGACAGTTCTGAGCTCATTAGTTTTATAGGCAAATTTTAGATCCACCCTTGCTCTTCTCTTTTGCTGTATGCATCAGGCAGTCCTTGACACAGAAAACAGTAATTTTGCACAAGTAACATGTGATTTCAGAAAATGATGATGTTTATGTGGAGGGTGAGATTTGCTGCTCCCCTTCTCCATAGTGCTCTGAAGCAGCCATGTTTTGTGTGAAAGCATGAAAACCTTGTCCCAGAAGAAAATAACTGCCCTCTGCAGGAGCTGATAATTACAGACAACAAAGCTGTGCTGCAGAATTTGAGCAGGAAATACCAGAATATATAATGCTTCTTTTTTTTTTTTTTTTTTTTGTGGACCCTCAAGCTGTAGAGTGAGAGTTTCTAGGACTTTTGGTTCCTCTGTCTTGGAACAAAATACACACTCTGAAATGGCAATCACAGTGGCAGGAGATGCATTGTGTGGTTGTTTCTGGGATGCACTGTTGTTCTGTAAGCAAAGCCAGGGCTCCTGTTGGATCCAGAGAAGGAGGGAGGACTGCCACCCAAACAGGCTGTAAGTAGCCTAGTTCCCCACAGGCATTGTGTAGGAGGCTGCTTTGGAAAGATTCCTTCTTTATCTTCCTTTCTCACTCTGTTTTTTCAGACCAAGTTAATTATATTTGCATATAAAGTCACTGTTTACTCCTGTGACGAGACCATAGGGAGTGATGGTTTTGGCTGGAAAGGATGCTGTGTTTGTGGGGGAAGGAGGGTGGGATAATTGGGTGGAGCTGAGGTTCCCTTTTCCCTCGCTCCCTGATGCTCTATTAAAGCTTGTTGTTGAGTCCTCTGTCCTATATAACTTCTCACAGAGATTTCTTTGCTGCTTCAAGGCTTTGTTCCTGCTTTTTTAATACTCCTGCTTACTGCCATTTTGTAACCTTCTGCTACCTCAGGTAATTATATTCTTGTCTATTGAAGATTCCTATTGCTGGATCAATAGAAGAAGTTTATTCTTCCTTTCCTTTATAATAGCTATTGTATAGTCCTTCAAAATGGCTGTTGTAGCCGGCTGTAATTCATCAGTGAATGAGCAATCCTGCAGCCTGAAAAGCATCCAAAGATCTTACGGGATGAAAAGTGATATAATCATTATTGGTAGCTCAATTGCTCCTTTGACATCTCCTATAAGTATTAGCCGAGAACTGGAGGGTTATCTGGGCCCAAATGTTGTTCCAATCAATTATCTGTGCATTTTCCCCATCCCATCTGATGATTGCTTCTGTTGCTAACTGCTGGTATCCTACAGTGTCCCTTGATTGAACTTCAGTCTGTGGAATTTTTTCTCTAGTTCCCTGCTGCTCCCCAGTCCTCCAGTGCCCCTGTGCAGAACTGGGCTCTTGAGGTTAGGATTGCTGGTTTCCTTTCTCTCTCCAACAGCTGCTGTGTCATTGCAGTAGCATCCAGACATGGAGCAAGCTGGCCTCCAACAGTCCTGCTGGCAGCATTCTGATGTGTAAAGTTGTGTGCCTGGTGACAAAGAAACTGTTGAAGCAATCTAATAATTCAGGCCTGATGATATCAGCTTTTGTCCCTGAAATAGACCTTCTCTGGATTTTGGGTTACAGATCACAGAGTGTTTTGTAGTTAAGAATGCTTGGGTCAAATAACAGGAAAGAAAAACAAAAGCTATTATTGTTGCATGGCTTTGTGAAGCCAAGTATGTGCTTGATTTTCTAGTAGCACATTGTATTGAGCTGGCACCTCTAACGGCTCTGTCTCCTTAAAGGGTTTGGGAGACTGAGAGACAGTAATCACATCTTGAGCAGGGAATGATGCCCGAGCCACTGCGAAAAGCAGGTGGAAATGTTTCTGGGCTGGTGGTGTTTAGTGCCTGAATTCTGATGCTTGAAAAGGCTGCTCATGTTTTGGGTAGTGATGGTAGCTGGGCCCTGGGATTTTAATATTTTTAAACACCATCTCAAAATTGCACATCCCCTGGTGGAACCCATTGTGATGCTACTGAAAAATCTGGCTAACAGATAATGAGAACTGACATGACAGGTAGCTTGCAACGATGATGTTCCAAAGAAAAGCATAAAGGGATATGTCATTTTGATTCAGGTTTTGTGAGGGATGTGAGATAAATTAACTTTTACCTAGGAAATGGGCAGGTGTCAGATTGTGAGGAGAGTAGAGAAAAGAGTAAACCAAAATTTGGAAGGCTGAGCGAGGCATGTTCTCCACAGTCATTAAAAAACCTGAATTTGTCTTGTACATTTTTGTAATGATGAAAAAAGAATCCTCCATTCTTTAAATGAGCTACTACATGGAAAACGTATTTATAAAGCAATCTTATTGCATCTGCATCACCATAAAACCTTCTGGCATAGCCTTTTTATAACTCCCATCTACATATGCATCTCAAGAAAACTATTTGCTTTTGAGTATGATAGTGAGGTCCATTGAAAATCTTAAATAATAAATTACACAACTTTCTAATTCCCTTTCAGTGAAATGCTTAATAGACAAAATTCAAACACAGAGTTAATTCACCTGTAAAGTGCTTGGGCATCTGAATTACGCTTTTAATCTGCAGCAGCTGAGTTATGTCCCACTCCTATAATATTTCTGGAGGGGAGGCTGGACAGGTAGAATCTACTTCTTTTACAGATTGTAGGGATAACTTATTCAGACAGCTAACAGCCTGTTCTTACTAGGTGGGGAGAATTTATTGGAAGGGCTCAGGATCTTGCTCTTCCTGTCACTCGTGGGTGATTAGCTTGTTCTTCCCCCTCAAGAACTGATCCATTTGAGTTCAGCCCTGAGCTGACTAAAAGTGCTGCCTTCTGGAGACATGGGCTTGCAATGTGAGGGGAGGGCTGTGCCTACTTGTGCTCCTGACCAGGAGGGATGATCAAGCTAGCTAGCTCGTTTTTCATTTCTGCTGTTGGCTAACATCTGAATAGAGTTGGCAGAACATGTGCCAAGCATGAAGACTGTCGTGGTCTGATGTTTGTAAGGCTTGAACCTGCAAACTTTTCTCTGAATACTCAAGAGGCTACTCAGCTGGATTGTAAGCTGAGTATAGCAGGCATCCTGAGGACAGCAGGCATCTGTCCAGACTGTTCGATATTCTGAGCTAAATAACTACAAGCTGTGTCAATTAAGCATATTGTTCATCTTACAGGGGGAATATCAATATTTCTCTTTTCCTTGGGGCAGCTAGAGATATAAAAGCTTGCTGCTTGATCAGATTCCCACATCAGCTACCATGATTCTCATGGTAAGCAGTGTCTCTCTTGATCTCTGCTTCTTAAGCTGACCACTTGCTCTCTGGCAGACAGAAATCAGAGGCTTGAGACATAACCAACTACTTTTGTCTGCCAATTTTCTCCAGCCCCTTCAAACTCCTGAGGATAAGTACCAGGGGTGGCAATCATAAAGGGATTCAGTCTGTAAATATCAGCAGACCATGAAGGTCATTATGTCTGTTAGCAGCTCAAAACTAGTTGTGAGAACAATCCTCTGAACAGACTTCTGTAAAACCCCCCGTGTCTGGATTCCAGCCATACGGGGAACAGAAACCCTAATGGATTAAAATCAGAGAAAAAAACCCTCATTTGATAGCATGTTAACCAAACTTTTAAAATATCTTAATACCTGAAAAGTCACTTGAGATTGTCAGATGAAAGACAATATGAAAAAAAAGGCATTAATTCACATTCTGTAGCATGTAAGGGAGTTACATGGTTAAATCTTGGAAAAATGGCTTCAGTGAAACCTGTGCATTTTACAATGTCAGCCAATGGAATAGGAGATGCAGCATCCACGTTTTATGTTGGATCCCTGCAATTCTGTGTAGTATTGGCCTTCACTTAAATTTACTAAAGAAGATCTGCATAATTACCAGCTGCTTTCCTAGTTAAACTTGACCTCAGACTGGGCTAGGTGATTTTGATAAGACAAATTACATCTCGTCCTCAGGACAAGTGAACAAGATATTAACAGAGAAATATAAAGCTGGAAATAAATAAAATAATTGTACCTAATGGAGCAGCATAAAAGGGTTGCTTTTTATAGTCTTTGAGAAACATTTTCAGTTTGCAATAATTTATTTTCACAGCTCACAGCAGCTACATGAATAACTAATATTCTCTGATAGAGGCTCTATTCTATTAAGGAGTCATCTTTGCAGTAAAGGCAAAGAAGAATAAAAAATGTTGTGAAGACAAGGTAAAGCTATTAGCAAATCTCCATTCCAAAGTTGTTTCCTACTTGTAAACCATTTCTATCAAGGGAGCAATTTCCTCTGTGCTGCCATTAGTGGATAATATTTTCCTTCAAATAATGGGCTATGGATGGTGACTAACCACAAATGGTAATATTCTCTCTTTTAAAGGCCTGCACAGCACACTTTAATGTTCTGCCATGGTGCATTAGAACATAGACTATTTCCAATGTGAAAACTCGTTTGTTTAGGAAAACCTCTCTTCCTCTCTCATTACCTCTCTCAAAACAGCTGAACGAGAGTGGAGATTCTCATAAAGTTCCAGTTGCCCTGGACTTCAAATGTGTGTTCTATAGTTAGCAAACCTTGGAAGAACAATTTACATGCAGCTTATAAAAAAAGACAATAAAGTGTGATGAACAAGGCAAGAGGATCTGTGCATATGCCGTGAGATTTGTTACTGCTCACGTTGCTGGGCTGTGCAGACATGCACACAAGATAAACTGGGCTGGGATTAACCAGGTGCAGGATAACAGCATTCTGTTATCTGTCCCTGACAAATTACAGGCTGCTAGCTGGAATTGCCACTTGCAGATAGCAGCCATTTAGTAGTAAACCACGCTTGTTTTTTTCCCGCTAAAAGCCTGAAACAAGGACATGTTTATATAAGTACATTGAAATATGAAATGCTCTGGGTACATGTAGAGGAAATGTAAACCCTCCTAGCCTTTCATTTCCTATCAAACATTTACTGCATTGCAGGTCTCTCCAGCTCAGTAACAATGACAGTGTAGCACACCCCATGCACACCGTGCTTTATAGTGTCACGGTAATGTGTCTGGGGCCTTCTTTAAACCTGTGTTCTGCTTTTATAGAACTGGTTTTGATTAAAGAGAATACAGAAGTGGTTTTTTTAATGGTTTGAAGTGTGACAATTTATGAGGGAGAGTAAATGCTTTACTCTTGAGTGTTATTGCAGGATTCATTGCTCTGGAGTAAATGTCCCTGCTCACAACTGAGCTTGTGTGGTGGAACAAGCACAGCCCACCATAACAAATTTCCTGACTTAGCTTTGAATTATTCTGTTTTCAAATAATTTTATGTTTTGAAAACTGAAACTGCAAAAAGCAAGCACTACTGTTTTGCACTTCAATGCCGTGGCACTTTCTTTTCTAGAATTGTCTTAAATGACATAAAGCCCTAGGTCCTAACTTTAGGACATATATTAGGGGATAATTTTACTCACCATCAAGTGAGAAAAACAAAACCTTTGCAGCTGCAGGAGATAAGTACTGAGACTACTACATCTAAAAAGCATTTACATATAAAGAGAAAATGTAACCAAATCACAGCAAATGAAGCTCATTTTTTAAAAGCAGTGTACATTATTGGTTTAATGGATTATCAGAAAGCTGCACCTTTGTTTATTTCCTTTTCCCTATTTCCTCACTCATCACAGAACAGACTGGGGAAGTTTCATAGTGAATTTGTCTGAAGTTCATAATGGAATATCTGGATCAGCAGTTACCAAGATGTTTATGAATCACCTTAAAAAGAAAATTGTGTCACTTCCATTTTTGCACTTCCTTGTTCAATTGTTTTAGGCCTCAATAAGCTAAATATTTTCTAGAATATATAGCAAAATAATGCCAAAGGAAATCTAAAACATTTGCTTGCTTTCATTTAAAAATATGTCAGGTTTTTCTGGCAATGTGTTAGAAAAGAAACACAATGAAACACTCTCTTTCTTCCCTCTTTTTATAATTTGCAAAAAACAATTATAAGGGCCATAAACAATGACTTGATCCATTTTTGTTTTGATACATTTTGGCTTGCTTCAGCGATCTAGCTCTTGAACTTGTTTAATTTGAGTGTGGAGTTCTTGCTTCTCTTGTTTGGATCACTTCCAAACACATAGGTGAAGTCTGTATTGCAGAATTACAGCAGACAGTTCTGGTAAAGTACTCATGTTTTGTCATGGCTCTTGAAACAGCCAAAAGATAGTTTCACTGCATGTTTTATGGTAAAAAAGAGAGAAAAAGAGAGAAAAAGAGCAAGACAAGGGAATTCAGAGGATGGGACACCAGGTGTGACACAGCCTCAGTTTCCCCTTTCATCTCAGCGCTTGGGATATCTTTCAAATAAAAGGAGGCTACACACATGCAAAGGGGCACTCTCTGTTGTGATGCAGAGAGTTAACCCTAGTTAATTGTGTTAATGAAATTCTCTACCAAGGATCTAATACAACCTTGGGAACTGCTGGCTCAGTCTCCTAATGTCTGCCTGGACCAAGGAGTGCATGGGCTATTGCCCAGGGAGAGCAGCAGCCAGACTGGGTTGGGGCAGTGGTGGGGAGAGGACACTGACTGGCAAACAAAACCAAACCTGTACTCAGCCCAGTGCAGAGTTTGGGTTCTGCCAGCTGAGGCACGAGGTATGCAGTGCAGTGTAGTACATTTATTTACCTGTGTAAGAGTGAGGCAGTAAATGAGACCAACAATTTGTTCTGGCCTTGAACATCTGACCAGCAGGTCTCCTGTGCTACCCTCCCTAACTTACCAGCAGGATGCTGTAAAAGATGCTGCTGGTGGTGGTTTCCTTTTCTGAATATACAAGGCATCAAGTGGGTTATAAAATTATGCAAGATGCTTTCCAACAGCGAATGCAGGAATATGTTCGGTTCTTTGCCAGCAGAGTCTTGTTCCTTTTTGCTGCAAACTAGATTTTAAAGATTTTGCTCCTGTTTGTTTCAACAGTAAGGGCTGTGGACTCAGGCAGTAACGCAGGAGAGCAGAGGTAGGCTGTTCTTTGCTTCTAGACACTGACAGCCCCCTTTGGAGTGTCCTGGGTACTGGTGTGTGGCAGATTTTACTTCTCAGCAAAATTGAACTGACTTTTTAGTATGGCTACCTGAAACATTAGACTGGGCTCAGAACATGTGCAGAAAGCTGCCTTATGTGGGTGTGGGGACAGTTTCTAGCAGCTGTATTTCGAAGGGATCAGCCACCATGTCCTCTACTTCTCAGAAGCTGTTACCTTTTGGATGCAGTGCCAGCTTTGCTAGCACACCATTTTACTGTTGTCTGTGTCTGGTGATGAGGTACTGGCTCCTCTGGTCATGCCTTGTAACCCTTTGAGTCATAACTACAAATACCATAATTGTTCCCTGATACCACATATCACAGGCAAAATTCTCTATTCCTCTTCTATTCCCCTCCAGCAACTTTATTGCAAGTGGAATACATTGAGCCTTTGCCATATTTGAAAAGTAGATGCCCAGGAGATGAGGTCTGAGAAAAACGTATTTTGCCTTTCAAGTAAATGACTCTAGGATTAAAATCTGGAATAGTTCATTTTCCCCCAGGCTTCAATCATTTCTGTTTTTTAGGTGCACTTCCTAGCTCTTAAAAGTGTAAATTTTAGAGTTTTTATGTGTCTGTAAATCAAAAACTGCAGAACACATTTTAACCTCTTAAAAAACCCCACAACTGGACTAAGGACTTTATTGCCAAGCTACAGCATCATGCACGTATGGAGATGAGTTAAATTCTTTGAAAAGGGAGGAGGTTTATAATGGAAATGTCTTTTGGAGTGGAAGTGTGAGAGGGCACCACTACAATAAATCTAGAATAGAAATAAAATGAGATCTTATGATGCTTTCATGCAGTTTGGCAAAAAGTAGTTTTGCATCTGAGTTCAGTTGATTCTGCTCAGGAGAGGCTATTAAAAGTGTACTTTTCACATGCTTGTGTTTCTGCATGTCCTTCTTTTATTTTTTTTTTCTTTTGATGCAGAGAAAGTCACAAAGTCAATGACCCAAAGGCAGAGCTATGCTCAGGAGATGCTAAAGATGAGATATTAACTCCTCCAGTATTCCCCACTTTGCTCTGACATGTCAGCTCCCCTTGGGGTTGCTGAGCCACATCTGGCCCTGAGCCAGGCTCATTTTACAGATGTTTGGGTGGTTTGGTGGTAAAAGCATTTCTCTGCCCGTTGGGAGCTGCCTCCAAATACTCAAGGGGTGAAAGGGAAAAAGAAAGCAGCTCTGTACCACTATGTTGGGAGCATCCAGGCAAAGTGCTAGAGTTGTTTGGAGATTTTGTGCCCTCTAGAAATGCCTAGGTGGCAATTACCCCAGGTTTTGGGCTCTGTTGTGCCAGCAGAGAAGTGTAAAATAGTCTTGCTGAGACAAAATGACCCACTCTTGATTAGAAGCATGGATGTTCTCAGAGATCCTAATCGGGACTGGAGTCTTGTTGAATCCGGAGGAGTTTGGCATCTCCTCCAAGTCAGAGTCTAATTTTGTGGTAAATAGGTTTTTTAACCTTTGTGGCAGCCTGAAAGTGTTCAATTTAAGATTTCATACACTGGGCAGACCTAAATAGAAGGATTAGAACAGAATGAGAAGCAATGTGCCCTGGAGAGTGCAATTATGAAGAAATCCATCTGAAAACAGCTGTCTGCAGGAATAGACCAGAAGAGGCATTTTTAATACATCACCAGGAAATGAGGAAGCTGCACCTGTGGCTCAGCAGTTTGAAACCTGGTCACATCGGCACCTGTGTCACTGTCATTTCAGTTGCTTGTTACTCTCCTGCATAAAAAGAGTCAACTTGACCATCAGGAGATACAGGGAACAGAAACAAATAATTCTTTAGCCATACCTGCTAAGGGAGATGGTGGCTACGGAAAAGGCTGATTTGTTGCCCAACAGAGCAGGAAAATGTGGACCAAAAATGTCATTGAAACAGAGTCCCTAAAGCCCTTTCCATTTTCATTTTTATTGCAGGTTCAGTACATCCTAATTAAGTGTGAGAAGGTGGAGAATATCTGCCTGAAGCTTTCAAATTTATGGCTTCTGCAGGGCAGCAGGAAGTTTAAGACTAGGGTGTTTGGAGCCCCAAATGATCCTGGAGCCACAGTAACTTATTTCTGCAGGAAAAGAGAGTTTAGATGATGTCTGGGAGAAGGGCAGATAGAATCTTTTCCTGAAGGATGAAATGGGTGGAAGAACTGCTGAAGGGCAGTGAACTTGAATTCGGCTGTAGGAGAATACAGGAATAGATGAGCTACATACTGGAGTACCTACTGGAAAAAAACCAAAATCAAACCAAAAAACTCTTGAAGTTTTTGAGGCTTCTGAGTCTGTCTTTACAGCATTTTTGGAAGCACAGTGGGAATTATGCAAGGTAGAGGCAAAACACCTTAGAAAAGCCATCAGGCAATATTTCACTGTCAGAATGGAAGTGTATCTGCAGGCATCTGTTCTTTTTCAGGTACAAGTCAATTTTTTTTTTAATGTCTTACTTCAGGGATAAAAAATATCCTATTAAATTTCAAGTCAGGAAAAATGAGGAGGGAGAGCAACCCCATGAAGCACAGGTTAAGTGGTCTTGACAACATGCAGAAACAGACCAAATACAAAAATAGAAAATGGCAAAGATGGGACTCCACAGTCACCGAAGTTGTTTACTGCTGCCAAAATTGGGATTAAGAACATCTAACTGGAAACTAGTCCTGTGAAAAAAAAAGTCTAAGAATTTTTCTTGTGGATCACAAGCTAATATTCTTTCAGCAGGAGAGGGAATTCTATGAAAAAAGGAAGAAAACTTTACTCACTCTTCTGCTCATCACTATAAAAGCCTCAGCAAAGCTAATGGTCTTATTTTGAATGGACCCATGAGATTTCTTGGCAAATGATTGCATGGGTAGAAAAAGTTGACAAGAGTTAAAAGACAACCTGGCAAATTAAATGTTAACAGTTTCCTATTAAAAACAGCATTTTCTTTAAGGTATTGAAAAATACTCCAGAAAATATTGTTTATGCGTTTGATCTGAGTGGAGCCCTCAGCAGGTCTGAGCTAAACACTTTGCAGGCTGCCACACTATGTCCATTCTCCTGTTCTGTGGTGTTCTCAGAGCCAGCAATGAGGTTGAGGGCTGGGATTGGAGATTATACCAGAAGATGCTAATGGCTCCTAGGAGCTACCCAGTGGGTTCTGGTGGTCCTCTTCTGAGAGACGGCTGGACAAACTGCCTTGAGTAATTACTGGAGTAATTGGTTTCCTCTGTATTTAACTCTTGTATTATGTCTACACCAGACCTTTGCTAGTGCAAGTTCCTCTCTCCTGCTTCCAGTCTGCTTCTTCCTTGCCATAGAGGAAGGAAGGCTCTGCTGACACCCTCTCTGAACATTGCTATAGTGCAGTAATACTGCTTTTAATTTTGTTCCTGCACATTGTTCTGAGGTAATATGGTAACCCAGGTAGCCATCTAATGTATAATTTGGATTTATGCTTTAAAAATCTGCCTGACTTGAACAATAGATTACAGTGATTGTGAAGGAGATGCTGTCCTTTCCTGGGTAAGTTCTCATAAAGTTTTATCAGACAGGCTGAAAAATAATAAAAGGAAGAGGAATAATAAAATAGGACATTATAGTAACAAAGGAGCACAACAATTGAGAAGATTCAGGCTTCAGACAAAAGCCAAGGGCAAAAATCCATCTTATTCTATGAGGTTAGTGCTGCTTTTTTGGTTTTAATCCTTTTGCTTTGGTGCATTTCACTCCTACCCTTTGCAGGGTGTGGAAGCTGAACATTATATTCTGGTGGTTTAATAAAGCCTATCATCTTGTTTATTTCAATCATTTCCTCATTGGGCTGAAAGCTTTAGGGATTTCTTTTACAATAATTCCCCAGATCTCATTCTTGGCCATTACAGTGCAGCTGATTGCCTCTAAGCAGATAGTTCCTCCTTTTCATTCTTTGCTTTCAGTCTCATAATTCTGTGCTTATCAGCACTGAACTTCATTTGCATTTATTAGCTGTCTTGGTATTTAAAATATCTACTCTAAGACCTTCTTTATCTCACTGCATTGTTTCTTATTATTTGCTGTCTCTTCTGTCTCTCCCAATTTAACTTTAAATGCAAACTCAAAATGTTTGTTCCAAACGGTTGTCAAAATTCTTTGCATAAGCTGCCGAGCGTGGACTGGTTCCCATTTCCCAACTACCAGACTCTAGCCAAGAGATTACTTTTTCCAATTGCACTTCTGTGAATTTCCTTATAGCTCCAGCTAGTTCCTCTCCTTCTTTCCTTCCTGTCTGAGGGACATGGCTCTCCAGAGTTCTTGGCAGGGCAGGGCAGGGCAGGGCAGGGCAGCCTCTTGCTCCTGCTGACACACTGAAAGGGCACAGTGTCATTGTCCCACGTGCTGGGGTGAGCAAATTGCTCAGTGTCCGCACTCCTGCACTGCCACAGGGCAATACATGGGCAAAATTAAATCTACCCTGACAGTGCTGGCTTTTTCACACAGTGCCATCACTGAGCCTGATGTTGTCCCTGGTATCAGAGGTAATTTTGTTAGTGGCTGAAGGCACCCACAGGGTGCAGGTAACAGCTACCTGAGGACAGGCTGGTTACAGTCAAAGCACAGAGCCTGGTCCCAGCTTTTGGTTCTGGCATAGATTTCCCCCTCAATTTCAGACAAATAAATCTCTCTGTCCTATTTTCCCCTTGTGTGACATGGAGACTATAATGCTTATTAGCAGAACTTCTCTTTTGTCTTGTTATTGTTGGTGGCCTCTTATTTGTATTTAAAGAGATGCATTGTTCCCAAATAGAGCAGAACTAAGAAGCTGTAAGTCCCAGGATGGCCATGGGAGGCTGAAGAGCTGCAGTACACACCAGTGTAAATACAGCAGCAGTCACCTGCAAGATTGACAGGCAGGTAAGGACAGAATATCTGAAAGGGCATCAGCTTCAGAGTCATTGTAAAGGAGCTGATGTTAATCATGATACCAAAATTCAGGTATTTATGTAGTCTTTAAAATATTGCATGCCTGTAGCCATAACTTCAGTATCTCTTCTCACTCCCATCAGAAATTCCTTATTGTTTAGAGCTGTTGAACATGACAATCTTCCTAAAAGGTCAGAGGCCAAGGCTGCAGGGGGTACAGGGTTTCTGCACTAATATCTGGACCTCATGGAGCTACATATGGGTCCAATGCTACAGGCAATTATTACCACAATTTCCTTTCATCTGAACCAATTAGTTAGAACTGAAACTGAACTTACTGAAAGTCCAGAAAAGTCAAAAGACCATTTCCATTGGCATTAGAAGGCTGCAGCAGTCTCAAGGGCATAGCACTGAGGAATCTAAAACTGTTCTCCAAGTTTCTTCAATGTTTTAAAACTTGAAGGTATTTTGCCATGCTGACTATTTAAGACAGAGGGCCATAGTAATGGGAAAGTACAGAAATATTCTGCAGTGTGTGGAAATTTAAAGTGAAGCAGCCTTCTGTCCCTGACAGCCCCATACAAAGCTCTGAAAATATAGGAAACCATAAAATATTATTTTTGTTGCTGTTAGCTGTAATGTGAGTTTCTTGTGGCTCACACAGAAGGTGCACCCTCTTCCCTCACTCCCCTCTCCTCCCCCACCCAAATTAAACCCTCATACTCTTTCTCCTTTTGTTTTAAATTGTAGAAGAAAATTATGGCCCATCCCAACTATAAATGTGGAAAATCTGAGAATTTTGGTTTGGAAAAGCAGTTAGATACAAATTCCAGAAACAGTGCTTCAATTTTCCTTGCAAACATTTTGAAAGCCACTTTCTGAAACTGTGAATTGTTTCTATTATATCACATCTTCTGGACCTTTACCTTTGGATAGGCAAGAAGCAAGTAAATGTTGACCTGTCCTAAAGCATACTGTCAGTGAGTTGGAGACACCAAATTCAAACTGCCTACTAAAATAATTAAAAAATACTACCTTAATTTTGCATGCAAATAGTTTCCTAACATCACTTCTCTTATACTTGTTTTGCCAGTGGGAACATTTCCTTGTTGCTTGCTCATTTTTCAGAGTGAATAGGATTTTACCTCTTAATGAATATCCAGCTATTATGGGGACCTAAAATTTTGGTGATTCTTTGCAGTCTTTCCTTGCTTTGGTACCTTAAGGTATGTGTAGCTTGGCTAGGTTGGTTTGATTGGTTGCTTGGTTTGATTTTGGGTTTCTGTTTGGTTCCTCTTGTTCCCCCCTCCCTTCCCCAGCCCCCTGCCCTTTTTTCTGTGGTATGGGTTATTTTTTGTTAGCAACATTCTGTGACTTGTGATGCATTAAGAGGAATATCTGATAAGCTTTTAGGATGTAAATGACTGTCAAATGATTTGCAAATGTTTCATGGAACTGGGCTTGAAAGAAAAAAGATGCCATCTCTTGATTCTGCTATCAAACAGGTCTTCACAATTTGTTTTTATTCTAGGCTGACCAGGTCTGTTTTCACTTTTTCACTTAATGTAATCTGGATAATAAGAATAATTGGCATTACAAAAAATTAAAACTTTTGCATAATTATAGTGTTAGTGATGTTTCTTATGAAGTTTTTTTCCAACAATTTTCCCTTAAAAAAAAATCTGCTTATTAAGCTTTTCCACTATGTGTATTTTCTCATGGATGGTAATTTATTGAACAATATGTCAGTGCCTGTGAGTTCATTTAGTGTATTTAACATTTTGCACAGTCGTTTTCTTCTTTTGGTAAAAAGTCCTCAACCGTCTCAGTGTTATAATTATGTTTACTTCATTATTATTCCAGTTATGGCTGTGTATTCAGTGTTAGCTTAACTTATCGATGAATGTGTCTACACACATGCAGGCCTTCGTGAAGATATAAATTAACTGTCAAGTGAAGAATTTGGGAAAGACTTCTGAGGAAGGCTAGCACTTCATTTTTTGTTCTTTTCTCCTTAGCATCTGGACTGAGTCATAGCAGAAAGTCTTTTTTGTCTCATTCTTATGCCACATTCTTTTATCTTGCAGACATGCTTGTGCTGCAGCCTTGGACCTGTGCCCTCTCTCCTTGACTGCTTGCAAGGCCCATGATCCTCCTGCACCCAAGATTTGGAAGAGGTTCATCCTTTCTGCATCAAACAATAACAAGAAAGGAAAAGAAGTATTTGGAAAAAACAAGTTAAACAGAAAAACATTCTTACAGAACTCATGAAGTCCACTAAAAAGTGATATCAAGTGTAGAAAATACTCCATAAATTACCAGCTTCAGGAATTGTAACTGTCTTTTGTAATTTGATTATCTTTATACATGTTTTACCTTCTCTCAGTTCTGCAATTAAATATCAGCAATATATTCATGTCAGGTCCTGGCAATGAAAACTGCATGACAGTTTGTACAAATTCTGGTAATTGATTTTCTAAGACACATCAACTTTTATGCAAGAAAACTCTTTAAATCTATTCCATATCATTGTATTTAATAATTGTCCATCTATTATTGCCTCAATTACAAATTGGCGAAGCAAGCCAGGTTTCTTGGCAGTTTAAGTCAGAATGTAAAAAAAAATTAAGTTCTTTTTGTTACTGGAGCTTGTTTTATTCTAGATGGATGGAACTAAATGCAATTCTTGGTCCTAATGAACTTTGAAATCTTCATTGAGCTTAATTGGTGGAGTATTTGAATTTATGTCAGAGAGTCTTGAGATCTGTGAAACTATTTTGGGTACCTCTGGTCTATTTTAAATGAGCTCACAGGGATTCTGAAATGGATGAAGAATTATTATTTCAATGTGCAAACTGAAGAAGCCCTGTATGCTCTGAGTTTGCTTGAGGCTAGATTAATTCAGATGAAAGTGGATGGTATTTCTAGTATTTCAATAAGACTAATGGAGCTTTGAGTTGCTGCTCATCTTTTCCTGTGAAATTTGGGAGCTACAGGGAACATTATGACTATCTGATTGCACAGCTAAAATATTATAGATGCAGAATTTCCTGACATATTTTATCTTCCAGTCCAGTAACTTCTGGTGCATTTGGAGCATGGGTGGCTCTAGCAAAATTTTCAGAACTCCATTTCAAAATCTGAATTCAATAATCTAATTTTAAACTCCCTCTGAATGATGACCATCTCATGAGAGGCCTTGAAGCATCTTATCTCTT
The DNA here is from genome assembly GCF_901933205.1 of Camarhynchus parvulus. Taxonomy (NCBI): domain Eukaryota; kingdom Metazoa; phylum Chordata; class Aves; order Passeriformes; family Thraupidae; genus Camarhynchus; species Camarhynchus parvulus. The sequence goes on along the minus strand of NC_044573.1, from coordinate 105,837,662 downwards.
TCCTGGTGATAACTGAGTACTTCAACCCCTGTTTCATGATGGCAGGAAGCAAGTGTCTCCCTATGAGATTTGTGCATTCAAGGGGCACAAGTTGAGCAAGTGACAGCAGCAGAGCAAGACTGGAGACTTTCAATTGCAATCCACTTTTTGACAGGTTCCATGAGGACACCTTGTTTTTCCCAAGCAGAGGAAAGGGACTGGGTAGGGCTACTCACCCTGAAAGGGAGGAAGTATTTTTGCTCAACTTCTGTAATGAGGCTCAGCTCTCATGGGTCAGATGGTTGCTTCTCTCAGGGCCATCATTTAGTCAGCAGCAGGTCCAATGTTTTCTGTCTCTTGCTAGGAAGTGGAGAGCTGCACTGAAGTGCAGGGTCTAGTTAATGGTGCCCTCTCCTTTCCTCCCAAGTCATGAACATTTAAAGAACACCCTCTTCTATTTTGTTTTGATTTTTTTAACACAAGCTTCATTTATTTAGGTCTTCACAATTTTGCTCTTGTAACAGTGACAGCATTATTTGCTGTATGTGTTTTTAATGTGAGTAAGGCACACGCAAGTGTGAAAACTTCCCACAACTGGAAGCCAATAGGCAAACCCCTAAACTTCTGTGGGTAGGACATGTCCTTGAAGATCTGAGCAGAGGAAGCTTTAAAAGTTTCATCGTGGTTACGAGAGATTCTGGTTGAAAGAAAAATACGCCTTTTTGACAAAACAGTGACAGAATCATGAAAAAGACATCTCATTTTAAATAAAGCTTTATTCATCAGATATGGCTCATGAATCCTATTTGGGTGAGCTAGGAATCATATAACCACAGCATGAAATATGTATTAAACATGTTATATAAATTTGCAGTGTGTCTTCATCACAGTGCAATAAATGACAACAAGATTAATGTGCCTAAGACACTCAACAGCAATTGAGTCAGCCTTCATACCTTTTTAAAAGAGCCTTTGGGATGGGATAAGAGTAAACTGAAATCCTGGATTTGGAATTTATTCCTAACTTTGCCTGGGCATGGAGGATGAGGTGCAGATGGTTCTGCTAATCTGTTCCTGCTTCTGGGCAGATCTCAGGAAGGTCCTGATGACTGAGAGGGACCCAGCCCAGCCCAGTCCTTGGTGAGTCAAGTAACTTCAAGCACAGGAAAAGAATCAGGTTTTTTTTTTCCTCCTCTTCCTTCTATCTAACCGAAACCTCCATATTTATGTCCTGGGCTTTTTCTAAGACAACCACTCTGTCTCAACATCCTCAGCACTGGAATTTTCAGTCTTGGAATTGTAAAATTTAAAATTATTAGTCAAGTTCAGGGAGTTTGCCAACTTTACTTTCTTCTATAACACTAAAGGGAAAAGGTTCTGTTGAAAAAACCTATCTGCTCTCTTCCTGTAACCTATTTGTTAATCATGTTTTGGTGACTGACTTTTGGGCACAATCCCAAGAATTATTAAGGCAGTCTTTAATAACCACTAATATGTCTGCATACAAAACCAGATGATTATTATTCATGGGTGAGATTACGCAGAATTAAACTTTCCAAAACTGCAACGAACATTCAGCTAGACATGAAAGTAAGCTGAATTTCCATTTGGTTTGCTTCTTGCTGAGCCTTCAAATTATAAAGTGAAGTAAAGCCAAAAGATTAATACAATGAAAACAAAGATTGGGAAATTAAATGACACAATGCAATTTTCTGCCTCATCGGGCTGGCACCAATAATATGCAAAGGAAAGCCTGCTTAGTGTTGGTTAGCTGCTGTATAAATGTGGCACAATCAGTCTCCTTCTCCAGGGAAGGTATTTTCTTGAATCATATAGCCATTGACTCTTCCAATTACCAGAGACCCCATGAACAGCTTGAGGCCTAATTTTTTTTCTTCCTCTGTTCTGCTTTTTTGTATTACTCCTATTAGAGTTTACACAGGTACATGATTTCTCATTATCTCTAATATTTTAGAGACAGATAACAAGAACATAGAAAAGAAAGAAGGGAAACCCTGCAGCCTTCTGCCACCTCCATAATTAAGTATTAATATTTCAGAAAATGTTACTTTAGGGAACCCATAATGGACCATGTGTTAATCATCTCTTTCAGTGTACTTTTAATCTATTACATATTCAGTCTGCAGTTAGGGTATTATAGGAAATATGTCATTGCTTATAACAGTCCAGGGAGAGGCATCATCATCCAGTCTTTGCATTAGTTAGATATTAAAAACTATGTCCTCATTAGTTTAAAAATTTAAGTAAGGTTTGAACATTCTGCTACATAGCTATGAGGCCCAGGACTGTTTATTCCCAGCAGGTTTAGTTTGCTTCACCACTAAATTTGCAAGGCTTGTGACCTTGGGAGGAAAGTTTTATTGTCAGTGAATACTCTGGTGCTCGTGCAGTGAAACTCAGAGCTCCATCAATGGCTTTGTGTCATCCTGGGGTTTGTCCCAGCTGTGGGTTGACATTTCTTACAATGCAACATCTAAGGAATAAACTCTCAACCGGTGTTCAGGAGGACTAGTGTAAATCCCAGTTTTAATACTGGCATGGTGCATGACCAAAGTAAGTTTATTTTGCCTTTGTTTAACTTCCTGTTTTTGTTTCTTTGGTAACTTTAAACCATAAACCTCGAAGAGTGGGACATGCCTCACAACTGGGTGGTTTGTACAGCACCTCTGGGTCAAATCTCTTTCTGCAGCAGCCACGGCTTTACCACTTTTGCAGGGAATAAAAGAAACACTTGAATTTTTTTTGGTAGTGCTTATATCTCCTGGGACAGAATGAGGCATGCATGAATTAACATTATCTTGGTATTCTCTTAACTACTGAATACTTGAATCTTGATGTACTTAATGCTCTTACTATTCACTCCTGTGTTATTTTATATTTAATTTTCTATTAATGCGATCGTTATATTGAGAGTGTGGCATCTGTCTGGGGATTTTAACAGGCTTTGCAAAGCACATCTGGTCAGGTAACAGAAGACCCATCAGCTGCAGGTGGGAAATGTGTAACCCGAGGAAACTGTGCAGGTGCATTAGCAAGAACGACAATTTCCCACTGATCAACCAGGCTGATGGGTTTGGTAGATTCTTTGTGGGGTGCTGCTATTTACTGCAGATGATGTAGTGTTCTACATTATAGTAGATATGTCTATTTCTACCTATATCTATTAGAGAAGAAATACTCTTACCCTCCTGTTACTGCACCTTTTTGCCTGGATGTGATATTGTGACACTGATGTTTCTTGCAATGGTTTTAGCAGCCTGACATTTTGTAGTGAAATTTCTACTATTTTTGTCCCCCACAGTCTGTTTTATCCAGTAATCTGCACCTGTGAGTGTTACACCTTCTCTTAGATAGGGTGGTTCTTGCACTTGTAGCGTCAGTACTAACAAAACTTCACAAATTGGTTTGGTGATTGCACTAAACAAAAGTATGGATTTCAACCCTTTTCCATTTGCCTTGAGTAATGTTTACTCAGTTACTCAAATGTGTGTTTTCAGGCCTTCTGTTGCACTGCAGGTAGTACAAACTGCTTGTTGGGTATATAAAATACTGTCCTTTGCAAATTTCTGGGATACCTCGGGTATATATTGTAAGCTACTCTTACAAATTAGCTTGCAGTAGATACTATGCCTGGTGAATATTCCTGTGGCCTGACTCATTGCAGGGCTGTATAATGTGTTTCTAAGTTGAGTTACTTTGACAAAATGACTGCAATAATCAAGTATCAGCAGGCAGTGTTTCTGCCTATGTTCATATAAATCACACACCAATTGCTGCCAAGCTTCTATTTAGGTGCATCATGAACTATCAGTGCTTCCTCCCTGCTGTTTTTTGGCTTTTTTTCTGATACTTTACATAAACAAAACAGTCTAGAAGAATTTATTTTACCTGGGACATCTTTCTGGAAAATTCTTGTGCACTTCTTTGCCTTTTGTACAGCGCCACATCTGAGTGTTCCTCACAGACTTCCTTCCAAATGACTGGAAGAAATATTCTCTAGAATCCCTTGGGTTTTTTTTCTCTAAGCCACTTTGGACTTGCTCATATCCCACATTCAGAACCTGAATTATTTTTCACTCCAAATATCTCTGATGCCTGACATTCAGGCCTCGATGACTGTATTAAAAAGAAATCAGTGATATCTACATCCTGCGCTTCTCTTCCCGTTTCCCTGTTCCTGTTGGCAGATCACAAGCATGAGTGAACATCTGTCCCTTCTCTTTTATAGGCCATCCTCCTGCTGAATGACAGGACAGCTGCTACTGGATTTTTTACTTTTTCTAATTCAAGTCACTAGAGTGTCATTGTCATCCTTTGTATTTTGGATGCTTTTGTCCATCTCCTTCACTACCAGTTGCTCTCTTCTATTCCTCAGACCTCATGAAAGCGCTGATGTTTCTCTTTATCTTTGTGTAAATACTAAGAGAGTTCACAGCCTCAGCATGGTTCAGTTCTTTCATGGATGATGGTGCTTTAAACCCTTGAACGTCTTCTCCTCAGAGGATTAGATCAGATCACTTCCTCTCTTCTAATCTCATTCCCTTTTCTAAGACACAAAGTGCTTCTAATGTATAGAAATGCTTTCCTCCTGACACAGTAATGGAAGTAGGGATCCCTCAGCTTCCCCCAGCAGATGAGAGTAGACTGTACCTGTTCCTCTACACTGATCCCAGCCTTTGTGGAATTCATGCAAGTGACATCTGGGAGGGTGGCTGTGGTACAATTTTCCCTGTTTTAGCTGCGTGTGGGTCCCAAAGGCCTTTACGCTTTCAGATTGGCCCAGCATGTGTTTGGTTTTTTATTACTTGTAGCAATCAAGCAAACTCATTCTGAGGATTCCTCCACCTTTCCAATTACACTTAATTACGCTGCATGCTGGAGCTGCTCTCCCACTTTGGCCATAACACTCCTGACATGCATTGCTCTGCATGCACCACTAGCACTGTGTTCAGTGATAGTTTGAGTTCTTCATTGTCTTTCCAAATGTCCCATGTCCTCCAACATGTCAGTAAATCTCTTCATTTCCTCTGCCTTGAGCTGGTCCTTCTGTGGATTCCACTGTTTATTGCCAAGATTACTGATTTTTGCAGCTTTCAGTCCCACTGCTAAATGTTTGTTTGGGTTTAAAATTTTTTTCCTTTTGTGCCAATCTGAACGAAATCTAGACAGTTTCCCTTTAACCCTGTATTCCCAGGCCATGTGTAGCAAATATCTCCTGTGTCCTGCCGTTGTCATTCACATTCACACATGCTCAGGCCTAGAGCTTAGCTTGTCTCTTTTTTCATTCTCTTTCTGGGATATAATTTACTAATGCCTTTCTGGGAGTTTTGAGTGTTGGTAGCAGCTTTCCTGCACCCATTAAGATGCTTGTTCAGCTGTAGCTCCTCATTATCTCTTTTCTGACTCTGTTTCATGGCTTTGTAGCAACTCTGCTTTAAAGGCAAGAGAGGTCACACATGGACTGGTTTTGATGCACTATCCCTCCCCAGGCTGCCATCAGTGTTGCAGGCAGGTGATATTGACCCTTAAATGAAAATTCCATCAGCTTTCCATAGAAAGGAGAACTACAGCCTCGTTTTTCTGTAGTCAGTCTTTGCTTCCCCTTCCTTAAACTGGCCTAAGTGAGTACTGGCTCTTACACTGGTCTCAAGAGCTTGTTGTCTTGTACTAGGTTTCCTTTGAGGAGATGTTTCTTTTTTACCAACCTTTCCATTCACTTCGCAGCAGAGCCTGCTGCTGGCTAGCAATTCCTGGTGGTTTTTATTCTGCCAGACCTTTTGTTCCTATAAGGAAAACTGCCTCTGTGCTGTCGGCAGTGCCATCACCTTCCCAGACACAAGGGCCTGCCACCAACCAAGCAAATCAACCCCAGGAACAGAGCAAACTTGGGCGTTTTCAGCTCCCGTGCCTCATGCAGATACAGTTTTGAGTGTTATTCAGACTTCATAAAATCCCTCTGTGAGTTAGATGACTTGGGTGGACATGAGGGTCTGTAGCTAAGTATGCCCAAGTAGCTTCAATGCTTAAAAGACTGAGTTTTTTCTGGTGCTGTTTGTCTCAGGGTTTCCTGGATAGCAAAAGACTGAAAGGGAGAATGTTTGCTCATCTAGTCTAACTGTAAATATATTTCCCCAGCCTAGATAATCTTCACATTTACCTTATGACTCCTTAAAACTGCTCTTAGCTATTCTTGCATTTCAGATCCTCTGAAATTTGGTTCCTTGGGTAAAAAGAATTTTTTTCAAAGCAGTTGTTTCAGTGAGTGGTTACACCAAGGACAGGAGTTTTTATGTTTAAATCTCTGACTTTCTAGCCACTGCAACCTTGATCAGTAACAAACACAAAATCACTTTTCTTCATAAATTAACACATAATTAAATGATAAATTAATTTAGTTGCACCAATTAAAGTGGTGGCCTGAAATTTAATAAGGGTTCAATGGCAAGGCACTGTGACTGCGTTATGTCACTTTCCTACTGCTGTAATAAGTAACTAGTTTGGCATGTGTTTTCCATTAGTGACCAGAATAAAGGCTTCATAGTGGCACAATATAAAGTGACCACTAAAAGTGACTTGTAGCCAATTCTGTGTTGGTGAATAGGGTTTAGCTTTACAAGGACTAGTGTTGTTAACAACTAGAACGTTTCTGTACTAAAAGCAGGCTAGATAGGCTTCCCTGTGGGGTACAGGGAGGCAGAATTGACAACTGAGCATCTAAAGAATTGCGTGAAGAGATGTTTAAGCTCCCACAGGTATGGGAATGGGAATCTTCCTGTTCTTTAGCATGGCTAGGCAAGCACCCAAACCTTGACTGGAAAGAAATGATTGGCTTCTCCTTTTGGATGAGAGGTCACAAGGCTGTTTCAGTAGTTAGGAGACTTGAGCGGCTCTTAAAGTGACTGATTTGATCTCACTCTTGGTTCTCCTTCCCCAACATCCAAGATCCCAGTGATGAGATCCCATATTTACTTAGAAGCAGAAATGTGGAAAGCTGTGTTAGATTTGAATTCCCCAATGGCTAGGTTGTGGTGTGGATCTTCCCCTGCTTACTCATCCAAGTCAAAGGGTGTGATCTTTGGAACCTGATCTCTGATATCTCAGCATGCTTACAGGATGTGGCTTCCCCAAAGGGCTTCAGATTACTGCACAAGAGATTTTGGTGAGTTCAGTGGTAGTGTAATAGAAATATCTGTGCCCTGGAAATTGAACAGTCAGCACGTGACAGTTATGGTGAAGATCTAAATTTTAGACTAGGTCACATGAAACTTCAGTGAGATCATCCAGGTGCAACCACAGACTTAACTTGCCTCTCCCCGGTGTGAGTGTTTCCCAGGAAAATACATGTCTGCTGGCATTTCAGACCCCTGAAGCCTCTCTGTCTTGGTGTGCCAGCAGTGTTGTTGGTTGCCTACCACTCGGGTGTGCAGGCCCCAATTGCCTGTTGAGAGGAGTGAGAACTGTTTCAGCCTCCTGCAATCAGACTTTTTAACGAGGTTAGAGCAAGTATGTCTGATTAAGAAGTGCTGGCACTAGCTAGCACAACTGAGCTCTTGTCTGAAATCAGCTAGGAGCTGCTGGGAGGAACCACAGGAAACCTCCTGTGTGGTTTCTCTTAAATGTCTTCTGTTTTCTGGGTCTCACTCTCTCCCTTAAAATAATTGTCTGATACTTTTCCCGAACCATAACTGCTTACCTTCTATTATTGGCAAGTGCCATTCCTACTGATAGAGACAATTGTTACTAAATAACCCCGGTGGTACCTGAAAGATTTACATGAATTTCCTGGCAGCTGTTCATTATACCCTCACCTACTTTAACAGTTACAAATAATTTTAATGAAAAGCAATTCTTCTCATTTTAATGCTGTTTTCTCAATTCCTTGTGGGAAGTATGGGTGAGTAGTTTTCCAAAGTGTGAGAAATACTGATAACTGGAGATTTGTCTTGCTTCTTATACCATATCCTGCAGGATGCCACTAGAAGTAAATAAATTAATATATGGTATAAGATATTTCTCTAAAATAGGTTTGGTTTTGGTTTAGTGCTGATCCTAACATAGTTTTCTTTGTCTTCAGCAGATGGTCAGTGCTTATTAGCAACAATTCCAGCTATAGCTGTTCAGTTTAGCATTTCAAATGTCTGAACTCACTCCCAGTGTGACATCATCAAAATTTTTAGAAATTTCCTTACTGGGATGAAGGTGGAAAAAACCTCCCATATGGAGATGTCTTTGTTTTTTCTTCTGTTTTGATATATATATGTGGGGGGACTTGCAACTGAATCCAGTTAGGACTGGATAATATTATTCCCTGATTAATTCTGTCAGTTGAAGCATCATTACATCTGTCTAGCTGGTGCCTTGCAGAGAGTGTGTTGAAGCTGCACATCTTCACTGGTGGCATTTAACTGCTAGGCAGTTCTGAGTCCCCAGATGAAGTGTCTGATGGGACTTTTCAGATTTTGAAGCAGACTTCAATGTCAGGAATCTGTGAACACATCAGTGAAAAGCATAAAGACATTTCTGATTGCAGATAGGAGGATTGAGGGCTTTCAAAATTATCTTCACTGTAGCTGGAAAGCAATAAAGAAATAATTTAGGCAGTCACGTCCATTTTAAGTATAGACACTTCTTTATATTCAAGAACCAAGACAGTGTCAATTTATATGCAAACATATTCTGCAATTACTTTGAATGTAAATATGCTATGGGGCTTTTGAAAAGTGGTGACCCTCGCTTGTACATATTCTCCCTCTTCATGGGACAACTGTAATAATTCCTTTTTTAACATAAAATCCCGTATCACTCTCTTTGCCCAAAGCTTTAAAAAAAAAAAAGGTGAAAACATAATGAACAGGGCAACCTTGTCCTGAATCCTAATGGCTTTCTGATGAGGTAAACAATGACTCTTAATTAGAAGCTAAAAATTTTAATTAAGATGATTCTTCAGTAATTATCTCAGTTGTCTGCTTCACTGGATTTTAATGAAAAAGATTGATTAGGTATAAAACCAGTAGCATAATTAAACATTCAGGGTCTACATTGGTTATTGAGGCGAAGGTAATGTGATTAACTTCAAAGTGCATTTTTCAGCAAATGGTCTGAGACAGTGAAGCCCATTTCAGGTGTCACACTGCCCTATTCCAGCTCCCTCCCTCTTACCCATGTTTCACAAAGTGAATATGCAGAACATCATTTTTGGGTAATAGTTATGTTCTGTGACAGATTATAATGGCATGCTTTTAGCTAAAACTGTCACAGTGGTTATGAATTCCACATGACAAGGGTTTTTAGTAAATGGACTGGAACTTGTCACACAAGAATTCAGACCCAAGAGTAGATTTGTTTTCTGTTCTTATGAGAGGTGTGAAATAATTAGTTCAGCAGTTTTGTTTTTACATGTGCTCAGAGCACCCTGTAGGACCTGACTGGAGAGAAATGCCTTTCTGGGGTTGATGTGACTACAAGGACAGTGCCAATCAGCAATCTCATTTCTGCTTCCCTTACTGTCACTCAACAGCCTCTCACTTTATGAACAGTGCCTTTGAAAACATGAGTAAAAGCTTATCGAAGTGCAAAATTTGTTCTGAAGGATAAATGGCTGCTGTGCTCCTGGTTGTGATTTTATAGCCTTACTACACCAGGAGAAACTGTGTTTAGAATCCTGTTAGCTAATCATGATTAAACCTTGTAGCTCAGTTTTCCTGTGAGGCAAACTGGTGATTTCTTCTCTTTTTTTTTTTTTTTTTTTTTTGGAAGCTGTTGCCATCACAGCTAGAAAGAAGAAAGAAAGATGTCTGTACTGAGGAACTGACCTTTAGAAAATATTGAGATCAGACTAGCAAACTTTCAGATGTAGTTGTGATCTCAGTGAGAGAACAGCAGCTGTAGACCTATATGGAGAGATGCTGGTTGCCTGTTTTCCTTTTTACTTCACAAGAGATAATTCAAAATTCCTATCTGCTGTTCAGGGAGTCTCCTAAAGCTTTTGTCATGGATCAATCTGTTTGGAAACATCCAACAGTGTTAATCCTCTTGCCAGTCACCAGAAGGAGAAAATGTGGTAGAAGTGCCAAAAAAGTCTCTATGTACAGCCATTCCAATGAAAGATGCCTTCCATTGGTTCATATTCATGTTTAGTTTCCCAGCATGAAGGCAAAAGATGTTTTCCTATGGCTGCACTGGTGCATCAAAGAGCAAGACTTTGAACCACAGGATTAATTCTCCTGTTTCTTCACTACATCAGCCCACATCAATTACTGTTAGATTTAATTATTTTCTCAAGTTCCTCAGCAGACGAAGAAGACATAAAATTACATTTCACACTTTTCCCATTAATTGTTGGAATATTTTCCTCAGTGCTAAACAGTTGTAGTTAATCATTAGCCACATTAGCAAAAGGGGTAACACTTCTCTTTCTGTTGATTGCCCAGACCATCAGACTTAATGTGAAAGCATCATGATGGAAGAGCTTGTGGTTTTTATGAGTTCTTGTGCTCAGTCTTCCATGACATACAGGAATATTCCCCAATTACATGGTTCTAAGTAGACAGGCACAAAAGGAATTCTGCCTTGTCCTCTATTTTCCCTGCCTTTGAGAACATATTTTTAAGAGACCTTAAAAAATATATATTCTTTGTTTCTGTGGTATCCTGAGTGGAGATGCCTTGGAAAAATGCCAATCTATCTTACCCATATGGAAAGAAAAGGGAATTCGTGCAAGGACAATTCTTAGTCTTAATCAGCAGAAAATCTAACTAACAACTAAACACACTTCTGTGGCTTACCCTGTTGTAATGGAGCTATTTATAAGGAATCAAATATGCTTGTTTAAGTACCCTCTGCTTGGGGTGCATTGAATTTGAACATAGTCTTTTTGCTCTCTTTGATGTTTCCTTCATGTTTGAAGAGTCAGTAACTCTTGTCTTTTTACTTGACAAAGCTGGGTGCACAGAACCATGAGAAAGTCTGCGGGTTGTTTGTGGAAAACACTACATACCAGGTACAACTACCAGCGCCCACAGCAAGAAAAAAAATAACTCAATGGAGATATTTCTTTTACAAACAGTCCTGCTTGTAAAAGGAAGATCCCTCTGTAGACCCTGGCACCACTCAGAACAGTTGGAGGTAGCAGATTGTGCCATGCATTGTTAGTGAGTGACATTCCCTGTCCATCGTGTTTGGAGCTGGCTGATGTAATTTCTTTCTCCCGTGTAATCCAACTGACACAATCCCCAGATATTTTGGTTCATTTTCTCAAAGACACTGTTTTACTTCTTATTTGTGGTGACAATATAACAAATAAGTTGAAGTTCAGATTTTATCACAAGCATTTTAACCACTACCCCTTGGAGAGTTGAGCTAAATAAATAAAGGACTGGAAAGAAAATAATCCAGTGTTTGGTCATGTAGCTGCTCTAATTTTCTGTTGAAGAGTGTGTTGTGTGCTTAAAAGAGACCAGGGTATACAGTTTTGTGTATACCAGATTAATCAGGGCCTGAAATCTGTTACTGCTCAGCTTCCCAGAACGCATTCGTCACAGCAGTCTTTTGAAATCAATTGAAATGTATCTTTTCCTCCTGCTAACTGACATGATAGATTGGTAATAATCAAACACCATTTGTGCAATGTCAGTCTAGCTTTTCTGTCATGAGTGATTGAATATCCTTTAAATACCATTGTGGCATTGCTCCTGAATTGAAACCTAATGAGAAAACTTTATAAATGGACTAAAGTCATGTTTCTAACTCCCAGTGGGGCATTCAGCACAGACACACCTTGCTTTATCTCTGTGCTTAGCAGGGATTGTTTAGCAGGCTGCTCCTGCAAACTGTCAAGCCAAATACAGAGTGTACATGCAGTACTTTAATTAATGTTTAATGATTCTTTTCTGATCAGGCTTAAAATCCTCTCTGTGCAAGTGATTATAGGTAATTCTGTAGCTGTAACAAGATCATTTGATAATAAGGCTGATAAAGAATAGCAATTACTTAAATATCAGCAGCTTAATATCAGTAATGACTATCTTCTTCTTGTACAAGCTTTGTGCAATGTGTTAATACAGTGTAATCTTGATACTAATTTTCATGACACTGCAATCGAACATAAACATGAGTAGAGCAGAGATTTCCCAAGGGAGAGGGATTTTCAAAACTCAGTTCCTCATAGTGCTTGACTCCAGTTGATGGTAAGAATGAGGTAGCACATAAATATTCATAATTTACATGGTCACCGTAATTTTTAGTAAGTAGCAATTTTTCTTGCTCAGTCTGGTCCAATCAGCATGAGGCTCTGTTGTATGCTTTGCCATGGTTTCTGGCTCAGAGGGAGAAATGCTTTATTTGTGGAACTCTCTGCTCTGAGGCTTGTCAAGGGCATTGCATCTGTGTATGCAATGGGGAGCAGCTTCAATAATTTTGATGGACAAATTACTGTAATGTGTTTCTCTGAAACCACATAAGTTAGAATCTAGTTATAATTGATTTGTACTTTGGTAAGAATTCTGCTCATTTATAAAATAAGTACTATAATTTTGCAAGACAAGTGGAGAGGTTACCTTTCTCTGAAGATTTGAAGCCAATTCACATCCACTTATGCTTTTTGTGGCAGGATCAATGCCTTGTGCTAATGCTACAAAATTTGACCATGCAGTGTAGATGAAACTGAAAGGTAACTACTTTTCCTCCATACTAACAAAAATATTAATGTTCAGATAATGATAGCTGACTTGAAGGACTGTGATATTCAGGAACATGGGAATGGCAAAATGCTGCTGTGCTGGTTTGGGCTGGGATAGAGTACTGTTATGGGGCTGTGTTCTGGTTTTGTGCTGGAAATGGTGTTGATAACAACAAGGATATTTTCACTATTGCACAGTCATGACCTTTTCTGCTTCCCGCCCCACCAAAGAGAGGGCTAGGGGTACACAAGATGGTCAAGTGACAGCTGGCCCCAAGTGATCAGAGGAACATTCCATACCTTACATCATTGTGCACAGCAAAATTGCTAGGAGAAGTTTGTCAGGGCTGCTGTTGTTCAGGGACTGTCTGGTAGGAAGCAACTGGGTTTTTTGCCCGTCATATTTTTTTTCCTTTTCTTTCTTTTCCTTATTAAACTGTCATTATCTCAACCCATGAGTTTTTTTACCTTTTGCTTTTTGTGTTCTCTTTCCTGTCTCACCGTGGAGGAATGAATGAGGCTTAGCTGTCTGCAGGGGTCAAATAATAATAGCAATAAAGAAAAAATGTCACCAAATCTGTTTAGAATTTTTTTTTCTTCTTGCTCCAAATTATGATCTACCTGGCTAGTCCTGCTCTTCACTGATGACCCTGAGGCTTAATAAGAGCTTGCTTTACATGGCTTGGCTGTGTCTGAAAACTGAAGTCTGTCTGAGTCAATAACCAGAAGACAAATCTCAATTACAAAGGTAGTAAAGTGTGAGGAGAGGAGGGGAAGTAGCCCCTTCTTTATTTGCAAAATAAAGCAGAGCTGGAGGTGACACAGAGCGCATACGCCTTGGATGAGCAGACCATGCAGTGAAAGTGTAAGAGGGAGCAGAAGGGGGAGTGATGGTTGAAGTTCTTTGTGCAAGGGAGCAGAGCTCCACTCTGAGGCTTGCCATCCATCCCACATAGCTTGTGAATGCAGGAATCCTGCCTCTCTGCCAGGCATGGCTCATGCGGGGATAACTCTGCTGCCTTTGGAGGCAGGGTAGTCAATCTTCACACTGGTCCAGAGGTCCATGGCAGACTGAAGGAAGGTGGCATGGAGCTCAGCTCTGCTTCCACCGACTTGAAGCAGAGCAGGTGAAATGCTCTTCAGTCAGGCTTTTATCTGTGGAACATAATGCTCTCCTTTTGAAAGGAGAACAGTCAGATGTTTTTCCTCCTTTTACCCAGGTATATATTGGCATATATGTAACCATAGCAACTATGCCTGGAAAAATTGAGATTTAGGAGTTTTTAAATTGCCTTCAGCATAGGTTTAACAATGAAACTTGAAAGCAGACAATATAGCTTATGGAGAAGTAGACTATAAAAAGGAAAGGAAGTTTTATTGCTAAACTTACTCAAGCCAAAAAAAGTTCTAATAAGTGAAAGAATAGCTTACCTCCCTTAAACAGGCATTTTTACTGCTCATTAACATTTCATCTTTACCTCCAGGCAAACTATCGTATTTTTGTGATAAAATTGATACCTACTGTCATTTACTCAGAGTAACTATTTTTAAATATGGGTTCTTAATACATGCTGAGCTCACACGAGCTCAGCTGAGCTTTGTTCAACTGAGTGTTGACTGCATGGCTGATGGGTTTAAACAAAGACTCCTTCAATTGTATTGTTTACCCTGCTTTGAACCCCACGGCCGGTGCCTGAACAAGTGTCCAAGCCAACATTTACAAAGCAACATGCAAATGTGATCCTCTGTTTTCTGTACCTGACCTAGAGCCTGGGAGAGATGTACAAAGTGATGAACACTCACAGGAGCAGTAGGTGTGGGTGAGCTTCTGCTACACATGAGGAAATGGCAGATGGGTGCTGTTAAGATCAAGAACCCCCAATCACCTGCAGGTTTTTGCTTTTAGAAATAAAAAGTCAAGGCACCTTAAATCACTTGGCGATTATGGGAATTCAGGCTCTGCAAAATGAAGCAGTTTATTGCACACTAATCATGTAATGCTTCCTGGAAATGGAGTGATAGGAAACAAAAGTGCTATGTCTTTCTTTATGAAAAGCTTGAGAAGATCCTCAAGATAATGAGTATATAAATTAAACTTGGAAAAGGTGGAATGTATGCAGTGCATTCCCACTTCTGATTAAGAAGACTTTTTTTTTCAGGAGAATAAATGAATCTTCATCAATCTCCACAGAGGATTTTTAGCACTTAGAACAACGTAGCTGCTTAGGACTTCCATCTGTCAGAAACCAGGCTTGAAAAAAAAGTTAGTAAGTGCAGAGGAATGCCACACATATATGCATACTGGAAATGAAGGGCTTTCTTACAGTTTTGTTAGTTTTGAGTGCAAGCTCACTGCTTTAACCAGAGCACCATCCAGGTGCTCAGAAGTACAGGAGGAGGAGCACAGGTCAATGTTATGGTTATCAGGCAATGGGAGAGACCTCCTTGTCTTGATACCTGCTGTGTCATTTGGGGGTCTTGGGGTGCTGCATGTTGAAATCAGACTAAAATCTGCTCATCTCTGCTGCATGGCTGAGACGCTGGAGTGCCCTGGGAAAGGGAAAGAGCTCTGATAATAGTCATGGTTTAGGAGTAGACAACAGGCAGAGTTTGTAGGAAGAGGTAATACTTTACCTGATACTAGGAAAAAGTAAGGAGAGAAAAATAACTCCTCTATTCAAATGTAAATCAGTGTTTTAGAAAATAGTAGGCTCAGAAGTGAATCACTGGCTATCTAGAGAGAGTCTTAAAGGGAACTCACAGTTCTCAGCTAATCCAATCACCCATCCTTGGCGTTTAGGCTTGCCAGAAAAGTCTGGATTTGTTAGTAAATTAGTTCAGAGTTTGCCCTCTCTAGATGAGGAATTTACATGTTAGTTTCAAGGAAGATATGAAAATTTAAACTTAATCAGCCATTATTTTGACAGTTGTTTAAAATTTTTAAAATATATACTCACAAATAAAAACTTGTAATCAGATATTAAATCTATTAATTTTAGTATTTCATAGTGGTTATAGTTGTGAAGTAAAATTAGATTTATCAACATTAGATTTATGGATTTCTTTGTGATGTGATACATGTGTTTTTAAATGGTATTTTTAAGTATTAGATGTCTAAAGCTGAAGGCTGTTTCTTCCCCTGCACTGAGAACTGGAGTGTAGAGTATTGCATCTGGGTCTGAAGCCATCAACACAGGAAAGATATGATCTGATGGAGGTCCAGAGGATGGACATGAAGATGATCAGAGGTCTGGAGCACCTCTCCTGTAAAGACAGGCTGAGAGAGTTGGGCTTGCTCAGTCTGGAGAAGAGATGGCGCAAGGGGAGAGCTTAGAGGAGCCTTCCAGTACATAAAGGGGGATCTACAGAAAGAAAGGGACAAAGAAAGGTAAATAAGGACGAAGGTTTTAGAAGGGTCTTTTGTCATAGGACAAACGATTTTATACTAAAAGAAGATAGATTCAGACTAGATAGAAGAAAGGAAATTTTTACAGTGAGAATGGTGGAACTCTGGACCAGGTTGCTCAGAGAAGCTGCAGATGCCCCATCCCTGGAAATATCTAAGGTCAGGTTGGATGGGTCATTGAGAAACCTGATGTAGTTGAAAATGTCCTTGCTCATTGAGGGGGTTGGACTAGATAACCTTCAAAGGTCCCTGCCACCCAAAGCACTCTGTGATTCTATTCTCCACAGATCCAGAGTAGAAATCATGACCAGTAGTTAGATTTCAAGTACAAGAATAATTTTAATTATAGGAAAGCACTCAAACATGGAACATTAATTTCTTTACTTTGCCTGCTGAATCCGTCTTGTCCAAGGGCTCAGGGGAACCATGGGGTTAGAATGCACCATTTAGTTTGGTACTGAGGAAATTCGCAAGGAAGTGAAATATGGCATAGATGGAATAGTGGAGTGCTGCATTGCTGTAGCTGAGCGACAGTTGTTCAAATTTTGGAGCATAAAATCTTATAGATCTGGAAAGCAACCAGTATGCTCCCAAAGGAAATGGGAAACCTCCTGAGTTACATGATATATTTCAGGATGGAGGGGAAGATGGTAAATCTTTGATGTATAGTACGCCATCTGTGATACTTGAGCACTTTGCTTTGATAGCTTTAAAAATGGATCTTGGAACAGAATTTTGGACAACTGCCTTTGATTATTGCTTTTAACATTTATTTCTTCACTCTGTAGAAAGACTGGTTAAAAATTTTGTCATATTTTGGACACATTTTGTCATATTTTTTCAGTTTTTTGTTGTCACTCAGGATGATGCCAGGCAGCACTGGACCTACAGTAGTGCTGTCCCACTTCTGTGCTGACCACAGCCCCTTGGGAGATCCTTGCTCCTGTCTGCCCTTATGGGGCTTTGCTGCTGCTCACCCTGGGCAGCAGGGGACAGCAAAAAGAGAAGCTTCAGCAGGAGCTGAGTGCACACAGTGTGAGTTGCATGTCAAAAGCAGGTCATGTGCTGCTTGCTTAAGATATCTAATTATTTGTTGGGTACTTACAGAAGAATTATTCTCTGTTGTATAGGATGACATCTATGTTACTGAATAGGACTTTTAAGTCATTTAATAAAGGGCCTTATGGATGTCTAAACTGTCAAAGAAATGTTTAGTACTTGATGAAATATGTCAATAATAAATGTATTAGTTGATTTTTGGACAGAACTGAGTTATAAATATTGAAGCAATGAATGAAGAAAAACATGACAACATGACTTCATAAGGTTAAGTCTTTTTCCCATTAGTGACTAATATTTTTGATGTGATTCATTGTCTCTTTCTTCACAGAGTATCTGTGCTGATGTATTTTGAATAATATACCTTGGGAGTGAAAAATAATACCAGAGAGGAAATCAATAGGAACATTTATTCTTTTTGTTCAAGTCAGTTATTTTTTAGGAGACATTAAAATGACTGTAGTGTTTACACAACAGCACTTGCTCTCAGACCATTTCCAGTAGTGTCATATTTTCATGAGTGATGCTTACTAATATTTTCTTTGTTCCTCAAGAGAATGAATGAGAAAGAGCAAGCATTGATTCCTAATTTGGGTAACTGAGTGAATAGGCTGAAGTGGGATGAATATTGTCACAACTGATTCTTCCAAGGGCTAATTCCCAAATGCTTTGATTCTTAAAAGAAAAAGATCCTTAAGTATCAATTCATCAAAGCCACAAAATGTTCCTGGCTCTCCTCTAAGATGATCCAGTTGGCTGAGGTCTCTAAACGTGGATGTCTTACTTTGTAGATTTCTATCAGCCTGCATGGCAATTCCCAAGGCATATTCTTGCTTCTGAAATGTCCAGTTTAGTAGCAACACTGTGAATGCAAATGCAGGAAACATCACGCCAGTGACTCATGATGTCTTTGCCAGCTGAATGATGAAAAATGCCAAGCTGATGACCTGGCCAAAACACTAAGAATGTTTGTGTTTCTTGTGCTGATCGAGTGCACATGCCAGAAAGAACTTTTAGCTCTGCTATTGCCTACATCCCTGGAAATGCTGAGTGGTGGAGGCACTTACCATACCAGACCTTGATTTGGATGGTCCCCAAGTCACTTTTATTCTAAGAAAGCCGTCAGAGAGAGGATTTCACGCCAAGTAGTCTGTCACTGGCAGCACATTTACATGTGGAACCAATGACTGAGCCATAAAAAGTAATGTGAGGAATAGCTGCCACTGTGAGATTTAAAACTCCCTAAGCAGAACAGAAGGAGCCTCATGAAGCCAAGAAAAGTGTCTCTGGAAAGACGACAGCAAGAATGTTGCAGCTGAGGTAGAAAAAGCAAGGTCTGAGGTAGGTTCAGGTGTTACCAGACTCAAAGATCTAGATACTATAAAAGGTGACAGCAACAGAGACCCTGTGATCATTTTGAAAGTAAAGAATCTGATGGATTTCTTACACATAGGGCCTCTAGGTTCCAAAGAATTCCCAGATATCTGGCCAAAAGACTGATGAGATGGTCTAAATGTGGAATACAAAGTTTCTTATCACTGCACAATTACACACTATTTCAATAAATTGCCTCTGTCAGAGGGCAGACTGTTTCAGGAATGACTTCACTGGCCTGATTTCTCAGTTTGCCAACCATGCTGGTGGAACAGCAATCCCTTTTGAATAATGTTTCTTGAAAGCTGGGTGTTAGTGCAAAATTACAGCAAATCTTATCACAGGACTGCAAAGTTTAAGTATGTTTAGAATTACATTTATTGTTGTGTTATTTACTCCTATAATTAATATCTATGGAGAAATCTTGCATATTGAGAATTGCATAAGACACCTGTTGTGGGGATCTGCAGGCTGAATGTGTTTGATTAGAGAGTTGTGAAGTGTCTCAATATTTATGAGCTAGATGACTACATATGAAATATTGAGCCTGAAATCCAAATGACCATGAATTTTTACAGTGAGCAGATTTTCAAAACCCCCTGCATGATTTGCCTGGCTAAAGTTATCTCATTACATCAGATGTAAGTGTGTGGATAATCAGGACTTTCACTGCTTACTCATTTAGGCTCAAATCATGACACTAACACAGAGGTCTGTGTTGTAGCCTTGTTTTCAGATTGTGTTTTCCTTCACTTCCCTGGATATTTAAAAATCACCTACAGTTCTGTGTTGCTGATGTGCAGTTAGAACACTTGAAGAATTAATTGATTGCTTCCAGAATAATCATTCCTTGTACTTACACAGCTGCACAAAATTTACACACTGTACCTTCAGAGGAATTATGGTGTCCTGAAGTTTTGTAAAATGGCTAAATATAGTGAATGAGCACCCCAACATACTCATTAGATTGCAAAAGTTAGCTTGGAAGTCCAAAGTTTATTCTCTAGAAATCTCAAATGTGAGCAAATGAGTTCAATTGCAGTGTTCTTGGAGATGCTTTTGATATTGTTGTGGGATGAAAGACAAATATTATGTCAGTAAAACTCTTGTGGTCCTGTCTAGGAAAAACATCCATCAAGATCTCTCTTCACTTCTCTCTGCTACACAAACTGTTTTACTTTTTAGAATATGTTAGATGTCTGAATTTCCAGAGGATTTGGCAATGATTAATTTGGTTGGCCTTCACTTTTTGTACATTTAAAAAAAAACCACCCAATTGATTCTTATGGCATGTGGCACTTTTTCTGGCATGATTTCAAAGTCCAAAACTCTTTGTTTAACATGTTGCATTTCACAGCTGACACACAACAGCACTTTATTCTATTCCCTCAGTGACCATAACCACAGAGCAGCTGTAACATAATTTCTGAAACTCTGGCAAACTTTATCTTGGGATAGAGAATTTCTGAATGGGAAAATATAAACTTTGTGATACACTCTGGGTAAGAACTCATTCTAAAATAAATACATTTTTTTCTTTTGCTTCCCAGCAGTTAGGTGCTTGGAGGAGTGGAAGAGGCACAAACCTGATCATATAAATGCAATGCCCCAGGCCTGAATTCATATTAATGGTCATCATGGAATTAGGAGATTTTGCAAGAAGATTGAAATCTTGCTCAGCCCCTTGTGATAAATAACTCAGAATAATACTACTAGACTGACAAACCATGTACAAGGGCCTTGAAGGTTGTTACTCCCTCTCTTCCTGCCATTTGGAGGCAAATCCCCTTCTACTTCAACTGCAACTGCATTAAGAAGAGCTGCATTTGTTAAAAACTTTGCACGATAAAGGTTTGCTTGTGATGTAAACCACAGGCAGTTTTCCATTTTTTCAGCCTAAGCAAAAGTCAGGTTTGTCTTGTGTAGCTGGGATGTTCCAAAATTCAAAGTATATCTGGTTACCGAATTTCAGCCTATAAAATGGCTATAATGTTTTGAAAGTGCTAATGTGTGAAAGCTTACAGTTTTTGGATAGGTAATTTTAATAGTGGTTAAAAGACTGGAAATAAGAAATTCATGTATTGCTAAAACCTAATCTCTGTATCACTAAAATTCAGGAAAATGACGAAAATATATTTTGCAGTTTATGGTAGTATAATAAATTCAACATGACTGTGTATGTTTCATAGTGTTTTTTCCCCCAATCCTAATACAATGCTCTAAAAGACAACTTTCTTAGATGAAGACATGATATAATCAACTCAAAAGTTGTCTCATACTTGGGCACTGAGAAAAATCAGGGCTGAAAGAGTTGCTGGGAACAAAATGAATTGTTTCTGTCTTTCAAGCTTTGCTACTGAGACAGACAAATAAAGGGGGAGATTTTTTTAAAATTTCATTCACACTGCCCTGAGATGATCCTGCTTGAGCAGGGAGGTTGGACCAGATGACTCACTGTGGTCCCTTCCAGCCCGACCCATTCTGTGATTCTGTTACTACCCAAGCAGGAGTATGCGTCTCCCTCCAACATATTTCTCAGTTTGCTAATAACAGTGTTGTCATCTTATTGCAGTATTCCATACTGTTGTCTCCTTATTGCAAAAGGTTTCATACCTTCCTGATATTTTCTCGTGGGCAGCGCCTCAGAGCACTGACTTTTTTTTTTTTTTTTTTTAACCTTTTTCCCACAAAGTAGCCAAGGGACTCCAGTTCCCTTCTCAACCACCCAACCCACTCTTTTATAGCCCTCTTCTTCTCATTGGTTACAGCTGTGGCCTGTTAAAGTCAGGCCTGTTCCTAATCTTTGATAATTGGCCCAGGTGCAACTCTTTAGGGGTAGGATTACTTTCTACACTGTCTTTATTTTCTTATATTCTATCCCCCTACATAACAGCGGTTGGTGTGAATGGTGACAGAGTTGTTAATTAGAGACCAGCAGAATTACCAGATGTGCTTGAGGGATGCCAGCACCACTGCTCCCTTCTCTGCAGGGTGCAAAGGATTTACCCTTCAAGGGGCTGTGGCTGGGTAGTCCTGTGAAACCATCGGTATTGCCCCCAGGTATTGCCTGTGCTCTGATGGTCCCAGGGGATAAATGGAAAACCCACACCTTTGATGGCCCCTTTTCTCAGGTACTTCTGAATAGAGGTAATGTAACCCACCTAATCAGGGGTTCTCAGACTGAAGCTGCACAGCCTGATATTCCCTCTCATGTACTATCCAGCTGCCATGGAATAAAAATGGTATGTGCAATCTCATTAGCCTAATGAAAATTTACAGAGCACAGCCTAGGCCAAGAGGCATAACCTAGGTCAAGAGATGCAACTCTAATCTGAGAAGAGTCAGTGGATTTACAAAATACCTTTCTCCTCTCAGTGTCCAAAGTCCAGCTCTTCAAACATGTTGTTACTCTCTATATTAATACAACACCTTTTTCTGCCAAGACAGACATAGCACTGTGATGTGAGGGTGGAAAATTAGGTACTACAAACATGGCAAGGTGTTTGGAGGAGATCAGACAGTCTCATTTTTATTAAAATTGGTGTTTGTTTGCATGAAAAAGTGAAGCCACTATGAATGAACATTTTCCAAGATACCAGTCTGCTAATAAACTGTGAAAAGATACTGAAATTCATCTATTCATCTTTTATTAATAACTTCATAACCAGGCATAGTGGTTGTGGTGGTTCTCTTCCTTTGTGAAGAATATTAACTCTTGGCAGTTTTGACACTTTTCATCTTTGTTCTTTATAGGCCGTTTAAAAACAAAGACCTTAAAATGTGATCAATTGTAGTGGCTTACATGGCCAGGTACTCAAAGGCACAGAGAGAATAAGATTTTATGCCCTGATACATATACATCATGTAGTTTTCTGAAGACTTGGAACACCTAGAAGGAAATAGAGATCATTAGATAGGAATGTCTTTTTGTCACTATCAATAGTCTATCGTCTTTTTATTCATAATTACTGGCATTTCCCTCTTCTTGGTATTTCCCTCTTCTGCTTGCCTGCCAAGACAAATTGGATCAAATATCTGTTTTTTCCGTTATTTGAATTATTTCATTATTCACCAAAGAGGTGTTTGGCAGGGTGGGTAAGCAGCAGAATAATGAAATGGGTTGAGAAAGTTTAATAAACATAAATAAAATTTGAAAACAACAGCTTAAGGTTTTTGAGCCTTCGATGACCCTTTGATTACTTCCATTTTTCACTCCTGTGTGTAAGTATGCAGCGCAGAAAATAGGGTAGGAGAGGGAGTGAGCAGAAAAAAAAATTGCCATAAATAAAAAGGGAAAACCAGAAAGAGGTAGAATTGGACTCAACCACTTGAGTGAAGAAACACCTTTTGTCGTAACTCATATTTGGCAAATGCATCTGTTGAAAAAACAGGCTGAACTATATCCTCCTACATTTGAAAGCTTGCTGGTTTTTGAAGCTGAATAAAATGGTCCAGATCAGTTTCATGGGGTGCACCTTCCCATGGGAGACTTGACTTGTTGCTCCACATGGAAGCTGTGTTTGTGGAAGGGTCTCTGGCTCCTGGACCCCACAGACAGGCACTGGTTATAATTTGATAAGATCTGGTTTGAATGAAGAAGTTACCTGCAAGTTGAAGATCCACTTCATTAGGGCATATACTCTGAGGCCACACAAATGAAAATAGTGATAGGAATGAGGAAGAATGTCAGCGAAAATTAGTGCTGTTACCAGGAAATCCTAACCAGAGGGACCAGCTGTTGGGTGCTACTGTATTCAGGAGCACCCTTTTTCTCAACATAATGCTTCTGGGAAACCTGTACTACAATGTCTCCTACTCCTACTGGAAACACCTGTTTTGTGTGTATTAGCTCAAAGGTAGAAAAAAGGGTGTCTCTCAATGGTGGCTGGGATTCTGTTTCATAATTTCATACATTCTCTTGAAAAAACAAAATCCCCCTTTTAAAATTCCTATTACTTTTAAAATTCCTATATTGATGGTTAAAACCCCAAATCTCATGACAGGAGGGTTGTTATAAAGTCTTTTTGCTTGCCACCTCTAGTCTGCATTGCAGCTATGTGCTAATGCTTTCACTTCCTGCCAGAAAAGTAAAAAGTCGGTATTTGTTGGACCTGATGCCTTAGGTTTCCCAGGTTGATGTATCCCAGTCCCTTCTTTCCAAAATTGTTGTCCAGGGTCCAGTATGGTTGTTTTCCTATGCTTTTTTTGTTGATTCTATTTGCATTACTGAAACTTTGCACACTTTTCCCCATTTGTTTTTTCTTTTTCTTTTTTTTCTTTCAGAAAACTGGCCTACCTTTTGCTTGTGCGCTTTTTCCCCACAAAAAAAATCCTTACTTTTGTGGGAACACAAGTGAATTGAAGGTTCTGACTGGAGCATTCAAATCACTGCAATTTAAAAATTGCCAGACTGAGGGTGACCTTCAAACAGAAAGTGCAAAAGTTTCAGTTTTCTAGCATGTTTTAAAAAATAATTTAAGCCAAGAACATCCACAGGCAAACTCATTTTTCTCCTTCCATCTTCCAGGGAAAGCTGATTTGATATTTTGTGAAAGCAACATATATTGGCAGAGACCACAATCTTCTTTATTAATGACTGCAAGGTTGCGGTGTGAAAATTTGTCTCAGTCTTCAATGCACTGCAAATGTATTCCTGCATGGCAAGCCTGAAATTGCAGTAATACTGTTTTCTATTATGTGGTAAATTGACCTTCTACAATAAAAAAGCAGCACAAGAGAACAGCCTGGATAATACTACAGTTGCTTCTTGGATTTTTCAGAGACTTGGTGCTTTCCACCTTTGACCTTGTGAATTTTGCAGATAATAAAGAAATAATAAATACTTTGTGCAGCTTAAGTTCAGGGTAGGTTAGATCAAAACTAAAAGGGGACTGTGACAAACTGTAGCTGAATTTTAAATGAGTATAAGACTATTATGACTACTGATGTCCTGAATCCTAAGTTCTATATTAAGGTCAAGATAATGGCTTAGTGTTTTATGAGCCTTTGTAGTCTGAGCGGCACCATCTCTTTAATCTTAACTTTGCCTCGAGCCAAAATAAATCTCAATGTTGTAAACTCTATTGTAACATAACTGCCCTGTTCAGGAATGATCATTTTTTCTAAATGTCACTAATGTCTTACTGTGGCAAAACAAGAAAGGAAATCTTACCCCTCTTGAAATGGCAAATCTGGAAGTATTGTAGCATTTCTGTGTGAACTGAATCTTTGTTTTTGAGCATTTTATCTCCAGCATTTTGAACTTGTTCAGTTATTTTCATCACTGCAAACTCAGGTTGAAAAGAAAACTGACTGCCATCTTCAGTGGCATTCTCTGAATGTGCACAGCTTATTTGTTTATGCATCTGCCATACCCAAAGACATATTTGTATAAATCAAAAGTGGACCTTGTGAGTGTCCATCTGAATGTTTGAAAAAGAACTGCCTTGAGTGGGTGGAGGGAGAGAAAGTAGCATGTAGGGTAGGGACTTTTTTCCATGAATGTCACAGCCCTATAGTTTTGTTGCCTGAACCAAAAATATGTATGACTGTGCCTCTGCACCACACCCAGTATAATGGATTTGTCAGAGGGGCCCTTCTATAGGTGATACCGCTGTGATTTTCCTTAACATTGTGCTCCTACTGTTGTTTTCCTCATATTTTGTTTTTTGTACTTTGTTGTCAGCTTTTTTTTTTTTTAATCTGTTTCTTCTTTTCAGGACCTTAAAAATTGGGAGATCATTTAGAAATGCAGACAGACTCCTTCACAGTGTACTGTGATAGAGTTTGTAATTTCATGCAGCATTCTTTGATGAGACATAGGGTGCATCCTGGATTACTGTGCACATGAGATGATTTCCATGTTGCCACCCATTCCTAGAAAAAGCTGATAATAAAGTGCACGGATGGATAGGTATCATAATTATTTGCTAAAGAGAAACAAAGAGTAAGCAGTGTTTAATAGCCAATTTAGTTCATTACACTGTCCTAGAGAAACATCATGGGAAGAATGCATTTTTTGTCTCTGTATTTTTATCAGCAATAATTTTATATTCGTTCACTCTCATATTCTGGATGCTCATCTGGTGAACAATATCCCTGACCATGAATGGCAAAGTGGACTAGATGATCTTTTGAGGGCCCCTTCAACTAAAACCCTTCTACAGTTCTATTTAGTCTTAGCTCATCCAATCTGCCTCCATAGCAATGAAGAGAGATGCCGGCAGAAGATGATTTGTTGTAGCCCAAGTTGGCCTATGTGAGATAGAAGAAAATAGTTGCTCTCTAGGAGCACTTGCCACTCTCCATTGCATGGAGGGAACCTTGTTTGGTGTTATAATAGGAAACATAACTAGCATTTTTAACGGGAACATTAAAGTATGGAAATACTCACAGAAGGAAGAGATGGCGTGACTTTAGCACCAGATACTCTGACACACTGAAGCTCTTTAACCCTGGAGGAAAATCTTACCTCTCATACTAACCTTCTTTGGTACATGCCAAACAAAGTTTGCCGTGTTTTTTACCCGTAGACCATTGTAATTCAACTAAGATTCTTGCCAATTGCTGCTCAAAGCCTGAATGACACATCAATCTGCATCCCTTTCTCTCTCCCTTTTTTTTTTTTTGCTTGAAACTGCATTGCAAAATCCTGTTTTTATCATCACTTCTTCGAAGCTTAAATCTACTCTCTAAATACAATAAAATATTATTTAATGCTCTCTCTGATGTATATTTATACCTTCAGAATCTCTGTAGGGTGACATTGGTCATTCATGCCAGACATTAGGTCTGCCATTCTTCCTTCCACTCATTCACCTTGCACCAAAGAGGGTATGTGGATAAATCACTTCTTTTCTGCTGTCATGTTTGCGATCATTTAACAGCCTTGTGTTAGGGCAGAAGTTCCTATAGGTTTTGAATCATGTGTGCTTGTGAAAATTATTCATTAAAAGTGAAAAAATTTTCTAGATTGATGCAGTCAAAAAAGTTCTTCCCTCCATAGAAGTGCTGCTGAACAAATTTAAAAATGTATTGTGTTTACAAATCCAGTTCATTCTGTTAAACCAACAATATTATTCAAGGCCATTTGGTCTGTGCATATTAAAAAGCTAGGTTTTTTTTATTGTTACAGTAGGATCTTGAGGAAAAAGTTTGACAAAACCCAATAAAAATTATTGGTGTAAATTATTGCACAATTTCTGCACCAAAGCAAGATTTGTGCAAGGCACTGCACCAAGTGAATTTTGTTTAATTGTGTTTTTTTTTAAATTGAAAATTGCAGTACTTTCAGACAAGAATCTAGAATGCTGCCACCTTCCTCTCCCTTGTGTTTCTGACCAATTTATGGAATAAGAACTTCTGGGTGTAGAGTGCCTTTTAAAAATTTTGTACAGTGTTAGGACAGTGACATTTCTTTCCTATTTGAGATCTGCTGAAGTTACTGTATTGCTAATAATAATGCTCTGAAAAAGCACTGTTAAAGCTTAAAGCCCCTGGGGACTTCACACTGATGATATGATGCACACCAGCTCACCTCTGCAGAGATCCTTGTTCATGCTCTTAAGTAAACCCAAAGTCTTGCTGCCTTAGACATTTAAACTTAACTTAACTTAAACTGAACTTATTTATGATGATAGATATAAATGTCTTCCCTGAGAAACAGTTACTGCCAGGATCTTGACCCTGCCTTAACTGATTATGACAGCTACTGTACTTCTATCTGTCAGGTATTCTTCCCAATCCAATTGCAAAGGGAACTGGTTCTCAGAAAACCCTGTTTAAAGTCTGTCTGGTGGCAGAATTTAATAGCTGTTGACATAACCCAATAAGCTGGTAGTAGCTTACAGGGAATAATGCATGTGATGAAATTAGCCACCACTAGCTATGGTGGCAATATGGGCAGCTGTCAGGCAGAGCTGCTCTGGACTTTGTGAGCACCAGCACCTCCTATGCTAGGGAAAATATTTTGCAGTGGTCATTTAAAACCACGAAATGCTGTCCTGTGTTGGTAACAGGTTGTGAATTTAGAGGAGATATTTCTGTTTCCTGCTTGGCTGGGTGCAGAGAAGAACCTGAAAGAATGAGCATTGTGAAGCCTCCAGTATGACAGGATAAGAACACTTGCAAAAGCAAGTGTAAAATATGCTTTCTGCCTATGCCTGTGCAAATAAAACGTGATTGTTCCAGTCTTGAACTAAGGTAAATGTCAAAGGAATATAGAAATTCTGTCTTTTTTCCCCATGTTGCAAAGTAAAATGTCCATAGTGATTTTTATTTTATCTTTGTGTTGTTTATCCCTATCAATGTGCCCATTGGTAATTTGTACATAAATACTTGGTCAGGTTTCTCATTTCACTACAAATATTGGGAGAAGATATAACTTGTATTCCTCTACCATGCAAGGCACTCAAATAGTAAATTTTCTGCTTCTTCATATTTTTAAATTAGAGAAATTGTTAGTTTCTTCTGTGGCTTATATTAACATGTAAAAATTTGGGCCACTTTTTTTTTCTTTCTTACATATAGAACAATATAACATCTGACTAGAGTCTTTTGATTTTATGATATTTCAATTTTTAAAAATATTTCATCTCAGTAAGTATGTTTCTTTCTCCGGTAGCTATTTTTTCTGTTCAACAGTCCTCCAAATTTAATAACGAAAGCAGATCAATATTTTTGCAAGTAATTATTATATGTGTTAGAGTTCTTGCAGTTGTTCCCACAAGGCTATAAGAGATGAATGGAAAGTACAACCCCTCTGAACACTCTGTGGATATGCAGACTCATCTGGGGGACAGCTGCATGTCACAGGCAGGTACAAGGACCCTCAGTGCTTGTAACTGAGGCAGGGAGATGAAGACAAAGAACTTGCTTTACCACATATTAATCTCAAGGGTGTTCACATTCTCACAAGTCCCAGACTTGTTATATCCTCGTTTTGATCATTGCCACTTAAAGAAGCAATTAATTAGATGTATTTTAACTGCTTGTGTTAGAGTGGGATGATCCAGGACCAGTCACTGAGCTTGAAGGGGAAGTAGAGTGGGCAGCCCCATGGGCAGCCCCTGGCACTGTGCACCTTGCATCTTCTCACCACTGGAGTCCCTCCCAATGCTCATTGCTGTTCTTCCTGAGGCTTAGGAAGCAGATAATTTATCTTCCTAGTTATCACTGCTGATCAGGAATGTTGCTCTCCTCCTTTGAGGTTGCAGAGAAACATGGTCTCTCTCCTTTGAGCTGCTAAGTACTGTCTGCAAAGTGGAAAGAAAAATCTTTCACCCCAGAGACAAAAAACCTCCTTGTTTGCTTTGTCTTATAGGATATTTAGTGGTTATGAAATTTGTGAAAGGCAGCATGGAAATAATTTCAGAATAATATATACTGGGCTTTATAGAATTATTTTGGTACATACAAATGAAATATGTGATTGTAAACAGTTATTACAGTTGTATAAAGCTTCAAAGAAATTTTTTATGTTGGCACCTGAGACTATTTATATTTCCACAAAAGTATTTGACAGAACAGCCCTGTTACATGTGTGATGGCTAGAAAACTCTTTCCTTGGAGTATATTAAATCTGAGGTTGCATTCTAGGACACTTACAGCTCACAATTTCCCCCTCTTTCTCTCTAAACAAACTTACAGCAGATATGGCATGCACGTCCCTGTGCTCTGCTGTGGGAAACGAGTGCAGAGCTGCCTGTACAGATTGCATATTAAAGAATTTAGCTGCCCGAGCTGCAAGTGACATAGTTAGTAATAAACCTAGGTAAGATTAATGACAGGAGGGTGGGAAAATTTTCTCTGAAACTTAACCACTTTGGTGGCACTAATAATTGTTATTCATTACAGGTTAGTTCCAGCAGCACAACAAACACTGTTGTCAAGCTTGCTAATTCCCTGAGCTTGTTTACCCACTTGTTTAAGAAGATTTTGTGCTTAGTGCTGTTTATTCCTGTTCCTTTCTATCCTTTTCTAGGGCTGATTTTGATTTTTTCATGTTCTCCAGGGCAAGTGGATATGTTCCCTCTTTGCAGCTCTTGACATGGCAAAACCTGCTAAGAAGATGGAGTGAAAAGTTTCAGAAATATAAAAGGAACTCTGCTGCCTCTCAAACAAAGGAACAATTCTGTAAGGTTGGAGATCCTTTTTAGCAATTGAGCAGAGGCAGTTATGCTTTGATTAGCTTGAGAACACACATCTTTAAAAAAGATAAATAGTTTTGTGGGTTTCCTTTTTTCCCCCTAAATCTTTAGCAAATGAGTTTGTTCTAGGCTCATTTACACTGAAAACTTCACTTTGGCATTGAAAGATAAATGATTGCCTTATGATAACTACATAGTTCATTTATAATATAATTTCTATTTTTTTATATTCCTCTTACTTCAGTTTTTATGATAGCTGAAATTATGGGAGATTTAGGAAATAAATTATATGAAGAAATTAAATAGTCTACAATGTCTTTAATTTCTACACATACTAAGTTTTTAGGATAACCATGACACTTCTTTATTATCACTTCTCCTCCAGTTTTCTTTTAATGTCTCTGCATCACGTAGCTGTCCATACAGTCTGGTAACAAGAAAAGAATACCAGTAGGAAAAAAATCATAATGTCCTCGTAGGAGGCCTCTCTACTTTCGTTACTATAGCAATCAGAAAGCCCATCCAGAATTTGGTAAATAATATCTTTTAAATTTTGGATTGTTTTACCAGAATTCAAGAATCTGATTTCAAGTCAATAGAAAACAAATAAATAAAAAACCCAGAACAAAACATAATAGGGGGAAAATGATGCAGTGGTAAAATACCCAAGGCTTTATCCATAAAATCCAAGTGTGCGTAACAGACAACTGGCTCAAATTTCTGGTCCTTTGATACTGAGTGAGGAGGTTGACTCAAAGACCTTAAATTAGCCTTTGCTCTGAATTGCCTCATGAAAGAATCTGTCCCTCTGCCACTGGCTTTAAAGAAATCCTGTATGAGTAGCTGGATGAGGTAAATGAAATGAAAATTAGCCCCTCAGAGGATGCTATTTTCCTTTATGTGTTTTCTGTTAACTCTAATAGAGGGACTTTGTGTATACTTGAGTGGTATCTAGCATGATGGGAGAGGATTCACCAGAGAACCTCTCATCTGCTGTTATGGTAAATTAATATTAAAATAAGAATTTCACATTTGAATCAAGTTGTTCATACTAACAAAAATTATTAATAATATTTATTTAAGGAGACACGGTGGGCCCAAGTAGAGCTCTGCCTAAGTTCTTAGGGGAAACACCCAGAAAAATCCAAAGTATTGTGACTGAGGCACTGAAAAATCAATAGAAATGAAAATGAGTAACAGCAGCTAGAATAACAAGAAGTGCCCTCCTCTCTTCAAGACCAGATCATGCCAATAAATTTTATGTCCAATATCAAATACTGAAATGTTGAAAGAGCACGAGAAAGCAAAGAAACTCTGACAAAATCTCATCAACATATCTGAGCTATGATCTTGCCCTTAAATTGGATTCCAACACAACCTGCTGTTCAAATGACCCCTTCCTCCAAAGACTGCCAAAAACTGCAGTAAGTGGAGACCTGTGCTGGCCTATGCTTTCTCTGGGTAATATATACCCTGGAGAAAGGAAATAACTCACAGCATAATCAAGTTAGATCTATAATTTCTAGGGTATTTTGTATTGTCCTTTCAGATAATGTAAGGTCAGTAGATAAATCTAAAAAAGTAAAATGTCAGACCAAGCATCAACCTTGTCTTCTGTAAAAAATGATCTTGACATAATCCAAAACAAAGATTTATAAGATCACATCCTTGTAAATAATGTTCCTGAATGTTAAGATCAAAATGGTCAATAAGAGTTTAACATGGATGGCAGTCCTCTCAGTTATGAACAAACTGGTAAGAATTTCTTGTTTCCTCACCATTCCATGGATACAGGAAACACAGGCTAGGTACAATATCAGTGTCCAAAACTTAGACCAAAGTTCATTTTTTCCCACATTTTCCCTTATTACTTTGATATATTGAAAAAAAAGGTTTATATCTGGATTCATATTACTGTTTGTATCTTAGGTGAATGACCGGATAATGATTCTGAGGGAGGTGTCTTCCACCTGTAACTTTGTTACTTGTCGGGATCTCTAGCTGGTCAGAGTGACCCCGAGAAAAGTTTGAAAGTCTCTTTTCCCAGCCCAGCGCTTGAAGAAGGAGTCAGAGCTCTTCATTTCTCGGTCTCAAGGTTGTTTATTTTATCTTATCTATAAAAAATTTTCTCCTGCCCTGCCGAGGTCAGCTCAGCAAGACAGTTCCAGGCACTCTCCGCCCACTCCAACGCTGCGTCGTCTTTTGTACTACAAATTACGTATATCATATTTACTTTTACCTTCCAATACCTATCACCCATGTTAGACAGTGCACCTATATTCTAAACCAATCCCCAAGTGCCAACATCACAGCAGAAGATGGAGGCCAAGAAGAAGAAGGAGAAAGGCTGGACACACCCAGTTCCCTCCATCTTGCCTCCTGAACCCCCATACCAAAAAACCCAAAATCTTCTTTTCCAGCCCGTGATAATTTCACTATTATTCTACCTAAACTGTTGTGGCTTGCTGATCTTCATATAAGGTTGGTAATTTGCTCCATGGGTCATAATCAAAACCACAGGTGTCTTGGGCTCTGTGACAGGGTCTCTGAGACCCCTAACAGGGGTCCTGGTGTCCTGGACAGCCAGAGGTGTGTCCTGGGTCCTGACAGTTACTGAGCTTCAAAATCTGGCAAGTTGTGTATTTTTGTAAAGCAGTCATTATTCACTCTGCTTTTTGGAAAAATGTATTGTGACCAGAAGTATTTGTACAAGAAACAGGAAATCAGGAGTGTAACAGTAATTCCTACCATAAAGCAAAATGACCAGTGAAACTTTTAGAAGGGGCCACAAATCTTTACAATGCAAGGCTGCCATTGGAGACTGGATTGCTTTACTGAAAAATGCCCTGTCCTCTAAAATTCTTTCCCACCTAATTCCAAACATTTTTAGCAACAAACTCGTTTGGTTTTTCTTCGTATATAATTTTTGTTAGATGGGCAGTAGCTGAGAAACCTGGACTTGTGCGTATTTCACAGAAATTGAGATGTGAATTCTGGTCTTCTCAGAGCCATAACTTGCAAATGCATGAGGAAAGTTACATGCCTGTCTATCAGCGTGGGTGTAATTACACAGCATATATGGATATGTGTGGTCAAACTGAAAGCACACCCCCAAAGTTTTATCATAATTTTAAACAGATGCAGACAGTGTTTGTTACTTTCAAGACTAATTTCTATGCTTTTCTGTTTTGGTTCAAAATTAGGAACAGGCTCCATTGTTGTGCAAAGGTCTTCAGATTTGGTTTCTAGGCCTCAAGGCCGATATGGAAAACTAGGGTGAGACTGTTCCACTTCACTGGTGCTCACTGTATGCGTAAGCTTGTAAAACCTGGATTCTGCATGTCATTGAAATGATATCATGCATGACTCTGTGCCATGTGTGCTTATAATATAAAAGTTTATTTTGACATGATAAGGTGTAATTTTCAGTTCTTAACACCTGTGCAGAATCTGTTGCCCTGTAATTCACTTACAGAATATGTATGATCTTACACAAGCAACCAGGATGTTTCCTCTCTGAATGTAACAGGCCCTGTATTAAGACTAAGCTGCTTTGCAGGCTTGCATGGAGAGCACAAGCTTTTAAAAGTCCATGTGAAAGTTTGTTGAGACCTCTGATAAAAATCAGAGCCTTTGCAGTTCATCAATTGCTACTTAGAATAATAGGAATAAGGACTATTCTCTCCTTTTAATTAACTGGCTGGTGGATGAAGCACTAAGAGATAAACTGTTTGTTAAAGCTTAAGAGTACACCACAGAAGTCTGAGTCAGTATTGTTACTTGAATGCATCAATGAATAACAATGAAAACCGTATAATGAAAAGTTTTTTCCTCTCATTTAATTCTAATATGCCATAATGGAAGCTTGTGTGGTATGAGAAGCCTTTTCATATATAATTATATTGTTAAAAGCCCCCCAAAAATGAAAATTGTAAATTCTGAAGGCCGCAGAAGGACAGATAAATGAATGGCAAATTCCACCGAGCATTTTATCAGCTTCCTGCCATTCTCTGAACAGTGCCAGATAAAACCCCCAGTGCTTAAAGGTCTTGTGAAAGGCTGTGCATAAGCTTGTAAAATGTGTATTAATTATAGAAAGTACATCACAGTCTCCTCAAACTTCAGTTAGTTTTCTTGAAATACGCAAACAGCTCTAGCACTTCCCCATCTGGCCAAGATGGCTGCTTTTAAGACTGAAATTGCTGAACTGTCTTTAAGAAATTAATTGGCCAAAGACTCTTATTATTTGCAAATAGAGTTTTAGCTTATAGCCTGCTGTTTTTCATGCACTTTCTATTATAGACAGAGTAGGTAGTGAGATGAGCCCTTCACTTTGTTCAGCAGATACTTCTAGAAGACACTGATCTGAAAAGCTTAGACCTCATCACAGGCACTTGGGCTCAATCTATTTATGATGGCTATTCATGTCAACAATTTTCCAATTACAGAATATGAAATTAGGGACACATGGTATTCTATCTGTCCTACAAAACTTGAAAATTCTGTATATTTCAGAATTTAGGAATGTGTTATTAGGAAATGGAGAGGAGAAGCACCCTGAAATATTTTTTGGGTAACACCTTGGAAAAAATTTTCTAAATCTGAACACTCAGACACACACACACACAGAGGGAAAAGAAAAGAAAGTGGAAGGTTGTTAATTTTAGAAGCTGAAATTTTTCAAAGATTGAGCATAGCCCATCCTCTCCTACTGTTAACGGTGGCATGACCAACAGTTGTTGGGAAGAAGTGAGAAAGACCTTCCCTGAAATTATCTTTCTTGGAAACACTGAAATGCTTCAATGACAGGCACGGTCAGGGTGAGGTCAGGGATGGGGTGTTGCTCTTGGCTGCTCCTGCTGCTGCCCTCAGGGGAAGGAGAGGGAAAGGAGAAAGAAATGCAGCTGGAATGCAGACTTCAGGAGAAAGAATGGAAACAAATAGGGTATGAGTTTAGGGAAATATGAGCAAAGCTATGGAAGAAGTGATATCAGAAGGTACCAGAAGATCACACAGAAATGGGAGACGAGCTGAATGGAGATGTAAATAGAAATAAATTGTTTATAATCAGTAGAAGAAACATTCTTGCAGAGCCCAGAGCTGAGAGGATCCAGTTGAAGTCTGTCAGTCCATGAGGCAAGTTTATTCCTTCCTTTTTCAAGTAATTCTGAACATTTTACAGCACTTTCCTGAATTGATATAATTACTGGTTGTCTTGCTTGCTTTAGTTTGTTGGGTTTTTAAATAAGTTTTTGTTGCTATGGACAAAATTCCTTTGCATCTCTCTGACATTTAACAGGCCCAAAAGCTGCTGGATCACCCGGAGACTTCTGAATAGTTATGAAGTCAAAATAAAATTATGTTGAGGAATAAAATTAGTGCAGGTAGCTTGGTATGCAGCTGAGGTGGGAGCTGCAGGTTGAGCTCCATGCGATGGGAGCCCCAAGCAAGAGGCCAAGCTGGTGCTGACCCTTTGCACAGGAAAGAGCACAGGGATCTGTGGCCCTGCCAGGTGACTGGACACTCAGGGACAGGGCAGGAGCCAATGACACCGAGGAAAAACCCCACACTATCACACACAGACTGTGAGGGAATAAAAGCCCAGGGGTTCCTTGGTTTGGGGTCCTGCTCAGGGACACCAGCCCAAGCTGTTATTCTGTTGTTACACCTGACTAAGCTCTTTTAAGGATCCAGATGCCTGAGGCTGTGCTACGAGAAACCAAGGGTTGAGCAGGAAAGGAAACCTTGTCTGGCTGTGTGGGCGTGGGGCGTGCAGGGAGCCAAGCGAGGCACCCATCGCTCCCTGGAGCCGCCGCCTGCAAAGGGGCCTGTCCCAGCTCAGGGGGTCCAAGTGTGTGACTGCCAGAGCAGATCCCAGATGGACAGACAGAAAAGTCTCGTTAACATTTACATAGTAACTGTAATTGGAATGCATGCTACATTGCTATTCCCGCAAATACTTATGAGAATGTCAACAAAATACATTTTTCTTTTGGGGATTCTTATGTGTGGAGAAACTTTGTTTCATCTTGGTACACTTTTTAAAAGAGTTTTACCAGACTCATGGACTACTGTGCACATAAATTCTCTCTTTTTTCCAAAGGAGAACTGAGAAGAAAGCAATTCCCCATTTTTGCAGTAGTACTGTGAATGTGAACAAAAACAGCTTCTCTCCATTGCAATCAATCAGAAGTTTATGTTGCAAATGCATTTCAAATTTATCTCTGCTTACATTCTTGAGCAGTTCCTTTTTTATATTGACACATGAAAGGCATGTTATCTTTGTCTTAATGTTAAGGTACAAGTCAGGCTTGTCCTTTGCATCAACCAGGCCCAGGCTGATTCTCTTTGTGACTGGTAATGCAACTTCTGTTGATCACCATCACAGAGCAATGCAGTCCTGCAGCACTCATGGCTGCTCTGGGCAGGGCTGTCCTCTCTCCAGTCCTGCACTTCAGGGATTATGAAGTGGATCTTAAAAACCCACAGCAAGCAAGATCAACTGGTTCCTACCCCTGGAGCAAGGGGTTTATCATGTCCTGTAGGGAGGTCACTGAATGGCTGGTGGCAGCTGCAATGCAATTCCTCTAGGAAGTCTGAACGATCTGACTGTGCTATTGATTGTTTTTGGGTTTGGTTTTTTTTTTTTTGAGAGAAGGTCATTAATTTTCTGAAGTGCTGCATTTTAAATGAAAATAAGTTTTCTTAAATCACTATTTTTGTTTTATTTTGCTAACAGCTTCACCTAAGAAGAATAATAGTGAGTGAAGGCTTAAGCTGGCTAATTGAATTTTCTTCTTTAGCCTGTGGTCAAGCCTATTGTGGGTCACACAAACAGGGCAGTGAATCACAGTCTGGGAAGTCAGATGATGGCTCCAGCTGAGTGTGTTGGGCTTTTTGTCTGTGTGTTGGCAGTTTGCTGGATCAGAACCTGGGGTTAGGAGCCTTGGATCTCAGCAGGAGGAACAGCTCTGCCTCTGTGCTTGGCTTTTAGCAGTTTTTTAGCAGAATTTAATTTGATTGTAGGTTAATATTCACACTTTTTAAAATCAGTTATTAGGGCTTGGATAGCTCTACTAATGTGTTTTGTAAACTCCATTTACACCTGCACAAATCTTAGTGGGAGTTCAGCATTCACAGTGAATAATAAAATGTTTGGCTATTTTGCTCACAAATTTTTGTTCTTTGCCAGAGGCACTTAAAAAACAATGCTCCAGAAAAATGCTTAGACACTGAGTGTGGGTTTTTAATTTTTTGTTTCTCTTGTTTATTGCTGCTTTCCACTACCTCATCCACTTCTCCCTAGAGAGTGGAGAATAAAAAGGAAATCCTACACAGTATTATTCCTATCCTAAACTGGCATCCAAAATTCCCTTTTTTTTGGTCATCAGCAGCTGAAGCAGGTAGTGGAGCTGCTGGCTAATTTTTGTTGTAGATGAGCGTAAATTGTAGAGAGCTGTCATCCATGTCAGTAATTTAGGTGTTTGTGGCTTGTTTAGAGGAAATTTCTGGTGTCACAGTGACACTCTGCAGTTTCAATCAGGTTTAGATTTGTTCCAAGACCACTTGATTTGTGCCAAGCTTTTCCTTGCATAAATGTCTGCTGAGATTTTTAGAGGGCACGAAAAAGTTCAGTTTCTCAGGAGATGTCTATGATATTTTGTTTAGCAGATCAAAAGGAAATTTAAGAGCATTCAGAATAGTATGGAGAAGTGGGAAGATTGGGAATCCTCCAGTCATTTCAGGTATGTATCCTTCTGTGGTGACATGTCAGGGTCAGGTGGAAAATGTCCTCTATGCTTGAGAATATGAGTCTTTCTGCTTTGCCCACCATTGAGGATGGTAAGGATTGACTGGAAATAATACCTGAGTGGGTATAGCTGTCGGCATCCTCTTGCTGTAAGCTGAACAGAGGTGGCTTCAAACTTTACAGTGTCTTGCTCTTGTTTCTAGCCATGGGAAACCTGAATTTTTAAAAAATTCCTTTGTTTTCCTGAATATTATTTTTAACTATGTTCAAATTACAAAGTTGGAATATTTTTTTTTTCTCTTAAAGCAATAGTGCAGGGCATGGATGAGCTGTAGAATAATCTGCTTGGAAGAAGCAGATCTGCCCTTATTCTCCTGGCCTCTCCTGCTTGTAACAGTTGAGTAAATTCTATCAGAACCATTAGGACAAGAAATAGAGTCAAGGTAGCCAGGGATATTGTTTATTTGTACCTCCGCAGTGTCCATTAGTTCTCAAAAGTCATGAGATGTTTCTATCTCATCTTTGAACTATCACCAGGACCCACATGAACAGCAAATGCTTCCCAACAAATTGGGTAACTCTTTTTGAGCTCAGACACACAGATGTGAGGTGTAAAGAGGAACAAGACTGGAGATGCTGCTTCTCTGTCTGTTTGTGTCATGTTAGGAGCTGCATCTACCTCAGAGACAGTGATTAATAATCCAAGTTAGTGTGAGAGGCTACAAATGCCCTTGGCTGCTAAGGTTGGGTCACCAAAAGAATGCTGCAAAGATCTAGAAATAATTCCTAGAAAGACCTAGACAAAGGCCTAGAAATAATTCATACTCCTTATGAATTATTTTCCATTGCTTTGTAATAGCAATGAACATTAATGTGTTCATTGGCCAATAATGTCAAGACCGGGGAAATGAAATAATGTGTGTTTCAGAGGCTGGGTAGGAATATAACTTCACATGAATGTTTGAGATTGTGCATACATGCCCCTTTTAGGCCTTTGGTTGCCCTAAAAGCATGGCATGGATTCCTTTTATACAGATTTTTTTACTGTTTTTATAGTGCATATTTCCTTGGAATTAAAATGGAATATTGAAATAAAGCCTAAAATTCTCTTCACACAGATTTGTTAAGGAGGAAAAAATCCTGGATAAAAATGTGCTGTAAAATCTGCTTGCAGTTGATGTTTCACTGTATTAACAGTAGTGAAAGACTTTTACGTAACTTCACCCTTATATAAAGTCTCAAATAGAGCCTCTCTCTGTTTGATGATGACTCAACCATTGGAGGATCCAAAATCAAATTTTTGTTGAGTATTCTACCACTCCTGTTTGGGTTCTGCTACATCTTAAACTACATGCTGTTTTCTGCTACAGCTCCTATTTTCATGTAAAGAGGAATTATTTTTAACTATAAAATATTTCTGCTTTGGTCTCCAGTTGAAAGAAAAAGTGTTCTGTAAAAAATAAAAAATAAACACAATTCTTTCATTAAAAGTAATACTTTCACATCTCCCACACTTGAGCTGAAATGACAGAAAGTTAAAAACTAAAATTTGTCATGGGAAACTCCAATCTGTGTTAATTTCTTAAGCAGATTGTCACAAAGACTTGAGGTTTGTCTGCAGCAAAAAGAAAAAAAAGATCAATTGAATAAAAAAAATTATTGGATATATAAATTCAGCAGTGATTTTTTTTTTAAAGCAGGAGTGTTAATGAAATCTTTCAACTATTTTTTGTTACTAAGCTGGCTTACAGGCCAGCTGCTCTAGTGCAAGTCCAAAGTCAAATCCAAGTACTGCACTTGGATTTGCAGAGAGACCATTTAATTACTGTCTGAGGAATTTGTATCAACTGGGACACATTAACAAAGACAATTCTGCTTTAAGATGTCCTTAATTTGGTCATATATAAAAGTCATCTGAAACATTTAAGCTTTCATCACACAGATGGAGTGATTTCTAAATTTGTAACTTATTTAGTTAAACAGTACTCATATGCATTCACATTAATAAGTTCCAGCTCAGATCTTCGTCATTAATTAATGATTGAGTTGCTAAATCTGACACAGATTGCACCAAGTTTCACACAGCACTGTCTGTCTGGGCACCAGCAGCCTGTGAGTTCCAGCAGCAGAAAAGGCAAACCCAGCTCTTGTCAGTGGCAGCGACAGTGCAAAGGAAAATACGTGGGCTGTGTGTGTGGGCAGAATTCTTTCTTATCCACTGTCTCTCCCTTTGAGTGCTTTTGCTTATCAGCACCTGCCACTCATTTTTCCTTTAACCTGTTGAGAATTTTCTTTAAGTCTTCACTTTTGAATTGTGTTCTCATCTTATGGAATAGTTCCATACAAAGTCTCTGAGATGGGCTGTCCTATTCATCTATGTGTACACACTGCTAATGCAGGTCCCCTTCACATCTTTATTCCTGGAATCTGTTCCTCTGACACCTGCTGTCTTGCCTTGCTCACACCACTCACAATGTTACTACAAAGATAATTTCTCTGCTCTACTAATTTGAGATCAACTGTCTCTTTCAGTTCCTCAGCTGCCATTCCTTCTAACACGAGTCGCTTGTCTTTATTTTTAAGACCTTTTCTTATGTCTCTCATATTTTTATATGTCTGTTTAAATCTCTGATTGGTTGTGATACCCTGATGAATTGGAGATGACCACAGGTAAGATTTTAGTGCTTTGAATCATCTTTTGGCTTCCAAATTTAGATTGTAAGATGCTATTTCAAAATGAATAAATTTGTAGGTGTGCCCTTACTCACCTCACTGTATTCAGCAATGACCTCCAGGTCCCTGACTCCTTTTCAAACCAAAAGTAGCGGACTTGCATTGAGAAAATGCTAGGAGCTAGAATTTTAAAGACTTACACTCTATTGCGAATATATTCAAAATGAAAATGCATTTTGGAAGCAGGACAATGTCCATAGTAAATAAATTCATGTTGTTCTTTATTCCATTGAAAAGAATACAAATTCAAAGAATGAGAAAGATGACATGAGAGAGAGGTTTGGATTTAGGTAGCCTAATTTCTGGCTGAAAAGATCTGAAATGCTCCCAGACTCTCCTCTTAACCCCAGCTGTTCCTAGGAGCTGGTACATGTACCCCTAGAGCATTTTGTGGGCCCAGTGTACAACTGTGGTAGTTCATGAACAGTTTTGGTTCCCCTTCCCTTCTTCATCTCTCAGGATAGAGAAAAATCCTGTCCAAGCATACACCACTGCACTAGCTTGTGCATTTACTTTCCAAACCAGCAGGAATTCACTTACTAATTCACTCTTCAAAACATGATTTATTCTGCAGAGCCATCTACTTTAATTACTATTTGAGCTTTCTAGAACCACAGGTCTGGGTAATTATTTTCATTGCCTCCCCTTGGTTGCTTATGCTGTATAGATCTGCTGTTTAATGAGTCACTCAGAGGCCAGAAGGAAAACTGAATTCCTGAAGTACAGGGTGTCT
This sequence comes from Camarhynchus parvulus, assembly GCF_901933205.1. Classification (NCBI taxonomy): domain Eukaryota; kingdom Metazoa; phylum Chordata; class Aves; order Passeriformes; family Thraupidae; genus Camarhynchus; species Camarhynchus parvulus. Next base: position 105,796,784 of record NC_044573.1, on the reverse strand, counting down.
AGACAAAAAAGCACAAGCAAATATTTCCACTGTAAGCAAAGAGATAATGTTTGCTTGTGACAAACCACTTCTGAATAATTTATTTCTAAGCTTGATGTGAGGTAGACAGATGTTATCACAGAGATAAGAAAGGGGGAAAAATGAATGCAGTGATGAGGGCAGTGATTTCGGTGATTCATTTAATTATTGTTATTTAGAATGTTGAGAGTATAGCCCCACTGTGTCAGACACTGCTAGTGTATAATAAGAGACAGTTGCTGCAATATAGCTTCTACACAGATCAGTAATGCTGAAGTTAAAATTTATACTTTGGCAAAAATCACATGTGTATGCACTATCCTCACATAATTGTACTTGGCATAGGGTTTTTTTTATTGGATGCAGTTTTTATTAAATGTTTACATTACAAGCAGCTGATTTCCATTTTTCATTACAAATACAGTCAACACAGTTATCCATACAGGATTTATTTTATTGGTGGATTTACAGTATCACACATGGGGCAATGTGCTGGCTAGCTGTGTGCAGAGCCAGCTGTAGCTGAGGGGTGTTAAACTTGGGTGTGATGCTGCACAGGTGTGGCTGGCTGAGGTGGTTGTGCAGGGCCAGAGGTACAGGTGACCAGATGGTTCCTGATGTGACAGCGGTGTCCCCATGGTGCTGGGCTCTGGCAGCAGCCCTTCCCCAGGCCAGCAAGCCCATGACTGTCTGTGCCAAGCAAGCTTGCCCAGAGAGAACCCAGGCGGCTGAGTCATTCCCATGCCTCCCAATCCTGGAAACACTTTGTATAGATAAACTCCAGGGACTGTCAGCATAAGGAAAAGAAATCTGCCAGAACTGGGTTGCTGCTAATAAATTTGGCTGGACATGAGAGACCCTGAGCTGTTGCTGCATGGTATTCTTCAGACCTACCCTTGAACCTACCATTTCCACCTTTTTCTTCATTTCCCAGAGCATTCCAAATATCTGTGCTTTCTGATAATGTAGGATATGCTACAGGTCTGAATAGGAAAGAATTTTCCTATTTTGTGGAAAATTTCCCTACTGCTTCTGTAGCATAAATGGATTTTTTTGATGGTTGACCAGAAATTCCTGTTTCACAGCATAAGGTTAGGGATAAATGGCATCTTACATTGATACTGAGCACTTTTCTGATTGCATTTCTTTGTATAACATCCTTAGAAAGCTGGCACTGATTGAAGAAGTTTGATGAAATTATGATGACATAGTTAAAGTAATGGTGTGCTTTATGATTTTGTGTAGAAACAGAGACAAATTGAGATGTGCTTTATGTACAAGGCTGTGTATTTTGTGTAAGTACTATGGAAAGAGAGAAGCAGTTGAGGGTACTCAGCCCTATACTGGAAACAACATGTACTAAAAAAGAGAAACATATGAGTAAGAAAAATAGATTTGTATTTTTCTGTCTTCCATGTGTGTGTTCCCCATCTCTGGTGTCAAGCCTTGCTTTCTGAAGTGTGTTTCTCCTCTGGTAGTCAAAACCATCTCTTTTATCATATGTCATGAAATGGTAGCTCATTCTCTTGCCTCTAAGCTATCACACACACTTAGAAAGAAACTCATCAATATAAATGTTTGTGTCTATGTCTGATTGGTTTCTCATGTTTAAAAAGGAAGAAAAGGGAGATTGATTGCAGAGGCCATAAAAGTAATGACGCGTTTAATGAAAACATACATTTTATAGGAAAAACATGCTTAAAAATTACTTGAAGCTGCTGCATATGAGTTAATGAAATTAAATGACCTTCAAAATGTTGCTAATTTGACCTCAGGTTATCCCTTTGAGCCTTCAGCCAGTTTTACATTTATTTGCATACATGGCATTTATTTTTTTACATTTAGTCTATCTCAAGAGCTTTCAGCTCTCCCCATTGAACAGTGTGGCTGCAGAGATACACTGCAGTGGTTACACGTGTGAAAACCTGGCTGCTGGCTGTCTGGCTGTCCCTGCAGGGGCAGCTACCCTTCTTTCTCCCAGTCCTTCACTTTCAACACCATAAAGTCCCAACACTTTATGGTATTGCCGTAAATTTTCCTAGAGGAAACAGTACCCCCTAAATTGTCTGTTCCTAGCTACTTCTTTTCATATCAAACCAAACCATAACCAGGTCCAGCCCAAAATGGGGCTGCATAGCTGAGTTTTCTACAGGAACCGATGTCAGAAAGCCTCTCTAGAAGTGAACAACTGTGGGATTGAAATAGCACCCGCTGTCAAGCTAGTCCACCTCTCTGAGGTACTGCTTGTTCATGGAAAGGAACACAAAGAAGAACACAAAGTGAAGACTTTGGTATGTTGTAAGTGTGGTGGTACTGATGGCATTCATCCTAATGACCACACTTATGCCAAGTGATAATGAAAGGCTTACGTTCACATTGGTCAAAACTATTCTTCTGTCCAATGGATGAGTCATCTCAACACTACCTAACATTTGGATTCTGGTTATGCAGCCCTTTGGGCTTTGAGATGTTGTAGTAGTAATCATTGTTTATAGTGAATAAAATTAATTGCTCAATAATAATTGATTGAATTAGTGGGGTTTTGTTATTTTAAGTTGCAAATAAATACTGAGGAGGCTGTGTTGCAGCATGCAAGAATTTTTTTTAGTTTTTTGCTAGTTTTTTTAGGCTTTTTATTTTTTTTTATGATTTTCCTGGACACGTGTTGTGCAGCCCCAGCTGTGGTGTAAGGTGAGTGGGGAAGTTTGATCAAACAGAGCTGGGAGGCGTCGTGAGGCGCAGCCATGTTCATAATTTACAGAAGCTAGTCCCCAGAAGGAGCTGTCTGCTGAACCTCACCTGGGTTTATTCACCAAGGGAGTTAGAGCCCAAGGGTGAGGTAGCACATGCATGATGTGAGTGGGCAGGACTCATCTTCCTGAGCTAGTACAAGGGCTGTGACTTGTACATTGGCTCTCGGGTGAGATGGATGTGGTACCAGGTGCAGCACTAGGATGGATCACATCCCTGCTGGAGCACAGACTATGTCAGGGCTCCCTGCTTCACTTTACTCCCAAAGAACTTCCTCATTCATTTATGCTATAAACCACTCTTGGGTATACTTGAAGCACCAGTGAAACTTATAAGCAACTGAAAACTCTTGTCCCGAGGGTCCCTCTGGTGGTCCTTGGTGGTCGTCAACCCTAAAGTTATACCTGACTGCTTGAACTTCATGTTCCTTCCCAAATTTGGAGCTGACTTGGCAGTACGAGTCTGGTTGACTATTTTGTGTCCTCTTTTTGGTTAATGTTCAGTATGGTTTGCAGAATGAGCATTGTATTTTTCCACCAGCTGGGAAAATAGCTCTTCATCTGGCAACAACCTGGCATTTAGTATCTTGTCTGAGTAGCTGGAAGAATTGTAGGCATGAAAAATCCCTAGTGCTGAATGAAGGTAAAAGTCTTGACCAAAAGACTCAGTTAGGTGGTACCTCTCCAACCATCACTCTGGGAAATTAATTTGTCTCTTTACAGATACATATTAGGAGAGGCTACTGTTGTCCTGAAATTTCAGCACAGCTGCAGGTACCTAGGAGCTGAGACACCCTGCTTCTCCTCTAACCATGGCAACATCTGCAAATACCAGGCAGATACCACAAACCATTTATTCCAACAGGGAAACAGCAAAGAAATAGCTTGCCTGTGTTCCACTGGAAAGGATCTGGAATGGAAAATGGCAGATGTGTCATTCACTTCTGTCTACCTGTTATGGCCTGATGTGGCAAAACATCTGTGTACAGTCCTGTGAGCACCTAGCTCTCTGAGAGGTACCACCTCACATCTCAGTTCGTAAACAGGGAAGATGTAAGCCATAAAAATCCATGAGAATCTGAACACAGCCTGCTGGTTGCAGAGAAGCCACTAACTGGCAATTGAGGGACAGCGTGAAACTGAAACGCATTTCTGATAACCCTGATTGTATTCACCTAGCTTCAGACCACCAGGCTGTTGGAAGACTATTTTAGTGCTGCGCAATAGATAGATAAATAGATAGATAGATAGAGGTAGGGATATATAGATATCAGGTTTTTTTTTTTAAGGTAGAGGAAATGGAGTTCAAAACCTTGTTTCATTTCAACTGAATTTAATATCTTTGAGTAAAAGAGAAAGCTACCATTTGGCTTGTTTATTTCTATATTTCTCTCTCATTCTAAGATTTCTGGATGAGGGAAAATAAGAGACTGTTTTTAAAGTGGACACAGTGGTACTCATTTCCCTTTTAAGATGCATTGTAATGTCTTGGGACAGTGCTTTGCCACATATCAACAGTATTTTACATTGCTCTAAAATTGTATTAAGGCTGTTTTGGACAAATCTGTGGGGGTTTTACAATTTTTTTTTAAAGACAAGCCTTTTTCAAGAGTTTGTGGAAAGACAATAGCATTTAAAGTGTTGTCATAAACCACATGAATGTCTTTATAATTCTACCACAAATCCTAGCTTACTATTTATACTTAACTCTCCCCCTCTACTGGAAAATGGTAGAAGTTGCTCCTGTGGCTGCAGCATGCTGCTTTATTTGCAGTTTGGGATGCATAGAGATGTCATTTTCCCTTGGGGAGATTCAGATATCACTTCTAAGCCCTAGGTCACACCTGTACAGGGGAAAGAAACCAGTGTAAGCAGTGGAAGTGATGCTGATAAATTCAGTGCAAGATGAAGACTGGCCCCCTATTGGTTGCCATCCCACAGCTGCTCCCTACTGAATGATTTTTCTCTCATTTCACCACTTCTTTGTCCCCTCTGGATGCCTGTGTCTTCCCTGACCATTTTGCTTACTGCCTTTGCGGCATTTGGATCCATCGACTGCCTTAAGGTGAGCTGAGGATTTCAGATATTCATGATCAGTAAATTTCACTGTGCAAACAAAATCATAAATCCACAGTGCGTGGGCAGGGCTGTCACGTTTCGGAATGGAGCTGCTTTTGTTCCTGATGTGCCTATCAAAAACACAGCGTGGACTTTCCATTCTCTGGGCTTTTTCATCTTCTGAGTGAACTGTGGACCTGAGTATTTTTTTCTGGCATCCACAGAATTTACAATGCTTGTTTTGAAGCAGTCTTCCTGATAAGATGTATTGAGGAAACAAGGAAATAAAAGTAGGCAAGGTATTTAGTTCAGGCATTTTTCTTCATATGCAATGGGACTGATATGTTTTCTGGCTCTCAGAATAGGACTATTATCCTTTTAAGAAACTTTAGAACAGAAAGAGGCTGAGGCCCATCTAGGTCAATCCCCTCTAAATCTTCAGACATTATGTGATTATTTTTAAAATATGCAAAATGTAACAAATAGTTTCAAAAATTTTAGAAGTTTATCAGAAAGTGCCAGAGAAGATATTTCAAGAAGGCTGTGCTTCAATATACCTGTATCAGTCCTTGCTATTGGTTTCTTCTTCATATTACTGGGTGCAGACAAGCTTCTGTATGCAATGCTGTATAACTTTAGTCTAAAATTTGACCAAGACTCTACATGGTAAATTCCATGTTACTACAGAATAGCCATAAGCCACTCGTTTCTGTCTTCTACACTACAATCTTCTTGTCATGCTGCAAATTATATAGTAATTACAGATGGGGTAACATGCTCTCTTCAACCATTAGTACTCTGCAATTTGCAGTAGCAAATGGAGGATCTGTGTGTCTAAATTAACTTGTGTAGTAGCAGAAAAGAGGAGTTGTAATAACATGATCAAATGCAGGAACTAGGAAGGAGGTTAGGAAGGCTTTTTGCTGTTTTGTGCATGTTAAGTGTTTTCCCAGATTTGTTTCCAGATGTGCCTCCTGGGGATATAACATAGCTACTGGCTTTCCAGACTGATCTCAAAGAGGTCCCATGAAAACTGGATTTTTGTTATGGATGTCCCCAGGGATTTTTGTCCACCTTATCTTTGGCTAACACATATATTTAAGATTTTTCTGATTTTTTTCCTCCTCTTTTTTATTATAATCACAATTTTCCCCCTTTGCTTGGACTTACATCTTTGGAATAAGCTCAATTATTTATTCCACATTTTTTATGCCTCCTGAAATATACCTGATTCTTTTTTCCACAGAAGGCTGAGCTGGGCATGTCTGCAGACATCCTCTCCTGCTTCATTCTCTCTTTGATATATTTTACTTGCTTTTCAGTTTCTGGGTAGGTCGTTTCCAGCTATATGCCCCTAGGTCTTCAGTGTAAAGGAGAGCTTCTAGAAAGAGAAAGTATGCTGGCAGATAAAAATGGATGACAAAGCTCCATTAACTTTGTACTGGTGGTGGATAGAGTAGAGACAGGTATAAAGCCCTTTTTGGCATCAGGAATATTCATGCAGAAAATGCAATGAACCTTCTGCTTCCTCTGAAGTGTTTGTTCCCAGTGTGCCAGCAGCTTCCCTCTGACCTCAGTTCCTCCCTGGTACTTGCAGGAAACTTTTGTGCACAGCCCTTGGAAAGATGCAAGGTACTATCTTCCCAGCAGGTGATGATGCTGTTAGACACACAGCTGGCTGGCTGCACTCACCCAGGAGCAGTGCTGGCACAGTCCCTGTAGTAAAGTTACAGACCTGATAATTACCTCAAGCTACTCAAGCTTGCATGCCTTCAGCATCTTGATAGGACGAAGGCAATCTTACCCTGAGCTGGCACAGATTCTCACTCCCTTTGTAACTGTCAATGATATTGCTTTTCCCACCAGCTCCTTCCCAAAAAGATCCACCTGAGACCACAGCTCCTGCAGGCAGTGTTTGGGTGTGGAGGAGCCCATCTGCTCACAGCCACAGCAGACAAGGTGTCAGGTGCCAGCCAAGTAAGCGGAGCCAAGAGGGGTCACCCTTCCTGTGCCAAGCACAGTGAAACACAGGTGCAGCACAGTCAACACTGTGTCTGGCCATGTCAGACACAGCCTCTGGCAGGCCCCATGCCCTTGCTGAGTTTTGTGGTTGTTCTGTGCCTGCACTGACAAGGGTGTGCATGGGCAGGGATGTGCAGTAATTGGAAGATGTAGATAGAGAAGGATCCTCCTGCTCTCAGCCCTACATGTCATCCTCCATACCATTCTCTGAGAATTGGATCTCTGAGATTCTGTTGAATCATAAAATTTTCTTTCCCATCCTAAGGTGATTTGGGGGGTCGTGACAGGACTGCCTGTGCTGCTGGGGGCTGAGTGACCTGTAGAATGCTCCTATCTAGCAGATGTTCATTTCTCCCTCCAGGTAGCCAGCACAAAAGCTGGGGGTGTGGATGTCCCTCACATATCACTGGCTGCTGTTCAGAGCTGTACATCAATGAGGTGGATCTTGGCGTCCTGAAGGACATAACTTGGCCTTTGAGCTGTGAGCATGGAAAGGAATGAGCACCCAGCAGGTCATTGTCAGTTCTCACCTGCCTGAGGGTGGCTCCTTCCCTAGGGCTTGGCTTGGTCTCTGGAGAGGTGCTGCTATGTCCTTTCTGTCTGACTTTGGGGAGAGGGCCATCTCTCCAGAGCCATACATCCCACAGCCTGACTCTAGCCTGTGCTCTTGAGGAAGACAAACCTGTCTCCCAGTGCACCAAGGGTGCCCTCAGGACACAAGTTCCCTTTGGGAACTCACATCTCACAGTGCTGGAACTCCAGGCAGTACCATAGCAGGTGTTAGAATGGATCCAGGCACAAAGGCCAGCTCTAAGCAGGGGTTGCACTGGACAGGCTGCTCCCATTCCAGTAAGGTGATGTTATTCCTCTGGTGGACAGCATGGTACTGTTAGTGGACCAGCAGCTGCTCAGTCTGGTGCACTGTGGCCCCAGGGCCCAGCTCAGTCAACTGGATGATCCTGATCACCACATGCCATGTACCAATGTTCCTGGGAGGCAGATGGAGAAAGGGGTTGGAGGGACCAGAGCCATGAGCTGCAGCAGGCCAGCAGTTCCCTACCTTCTGCTTCACAAGGCAGAAGCACCAGGAATATTGGCTGGAGGCTGCTAGGAAGTCAAGCCCAGCCTTCTCCTGAGCAGTCTCTCATCCAGACTCTGCAGTGCCCAGGCACTGGGTGCACTGTAAGGAGAGGAAATGGGAACAGAACACTGTATTGCCAACAGGGGACGTGTTCATGTTGAGATGTCCCTATTCTTGTCCTCCTTACCTGGCCTTGATGAAGTGGTGGGCTGCTGTGGGGACCCACCATGTGCTGGTGAGGGACCTCCTGCACATACACCATTTGTCTGGTAGCCAGGGATGCTGATGAGCCAAGACAAGGCCCCTGGCTGGGGCCTGTGTGGGGCCCACAATGTGTGTCATGCTGTAGTCATCAGCCATGAACTGGATTCCACAGGTCCCTCTGTAAGCAGAAAGTCATCACTGTCCTGCTTGATGGTTTGCTGCTGCTCAGGCTCAAGGTCAGCTCTGACCTTGAGAGGGTTTGCCATACCCCCTCAGGGTCTCCCTACCCACGTGGCACTGCAAGGACAGCAGGCCAAGAGAAACTTGTGGCATGTGCATCTGTCCATCCCAGCACCTGGGTGCTGGCAGGGAACTGCGGCTTCCCCATGTGGTATGATCAGGGGACACACACAGACACCTGCAACAACAGGGAAATCCCTAAATATCAGCCAAGCTCCTTTCCAGAGCCTGGGGCCTCCTATCCACATGTCCCATGTGCCCAGCATAAGCCCACACATGGCCAGGAGGATGAGAAGGCGCAGTAAATACATCACTGCCAGTGGCATGGCAGCTGCAGAAATGAGGGCTCCTCGCCCTCAGCATGGCTACTGCCACAGTTCCTGCTCGTTGCCCGCAGTGGTCTCAGCTCCAGGGCTGATGGTACAGAGAGGCTGGTTCCAGGTCCCAGGCCTCTGAGCCAGTGGAAGAGTTGGGAATGGTGGCTGGGTGGAGCAGCACAGAATCATAGAGGCATAGAATGGTTTGAGTTGGAAGAGATCTTAAAAATCATGTAGTTCCAAACCTCCTGCCATGGCCATCTTGAGCAGGGATACTTTGCACTGGGCCAGCTTGCTTGAAGCCTTGTCCAAATTGGCTGGGAACACTTCCAGGGATGGGGCATGCCTTCCTGCTCTGGGCAATGCATTCCTCTCTCGCTTTCCTCTGCTTGCCGGGTGAGGGTGTGCAGGCCCTGAGGCAGGCAGCCATGCCTGGCTCCCTGCACTGCCTGCCAACAACTCACAGGAAAATGCTCCATGTGCCATCGCTGCCACTTTGGGAAGCATGTTCACTGCCACCCTGCTCTCTGCAGCTGTTTGCCACCAGCTCCCTCACACAAAAAATACAGCTGAGAACACAGCTCCTGCAGGCAGCATGTGTGCGTTTGGGAGTGGAGCAGCCAGACAAAGTGGGCAAGCAGTGAGGGGCAAGTGCAGTAAGCCTAGCAGGCTCACCTTTTTTGTGTAGAGCACGGTGAGATTGTTGAGCAGGTGCAATTGTTGATAAGATGGACAATTTTCCTTTAATTCTTTGAAGTACAAAAATTAGACTGATTTTTTCCTGTCATGTTGTATCTCAATACAAGTCAACTCTGTCATGAATGTGTGGAATTTGGGCCTGAATGTATAACATGAAAGATATCTGTGTCACTGCTCTATAAGATTACTTCTCAGCTGCTGTCAGCCCTCTCTCTGAAGGACTATATAACTGCTAAGTACTTCTCACAAAGAACAAGCTATAGAGAAAATACTGATGAAAGCACAGGTCATTAAGAAGCTTTTAGATTTATCTGATAAAATCTAGCTTTGCTTTTTGTGCCAGCTACACACAATTAAACAGATTAAATTAGGCTGCACTGAGCTCTGGGTGGCCACACCAGCTGCTTCTGATACCCAAGTTGTTTCTTTAAAGTTCGCTCAGAAATTTCTACAGCCTAATGTAGTTTTCAGTCTGCAGTGCTTTCCCATAGACTGATAATATTATCCCTGTGAACAAAACCATATGTAATCCCTGTTCTTCTCTAAAGTAAGATTAGAAGGTACACAGAAGACTGTACACAGAAGAAAAGGATGCACATGATTAGCATCACGAGCTCCTTCCTCAGCTGAGTAACTTTCCCTGTTTTCATGGTATATATTTCCAGTTCCCTGGAGTCAGTGTGGTCATGGCTAGAAGGCAGTTGATGTGAGATCTTATATGTTTCTGTGCAAAGTGTTTCTATGTAAGTAAATAATGCTCTGAAATTTCAGTTTAACAGAGCTAAGCTCTGGTAACAACAACCCCCTGGCAGTGTTACCACCCAGGCTAAGTGCCTTGCCTGTGTCATGCACCAGGCGGATGCATCAGTACAGCTCCAGGTACCCAGAAACCTGCCCAGTGGGAGCAGGCTCAAAATGGCCTTAGACTGCTCTAGATGGCTCACTGATACAGCTTTGTAGAATATGAAAATGTCAAAGATCCCTTTCTACAATGTGAGACCCAGCTGCTTTAAAGTGCCTGCCAACACAGGCCCACAGAAGCTGGATACCTTAGTTGCATTCTACTTTCTGCCTAATTTACAGTTTGAATTTTTGGAGACTAAGACAGTTATGGCAAATCATCATAGGCTTTTCAATGAACTGTCTGCAGGAATCCCTATCTGCTGCTGGAAAGTACAGAACAAGCCAAAAATTGAAACAAAAAAGGTATAAAATCTTCTCTTTCCCTCATCCAGTATGCTCTTGTCATTGCCCATCCAAAGACCCAGAGCTCGCGGGCTTCCTACACTCATCTGTCAACCTTCCTGGAGGATCATGTTCAAAGAAGTGGACCAGAAATAGTTATGGCCTTCTCCACTGTAAAGCATGTTTGCTCTTCATTTCACTCCTTCCTCTCCTCACTGCATCAAAATGAACCCTCTTGGCATGTGGCCAGAACTCTCAAATATGGCAGAATCAAAGCTGCATTTTCGATTGCTGTGTCTCTTCTATGTGTAAATGTATACAATGAAAAGCTCCTGAAGATCCTTAACCAAAAAAAAAAAAAAAAAGGAAAGATGCATTCAAAATAGCAATTAAAAATTAACTTGCTTACTGGTGGATGTATACAATTAATATGTGCATATATACCTATTATTCTAGTCCCATATTGTGACATGCCCTTTTAAAGTTCTCATTCAGAGCAAGCAAGAAAAGACACACACAAAGAAGAAAGAGTGAAAGACTTGGGAAAGAGGTAAAATCTCTCTTTGTAACTGAGTTAAACTTTTTGGGCACCTCAATATTTGAATGTTTCTTTCAAATTTTTTAGAAGTGCCCAATTTTCAGGGAGCATCTGTCCTCCCACAGTGATGGTTGCGTGAACTGTCAGTGCCAGATGAACATCTGCCAACACTTGTTATTTTGGGAAATGCAGACCCAATGGGTTTACACTTCTGATTGTCAATCTCTTTCAAGGAGTTGGTGAACGGTTTGCATGTGCACTGGTTTTACTCTTTGAATGGCTTCTCCATTCTTATGACTCACCTTTTTCTCAGTGAGAGGTTGAATTTCTGGTGTGACAATAACTGTCCATATAAAAGTGAGAGTTCAATAAATTTTAAAAGAGAGACAAGCAATGATGAAGGTACAATATTCTAAATATGTTTTAAAACCACCAAAGGTCACACACAGATTTTCTCTCTCCTTTTCTTCCCTTCCAGCCTTTGTCGTTCTTGTTGTTGTTGCTTTCTGATGCCCATCTGGATTTTTGATACTCTGGGGTGGCTAAATTTTAGGGAAGGAGGTACTTAAAATGGTACTTAAAATTACACCACTTAATGTTCAAACAACCCTTCTGCTTCTAACTCCTTTTCTTTCCTGTGAAAATTTATGGTCTGCTAGAATAGAAAGTAGTGCTCATTTGCATAACTTGACAATTTTATAATGTGTCATTTTCGTGTCAAACAGGAGAAATTAAAAGCATGTGGTACTTTTTTTAAGAAAATGGAAAGAGAAGTCAAAACATTTGGAGAAATACCTCACACTGAATGTTTATCGAGTAGTATCAGCTAGAAGCCCAACATCTGCTGGCATAAAGGTCATCTAGAAAGTTATTGAAAAAGATGCTGAACAACTAGTCTGAATGGGATATATTCCTTGTGCTGATTTAAATTTTACTTGAGAAATACAGAATTTGGATAAACTACACTGCTGCTGCCTTTTAATTGCAGCCTGTTGCAGCATCCTGACTGTGTGTATAAATATTGGTATCTAGGATAGATGCTAAGTATGGATTAATATTTTTTAATTCATACAGTTTTGTGGTATTATGTCTTACAATTAGGTTGAGACACGTTTCAACTCTAAATCAATTCCCAAACAAAAAATAATTGAGGGTACTTAAAAACTAGCTGGAAGTGGTTGATCAGACTCTTCAATTAATTAGGAAAAAATCAAAGAGATGATGGAGCGTGTGCTGCAGAATCACAAGTGACTGCACCAAATAAGCTCAAATCAACAAAAAGCTAATAAGAAATCACATAATTACCTACAATATACTCTTGAAAGACAAGAGGAGTACAAAGTATCTACTTTATAAACAGAGGGAACTGAAACAGTAGAAAATATTTGAATACTCCAATGTTCTTCCCCATCCAAAGAAGTGCATCTTTTACATGGATGTAAGGATAAAGTTGAAAGTTTCATAAGAATATGTATATTAATTAAAAGAAAGGTAACTCTTCTCTTGCACAAAAATCAAGGTGAGAAAGATGGTGTTTAAGTAAAAGTATTGCTTAAATAATTTTTGCATGTTGAAGGATATGAGGGGGATTGTAGTTGTGTCCAGACTGAGGGCAAAACTGTTATCTTGTTGAATGTCAGAACTCACAGAAGTTTTGAAGAAAATTAGAGCTTTACTACTGGGATTAAAGTCCAGGGTCCTTCTGTATGTAGAACAAAGGAAGGAGCTCAGTCTGAGAAGGAATAAGCTGGCAAAAGCTTTTGTGGAATAAACAAAGATCACCCACATTTTAACAAACTGTCAGCTTATAAAAAGTATCTCTTGTTTTTATTTGGCCTGTTAACAGCAATACATCAGGATGAAATCACTTCAAATTCCAAATATAAAATGCAGATCTAATCCTGTCTGAATGTCCTATCCAATACAACAGCAAGTGAGGAAATAAAATTCCTACTGAAGCATGGTGATAGCAAGGAGAAATGCGCATTTGATTCACTGCATTAGCGCAGGACTATCCCGCTGCCTGTAAAAAATCCTACTGTGGTAAAGTGTCTCTGTTTCTGAAAACCCTAACAGAAACAATCTTTGGAAATCATGACAGAGACTAAAATTAATTATATACACATTTTATTTTTTTCCCTCTCTGGTCCCTAATAGACAACATTTTTGGAGCAGAAGAAAAATGTTTTTGTTTCCATGGCAACAATATCCACTCGTCTCCTTTCTGTCACAAACCATGGTTTCTGAGCATATTTACGAAAATTGAAATGTGGGTAACTCAGAATGATAAAGCCAAGTGCAGCAAATTTTCAACTAAATAAATATTTGTATTCAGTCTTGTATCCATTGGCTTTGAAAATTTTCAAGGTCGGGATATTTGTTTGCTGTGCTGATAGCATTCCCATTAAATACTTTGTCCTGTTCACAATGAGAATTCTTATTTAAACGTGTCTTGAATGTTGCTGATGCCACCCTTAAATAATTGAAGTAATTAAAGCAGAAAGCAGCCCTGCATAACATCTTTCAGAGCAGCGAAGAATGCCACTATAGCTCTTGAGGACTTAAGGCAGCTGGTATATACAGCATACAAGAATACATGCTGGAAGGTCAAGTCTTTAATTTATAAGTGGCTTCAGGGTGTCCTTCTCACAGTGGGCAATGCTAACTGTGCTGTCAAAGTTCAGCAACAGTCTGTGCAGAAAAATGTTGAACTGATCTGCTTGGGCTCTGATTTCTTTTCAATTCCTTCTCAGTGCAAACCTCTCAGGTACAGATTCAGTCTCTTTCTTGTCTGTTGGACTTGTTTCTCTCTGAATAATTTCTTTATACTCACTGGGCCAGACTTTCAAGTCTTTGCTCCAGAAACATTTATTTGTAGAAGATAAAAAGAGAAATGGAGACCTGCACCAATATGTACACCGTGGCAGAACTTGGCTGTATGAAGCTGTATATTGATGCCAAACCTCAGCTTTAAAAAAGAAATGAAGTGTTTTCATTGGAGTCATTTCAACCCCAAGCAAAATATGGTGGTTTGGGTTCTTTTTTTTGATGGGAACTAAATTAAAAAAAAATCAATCCACTGTTATCAAATTTAAAATATTACTTACAGGAAATGCTCAATGATCACATTTTCTCATTAAAAATGTGCTGACAAATGATTTCTCCAGTAGTTTTTTCTGTAACTTTGAAGAAGTGTTTTGAATAGACAAAGCATAAGCTATTGCAAGGACTGGAACTTCAGACTCAAACTGATGCCTCTGATTGTGCTGCCTTCGTGCCTCCATAACTATTTATGTTTGTGTCTGTGGGGAGCACACTGTGCACACTGTGCCTGCACCTCAGTGTACAAGCAGCCTGTGTTCAGAGGACTCTCTTTAGGGCCACGGCACACTGATAACTCAACTATAGGTGCAAGGTGACAAAGAAAACCCATGTGGCTTTTTTACCTATATGTGCCCCTGCCAGTTTTGTGCTGAAGTATAACAGCCCCAGAAGCACTATGGGTGCTGCAGAGAAGCTGGTTAGACTGTGGGAAGTGGCAGGCAATGAGAGAGACAGAGACTTTACTTTCCTCTCCTTAGTCCTTTTCACTTAAGGTTTTTTGTTTGTTTGTTTGTTTGTTTTCACATATTTAAAAATGTTATATTTTGTTCTTATATAAATGTTCTTATTTATCAAATCTAGTACTGACTTCTGAATAAACACCATCAGAGAACATTACAATGCCTGCTCAGATCAGGTAAAGACCATCTAAGTTGAAACAAGAAATCAAAAAGGTGCTGTTCCAGGTGCCCTTCTCACAGCCAGATTTCACAGGTGGCTGCTCAGCATGCTAACAGATATCTGGCATCTCTAACGTTGGGTATAAGGGAAAATGCCACAGTTAGAACTCTAGGGAGTGTGATGTTTTCTGCATGCACAGCTCCTGATGTCAGGCTATTACTGCCTCTTTGAAAATAAAACTACCTTTAACTGTTGGCAGGGTTGGGATTCCTGTTAGGGCTTGTCTTGATTACCACAATAGCTGTGTTTCACCTCAGGGTACTATGTATTTCAAGTAGCCTGAGGTCAAAATACAAGTGAAAGCATTGCACTAGGTAACTGTGCACAAGGGTGCAGATTTTATCTCCACTGTGGTTTTAGCTCAGAATACATGATGCATGGGAGAGGATACCCTGAGGTGAAAAGGGAAGTTTTGCTGGCAGCAAGTTGGAGGCCTCTTTCCTGTTTCTTTTTTTCAGAAAAATGGCAGAAGCTTTGCTCATTCCCTTTTGCTGTGATTCCTTACGTGTGCCCATTTTGTAGTATTTTGTGTTTAGTACTGAGAATGAACCAGTGAGGAAAAAATACCATGGATGCAACATGATGGATGCAAAAAACCTCACAGCCAAGTTGAGGCACTGAATGAAGAATTACAATTGGATTTTACCTCAAGGCATAAAACCCCTGAAAAATGTGAGTTTGTAATGGAAAGGCTATTGCTGACACAAACTTAACTTGAACATTGCCAATAGTCATGCTATCACTTTATATAGCAGTTTAATGGCCAGCTTTTTGCCTTGCCAGTGGAAACACAGCCAGTTGAGGTGATTTGGTTTGCATGCTATAAAGCAGCTCAACCTTGGAATCTGTTGATGTAAAAGCACTCATTCTTTATTAGCCAAATTTGAAATAATGGTCTGAAAATAGAAGCATGTGATTTGCATGTTTAATTTACACTGGTGCTGTGTACATATGACTGTCACCTCACATCCTGAGTTTAATGGACTTAATGAGCAGTTAAAATGTTTTAGGCAGTCTGCAATGGACATCTGTGGTGTTGGTGAACAGCTGCAGTTGGCAGCATGTTCTTCAGAGTGACCCACGTGCAGCAGAGCCTGGCCTGCAGGAGCTGCTGCTTTTTATAGCTCAGGCAGTGCTCCTCAGCTGGCTCTGTTTTACTGAGCCATCAGATCTGAACAACCCTCTTTCTTTTGAATACAATAAATACAATGATAATCAAATGACATCTAGCTATTGATTTTCTCACTTGCCTGAAATCATCAGAACCTGGGACTACAGGTTATAGGCAACTCAGCTGTTTTAAAGAATATTTTGGCCTTCATGTCAAAAAATTGCATTGGATTGGGGCTATCAGAATGCTTTGTGAATGAAATATGTTGAAATTATACAGCATTATGAATTGATTAAAATAAAAGAGCCATGATTTACATGCCTACATAAAAAACCCAGAATGCATATGACATGACTGCTTACATATATGTATTTATATATTTACACATGTAAATAACAAGTATAACAACTTGTTATACTACTTGTATAACAAGTATAACAAGTATTATATTATGAACAAACCTAAGTGCACCAGTTTCAGCTTTACTGGTACGATTTTCATTTGAGTTTGCTCCTAATGAAAATCTCAGAGAAGTGGACATGTTTTCAAATTTCAATTTAACTGTGAACTTCTATCTGAAAAAATATTTTTCAGCTCACCCTAATCCAATTGTACAAAAATCCAATTGTAATTCTTTCAGGGATTCCTAGCCAAGATCCTTGAAATAAATGCATCACAGAGGAGTGAACACTGTCTGGGAGCTTTTTTTTTCCTTCCTAACCTTAATTGCATTTAAAGACTTTGGAAATGTCTAGGATGACACAAGAGTTTATTCAGCTCAGATACATAGGATGGGGTCTCTGTCTACCCAGGACTTAAAAAGCTGAAACTGTCTGAAAAGTGGGTGGTCAGAAACAGACTTTCAAACCTACTACCATGTTTAGGAACTGACTTAACTGAGGTTTTCTTTTTCAGGAAGTAGTTGCTCTAGAGTTGGGATTTATAGATATTCATGGACAGAGAGGTGCAAGCAATACAACACAAGCAGACAGCAAGTTAACTCTTCTGAGTGCTGTAGGCCTAAGTGCATCCCTCAGGGATGCCCTGCTCTCACCTGCCAGTGTTGCAGCCTGAGATGTGTGACTGTGCATCACTAAGTGCTGCCAGGGATGCGCAGCCACCATGCACATCTGCCCTGGGATGCCAGCACCAATTCATTTTTCCTTTTCTTTCATTCAGCAAGAATCCCAGTGTGAATTAAGTTATAACAACTGTATTTAAAAGTGGAAATAAGAATGAAAACAATACAATCCCAAATCTGTATTGACTTTTTTTTCCTGCCAAGCATATCCAAGTGGAGATTTAACTGTATTTATGCAAATGCAGCTTTAAAGAAGCTTTTCTCTTAGTTGTAATTATGAAAATCCTCTCAAGTCAGTCCACAGTGAGCTATGTTGCTGTTTTTCATAACTGAGACAATTTGAGTTATCTTGAAAATCTTCAGCTGCCTTCTGCTTGATGCCCAGAAGACTTTGCTGCAGATCTGCGCAGGGTCAATTGTTCCTTAAACTTCTTTTAGACTCTGTTCGACATGACAAGCAAATCAATCTTTCCAATTCAGGAGCTGATGAAACTCAACCTTTTATAAAGCATTGCTGTGAGAGTAGGAACTGAGTGGATGGCTTTCAGACCTATTCAATGTCACTTTACACTGCTAGGATTTCTACAAATGCAGAATACTTGCCTGCCTGAGTCTGTTGAACTCAAATAACCAGATCAAGACAAATAATAAAACATCCTTTTTATAAAGAAATGGCTCTGTGGCGTTTTCTAGCTTCTCTCTCTCACTCTCTCTCTCACTTGGTGTATACATATGCATGCACATTTTGCATTTAGGAGCCAGCAGGTAACTATATATATATATATATATATATATATATATATATGTATGTATGTATTCTACTGGGCAGTTGATTTTATACAGCGTGCAGTTTTAAATGAGATCACATGATAAATAATCATTTGCACTTAGTTGACCCACATGATTTTAGTAGATTTTTCCAAATAATACCATCAGATGGTGACATAAATTTATAACTTTTTCTTAGTGAATGAGAACTTCCTCACCTGTCTGTCATTAATAGTAAAATCTCCATGTTTAGTGAAACAACTTATGACCATATTTTGCAAAGATCATAACTGGGCAATTCTTTCAGGGCTGATCCCTGAAAAAGTCTCTCCCTTGATAAAGTAATGAGTGAAGTTTTGATTCAGGAGGACTCCATAATTTGCAGTGAGTGCTTGGGCTTCAAGATGAAGGATGTGATGCAGGCTCATGGTTGACTGTTTGAGAAGGGGCTATGTAGAACAGGATATCAAAAATGCCTCCTGATTTTAGGTGTGTAATTGTGGGGAATCCAATGAAGCAAAAATATATTACTGTTGTAAACTTAGAAACTTTCAAGGTATTTCAAGTTGTGCACTAAAAATGCCCTGTGTATCAGTTATTTCCTCAACAGAAGACTGACAGAAGACAGTTCTCTTTCTGTAATTCTGCAAATAGGTCAGCCATCAGTATCTCATGCACTGTAAAATTCTACATTTTATTTTTTTTCTCCATTAGCCCTTCAGTCAATGAGAACTTCTGCTGCCCTGTTTTCCATGTCAGATTGAAATGTGAAATTTAGATCAGCTGGTCTCACAATGACTTGTAACCACAGTCATGAGAGTTGTTTTGTCTTGTCACAGTTTAGAATGTCTTTTGCTTTTTGGTGGTTTTTAAAAAAAAATATGAAGAAATATGAACTCCTAAAAGGATTTCTGTGAAAAGGACATATAAATATAGTGTTGTACCATGGTATGCAAAGCTCACAAGACTATTAATAGGTGCTTTTTCATAATGTAAAGTGTAGCTGGAAGTCTTAACCGACTGAGTAAATCAGGGCTATTTTTCATTTGCTACGTGTTAATTGTCACTAAATACATAACAACATTCTTAGATAATGGAAGGTTTTGATGCAATACAGTTCTTCTGAGAACCATCAGAATCCTACCGTGAAAATCAATAATATATCACTCTTATAATTTATTCCATTTAGCAAAACTCTAAAAAAACATGCCTATTGCTTAGGCTTCAAATGTGGAAAATAGCGTCATCAGTTTAGTAAACTGTGACACAGGAGAACATAGGGAAGTTAATTTTAATACCATAAAATCTGAGGGACTTGAGCCTTTTTAAATCTCTTTCCTGCGGTACTGACTGTGAGAACCAAAATGAACAGAGATAAAAAACTGAGCTAATGACAGTGATCTTGAGAAGAATGATGCAGTGCTAAAGTTATAATGTTAAGGTTGCAATTTAGTGAATTCTCTCAGATACACTGCAAATGATTAAATATTCTTTCCTCTTTCAATAAGTTATTGAAAAGGTGAAGCAGTTGTAACATAATACTTGGCAGAAAGACTTCTGAACACAATTAGCTGTAGTAGTTGCATATCCTCAAGCTGTCTTTATCCATATGCTTATAATCTACAAATTTGTCAGACCCAATAATTCAACTTCTTAAGGTGCTTACTCTCAGTATGTATTCAAATAGAGCTATATCTGAAAAGGGCTTCAACCTACTGCTATACAGAGAAGTCATCAGGAGGCTTCAGATCAATTTCTGTTATAAAAATTCTGTTATTGTACTTCCATTAATTCCTGTAACACTGACCTTTATGACATAGCTTTTCATGCTTGAGAGACTATTTGGATTCAGCAGAATCCGTTCAGTTGCCTTTCTGCCTTTGGGTTATAAAAGAATCCTATTTAAATATATGAAGTAAATCCTACTTTTTTGTCCAGATAGGAGGAAAAGGAAATGTTTCAAACCTAACCAAGTTTTACACTTAAATTTTACAAGTACAATAGCTCATAATGAGCAGCTGAAGCAGTATAAAAAAAATTTAAGGAAGTGTTCACATAATCCAGTCTTAGGCAGCGGATATGATCAACTTATTATCCTAACTCTTCCTATAGTTAAGCTCTTCAGAGAGCTCTGATTTACATAGTCTGAATCACCTTCAGGAAAGAAAAAACTGTTTCTCTCTCTACTGCCTATTGGTCAGACTTGAGAGCAAATATTTGTTTAAATTATGTGGCTAAAAATTTGTGGTATCAAAAATGCCTTTCATCACAGGACAGACTTATTGCCAATCTTTAAATATGAGCCCCAATATGTGTGTGAGGTGGAACTGGACATATTTTCCCAAGTTTCACAGAAATCATGTAGCATGCCAGAATGATGTGGAGGACATAGAGCTTATAATTGGATCTGCGCTAGATTCAACAATATGTTGTGGTTTAAAAATGTTGTTTATTTAGCAGTTCTGATAAATTTACAATGAAAACATGCCTTGCTTACTCTTGAGGAGTGCCCATCAAAGCTGAGCTTGCTAGTGAATCAAATGAGCTCAGCTCTCCTTCCCTCAGCATATTACCTGGGGTTGCATTGCTCACTTGAAATCCTGTGGTGGAGGAATGGATCTACAGCCTCCTCTTTATTTTTGAGGGTTTCTGTAGGTGTGGTACCTGTTTTCACCTCTTGATCCCCCTTCAGACACTGTCCAGTGTTTCTCAGGTGTGATGTTTTAGTGGGTTCTTTAGTTTGAATTTAACACATAGATGTGCTCTTAAGAATTTTTTGGGCTCAGTTTGAGATGAAGAAACTTAAAAAGTAACAAAAAAAGCAATATTGTTGCTTAAAAATAGTATCTATAACACATTTAGATAGGAATTTATACACCAAGTGTTTTTAGCCCAATTTCTGTCATGAGCAAAACAGTCTTATTAAACTAATTACTAGTTTCAGTCTTTCATTGTTGTTCTTTTTTTCTTTCTAATTATTTTCTTCAGAAATAATTAATCTTTTTTGTTGTTAATTAAATAGATGTTAATTTGCAAATAAATGCAAAAGATATATTACATCTACACACTACTATTCCTTAATTTAAATTTTATTTATTAAAATACTAAGCGATTTTTTTTTGTTCATTATCAGATACTTGAACTTATTTTTTGTGTCAAACTACTGTAAATGTAAAGAGAAATTTTATTAAATTGGAATTCTATTTAATCTGCAGAGAATGCAAGTAAATAAGATTTTAGTTCCTGAGTGGTACTTGAATGTGTCTAAAACCATAATAATTTCTTTCTTCTTCAGAGAGTATAGACTAAACCAGACTAACTTACAGTGTGGGTTTTGTTCTGAGGGTCTTTGGAAAACAACTCAAAGAGACCAAAGCAATTTTGCCACAATACTCTCAGGTTCAACTACAACTCCCTAAGTACATAATTGAAATTGATTCAATGTGAAATCAGTTGAATAGGATTGATTCCTATTGAAATCAAGGAGACCACAGAAATAAGTAACAATTAACTGCTTCAGTCAGGGTGACAAATCTTTAGTTCCTAGCTGTACAAATACAGAAATTGAATGCTGTATCAGGAAAGATTGTAAATGTATATTTTTCCTTTTGAATGCAGAAATTTATTCAGAAAACACACTTCTGGATGAACTAAGACAAAAGAAGTAGAATTTTCACATAGGTGCCGCTGCAAAAAGCAAGGTAATGTACTCAGCTGTTCCTCTTGTCACCTTGAGGGTCCAAGTTCAGATTTTTAATGATTACACTCTGAATATAATAAAAATTCTGCAAAGATTTGCAAGAGGTACTTCAGAATGGCTGGGGATAATGCCTCCTGCAGAGAGAGGTGTATGTAAAACTGTCGTAAGTAATTATCATAGTAACACCTCTTGCATCACAAGTTATTTTGAGGGAGAGTGCAGAGCTATTGTGCCACTAGATGCTGCTCTAAGACAACATCTAACAAAAGAAAAATTCTAAAATCCATGCAGTCTCCAATATTGCATCAATCACCACATTTCTCTTTAAAAATAATTTACAGATTAAATCTTAAGCTTTAGAAAGAGGTTCCAAAAATTTTTAAAAAAAGAAGCGGAGGGGAAGCACATCATGAACTGATATTAAAACTTACAGTATCAGAGCTACTGCATTTCTGGGAATAGAGTCTGAATAAGAAGGCTGTTTTATCAAAAACCTTTGGTTTTATAAGACTGTCTTATCATTCTTTCTGTTAAGCAAATTCACATGCTTCAAAGAAGCAGACCATAAATTTCTTAAGTCTTTTTATTTCAAAATATGACACTTGTTCCTACTTGAGGTTAGTCGTTAAACAAGTTTGTTGATCTTGGCTGAGCTAACATGGATCCTTCATGGTGTTTAGGTAACTTCATCTTGCTGTATGGGCACTGAAAAGTTAAACAAGAAATGTTAATTAGGTCAATATGGAAATAAATCTGCAGAGCTGTAAGAAGAGGCTTGCACTATGTCTACTGAAACAGGTGTGGTTTTAGTTTAGGCTTGCAGTAATTCACTTGCAGAAACAAATAGATTAATAAAAGAGACAGAAAAACCTTTGAAAATAAGAGAATTGGCTCTTATGGGAATCAGTGAAGGTTGGGAGCAAGGTCCTTAGTAAACTAATTCCGAATGGGAGGACATATGTATGTGGAAGGTTTTTGCTGTATAACAGGCTAAAATGGCACCAGAGCAGATGATACAGCCAGATGAATTCACAGCTGGAGTGAATACTCAGTCTTTCTTTAACCCCACTGAACAGTTCCATGTATGCTTAGCTTTCAGTAGTCACATTGTTTAGACTTTAGAAATTTTCTCATCTACTTGATTCTCCCAACTGAACAACATACAGATATGATATAAATCAAAGACTGGTTATTTTTTACAGACAATGTTAGTAGCTCACTAATTAAACATGAAGTGGGCATTGAGAGATCATTAACACTGTGAAATGGGTTTCTGACATTTTACAAAAGCAGCACATAGCCTTTCCTTTAGCTCTGTGGTGGGTCTTACACGAGCAAAGTCTTTCCTGATCATTTTCTTTTTGCATTTGGAGGTGATATATTCTACCAGTTATGCTCTACAGGAAATGGTTGAAATCAGTTTTTATTATTTCATTTATACTGTACTTGCCTGTAAGATTGCAGCTTGACCTCATTATACCATCAGAATCAGTAAAAGCTTTTTTAAAGCCAAATACTTACAAATACATCCTTTTAAAAAGAATTTCAGTAAAATAACATTAGACCATAATTCTTTCCAAGGCTATTTACACGCAGTTGTAAGCAGTTGTCTGTTTACTATACATGGAAAGCATACAGTTGCCCATGTATAGTAAAATACTTTAAAACTCTCTAGCATCTATTTTACAATAGTTTTCTAATCAATAGGATACAGAAATACTGTGTACTGTATTAAGGTGTTCAAATTACCTTTTACACATCTGGTCTTTCCCTCTTTTCCTCAGGGCCCAGGAAGAGGCACACACACACATGCACACACACAGGACTGTATACCAAGTTAAGAGCTAATAAAGATATCAGCCACTGCTCTCTGTGATGAGGTGTGACATGTAACACAAAGCACCCTGCCTACTCCTGATACTGTCATTTTCTCTAAGTGCTAGATTCTCTCCTGTTTTTATTAGCTAATTCATCAACACCCTGCACCCAGGAAAAGACTCAATACAGCCAATTAATTAGGCTGCCCTTTTAGGCACCGAGGAGGCAGGAGTACAGGAGCTGTCTAGGGCCACAATCCTGTGCAATTTGTGCTATTTCCAAAGCCTAATTAGCCTACGTCTGGTTTTGAGGGGCAAACAGAGGGGAGAAAGATTGAGGTTCTCAGCTGCTTGCTGGGCCTTTGTACCGGGCTTTGTTTCAGTAAGGCAGCAAAGCAGCAGGGCACGTGTCTCCTGGGACCACTGCCAGCCACGACAGTGAGCAAGGGGAGGGAGAGCAGGGAGGCACAGGCTGCCTGTGAGCAAACCCAGCCGAGGGACAGTCATGCCCCATTTTCCAGAGAAGCAGTAAAAACCACTAAGGAGATTTCTCCATCTGCACAGCTATTACATATCAGAGACAATGTCTGTATTTTCAGTAGATCTATAAAGCTACTGTGTTTGAGATTTATTTCTGGCTGGTAAAAATAGTTTTGTCTCCTTCTGGGCTGAGTGTATTAGATGTCTTTCTTGTTTCTGTGATTCAGTAACGGTGTCATTCTTTACAGACATAATGTGCATGCTGCTGACATCGTTCCGAAAAATAGATGGCCCAGGGCCACCTTTGGGGAATTCTCTAAACAAAAGAATCGGAAATGATCATCGCACACTGGGTGTTGAAGTACTTCCTTTGCATGCTGAGAGTGTTAAAAGAGGACCTGGAACAGTCCCTGTGCATGTATTTACACAACAGACTATCGCTGCTTTGAGTTGTCAGCCCAGTGGTCCAATAATGTTCACTCTTAAAAGCCTTCAGTGTGCATTTATCTACCAGAGTTTGCATTGTAAAAGGCCTGTAAATAATTGTGCACCTCTACTGGAGAGAATGTTAGTACCCTCTCAGGAGCAGAGATGAGATTTTACTTCCTTCAACAATTCCCCCCTCACAGCAAAGGGAGCAAAATGGGGCCATGCTTGCTGGATGTTCTCTGTCCTCTGAAATCTGAATGTAGCAGAAAGAGTATGTGCTACAACAAGTTATCTCTGAACCTCAGAAATGTCTGAGAACTTTCCCCTTTCTTTTCTCCTTCCAGAAGAGAAGTGCTTCAGACAGCATGGAAGCATAGGATGGATGGGGGTGCCATGGATTGGTCAAATGAAAGTACTATGTAAAGACTTAGGAAAAATAGTTTCATATTTATACCCTGCCCCATTCCTTCCCCTGTTGTGCCAGGAGGAAAGGGGAGGTTGCACAGCAAAGGCAAGGTGACCTGTCCTGGAGTCTCCACTTCTTGTAGAACAGCCAGAGTGGGGCCAGTGGTCATGAACTTCCATTGCCCACCATTTCACCATGTGGGAAATGGTGCCTTCCCAGAGCTGGTGGACATTCTTCTTCAGCTCTGCCTGGGCTGCACTCCAGGGTCACTGTCTCTGTGGGGCTGTAAGGGTTCTTGGTGCTTTGTCTTGTCCTTCATGAAATAAGGAAATGGGCTGGGATAAAGGCCATTTAGCTATCTAACAAATCTGCCCTTCTCTGTGAGATCCAGGGCTTGGTGTGGTCCTGGAGAGAAAATGGTGAGCTGAAGAGGATATGATTACTGAAGGGTAAACAAAAAACAACCTGCTCAGGCACTTGGATTCTGCTGGCTCTGTAAGGTCTGGCTTGGATCTGCCCTTCCAGAACCTGCATTACGGGGACAGTGGCCACATAGGGATGGGCCACATGTAATACATTATTTAAACTAAAATGGTAAGAATTTACATTCATTGTTGTTTTTGAAGAATGGCTTGGTGGCTTAAGCATCAAGCTGGATGGGTGATTAGGTAGTTTCACTGCTCTGCCCTCTCCATTTCGTGTAAGGCCTTGGTGGGACAGGCTAATCTGACAGGCATGGTAACGTTTCCATGGCATTTACTGGTGAAACATAACTGAAGTCCTTTGAGGTTATGCATGAATGGAGCTTGAGGAGAATGGTCCTTTCTTTTACAGTATTATAAAAACTTAAAACTTAGAAATTCACCCATCAGAACCAGTTTGTATCATCCGTGAGAAGTTATTCTGTGCTGCAGGCACTCATCAGTTATGAAGGATAGTCCCACCACGTAAATAAACTAAATCCATCTCATTTTACATGGATGCTCAAACAGCCATCTTATGATAACTCTCAATCACTGCCAGAGTGAATCAGACTCAAACTGTAGGAGTAAAAGAAAGTTTCTCTTCTGATTCTTTGGATCTGCATTGCAGAAATCTGAAATCAGCTTGCAAATAAACTGCAATGTCATATGCTGTAATCCACAGCTCCGTTTATACTGATGCGTGTCTTGTGTGCCCTGTGCTGCTGTAATTCCTAACTACAGTGGGAGTATCAAAGTTTGACTGCAGTCTTAGCCCTTATTTTAATGGCATTGTTGATTTTTATCACGGGTGCAATGCAGATTAAAAAAGAAAAAAGGAAGCTATATCCATTATAGCTCATACTGTCTTCAGTTCGTTCTTTACTGGTACTAGAAATCCCTTCAGTCTGAGGTAACATAAAACCAAAATAGCAAAATAAATAACTTGGGGATATTTGGAGGGGAATGAAAGCTGTTTCTTGTTACAAACATCATTGTTATAGAACTTGAAGTGTATAGAAACCTCAGATAGCAAATATTTTAACAAATCCGACTAGTACAGAAGCTCTAGGGCAGGGAGAACCTGTGAAAAGCACAACTGTGGATTAAACGAGAAGTGTGAGTAATACACCAGTTATTAGTTACAAAATAAATTAAGTATTGACACAAGAAGTTACACTATATTTTTCTGTTTGAAATGCTGCAGAAGTAAATCTCCTCCTTTCTAAAGGGCAGCATGAATTGTTGGTCTTGTGTTTCTGTCATGACATTTAACTCATTAGCATGCAGGTGTGCTCTCTGGGTTTCATGCAATACCTGTCTCCTTTCACTGTGTTTACAGACAATCTAACAAGTTTGCAGACCAAATGGCTCCCTGAATGTGAGTCCACAAAGCAGTGAACAAGGCAGCACATGGCTTGGGGAGTTCCCTGCATGGCTAGCATCAACAGTGGGCATCAACAGTGACATTAAAACCAAAAAAATGGCCTGTAATTGTTTGTAACTGACAGAGTAATTAATTGTAGGTAATGTTGCAGTTACTCATTATTCTTCCTTTTTCTTGAAATCAACTGTCTTGTTTTTTAGCATCTGATCCACGGTTAATAGTGGTTAGCATTATGCATCCGAGCTCCTGGTTTACTAAACATAATGAATTATTCTGCTTAGTGGGGAGCCAACCATGCATTCGGTATGTGAAATGGGAAATCCTTCACAGAGAACTGAAGGCACAGCAGGGATTCTTGTGACTCCACTTCTGGACTGAGTGGCAGATGAAACTCCACAGTGAGAGGGAGACCTGGCTCCTGCAGCTCTGTGAACTGCCTTTTCCCATGCCCTAAGGGCTAGAAGAAGAACAACCTGAAGCTTTTTTCCTCAAAGGATCTGGGCTCAGGTCTGGAACAAGTGCACGTCTCCCTGGCAGCTGATGGTGTTATCCCTGTGCCCCAGCTCTCTGTCAGCTGCAGGGGGGTAATGTCTGCATTTCATGTTTTTGTTTGTAGAGATATCTTACCTAACTCTCAGTCCTGCAAGGGCTGGGTGTCAAGATAATTCTCTAGGCTCTTCCTATATTTACAGAACCTGGGGGAAGAGACATTCATCTCAGGTAAAAGCAGTGTCTAAGACAGCTGAGAAAAATGTCCCCTACAAGTACAAGATTATTTGTCTCTGAAGAGGGCCTAAGTAACTAGCCAGGCTCCAAGTTGTTTTTAAATGGTTGCAGTTAGGTGAGGCAATTCCACCTTCTGCCTTTCTGCCTCTTTTGTTAAAATCCCTTAAGCCGGGGACTGTCATCTGCCCCCATGGGCTTTCTTGTATGTCTAACAAGGCAAAGTTATCATTGCAGATGGAGTCCCTACATACCGTGTAATATGAAGACTAGATAAAAGGGCTTAGAGCTGCTGTCTGATGTTTAATACCTGACATCACCACCTTATACTCACATAAGCAGATGGGCATCAGAAAACCTCTGCACATTAACCTAGCACAGGTTATGCAATTGGGCTCAGACACAAAATCATGCTTTGGCAGCTTAATGTGCTGCTGCATGTCTACCAAGCATCTCACAATATCCGTGCGCTGATCCATCCTCACCATCTCCTATGTGCTCCTGTGGAAGGTGTGCACACAAATGGATGTCTCAGATTGATTCACAACAGCTTGTCAAGCCACTGTTACCTTGTGCCTCAGCCCACAGGCAACCCCAACACTGGGTCTTTTTTTTACTAGGCTTTCATGATGACACTTGGGCATTTATCAAAATGCTATGCAGCCACAAAAATTTTTGTGAAATATGCAACAAGTGTGTAGGATATAGGAAAGGGAGTAGAGTGTTTTCTTGAAAGATTTTTAGCATAAGTTCAGTGAGCTTTCATGCACGATTTTGCTGGTAAAGGTTATCAGAAAAGTCAATATGTGTATGCTTAGAAAACATGAAATTAGTTAAACCTTTTGGCAGGTGCATTATCCTGCAGCAGAAGCTCATTCAAACTTGACCAGTAAAATTCTGTTGCTCTTGAAGTTAGAAATGCCCTGTCAAACTCTTGGGCTGCTTTATGAACCTCCTGGCCTGCTAAGCTGAAAGCCATTACTCTGCTCCCAGATGGCAGGAGTTTAATTTGGAAAGTCACACCATCTCTCTCTTTTTTGCAATGTACCTGTTTGGCAGCCTTTGAAAATAGGTGAATGAACTTTGTTTTAAACCAGATTTTTTTTTGCTTGTAAAAAATGCCAGCTTGAGACTAATAGAAACTTAGGTCCTTGGCTTACCCGTGGGATTTGCACAGTGTGGGTGCTTGGCAATGGTCACAGCATCAACACAAATATTGCTTAGCTCTCATTAGAGAGAAGCCAGAACAGACACCTCAGGATGCATCTCTGTTTTGCTCAGCCTGGATATTGCAAGGTTAATCCTCTTGTCTCATGAAAAAATGTCAGGCGACTGCTAAGGGGCCCATCATTGCAACCCATGCAGTGCAGCCCTGGCATCCTGCTGTCTGTCTGCTTGCTGGGCACTCCAGGGTCTCTATGCTTAGGTACCAGCACAGCTTGTCCAGATGCTCTGCCCCACATGAGGAGGCCACAGTGACTCTTCTTCCTCTACTCTCCCACCTTCTGTTGCCAATGCCATTCCTTATTCACAGACATGGCAGTCTACAGCGCACCATCTTTGGCTATCAGGCAGTACAAATCAGATTCAGCTCTCGTGATTCCTGCCTGTGAGGATTTGAGGTTTCAGCTCACCTCCTGAGGCAATCCTGGTAGTTAGGAACAGGAGAAACATGCAGGCTGCATGAGGTTGAGTCGTGTAAACACGCTGTGCCTTGTGCAAGAAGAATACACATCTTCCTGAAGCAACAAACCAGGCCACTTGTGTGCTCAGTGCTGGGTTCTTTTAATCTGCTTCTGACTTCCATTCCCACTTGAGAAGCCTTCTCCCTCCATATAGAACAGTATGTTTCTTGTTTCTGCTCCTGGCCTCTCTTCTCACATTAGTACAGCCAGGGAGATATTCTTATCTTTAAGAACACCACAGCACTTTCTCAACTGAGTGTCTAATCAGGATGGATGAACTGTTAGAACATCAGAGGCAAATGACTTGTTCCTCAGTGGTTTCAACAGCAGAACTAAAAACCTGGTTTACCTGAGCTGTCTCATCGTTCATGATGCTAAATTTAAAGAGGGTCTATTACTTCTGCTCCTTTTCCTTCAATGCCACCTGAAATATTTTCTTCTCCCTTTCCTTAGTGTTCTTATATGAGTGTGGAAGTAAAAGATCAGGAAGAAAACAATCATTCCACACATTCACAAAGGGATCCATAAATGTCTTTCAAACAGATTCTTTCAAACACTGAAGATGCACTTCAGGCCATTAAACTCTCAGCCAAAAGACTTGTGTTCCTCCCATTTCAATTCCTCGACAGGTTCAATTGCTAGATGTAAAAGTTTTTAATTACATATTTAGAAATCTTTATAAACTGTTGGGATTACTGAGCAGGAACTCAGCACAGTGAAGGCCATAATGTCTGCTCAGACAGGAAATCCTTTATAAATAAACATGCACTGAAATAAAAAGCAAAATAACCATTACCTCAAGTTATCAATGAATGTTTTCCTTAGAGTTTTCTGAATCAGTAAAATCTTTAAGAGTATCCCAAACCTTTAGCGGCCTGATTGACTTCAGTCATACATGTACCATCAGTTTACTCAGTTTGGATTTTCTCTTACAAACTAAACAAAATTATTTTTAAAATTCATATTTAGAGTCTGGAATTGAGGCCTCAATGCAGTCTGCAAAAAGCTCAGTGCCTAGAAAAGTGCAAAACTTAGGTTGGGAAAGCAAGGGAGGGTGTAAGTTAGTAGTGCTGCCCCATTTACCAGTGTGAGGCATAAGGACCAAAGGTTCATTTAGGGCCACACAAGCAGAGTATGGCAAAGCTAGGAAACAGATACCAGTCTTCCAAGTCCTGCTCTCTATATTTTAATCCTCTGGTGTATATCCTATAGAAATTCCAACCAACCTTTATCCTCCTTTAGACCTTCTGCTAACAACTCAGTAGGTAGAAGGGACCGCACAGCTTAGCTAACATTCGCCTTCTGGGGATCACGTAATACATCTTCTTCCTTCCCAACTTTCATTTAAAAACTTGAGCATGATATGCTGGATAATAATATTTGAATTTCAAAGGGAAAGTAAAATATTATAATTTTGGCTAATTCATTCAGATAATTCTACCCAACACAATATCGATAACCAAGCACATTAAGCAGTCTAATTCAGCTCATTTCATATCACAGGAGTGCAAACAACAGACAAGAAGCAGACTGCCAAACTTTGAGAAATTAAATATAAGTACAGAAGACCTAATAAAGAGAAAGAAAACACTGGGTAAGTTTTCTGAAAAGAAAAAAAGATATAATTACTTCATCCAAAGAGCAGCCATAACACAGACACTGACAAAACACAGGGATTTCATATGCTTATTGACTCAACTGTTAACAAAAAACAGTCTTTATCTTAGGAAATGCCACATTATAATAATCAAGCTACTGTACTGTACCTCTGAGATATAAAACACCTTTTATTGGAAATCAAAGGCCCTTTTCTGAATAGTTGAGAGAACTTCATGGTTCTTTGATGATATGGACACGTATTTTACTTTTTGCTTTTCTAACGCTGAGAGCTGATTTTTTACTCTTTATAGTTGTGAAACACTCTGGGGTGTTTTTGTTGGCTTTTGGTGAAGTAGCTGAAGTAGTAGAGTTAGGGTGGAAACTTTTAGCATGCCCAACTATGGCACATTTGAGGTCTGAATAATAAGCTTGTAATATGAAATGAATGAAAAAGATAGAAGTGAGTTTATCTTTAAACCCTTAGTCTCCAAATTTTCCATCCATCCTTACAGTTAGCAAAGTGACTGTTGGATCAGTGACAGTGAACCTCCATTTTAAGACCAAAGGTAACACCAGGATCTGGGAGAAGAAGCTGATGAACGCTCAGATGGTGTCAAAATTTGTACCTCTTGTGCATGATGAGAAGTAGGGAGAGACAGTATGTCTTCGGGATAAGTGATCCCCTGGCTGTCCTTGGAAGTCATTGACAGTTTCCAAAATATAAGGGCCACAATCATGGCAAGATAGCCTTGCTTGATATGGAGTGTATTAGTCTCATCAGCCTGTCAGCTTGTAACATGAAATGAATGAAAAAGATAGAAGTGGGCTTGTCCTGCTTTCCAGCTTTGGCGCTTTTTTTTTAGTTATTTTTAGGGAAAGGGTACAGGTGAGTATTGGAATATTTTAACTGAGGATGAACCATTTTCAGTCTGCTTATAAGGGCCATCTTGCCATCCTGGTCACTGTTAGACTGGGTAACCTGAAACCCCAACCAAATTCAGAATACAAATGTCACTTCAAAGATTGAAATTCCTTCACGCCTGTCCTATTGGGGTTTTTTCCTAACAGCTGTGATTACATCCATCTTAACTAGGTTAGGAAAAAAAACCTCTAAAAATTGAAGAAGAAGAATCCCCTACCTGCAGATGTATCAGTCTACAGCTAGAATGTAAATTGCAGGTACCTGAGACTTGCTGTTTCAGTAATATGTCTGTGAAATCTATTCCTGTATATAAAAAAACCTGCCATATACATACCAGTTTACCTGAGACTGTGAGACATAAGAAAATAATCTTTTCCTGGTGCTGTAATTTCCATTACAAATCAGCTGCAAATATTTGAGGAACTTTATTTGCTGATGTACATTTCTTTCTCAGTTGATATTGCATGAGAGAAGGAAAAACCACTCTCTAATATTTTTGGAGTGGCCAGTGTGATTAAACTTCCTGACTGTGGCTGCTATGTTATATGTATATATATGTGTAGCTGCTATAACTGTATGTTATAGAAATTTATTATTTGTGGGTGTATTCAATTTTGGATGTGGTGGCACCAATTAGCCTCTGGTATCATGTTTATTTTTTTTTCCTCAAAAGCATCCCTCCATTCAGAAGACTTTTTAAAGTGAAGAGGAGACAGGAAACAGTTCATTTTTATATATGAAATTTAACATCTACTGTATCTATGGATAACAGGTTCTGAGGTGAACTGCTGAGTGCGTCACAGTAAGCCTGGCAGAGTTAAGTGTGGAAAGTCAGTCTGAGCACATGCTGTAATGGATTTGACCTCGAAGAGCACTGCAAAGAGAAATTGCAGATAACCATCTGAGCTGACTTCAGAAGCCCTGACTCCCTGGATACCAAGAGAAAAGGGAAGGACTAAATAGGTGGAGGGAACAATCAGAAATACAAGGTTGAATAAATGCTTAATATTTGAAGTGTTGACAGTAAAAGAAAACAGAAAGCAGTACATTTCCATGCTTTATTACAAACAAGTAAGGAAACTAATATTCCTTAAGACAGTTTTATAAAAGTAAGATATATATTCAATAGAAGTGAGATGTGAGAGTAATATAGGAACAATAAAGACATGCAGCTGAGAAAATCTTAAACTCACCTTAAACTTGCCTTTCCATGGCAAAGAATTACTGATTAAGAATACTAAGGAGAAACTGTGGAGCATAAGACTTTCATTCTCCTCAGCAGGCCCGAGTTCAAGTCTCCAGAAGGGACAGAAAAGGGAATAGACCCCCAACTCATATTATATCCGCTTCATGTTTTATTGGATGGACTTTAAACTTGGTTGTTCTTCATATCACATTTATTAGTAAAAGTAGGGATTAGAAAGTTCTTTCAGGATCCTCTGGAACTGGGAACTGCTGTGAGCAAGAGCTACTTGTTTTCTCTATATTATGCTTAAAGAGAGGTAGAAAAGGAAAAAGGAGTGTGTGCATATGCTCACTGCCACATCTGCTCTACAAAACTCTGAGTCAGAGTCAAAATAAGCCTTTAAAGGGAGTATAGACAGCAGCGTATTTCGTTTTGATTTATTAAAATAGTTTTCAGACTGCAGTCTTATTTGTCCTGTGAGAACGGCACTCTCTGGTAATGGGAGCATTGAATTTTCATGTGAAACATTTTAGAGAGCATATTTTTTTTTCACCTACAAGAGTGTGACAAGAATTTGCTCTTGTATGATGAGGTGGAAGTTATAGCTGCTATGCTAAACATGTATTTATGATCACTCCTGGCACGGCTGCTGTGTATTTTGTTTATGTTGTTACAAACCTACTTGTGACACATTATAAAAAATACATTTTTTGTGGTAGTCTTGCACTGAAGCAGAATAAATCATGCCTCCTACATCTGCTCCAGCTTTTCTGATATTGCCCATTTGCTGTTCCTTACCCTGGAGAAGGGAGGGCTTGTGGAATTTTTAGTCCCATACCAGGTAAAGTTGAAGGCCTCATGAAAGGGTAAAAGTAGATGCCTTAATACAGCTGTCAGAGGCAAACCCCAAACCACAGCATGAAGCAGCTACCATCCTTCAATCAGAATAACCTGCTTTCATTAAATGCTAGTTTGGGAATGGTCTAGACATGCTTTAAGCATGTGAGGAACAACACAGTGAATAATTTCAAAATGGGGAAAACAAAACAACTAAAATAGAAACAAAGCTTCCAAAATGAACAAGAGCTAGCCAGATCTAGCACTAGGCAAGAAAGACTGAAGTCTTTAATTTTTTTCTGATCTTTCATATTAAAATCGACAAAAACATGACTACTGTCTCTGTCTGCCTTTATTACAGACCCCTCTCTGTGATACTTCAGGAAAAAAAAAGTAAAATCACTGTAAAATACTTGCAATATTATTTTGATTGGATATTTTTAAAATTATATATGTTTCTTTTCACTTTCCAAACCTGAGTTTTTAATTCTTGCTTAATTAGCAGTATTTTAAGAGTGTTTTTGATTGATTATAATAATTTGGTTTTTATATGCATGTTCTTCACAGCCTTTATTCTATTTGCCTGTCAAAATTCCTACTGACATCAGCAGTGCAAACCCAAACCCTATTGTTTGATATTTAAAGGATACAGGTTTATGTTATGCCTGTAGAGAGAAATGCAACTTTTTTTTATTTTTTGTGTTTGGGATTTATGCAGATGTGTGTTTGCATGACTGGTGTCTTAGCCTTTACTTGCTTTTATATAATAAGAAAAAAGTTATAAGTGAGCAGTTCCAAACTTAATGTATTTCAGATATTTTGTCTTCCCCCATAGCTGCGATTGCTAGGAATGAATACAAAGCAGCTATTCCTGAACCCTGAGAAAGAAATGATGGAAACTTTAGGGATATCATTGTAAAGCTAACATTTGCTAGCTGTCATCACAGATGTTTTTAAGCTTTTCTCTTAACCCAGAAGATAAATCGCACCCATGTGTTATGTACGACTGGGCTGTAATTTTTAGTTGATGCTGAACTTTCAGTGGCGTTTAAGTACTGAATCTTCAGAAAACAGCTGGTTATGAGGCATTTTGTTTAATTATGCTTTGTTGTTGTGACTCTCCTGTAGTGTTTATCATCCTGAGGAACACAGCTGAAGATTTAGGTCAATGACCCCTCTATCCATATACTCTGACACCCCAATCCACAGGGAATTAGCCACCTAAATGGAAATTTTATTCATTACTTCTTTTGTCTTGCTATTCTGAATGACTTTTTCTATAAGGCTGCATGAGTAAAAAACTAAGGTCAACAAAACTTTGTTTGCTCAAGTACTTTTAGATAATGCTTTCCAGTGTAATATAAGGATAGTTTTCATGCCATGCAGCTCATTTAA
This sequence comes from Camarhynchus parvulus, assembly GCF_901933205.1. NCBI lineage: Eukaryota > Metazoa > Chordata > Aves > Passeriformes > Thraupidae > Camarhynchus > Camarhynchus parvulus. The sequence goes on along the minus strand of NC_044573.1, from coordinate 105,761,902 downwards.
TTCAGTAGAGAAACTAAGGGGAAGAAAAGAGCACAAGCAAACCACAGAGCAGTTTGCTGAATGTTCTCAAATTTCTTTTGACACTTCATGGTGACAGAAAGCACTGTGCTAAATATGTTTGTGCTGGTCTGCTGTGAAAATTCACTGTTCAATAGCTTCCGGAGTTTCTCATCTCTTACCTACGGTGTGCAAACCTGCACCTCTGACCATTGGGCTCCCTTGCAGAGTGTGGATGGCTACTGTGTGTCTCAAAGACATATAAAGGATTTTATAACTGCTTCCAAGGTACCTCTACTTTTTATCTCCTCATGGCAGAGAATTGCCAGCACATCACGCCATTCATGAGAGGCAAAGTGAACAAATCCCTTAGAATAAAATAACTGTGGGCTCATAAAATAAAATAATTTTTGCTTATTTTTTTACAAATATGATTTAAAGTAGCAAAATTTGGCAATATAGTGATACTTTCTTTTTTCTTATGCCATAAAGTTGTCTGTTTCACAGTTGGCCCCATGGACTGGGGGTCAAGGACAGAGAGGTTGAAACGGAGCACAAGGTAATTTAATTCATTATTCCTGATTTTGCCCAGCTTCTTCTTTGGCTTATCTCATTTTAACATTGTTGGTGTTCTCCATTGACAGCTTCCTTTGAAAAACAGCTTAAGGCTAATTCCAAGACAATGTTGATTTCAAAGGAATAGAGCAGGTTAAATGAAATTTCTATCACAGCATTCTTTTAGATATCTGCTAAGAAGAGAACATAGTCAAGATTACTGTAAATTGTTTGGTTATGCAGTCCTTGGGTCCTGTGTTTGTAGCCTAAGGGAGAAATCTGTATTTCTGTATATTCATATTCTACTTACACTTACAACATAATGATACAGTGATATATTCACAGAAGCTATTTTTTAAGGAGGCCTGGAAATCTACAGATACTGAGCATTAACCAAATCTACCCCTCCATATTTTTTAGGTTAAGGCCAAAGTCCAGAAAAGCCCCTTTAAGGCATGCATGACTCTGAATTCTGGCACTACTTGTTTTTGTTAATTCTTGTCTTAAAAAACAAAAAAGTGGGTTTTCTGTCTAATCTAGGAATATAAATCTGTCGAGACATACCAATAAAGACTGAATCATGGACAAAAGCACTTTGAACAAATGCTGAAGGCGTCTGAAAGAGCTGATGTAACTACAAACCTCATCTCTCTGAAACTCCATTTGCCTCTAGATGCCTATTATGTCTCTCAAGAATACTGTGAAATTTGGTATTCCAGCATTGTTGTTGGTTAAACTTAGCTTCTGTTTTAGCCTCAGTTTACCGCTTATGAATCAGATATTCACTTTGCTGGAGCATTCAAAAAGAAAGTTTGCTGAAGCTGCACTAAACTCATCCAGCTCCTACTGAAGTAAAAAATTCTGATTAGTCCTCCATGGCTCATTCAGCTATGCAAAATCTGGTTGGGAAGACATTTTTCCTTTTGGAAATGAATCATGAAAAAGAAGCCAACTGGATTCCAGGTTGCTCTCCTGAGGCCTCAGCAGGCTAGTACTCAGGGCTGTTGGCAGCCCTACCTTTCTACCAGCTTCTGCAAGGCGAGTGAAATAGCATTTCTACCTCCATGTAGCTTTGCCTCATCTGGTCTTCTGATCCTTCCAAATAAATGAAAGCCACACATGTTTTATTGCAGATTTTTGGAGGGCAGACAAAGTGCAAGGAGAGGGAATAATTAGACTTCAGGGTGGTATCTCCCTCTAACACCATAAATCAAAATTATTTAACACTGAATACAACAGCATGTTTGTGGACCTTCTTTCTAAAAGCTCATCATAATTTCTTCCTGGATTTTTTTCCTTTTCTCTCTTGGCCGAACCTTTCTGCTAGAGTAGAAAATTGAAATTTGGCAGTATAAAAGCTTCAGGCAGTGAAGCTGACTTTTGATCCCCTAGGCCTTTGATAGTTTGAGAATGGGAACAAAATTTTTGATTTTTTTTGCCTTTGTGTATAAATCAAACTTGCTGGACTGCTACTGACCCCGTTTGACTGCAGCATTGTGATGGGTTTTGCTACCAATCAAATGTAAGGGCCTGGACTCAGTGCAGTGAAGTCTGCTGAGGGTGGGTGTCAGCATCTCACCCAGCTGCAATCCTCACACAGATCTTATAATGACTGATATACTTTTCTTATCCAAAACCATCAGAGAAAGCTTTCAGTCATTTATGTACCAGTCAGCAGTGACAGTTACATGTGAGTGGATACCATCCTTTACTACTTATGTAACACCCCAGCAGAGCAATCCTCTGTGCTGTATCATCCTTATGACAGGAAGGCTCTAAATATGAGAGACACCAGGTCATGGGATTGGTGAGTATCAGTTCCCAGAGAAGGGCTGGATTACTAAACACATTTCCTGCAGCTCTCTAGGTTTTTCCCAAAGTTGCACTTTTTCTCTGGATGATTCCAGTGATGGCATATTTAAATGTTATTTTGTCTGTTGCAATTTGTAGGGACTATTTTTCCCCTTTCTCTGAAGAACTTTTGACCCGTGCAACACTTAATACTGAAAATGAATATGAGTATACAGTCATGGTTTTTGTCTGTATCTGTCAAATAAAAATGTTCAAAAGTGGAAAAATGCTTTCTTCTAAATATTAGGAGTAGATTTTGCATTCTTATCCTTAAAAAATTTAATTGAAGTTACAAGAATTTTAGTTGCATATACAACATACAGTGTGAGTGTAAGAACTTTTCCTTTAAAATAAGTGACTTGCATGTTCAGAGTCTCAGGCTGAAATACAGTTATTTAGAAACTAAATCTATTACATATGTATATTCTGGCATATCAGGATAAGAATTTTACTCTTTGTTGCATTTCATCCAGGGAAAAAGAGGACTGGGAAATTGCTTGAAAAAATATGACATAAGAAGCAGAGAAAATGGGTTTAGTGGAGATGATGGGGTAAAACCTAGGAGGCAAATCACTGAGTCATGCTGTGCCAAAATTAGATTTTAAAATTGTTTCTGACATGTTATGAAAACCCACAAGACTTTGTTCTGAATACCCAAAAGCTCTTATAACTTTTGTTCAAAACCAGTTGGCTGTTCTTATCCTTGTTCCTTCAGATATTCCTATATGTTAAGCAGCTGATGCAATCTGGACACATGGCATTTGAATAAATTATGTTCCTTTTTCCTCATCTGATGGAAGAGAGCCTTCTAAGTCTACCAGAGAACAGCTACCAGAACCAGTTGAAGAGTGTTACAAAATGCTTTGGAAGTGTATGAAAAAGTTGTTATTTGTTAAATTGGACTTATATCTCCACCTGGTGCTGCCAATTAATTTACCCAATTTAACCTTTTAAAATGTCATTCTTTGCCCCTCTTAAGGATACCTAACTAATGCATTTTTTCCTCTCTCGAGTTCTTAAAAGCTACTGCCTTTTCCATGGCTGTAGGAACTTCTCAGGATGATTGTAAAACGGAAGAAAATGTATTGCGAAAGCAGCTTCCCTCCTGGGAAGTCAATGATAATATTGCCCCACTTAAAGTCATTGTAATGTAATTAATTTAGTGTTTTTAATCACTTCAAAATATGAAAATGCAAAGCACTGAAATTAGAATTATTCAAATTTCCATTTGAAACTGGCTAATGTCTGTCCACGGCATGGCAATCCTGTTGGAACCTTGTTTTAATGACTATTCTGAATTCTCTTCCAGTTTAGAAAAAAAATCACCTATTACACTGATGTATCTGTAGACCTTGTATTTTTCACAGTTATGAATCTTGTATTATGTTGGGACTTCTTTTCAGAGACATTTCACTCTTAACTGTGATGTCCATTAGTATTCCATTCAAAGAACTATGAAAAATGATGATATTAAATGCTTTACAAATAGGCTTTTATTCATCCGATTTGCCATAATGCAGAATGACGTGATTAGTAGTGATTTTTTACTGGCTTCTAAGAAGGTGTCATGTATCAGTTTTGTCATGTGAATTAGTTGTTATGGTAATGAGAGCATATCAATTATTCCTTGGAAGGTTGCATTAGATCAATTATATAATTAATCTGTCTTGTTTCTTTCCTTATTTGTTTCTCCAGTAATTTCTTGAGTGCAAAAATATTGGTGTTACCATATGCAGTTAGTATTTTTCTGATCTAATTGCACAGATTATTTTGCAAACAATACTCTATGAGGTATTTTTAATGTTTTTATTACTTATGAGAAAGGGTTCATTTCAGTCAGTTTCTAAGTGTTTTTAAATTTTTAAAAATTAATTGTTTGCATCTTGTTGCTTTCTTTTAAAACACGAGTTCATCAGTAACAGAGTTTTTCTCTGTCACTGTAGAGCACACATGAACTGAAGGTACTTTCTGACAAAAATTTGAGAGCTGTGGCAGAGTCTATGTGTCTCCTGTTCTAAATAGAGTCTCTAACCATCAGCTGTCAGGTTGCTTTTCTGCCTCCATTGCCCACTTATTCAGTGCCTTCTTTCACAGAGTCTTAACTTGAAGGGGGAATGGAGAAAGGCTTCGGTCCAGTCTTCATAGCCATGGTTTTCTTCAGACTTTGGTGAGAAGCCCACCTCCCTCCAGCTCTTCTGCGCTCAGAGCACAGACCCCAGCTGAACTTGGATCCACCCAGGCTTAGCTATGTTGAAGGCCAAATGTTTTCCGTGATTCCTCATAAATTGCCTACACTGATCTTAAACAAAGGTAGAGCTGAATATTTCTGAAAGGGTGTGTAACTGAGTTATTTATATACACACAGGAAATCTATACCTATGTAAATTATTCCAGAACAAATTCTGTCCTGAATTTCCTCCCCACGTTAGAAAAAAAGCAGCCCAGTTTTCTGAAAATGGCATGATTTGATTAAAACATATTTATTTAATTTTCTGTAAACTTCTGAAAAATCTTGTGCAGTTTGATTTATGAAATACGCAACCTCTAAATCTGTATTTGTGCTCAAAACAACTGCATTTTTCCTGACATTTAGGCAGTGATATGTTGGACAACCCTACCTGTTAAGTGATAATTTTGTTAAGTGTTTCTGTCCCTTATCTGTCAAGACAGATAATTGCAACTGTGCAACAAATAATGGAGTAGTTGTTCAAAGGTAACATTGTATTTGTTTAGTGGAGATCATCACTAAGAAAAAAGCAAATATCTTCCAGCTAAGAAAATCCCAACATACTCTTGTAACACAGAAGGCGAAAAAAATTAAGCACCCTAGATCCATTCTCCACCATACTGGCAGCTTTGTTTTACTACCAGAATAAAACATGGCTATGTACACCAAAAGGTGACATTATCTTGTGACCAAATAAGTGTACACTCTTATATTTATGAGGAGCTGAGTTCATCCTCAAACCCAAATGCTTGCCAGACCCAGTAATCATGTGCAAACCTCCACCCATGAATGCATTAAACCAACTCCCCACAAGGGCCTGGGGCAGCCAGGTGAGATCTGTGCACCCAGCTCATCTCAGCTCCTGCTCAGTCTGGGCACAGCAGACTTGGCTGTGGTGGCCATCCTGCCCCTCGAGCTACCAGGAGATGGTGAAGCACTTCGTGCTTTGAGCCACAGCTAGAATCAGGCCCATGAAATGAATTAAGTGTGGGCTGCAGAGTTTTTTGTACTTTAACTTGCTGTTATCCTAATCAGCCAAAAGCTGATTAAAAAAGCTGAGTGCTTTTAAAGGGTATGAGTGTCTCTGAGTAGCAGAGTGGGAGGTTATGGCATTCATGCCTTCAGGCACTAGGTCTAGAAGAAGCTTAAATCCCCAAATTACCAGCTAGTAAATGCAGAGATACCAGTTAGGCTAAGACTTACCAACTTTTTATTCCTGAAGTGCTTTAACAATAAGTATATAAAGTTAATGATAATGAGCACTTGAGACTTTTTGTTTCTTACACTAATCTTAATTTTACAAGAAATGAGATGGTGATGGAGACCTACACTGTACCAACATGTGTGATTGTGGCTGTTGACAAGGTGAATGTACCTTTGGGCTGCCTTTTACCTTGTGAGAGCCATGTCACTGCACACAGCTGTAAGTGACAGCTGAAAAACAAAACCTTACAGATCAGAAATAAAGATACCTGCACTGCAGTGTCTATATGGTTCTTCAAAATAATAAATGACAGAATACAATGAGAGACATCAGTATGCGGTGCCCTTTGCCAGTCCAGATTTGATGATTATTGGTGTCATGGCCCACTCTAAAAACTACATTTTAAGAAGGCTTAAAGATTATCAGCTTTGGTCTGGCATTCGTTTGTGTCTATTCAATTGCTATTATGTCAATGTCCTTCCCAATGTGACATTATTTAAAATATGTAAAGTTGCTTTACTTTACACTTTCTTCAATATTGGTGCCATATACTTAATAAAATATTTGAATATTTGTTACTTTTACATGATTTCTCATCAGGGCACTATTAGAAAATGAGTGCCATTAGTGCATTTTTGAAGATATAAAATTGAGGGTACAGAGGAATAATGACTCCTATGAGGACTCAGTAGTAGAGCCCAAAAGAGCAGCTTGGATTCTCAGCTTCTTACTCAGTATCTGAACCAGTTTCTGCCTCTATGATATAACATAGCTTGAAAGTGGTACTGACGTAACAATCACATACCTCTCAGAAGGAAAGCACAAGGTATAGGTAAATCTATTATCAAAGGAGTAAAAACAAATCTTTATAATTGTGTCATGGTGTGGTGGTTAACACTGACAAGGCACCAGGAGCCCCTCAAGTTGCTTTATCACTCTCTCTCCTCAGCAGGACAGGGGTAGAAAATGCAATGAATAAATCTCGTGGGCTCAGATAAGGACAGGGATATCACTCAGCAATTACTGTTGTGGGCAAGACAGATTTCATTTGAGAAATTAGTTCAATTTATTGCCAATAAATAGCAGAGTAGGACAGTGAGAAATTAGGTTAAAACCACCTCACCATGCTGTCCTTCTTGGGCTCAGCTTCACTGCCACCCCTTCTACCTTCTCTCCCTGAGCAACACAGGGGAGGGGGAGTTAGGATTACCATCAATCCATGACTCTTTTTCTCTGCCACTCCTTTCTTCTCACACTCTTCCCCTGCTCCAAGATGAGTCCCTTGCGCAGAAGACAATTCCTCACAAACTTGCCCTTGCTCTAGTTTGGACTGCTTCTCTCTCGCAGCTGCTGCACAGCATTTTTTCACACTTTCTGAAGTGCTTTCCCAGAGGTGCCACCCACACAGATGATGGACTCAGCTTTGGCCAGTGTCTTTTCCATTTTGGAGCTGACTAAAACTGGCTCTGCCCAACATAGAGCCAGATCCTGGCTTCTCAAACAAAGCCAGGTGTCTTCTCAAAAGAATTCAGCACTCCAGACTCTCTGATACTGCAATTTTGCCAGATAAACCCAATACACATAGCAAGGAAAAATGTGACCTCCAATGATTTGCCTGGCTTTTATTTTACTTCATTCTGTGTAGAATACCTTCAAAAAGTACAGGTGGCCAAAATCATCTTCACTTTAAAGATACTAGTGGAATATCAATGGAACAAAAATCAGTAAATTGTAGCTGCATGTGTGTGTTTTGACAGTCCTGTGCAAAAATGCTACCAAATTTTTCTTTGGAAGCTGGAAGACATATGAACTAAAATGTATTTAAAACTTCTGTATATTTAAAACTTTCAGAGAAAACTTGTCCTTATTCTTATTCTAAATGGGTTAATTATCTTTGAAATGTTGCTAGTCTAGTCTTTGACTTAATATTATGTTTCAATTAATGAATTGAATTTTTTTAGTGCTCTGGGACAAAGTCGAACATTGTAACAAATACTGCAGAGAGTTATATGTTCAGATCTTTAATGAGCATTTTAGTTACATTAAAATATTTTCCATTTGTGGTTTTAGTATTAATTTCATTTTTTTCTGTGTAGAGCTTATGCTTTAAATCTTTCCATTTATCTTTCCAGCTCCTCCACAAGATGATTGCACTGATTCTCAGTGTTTCTTCTGGGACATGATGGCTATTCCCTTGGTAACACATTGCTTAATCCTTGACTATTCCTGCTACACTAATCCAGGAGACTTTAGAGCCATGAATCTGAATGCTGAAGTAATTCCCAGTTGGTTTCATTTATATTGGGACTATGTACTTTATGTTGGTTCTTTCTATCTTGGCTGAGGCAGTTTGCACGTGATGCTCATTTGGCTTCACAAATAAACTTTAACAGACTGGAAAATAATAAGGGGCATTTTGTGACTGGTTGTTAGAGATATCACAGTGCTGAAAGGGGACTCACTGTGGAAGATATGGTCTAGTAATTGATAGGGTGATATGATACATCCTTAGTGAAAAAAAGATTTTGTAAATGCTAATTAAAGATACATCTCCTAAAAATGTTATAATAGTAAAATATTCAAAGAGGAAAAGTGTGTTAGTAAGACAGCTTGTAATATCCTTGCTGCAAATTTTTATTGGATCTTCACAATAGAAAGATTTATAATCAGCCCAGTATAATCAATAATTTGTATATGTTGCAAATTATTGATTTGTATATGTGCCTTGGTTGTCCTATCTGAAGTCCCTGAAGATTTTTATTCTTGCTTTTTCTCTGATGAGTTATTGACTTTTCAGTCCCAGTTTTATCTAGTAAATATTTGATACTAAAGCAGTGCAAACTACATTGTCTTTCAAAAAATATTACATGGTTCTAATTTTTAAAAACCTAAATATATGTGTATTTATTATTTTGTATGTAATTTGTGGCAGCATGTTACCTCATCAAACATCATCAAAACCTATCCTGAATTTTGCTGCCTTATTTTGTTAACCAGCCTTGCTCAGTAGCTGTCTCTGTTACACAGAAATTGACTTCAGAGTTAGAATGATTCTTGCACTAAAAAACTAACTAGCAGCTAGGACCTTCCTTCTAAATTGAGTATATCAGGCCACCAAGATTGTTCCAAGTGCTGTACAAAAAGTCATTGATTTATGCTTAAAAAACAATAACTTCATGCAAGAATCCTTTCTGCTAGCCATTTTCTCTATAAAGACTTACTAGAAAAAATGTATTTGATTTAACAGCTCTCCGAAGGCCAGATGTATTTTCCTGTCCCTTTATGAAAAACAATGCAGTCATTTATGAATAGATTCTCCACTTGGGAGGGCGTGCTTGTAATGGCACCCTTCCTTGGAGATTCAATGACTGGCTGGAAGTTCTGAGAGGGAACGCATCTGGAAAGATGCACCCTAAGCCACTGCGCCCATTCTTTGGAGCAAGATTGCAAGAATTTATCCTTTCAGGACACCAGGATGTTGTACCTCTATCCCTGAAGCAATTCCACCACTGAGATAAGGAATATGACCTAGTGTTAATACTGTACAAACCTACAGAAACTCTACAAAATCAAATATATACATGCATTCCTAGTAAATCTAATTGGACAGAAATCTCTCCACATACTTTTTATAATTCCTTCAGAGGACATGCTTAAAATATTGATGAAAAGAAGTAGTCACTGTCTATTGTATGATGTATCTGTAGGAGCCTGTAAGTAGCTTATATAAACACTTGACCTATGGTTGTCCTTAATAATCACTGATTTGAGAACTGTAATGTCACTATATCTGTTGAAGACTTATTTTAAAGTAATTGAATAGATCTTCACTTATTTGGGTGTTATCTTGTTCATATCTTACTGATGCAAATTTTAAATGCTTCAATATTATAATTTGAAAGGCTGCTTCCAGACCTACAATCATGCCTGTGCAAATCAAAAATCTACATATATTTATCAGAGGTGAGAATTCAAAATTTAACTAAAAATCATAAAAAAGCATAGGTTGAAAAGAGCTCTAATCTAACTTCAATGCAGGGAAATATCAGTGCAAACATACAGTATGGTCTGCACTGAGAAATTTACTTTTTTTCTGTAGAACTAAGCTTTTCTATCCTTCAGCAGCTGATCAGAAGGTCAAATAAATTTGATATGCATTTCAAATTTTGAATAAATATATTTGTGACTCTTAGATGACTTCAGTTTCTATGAAGAGTCATGCAGCCAATTTGCCAGCAATGAACATTCACAGAAAACATATGTCAGTGTCCAACCCTAATTTTCTGCATATGGATATTTGAACAAGGGGCAGGATACAAAGCTCATTGTAATCACCCAGAGAGACACCCAGTGACTTCAGCTGCCTTTCTTTTATTGGTTTCTGGAAATATTAACTTAATTTTCTAGTCAGGGAAAAGAAGTTATGGGGCTTCTGAAATTTTATTTAAAATCTGCCTAATCATGACTGATTCAGAAATGTATAGCATGCTCTGAAAATAATTTGATATTTTATTTAACTCAGAGTTCAATGGTGTATTTTCTTGCATAGAAAAAAACCAACAAAGATTTCTCTGAATACTTAACTGGCAGACCAGACCCACATTCACATTATTATAAAAAAACTGTTTATAATGATTTGTATATGTAGAAGCTGAAGACCTGTTTCTAGACCCAGAGTGGTCTTTACTTCCTAGTAAATATGGTAAATGTTCTTAGACTTTTGCTTTTGCATTTTGCATTCCTTAGAGTGGATCTGCTTCAATTCCCTTGTACTTTAGAGATTCTTCTGTAAATATGGTCAAATTATGTTATTGTACTAATTCTCAATGAAATTAAGTCTGTTCTATTGAGTGATACAGATGTCTTAAAAAACACATTGAGAACAATACCCCACTGTCAGCTGTTGGCAGTAAAATAACTGAAAGCTGCTGTCTTCCTTGCTGGTGCCTCCAGTCAGTTTTTTGGGCCAACAAAACAGCTCTCCTTCCAGTACTGCTGCTTCCAGCTGTACCTTTCTGCAGCCTCTCATGTGGACAAGGTGATGGAACCAAGCTGTTTCAGCCAGAAACTTTGGCCATTTACTTCTTGCAAAAGTGAGAAAATAAGACCTTAAACATTGAGGGAAAACAATGTTCAGTTTGATTGAACTGTTTTCCAAAACTGGTTAAATTAGCTGCTCCTAGGTTAATTTTTATGCTGGGGCTGGAACAGATTAGGAGTGTATAAAACTTTACATACCAACAAGAGTTACTTGTCATAAAATGAAGAAGCTGTCACCAATGCTGACTCTTTCTTGCAATGCTTCCTTTTTATATAGTACTAAATCTATTTCCCTGACTCTCTTGTCAGATGAAAAATTGCTGTGCCCTTTGTTTTCCATGTGCAATTAAATAACTGTCCTTCAAAGACTCATCATAACATAGGTAGAAATTATGGAAAACTAGATAAATAGTTAATGAATATCCTTACATCTCACTGGGATTTTCATTCAGCTCTACTAGTGCTGAAAGGATTTCTGGAGCAATTCCATCCAGGAATGGAAAACTCTCAAACACCTATATTCAAATGGGGAGAAGTTCATAACTGGGAACAGCTAAGGCAGGATGGGGTCTTCAGTGAGTTTGTTATCATGGTGTTTTGAGTACACTGTTTGTGGGCATCTGATATCAAGACAGGCAATTTGAAAAGTTGAAAACTTTCTTACGGCAAACAATTCATATTTGGAGTGAAAAATTGCACTTTTCACACTAAACAGCTCTGTTATTCCTTCCCAAGAAGATGAGGAGGAAAAACACCTTCTCTCTTTTTAATATACACATTTATGAAGAAAAATGCTTTTATTTGGACTGTGGATGGAAGGGTAATGGGTTTAAAGTCTTCCTGTACAGGCTTGAACAGAGAGGTAGACCTCTTGATAGATTACATAGTGTTTAAATAAACTCATCCATTTTTTATTGTATTCATCTAATAGTTTACATTTTAAGAACTGAGTACTGAAAACATATTTCATCTTGCTGGATGCCCAAGAATGGGATTTTTTATAACAGTTTTTCTCCATTAGTTTTTTTATGTGATACAATTTTAAAGAAAATTTAACGTAATGAAATGGAGGCTTTCTATTCACCTGCTCTTGCAGTCATTTATTTAGTATTTTTGATTAATTAGGGCTCAAGCTTCAAAATCATAAAGAAAAGTTTTCAGAAGTTCTGTCAAACTCCATTAAACCACATAAATCACCATTACTGGTACTTTCTCAAATGTACACTTGTCTACAAACTGGAACTGTTTTCTCTCTTATCTGCCAAAATTTTTAGGTCATTATGCAGTTAATTATTAAGCAAAGTACAGCGCATAAACTTCTACAATGAAGTAATATTCTGACGTGCGTTGTTTTCTCCAAGCACTATTTATGTTGGAATCAGCTTGATGGTGTTTCCACAGATTCTGAGAGGAGATGGGAGCAGAACTCTGGTTTCTATAGCCTACATTTGTTTGTGATGTAATCAGCAGTCTCTAGCTATTTTAGAAAAAATCAAAGATATATGGATGTTCTGTGAAAGTTCTAATTACAAAATAATTTTACACAAAAACATCAAAACACACAAAGTTACAGTTTTGAAGAGAACACGATTCAAAGTGTGATCTGGCAGAGATGTAGACTGTACTTCTACATAAGTCTTTTTACAAGAATTCAATGGTACTGCATAAGACAGAATTACAGGAAAGAGTTCCTTTTTAGCCAGGCTTTAATACTAGGATGAAGCCTTGAAGTTTCTGATCTATCATCACCTGAATTTTTCTGGGATGTTTCTAGTTTGCATATCATACCCAATCCCTCTGAAGTCCAAGTAACTTTCTCTCTTTTTAGTTATTTGACAACAACCCTTAGGAGAAGTATGATATATCTGTAGAATCACAGGACGAGCCAGACACAGAGTTATGACTCATTCTAAGTTTTTCGTGGAGTTTCTGCCCTCCTTGCTCCAGCAATGCTGGCCTATGCCAGCTAGAGACAAAGCCAAGACCTACAACATAATCTGGCAAACTCAGCTTCTGTACTTCCCACCTGGTACAAGGATTTGCACTTAGCATGGGCCATGCTCAAAATAGGAGTAATTTTCTTTTGATTCATACTTCCCTTCTGGTTCAGTATCATAAAGGCAATCTTCCATATAATTTTCCTCTAGCATTAGAAGATGAAATTTTGTTTCCATTCATGATGAGTGCCTGAGAAAACAGAAAGAATCAAGCCTATTTTTCATCATGGTAATTTTGGGAAAGTGGATTCCCTACTGTTCTAGCAGTAATATTTCAGACAGGTTAACCCTGAAATTTTCTTATGAAGTGCAACAAGACAAATCTATCAATCAGAAAATGCATAAGAGAAAGAGACCACAGAGAAGACAACACATGAGAAAAATCTCTGAGACCTCTCTTTTCCCCCAAGGGTGCAAGAAGTGCTGTTACACATTTGCCTTAAGGGGACTTAGCTGAGGACTGTAAAGTTTCAGGTGTCTGTAACTGTGGTGAAATGAGTTGCCCTTGGCTGGACAACGGGTCCCCACCAAGGCCCTCTATCATTCCTCATCTCAGCAAGAAGGGGGAAGAAAATAAGAGAGAAATAAAATCCTTGTAGGTTGAGATAAGGCAGTTTAATAAAGTAAAAAGCAAAAGGTTACATATGCACAAAGAAAGAAAAAAATCCACAAAAAAATTTTATTCTTTACTTTCCATCAGCAAGTGATGTTAGACCTTTGGTCAGGTTTGGGTTGGCTGTCCTGGCTGTCCTCCTCCCAAGCTTTTGCCACCCTCAGTCTGTTGGTGAGGGGGGAATGTTGGAGATACAGCACTGATGCTGCGGAGCACTGCTCAGTAGTGGTGTTACCAAGGAGCTCTTTGTATACAGTGTTTCTTACAGCAATACTACCTCAGTTCAACCAAGAAGGGAAGAGTTTTAGTAAAGATTATGAAAAACAGGCATGTGGGAGCCTAAAATGGTAGACATAGTTGATGGGAGACCAAAGCAATGATTTATACATCAACTTTCATTATTTATATCCAACATGAATTTGTTTTTTTCTAAAAAGTTACGAATATATCTTTTTAACAATTGAGATAGCCAGTAGCTGCGTCCATGGAATGAAATCAAATACTTGTTCTTCCAGAAAAGTTAGTGTGCAGAAATCAGTGATTCAGAAATCAGTTGCACTGCAAAAGTGATGTATACAGTTTCATCTGTAGACATCCTTAACTAGACATAGGTGCAACCTGACACATAGTCTAGAATTCCAACTTTCTTCCATTTGGCTGTATTCTGTGTCTCAGTCTGTGTAACTGATAAAGCAGAAGATGCTCAGATCTCAAGGCAGAATGGTATGCAGTTCTGATCATGACCAAAATCATCACAACTTTCTCCAAAATTACAGAAATATAATATTCTTTGAAAGAGCTTTAGGATTAAACCTTGGACAGGGCCAGACACATCAAAAAATAATGCCCAGCTTCATTACACTGATCAGGCATGGGGTACTTGTTAATAGGTGACTTAGCATATCTTTGTTTGCTGCTTCTTATACCCAAATAGATTTTTCTCCTCTTCCTTTCTCTCTCATGCTGATCTGGGGGAAATTTCAACTGTTTCCAGCTGCAATGTATAACGGTGCACACAGAACACTATGTTTCATTTCAAGCAATCAGTTTTGCTTTGGCTTTAGAGTGTTTGGATTAAATCTGAATTTAAGGTTCAACTTCAAATCCAACCTTTTTATCCTTTCTTGATTAGTTTAGTTTATGTTCTTGTTTAGCAGCGGGAGATTAATTCAGATGTCTGCTCCTACTCAAGTGAAGGTTCAGCTCAGCCCTGTTTTTGCTCTTCTTTCTTCTCTCCCTTGAGTCTACATTTATATTCCAAGGCTGTTTTAGGCAGAGAATTCTGTGAAGCTTTTCTATCAGTCCAAGGGTAAATGAGCCTGAAAATAAATCTTTCAACAGATATAGGAAGTTCTGTTATCGAGTTGGGCTCCATACAAATAACAGTGCTGTTTTTCTACACATACATTTAATAATGGTTTTGCAATGATAAGTTTTACTATTAAAATACAAAGCTTTATGAAATTTTAAAAGGAGTTAATTTTACTGATAAAATGGAAATGAACAGTTTTATCTTCACAACATGAAAAATGAAGACTCTCAGAAACTCCTGGTCATTGTTTTTTGAGGAAAGAATGTCATACATCCTCTCTGACTTCCTTTATGTGTCACTGCACACTCATTTTCATGTGTAGTTTATATACAATTTCTGTTTAGGTTCAACAGCAATCACAGAGAAGTAGGTAGGTACTCAGGAAGGGAGGAAATTTAATGAGGTTTCTTATAAGTCCTGAAAAGTCCTGTTGTCTAAGGGGGGGTTAGGACACCTCTGTTTAAAGAGAGAAGGCTAAGGGAAAATCTAGGTATCGTCTTCAACTAAAGGGATCAGAGCACAGAACCAGCAAAAGGGCAAGAGGCAACTGTCCCAAGCTGCAGGAAGGGAAATTCCAACTAGATGCATGGAAGAAATAAAAAGATCACCCTTTTGTGCTCCAGCACTGGAATAGGCTCCCCAAAGGGGTTTGGTTATGTGCATTCTGGAAGTGTTCAGAGCTTGTCCTGAGGTACCTCCTCTAACAATAGTTTTGGTCCTATAGCTGGGACTAGATGGTGTTAGGGCCACTGTTGGAACAACCAAATTATTGTACCAAACCAAACCAAATTATTGTACAGATTTGAAAACACGGAGGTAGAACAAGTATGACAGAAACTTCAGTATATAGCGTTCCATCACACAGTAATATTAGGAAAGGACCATCTCTGCTCTGGGCTCTGGTTCCTTAAGAACTGGCAGGATGTCCAGCACCTGACAGCTGTTCCCTGCTGTTGGAAGGAAGCTTCTGTTTGAAAAAATGCTACATAAACATGAGGGTCAGTCCCAGCTACAGAGTGAGACACCTGAACTTCGGTATTTAGAGTGTGGGTTTACTTTTTTGAGTTTGGTACTTCACCACCTGTCACAGCCAGCTGACTCATTTACCTAAGACTGGGTGTCTATTCCCTTCCAAGAACCCTTGCTGGTGTCTAGATTCTGCTCCAGGAGTGGAGCAGCTGTGGAACCTGTGTCACACCTGTCAACTTTGTTTTGATGCAATGTTAATACAAAATTATTTCATAATGACTGGTTCCTGTGACTGCATTTGCAAGCATTTGATAAATGTATATGTCTAGGAAAGGCTTTATTTGGTCTGTAGATAGTGTCTCTATGCTGGAACATAGACATATTCCTGAGAAGAGAGATGAACAGCACTCTGAATCCCTCAGGCTTTGGATTTAGGCCTTAGTCTGCATCAATTCCATATGCTAGTGGGGTTTACAGCAGGAGAAAAGAATTACTGTATTCCCACCTCCTCAGGTGTCTTTCAGATTGTTCCTGTTTAGATGAGTTTGCAGCTTTGCTTCTGCTGCAACAGACACATGGGACAAAATCTAGCCTTACTGGTATTTTTCATTTTGATAAAAAAAAATGAAAGCAAACGTTTTCTTTCTTAATCCACAAGATAAATTGCTTGGCATCCTACTTATATTAACTGTGTATATCATGCTATAGCTAAACTGTGTTTCTTTAAAAGTAACTGCATCTGAAAGTATAATTCTCCAAAACCACCCAAGTTTTTTCTACAAGTCTAAAAGCTTAGCTAAGAAAACAGAATTCTATGTACAGGGAGATGTTAGTGCTATGTCTCCAGGATCTTTGATTCCAGAGGACCAAACTGATCTTTTCTCAATTTGTTTAAAGAGAAGCATTAACATTGATTGCAGAAGTAGCCTTAGAAGGAGCCTTTAGTCCTTCCTTTCTTCCAGATAAAAGAAAGTAGCATACTACTAAATGGTGATAGCTATGTAAGCAAGACAAAGGAAACAATGAGTAAAATATTTCAGAATGCTTAAGAAAATATTTTATTTTCATAATGTATAGAGAGGTTGGTATGACAATATGTTCTAGATGTCATTTCACAGCAGACATGAATTTCCATCTATGCTTTTTCATCCATTTGGCATCTCAGAAGGCATATAAAGCATTCAGTCCATTATGCATTGGCATAAAGTAGTTAAAATCTGAGATAAAAGATACCACCCACATTAAAAAAAAGAGACTTAAAAATGTCTTTGAATCACCCATAATTGTACAAAAATGATCAGATTTCCTGTGAGTAACCTTTCCTGTCAATTTTCAAGTTTTCCCTTCTTAGGGTAGTGACACTGAAAGAAATGTGTTCTGCTTTACATGTCAGTTCTTCTCTTTGAGCCAGGTTGAGTACCAAGCGTGACCAGAGGAGCAGTATGTAAAAGGATTCTTGTTTCATGACTGCATGAAGATTCAAGTTGTTCCATTTAACTGAGCAACACAAAATTGTCGTGTTGGTCAGATATTTTATCAAAGACATATTTCTGAGACTTAAAGAACATCAGTATTTCCAGGTAACATTGGGTCAGCAGGATTACCCAGTAACTCAGTCATCAGCAGTAGTAGTTACAGGATCTCAACAAGTCACAAGGATTTTGTAAGAGTTTATATAGCAAAATATTAGTGAAAGGCAGTGTACACCAGTGTAGTCAGACAAGACATCCCTTTTGCCCTCAAAGCACTATAGAGCAGAGTCAGGGAGAACAAAAGTAACAAAAAGGTAGTTTAGCTTAGATGTATGACAATCCAGGACTTGCTGTCATTGGTGCCATATGCTGTTGTGGAGTTCTCCAGGAGGAAGGTAAGAAGTGGTTTAGCTCCTGTTGCAGTGTGTGACACCTAGTGAAGCAAAATACGGGGAGAAAGCATCAAAGTATATCCAGACAAAAAGCCTGACTAGATTCTTTTAGATCAACTGTCTTGAAGAAAGAAATAATGAATATTTCCAGAAAATTCCTGTGGGAAAATCACCTGCCTAGATGTTTGCATTATGCTTATCACATTTGAAGGGATTACAGCCTGTCCCTGGGAGAACTTTTCAAAATACCAGAGTCAGATAGTGGGACTCTTAGTGATTTTTTTCCTCCTAGAAACAGACTTTTTCTTGCCTTTCTTCTTGGCCTCATGCATATCTAGACCTTGCTGTATAATGATCCAATTGTAGTAGGAAGATGGTAATTTCTTTAGTCAAAGGTATAGCCTGGTACACCTCCTCCAGGCCATCAATATGAGGTTTTGAAAAATTTCCTCCTTTGGCTTACGTTTTGTGAAGAGGTGGACAACATATTAGACTGCAGATTTTTTTATAAAGGAGAAATTATGCCATTTTACATATGGTTTTCTGTTAGATCTTGATTAATTAAAAAAAAAAAACCCAACCAGACAATAAACCCACACTATAATGTACTGTGCTTTACTGTATTACCTGAATGCATGTATAACCTCTGAAAGGTAAAGAGAAAACATCAGAATTTAGATATTTTTAGTATAAGACCATTACAAGAATCAGTGTATCTATGTTTACTAAGAAGTAAAATACACTGCCTACTTCAAATATGAATAATAAGAGTAGAAGATAAGGTTCTGAGGTGTGTTAGCAGGTAAGATTCCAGCTGCGTTTTACAATAATGTTTTCTAAACCATTTCAGAATAACTTACAGAAGCGGCACTTTTTTATTGTTGCAAATTGCCTTCAAGGTCTCTCTCAGTTTTGAAAGACAATAAATTATATTTATGTATTTTTTTCTCACCAAGAGGAGGTTTTGATCAACTTTTGGTCTTCAGTATTTCAGGAGCACTTAGCTGCTTCTCACATGTTGCTTTTTCTGAGAAGCTGAGAGGAAATGCAGCATTCTAAAGATGCTCATTAGCTCCAGTTTAGCATGTTGGGCAAGACCTACGAGGAAAAGGTTTCAAAAGAGGTTGTAGAAGCTTGGGAAGGATTCTATATTCTAGATTACAGACCTTATAAAATTGATAGGATAGTTAGGCATATAGCTGCTTCTTGAAGTGACAAATTTCATTGATAAATAGCTTTGTGTGGAGATAGACATTTAAGAACATACATATTTTTCTCATTGAGGAAAACATGAAAACAACAAAATTTTTCCTGAGAACTGTCCAAATTATATTATGTGAACCTACTTGTATTTAGGCAGTGTAAAGACAAACTGAAAGCTGGCAGTAGGGAATCTTGAGAGAAAAGGTTTGGAAAAGTTTGATATAAAAATTGATGAGAGAATTTTAGTATGTCATGTTTCTTAACTATATGGAGACATTTTACCAATCCATTCACTGCAATTATTTATTCTGCTGCATGAACTGAGTTCAGGAATCTGCAATATGAAAGTGTTTAGAAGAGAACTCTTTTCTTATTTCTCTTGTTTAACATTACTCGTTAATAGTTTTTCATAAGGAATATTTACACAAACACAGACTCAAGCCTTTTCTCCTTCATTTTAAGAAACTACATGAAAGGGTAACAGACACAGATCTATCTAACTCCTTTGAGGATGCTTCAGGGGTAGTTTGTGTTGCATTTTGTGCAGGAATCTGCCAAGGTGATTTCTATGGTAACCTCAATTTGCATTCTTTCAAATGATGGTAAATTCTGACACATTCCATTAAATATTGATAGCAGTGTTTCATCTGCAGGAAACCCACATGGGAATATTTAACTTTATCTGTTGTCTGAGACTATTCTTTTGTATCAGCAAGCTTTATACAGTTAAAATGTTAATTAGATTTTTATAACCATTTTTATCGTTCTGCTCTTCATCTAGATTGCTCCAAACACATTTATTTACAATTCCAAAATAGTTCCATTAATATTCCACTGCATCGTACTCAGAGATTAGCTTAATAGCTAACCTCAAAAATGTACTTAAAGGCTTGTGAAACACCTACAGAATCATAATACTGCAAATTTTATTGGCTAATGGCCAAGTGATTTGTAAGATCGGATTTTAAGGAAAAGAGACAAACCAGAAAGAGAAAATGGCATAATTAGTTTCAAAATTGCATTAGTTTCTCAAACACGAAACAGTAGTGAAACTGTTTACATAAAGGATTTTTTTTTATTGGTGGGGTGAGGTGGAGTAATGTAGTCTCAGAAAAATGGAAAAATAGAGCACAGGTAATTTTATCTTCATGAGTGACACATGAAATATCTCCAAAGAATTAAAAAGACTCCAAATCCTCTGGAAAAATAACCTTGCATCACACTAGGGATTATGTGTTCATTTTATATTAAACAGTGTTTGGGGATCTGGCTGGTGACTGTGTTCTTACAAAGAAATTAGCAAACATGAATTTGTGGCAGAGGCTCTGAACCGCTGCTGTTTTGTGTTTCGCATGGCTGCTTACACATTTGAATAGTAAATGCAGGCTGGATTTAAAGCACCACGAGGTAAAGAGGGCACCACTGCTGCTCACCAGCGTGCAGCTGAACAAAGAGCCAGTGTCCCAACAAGTGGTAACAGCACAAGCTGAAATTGCCATGACCTTTTGTTATTTGGTCTGCTGGCCTACAGGTGGGAAAGGTTGCATAGCAATGGGGAGCTCCTGACCTGCTTTGCACTTTTGAGCAGGTTCTGTGCTGTGAGGTAATTACAGGAGATGCTTTTAGAAAATTGGTCCTAATATCAAGGTTTTCTGGGTTCCATTAAGGTCTGGAATCTTGTGCTAAGACAGAAAATTGAAAATATTTGATACTAAGACTGGCTTTGTGAAGAGAAACAGCACTATACATGATTCTGAGCAGTGAAACTACAATTCTTTTGAATTGTTTACTTCCATAGCCTACCCCCAGACCATCTCAATTACAGATGCACAGCTAGTGGGAATTAATCTGTGAGTAGATCTCATAAAAATAATGGAATGCATAGATCATGTAACCCTGTCTTAATATCTAATGAATTATTGCTAAGAATTCTTAATCTCTATCCAGTTTAATGTCACATCCTTCTATTTTTTTTTAATAAGACTAACTTCCTGCTGAGATAATTTTGGAATCTGTTGAAAAGTCAGTGGTGTGATATCGCAACCTTATATGATGCATTTAGAAAAATCCTTGGAAGTCGTGAAATGCTGTAAACAGTCCTCCCCAGGGTCTAGAGGCTACCTTCAGTGCTCCTTTATGAAAATCCACCAGCAGTTCCTTTTTGATAGTGCACAACTGCTCAGAGCAAGGATAGAATACGTCCCTTTGCTTCCAGGATTGGTTAGGGATGATACAATGGAAAAGTAGGGAGGTGAAGGGAGTGGCACGGGGGGGGGGAAGTGACCTAGGAAAGGAAAACAGGGAAACTTAGAGGTGAAGAGAAACAGAAAGAAGCGAGAAAATAATAATACAGGTTTGTGCTGCCAAAGTTGATTAATGCAAATGAAGTGGCAAGTTTCCAGACCAAATCCAGGTTAAGTACTGTTAAGCACTACAACAAGGCTCAGAATCAGATCTCATAAGCCCTGTGGACTGGAGCCAATCCAGTGCTATGGGCACACGGTCCTGGAATCACTGGGCAGGTAATGCTGAATACACCTTTGAATTGCGCTCCGTATTCTGCGAGGGTTTTTGTTGTAGGAACAGCACCAAGTTCAAGATGATTTCATTCTACACGCAGCTCAAGTAAATAACCTGTGCTCTGGAGAGCATAGCAGAGGCTGCCCAAGCTCTGAACAGGAGATAGCATGGTCCTGCAGAACCAGGGCTGTTGCTGTACCCAGGAGGATGGAGGAGCATAAGGAATATCTACCTGGTTCTGATGTGCTAAACTGATGAGGAGCAATATTGCCTTCCTCAGCTGCAATGAGTCTGTGCTTTGTCACAGAGTTGACCCAGGACTTGTAACTTCGGGCTCAGTACTAAAGAATATAAAAATGAGTCTGAACACAAAACACAGCAAAGCCAGTTTGATTGGTGTTGCACCTGCATTAATGGAATTTAATGGGTCTGAGCTGGACCCGTATCACTTGTCTCTACTGCAGCATCTTTCCCTTGCAGCTCACCAGGTGGCACCTGCACTCTGAATAGTGCTCACTGTGCTGGATGAGATGTGCTTTTTGGCTAACTAGCTAAGCAAAATGAGGGGCAGGTAAAGGTGCCTGGCACAATTCATCGGTCTTCATGTCCTTAGCTAGTCATTCCTTATGTAACTTATTGATATCTGACATGTGCGGTACAACCATTTTGTTCATGAAATAGACTTACTATCCTAGGACCAGACCCTAACCTTTTGAAGCCATTAAAAAAATACTATTAATTTCAACAGGGACAGAATTTACATACTGTCTTTTCAAAAGAAGAGGAAAATTGTTTTAATTCTAAACTCCCACAGGAATGAAAGGACTCTGGTAGTCCAGAACTCAATGAATGTATAAAAAAAATTCTATGTGTATATATATCTTATAATAGAGGCATGAAATGTAGTGGCTCTGTGAAATCATGTCCTCTTGATAGGCATAACCAACACTTGTTTAGTGAGATTTGGTAGAAAACACTGCCATGAAAGCAGAGTAAATAGTTGCCACGCTTTTAATTTAAAAAGTTTAGAAGCCATGTTTTTCTAGCATATAATTCTAGAATTAAGCTATAAGTACTTCATTTATTACCCTCTGCAAGAAAGGTGCTTGGGCATTCCCATACAAACCTGAACCTGTTGAACTCTATGCTGTGGGACTCTCCCCCACCCCCAATGGATCATGACTGTGACTATCACTTTGACCAAAAGTCATCAAAATTGCAAAAATAAAGTCTGATTTCTGGATCCAGGGGCAGTGAGATCTTTCCTTATCCTTTCTCTTACTTTCTTTTCCCTTTCTCATTTTCTTAAGTGATATTATACAGATGAGAACAACCAAAATGGCTACACACATCCTTTCCATTGCATCCAAATAGTTCTGAAATATACCAATATAAATATATATATATACATAAACACCAATAATTCAGTGCCTTTTCAGTCTAATCTACCTTCAAAGGATCTATTAACAAGAGCCTGAGTTATCCTCACCTTCAGAGAGGGGTCATAGAACTAAGGAAGATAATGATGACAGTGCTTTAGGCTGCTACAAAATACTCTCAGAGCACAATCAGGCTGAATCACAGTGAAGTGGTGAAGCTCTGGCCCTCATGTTAAGTTTTCCACTGTGGCAACTGAATGAGCATAAGCTGTGCTGGTTGTACCAAATGCAGAATGGGAATATGTACCAGACTTCTAGCTGGTGTGACAATTCCATCTGCTCTGGGTTATGTCCCAAAGCCACGTAAGGACAAGACCAGTAACTCATATCCGTTCCTTTCCTTTTCTATAAGGAAAACCTGAATATGTGAGCCAGAGGTAAGGCATAGAAAATTCAGTCACATTTCTAGAAGAGAATCAGGAATTCAGGGTTTCTGTCTTTAGACATAGCCTAAGATAACTTAAAATTTAGCATTGAAATGAAGCATATTTATACACACGTGGTCCCCTTGACACAGACAGAAAGATTTCAGACAATTTAGGGCCTCTGACACCTCCTCCATAAGACAGCTTTCTAAAGCATGATGTTAAGGAAGACTCACATTGCCCTGGCTGGAGGACAAGCAGGATCCCCTACAATGCCTAACATGATTCTAGACAGCTGTTTGTGTAACTGGACCCTGTTCAAGATGTCTAGTTTGGAGAATTCCCTTCTGAAGTCCTTTCTATTATCAGCCAAAAGTCTTCATCTGGCATTGCACATTTTTAATATCTTTTAATGAATATAACTGCACCTTTGTCCTTTGGCAACCAGTAGATTGCTTAATATATGAATGCCACATGTTCCTGTATTCTAGATATATATTACAGTCCCCACTATCCAAAAACACAACCGTACAACTGAAAGACAGCACATGCAAAGTTATGCCTACAGAAGGGGAGCCACACAATATTAATTTCTGAGCAGTGTCTCATGGCACAAATAAGGCCAGAATGAGGTTCTGCTGTATATGTTGAAACTGGCCTCATTTACCTGCTTTTGTAATAGAACGTTGTGCACCAGGCTGTAACTGTGAATGACTGCTGCAATGCACCATGGCAGTGTGTTAATTCTGTACAGTTAGTTAAATTCTGGGAAGGAAATCAAATTCTGAAAATGTTATTTTCTCTCATGAAGAGCAAAAACCAGTGCTCCATCCACGATAGGTACTTAGTGTCACTTAGGGATACTCTCCACTTTTTGTCAAGTTCCCTGCTCAGGCTGTCTTTTCTTTTAGCTAACCTCAAAGATGACCTGTTTTCTCTTTCCTACTTTATGACACTTACGCAAGCTGAATAGAAAATCAAAAGCAAGAAAGGTGTTTTTATCAAGGCACTGTTGTTTTTCAACTTTTCTCTTGTTTTTCTTTGCTAACAGCAAGGTGCCAAAAAAGCATCATTTGATAGACACTAAAACATGAAGAGCAGACATCTCATCTACATTTTTACGAAGAGTAAACAAGTGGGACATTTATGTAAAGTGGGTATTAAACTTCCCACTCCTTTCCCTCCCTCCATACATGTTCTTTACTACTGTAGTTTTGTAAGGGAGGAAAGGTTTCATGTTTTTTTTTTTTAAATTTTGTTTTTTTTTTTTTTTTTTCCTCCTGCATTTCCTGATATTTGTTTCATAAACAGTTAACTCTTTGGAAACCCGAGTTTCATAAACAGTTAACTCTTTGGAAACCCGAGTTTCTTAAACAGTTAACTCTTTGGAAACCCGAGTTTCTATAATTTCTTTCTACTTTGGTGGAAAAGCTTCTTGGCTGTCTTTCTTGAGAAAGAGTCATGCAGGTGATGGTGAAGAATTGTGGCTTCTCTTATCTTAGTGCTGTCTGGTGTCACCCCGTGTCTGGAGCTCAAGTGAGCAGTCCCTTGAAGACTCTGAAGAGTGTTTTACAGTGGCCTTACCTTGTGACACATGCTTTGCACTGCCAGCATGAGTGACCCAAGCCATCATCCACCCCTTCTACTCTTTAACTTTGCACTTGGAGTATTACCTTACACAGAGTTTCCATTAGTTCTCAAAGTTGCTACTGTTTTTTCCCTGATCCACCTCTGTAGGAAGAGCTACCCTATTCCCAGCAGCATATCCATGGATATGCAGAGGAGAGGGCAGAGGTAAAAAATCAGTCTTGCAATGTATAAAATGGAAAAAATCCTTCTACAGAATGTGATATAAATTTAATTTTTTTTTCCAACAAGTCCATTTGGTGCATGCTTGAGAGAGTCTGAGCCAGGAAATGGAATAAGTCTCTGCAGACATGGCAGGTACATTTGGTGCAATAGAGGTAGCGTGACAGGGCTCTATTACAGTAAATAATACAATTCCAGAAATAACCTATGCGGAACATATTGCTTCTGCTGCACATGTCAGGAAATGGACTTTGATCGATGTTGTTGCAACACAAAACCACATACTAAAACTTTTTAATTATGATGACAGCGTAAAAAGTGTAGATGGTGCTCACTGGCAGTGTTCATAGCCTTTATAATTAACAAATGGACAGTGCAGATTAATTCTGCATGCTCTTCATGTTTCAGTTCTTTCTAGTTGCTGCCATCAGCACGTATGGAAGCAATAAAGCACGAGAGAGGGCCTGGTTTTCATCACCTCTGGGGTGTTAACAGGCATCCTCGAGGGGAGTGATTATCTCACGATAACCATACCACCTGGAGCTACCATATTACTGCTATAGAAATTCATTAATGTAAGAGAAAAACATGTACTTTTGTGCTGGAGGATGGAGTTAGGAGCTCAGAATGCTAAAGAGCTTTATCAGGAGCTCTAGTTTGCGTGTATTCAATTCCATACAAGAATATTCACTAGGCTACTGTACAGCTTTCTCAGTTTTGTAAACTAGACCACTGCTTTAGCAATATTTTTGCAGCAGCCTAATATGAGAGTCAACAATTAGAAAGAGATGGCACAACCATCAGAGAACAGAAAGTCACATACCTCAGATTACCTCTTCAAGGGGAGAGTCTCAGAAGACCTTCTACACACAGTTTTTCAGAATAAGAAGCACAAGGAAATTACAAATTGAATTGGATAGGAGTGTCTATAAGCTTAAATTTTAAATGGACTAATTTCTCTTCAGCATGCACATAGAGTATATTTAATTTGAATTTATCAGAAAAGTATGGAATGAAGTACATGGGAATACAATAACTCATTGTCTGCTGTTCTCTATGATAATGGACCAAACTATTATCTAATTACTTTGATGTTAATGGAGTCACACTCTGCCTGACCTCTTCAGTGCTGGATGGATGCAGATGTGCTTTTTCTGTCCATCAGGTTTTATGCTTCACTCTCAGCTTTCCTGTGAATCTTTTATCTTTACTTCTGCTTCATTTCCTCTTTAGTAGGAGGGCAGATTTTATTTAAATTAAGAGTTTTAGTTCTACACTTGTAGGGATGATTTCTTGAATTTTAAAATCAGCAAATTTTGAAGAAACTGTTAAATTATTGATGTTGTGACCACCTGCTTCCACCCCAAGTGTATTTCTTGCCATTTCATAGAAGTTTATCCATTTAATGAAATTTGGCTTGCCTGTCACCCAGAAACAATAGGAGATACACAGAAAACATCTTTACAAACATCCTTTTGCTTGCTAATTTCTTTTTTATCTGGGCTTAGCATCTGTAGCATGTCATGGATGTAAAGATGAACCTTCCTCAGACTTTGTAGATGGTGGTAGGAGCCATATAGACAGTCAAGGGAATGTGGCCCAGGGAGTGCCAAGTGGCTACAATGGCACAGACGGGTTTAATTTACAGCTGTCTCTTGCTCACCATATGTTTATTATGTTTAGTCAGAACACACAGAACCTAAGGTGAGATCATCCTTGGGGACAGGGAGAACTTGGGGATCATTTGCTTGCACAGTATCTCTTAGACACTTGGAGTCCAGCTTTAGTGCCTAAAGTTGGGGAGGTAACTTAAGTTTGTTTTTTGTGAGCGTGCAAGGCACTGTGAAATGTTAACTTCCCTGTTTAGACCCAAAGTGTCTGAGCTCTACAAAATACATAGGGGTTTAGGAGACACCACCTTCTCTTGCTAGGCTGGAGCCTATGGCACAAATGAAAAAGTATCTATTCTGTTCTATCATAGCCATAGGGCAGGAGAACAATATATTGTTTCTTACATAGCAGCAGCAGTTCTTACTGTACACAGTGGTGGCCTAGACAGATTCCTTTCTGTGGTTCAGGGAACAGCTAGAACAGAAAGATCTTCTCTTAAGGTCACCGAGACTTGAGTTTTGTAAGCGGACTTGTGTTTTTATCAATGATGATGAAACTACATAGTACAAAGAACTTTATAACATTCTTTGAGTGCAGGAAACCATGACAGAGAAAGGAATCAAAAACACCTCATACAACACTGTTGTCTTATATATCAGGAGATCCATTATCATTATAGCGCAAGGATTCCATATCACCAGAATTTTCATACCTCTTTGATGCGTCTTGTAGGCAGCTCCTCTAAGCACTGACTCTTCCTCATCCTCACAGTAGCTACCTGACTCCAGTTCCTACCAATCCACTCTTTTATAACACTGTTCTTATTTGCTACAGGTGTGGCCTGTTAACATTAGGCCTGCTCCTAATCTTTAGTAATTGGTTCAGCTGCAACTCTTCAGGGGATAAGATTACATTCTATACCACCTTCATTTATCCATACTGTATCCCCCTACACAACACCTTATTTGGTTCCCCAAGTAGTTACAAGGAGAGACCTGTGAAAACACATTTTTGCAGATTTCTGGTGTTATGAGTATTTCCTGGGATATTTTCTGTGGCTGTTAACACCTAATATAAAAGAAAATGACTGTGTAAATGTTCAATCTTGCACTTGAGAGCATGGCTGTCATTTATAACATTTGGCATGTGCAAGTCAAAAATCTTGTTTTTGTGGCTTGATCTAGTTCACCATTCTGGCTTAGAAAAGTATCTATATAAGACCCACCACCAGAGAAGGTCCTCTGGGTATTTGTTTTACCCTGGACAGAGTCTAGGAGCATCAGCAACTCCTTTTCTCTTGCTGATCCCACCAGCTGCTGGAATGGAAATCTAATAAAAAGTAAATCCTGTTCAAGATCTTCATGCAGCTTTACTGTTATGTTCAGGATTGGAAAAAGGACTGAACTAGAGACATGATAGCTCCTGTAAGATTGGTACTGACAGGGGTTAAATGAGCCTGCAGTGCTCTACAGGGAGCATCAGCAGGGACCTGTCCATATGTTTGGTTTCTCAAGACTGCTGTAGAGCAGTTTTGTCTTATGATTGATGTCCAAAGGAATAATTTCCTATAAATTCTACAAGTTAATATACAGGAGACTTGGCTTTCCTTCTCTCTTCCATGATACCTAGTGACAAGCTCTTTTAGATTGCCATGGAGTGCCATCACTTAGTGTTGGTCCTTGTTTCCCATAATTTCCAGCTCCTGACTGCAAAAGGAATTCTGCAGCCTGGAAATATATTAGCTGATGCCTGAGGTGTAATGTAAGGTAGTATCCAGTAACCCAATGTGATAAATTACTAATGCCAGTCAATCAACGTGGGTTTGTTTTTTCACTCTGTTACTGGTTTACTGTTTTTTTGTGTAACTAAGATGGTCTAGACCTGCAGACTGTGTTGCCTTTAAATGCCACTACATAGACAAAAGCCAAATAATTTACTGCATGGCATGTTGGTTCTTCCCAGATTTTTAGCCTGACTTATGTTATTAGTTTCTATGACTTTTTTTTTTCCTTTATAAGAAGTGTTCAGATTTTCCCTGTGAAATACTATTTTGTTCAAAATCTGGTACTTGCAGCTTTCACATGCTAGATTATATGGTTCATGAGTTCTGCCATGTGAGTTTTTCTTCATTGTGTACCGTAGCTCGTGGTGAGCTTCACAGATCTTGAACAGCTCTGCCTTTGATGGATGTTAGTACATTTTCTCAGTGGCTGCCTTTTATTAGTTTCAAAAGATAACAGTCTGTGCAGCCACACATTCAGGTGTTTATGTGTGTGAAGGGCACTAGGAGGAAAAATGTGAAATATCCTGCTCTTTGCCAGATTTTGCCCTTCAGAATATTTACATCTACTTGGTTTAGTATTTAACATAATAGTGAAGCTGTAGGAAGCCAGAAGTGCCTCCCTGATATAGAGACAGGAACTGTTGAGATTGAGATCGTTCATACTTACTGAACCTCCAAGTCCCCCTCTGCTCAAAAAGTATTTAAGTAATATTCAACCCCAAAGAGTTTTCAGATTAGTAATTTTAAAGAAAATTACCACTTAGTCCAATGGAAATTCTGAATTCTTTTGTTATGGCTGAACATAGGTTGTTTTGGATACCGGAGGAGCCCTTTCAGACAGCTGAACTGTGTTTGCTGCATACATCTGTTTCTAGATCAACCCAAAGTGGGAGTAGCGTAAGGGTATGGTTCCTGAGACTGAAGCCATTTAATGTGAAGCCATTTAATGTGTACAAGAGCATTGCTGCATATTCTTGAGCACCATCTGCTGGCATTTTCTTATCTAACCAGTATTTGCATAATTGGAAGCATCTCTCTTTACAGAATGTTCCTGAAAGAGGCATAAGCTGAAGCCCTCAGGAAAATAAAGTCTGTTTCTTATGCATGCTTGGAAAGAGGCCATGTAGAAAAGGTCTGGAAATGGCTTTGGAAAAGACTAGCAAGATGCTGCTAGTCTATGAAAATGCCCTAAATGCAGCATAAAGATTTGTGCTGTGATGGGCAAAGAGTGGAGTAAGGATTTTGGCATTGCCCACCTCTTTTTATTCTGCAGCAGGTGTGATACCAACCACCATCTTTTGCCAAAGTGGTCCCAAGCCAAGGAAAGGGACCGTAAGGGGTTTTCTATTAGTTATTCAGCAGTCAAGATACCAGATTTGTTTAAGGACCTCCTGAGAAACTTTCAGAGGAATGTGAGGAGGAGGGCAGTAGAGATGAAGGAAGGAATGTTAACATTAATCTATTCAGGCTCTTTGATGCATGCATACTCAATATCCACATGTCCTCTTTCAAGACCTAGAAACTCAGTACAGTCTCCAAAATGCATCTGAAGAGATTGTCTATAGTATAGCCCATAATAGAACACTTAAACATAGGCAAATTAGCTTTAAAATACTTGTCCCAGGTGCAGACACCTGTGCAGACACTTGTGAAATCTTCAAAACCCTTCCAATAATTTGGCTGTTTAGTCTCATCAGGTAGCAATGTTGACTAGTGCCTGTGTGGCCCACCGGTGACTCTGGTTTAGTCTCATTTCATGAATGTGGTAGTCCTACAACAAAATAACAAAAAAACTTATTTCTATATTACAGAAAACTAAGCTGCTGCTATATATTTGTGCATTTTTATTATTTTAGCACCTTTAAAATCTCAAAATGTTATTCTGAGTCTTGTGGTGGTATAAGGACTCTTTAGTGGCACCTGCTGTATTTTGTACTTAGGATTTATGGCAATGAAAGCAAAACAAAGAAGGAAACACAATACAGTGAATGCTGTTTCCTGCAGAGGGCCTTTTTTTACTGAGGCTTCCTAGAGTTCAGTGGAGTGCCAGACCTTGCTTCACCCTGCTCTATCCCTTGGCAGTTTTTTACACAGGTACAAAATGCAATTATTATAATTTTCAAAGGTAACAATGACTACAAGATCTGAAGCAATCATAACTCAAAAATATTTTTCAGACTTCTCGGGAGAAGTTAATTTCTGGGAGAATAGATGTACATGAGGAAAAATATTACATACTCACTATGCAAAATACCAAACCACTAAAAATGATTTTAGATCCATGATTCTTTTTGATGCATCTCCTTATTTCAACTTCAAGGGGCGTCTACCTCTTTTCAGGAGTTCAGTGCTTTTCCTAGGAGCAGGATGAATACTGACATTCAATACCATTGGGTATTCAAATGATAATGAAACTCCATTTAGATCCATTTAAAAAGAATATTTATTGAACTAAAAGAATAGTCAAAAATATGTACCATATTCTTGTTTATGCAGCTATGGCATATGCAAGTTTAGATGCCTCTTACATGATGTGTGCTTGTGCTTTTTTATCAACCTGATGCAGCTAGACCTAGCAACACATTTTCCATTTACAGGGAGGATAGAATAACCCATTAAATTTAGGTTTTTTAACTTTAGCTTCAACATAAAATGCTTTAAACTCCCCAACATTAATGAGTTAGTGCATTCAGAATAGTGCATTGTCTATCAGAAAAAAAATAACAACTGAAATTTAGCCTGATTCACATCTCCAAATTCTGCATTTTTTTCCCAGTCAATTGCATTACTTTCTAGTGCAACATGTCACTGTCAGGGACTGTGGTAGTCTAACTAGTGATTAAGTTTGAGCTAAACCTTTAATTTGAATTCAAATCCTTTACAGAGCTCTCGGGTTTTGTATCTTTTTCAGTGAATAATATTTTCCTCAGTTCTGAGAGGAAAGTACTTCTACATTGCTATTTCTGTGTATGGAGGGGTGTGGAAGGATACAAGCAGCATCAGTATTGTCTATAGTCATTATCACTGGTAAGTAAGGAATATTATGCTCTGACATCTTTAGCCTTCAGATAAAACTGCTTTCACAAACCAATTTATAATGATTTATAATGTCTTGTGTTGGGAGCTCTATGTAGAGATGGAAGAGATGTTAATGTAATAAAATAAAAAGGAAGGTAGATTAATGGTCTTTTTACTCCTGAACTTCTCAGTTGTACTATGCATTTATTGTCTTCTTCACTCCTTTTTTTCTAACCAGTGTAGAACTGTGGAGTACTGTGTGTTTATACCAATTTTCTTTTTGCTGAAGGTGCACAACAGATTGTTGCAAAAGCAGGTTTACTCTGAGGAAAAGGAAGACTTTCCTAAATGGTATTGATGGATGATAACTGTTTATGTGACTATCATTAACCCCTGTGTATGCAATGCAAACTTTGCATTCAAGACTTAAGAAAGTGAATTGAATTAATGAGCTTAAAACCAAACAAAAAACAGACGTAAACGAACAATCAGATTTCCATCAAAGGGCACAATTAATTAGTTGTGAGACAAAACTATATTAACCCATCGGAAAGGTGGCTTTTTGCAAATGCCAAAATGAAGTCTGTGTGCCATATGACTTCTTCTTAAGCAGATAAAATAGAGGTTAAGCTGGACTCAGGGAGACCAGGCCCTGTGCTGACCCAAGGCCACTGGCATATAGGTGCCCCATAAGACTGCTCAGACCAAGACTTTTCACAGGCAAACCAACAGGTCCAGAATCTGCTTTTTTTTCTTATCTGAAGAGTATGGCTTGTAACCTTATGTCAACTTCAAAGACATTTTGTCAGCACAGCACAGCTTCACTCCTGCCATTTAAGGTAAGGCAGTAAAAGTTTTCCTGACTTGACAATTCTCAGACTTACCAACCTCCCAGTTTTCTCTCATTAGAGGAGAGATCTAGAAAGGCTGAGTGTTTTCTTGCCAGTATAAAAGCTGCCTCCATTATTGCAAATAATAGAGAGTTAAACAAAATTAAAAAACCTAATGCTACACACACAAAAAAAAAACAAAAAAAAAGAAGCAAAGAAGACTAGACATTAAAACCTAGGACATTGTGGCAACTAATACTGCTGAATATTGCCAGCACTATAAAGCAAGTCTTAAAGCAGTTAAAAGTTAAATTACATAATTAAAGACTGCTGTGGCCTGATTGAAAACTATTTGAATTAATGAGAAGGCTCATGTTGTGTGCCTGCATTATGGGAGGCAAAGACCTGACTGGAACACAGGCTTATATTGTTTAAACTTGTCACACATTTTTCTGCTCACACAGTTGACTATTCCCCTCAGGTCAGTGTCCAAAACCAGATCCATATGACCAAAAAGAAGACAGTCTTTAAGCCAGGTGCCATAGACTAGTTGTGTCTACCTTACCCAGCAGTTAGTCCAAGGGCTCCCTTGATTCCATGTGGTGCCCTGTGTGGTCCTAAAGCATAATTTTTAACTTGTGAGGTATTTTGGCTGATTGTTATTCAGATCGAAGTGTGCCAAATATGGGAGTGCAGCTGTCTTCACCTCATGAAAGTGACTCTGCATGCCTCATTCACTGAGTGGTGGCAAAGCGACAGCAGGCAACCTCTTGCTGCACCTGTGAAACAGCACCAGTTTTAGCAGAACACCGACATGCCAGCAGAGTGGGTCAGCACAAGACCTGGTCCACCTAAGTTCTTCCCCGCCTCTGTACTAAATGCTGAAGAGGAACTAACAGGGTATGAAGACTTCATTTTGGCACCTGCACAGTATCATGTTTCTAGATTGGCTTATATTGTTTTCTTATGAGCAGCTGGTGTGGGAGGTAGCCTGGGAATTGGAGACACTGTGGAACCAAAGGAGAGTACTTGCTGTGGGGTGGAAGATGTACCTTAGATACCAGAGAATGGAGTGGAGATGCCAAACCCCATCCTGGTGAAGCTCCCAAGTGACTTGTAAAGTGGGAAAGAGCCTCCCAGAGCCTAAAGCAAGCTTGGTTGGTGAGATACAAGGCTAGCAACGGGGAGGAGGCAGATGCCTGTCCACATCCATGATACACAAAACCTGACACTTCTCTAGGTCCTTCTTGGTCTTTCCTGGTCTCCATCCTGAAGTCCTAGGCCTGTTGCTCAACTGTCTCAATACCTTTCTTTTTCTCCTGAAGTACTACTGCCATATCAAAATCCAATTTTGCTACCCTTCTTCCTCCAGACACCATAAAAAGAAGGAAATTACTTTCTTTCTTGTTAGTCCTGGAACAAAATTAATCTATATGTACTCTACTGAAGAGTGCTGAGCGGCTCTGGAAAAAAATCCCTGTCTACCTTATAGCTAAGCACAAAGACACTTGTAAGCAGGGTGTAGAGCTTGGACAGAGGGAGATTTGGGCTGGCACTGAGCTTTACTGTATTCTAAAATAAGAAGGTTCTCGTCACGACAACAGACTGTTTCTGTGTCCTGATCTGTCAGATCAGGGTCTTATCACTGAACCTCATCCTGAACCTGAGTGGGAAATTCTTGTCTCAAACAAACCCTGCTGAGAACAGACTAGTACTTATGATCTCTGACCCTTTCCCCAGATAATATATTCTGTATTCCAGTAAAAGCAAGTTGCAAGTGTCTGTGATATGTTCCAGGAAATCAATGTTTTTTTTAAGAGGTAAACTAACTTTTCTAGGTCCTCTGCCCTTGTCTGGAGTTGGAAAAGACCTCAAAGATCATTGAGTCTGACAGCCCACACTGTCAAGTCCACCACTAAAACATGTCTCTAATGCCAAATCTATGTCTTTAAATACCTCCAGGTATAGTGGCTCAACAGAATACAGGTATCCCTGGGCAGCCTCTTCCAAAGCTTGAAAACCTTTTCAGTGAAGAAAATTTTCCTAAAAATTCATGATCACACTCCTCTTCTGCTCTCCCACAGCCCTACTGGGTGCTGGCATACTTTATGGAACTCCTCTCACATTGTTGGGGAGGCAGGCAGGAGTAACAAAGTCCCCTCAGGTGCAGTGAGGCAGTTTTCCATTGATACTATCTTTGTTCAATGCTTCATTTTAAAATTTATTGTGGATTGATTAGGGACAATGGGTGACATGATTTGCTTCTGAGTTTAACAGTTCTTTAAAGCCACCAGTGCCCTTTAGGCTGCAAGTGGAATGTTGCTGGCGGATTTGTTTCATTGGATGCCTTTAGAAATCCTTTAGCCCCAACAATGGCTTACTAAGTGAGAGGGATGGGAA
Source organism: Camarhynchus parvulus (assembly GCF_901933205.1). Classification (NCBI taxonomy): domain Eukaryota; kingdom Metazoa; phylum Chordata; class Aves; order Passeriformes; family Thraupidae; genus Camarhynchus; species Camarhynchus parvulus. Next base: position 105,727,295 of record NC_044573.1, on the reverse strand, counting down.
CTGGGTTTATGCTGCTGCTGGTTAGTACAAAACCTTCCCATCAAAGATACATTACCATGGAAATGCAGGATTTAGTGGGTCATTGGTAGTAAGGTAACCATCAGAAAATGCTACAGCTTGGCATCACAAAAGTAGCCTCAATCTATGAAGCTTAATCTTGCATGCAGTGATTCATAGGTACACCATGGAAAAAAAAGCGTCTCTGCAACAGGGAAGTAAGGCTGCTGCAAAGGGGGGAAGAGTAATCTGGGTAGAAGAGAGAAGAGCAATGAGCATGTATCAAGGAAAATTCAGGCTGGATTTGAGAAAAACCTTTTTAATGGTAGAAGTAGCGAAGCACTGCAATAGATTTTCTGGGGTGGATATGGATCTGCAGAGCTGGAAATCTTTAAGAACTGATGAGACAAAAATATATGAGGTGGGACATCACTGAAGCTGATCTTGCGATGGCATAGGGCAAGCTAGATGATCCCCTGAATTTCCTTTAGATTATTTTTATCTAAAAGTGGAGTTTTTATTGCATAGCTCTTGACATTTTATGCTTTGCTTGTAGTACTGCATTCTGGAAACAAGGACTGTAGCTGTCACTTCACAGTGTGATTCTGAAGATGAATTCTAAAATGTGGCTAATCAAAAAGAAATAAAGTAAGTCCAAGGGAGGAAACAGAGTGAATTTGAGCCATGCCTGTGTTTGTGAATACTTTTTATTGACAAAACTAGAGAAGTCCAAAATATAGGGTTGAGGAACTTCTCTCTAGTGAGTGTTAAATACTGTCATGAAACTTGCATTCCAGTAAGAATTAAATTTTGCTAGAGGCAGAGATTTTGAAAGGCTTCCCACTGCCTGAAAAACATGGAGGCTGTTGTCTGTGCATATTTATTTATCCCTTTTTCACCAGGAAAACACTTTTGCAGTCATTACAGCAGTGCTTTAGAGAGTTTAATATAATTGAGATGCTGTAGGCAGGAGAAAAAAATTGTGTTTTGGAGGGGAGCTCCCAAAGGAAACTGAGTTCTGGCTCCAGCTACATTTTCTTGCTAGAATCCTGCTTTTTAGATAAATGTCAGGAGTTCGAAGCCAAAAATAGAAGCAGATGATGAAAATAATTCTAATCGCTAAAGCAAGATACAGAAACAGCAGAATAGGAAAGTGGTCCTAGGTGGAGCTAATAAATCCATGTCTGACAGCCAGATACATTAGGGTGTACAAATTATATGCTTTTTATCCAGAGAGATTTTTTGAGCAAGACTGAGGTTTTAATGTGATTGCCTTCTTGTGACAATTAGAAGAACTGCATTATTCGTTGCAGGGAGAGGGCACTGAGCAAAGGGCACTGAGAGCTCAGTCTTCCACACTGCACTTGAATCACCTTTGGTAGCAAATTGTATACTCCATTTTAAACAAGAAAATAGAGGCAAATCACAATAGTTGAGAAAGAATGGAAGCATGCACAGGCTCTTCTGAGTGTAGATGAACACTGAGAGTCATGCTAAGAGAAAGGCTAAAAGACAGTAAGAAATAAAAATGACATGTCTTATTTACATTTCTTTGTGTATTTTAAAATACAGTTGTTCTATTCTTATATTATTGTTGAAATACATGGATATTTAAGTCACAGGAATAAAACAACACAAGAAATGTAACCCCTCCTTCCCCTATACCCTTCATTTCAGCGATTAAAGTAGTGTGGATACTTTGATGTTTTAAATTCTAATTCCTTTGTTGTGATTTTTATGGTTGCTTTGAAGGTTACTTTGTTGCTTTTTTGTATTTTCTTTCCTAATAGTTTTATCAAGAGATGCCTTCTATTACAGCTAAGGCACTTAAAGGAAATACATTATTTAAATGTGAAATGGAAAGAGAGAAAATGTAAGACTACGGTGCATTTTTCTTTGTCATTCACAGACATAATAGAACAACTCAGAAGACAAAAAAAAAAAAATGCAGGCAACAACATACTCTCTTATCTGCTAGCCACATCCAGATGTGGTCCTTCCACCTTTAACTAACACCAGCTTTGTTTCCAGAATACAAACAAGTAAGTGACTTATATCTATGTATTATGAAGGGGGAAAAAAGCAAGGCACTGATTTAAAAAATGGCTGAACAAACCTACTGCTTCTGACATTCAAAAAGAGTCTTTCTTTCTAACCGTTCCATGCATTTTTACTATGCCAACCATTCTCAACCCAATGCATTTTATTATAATAATAATTGTTCTTTATTGCAGTAACATGTAAGGATTCCAAATAGGGTTCAAGACCCTATTATTCTAGGCACCATCCATGTGCATAATAAAACCATCTCTGCTGTAAAGAGCTTACGATCTTGACATATGACAAGGCATAACAGTAAAGGAGAACAAACAATTGCAGGGGAGGGGTGGAAAAGAAGCTATCAAGAAAGCCAATACACAGGGTGTGCTAAGTAGCAGTGTCTGAACACTAACTGATTAGCTATTGTCAAGGGCTTTGTATAATCTGTGGAAATAGTTTTTCACTGTGCCTTCTATATCACTTAGTTTCCAGTTTATAAAATGCAAATGTGGTTGTTACACCTCTTGAATAAACTGCAGGGGGGAGTGGGGAAAGGAAAGCTGAAAGATGGAGAGTATACAGGATCTCTAAAGAGTAAGAAGTAAGGATATGGGAGCTTGGTGCCAACCGTACCTGATACCTGTACACAAGTACATATAGGGAAATTTCACTACTTTAAAAGTCTAAAGGAAAGTGGGATCACTTTTGATGTTAATACCTTTACCATACATCTATTGCAGACATGGAAAAACAATGCATATATGCACAGTTTGTGGGTGAAGTATGTTATTTTCCCCCCTTGTTTAGGAGTTCATAAATAGTGAACATAGTAATTTGGATGTATGGTAAAAAGAGGCTGAAATAGCTTCTTTGACTGAAATGCAGAGATCGAGATCTCAATTTTCTCTTCCTATTCTTGAATTACACAGTCATAACACCCATTCCCTGAACAGAATTTATATGGATTTCCTATAATACACATGGGTGCTAGCATCCTGTAAATTTTCTCCTAGTCAATTATTATGTGAGCATATAAATGAGAATGGATTACCACAGAAGATGTGAAAGTAGAAATAAAGATAGCTGCATTTTTTTTTTTGTCTCAGCAAAACCTTAAGAGAAACTGTAAGTATTGGCAGTTTCTCAGTTTAAGCTTTTGAATGTAACGTTTCAGAAGTATTATTACTTGCTTCTTTGAAGTGAAAAAGAAGTTGTGGAAAAAAATAGGTGGTAAACAAAGTACATTAATATGCCAAGAAAAGATGTCATTTAATAATATTTCTCCAGGATGCATATAGAGAATCAATATAAGATTATGAATTCCTGGCTGGGCCAGGAGGAACTGTGCTCAGTGGAGAAATTCTGTGATGCCTTTGCAAGTTGCTCGTGTTCGTGATGGTTCGGACAGCTCCCTAAGCTTTTCTGTAGTTTTCTCCTTTGCCCAGGCATCACTGCCTTTTCCTCACTGGCACAGGTGCGTTTTGCCCCTTTGAGTGATACTGCCAAGAGTTTTCTTGTCATGTGAAACTGCACAGTGAGGGTAGAGGTGCTGGGGGTGCCTCACACAGACTGTCAGGTGCCTAATGCTCAGCTGTGCTGAGGATCTGTTGGCTGTGGGGTGGGAACACCAGGCTGGGAGCTGGGACTGCTGCTGCCTCTTGAGGACAGGATACTCCTGTGAGCTGCCTTGAATGTGAGAGGATTGAAGATGCTGAAGTGCCTGCAGAGCTGAGGAAACAGTGTGGCTCCCAGGGGGACATGTCTGTGGTGGTGGTAGCCATGAACCAGGCTCATGGATGCAGTTTTTAATGGCCAGACATGGACTGAGCCACTTTCAGGAGAGCATTGGTTGAATTTAGGCAGTTAGTCTGCTAAGTATCCTGGAGGTGGACTTCTCCAGAGGAACATTCAGAGCAGACTCATGTACTTCCTCTCAATCTAAATTCTGTGTAGGCAGTATAAAATTACTCAGCCCTGTCTCTGGGGAATGATCTCACTGAAAGTGAATCCCACAACTTTGTCATCTTGTTCTGTTAATATAGTTAGCATAAAATTTTACTATATGTTAGTATAAAATTTACAATAAAACAATGTTTGCAAGTAGCTTTTTCCTTTGGATGATGAGCAGGGATATGGCTGTGTAACTATTTGTGCTGTGCATTCATTCTCCACGGGAGGCTATCAGAGAATGGCCTTCTCAACTCCAGTAACTCTTGCTATCAACAAGTTTTGCCCCAATCCAACACAGCCGTCACCTCCAGAAATCAGTGATTATTGTGAAGTGCTTTTCTCCTCCCTCTGAATTCCAACAGTTCTTTGGCAGCTTAGTCCAGATGTCCTTTTGGTGGGTAAAATAAACTGTGATGAATCCCATCTTGGCGCTACCTCCTTTGAAAGGATGTAATGAGTAACCAGAAACCCTGTGGCAAAGCACCACTCCTTTAGAAGAAGTTTTCTGAAAAAGCTTTAGCTGGAAAACTGAAATACCTGGTGTCTCCATCTCTCTGGCTTAATGCACTAAAAGCATTAAATATATGAGTCTTAGCTTTTGCTCTTTTCCAATATTTTCCTTCTGGGTAGATCAGGTGCTGCCTTCTTTGACGTGATGGCTTTGATGTGTTGTTAGAGTTGTTATTTACAGATGACATTGGGAGCCTGGAGAACCAAATCCAGCTGAGCACTGCTCTAGGCAGTGGCTTGTCTGAGAGGTAGGTACTGCAAGGGTGACTCTAGCTACCATTTTCTCAGATTTAACCTTTCATACACAACTGTTTTGCTTATGAATTTAAAGTTGCTCTTTTCTGTTTTCTGTATCAAACACACACACTCACACACATACACACACGCGTACACAGATATGTACAAATAATCTGTGTATGTGCATACACATGGGCTTTTTCCCTGAATCTGTGAAACAAACAAATATCCTTTTCCTGCTCAGCTGAATTGTGTTCCACTGTTTGCCATCGTTTTACAAGGTGGATTTTAAGAATTTAGCAGAAAAAATAAAACCCAGAGGGGAAAAAGCTAGCTTTCAATCCAGTCAGTGTCAATTAAAAGGGAGCCTCAGATGCAAATGCCACATCAGCACCAATTTTGTCACTAGGAACTTTAAGATCAGAAGCAATTACCTTCAATAGCACCTTGTTTTTATGTGTCTACCCTTCATAGCCTTGGCTAGTAGCTCGGCCTACACCATAATTTACACTGACATCTAATTTCAGTGGATCTGCAAGCAATCTAACTGAAGATGGAGATACTGAGAGTGAGGAGTCCTGCTTTATCACCGCAGACATAAAGATTCATTATTTTTGCCAATTCAGAAAGTGAGACTTATGGGAATGAAGCTTTTTTCATGTGCGTATGTGCCTGTTTTGCATATCTCATTACTTGAATTATTTCCTGGTTTAGGCAAATGATTGCTGCCTTTAACTAGATGATTAAACACTCTAACAGCTCACAAAGGAAAAAAAAAACCAGCCAAGTGCTACTAGCATTCAGTAGATTTACCATTTTCAAGTGTCTCTGTAAAATGAGAGCACAAGAAAAAGAGTGCATTCATTGCTAATCATATTCTTTGAAGTATAGTAGAGACCTGGAAATTTTATATTGTGCATGAAAGTAACAGTATTAGACTAAGATTATTTTAAGAAACACTTTTATCACTTTCTAACTGACAGAGAGGGCAAGCCTGCCAGCCATGCAGGTTGATGTTTCCTTGTGAAACAATGAAAGAACCCTGCAATGATGTGATTAATGACTTGCATCCATTTTCTCTGATCCTCAAACTTGAATATAGAAAGCAGAGCTGATCTCTGCGCTATTATCCAGCCTTCTATTCAGACCAGGCTAATACCAGTACAACTTCTTTTGTGATGCTTGTTCCCCAAGCCAAGAAATTTGCATATCACAGAAAATAAGGTTATGTAACCCAGTTGTTGATTTTGATGGTGCAAAGAACTGTCAGGGTTCTTTTTTGTCGCAAAGAGTGTGGTTTTAAAGTAGGTGTTAAAAAACCATCTATTCTTGCTTGTTATTTTACATGATGCAAAACTGCTCATTGTTGTAAATACATAATTAGTAAGAGAAATTCTTGTGAGTTGTATGTCAGCATGTACCTTTTCAATTAGTGTTATGCAGATGGTGAAACAAGACAGTTGTTACTAAAGGCAACTCTTGCTTCCCTGTTTGAAAATGCAATTGCCCTTTCAGCTCTTTCACAGAGTACTTTGAGATTGTTGTAGGTCACTTTCTTACAAACTCTTCCAGAACAGTTGTAAATGCCATAAATCAAAAGTTTAGGTGACTTATGCTTTTGGTTCATGTTCTTAAGGTCTGCCAGAGAAAGTGACCTGTTTCAAATTGGACCAAAAGACAAAGAGCCTGGACACAGAAGGACATGAGTCTGACAAGCATTGCATAAGGACTGTGATGCTGAGGGCAGTGTACTTGCTCAGCACATGACTTGCCACTTTTGTCCACTTGCTCACAAAATGATCACCATAATGGGAGGGAATAAGGAAGAAAAAACCTGCTGTGAAGAGGGAATAGAAACATGGGAAGGAGAAGTTCTTACTGATGCCTGTAGTAAAAGTATTGGCTGCCGGTTCTTAAAGTATAAACCAAACTGATGAAGGGATAAAAAAGGACAGTTTTACTGCTTTAGTTTCTTGACTTTTTTCCATGATGGGAATGCAGGTTTTCTAAAGCATAACCTGTGGTGCAGAAGATATAGCAAACAAACAAATAAATACCAGTGCAGATGAATACACAAAATTGACTCAGTCAGATTCCTGAGCTTATAGTACTTAATCTTCTACTGTAACACAGCTGAATTGGCAGAAGTGGAAATGCATTTGGAAAGTTCAAGCATTTTTAATCCTGCTGCATAAATTGAGCTATTAATTCTAAATTACAGGGAAAAACTACTGTTTTTTCCAAAGCAACTTTAGCACTTTCCCTACAGAAAACATTCCACCTACTGTCATTTAAGTGGCCCTAATTAGTTTAGTCAAAAGAGTAATAAAATTAACTTAAACACCAATAGATGCCCACACAAAGGGCATTTGGAACCAAAATTATTTTGATCTTTCAAGATGCCTTTTATTACTCTAAGTGTTATGCTGTTTGCAGGGAAAATGCTGTAAGTATGGAAACATAAATGGCATCAGGCCTAACTGCACCTTTCCTATGTACAGACCTAAGATATTTTGCTTTCCTGGAAGGCTAAGGAGTCAGCCACAATATGTGACTCATGGGGATGGCTTGTACCTGGAGAGCAGGCAAAACTCATCCCTCCCCTGCCCTGCACATCCACAGTGCCCACACAGGGCACCCGTGCTCCAAATGGTCTCACTCCCCTCATCAGACTCATTAACCAGGTCCAAATGCTCCAGTCTTTCTGCAGTGGAAGCTTCTTCTAGATACAAGGCAGCCTTCTCAGAGCTGAAGCTATTGAGGCAGAACAGAGACCCATGACCATTTCACCTTCCCTGATTGATTTTCTCAGCAGTTACAGAAATGAAGGTCCTGAGAGCTCCGAAGGATAGCAAGATCTTTACATCATTCTTTGGTGAACCGTCAGTCTTTCCCTTTGCTTTTTAGCTCTCCATTGACTTCTAATAACCTTTCTGAGACACCAATTTATTCCATTAGAACAGGAACTTTCCACATGAGAGTTTCACAGTACTTGAGGTACAAGTTAAAGACAAGTTTGTACTACTGATTTCAGAGGATATAGACATAGAGGAAATCTCCTTGAGCTTTCCAGACAACCAGACTTAATCTACTTCCAGAAATACTTCCTGTTTAAGATTTTGAAACTGGAAGCTTCATTACAAATGAAATTTTTGTGCATATTTTTAGCATCATTTAAGGCAGCTGTGATAACTTCTTTCAGTAACATTTTGTATGATTAGCTCTCTTCACTGCTGACCCAAAGATGACCCCATCATTTCTGCCTTCAAAACTTTTTGTTAAAGAAAACATTAAATGCAATACGCAGAAACATCTGGGCCTTTTACATTTTTTTTTCTTGATGTAAGTCCAGATATCTTTTATTTGCTACAGTAATAAAATGAAATCTTCATCTGAATGTAAATCTGATGCAGGGGTTTTAAAAAATCTGGCATGAGACCAGTATTTCCTTAAAATAAATTTTGGTATAAACTGGTTCTACTTTATCTGCACTATTGCTTCATATTTCTATTCTTTACTCTCTGTCACACTGCTAATGTACAGTGCAACTACACTGCCTTATGTTTATTTATGGTTTTCTGAAGAAAGCCTCTACCTGCTTCCCATCAGGATTGCTATTGCTCTATTTTTCTTTTATAGCTGTTACAGCAGTTTAATGTCCTGCGCTATTCTCCACTTTGTTGTCCAGGCTTTTTGCATTAATCTAGGAACATTATTTCTCTCAGAAATCATCCTATTTCCTACATGAATTAAATCCAGTAACTTCCATAGCCTGCACTGACTCATACACCATTCATTTATTTTTATATTATTGCTTTTTTTTGTGTGTGTGTGTGTGTGTGTGTGTGTGTGTGTGCGCGCATGTTTCATTTTGTGGGGGGATTTTTTTATCCTCCTGCCTTCTGCACCTTCTTATCCATTATTAAACTCTTGTTTACCTGGCTTTTCTTGTCTCTTGTATGAAAACAGATGTAAATTATGTTCCAATGATATTCTTAATTTCCATGTTTCCTCATAATACCTTCCTACACTCAGGTTGTAGAAACTCAGTGCTCCACCCTCTGGCAAGGATTCCCATTGTTTAGCCACTTCCAGTGTTGGTCTGTGAAAAAGATATTCCACATAACTTTACATTACCATACAATCTTTAGCATTACTTTGATGGAATAGGCAATAATCTGGTTTTAACAATCATCAGATGTGAGAAATGTTGCACTTACTAGTTCCCTGTGTTTACCCCTATAGTCAAGAAATGGTAAGATACAATAAATATGTATGAAATACAAATATTAATTAGTTATTTACTATATTTAGAGAAAGAACTACATACACAAAAGAAAATCAGTATGTTAGATAATTTCTAAAAGTTTTCTTTCTTTATTTGATCAAATAAGCTGTCAAGATGGTTAGATGGACTTGCACACACAATGATTTATTACTCAAATTATTTCTCTAACAATATTATGTTCACCAAAGAAAGCCCTTATTTTGAAGATACATATTACCTGATGTGCCATCAATTCCCCTCGAGCTCCTCTTTAGATTCAGACATTCAGAATGTAAATTCATATCTTAAGAATTCATGTGAACTCTAACTTGGCTTGGATTCTTCTCTGAATAAAATGCTGAAAATGATTTATTGAGCTAACTAATTTTTATAAAGATTTATGCTCTTTGGCTATAATTTCTAAAGCCACTGATTATCTAGGTTTTAGGCTGACTATCCTAGTTCATAAATAATCACAAATATACAAATCACTAGGAAAGTGCTCCTTTCCCCTAAGTATGTGGGAATCAACAGGCAAATAAATATTTGTCATCATCATCATGATCCTCATCATCATGATCCTCATCCTCCTCATCATCATCATCATCATCATGTCCCCAAATTTTATTTCTAACAAACTTTCTAATTCTCCTTACTCCTTTTTTGCTTATTTCTATATTTTTCTAGAAAATAAACAGTGCGCTAAAACCACTTCACACCTCACTTCTTTTAATATCCCCCCAAAAAATTTGTTTAAATATTTTGTTCAGATGAAGTCTTTGGAGCTCATTTAATCCTGCTCAAAGTAAACTCAGTTTCAAAACTGGATCAGAACCATTTTGAAGCAATTGTGAAAATTTCCAAGCATGTAGATCTGGAAAACTCTCTGGGAACTTGTTCCATAGCTTGGTCACTCTCACCATGAACATGCTACACCTAGTCACAGTTTGAAGAGAAGTCTGATTCTGTCTTTACAGCTCACTTTTAGGTAGTTGAATGCAGCAACCTGAATTACCTCCTTCCCCTACCCCATAATTGCTTTCTTTTCTCCAGGCTGAAAAAATAATTTCCTTTTGGTCTCTGCATATCATGTGCTGCAGTCTTCCTAGTAATCTGTTGGGAGGGTCCAAAGCTGGAGGCTGTTTTGGATGGAGCTTCCCAAGAGCAAAACAAAAGGAGACAGCCACTCATTCCTCCTGGACACTTTGCTGCCCAGAATGCTGTTATTCCTTACTGCCATTAGGGCGCACTGCTGCCCCGTGTTCCATTTTCTGTCCCCCATGCCCTGTGGCAGAGCTGCTTTCTAACCAGCCACCTCCAGCTTGGGGTTAATGTCATCCCAGGCTCAGGACTCTGCCTTTGCCTTTACTTTCCTTCACCTTCACGGGTCAGCTCTTTGTCCATCTGCCCAAGTCCCCTGCTACCCCTCCAGTGTATCAGCTGCTCCCCTCTGCTTGGTGTTGCTCATAACAAGGTGGTCCAATCCCAAATGTATTTGGTAGTATCAGTCCTTGTGCTGAGCAATGAGGAGAGTCAGTTTTAATCATGTGCCTGTTAGATTCTGAACTGTTGACTGCAATTCTTCAAGTGCAATGGTCCAGCCAATTTCTCCCTCTCCTTGCAGTTTGCCCTTCCTGTCCACACCCATTCAGCATGCCTACAAGAGTGCAGTGGGAGGCTGTGTCCAAAGCCTTGCTGAAGTCAAGGTAAATGACACAGACTGCTTTCCCTTTGTCTGCACAGCCAGTCATTTCACCGTGGAAGGCAATCAAGATTAATTAGGATAATTAAGGATAATTATAGATAAAGGATAATTATAGAATTTCTCCTACCTTCTATCAACTTCAGAGCCACATTTTATATCCTTACTTTTGTGGCTACAGTGCTATTCCAGATTCTCTGTCTGCACTGGTGACAGACTTATTAATTTCTCCTTCTAATTAGTCCCCAGTTGCATAGATTTGACTCCCTTCATGAATCTCAGGTAGTCTTTTCCTGCTTCATCACTTCTTTTCCCTTGAAATCTCTGTAAATCACCCACATTTCTCTTTGGGCTTCAGTCTTTAACTATATCTGTCTCCTGTTCTTCTCTTGAGAGCTCAGTTATTTCATTAGTGGTGCTGCAGCTTCTGCTGGGCTTTTCATTATACTTCAGAGCTTCAAAGCTCTTTATATAGAAATACATTCATAACTTGGTTGTATTTACCCTTGAGTGGATTACTGGCACAAATACTGCTATCTGTGAACTTGGCATGGAGCTATGCACTAGCTTAATCATAGCTATTAGATATTTCAAAAATATACTTTGATTTACACAGAGTAGAATGTGCTTTATATAGCTTACTGATAGGTAGGCAAACGTTTAAATTTTGTGCAGAAATTTAATATGCAAAAGTTGGGACTGTACACAAGTTGAAATGCTCTATATATTTGTAGTAGGGAAAATGCATATCTACATCTGCAATTTTCAGTTGGTGGATGCACAGTTTATATGCAAAAGCTGCAGATGTGGGCTTTAAATGAAAATAGTAACCTGCTGTATATCTTGGAGTTTTGGCAGGCTTTGATTTGCACCTAGGTAATTGTCTTACACTGCAGACCTGATGTACCATTTATAAAGGTTTTAGATGGTGACCACAGCAGTATTTAGGTGTAAAAGAGATTATTGTAGTAAATGAATCTTGTCTAAAAAACGGCAGAAGAAAATATGTATGGCGTTCAGTTAAAAGCATAATGATTTTATCATTTTTCTTGACTCAGAATTTTGGCTGTAACTCTTCTGGCCCGCACAGTTGCAAAAGAAAAAAGGATACACGCTCCCCTAGCACTCTATTTCTTATCCAGAACCAAGAAATTATGTTTTAGAAGAAACCATTTAAAGGATGACCAATTTCCCTGCAAGCAGCTAGGCCTCCAGCAGTTTAGCATGGCTGTTGCTGCAGTGACTTGTGCAGGTGTGGATCATTGCTGCAGTGTGCCTCCTAGCGTTTCCTGTAATTCCATGCTGGAAACCACATCACTTATTGCCTGCTGTGTTCCACACTGTACTCCAGTGCTCACTGCCATAATGCACATATTATGCTCACCAAAACAGTATGCCTGGGGAGATAGGTAGACACTTCTCTCTGTGTGCAAACGCAAACTGCTCAGACTTATGTGGTTTTATCTACACAAGAGTGAATAATTGAGAGAAGTTAGGAGATTTTGACTGATATATATAAATATATTTCAATACATCATGGCATGTACAGCATTCTCATTGCCCAGTATATTACTTTTGAAATAGATACCTTATTTTTTCCTGACTGACGACTTATTTCAGCAAAATGGTCTTCTCCCCCATGTAAGTGGATTATGATAAATGGGTAGAAAGTGCTGCACTTACCTCATGAGCTACTTTTCAAGTAACTTGGTACCCCCACTGAGCATTCTTGTTGGAGCTGACAGCATCTGAGGAGTGGGTGGCAGAGATCCTTCTGTGGGTACCTATCATTTCATTCTCTCTACTTTAGACAGTATCTATGGGACCAAAGTGTTCGTGTCTGTACCGGGGAAAGGCGTTCCAGTCCCTGCTGTCTGTGTGGAACTGGCAGAGCTCTAAACGATTCCTATGCAGGGCCAGAACTGACATCCACCCATCCCACTGAATGCCAAAACCAGACATGCAATAAATGAAACAGACTGAAAACAGCTAAAAGACAGCTAACTACAGCTAAAAGGCAGAAAGGTTCTTATGGAAGTGCTGCCAAACTGAAACTCCACAAGGTATAATGGAATGCAAATAGTTTTCTGTATTTTAAAGGACATGTTAAGCACAGTTTGGAAAGGAATCCCAAAATTAAAGAATTCCAGCAGACCAATTGTATAAAGACCTTTAATTTAGTGCTTTTTCCATACACACAATCCTGCCTTATTTTTTTATCAGATTAAATACAACTTTTCCCCCTAGCAAGACCCTTTTTTGTTTTTCTTAAATTGAACTTTTACACCTCTAACTAATCAAATTCCATTTTCTCACCTCATTTTTCACATTCTCTTGTGCTTTTGCACCAAAGAAAGACTGAATTATGTTTCCATTTTATTTATTTTTTAAAGAAAAACCCCATCCTGGAACAGGCGTAGTCTGAGCAAGAATGTTAGTAAGAACAAAATGGTTGGTTCAAAGTTATGAGCATCTCAAAGCAGGGTTATATACTGGGAAATACTGAACAAGTTTAACAGTAAGTTTGTTTCCAGTATTGCTTGGTGCATCTATCTAAAACTAGGAGAGGAAGAGAAATAGCTGAAAACCCAATAAATCAAACTTAAGCAGTGTCAGTCTTACACTTTCAACACACTATCCCCACTCTTCTTGTCACTATTAACTATCACTGCTTTTTCTGCTAATGCTAGCAAATCACAGGATTCAGAATCAGAGGAAATAATGGTGTAGCTGTCCATCAAAGAAAGCGAGGAATTGATTATTTATAAGAAATGAGAAGGCCAATCTGAAGGAAGTTCAAGAGTCCTCTGACTTTTAATCTGTGGCAGTATGTCATCAGTCTGAAGCTGAAATCTTTGAATGTCCAAGAGGAATTGTCTGAGTATTTCTCTAATATTGGATAATTAGGCCAAGATCATTCAGAATACTTTGCTAGATGTATTTGAAAGATGGAGAGGTAAAAACAACAACACTGTGTGTAAGTGTGACTATTCTCAAACTAACCAAATCTGTATTTTAACATGTTGGCATAAACTGTGGATCTAACCAAAAGTGGAAAACAGAAGGGTGAGAAGAAAACAGTGCAAGAAATGATGAAAATATTGTCAAACACATGAATAGAAAATATGTCATTGATGTAACCAGATACAGGAAAGAATTTTTTTTCCATAACAGAATTTTGTATAGGATCACCAAGGCCTTGTTCTGTTGTTGGAGAGACACAATTCAGGAGTAATTTAGAGCTATCTCAAATTTAGCCTGAAAACTCAGGTCAGGTAGTAGAAATAGAAGACAACATTTATTTTTCTTTTGGGTTGTTGATTTAGTAAATGTTTTGACCAGAAAGTCCACTATAATAATACAGGAACACCAGATGAATTGAACTTTACAAATCTGTTGCAAATGGTATCTCTGTAACCTTACCAAATAAACAGCCACTTGCAAATGACTGGGGAGGGAATTGAGTCTTGAAAATACAGATTTTTCAAGTAAGGGCAGGGCTCATGCTAAGAACTTTTACCTCCTATTCTGATTTAAGCTAATTTCAACATGAGAGGCATTGTAGTCCTGCAACGGATATCTGCAGTCTGCTTGACAATCAGGACCTTTGATTACTGCTTGATTTCTCAGTATTGAAGACCTCACCCTAAAACATATTGCCATTATAACTAGGTGTCCTTCTATTGATATAGGGAAATATTTATTTATGCTAGCTATGCTATATTTGAAATAGGATGGCAAGGGTTATGTTTTATTCACCTTTAGAAATGAAAGATACTAGAATCTGGAGGAGGAGTGACTTAGAAAACAGTTTCTCTTTCAGTCTTCCTAAACAAGAGAGTAATGTTTACAGAAACAGCTACTCTGGCTTTTGCACTTCTACAAAGTGAGGAGCGAAAAAATGCTGGTTCCATTAGGTTGTGAGCAATAGGTATTACCTGGATACTTTGCAATCTTTTGGGCTTTTCTAGTTAATAGGATTTATGCTTCCTTCTTTGCAAGATTTATGTTTCTCTTATGCTAAGAGATACCGTATTTCAGCGCTGTGAGACCTGGAATGATGTCTTACTGCAGCCATGAATCTATGCAGATGACTGCGAGAGGAGAAACATAGAGACAGTTAATTCATTTTGAAACCTATATATAATTTTACATATCAGCCTGAATCTGGACCTATTTAATAGTATCATTTGCATTTACCATATATGTACTTCATTACATTGGCATTTAGATTGATTTGCATGACTGCAGCCATATGAACAGATTTTTTTGAATCTCAGGCTCCTTGTGGCTTTTTCAATACCTGTTTGCTTTGATTCTTTTTATTACAATGGTTAAGAGGTGACACTGAAAAGAGAGAAAAAAGTCTTGAATGTACTTAGGACCTGATATGAAATGGCAGTCAGGGACACATTCTTTCTAGCTCCATAATCCACAACAGAAAAAGACAAATTATAAATGACACTGC
The DNA here is from genome assembly GCF_901933205.1 of Camarhynchus parvulus. Classification (NCBI taxonomy): domain Eukaryota; kingdom Metazoa; phylum Chordata; class Aves; order Passeriformes; family Thraupidae; genus Camarhynchus; species Camarhynchus parvulus. The sequence goes on along the minus strand of NC_044573.1, from coordinate 105,712,124 downwards.
TCCAGCTGACAGAATGCATGTAAGTTTAATAAAAGTGGGATTGCTGATGAACTGGACCACTGCCTGGATGATGATAAAAAAAAGTCTCAACAAATGCCAGTTTTATTTATTAAAATGTTTAGGGGCCTGATGTTGGTGTTTGGTCTTTTCTGGTGAATACACTTTAAGGATTCAAATTCTGTTGCAAGCTGATTTAAAATAGCACTGTAGTTATAAAATTAACTTGTTCATAGTATTGCTCTTGAGAATTAGGCTTAATTTGCCAAGATAAAAACGTCACAAATGTTGATGCATCATTATCTGAAGTGTAATGCACACTTAGTTTTTATGTGGAAGAATAGCTTTAAAGAGCCAATTTGAGAAGTTGGATGAAACCACACCAGTAATAAATATGGATTGTTTTCAGTTGAAATTGGTTTTAAATTGCCTCCTTCCGTTTTCTCTTTTTACAGATGAAAATGTTGCCTCTTTTAAGGAACAAGCACCATGTAATATTGGTAATGAAAATATAGAGAAGAAAGAGATCAAACAAAATTTCTCTTATAGGTTACTCTCTAGATATTACCTGTTTAGTTTTACCTTTTTTAACAAAATACTTTTAAAACTTTTTTCAAAGCATGAATGCCATTAAGTTACTAGAATATTTTGACCTATCCATCTGTTTTCATATTTCAATGGCAGTAATTCACCTGGAAAGGTCATCCTCTTAACATCTTGAAGTTAATGAATTTGTAGTCTATTTACCTTGGAAAATGTGAACTATTTGAAAGGACAAAAACCCCCAAATGACCTAGATTTATTAAATCAAAATAAGGCTAAGCAGCTTTTAACCCTTATTTTCTGTGGTCAAAAGTGCATCTGATCTTGTCAAAAATGTAACAAATCAAAAAATCATGACCTGACAAGGTAATGAAGGCACTAGTACTTAATGGAATCCACTGGATTCTTGCAAGATGAAAAGATATGATCTTATTAAACATTTATCCTGCTATGTACAGTCCTAGTCTTAAATGCAACAGGTAGCCTGAAGAGTTAAACTAAGCCAGAGACCATTTACACCAGAGAACCATGAGCTGCATTTACTGGTTTAGATTTTTTAGGCTCGGTGAATTTCGGTACTTTCAGGCCCTCTCACTTGTAGCTCTAGTTTAATTTCTGTGCTCAATGGGGACTTTTGTTGAGAAAAGACCACTTTGGTCTTAAAACCATTTCTCAGTGCAGTTCAGTGAAACTATGAAGACTCTGTTAGGTTCCTGATCCTATAACTAATCAAACCTTAACTGTAGCCAAAAACCTCTACAAAGAACAGAATAATATGCAAATTATTATTTCTTTCTGGAACAAATCCTTACACTGAACTAACACTTCTCCCAGGGTCTATATACACTGTTTCATTGGATGAAACTTTACCTTCATTTCATGTTATCATCTAGTGCCAATTTAATCTTCTTTAGCTGCTGTCTTTCCAAGCCATAGTTGCAATACCAAACCTAGCTTGGACAGAGTTCACAGATTTTTCTTCTCTTCAGGTCAACCTTTCAATCTCCACTGGAAGAGCTTTTGCACCCAACAGGCTGTGTAGTTCTGCAGCTTCTGCTTTCTCAGATGAAACTTACTCTCACTTACTATTCATAAATACCATCCCAGAGAATCAGTTCCCTGGAAAATATAAAATAATATATGTCTTTTTCTGGAACCAGCCTTCCTTTTCTAAAGGCAGACCTGACAACAGGAGACATCAGTAAGAGAGTTGTTAAGTACCTGAACTCAAAAATCCTTATTCTGAATTTAACAAGAATCTCCTCTCTGGACCGTTACACAAAAAGACAAACCCTTTTCTTTCCTGAAATTGCCTTCTTTCTCACCCAGAGCTTTTTTGAATATTTAAACCTGGTGTTTTTAGTTGCACCTTCCCACAGCCCAAAATCTAAGCCCTAATCAACCTTAAAAATAATAAAATTAAAAGGCCCATTTAAGTCTTCGTTCTAGATAGGTATCATCTAGAATGATCACAGGTTCAAATAATGAAACTGTCTCTTCAAGATTTGCTGTTTTTATGAAGAGTTTCCAACTCATTAAGGAATAAATCTGTGTACATATGCTCATGAGCTTCACAGGATCTTAAATAAATCTAACTTTTGTTTGTCCAGTCCATGATCTTAGCCATAGTTATGACTCCATCCCTAGGTTTTCAAACAGATCAGAGAGATGAGCAGGGGAAAAAAAAATGAAATTCTCTTTTTTTTTTGCCTCAGTAGAACAAAATGTCTCAGTGAGTCCTGGAAGATAAAGAAATATGAATTTATGCTTGTGGCTTCAGGCCCTATTCCCAGGAAAGTTAATATGAGCCACAGTTCTACTCATATGTTAATAAGTTTGACATGTTTACAAGAACAGAGCCAAACAACAAAAGACTTCCAACGTGAAAAGAAGCTTCCTTCTGGGTTGGCTCCCTGAAACCTTCTGCCATGCAGAGTTCTGTAAACATCAGCAAAGTCAATTTCCTGGGGTTGTACTTCATGGTGGCAGATCCATATATAAGTAAAAGCAAACCAGAATCTCTTGATTTGCAATTCAGGTATTGGAGGATGCCTCAGTAAAATCCCCTTTCCATGCTTTGTTCTCAAAAACTTAAACAGAACTCAAGAAAAAGAGAACAGTAGGGTTCATCTCTACTACTTCATCAAAAGAAAATGGAAATAGTTTCTCAAAAAAGATGGCTGAACCTCCCAGGATCTACCAAAAAGACTGAAATGTAAGAGGAAATTTGAGAATATATATATATTTATAGGAATAGAGGGGAATTTTCTGGCACTGATATTTATCATAGGCCAGAGAAGGTCCATTCACTCTCTTTTCTACTCTACCAGTGCTAGAGTTTAAAAATATCCTCAAGCCATGAGCTACAAAATTTGAGCAATTCTTTACATCTGGCATGGAGCCTCATCCTGGGTCACAGAATCCTCATAAACTGGGCAGTTATAATAGTCTGCATCTGAGAATAACAGGATATTAGAGAAACTGCTGTGCTTGGTTATCGTTGTTGGACTAGAAGAAAATATTAGCCATACTCTGAAATGGCTTCCAGGAGTTCTGCCAGAAACCTGCAGTCCCCAGTTTTCCTGTGCTTAAAAACACGATGCATACCCTCAAGCTATTAAAAAACAAGCCAAGATACAGGAATATTTCAGACACTATTGTATGGTGATGGTTATTCATGATATGGCCACTGCTAAGCTTAGCATAGCACAGGCTTCTGCTTTTTTCCATTCTCTTTTAGAGCAAGCCATGGTCACGAGGGGAAGAACAGGGGAAGAAAGTTGTCACATAGACTTTGGTAATCGTAAGTGCAGCTTCAGACCCCAACCTAGACCAAACCAAAAACTAGACACTTCAGCAAAAATATGAAGTGATCATTCCCCAGACTTGGAAATGCAGGATTTCAGGCTGGTGCAGAGTAATGCTTCTTAATAAACCTAGCATCAGCTATTCACCAGCAGCTATGTTCCTGTTCCCAGTATTCCATCTGCAATTTTAAACTTTCCTGTTACACAGTGCTTAAGAATGGAGATACTCAACTCTTGGGAAGTGAATGAAATAGGAATTACTTTTTTGTTGTAGCACTAGGTCATATTTTATGTTCCTGAGCCTTGAAAGGTCCAGTAATAGAGTAGGTACTTCATTCCCTCTCCTTTCTAATCCTAACCCCAACTATAAATTTAGTAAAGGCAGCCATCTTGGGAAAAATCACTCACACTGATTCACCTTTCACCATAAGTTTACAGAAGTTCTACACAAGGAAGAAAATGAAATAGGAGCTACTTTCCGGCTCTGACATCTTTTATCAATTTGCATCACTCCCAAGATTAGGGGGAGAAAGAAACTTAGAAGTCACTGCCTTATTCCTGAATCATTCTTTACCACCTCTAAGCAAGTCCTGCAGAATCAGCAGGTTCCTGCTGACCGTGACCCTGAGCATAAGACTTAAATCGGGGTTTAACAGTAAATCAGAGTAAACTACCACTCTCTGCCTTGATGGAGGTGCTTTAGTCAGCAGTAATTGTAGTTTTTAACAGACTGTTCTGCTTAACCAAAGCCCAAAGGCTCCCAGACTTGTTCACCAACTGTAAGTTTGGGAAATAATGGCCCTCGCATCTGATATGAGGGAGTTTTAAAATTAACCCATAACAAATCAATGTTTTTCTCTAGTTTTGACCCAGTCCTTACCCTGATTTAAAGGTAATGTTTAGTCAATGTTTTTATTAGATTTGATAAAAAACCCAGAAAGCATTCGCCCTTTCAGAATCATCATTCATCAATGACTGATTAGCTTTGTGGGATTCAGAATTTCTCAAGACCTTCTCTGTAACAATTTAGGCTTAATGAAAGATTCCTAGTTCAAGGTGTCATAACATTAAAAATTACTCTTAATTTATAAAACCAGCATTTTATAACAATATCCATCACTCTGGTAGATACAGCACTTATTTCTAGTGCTGGAGCCCTAACACACAGGTCAACATTAGTGAAGGGACTGAGAAAAACTCCTTCAGTCTCCATGATTCATTCTGCTTCAGAACAAGCGCCCAGGCATTTTTGGCAGAAGAAAGCCCTTTGGTTATTGTCCTCCACAGCTTGTACAGTCTTAAGAAAAACCCAGGGAACAATCTTTGGACAGGAAAACACATGAAGCATTTACTTTTTTCATACTCAACTTTCTACAAAGTGTAAGTCATACAAGAGAGAAATATCTTATTTTTCTGAAGTTCACAACATCACATTGGTGAAGGAGAGGCTTCAGGCATCTTAGTCTACCATTCAGATTAAAGTAAAAAAAAATTCAAATTGCAGTTACAAATGGTACTCCTGGGTGGACCAGGCATTGCCCTGCCTGGCAATTGCTGGGCTGCCAGCAGAGCCTATTTCTGTCACCATCCCTGCCCTGCCTGAATATGATGGGGCTGGGCCCTGTTGGTGCAGTCACTCTTTGGCCCCTGGGGGACAGCTCTGCTCTTGCTGTCCCCTGACACTCTGTGCTCAGCAATCATAACCTTAATTCTAATTCCTCTCATCTCCTCCTTGTTTGAGGTCGGTGAAATGGACAAGTTGATAAGAAAGTTAAGGTCTCCTGCATGTTGTGAATCTTTGTCTACAAACCAAATGCTTCAATCCCTCTAACCTAATCCATGGACCATTTTTTCCTTCTTGAAGCAGCCTTTGCTGAAGTTCAGCAGGCATTGAGAACAGAACTTATTGGAATGATAAGCTATATAATCTCCTCACTGTGAGTGCAAATCAGGAGTTTTACCCCTGATGGTAACCCAATAAGTGAGTATTGAGTGAAGCAAATGGTAATTTTCTCCTTCTGAAGCTTGTCTTCATGCAGATTCAGGGAACCTGAAGGAGTTCTGCAAGGAGGTCTCTTAAGTCAGTGCTGCTTCTTTGCCTGACCTCCCTCTGCACTCTGCCCTCAGTTAGCAGCAATCTAGTCTGAAAAAAAAACCCAGAAGAGTTATTAGTTTTCCTCATTTGCCTAGTTCATGCTTCTCAATGTAATATTAGCTGTGCAGAATCTGCTGTATATAAACCTGTGATTAACCACAGCACAAATATCAAGTAATAATATACCTTAACAGTAATAGTTAATCATAATGGCTACTAACAATTTTGCAAAACTCAGGTGTGTGTGTGATCCAGGTCTCAATTTTGAGACATGCAGCTGTGACCTTGTCTCAATTTTATTGAAAACAAAAAATGAACCTTTTGTGAGAGTGTGTCTGTTCTGCAAGGTAACAAAAGCAAAAACCAAGTCAGAAGTGAAATCACTTGAGTCAATAATAGCAGTAGCTCAGGAGAAAAATACTGGCCTGAAGGAAAGATATAAAATTCTGAGAGAAATCATAGGGAGCAGAAGAATGGCAATTTAGCAAGATCAAGGATCATTCTGCTATAGGCAGTGACTTGACCTTATACTTGCCATCTGGCTGATGACTGCTGGTCAGCAAAGAGCCATTGGTCCCTGCTTTTGGACTCTATTACCTCTAGCTCCAATTATTTTCCACATATAGCAGATAACTCTCTTGCACTAATTTGTTTTGTATAATCATACTTAAAATCTCCTTTTTAACCCAGCTAAAGGTGCTCAAATACAAGTGGTCTTCTAAAGAAAGAGTTTTAAATCTTCTAAATAGTTATCGGGACACCAATTGTAAGAAAAACACATAACAATATACTGTAAGTAATTTCTCTCAGTGGTATCTGGACTAGTCTTTGGTTAAAAAGGACTTGCAAGAACTCAGAGCCTTTCTGTCTATAAAATTTATGCTTATAACAGCTTGTAGTTTAAATAAGGGACCTAGTTATCCTGTTTGGCATTAGAGAAAAATAATGACTAATCTTCTTTTCTGGAAATTAACACATTCCTATCTCAGGGATATTGCATGGGAAAGTAACAAACAAGGTTCTTCAGCCCCTGAATTCCTAATCCTAAAAGCAGGTCTTTGTTGATCTTTAAGACACTGCAAGTTCCAGCATTAAGTATTTCAATTCCTAGACTACTGATACAGAGTAAGTCACTCTCACAGGATTCCCAGACAGGTCACAGGACTGTTTCTTTGGTACAGCAGACAGGAGATGATACCAGAGGGCTTCTGATGTGGCACTGAGTGCTTGTGCTCATTCATCTGATCTCTAACACTGCAGATTTTAGCCTTTATCCAGACTGCAACCTAACCTGTTTAACTTCAACTTGGCCTCTCAGCTGAGAACTAAAGCCTTTCCTCCATTGTGTGACAGCAAGGGAGTCTCCTGATCCTCTGAAAAGCCCAGAGTGCTGTGGAAAAGGGTTGCTGCTTCTATCAGAGCAGATATTGGTGTTTACAGACAAAACCCATCAGTTTTGAAGTTAGGTGGTAAATTCTAGCCCAACAGTTGGCCTATTACTGACGGTAAAAATGAAGAATACCTGATTAGTTTTGAATTTCATGCCTTTTGAAACTCTTTTTACATTTCTTTTGTAGATCTCTTGGGTTTGCCACATCAAACAGTGACATGAAAGCCTTGTCACATCAGTTAAACTTGCAAAATTCAAAATGGTGAAGTATCTCTCCTCTCTTTTTATCAGATCAGTGGCATTAAACTCTTCATGAAATATCTGCACATGTTGGGCTAATATGATGTTATCCTGATTTTTATTGTGATTTCAACAATGTAATCACAACTAATGATTAATGATAATGATTATGAAATCACAACTTAAAAAAAATCTATTATTTGTACAGAGTATAGCTGAGTCTGATATTTTCAGGAGTTCTTGACACTAACAAAACTAATTCCCTATTTATAAGTTACACAGGCTGGACTAAAGAAGGTAATTCAGCGACACTGTACAGAGTGTCAATTGAGTGCCACTGCAATTCCAACAATTTCCCTGGGCTACAGATATTATTACACTGTTTAAGGTATTTTATTTGAGAAACAGGTTTGGAATAAGAATAGTCCAGGATGAAAAATGTGTATTTTCTACCGCTAGGCTCTCAAAGGTTGACAAGGATACAGCCACACAATATGTTGTAGTTACTATGATTTTCATACATAATCACTTTGTTGATATGCCTGTTTATTTCCAGTTCAGAAATGTCTGAGCAAACATATTTTTATTTGCACAGCTGTTAGGGGCACAACAATTTTTTTCGCATATCAAATATTATTCTAGTCTAAACAAATGTAGTTATTTATAAATAGATCTATTTCCCATTTTTCTATTTATTTAAAGAGAAATTTAAATCCTCATAACTAAAGGGTGCAGGTATTCACATGTGACTCTAGTGACTGATTATCCATCATAAACAGTAAATAGATGAAGTGAGCATTTAATGAGCATCTTGAATTCTTTAGTGGTTAGAGACTTTTTTGAGAGACATGGGGCAATAATTCAAAGTGACTGAAACATGAATTAATCTTATTGTTCCTTGACAATAGAATGAAAATCTTTTTAGGGCAAGAACCATCTTTTTGTTCTCTGCTAGTACAGCATTTAGTGCAATGACAGGTACTCACTTAGGGCTCTGAGGTGCTTTTAAATTATAAATGGTAATCATAATAATCTTCCAATAGATGTAGTAGATTTAATAAACCATTCTCAATGCAAACTCTAATTTAGAGATGTCATTATTGCATGCACTTTGAAAAGTCTATTGAGGAAATGTTGAGTGACTAAGTCTAGGAAAAATCTGAACATTTAATTAAATTTTATTGGCTTCCCATTCTTAACAGTGATTTCTATGGCAATGCAGTAAGAGGATGGCATATCCCCTAAAAGAGACACAACAATGAATTCTGTGTATCAGTAAAGAGTTCTTTGAGAGAGTTAATCAACACAGCTGTGAGGAAGGGAGGGTTCCTTTCCACTGAAATAGGGCCCATTTCTGGGAGCATGGTTGAGACAATCAGTTCAGTGAGCTCACTAATTCTATAATGATTTTCCTACATCATGGACATTAGGCACTGCAATATTAATGAATTTCGATGAATGGTGGAAAAATCAGTACTGAAAAATTAAAACCTTAACCCTATAGTAGAAAATTCAATTCCTTGAGAATCAAATAGGGATAGGTTTATGCTACTGTATATATAAAAGAGTGAATGTTTCTGTGTTTATAAAACAAATACATATACACAGGAGATACGTATTCTATCATTCATTCTCTCTCATCTCCACTTCCAAAAGTCCTAGAACAAAGGTGATTATCTGAAGCTGATTTGTAATTTATTTTTTAATTATAATGACTGCTTCAGAGCATAATCTACCATATGCAGGGGTGCCTTGAAGGAGCCCAGCTAGTGTCCACAAGCACACCAGCAGCAGTTCAAGGGGGTCCGAGCCCTCCCTGGCGTAAGGGGGTAGGTTGCCTTGGCCTGGCCCGAAGAGCAACTTCTGGCGCCAGTGAATGAAGGTCGCGGAAGGATGACAGGGAGGGAGGCAGGTCTCAGCAGCGGGGAAAGGAGAAGGGTAGCGACAACAAAGGAAGCTGCAAGTATCTGCCCCAAGCGGCGGGGACTGACACAACTTATAACGGTGGCGGTGGGGGGGGGAAGGGGGGGAGAATTAGCCCGCCCCCAGACCAATAACTGAACAATACAACATAATAGACAGAACACAACGACAAATCGAAATAAAACATGGGGTGGATCCAAAGGACTGCCCAATCACCCTCTGTCCTAGCTGGAAGATTCCGGGCTAGGGGAGTGGGCAGAGGGTGACAGGCAGAGGGGGTTGTCATAACAACATAGGAGGGGTCAGGGGGTAACCAAGGAAACCAAGGAGGGGTTTAAGGATTGACATAACAACAGTAACAAAAGGGCGCGATTTACTAAGCAACGAAAAAATTGATGGGGGTGGTTCGGGAAAAAATGGGGGAGGCAGCCCGGGACAGGCGCCATCTTAGGTACATAGAACTTATTGTAAAATAAACTTGAAATGTATAAAAACATTTAACATTTAACATTGAACTGAAAACCTGTGAACCTGCAACCGACCCTCACACGCGCCGCAACAACCATAGGATCAAATGGTAATTTGAATTGAAAGAAACCTTTAAAGACCATCTTGTCCAACACCTCTGCCACGAGTGGGGCCATCTTCCACTAGACCAGGTTGCTCAAAGCCCCATCAAACCTGGCCTTGAACAATCCCAGGATGAGGCATCCACAGCTACTCTGGACAACTTTACCAGTGTCTCACTACCCTCAGCATAAAACATTACTTCCTAATACCCAATCTAAATATTTCATTTTAAAACCATAGCCCCTTCCTGTCAGTAAACATCTTGATAAAAAGTCCTTCTCTGTCTTTTAAACCTCTTTTAGGTACTGGAAGGCTGCTATATAGTCTCCTCAGAGCTTTCTTTTCTACAGTCAGAATTGCTGAGCCTTCTCCACTCTGAATATTCCCAACTCCCTCAGCCTTTCCTCACAGAAGAGATGCTTAATTATCTTTGTTGACAGTCTCTTCATCATATTTGTCCACCAGGGCCACCAGGTCCTTCTCTGCCAACCTTCTTTCCGCCTAATTGAACAAATGCTTTAGTAACACTGGGTCAGATTCAAAGCAGTACGAGACATACCTTGTAATAATATTGCTAGAAGCTCACTAGTGCTGCTGCCAAAACCAAAGTATGTAAAAAGATACAGCTTTCTAAATTTTAATGGTTACGCCATGTTATGAAGAGGATAATACAGTTGAAATGGCAATAATTTAACCTGTGGCCCTGAAACTAATTTAATCTCAAAGTGTGTCTACCCACTAATCCACAGCTGGCAAAAATAAAATGGCAATGTAGAATTGTGGTATTTAATCACAGACTTGGCTTATAAATATGATGATCTATTTCAGTTCTTATCTTTTCATAACTCTTGGTTAATAGAAAGTGTTGTGAGAAATGACTGCTCTTTGTTGTGGCCAGTCAGATGGCTGTGTAACTTTTTCCTGGATGTGCTCTGGTTGTAGAAAGTAGTTTTTTCCAAAAAAGCTAAATCACTTTCTGTGTGGGGTGAATGTCCACACATTAAGAATCTGAAGGATTCTATTTAGTGAGCCAGCACTTACCCACTTCAGTAATCTCACTGGATGCAGTGGCAGCATGTGCAAGATTTACTGCACCAAGAAGGCCTTCCATCTGAAAAAAGAGAAACATGTTCACAGGTGGGAAACCTCACTTTGTTCTTTCCTTCAACATGGATAGAAATTCAAGAATCTTGTTTTACTTAGCCAGTGTAGGCAATGTAAACAGGAAAAGTAAGTAAAAACCCAAACCAGTGATCAAATATTAGGACATAATTAGTGACCTAATGAGTAGAGTTCGTTGAATAGCAATGGTTGAGCAAGGAAAAGGTAATGCTTCACTGCAGGGAAGGATTTGCTGGTCCGGAAAACCACTTCAGTAACCTTTTTTCTTCACATTAAAGGAACAACAAATAATTAAGTTTTCAATTTTCACTCAGTTGGTTGCCTTCCTGAAGTTTAACATTTAGCTAAAATAGAAGGAAAAAAACTCTAAATCATGATAAAAAAGGGAAACCTTTTTTGGAGATCTGACACATTTTTCAAAACATTGCTTGTAAACAGGACACAGCACACAGCATAAATTGAAGTAACGCAGGCAAACACATCTTTTCCTTTTATTTGACCTCTGTTTTGGCACTGGTGGTAAATATTGTTAAGAGTAAAGCACACAAATTCCATAAGAGTCGCCTCTGAGTAATTTGCCAGCACTATTATGCAAATATTGGTTTCTGCTCATTGCAGTTTGCATTTGTGATATATGCAGGCTGAAGAACATCAGCGCTGAGTCATCTGCTTGAGAGTCCCACACTATAAATGTGATGGATTGTAACATTTTGCAGAGCACAAAAGGTAATTGAGTGGAGTCAATTAGGAAAGTAGGAGGGCTTAGTGAAGAAGAGGTGAGCAATCTGTAAACTACTGTGACATCTTTTTTTGGCTACGTTTTTCAAGACAGCTTAGTAGGCCATCTAGCCTTAAAATTTAAGGCATAATTGGAAGCAGCTTCTTTAAAAATTCTGGCCTTTATAATTCTGAAAAAATTGAAGGTCTGTTACTGTAGAGGGACGAATGCAATTTTCAGAACCATGGAGGTTGTAAACAAATGCATTCCTTAGAAATGTGAAGTGCTGTAAATGATATTAGAATTTTATTATATTTAGATTTTATTGAATGCAGAGTCATGTGTTGCAATATTTGCCACACTGTAAGTTAAAAGCAGTACTTCTTGCCTCGTTAACATGCATTTAGAAAGCAGCTCCTTATAATAAGTTCTCTTTTTTTAGGTCATATTGTCACTGTGCTGTTGCTGGTTTCTTTACTCTCCTGACCAAAATAATGTGCCAGTTGCTTAAGCAGTCCTAGTTTTCCTCAACATGTTTGTTGTTGCAGGGATTGGAGCTGGAGTCAATGTTTCCTATGAGTCTCTTCCATCTCAGAGTATTCTGTGATTCTGTGAATTAATTGAGGGGACATGGCTGGGATTACCAAAAGAAAATGACTGACTGAGCTCTCCAAAATTTTCCTTAAGGATTTCTTTAGCATGTTTCTAATTAGAGAAAAAAGATAACGCGACAAAATGCTGCATTCATCTTACATTTTAGAGGTATTGCTTCACACCAGCTGATTTTCTAAGTTATAGCTTTGAAAGGCACTATTTTGGCACTGTCTTTTTTATAACACTTCAAATAAAGCTTTAATTTTAAAAGTAATTGCAGAAAACCTTAGGAGATCTAGCTGACAAGCTAACAAAAAACAACAAAAGAGCCATAGTGGATCGCAACTACTGATTATAATAACCAGTACTTTAAAAATCTTAATGAGGACACAAAATGGCACAGGATTCTGCTACCCAAATAAGAAGCTATCTGTCAAGGAGCCCTATGACAGGTGAATTGAGGAAAGAAAAGCATTCTTTAGGCTGAAATAAAGAAACAATTTTATTCTATGCATTAAGTACATCCCTTTTGAGTTTACTTAAAGAAAATATTTATGATATGACTATGTTACAAGCAGAAAGGAGGTGCCTTATCTTACTCTTTATATATGGAAAGCTTACTTGGTTCTTTGCTGCAAAACATGTGAAATAATGTGGAAAATGGCATTGTTATACCTCACTTCAGAAAACTGCTAAAGTTATAATAATTTTAAGCATAGAAATAGTCTGCACCAATAACATTACACACATATACTCATCTTGATAGCTGGAAAAAAGAATCCCCAACTCTGAGTACAGTCAGTCCTGGCACAACAGAATTTTTAACACTCTTCAGAAAATATTATGTGCAAACTGAAAATCACAGTGCCTGTATGAGGGAAAAGCAGTTCAGAACAAAAAGCTTTGCTGTACTTATTTATCAATAATAATATCTTCATTGAAAAATTCCTATGCCAATTCTGATTATGGCTTTACAGCTTAGGTATATTGTTAAATAAGATTAGATCTGAGAATAATAATCAGTCTATGCATAAGAATTATTAGGGTGTGAAATTGCATGTTTTTGAATAAAATTTCACTATATTCTCTGCTGCTCTATGTTGACTTATTTCATAAATATCCTTCAGAAGAGAATTAGGTCAGGGTTTCTTTTTCTTTTATATATTTCAGCATCTAGCTCTTGATAATTTTAATTCTTGAATGGTAAACCTTGCTCTGCATTATTATTACTATAATTTTTGCCACTGTTACTACAACTGCTAATCTTATTATTTCTCATTTATTATTTTTATTATTGTGTATATATATATTATATATATATATAATATATATATATATGACTTGTCACCCACTCTATTAAAATAGTTATAGATACAATCCTTTTACATACTGACAGAGTACAAAAGCCAAGTATTTAAAGATAGATTTTATAAGATTTTAAAAATTTCAGCACAGAACCCCTGGAATTCATTGCAGGCTGTTTCACAATTGCCATCATATTCAGCCTGAAAAAAAGGACTCTGTAAATGTAAATGACTTGCTGCCAAATCTATATCATGTGTCCTTGACCGTTTTAACAAATCTGTGCTAAAATACAGTAGGTGCATATTCTCTGAATTTTCTGGATGTAGATGGGAATCTAAACAGTTCAAATGGGCAAAAATTATCAATCTTTGTACAGGGTGAACTTGCACTGCTATTAATTGAAGTTTGTTCTATACACAGACTGTAGGATTTAATCTCCTGTTTTAAATATTCATTAATAGAAGTATATATTTTTCCTTAACATTTCTCATTAGTATGAGAAAAGAGTAGAAGACATAATGTAAAACTCCAGCTTCTGATTGGAGTCAATGCAGTAGACAAAAAGCTAGACACTGGATTTCTGTGTAAGTCAGTATTTGAACAAAATAAATGAAAATTATGTCTCAGACAAAATCTTGAACTGGAAATAGAGGACTTGTATGGTAGTTCTGCAGTGGCGTGTGACTTTATATATGTTTAAGAAGACACAGTTCAAAATTACCTCAGGACATTAGAAAACACAGACCTCGACCATCTTCTTTTCTAATATTTTCTTGCTGTAATAATATGATGTGCTCTAGTCTTATTTTAGACTAAATCACCACTTGTGCACCAGTTGCCACAGTCCTTTTGCTTTGTGAGACAAATCACACTATAGTTTGCCACAGAACCCATTTCCATTACTCCTTCTAGACCCCACCGCTGCAAGGCTAAAGGAAATGCAGCTGATGAGAAATTATTGTTGGGTGGGTGCTCAGCTGGATTTGTTCAGGGCCAATTTTGTTCTGCTCTTTTTGCTAATGACTTGGATAGTGGAAAGGATGACACAATAAGTGTTATATCTGACAACAAATTGGGAGGATTACCACCACGTTCAAGGGCTGGTTCAGATTTCATTTATCCCTTGACAAAAGATGAGTAGAAAGCTACACTTGATCAAGGCTAAATCAAATGCACAAAGGGGCATCTGATTTGATTTGGGCAAAAGGTCTCTCAAAAACTGTGTACAAGTCAGTGTCATGGACTCAGAGTGTTACCTTTGTCTCAAACCTTCATTTCTTGTTGAATAAAGCCCATGTCTCTCAAGCTGTGATGATTATTCTGTCTGCACGATTGCTTCATGTAGCTGAAAGAAACTTGGAGAGAATCCCAAAGTTAAGGCATTGTATCAGAGTGGTAATAAGGTGAGCAGACGTGCTTATCTTTTTTGTGGTTTTCATTGCATCCTAGCTGTACTTTTCATTTGAATGAGCTTACTAATAATTTGTCTGCAAATTGTTTTTTAGTACTAACACCAGGATAAATACAGATGAGTATTGACTGTATCTACTGCAGTGTATCCAGTGTACTCTATCTAGACATTGAAGTCTACTCTTGTGCATTTAAGCTCCCTTATGTCAGTGTAGCTCCAGTTAGAGTAAGAATGAGTGCCTGACCTGTTCCAAACCATGCCCTGGAACTGCATGGGAAGATAAGGTAAGATGGGAACAGATTCTCCATGTGACCATGCCAGGGGGCTGGCATGGCTATGTATTGGCACTGGTGATTGTGTCCAAGTGTTCAACAGTAGTCCTGAATCTTTCTTCATTTAGAGGAGGACACTGCTCCTAACAAGTGCAGGTTCTCATCCCACAAGGGGTGGGAAATGTAACCAGGGTTTACTAAGAACTCACAGAAGATTGCCAAGCCCTTCTCATTTTGGGAATCAGAAAACTGTGGACTACTCTAAAATGAGAGGCTGGCAGTGTAAACTGCCAAGTGAGAGGAGAAAACTATTCTTTTTAAGATACTAGTCAGATCCTACAGAAAACTGTCCTCAAAATGAAATGGATATGAGAATGGACATCACCTTGGACTTGTTACAGAAAAATTTATATCGCTATTGAAAAGTAGGTAAACCCAGGTAATTTTATATACATATATATAAACCTCAGAGAGATTTATATGTATATAAGATCTCAGAGAGGATGTTTTTTCCACTGTTTGGTTAATGGGCTTAAAGTAAGATGTGAGCAAAATGCATCAGAGTCCAAGAGAGAGCCCAAAGACAGCAAAGGAATTTAAAAGATATGATCTATGAGGAAAGCTTGAAATAAGAGTATTTGTTCAGTCTAGGAAGGAGGAGGCTGAGTCATGAAACTATATTCTTGTGTTTAAGGGCTGTTATAAAAAGATAGTGAAAATTGTTCTCTGAGCAAGGACAAGATGGAATTAATTCCATTTGGATCAAGGATTGTTTAAACTGAGTACTGGGAAACAATTGCTATTAGATACACTCAGTCCATTTAGAGAGCACTTTCTTACTCACTGGCTTGAAGAATTATAAGCAAACAGCTCTCTCAGTCTTCAAAGGATTTGGCCTCATTTAACATTGCTGATTTTTGTCTTGGCCTCCCTTCTGGACAGTTGTATGTCTACGACTTGATGGTAAAAATCTCACATCCCATCCAGAAGTACAGGAATAGGAATAGGAATAGGAATAGGAATAGGAATAGGAATAGAATAGGAATAGGAGCTTCTTCCTCTCTCCCTTCCCCCTCTTTTCCTCCCATCCTTATATTGCTGTATGAGGAATCCTTGTGGAATTAGTGACTTGCATGTCATAAAGGACATTTATTCCCTGCAAATTGCAATAAATTGAGAGGAACCCTACTGCAATCATAGCACAGTCTGTGTAGCAGGAGCAGTGCCTGAATACCCAGATAAATTCAGCTGAGTTGCAGTTTAGACATGGAGGGTAATACTGGTGCTTTGTTGCTGCTGATTCAGAAAACATAAAACTTTTTGCAGCCTGATATTGCACAAGATAAATTTCAGTCTAGAATACTTTCCAGAAAGGCTCTGTTGCTTGAGGTTTAATTGCATAACAGGGTCTGTAAGTGTAGAGGATGGTGTGTGCTACTTTGGATCAGCTGAAGAGAGTCAGGCTTTCAGTTGTCTCACAGCGACCAATAGGATCCATCATTTGTTTTCAATTATGTCATGCTGCTGGGCTTTATATCTTCAGGTTACCAGTATGAACAGCCAAATATTATTTTGTTTAATAAGAACTTTGCTCAAATTTTGCTTTTGTGGATGCATGGAAGGGAACAACAGTCAGTACTAGATTTTCAGACATAAGGGACTTTATTCATTGAGGCATTACTTTCATAGGAGGAATCATTATACCAAACTTTTGCAGAACTTCAGCAAAAGTTGATGGTATTTTTAGTACTGTAACAAAATAGCAAACCAGGATTTTCAACAGCTTCTGGCCAAAGATGATATATTCTTTATAATTAGACTGTGTCATTCTGGCTAACAAGTTTCTCTTTTCAGACCTTTATGTCTTGAAATGGCTTTGCTTTGACCTTATCAAACCATGGGCGATCTCTGCAACAGGTTGCTGCACTGATCATCTGCACAGCTTTGTGCTTGGAAAGGCTGCAGGAAAAGAGAATCTCTGGAGTAAAAGCTTCCCTCTTTGCTGTCTCCCTTTGTTATTGTTATTGTTGTTGTTTTTGTTCAGACAGACTTCCACTCTGATACCAGGTTAATTGGGTGAGGTACTGTTCATTCTGAGATAACTCACTGCCTCAGCTGCATTATCAAGCCACTGTTTCCAGTGATCGTTTTCTGCTGTTCAAAGTGCTCTCTAACAAGCTCTATCCTTTCATACACATCCTTAGTTTAAAGGTTTGGAGGAAACTCAAAAGGCTGACATTTACATAAAGCACAGCAAATCTGAGCTATCCATAGGAGAGCACTGCATATCAATTAGAGAAAATGTTAAAAGAAAAAAATTGAAACTACAGAGCTGTAAATAGAGAAGATCACTGATCTCATCTACTGTTTTGGTGCTTTAATGAGTCAGTACATAATGTAGGCTGAAATGTCTAATTTAACATTGCCTCATCAGGTTGTGGGAAGCCATCCAGATGACATCATTAAAACACACCAGTCCTTATCTGGCCTGAAGGTTAAATTCTTCAATCACCTAAAATAATTTGTGCCCTTGGACACATTGTGAATCTTTAAGGTAAAAGTTACTGGATGTAGCTTTGTCATCTCTGGTGCTCAGGTCCTGCTGGAGTGGATGGTTGGAGGAAAAGGACTCTTCTATGGATCATTTTTCTCCCAAGCCTTTTTGAACAGCATAATTTCTGTTCAACCTCAGCTTAAAGCAACATTTCCTTATGGGCAGACCTGCTTCCTTGGTCTTATTATGATCCAGTAACAGTATAAACTGGTCCCTCAGGCTCTTGAACTAATGCATCAGATAATAAACAATCTGACTAACTTTGTCCTTGGTTCCAGTTATAAGACATTTTTGCACAAATCTGGAATTAAAGGTATTGACACCAAGTTAATTAGTGCCTCATAAGGTATTATTCATATGGTCATCTAAGCATTGCTGGCCTTGCAAGAATCTGTTCTCCAAAAGGTCCTAATACTCCTCTAATACTCCCCTCCATTATCTGTGAAGTCCAACCATTTTTCACAAAACTAATTTTTATCCATCTGCCAAGTCCTGATGTCCCTTTTGGCATTATCTGTAACCCTCATCAGATTCTTAGATTCATCTCTGACATGTCTAGCAATTTCTCATGTCGTGTACATAGTTTTCCCTGTCCTGTTCATCCAGCTTCACCTTAGGGCAGAAGAAGGCCAACTGCCTAGTCTTTTTTCTGCCAGAATAATGTGGACATAGTGAGTATTTTACAAGTCTTGTGCAATCAATATGACACTTTTTTTTCCAATGGAAATCAGGGATAAAGTGAACAGGAAAAGAAGGAAAAGGAGGGAAGAGGCATGCATATATATGTGTGTGTCTGTGTGTGTGTGTTCAAGGCAAAGATGTTGGTAAACCTTACTATATTTTACAGGATTAAGCATAAAAGGAGAGAAAAAAGGAAAAAAAAAGTGAGGTCTTGGAATGTAAGAGAACAGAACTAACATCTATCAATGTTCTCATTAGTAAAACATTGTTAAAAGCTTTTCTATACATCACAAGACTTTAAATTCTACCTATTTCTGTATGCTAGACTCAGTATTGGAACACTGAATTGACTGGGGTTTTCAGTAAGAAAACTGTATTTGTAAGGGAATTTGCTGTGTGTTAAACTTTTATGAAATGTACATTAGGGACTCCCTGACCATACTGATTTACCTTGTATCTCCAGAGAAGGCTTCTTCCACCACAAGGTAGAACAATGACACAATGACACAGCACAGGTGGGCTGGTCCCTGCAGGAATAGCTGTATAGATGCTAATATACATCTGGAGTTCCAAATGGTGTAAATAGCTGTTTTTTCTCAAATCAGAACTCTTTCAAGCTACAAGTAATATTCATACAGGTAAATGTAAGCATATTTCTCTCAGGGAGAATACTCAGGTGTGGGGTTCAGTCTTGGTCATCTTGTGGTATCACAAATGAGTATGAGGTCTCTTTAAGAATCTTTGGCAAAGTAATCTGCAAACCTAGGTTTAGTATGAAAGCAACAGCAGTACAAAATTTCTCAGATCATAGTGCAGCCTGGGGTGGGGAGGTGGGAAGCACCACCACCCAAGCGAGATGTTCACTACCAGTTCAGTGGAAAGTGGAATCAAATATGTTATCTTTGACAACTAAGCTGTATCTATTACTTTATTAGCTTCTCTTAAAACCTCTTTTTCTGAATATAGGATACCTGAAAAAAAGGGCAAGTCTTAGAATACACAGTGATAATATTTTCTATTAACAGAACATTTACACTGCTAAAATATATTCATCCTCAGTTTGAAAACACATTATGATATTATGATATGAAAGTACTCTGACTGCTTAATGGTGTTCTACTCAGTCACAGAAATCATATCATAACTCTCCATTGTCCCTGGACACAGCTCATTAAGTTCTAGAAATACTGTCTGAAAAATTTTAGTCATCCCAAGTCTCCATTCCCTTGCCATAAAACTCCTAAAGGCAAAAAATTCTTAAATGAGAAGGGATCTTAAAGATGCTCTGTTTCCAACCACTTTGTCATGGGCACCATGGGCAGGGACACCTTGTACTGGCCCTATTCAAGCTGGTTGCTCAGAACCCCATTCAGACTGGCCAGGAGCACCTCCAGGTATGGGGCACCCACAGCTGCTCTGGGCAACCTGTGCCAGTGCCTCATCACCCTCAAAGTCGAGAATTTCTTCCTAATGCCAAATCTGAATCTACCCGATTTCATTTTAAAGGTATTCCCCCTTTTTTGACTATTTTAGTAATTTTTGAAATTGTAATACCCATTCTGCTCTTTCTTTAGCACTTTTTAGTATGACTTTTGGGATTTTGTTTTGCAGGTTTGTTTTAAGGTATTTGTGATTGTTTAGTGGCCTAGGTAGGTGTTTTGGGAATAAATATAAACTTTTCCCTAATCATATTACAGGAATACTTGAGTAAATGATCTAAGTGACCCTTTCCCATTTCTCTGTCTTAAATGGGAGATTTTGTTGCCAATAGATTTTTTTAGTAGAGAGTACTCCCTTTACTTTTATAATTCTCCTTGGGTACTGAAAATGAGTAAATGCAAGGTGTGATAATTAAGTCTATATAATCATACATGAGAAGGCATTTGTGAAGTTTAAGAGCTCAGAAGAGTGCATCTTATCTGCCCATGCATGTAATGTCTGTATGCCTTCTGGTCCAATGGGAACAATGTGGCTTCTACTGCTTGTTCATTGATGCTTTCTTAATGTAAGGATTTATCTGTTTTGAGGAGTAGCAGGAATACCTAAAAATAGCTAATTTAATAATCATAATTCTTAAATAACACAATACTTGTTTAAAATAATATTCTACCCCTTAAAATCTAAGTGAATCTGTCTATGAAAATAGACACTTGTTCAAAGGAAGAGATTTTTATAATTTTAACTGAGTAAAACTAACTTATGCAGCTGAAATATTTTGCTACATACGTGGCACAATGTATTTAACTATGCACATCACAGAAGGAAATTATAACCTTATAAATAAAGTTGTTTGCCATTTTGATATAACTTTGTAATAGTTTTTTGTACTAGAATATTTTAAGCATCAACAAGATCAGAGGAACTCACATTAGCCAAAGTTCCTATTAGAAATTGAAAACAAAAGAGAAGTTTGTACATAAAGTTTTTTCCCTCTCTTCTTTTAACTTCAATTCACTCTAATTTACTGGGCAGAGATAGAAAATAGCCTTACCTTTCTGGTCATGCAGGCACACACATAAACATCCATCTAAAGTCAATAGAAACAATCTAAAAGTTCAGTAGCATTTCTCTTGAAACACAAACTGTTTTGCTCTGCTTCTTTTTTTCTTTTTGTCAAACTGATTAAAGAAGGACTTACTTTCTGATGATTGGCAGTATAAAAATAACAGGTGGTATAATTCTGTATCAGTTTTTTAACATATGATTTGAAAAGATAACCAAGAAACAGATTACTCTAGCACAGTAAGTAAACTTCAGTGTTATGAATCACATATGAACATGTGAAGGGACAGAGACAAATAATTTTCCCCTCCTTTCATCATCCTGTGAGAAAGCCTTTTTGTAGAAAGAGGAATCTATTCTGCAGATTGGGGTGAGGGGCGTAGGAGGAGGACACCTGTTCACAGCACAGTGACTAAGGTATTGTAGCAGCTGGATGTAGTTCCCTTGTTTGTATTCTCCAGTGACTCCAACATGCATTTGATTCATCAAAACTGATTTCAGAGAAGATTTTAGTCTTGAAGTTTACTTTGGGGACACCTTGCAATAGAATATCATTTTCATATCCACAAGTGCGTGAGGACGATGATTTGGTTAAGATTACATGGAAAATTATTGTGTTTTTATGTTTTAAAGCTTGAGAACTCCCAAATTAGCTGAGGGAAAAGCAGAATGTTTTATGGTACTTGCTTGTTATTCCTTATGCAAAGAATCCTTCAGCTCAGTATTTGCTCAAACTCATTTGCTCATGATATAAAGGAAAACACAAGCCATTTGCCCACCAACAGATATTTTCAGGTCAGAAGCTTTTTTGACCACATTCCTATCTCTTTCCAAGTCACTGTACCTCATAACATATAGGCACCATTCATATGCATGAGAATTTCAGAGATAAAAAGCTAATGTGAAAGAAAAAGAGGGATGCACTTCCACAGATAAGGCAGCTTTACTTGCATTTGGAACCTAGGAACAATTGAAATTGTGCATTTGCAAAAAGAAATTTGGCAAGATAATGCTTGTAGACAAATTCATGTACCTCTGCAGGAACTTCAGGCTTATTTGAAACAGAGTTTGAGAGAAGCTGGTGGGAAAAGAGTTTCCCCAGTCTGAGAGGACTCTCCCCAAAGTGCTCCTCTTTACCTGTTGTGAGGGAGACATTGCTGTGCAGGTGGCTGTTTCACACACCAAAATAACAAATTTGTTATTGCGCTTTAAAATAACAGATCAAACTGTAGAGGTCTCATAGACTTTCATGCCTGGCTTCATACCCTGCCAGTGTGGATGATGTTTTAGTTGGTAGAGGGGCTCAAAAAAAGAGTTCAAAAATATTTTCACCTCAAGAGAAAGGTGTTGAAAAATTCTTGATCATGACCCTTTTGGCTGATGTCAAACATGTGGCAGAAAAGTTAGGCTAGGATGTAACATTAAATTTCTAATGACTTGGACAACATAATCCTTGGGGTAAAGATTAGTATGAATTCTAACTAATGAACTGCTATGCCTCACTGTGCAGGAGGCATAACTTTCATAAAATTTAATTTGTAACATTTTATGCTCTGCTTCTTCCAGTTTTTTCCTCTCCTTTTCCTACAATTAGTAAATTTTTTTGAAAGGAATACATGATGTTGTTATGCATTAAAAATGCCTAGTGTCCTATCTGGGTAAGTTGATATGCTGTGGCATTTTAGAGCAATCCACAAAAAACAAAGGGCAAATAAGGTCAACAGAAAACATCATACATTATGAAAAATTAATCATTATTGCTTCAGTTTCTCATCTATCTATTATGCCAAACTTTGTATGACCCAATGAATTTGTAAAGTTTCTCAGAGTTAGAACTCTGTAAAAAGAAACTGTGCATGCAGTTTGATCCTTTTCCAGGTTTTGATGATAACGCATATTAAATAGCCGCAGAAGCATAAATTGGAAAGTGATCATTGGATTCATGGACCTAGCTGGTTTTTTTGGGGTGACTGAGGAAAATTAGTAAAACAAAAAGGGGTTTGCTGAAGTGCAGTAGCTGTATTAGCCTTTCCAGCTTGCTCAGAATCAATTTTCATTGGAAAATTTCTCATGCAATGGAACTCATGCTGTTTGGCTATGCTTAACTATTTCTAAGAACACACAGTTGTTCCAGGACCAGATGTCTTGGCCTTGTCGGTGAGCTGTCAGAATGAATGACTTTTATGTGGCTCCAGTGACCTAAGGGAACAGCTGAGGAGTTAGAGATGCTGGGCATTCATGGAGCTGACTGTGACAGCCTCTTCTGCTGCTTTTGCCACTGCTGTGAGCTCCTGCCATGCACTTGCACAGGTACTGCAAGTTTCCAGAGCAACAAGGAGAATGCCTTAAGTGAGATGGATGCAGCAGAAGTGGGCTCAGGTGCCGGGTGTGGGATGAGTAAGGACTAACACATGGCCCGAAGAAGGGGTGATGGTAACAGTGATGATGATGATGGTGGTGGCAGAGCATACATGCTTGAATTAATAAAGACAGGATAGGCAGAATGAGGTGAAGTTGGAGGCCAAAACCCACCTAACACAATTTCTGCTGCAGGCAGGCAGCTGTAGCAGAGCACTGTATTTGTGACTTCAGGCTGCTTAGATGAAACACTGCTAATCTTTCTGAGGTCTTGAAAATTTAGCAACACATATTAAACTTATATGAAGTTCCCCACAACTATCCTCTTCCCCTGGGCAGCAAGGAGTCTCTAAGTTACTTCTCAGAGCTGTGCCAGGAAATACTTTTAAATGTTGGAAAATGTGACAGATAATTCTTTAAAACCTTTCCCCTTATTTAACTCCTAGTTCACTCACCTTAGCTATAGTACAAAGATTGTAATTTTAAAAATTTTTCTTCTGGCACACACAGAAAAAAATGTTTTAAATATATTGATTAGTATGAATTGATTTAGGGTTTCTGTCAAAGGTTTCTGTCAAAGGCTATTTTTGTGGGTTTTATTTTTTGGGTTTTTTAAATTACCTGTTTTTGTTACAATAAAAGGCTCTGTAAACCCCCTCCCTAAATTATCTAACTATTACATGATGACAGAACTAACATTTATGCAAACTATTTTATCAGGAATAGAAATAAGTCTAAGCACAATGAACTTCCTCAGGGTCACAGATTCATTTTTTGTTTTACAATTCCCCATGTTTGGGATATTATATTTAAGTTTATCTGGACGTAATATGTTGCTAGTATATGTACACAAAAGTTTTAAAATAAGTTTGGAAAGTGCAGAATTCTTGTGTGAAACAGAAGCTTGCTAATCATTAATTAGCACTGCAAAAGTTAGAAAGTGCTAAAGCTCCTGTCAGAATCCGACTCATTGTTGCCAGGTCTTGTGGTTTTAATGCAATAAGTGCCTTTCCTTGAAGGCCTGCCATAAATTCAGTGATTACACTAGAATTTCAACTTCCATTAAAAAAATTGTAAGTTTAGATGTCTTGTTAAGCAGAGAAGCTTGAAAATATGAGTTATATATAACCTAGTATGAGATGAAAAAAGCTCATGATCATTAATACCATCTCTTTATTTCTGACTATTAGAAAGGCAAACATTTTCAGCTGGGAAAAGAAAGCTTTTGTTTGCATGACAGGACTTCAGAGTGTTCTTTTTGAGCCAAATTTGATTTCTCGTTGATTGGAAGTTTTGCTGCCACAGTCATTGTCATGTCTTAGTCTCATGTGACGATGCAGAGTGACACAGGGTGCCCAGGCAGCGCAAAGGAGAGCTGCTTTATTGCAAAAACCAGGCCTTTTTAAGCAGTTCCATTTTAGGCAGTTAGCTGGTTACCAGTTTACACAGTTTTAAGGCACAAGACCAAGACCACCCACCACCTTACAGCACGATGTGGACACGTGGCAGTCACGCTGCACATCTCTCATGTCTCTCATGTCTCTCTACCCCTATTCCAGCTGAGTCCCTGTCCCACAGTCCTCTTCTGCTTAGCTGAAGTAGCAGGCTTGAGCCATGATTTTACAAGGGTAACAAGGCCCTTATTTTATAAGGTTTTACCTCTATGCAACAGATTTAGCCCACTGTCAACTACAAATATCAGATAGCAGTCTGTATTTTTCAGGTACAGAACTTGTTTTCACTGGGAACTTGCCAGACAGTGTATTGACTAACACTGTTATTGACTGTCAAACATAGCTCATAATGTGAATACATAGGATGTGCATATCTTCCTTTTCTTTTTTCCACTGCAATCATTGGAAAAAATAATTTTTTGTATTCATCAGATGATTTTTTCAATCTATTAAAAGTGTGTCAAAAAAAAAAGCACTAGAGGGGAGTATGTCAGAGAACTTGGGAACAGCAATAGGGAAATATCTTTTTTTTCCCATCCCTGGTCTTCTTCAGAGAGCCATTGTGAAACTGGAGTCCCCCACTGCATTCTGCATAACAATGTTGTGAAGCTGATTCCTCTACATTTGCTGTGAATTTTATCATTGTTGTACCAAGAATAGCAGGCTCTTGTGCTCATTTCTACTTGTGAAAACAAGGGTGAGCCTTTGTTGACCTAATTTCCTTTGTGTAGCACTTCACAAATGAGATGTGCCACAAAGCTGTAGTGTTTCTAGAGTGGGTCTCTGCTCAAAGTGTGTCCTAACCCTTGTCTACATTCAAATTGACACTGTGGAAATTGTACATACTCTGTCTGGAGAGGTACTGTCCGTCTATTCAAAGCCTCATTCACTCCTGTTACATGAGTGTGAGTGTCATAATACAGCACTTGGGAAAGTTAAAGAACTTCCTCCTTTTCTGGTCAGCTACATATAATTTGGATGACCAGACCCATCACTGTCCCTCGAGGGCCTGTTGTATGGCTTATGTTTTCATGTTTACTGTATTCTAGCAGGAACCATCATATGATGCAGGATGTGTGATTTTCAAATGAGTGGAGGCTGAAATACTGAGTTGCTCTTTCACTCAGAAGCATTTCTGTTTGGAAAGACTAACGAAATTGTTTTTCATTGAAATCTATTTAGCACCAAAAAGCCCAAAAAGAGATTTCCCTGGATGCTTAAGTGGAATAGGTATGCCATATTAAGTATGATTTAAATATATTTGTCTGGATGTATTGGAATACAGTATAGCAATATATCAATACACAAGCAATAAAGTAAAACTCCAGAACAGAGTTATGGTTTCATATTTTAGTGCAGTGCTATTGTTTTTTTAGTGATTATTTTTTATTATCAATATACCGACATGCTCTGCTCATGGACAGGGAAATGACTATGCAGGCATAAACAGAAGGATTCTTGTTCTCCAAAGACTTCATGGTGTAATTGCAAGTCTGCTCTGTGCACTCAGCATACTCAGTCAGGGAAGCTCAGAGACACTCCTGCCATATTGCTCCAGTGGAAAGGTGATCTCCTCTAGGAACAGTGGTGGGAAAATCCTATTTTGATAAACTATATTTACACTATTTTATATACAGTGCTGCTCCTTAGTAGCTGGATCTCATTTCTGTTTGCTTCCAAAGACTGCTGAGGTATGAAGGCAACCACTTAGGTGGGCTGGCCACAGGGAGTGCTGGGCAATTGTCAGTTCAGGTGTTGGCAGGGCTGATTTAGGAAAGGGGGAGCTGGGGTGCCTCAGTGGAGGCTCACCAGCAAGAACCAGTAGTGGTAGTCTGAGGTTAGTGGTCACTACAGATATTTTGAAGACTCTTGTTTGAATAGTTATTTTATCACAAGAGAAAAATTTTATGCAGTCCAAAGGCAAGTTATTCAGGTGTTTTGGTAAAGATTTAAATATATGTTTATGTAGGTAGCTTGAATATTTTACCTTTAGATTTTCTGTAACTGAAAAGACCCAGAATTACCCATGACACGAAGTGTGAGATACTGATTTTGTGCTTGATGGGCAGGATGTGTGTCATGGTAGACTTCAAACATTTTTATTTGTTTCTATTGGCTCCAAAATACTGGAAAAGTGTGTTTTACCTTTTAAAAATATCAATTTTCATCCATATTAGATAAAACATTCTTTCATGCAGCATTGAATGATAGTTTATTTTTCCTTCAGGCTCTGTGATCCTAACAGCTCTTAATTTTTTTTTTTTTTGCGCATCAGTTAGCCCATCTTCTTAAGCTGATAAAATGTAGAGATAAAAGTAGATAAAACAATACAGTTTACTGTAGCTGGGGACCTTCTCAGCTACAGTACCTGTAGCTGGTCTCCAAAATGTGTTTGTTTCACTCAGCTTGATCAAGGTATAAATCAGAGATGAGAATTCTTCCCACCGAACATTTTAAAGACAGATAGAGATGCAGATGGGTTCAGGAAAACATGAGACTGAATCTAAATGTGAAATGAAATATAGATAAAAGCATCTTGCCTCAGACAGTTTTAATATTAATACCAACATCTCTTGGATGAAAAAGACCAATATTTTGTGGTTGTGACATTTTCCACAGGAACAAAACAACCAGGTTTCCTAGGGATATTTCTGAACTTGATGGAAAAAAAATCTATTTTGTAAATGGTGGTATGATTTTAGATTCAGTCCAGAATGATACACTAAATTCCATTACCTACCTACATTTTGGGTTTTAAAAACAAAGAAGGAACAACTTTTAATGGATTTGAAAGTAAATATACAGCACTCTGTTCTGCAATAATTGTTGAGTAAACTTACTTGTTTTTGTTGCTTATGTAAAAAATCTTCAGAATCAAACATTCTATACAGATGGAGACTATGAATTATCTCTTTGCCCTAGATAGCAAGTGCACAATTTCTAATGAAATTGGATAGCATTAATAATATATAATTTTTCCACCATCTGGTAAAAAAGTCTTGTGGGAAACTTTTTTAACAGAAAACAAGGTCTGATTTGTAAAACCTGACTGAGGATCAGATGTTCTGGGTGTTTGATCTTAAACTGAACAGTAGATGGCTTCAGAGAATGTTTCCCTCAGTGATGGCTAGCTCCAAATAAAGATGGAGGGCACAGCCATAGGGCCTACAGAATGGCCACAAAGAGTTTATGTGGAAAAGTCAAATTTTCTTTTTTTTTTTAATACACTGCTAGTAAAAAAATAATAAAAACAATTTTAAAAAATAGGATTGCTTGACAAAAATGCACTGCCAAATTTCCAGATCTAATAACATTTAAAACACAGCTGTACTGGATTACACTGCTGAGCTTAGTGTCTCCCATGAGAGACAATTGTACAACAAGGGTAGAAAAGAAGTTTCTGAAGAGGATGAGTGTTTATTGAAGCTTACCTTCATAAGCCTTTTCAACTCCCATTGACTTGTTGTATGCACAGTGTTGTGGTAATATCATCTGATGAACCATTCTGCAAATCTGCCTTTGATGCTGGTTTCCACCACATTATAGCAATGAACTCACAGTTCAGGTACACACTTCACAGTAAAGTAATTTTTAATCACTCAATTTTATGAGAATCATGACATCATAAGCTGTGTGTCATATCTAAGTCATGATGACACAGAACCTGTGACTGTTTCTGATCCTGAAGTTTTGAGCAGCTTTCTCAATTTTTCAGTGGCTTTGTTCATTCTTGTCACTGTCTCTGTGCATTTCCAGTTCTGCTATCTCTTTTTTGAGATAGTGTGATGAGTAGGTTTGCACAATGCCACAGTTGCACTTTACAGTTTTCTTCTTTGCTCTTGTTTAAGGTAGAAAACCACAAGTGTTGTATTGTCTGCTTCCTCAAAGCAGTTTAAGTGGTTAAATGTCACAGCACAGCCCTAGTAAGCTGAATTATGTTCGAGATAATTAGACCTTAAGTAAAATATTTTTAGATGTGAAGACATCCCTTGCCCCA
This sequence comes from Camarhynchus parvulus, assembly GCF_901933205.1. Taxonomy (NCBI): domain Eukaryota; kingdom Metazoa; phylum Chordata; class Aves; order Passeriformes; family Thraupidae; genus Camarhynchus; species Camarhynchus parvulus. Next base: position 105,683,591 of record NC_044573.1, on the reverse strand, counting down.
GATCTCCAACTTAGTATTTGGACAGACAGGCATCTTTTAATTTTGTTTCTGAAGAAAATGTCTAAATTGCCACACACTATTGTAATAATTTCAATGTTGGGCCACAGTATTTTGTTCCATGTAAAGAATCAGGAGAAGTTGCTTTTTTTCCTTCTCACCTACATGTATACATTTGTGTATGTTTATGTAAGTATATGAGAAAGGTTTTGTCTTCCTTACAATTAAAAAATTGATGTAAATGCTACTTTAGAAAAATGTAGAGCTCCAAATTAACTTTTTTTTAATATGTTAATACATTTACTACATTTTCTTCATAAAATTCTACAGTTACATAGTCTTTTGGCCTGTCATTAGCAATTTCTTTCAAACCTTGAGACAAAATGAGAATGTACTCATCTCTCCCATTTCAAACAAGTACCTTTATTTGTAACACTACATTTATAAAATGCTGCAGTAGTCATTCTTACTGTTGGAATTTGTAGATTGAAAATTATGAATTTGTCTGTAGGATTGGAGATCAGCTTTTCTCATGGTCCAGAGCGTAATAAAATAAAATAAACACTTTTTTTTAACCAACTGGCCGATACCATGCTGTTATATGTAAGTGTTTTTCTTTTCCTGCTTAGCTATTGTTCCTCAGTTAATAATCTCTAATAAGGGATGATTTTCTTTTCTTGTCTGTAATTTCCTATATAAAATGACAGAGTTCAGTGATATATAAACAAGTTAGAATTATTCAAATAGTTTTAAATTATAAATTAACTTCCTTGTTTAAAGGAAGAAAAAGAATATGAAATCTGGTGGCCTTTTATCCTACTCTGTCTCTTTTCCTCCCCTCATACACATTTTTGTATGTACATGGATACACTCACATGAGTTTGTTTATCTAGCTTCAGAGGGCAATTAATTCTCTAACCTAGAAATTTATGTAAGAAAATTCTGGGAAATTAGTTACATCAGGTAGATAGAAAGAAAATATTTATAAATACCATGTCTCCTTTCTGCAAAGAGAAAAAAATATATGTGCGCATGACATTAACTCTGTGCACAGGAACAGTTTCCTCAGAATTCATTTTCATTTTTGAGGAGAACCATGGTACTTACATGCACTGGCCATCAAATGAATGCAGGTTTGCTGAATCAGAGCAGCACCTTGCCTGTCTAATGCCTCCCTAGCTCCTCTGATGATGGATATTGGCAACAAGGGAGCTGCCTGGTTGTGTTGCTAATTTGTTATTTTATTTATAGGTCTTTTGTGTGTGTGTCACTTTTATGTATGATGTATTTCCATTGTTGATGTGTCTTCCTTCTGCCCTCAATGGTGTTCCTGTGCTCCCAGCAGATTCATGTGTTTGTGGCAATGAAAGAGAGAGAAGTGACAACAGTCCTCCTAGGACACAGCTCATAAATTATCCCTTACAACCAAAGCACCAGACAAAACAGTTTTTTCAAGTGGTCACAGATGAGCTATGTCCAAAGGAATTTGCTTTTTCAGATGTTTATTAATGCATCTGTTTACTGATCTAGGGCATGCAAACTGCAGAAAGGTCACCATTGGCAGGTGGAAATACATTTGCCAAGCCCCCTGGAGACCTGCTTGATTCTGATCACAGTGGATGCTAGGTAAAACCCAAGGTCTTAACCAGATGGTTTCAACTGTTTTTTCTGGTTGAAGTGTTACATGGAGTGCAAAATTTGTCTCTAGCATGGAGAAAGCACAAAATAAAAGATGAGAGAGAAATGGAGGCAGAAAGTAGAGCAATTAATATCACCAGCTGTGACTAAAGCTGCTACGAATATGGTGAGCTCAGAATATTTAGTATATTTATTCCAAAAGATGTTTTAAATAACTGCAATTATATAATTAAACGACTTCCTGTATAAAATTTTATCACATAGAATTAAAGATGACTATATTCTGTACAGCAAAATGAAGGCAGTACTAAGAGGGGAACAAAACTTGGGATATTCTTTCTGCAAAATTTTGAAGGAGTAAAAAAATGAAAAAAAGCCCAAAAATAAAAAATATACCAAAAAGTTTCTCTCCTGGAGGCTATTTTCTTTTGTATATGTAGGAAGAAAAAGCTGAAAGAGCTGGAACTTGGAACTGGGACAAGTTAGTCTCTTGTGCTGCTGAATTCCAAGATACTCCATTTCTGGGGATCTGAAAATGTAGTGAAGAGTCACCATATTAAGAAAGCAGCAGGAGATCAGTGTCTGACAGGACACCAGTTGGATTCTAATACATACCCTTTGCAGTTCTTATGGAAGTAATTTTCTTTGAGGAGTTGGTACTTGCAAAGCAGGAAAGGAAATTATGTGGATTTTTTTAGTTGTCTCTCCTCCCCACAAAAAAAAAAACAAAACAAAACAGGCTAAGAGCATAAAACATCTGCATTTGCCTAATGTCACGAAGCATACTTCAGCTAGGCTCTCCTTTCTCCATTCTTTTGCTATCACCTCTGGCATAGGCACTGAAATCTTTCTTCATTTCACAAATATCTTGCTGAGGAAGAAGATCCATCAGAGTCTGTGAACAATTATATTATATACTTTTCATCACAACACCAAAATTTTGTAATTATCCATAGCAGTAGTCTATTGAACTCATGACACTTGTTCTCATTGGATTTTCAAAATAAAAGCCACGGGTATGTCTGCACAGAAACAGTCAACAATGAATAAATCTAGCACTGCACAGGGATGGCCACATGGCTTAATTTTCTGCCTTGCTGACTCTGTTTTTTGCACCATGTCAAGTTCCTGAGCAATCTCACCAGCCCTCCTGGCACAGATGGATGAGTTCCTGCTGCCTATTTGGGCTGGGCTGAGCTGAGGAAGAACCAAGTCTGCAGATATATTGGTTTTTAGGACTCCTGTAAAAGACATTTTGTTTTACTTCTTCAAGGTATCATTGTACCAGATATCATGTAATCTCATAACATTAGTTTTTAGTTTTGCAAGTGCAGATTACGAGCAAAGCTTGAGCATATTATGAAAGCTTTTTCTAGAAAATGAGTGGAATGGCCTTACATTGCATGAAAGGATATGAAACAAATCCAAGCAAATAATATTTTGTATAATTTATTTGACTAAAGAAAAAAAAAGCTGTTGTTTTTTTTAAGCAACATCTTTTCTCACCTGAAATCAAATCTGAATACTTTTAAGGTTGGTGATGTGGCTAATTGGGTGTAGTTTCTATTATGGGTATTTGGTGAGAGGAAGGGAAATGAGACACTCCCCTAGGTCCATTTATGAGGAATTGATTGCACGAAGAGAGGTAAAGTGACTGCAAACTCTTGTGGTGCCTTAATTCAGGTCTCCTGGGGGCTGCCCCTGGAGACAGTTTTGGCCCCTGCTGAGGACTGTTCTTGTGAACCCATTGTGAAAGTAATTGATGCAGGCAAAAGGCAGCACTCAGGCCTTGAGATGGTTTTGCTGTTTTTCTTCAGGCCACACAGCACCGACTTTAAATCAATTTTTTTTCAGCAAAAAATAAAGAGGAAAACTGAATTCCCCCTTTACTTGCAGATTAGCTCTCTGCTTGTTTTTAATATACGTATCAGTTACACAAAGCTTGGGCAGCCCTCTTTTAAAGGACTGAGTCGGCTTTCAGCTTGTCCTTTTCCTTGTCATTTTCAGTGGCTTTTGTACCTTTCTGATTTCTTTATTTACCTTTATTCACTGTGATTTGTCCCAATCAATGGTAAGGGCACAACTTTCTGTTCTGGACTCTCTGTACACTATAACACAGTTTTGTTCCCCTGACTGAGTTGGTCTATTATTGCTATTTCTGTTTTCACTCTTAAAGCTTGCCTTTCTTTAATTCACTTTAAGCAAACATCTGAATAGCTTTAAAGGGTAGATGACCCCAATACTGTCACGATCTCATTTATCTTCCAACTGAAGCTGCTGGGAGGCAAGCTGGCTACTTTCTCCCTGTGTTTCGATTCTTAATTTTCTGATTATTTTGATAGTTTAGAAGTTTTAGCAGCAATGGAGGTGAACTCATCCTTGCCTTTTCATGTACACCTCCTTTTTGTGTTAGTCCCAGACAATATGGCACTGTCAGAAAGTGTTAGATACAGCTTTTTATGTTGTCTGATACAGTTTCTCAACTGGAAGCTGGAAATAGCACTTTGAAAGCCCGTGTCCCGGACTGAGTTTAGCATGTTTTGTTAACACTTATCTTCATTATGGTTATTTCTGCCAAATGTGTTTTGCTTTTCAGACAGTTCCAGACAGTTCAGTTTCCCTGAAGGGGAAGATCTGTTGGTTATTAGCTGTGGAGATAAATAGATGTTCACAAAAAATGCAAAAGGACAGAATTAGCATGTAATGAGTTATTTTTCTATACACAGAAATTCTGTTGTATTGAATTAGGTACAGGTAGCCATGTTCTGCATTTTATACTTTTACATCCTAATTTTTGGTAAGTGTTTCATATTGTAAACTTTTAAAAAATGAGCCTTTTTTAGGATAAAGTATGGTGATGACCTGAGGGTGGGTCTGCACAGTAGAGAGAAGGAGCTGCACAGGTCCCTGAGCAGTTGGAGCTGTGCACCATTAAGTCTTTAAAGCCCAGCAACGTCTTCAGGGTTGGACGTATGCTGTGCTCACTGCAGATCCTGCTTTTGGGGTCAGACAAGCAGAGCCATTCAAATATCTATGTCCCTGACATGTGAGGTGTAACCCTAGCTTTTGCAGTGATGTTTGCTCATCAGGTTCTTCCAGCTGGGCCAAAAAATACACATTCATTCATTGCAATAACATGCTTATCTGATTAAGATGGCTTGTTGGCTTCCTTGCCAGAAATTAAATAAAACTTATTTTTTTCTGAAGCAGGATAGGAGAGTAATGAAATAGCTCTATCAGTTTTGTCAGCTTTGGAATCCATAAGGAATTTCCCTCTGTCAAATTAGTAGGGACGTTTTCCATTGTTGCCTTGTAGTGTGGTGAGAGCTACGCTGCAGGATCAATTGGCAATTTATCTAACCACACACATGGGGAACAGCAGCTTCAAGGACTGAGTCCTGGCTGTATTTATCTTATGCCTCATTATGTGGTGATTCTCTTGGTCTCTTCTCTTTCTTCTGGGTCTTCTTAGGGAACTTGAACAGCAGGAATGGATCAAATAAATCTGAGTTCACCTCAAAATCTCAATGGAGCATGAGCATTGTACTGAGTCCACTATATAATGCAACAGAGAAGGTCTTGAAGTCACAGTTTAAACTCATGTCTCTCTGCGTGTCAGCCTAAATCATCTGACACAGTTGGCCTACTCTGGCATAAAGCACCCAGTGAATATAAAGAAACTCTTAAGCCTAATAAATAATACATAAATGTAACAAAAATCTCCCCCCAAAAACCCAAATAAACGCACACACCACAAAAAAATTCCTTAAAACAAAACAAAACAAAACAAAACAAAACAAAACAAAACAAAACAAAACCAGAAAAAACTCCAATCGAAACTCCCAACCCAAAATACTCTGGAACCTCAACAGTGCCAGTTATTTTACTTCAGTATTTTTCTAACACTAAGATGCTCTAATTTCCTACATTACATCATAAGCCGAAGGCACTAGAAAGCTCTTCTGTCCACTGACATCTTCCCAGTACTTCAACTTTGAGGAATTTGAAGTATCAAAAGCTCTAAGATTGGCTTTAGAAATGCAGAGACCTGCCTGAATGAGAGCTGTTGATTGCAGATTCATAACTTCCAGCAGCTACACAGATAATATAATTTCAGAGTATTTTTTTTTTTGCATAGAAAACAGAATTACAGTGAAGAATGCAGGCTCTTGTATAGTGCTGATGGTATGATAAAATTTGAGAGGCATGAAAAAAGAGAGAATTTTTCATTTAAAATTATCAAAACAGTAAAATTATAATGGCATCAAGCTGTAAATATTATTGTAAATTGCAAGATATTAATCTTTGAGTGTTTTTATCTGTATATATCCATGCCTACATTAGCCCACTGATTTGTCTTTGTGTCTATGTAACAGCTGTACCCCTTTATGCTGTGACAGTAATGTGACCACAGATACATAGTTTATGTGCAGAGTTTCAGTCTGTAAAGTCAACTGGCATCAGTTAAATTCACTACTTCTAAATTAAGGCTATGATGACCTTGCTGACACTGTAGCTTTAATATTCTTTGATCTAAGAGATACTTTGCCAAACAAAGCATCTTTGAACTAGAGAGGGAATAAGAAAACCAGGAAAACAGTCAGCGTGCAGTATGACATTTTGGAAAGCAGTGTTGGAAGTCAATTTGGGGTTATAGAGGACAAGTAACTAAACTCATCTTTGTGCTATGCAGCAAGGAGCTGGCAGATCCTTTGGTGTATAGGTGGGGGTCCACAAATTGAGGCAGCAAAGTGATTTTAATTCGAACTCACAGCAGTGGTGAGCCTGGTACAGAAATATCGTGTGCTACTCTGGTATAGACATTTTCTAAAAGGATGTTGGAATGGTGGTACAGAAAAGAACTGTAAAATGCCCTTTGGAGACTGCACAATCTCTGAGAGATAATTTGATTATAGTGTTTAAGTATCTTCAAGGGAAAAATACAGAACACTGAACCAATGACTGGGAGCTGCAGACAGACAAGTTAAAATTAAAATGAGGTACAATATTCTTTAAAGTGAGATTGATTAACCATTGGAACAAAGGAAGTGCTTGAGTTCTCATTGTATTGCATTCTTCAAATCACGGCTGAATGTCCTTTCTGAAAGTCAAACACAACTTATGGGACTCAGAGGGAAGTAACCGGCAGAATCTGAATGACTTGTTTGAAAGGGTCTGCAAGAACAACTACAGAATTTGCTCTCTTCAGCTCTTCAGTTTTCTAACATAAAGCCATGTATTTCACAAGTCCTCTCAGACAAGTTTGTTTCGGGGTCATGTCTCTTAAAATTCCACATCGGTCAGCAAATTCAAAAGCATCCAACTCATATGTTCTCCTCTGAAAATGACATCACATTTCTCTCTGATAAATATTGTTGACATCAAAATACCCCTTCTACTGTTGAATGTTTCTTACATTGCCTCAAGGATGAGTGTTAGTTACGATAAATGTATACATGATATAAGGGCTTTCTGTGCTAAGTATATCCTGCGCAGACAAACTGAAAGATACAAGAGTCTATATATAAAAATGGGTTGCTCAAAATCAGTGTAAGTCCAGCATGGTCTAACTCTAATGAAATCCTGTTGGACTGTGGTGAAATCAGGAAAGCTCTGCCCCTATAAGTGAAATGCTGTAATTCTATGCTCAAAGTTACCTCTAGTATTTACAATTTATGTTGCACCTTATGACATTTAATTTAGGAAGTCCATTTTAGTCTAGGCCTACTATGTAAACACAGAAAAAATTTTATATATTAAAGTACTGCTCTATACAAAGCTTAGGTGAACCACCACATGTAGGAATGAAACAGGCCAGTGATTTAATGGTAGAGAGCAAGTTACCATGATCACACTGATCTGTGTGAACTGTCTGCACACAGCATCCTACTGAGTGCTATTAACTTAGAATCCCAATTACCTGGCCTTTGCTGTGGGAGAGGAGCACATACAGGGATAATTTCCATGGACTGGTTGATGCATGGTTGATTTCTTCCCTGTGATATGTCTGTTTTAAATCTGTGTTTTTCCTGCTAGCTCAACAACACCTGCAGGAGTTACTCAGCTCAGGAAATACCCATTTATTCATGTCAAGTGAAACAGTAAAAATGAAACAGCTGATCACAGTAAAAAATGCTATGCTTTTTCTTCTTCCTTCCTGCACAAGTAAGAGCTGCTGTTATAAAGAAAATCTATTTACTAGAAGTTAATGGCAGATATTGAACAGATATGGAAGTTCATGACAGAACTTCCTTGTGTGGAGTCAGCTTTTTTATCTTTATTTGCAAAGGAAAATATAAAATACTCAGTTTTGGACTGCTTTTTCCTTTAAAATACAAAAATATTTGGAAATTTTGCTGAACTCTTGATATAGACTGTTGTCGGAGAAAAGGAAGTAGCTGTAAAGGGTTGACAGAACTTGAATTCTTGAAAAAAAAGATATATAGCCTATAGAGTTATGATTGAGAATGCACATCACCTTGGAGTTGTCAGCAGAGGTAAACAAAATAATGTTAGTAGCACCTGTAACCCTTGAAGAGACAATGGACAATGAGTGTTTATTTCCAGCCAAATCTTCAACAAGACCAAGCACACAAAATGCTTCCAGCATTTTTACCATCTAATTTCTGGTTAAACTCTGGGAAGTGAGTAAATGAGAAGTGAGTAAACTCTGAGAAGATGCTGTAAATGCACCCAAAGAGCAATGGCTCAATGTCCAGGTAGCAATCACTGGCAAGTGGTGTCTCTAAGGGGCCAATACTGGGACCAGTATATTTAACATCATCACTGACACAGAGAGTGGGATCAAGCGCACCCTCAGTAAGTTTGCAGATGACAACAAGATGAGTGGTGCTGTTGACACCCTTGAGTGATGAGCTGCAATCCAGAGGGATCTGGACAAGCTGGAGAAGAGGTGTCATGTGAACCCCATGAAGTTCAACAAGGACAAGCACAAGGTACTGCACCAGGTTTAGGGCAACTCCTGCTATCAATACAGGATGGGGATGAGCAGACTGAGGTCAGCCCTGCTGAGAGTGACTGGGGATGTTGGTGGGTGAGAGACTGTACAGAAGCCAGCAAAGTGCACTCACAGCCCAGAAATCCAAACTGGGCTGCATCCAAAGCAGGGTGGCCAACAGGTCACGGGAGGGGATTCTGCCCCTCTACTCTGTTCTTGTGTGACTGGAACACTACATCTGCACTGGCACAGAAAGGACATGGACCTGTTGGAGTGAGTTCAGAGGAGAGGTGCCAAGATGACCAGAGGGATGGAGCACATTTTTTATGAGGAAAGGCTGAGATAATTGGGTTTGTTCAATGTGAAAAGAGAAGGTTTTGGGGTGAGATTAAAGGCATCTTTCAAGACCTAAAAGGAACCATGATGACAGACTTTTCAGTAGGGCCAGTTGTGTTAGGACACGGGCTAATGGTTTAAACTAAAAGAGGATAAATTAGGGTTAGGTATAAGGCAGATTTTTTTTTTTATGATGAGAATGGAACACAGGAACAGATTGCCCAGAGAAGTGGTAGATGTCCCATCTCTGAAAACTTTCAAGGTCAGGTTGGATGGGGCTCTGATCAACCTGATCCACTTGAAAATGTCTCTTCTCATATAGACCGTCTAGATGACCTTTAAATGTCCCTTCCCACCCAAACCATTCTCTGATTCTGAGACTGCATGATTCTATGATGATCTTTCTACCCCATACCTCCTGTAAAGTACAAGGAAAAAACAGAAACAGCAAACCTTTTCAAGATAGAGCAGATTGTATTTTTTTTTAAACTAATAGCATTCCAGTTTCATCTTTTTTTATATGTAATGTCTAAAATTCTGTTTTATGGATGAATTTTGTTCTCTTTATCCTCAAAAAGGTTTTCTTTATCCTCACAAAGTTATTTTCAAATTCACGTCTATTGCTAATGTCTTATTTAAGGCACTGTACTACTATTTTATTATTTGGAACATACTTCCTAAAAATTCTTTTCAAATAACATTGACTATTTATATCAAGTGCTTTTGTAGCTGCATTTTCAAAATACTGAGATCTAGAAATTAACTTTACAACCCCATTTAGCATGAATAAGAGGTATAAATAGCTGGTTTCATAGTTTGCTGTTTGTAAATGGATGGATATTTTCCTAAATCCTTTCAAGGAAGAGCCCCAGAAAATGGTGATGCAGGATTGGATCTTACACTAGAGTATATAAATAAAAGATAGAAGGAAATTCAGTTATAGTAATAGGAAAATGGAGCTGGCATTATTTATGGGATAATGCACCTCTTCCTTTCCCAAATTCACATTCTGTCACCTTTTGTTACACAAGTGAAATGATTCAGTGAGGTCAATGCACTCTGGCCCAGAGGGCAAAAATGATTTGCTGAACTGAATGAGGCTGGGGTCTTTTGGTTTCCATTTCACTTCTTGTAGGGGCTTTTCTTATTGTAATATCTATTTTCTTGATTCCCTGTGGAAGCCCTCACTTAATAAAATTTTATTAATAAATTTAAATGGACTTAGCTGCATAACACAGAGTCAACCTGCCCCTCTCAAACTCACAAATCATGAAATTTGATCCATTTAATTTGAATCATTCCATAAGGTTTAAAGACATTTTCCAAATGAGAAGAAACTGGGATTTTCAGTCCTTAAAAATGCTAAACTGAAATTTGTATTAAAGAATAAGTGTGTTCAGTTCTTCAGTATTCTGGAGGCACTATTGTCATTTCATGGTCAATACCAGGTCTGTTCTGCTAATAATTTTTATGCCAATTATCATCCCGAGACTTATCTGGTCTATTACTCTCTCTCTAAAATAAAGATGAGTTTCACTGGCTTGTGTCAGATATGGTCCCAGGGAAGGGAATAGCTGAAGGCAATTTATCCCAGAACAACTTCCATCTGCTTGCTTTGAACACTCAGGGACTTTCAGTTTCATGATTCTCTTGATCAGGGACTGTTAACTCCATTGAAGTACTGTGATTTCCACAAATGGATGCCAAAATGAGAAGATCAAGCTAATTTTCTTTTATGATCCAAGCCTGGATTTGAGTCTAGGTCTTGAGTAATATGAGGGTGTAAGGCTAATACACTTTTTCATTCTATTGTTCAAATGCTTTTTGTTTCCGCTTAGCTACCCTGTGCCTTACTCAATAGATTTATGTTATAGATTTAGGTCACTTCCAGGGTTTTACATCTGGAAATAAAATTTTGCTATAAAATAGTAGCAGTCATGGGAAAGCCTATTTTAATGTCACAACATAAAAGCTGCATATATTATTTTAGTTCAGAGATAAAACGAGGGCTGGTGCTGTGAATGTATGATACAGTAAAAGAGCAGATGAAGAAGTTACATCTTGTTCTGGTGTCATATGAAACAACAAAATAGCCAACTGAGCTGAGGATTTTCATTTCAATTTCCAGGAAGCTTATCCATTTCAATATATGTGGAAATCTGGAGCATTCTTTCCTTGTGTTAGACTGCGGTCTAACCTAAATAGTCAAGGGCATGGTAAGAATAGAGAGAATGGAGCATTAATTTATTTATTCATTTGTTCCTGTAAAACCTCCATTAAAATAATGTGCAGATACCACTGAGGGATATGCTCAATATCTTTATGTTTCTTATTGAGGTTTTTTGTATTACATGTACCTGCCCATAATATTCAGGTTACTGTGAAGAGGGATTTGCTTTAACAGATGAACAGCTGAATCTCCAAGATACTACACTGGAAAGAGAAAGATTGTTTGTGAGGCTTTTTAATTTGTCTAAAAATTGTAGTATTCATATCAGTCATATACTGATAATGGCTTAATTGCATATCCTGAGCAATACTTATTTTGTACCTTCAAGTCATTAGACTGACCATAAAAGTGGCATCTTAAAAAATATGTTTACAAAGGCTTTTGTAGATAAACATGAAACAGTATAATGTTAAAGAAAAATCACTGAGACTAGTGGTGTGGAATATATATTCTGTGTTCCTCAACTGATGTGCTTACAGAAGTGATTTTCTTCAAAGGTTTTATCACAGCCATAGCCATAAGCATGTACATTCAATTCACAGCTGCTTGTTGTGATCTAAGAATTGAATTTATATTGTTGAATGAAATGTACAAAATTACTTTCCTAGCTTTACGGTTTGCTTTGATCCCACATTTAAAGAAAAGAAAACAAAACTGTTCTCTCTGCCACCCCACATTTTAGTTGTAACAGTGATTAAAAAAACCCTGAAAACACTTAATTTCATCCAGACACACTTTTAGATGTTACCTTAAACCCCAAAATTGCCCTGAGGTGATCTGACTATTTTCTGCTTCACGCCTCACAGAGTACATAAAGAAAAAGAGAAGACCTGCTCTAGCTCCTAAATAAGGGCCTCTGCATTTGTATTGTGACAGCTAAAATGCTAATGGCAGGGAAACATCATCATACAGAGTCATAAATAGATCTGTCATTTTAAAATAAGGTGAAGGTGTTATGTGCTGGTACAATGATTCAACTCAATAATTAAAATGATTATACAACAGGTGGCATTCAACAGCACATAAAATCCTGTGCATCAATCATCCAGGAAAGGCAATCAAAGTAGTTAGTGCAAATGTAAGACAGAATATTACAGTCTTAAAGCTGTGTTATAAAGGCTCAATCTGTCTCAAGTTTCTCCTCTGTAGAGAAAATTCAAAAAGAAGGAATTGAAAGAGGATTTAAAGGCGATTCACTGTAACTCTGTGCCTATGTAGAGAAATCAGTGGTCCTAAGTAGTAGGTGAACTGGTCTTGCCACAGTGATATTTTACAGATTTTTTTTTCAAATAGCAAGTAGAAGTTTGAAGTCTAAACATGAAGTCCTTAATTTATACTTAAAAAGGATTTAGCTTGACTATTTGATTGAACCTAATCATAGCAATTAGATTCTCTTAGGTATTTGAAATAAGCCAAAACTGCAGCTCCATTTGTGATGATAGCCCACAGAAAGAACAAGGCTCACTGACACTAATAAACATTCCTGACATGCAAGAATAATAGGCATACAAAAAGTTGCTAGTGCTCATGTAATTCTTTTTTTCTGGACCTAAACTTTCCTCACTCTCCCCTGTTTCACCCCCTACTTTTAACAGTCATTCAAAAAGTGTTTCATAAAATAATAATTTCCAAGCATAATAAGTACAAAATGTCTGTGCAACAATCATATTTTTGCACAGAATATTAATAGCTGCCACATCAATAACCTTCCACCACATATAACAGAAATAATGTTCAGAACTACAGTACTGATAGTGTCTGAAAATGGTGCAGTTTACCACCATTTTTCACCCACCAAATTTTACGTTCTTGTAGCTCATAAAAAGCATGATGCTGAAGATGTCAAGATGGCTGCCACACACACCCAAGGACAAAAAGACTTATTCCTAACCTTACAGTTAGTTTTTGCTAGGTATATACATGCAAGTATCCACACTCCAATATAGATGCCCTGGACACCTTGATTAGGTAGATAGGAGCAGGTATCAGGCTCACCACGGCTGTAGCCCAAAACGCTGGAAGGTGGTAGAAGCCATCTCTTTTTGATGAGCAGTCCTGGTCTGTAATGTTTGCCCTAGTGATCAGATCTTCCCTTGTACAGGTCTTCAGGGGCCAAGCTCAAATTGTCTGTCCATGTGTCTGTACAAGGGGGAATAGGGTGAGGGCCAGCATGTCTCAGTTTCAGAAGTATTCCCCTTGACTTGTTCTATCCTACAAAATCCATCCAGTTAACTGTAATGGGTAGAACAGAAAGATTTGCTTTCACTGACTCAGAGAGGACTGTAAAGGAGCTTTGCTTTGTGTTTTTCCTACTGCTGTTATTCTGCCTTTAATAGATATTTTCTTTTCTGAGAGTATATGTTATGGGACTACCTTTCAGTACTGGGTTTGGCCGAGATAATTTTCTTTGCAGTAGCTGGTATGGATTTATGGTTTGCCTTTGTGCTGGATACAGTGTTGATAACTCATGAATTTTTTTTGTTATTACAAAGCAGCATTTGCATAGAGTCAAACCCTTTTCTGCTTTTCATACCCCATCCCACTGCTGCAGAAGGATTTGGGAGGGCACAAAGCCAGGACAGCTGACCTCAGCTGTCCAGAGGGATATCCCCGACCATACAACATCAGCAGGTAAAGCAAACGTGGGGCTGAGCTGCCCAGCGAGGCTAAACCCACCCCACCGTACCTTGGGAAAACACACACGCAGCTCTTTCTGCTTCGTGTATTCTGGCTTTTGTCATTCCGCCTCTTTGCAGCTCGCTCGCTTCGCGGGCAGTGCAGATGCGGCCAGCGGTGCTGAGGGAGCGGCTCTTCACACCGCGCTGCCCCCGTGAGCCCGGCTGGCTCGGGCTGTCAGCTTCAGCCACGGCAGCCAGCAGCAGCCCGTGACCTCCAATTCTCGGCTAATACCTCTTGACATCTTCCAGACTTGCCTTAAAAAAAAACCCCAAAAATAAGGAGTAAATAAATAAGGATAATTTGATGTGTTCAAGTGCGTTGCTAAGAACAAAGAAACAAATAAATGGTTGACCCTGTAAGTTATGGATTATTTATTTTATTTATCCATTCAAACAGGAGAAGTTAGCATAGGATATGCTTTTCTGCATGTAAATTATTCTTCTTAATAAATATTCTGGGAATAGTTTTATACATTTTGGAAGCTTGAAGTCCCCTGGTTATAAATCATCTATGTTCCATATGGCACAGACATGTTTTAAGCAGTGTACCCACTGGAAAAAGCTGTATATTGTTTTTCTGAATGCTTTTCCCTTGCCCCCTAAATTTATAAATCATACTGTCACCCTCCTAAGTGGTTTGTGGTTTATGCAGAAAAATTTCTAAATTTTTGTCTGTCTGCAGAGAGGGGTGAAAAAAACCAAGAGGTACCAGGTCTTTTCTTGTAACTGTAGTATTTTAGCTGGTAGAGATGATGAAAGGCTCATACTGTATTAAGTATTCAGCTCACTTTTCAGATCACCTGCATTGCTATTGAATACCTTCCCTTAAAACAAGTGCAAAGAGCATTTGATTGCCTACCTAAAAATAGTTCCTTTTAATGGAAAGTAGGAGATGCTGAACCCGCAATGGAGAGTTTAGGAAGCAGCTAGGGCTGTGCTGGCCTGCATGCAGCCACAGAGGATGCTTTCAGTAGAAAGCTGGGTGATTTGGTCTGATCCCAAATGATTAGGCACTTATGACAGTCTCAACCCCTGCCAGGTTTTAGCTTTCCTTCAGCAAATGACCTTCAGGATGCCCTATAGCAAGAAACCTTTCAATACTACCTCTGGAAAAAGGAAAAGATTTCATTGATTATTTTTTTTTTCAGCAGCTTACTTTTAATAAAATCTTCAGACTGCAGATTAATGCTTGACATAATTATATTTCTGTCCCTTGGAAAGGATACACATCTTGAAAAGGTTGACATATGCTTTGTTGAAATACCATGCAGCTATTATTACTTGTACAGAGTGCATTGCTCTATCACACATTTTCTCCAGCTACTGTTGCTGCATTAGAACCCTCTGCTTTCTGGTGCATGGAAGAAGGCTTGAGCAGAAGCTCTCAATTTAGAATTTTTCATGTATGATGTAACTCACTTCTGGAAATGACCCACAGTCTCATCTTAGTGATTTTATTACCTCTTGTTTTGCAATTTTGAATCATATAGAAGAATATATGCTGCTTTGGTGATTAATAGTGAGAACACAAACAAAATATATCCTATCACAGTAGTCAGAGATTACTCAGGCAGGTGGAATTGTCAGCTTCATACAAGTCCTAAATGTTGGAATACTCTATAGTAAATACAACCATCAAAATCATACAGACACCCAGCTTCAGATTAGTTTGCTGAGCACCCCTTAGAATGATGGCAGGTGCCTTTCATCTTTCCCATGTTGATTTCCCTGTCTGATCTTGTGAATTTGAACCCACTTATTTCCTAGGAACTGCACAACATCAGTAGCAAAATACTATTTGTGTGAACAAAGCCTCACTAAAGATGACAGTGCAACCACTGCTACTGCACAAATGGATAAGAGCTTTGTAATGCAGCCTAAAGCTGAAAAAGGAAGCAGTTAGGTGAGATTCATAAAAGCCTGTGGCCAAAACGTCGGAAGTTGCCAATTAATTCCATGAATCAAAAACAAACAAAGAAATAAATAAATGCTATTTTCCCTGACTCCAACTCCTGAGCCAAGATGTAGAATCTCTTACCATTTGCAACCATCATGAACAAGCATTTCTTTAGGAAAACAAACTCTTCCCATCCCCAGGTGCCAAATGACAGACATTTGAGTTAATTGAAAAATTCCTCACAATTCCATAAGAAACCCAGAACAATGACCATGATGTGGTTCCTACTTCACAGGAAGTGATTTGACAACACCTGTTGATGGGAAGTAGAGAATAAATATTTTTTGTCTTAGTTTGCAGCCTTTGCTTCTGCTTTATTAAACTGCCTTATCTTGGCACATGAGGTTTTTCTCAATTTTATTTTCTCTTCTGCCTTGTCCTGCTGAGGAGGGGAGTGATAGGGCTGCTTGGTGGGCACCTAGTGCTCAGCCAAGGTCAAATCACCACAGTGTTGTAAGAAAAGAACCCCATAGACTAATCGAGTAAAAATAAAAGATTACATAGCCTGTCAAAAGATGAATAAGGCTAGAAAGGGAGAACACTTCAGTCTTAGAAACAGAAAGAAACTTGTAATGAAATAAAACATGCGAAAAGGTGGGCACTTCATAGGAAAAGGAGCAACAAATCTAAAGGTCATATGCCCTAAAAGACATAAAAATCCTTATGTTAGCAATTATAAGATGAACTAAAACCAAAAAGCTCTTTTTTCTAGGTTACCAACAGTTATTTTGAGACTGTCACTATGCATTTTAATATATACAGTCTCCTTTTAATAGTGTCTGTGTGAATGAATATATAGTAGGAAAAAAAAATGGAAGAAAATGAAAAATAGTAGGTCCTGATGCTATTGTGTGTTTCCAAATCTTAATTTTTGTGGATTTCAGAATTTTAGTTAGATATGTATCCAGAAATGATCTTCTGCCTGAAAGGAATGACAGGAAAGACACCAACCCAAGAATTATGTAAGGTGCAATTAACCACCTGAACAGAGAAACAATATTGGACTTTTAATACCCATCTTGTATTTCTGCTGCAGTGGGCTGTCCCTAAGCCAACAGGGATGGATAAGCCATGTCTGCTCCCCACAACATTCTGCAGGAAAATGCACAGATTAAAGAGGCTCTGATGGTGTCTGGTTCTTGTTCATTATTGTATTGCTTTATTATCACAGAGGATTATCTCAGTGAAGAAGTCAAAGCTAAAGCATTGATCTCCTCACATTCAGTGACCTGTCGCTGGTTATCTTTGAATGTTTCTAATCAAACCAACACCAGCAGCATGAAGCAGGTCTACAGTGTTACTGGAGGTCTGTTGCACTCTCTGTCTCGATATTTTGTGCTCACAGCTTCCACTGACTGTAAGTAGTGAAGGCACACCTGTGGCTTGGCAGCCCAGTGCTCAAACTATTCTGTCTGCACTCTTGATCTCAGCAAGCTCCAGACACCACCTGTGGCTTTACTTCCTAAAAATGGATCTATTTACTTCCACTCTGGATGTTACTTGGATTCTTGACATTATAGCAGCTCTCCCCTAGCTCCTCATAGAGCTCAGCAGTAACTGGATGTCCAATTAGTTATTGCCTTGTTGGATGCAGGCTTTGAAGAAGGCAAGCAATGATTGTTAAGGGATGTACTGACTCCACTTTGTGATTCAGATTCCCTTGCATTTTAGCTAAAATAGTGTTTATTGAAAGGGGCTTGATTATTTGCTATACAAAAGACCAGCAAGTTAAGGTGACTTGAAATAAAAGTTGTCCAGTATGCTTGAATAGAGTGAAAAAGAGTAGGGAAGTAATCATGCTGTGTAGTTACTGTACAAGCAAATTAGAAGAGTTTGTCTTCTTTCATCTAGGACTTCAAATACACTTCCAAAGAAGAATTTGCATAATATTATATACTAATGACTAAACTTTCTACAATGGGAATGTCTGTACTCACATTGCTTTTAGCAACATTCCCTCTTTTTGTTTTTTGGTGGATGGTTGAATTTGTTGTGGTTAGGTTAGGGTAGAGTTAGGTCAATGTAAGAAAGACGAGGATTATCTTGCTGGTATAGCAAGAGCTATGCATAGTATAAGTATACATGGAGTTTTATCCACCTCCATTCGAAGATCTCATGGTCTGTCTGTTTGGGATTCAGTAGCTTTTGTTACAAATCAGATCTTTATTTTGCTTAAAATGGCACAGTATTATTCTGGCCTGCTCTGTTATAGCTAATGTCTGTATTGGTAATCTACAGCAGGAAGACTCTATGATTGTGATCCTATTTCCTTCCCTGAAATATGCTGTATATATTATATAAAATTATTTAAACTAATCTAGTACAAATTGAGATTAGTTGACGTTGATTTACAAATAACAAGAGAAATCACACTTGTGGTATGCCCTTGTGTTTGTGGGATATAGCCTTTCTTCTGAATCAGAAAAGAGGTTCTTATTATTAAACAGTTTCTCTTGTGGATAGAAAATTACTCACTGCAGAACACCATCACAGCTGTGAATCTATGTGCAGTTGGATAGAAATCTGCTCTGCCAGATAAATGTCAAGGCCTGAATAGCCCTTTTGTGTCAAAAACACTTCTGGGTGGAATATGGAACAGGTTTTAAACAGGAAAGGAAAGTATTTCAGGCCAGATGGTTGATCTGATGGAGTTGTATTCTGACAGAAGGAAAGAGTGGTATTGTGTAGTTTAGCAGTTATGTCAGGAGAGAAGAAAGCCCTTCTGCTAAGTTAATGGAGATCCGTGATTGTGCTGGACTCTAGGGTAAGATGACAGTTCCTAATAATACATAATGGGAAATAGCTAATATAATATGATAAAGTTTTCATGCTGTTTTACTGTTTCAGCATTTTCTCAATGTCAATGGCTGAGAACAATTTTCTGGCAAACAATTCCTTATTATTTGAAGTGTGTATTTCTACCTCCATATGTGTCATCAGGATTTGGTTGTCTTAATCTGTTCTTATAATTTTTATGAAGTGTGTCTCATTCATATAAAATTCTGGAGAGGGGTTTCCACTAGATTGCAGAGCTAGAAAGGGTTTATTCATTCTATGGAAAAAATTGTAACTCAGGCTACTGCTCCTGTTATAGTGTGTCTAACTTGTCATTAAATGCAACAATTTATAATACTCAATTGGGGATCAACAACTTACTAAAGAAGAGCAAAAGTCTGGTAAAAAGGCTGGTTTAGGGTTTTAGCTAAAGGGCTAGGAAAGACACAGCATCTTGGGTGAGGAGGCAGTGAAAGGCAGCAACATGCTGAGATCCTCATTTCCTGCTATCTGGGCCTTTCAGAAAGGCTGATGCACTTGCTGATAAGACACCGGTGGTTTCTGAGGGACAGTGTCCTTTGGTCCTCACTGATATTACTCTTTGACCTCTTTGATGTGCAAGTTAAGAAAGAAAAATGCCGGCTGGCATGCTGCCTCAAAAGATTGCCGACTTTCTCATCAAAGAGTGGTCCTTGAGAAAGCAGGACCTAGTTTATATGTTGGTGTTTTATTAGTACAGAAAATTATTGTAAATCTGAAAATAAAATGCATGAATAACAGGTTTCATTACAGCATCATAAAAGAATCTTGATAAGCGAGCTCAGTGAATTGTATTTGGAATATGTCTGTGGTAAGCACCTAGGAAAGGAATTTATTAACAGGATATTTAGGCAGTTTATGGAAGTTCTAATTAACCTCTTTATCTGTAAATGAGATCTATGGTTTTGAAGACCAAAGTAATTTGAGAATATTGTAAAATATTACTATGGTACCTCTGATTAAAATAAATAAACTCAGTGTCTCCTTTCAGTGTCTTACATCTAATATGGAGGTCATATCCAATTGACATGTGATGTGAATCACCAGAATCAGAATTGACTAAGAAACAGAGATGAAGGAACAGCAGTTTTTTAATGTGTAGAAGCAATTAAAAAATAAAAATAGATAAAATGTAAAGAAATCTGGAAATGTAGACATCAGATTTCTCAAAAGCACCCCAGAGTTAATTCTGTAAGTATGTACTTATTAATTGAAATAAGACAGTAAATTTTAACTCCTTTCAGATCATATTTCAATTAAATAAACAGGCTTTTCACATCTAATAGACAGGGAATAAAAGATAGATTGGCGCGCAGTTTACCAATGCATAAAGCTAGTTACAGAATCATTGGAGAACTGTGGTGGGAAAGGACCTCAGGTGATTTCTAGTCCAATTTCTGGCACAAAGCAGGGTCAGCTATGGTATCAGACCAAGTTACTCATAACTTTATCTAGCTAGATGCTGGAAACCTTCAGTGATGAAGAGTGCACAAACTCTCTGAGGACAACCTGCTACACTGCTTGGTAAATGGAAAAGACATTTTCCCTTATATCCAGTGGAAATCTCTCTAATTTTCAATTTATGACTGTTGTTACCTGTGTGTCCACCATGCACAACTGAGAAGATCCTGGCACATCTTCATTGAGATCTTCCTGATGACCTTCTTATCTCATAAGTGCTGGTGAACTCCCATTAGGAGGGTGAACTCCCTCCAGGAGCCACTTCTGCAGGCTCAGCAAGCCCCATTTCTCCAGTCTTTTATTAAAAATGGAAGTTCTCCTGCCCCATTCACTGTCTGGTGGCTCTCTGTTGAAAACTGACTCCATTTTACCAAAGTCTGACTGGCACTGGATGGATCAAAACCAGACACGCTATTTAGAAGTGCTCTCATGAGTACTGAGTTCAGGTGGATTACCCCTTCCCTCTGTTTTTGGGTTGACAGACTGTTAATACACCCCTAGGGTGCTGTTGCCTTTCCTTACTCAGTTTGCCACCATGACTGGGGCATTCTGCAGACCTGTGCCCCAGACAGGCAGCCAGATCCCTGCCTGTATTAGTGCAGGGGGTCCTTTTTTCCCAGCTGCAGGACTTGGCATCTGCCTTGTTGAACTTTGTCAGGTTCCTGTTGTCCTGTGCCTCCAGCCTGTCAGGATCACTCTGAATGTCAGCCTGCCTCCTGCTATGCCAAAATTTTCCCTCTGAATCTAGAGTCATCTGCAAACTTGATGTGATAACAGTCCACCACCCGCTCCAGATCACTGATAATGGTATTAAACAGGACCATCTCCTTGTCTATCCATCCAGACTGTGATGTCCTTTCATGATTATCTGAATGCCAGGTGAGACAGTCTTGCCACGGACTAAGTAAATGACAACCACTCCTCTCTCCTTATTTAAAAGTGAGTTCACAAGGCTATATGAATTTTTTTTCAGTCAAACTCTCTAGAAGGATCATTTACAGAAATTTTTACACTGATCAGGAAGAGTTACTCAGAGACTAAATCAGAATTATTAAATTGCTAAAATATTGTGCAATCTGCTCACATTACAGTGTTGATCATAATTGTGATCGTGATCCCTTTCACTAGAGATACGCTCTAAAATGTGATAAACATTGCTTTTGTGGCTTGTCTTACAGAAACATGCTTTGGATCTTACAATGGACTTGTCACAATAAGGTTTATATCAAATATGAAATAGAGAAAAATCCAGATAGTTTATTTCTGCCATTAGTTAGGGCTCATCTATGCTGCAACAGGATGAACTGTTGGTGTGTGCAAAGCAGTTACTCAAACAGCATGTGAAGCTGTTCCTCAAAGGGGTGCTTCAGTGAAAAGGATGTCCTCAGACATTTATAAGATTGCAAACGGTGCTTTCATCATCTCGAATGCATGATGACAGTTTATTATTTTCTTCTAGTTATGCAGGTTTCAGAGTAGCTTTGCTGAAACATGCTATTATATCTGTGGAACTGTCTCAATAAGGTAGATTTGCTATACATTTAACATATAATTGTGGTTTTAAAAACAGGAAAATGGAAGACTGGCATCCTTTCTAGAGCATAATAATGATATTATTATGGCTTATGGTTGAGTCAATATTGCCTCTAGAACCTAATATGAAGTCCACAACCTTTCAGTATGGTCCTCAAAGAGGAAAAATGCAATATATCTAATATAATTATCATTAAAAATCTTTTAGTATTGCTTGGTTAACCAGGTATAAGGTTATACTACAGTGAGAGCCTTGGGGAACTGGAGATAATTGTGTGGTCAAAACTATTCTGATCATGAATAAGCTGTTAATTTGTCATCATCAGTTATTTTATTAAATACTTGGGCATTTTCTTAATGGGCTGTCTAAATTACAATGCTAACCAACAGGAAAATATTAATAAATCCTATGTACAGAAAGGATTTTAGGCTATTATGGTATCTTTCCTCTTCTGCGTAAGGGTTTTTATTTTCTCATGTGAATTTCTTTTGCTACACATTTCTTTCAAAAACAAGACATGAATGGTACTTAAATCACAAATAGCAACAGAACATTGAGTTTTATGCATTTATATGTCAGGGCCCTTGCTGTGTTTTCATACTGAGGATTTTGACATCAACTGAACCAAGTATATAAGCACAGTGGCTATGTTTCTGCTGTCAAAATGCAGCTTTAGAACTGTTTAAAAATGTGGGAAACCAGCAACATCCTTACAGAAACCTTGTCTATATTTATTTTGTCTGGACAGAGAAAGCAAAAAGTTTGCCAGATTCTGACAGATGCAGACACTGAATTTGCCATGCAGATTCAGAATGGAAGTCTATTAACCTGTTCCTGGCAGTGGACAGTACCACCTGTTAAAAAAAAAAAAAAGAGAGAAAAAAACAAAAGATGACAGTGGATATTGGAAGAAATATTGTCCCTCTAATAGTGTAGCACTTCCTCCTCTCCCAGGAAACAGACTGGTGCATAAAGACTGAGCTGTAGCTACTATACCCAGATGACAGGGGGAAGGATTATATATGAGCTTCAAAAGATTAGAGGGAGCCTGTGATGTGTGAGAAGATCCTACAACTATAATTTAACTTGTAACTACAGCTATAAAAGGTTGCACATTTTCATGAGGGACACATTGAGCTCTGGTGTATGAGAACATGTCTAGCAAAATTTCTGATTAGGTTTTCATTCTACTGTAACTGATATCATTATTATAATGTTTTTACAGGTTTGATCCTCCTCTGAAACCTGGCTGTTTTATTAGCACCAGCAATAACTTGCAGTAGGAGACTCCATAGTTTAATTGCAGTTGGGTGAAAAGGTTTTCCTATTACCAGACGGATGTTTCAGACTTTCAATTTTGTTCAATTCCCTTGTGTTCTTCTCTCATGAAAAAGGGTACTTAGCAAAACCCTTCCTATTTTCTCTGAACTATTAATTTAGTTCAGTAATTTTTCTGCTTGTCATTTTTCAGGAAAAATGTTTCAATTTTAATTTTCCCCCTGCTTCTTTAGTTGCGATTCACTTTACACAGCCTCTCTTTTTATTGTTTTTTTTTTCTTGAGTCATGATGACTAGAGAAATTATTATGCTAATTGACTTTTATTAGTTAAACCCCCCCAAATGCTACATACTGTTGTGAATAAGCCAGGTGATTGAAAAGGTTTACCGGCATGATTCCAGATACATATCTTGGATAGTAAATCTGAGATCAGAGGAAAAACTATCAGTTTTGTCCTGTACGTACTAAGCCCATCCATCACTGATCAGGATTTCCTACAGGTGACATCCCCAATTTAGGATCACGTAAAGATACTAAAATTTTCAGGTATCAATACCTTTGTAGCCTTTGGTAGAACTTGTGCAATGCTGGTATCAAAATGTCTATAACAAAACATGCTATAATCAGAAGAAAGACTTGTTTTTATTCTTTTAACTTTTGGATACGCCAATTTGTGCAGTAAATCCTTTCTGAGCACCTGAAAGCAGGCTGCACTACAAACAGATGCATGATGTATAACACTAAAACTCCATGTGTCTTTCACATGAGAGAAACTTGAGAGGATCAGTGTGGAAAATTAAATGTGTACTTCTATTTATAACAAAGGAGACCATTATTTTCCTAGTTAAATTATTTTATTTCAGAAGACATTTATGTAAGGTTTAGTGCTTTCCATTGGTATACTTGTCAATGCTAGTTTCAGTTTTATTCCTTTGTCTTTTCCAGCGTATTCATGTTAGCCTAGTTTTTCTAAGATTATGCAGTTAATAAAATATTTACCAACAAAAAGGATGCAGGACACAGAAAAATCATATTTATCCATTGTGCATTAAAATGATTGATGCAGAGTTGAAATTCTTAAATTTTTACAACTTTGAAACCTATTTAAGCAGTGAAATATGAGTTTTATTATGACTGATTTATGCATATGTATATATCAATAAAATAGGTTTATCATAACATAAATGATGGAAAAGTGACATAAATTCCTCATTAGTCATAGTTTTATTTTACATTGTAACACAGGATGCATCTGCTACTGTTTTCCCACGTCTTTTTTTTGCTGGGATAGAACACATCACTGAATCTCTTTCCAGGCTTGTTATATTGATATGAATAAGTGAGATTTTTCATAGTTAGCATAGAGAAACTTTTTTTTTGGGTTAATAAATCTTTACACAAGCATATTAAAAAACATTTTATGGTTGTCATTGTAAGCTATCAGATACTTGCTCGACACCTACACCTGAGAATCCCCAGCCAGATAAGCAGTGTGCTCTCACAGCCGAAATACAAAATATTGCAAGCACTTAGCAAGCATTATATGACCCAGCAACGACTGGTCTGTCAGAGAGGGGCACATTAAGGGTTTAATATTGAGAATGTACCCCTTCCAACTTCAGCCAGGAGTAGTAGTATTTCGCTGAAAATTTTGTATGGTTTAAAAATTTTTGATGGGGAGTAAAAGGACACCATCAGACCATGCTACCTTGCATGTAAAAAATGCATATTTGATACCAATTTCAACTTTTGAGGCAGCATTATATCCATGGGTTAACAGACAGTCCTCTCTCTATCCATACTGGAATATTGATAGGTAAAAAAAAAATTTCATTTATGTGAGAGAAATGAATGTTTACATGTGTTAATATTTTTCTGAAAGACTGACATTCTCAGGGAACAGAAATTCTAGGGAAATTACGCAACACTAAGTGACTCCAGAAATGAGCAATACAATTTTTAGTAAAGAACATGAAAAAATTATTAGGATGAAGATAAACTATCTCAGTGAATTCGTAGTAAATGAAGATATAGGTGGAGAGATCTGATGATGTATTATCTAAAATAAAAAAATACCTGCTCTTAGGTACTTCATAGGCAGTTCATAATATTCTGCATCCCATCACCCCTAATGATAAAGTATGAGACTCTAATTTAGAGTGCAGCCACATGGGAACAACCACTGATCTAATACTTGTGATGACAGTGATCTTATCACTGTGTGTACCAGATGGAGGAATGCTCAGCATTTGCAACAAGGTCAGGAGTCTTGGAAGCAAAAATGCCGGGTCAGCAATAGTTGTTGTAGTATTCATTATCCCTTTTTACAGCTTCATTAGGTTCTACATCTGCAGTAATTGCAACTTGTTAAGCTAATTTCTAATTTTGACTCAACTATTTCCACTGCATTTTTGGTTACAAAAGTATTGTTTTGTCAAAAGCAAAAAGACAAAGAGGAATTTATATATTCAATTTAATATTTAACATTTACTTTTTTTTTTGGTGGGAACTGTTTTCGAAAAAGAGAATTATTCCAAGTGATATTGTTTCTTACTGATACTGAGATACTTATTTTGACACTACATAAAATATTTACTACATAATTATTTCATTGTGAATTATTGAATGTTCTATGTCTTCATATCAGAGTTATGACTCCAGAAGAAGTAATGCCCATAGTTTGGACTAAGAATGTATTTCTGAACATTCAGATGATAAAAATGCCATGATTTTTCCAGATTTATTGTCATTCTAAACACTGTGGACCATTCTAGGCATTACATGACTATTAAAACAATTTGTAAATGGCAGATTTTTTACTGTACTTTTGTCGGTCTTTAATTACTCACAGTATTTGTAATAAATTTCACATTAAAAAATGAGAATAACAAGAATTTGGGATAATTTATGTTGCTTAGCTCAGAAAGAGATTATTTTCCCGTATACAGGGTTTTGCCTTTGAGGGGCATTTGATAATGCACAAATACACAGTGAATTGAGTAACTTTAAGATTGTCAAGTCAAGAAGATTAACTAACTTCAGTTTGATTCATTAAGATCTTTGTGGTGCTCCTGACTGAGTCTTGGAATATATCAAGGGAAGGAAACTTGCATAGTAATTAAATGAAAATTTATTTTCTGTCTCCAAAAATTACATTTACCTATTTCTATTATATTACCTTCTGAATTTATTTTCTAGGCTTTTAATGTTTTCAAGGCCTTGGTTTTTATTTGCTTATGAGACAAAATTTTTGATAAATTAGCTGTTACAAAAGCTCTGTGTTTGGAATTGTTCCTTACAGAAAAAAAAAAAGGAATTCTCTTTATTCCGTTCAGTAAGCATCTTCAGTAAAGCACTAGTGTGTACAGAAGAACTATAATGGCATGACACCTACATCAAATTTTGTCTGGCATCTTCATAACAATGTGTCACTTGTCATATCTGTTTGATCATGCAGACTTACATGTGTATCAACACCACTGATGAACACAAAAGGCTTCAAATTTAAAAATAATTTGTCTTCACAGCCAGACTCACTTCACTATAGGGATGCTGCAGTAAAGATTTGAATTGCAGTAGGAGTGAAATGAGGAAAAGACTAGTACACATGATTTTGCGCTGGAAACAATATTTCAGAAATTTTGAATTTTTTTGCACTGTTGCCTTACCTCTTCACTCTAAATGTAACTCAAATTTTCAAAGCTGATGTTGGCTCTGGACAACATCATTCTATTTTAAAATAGAAGGTACTATTTTCAAACATGCATAATTGGACTCCATGAAAATTCCATTTATAGATATTATCAGTTCCAGAGTGCTTGAAAAATCTTCCTTGAATTAGGCGCATAACTGAGGAAAGGAGAATGCAAATAACTGCTACACACACAATGAGCAGCTTCTATTTTCCTGTGCCCCTGATGACAGTGTTACTGGGATGATCCAATGTTCCAAATGAAATATAAGCACCAATTCTCTAGCCTGTCATATATAAGATTATTTTTATTCTTCTGTATTATGCATTTTTTTTCTTAATATGAGCTGACACATTTATAAAGGGAAACAGCCCTCTGGATAAGCTAACAGCTACCAGAGAAGGTGAATGTGAGTGTCCGTAGCCAAGTCCCTTCCCTCAAGCCTCTTATCTTGCCAAAACCAACACAGACCAAATATAAGAGCATCCTGATTTGCCCTTCAAAATGCTTTTAAAACCTTCAGTCTTTTCTACCAACTTCACAATACTTACATTATTGCTGAGTTAAAAGCCACTGCTTGGGATTTGTACAACAGAACATTTCAATTCCTTTTTGTAATCCTGCCACACAGGTGAGTTCATGAGCCCAAGTTAAATGCCAGGGCTCTCCACAAAAGGGGACCTAGGTGCCTAAGAGTGAAACTGGCATTTACTAGCATGTCTTAACTGGTCACTGGAAAATCCTGAAGTGCTAAAGCGTGACCTTATCCCAGTCATGCAAACATTTAGGAGTACACATCATGATCAGAGGAATTTACAGCTGCCAAACCTATCCTGCATCTCAGTGTCAAAACCAGGTCAGACACTTCTTTTACAAGGGAGACAAAAAGGCAAAGGAGAAATACGCTTGAATTCTTTGGCAGACACATTACTGAGGAACCAGACCAAGCAGAGAATTGTAGGTTCAAATGCTTATGTATCCCCTGTGTAGGAATCAAGGACTGACACAAGTTATTCCTCTCTGCTTTCCTTTCCTAAGATTGGCACCCCTGTCCTTACCTCACTGAATCATTCCACAGATGATGACAGTCAGTTTAAGAATACGCTAAAAGTAGAGCTCTCACATGTAGAAAATAAAATAATTAATTCTCTATGGATATTTCAGACAGTCATGTATGATATAAACTAATTACAGAAAAAGATGGAAGTGAGAAAGTAGCCAGCCAAGATCACGTTTGATGTACTAAAATTATTCCTGAACTGAACTGCAGGTTTGTGTTCTGCACCAAGACTTGGAGTGCCCTATTAAGCTTGGATTCTGATTTTATAATCTCCTTGTTGCAGCTGCCACTCAGTCTTTCAAATCACATATATCTTTGATGTCAGACCATTGTTCCACTAAGGTGCAGCTCACTGCTTTTTTTCAACTCAATCTCTTTTAATCTTGCAAATCAAATAAAGCTCAGTAATGCAGATAATATGTCAAAAATGTCCTTACCTCATTGACATTCCCAGTGGAAGCCTACTTTTGAAATAATTTCTCAGCTAAGTTCAGACATGTTCTGTAAACCATGAAACATTGTTGAGAAGTGCTTAGTGAACATCAATTAAAGGAAAAAGATGGCCAACAGCTATCATAATAATAGGTAACTGCAGGGTTTTTGTAGAATATGTGCAAAAATAAAATAAAATTTCATGTGCATGCTATTATTGCTAAATATCACTTTATAAAAAATAATACCAGATTGTACTTCTAGTGATATTATCAGAATAATAGTTGACTAAGCCTGCATGGAAAGTTTTGATATTACAAGTAAATGGTCATTGCAGGTCTTTAAGCAATGCAGCCTATTATGGGATTTATCCTTGGTGGTAAATATTTCTGTTGGCAGTTTGAAGACATAAAAGAGCCTTCACCTTGATATAACATCATATGCATATCTGAGATGCCAGCAGGTTTTTTTAAATGTGCAAGATTTAGATAGGAGGGACAGAACAGGCTCTAACTCATAAATGTGTCTGAGCTTAGTGGACCAGGATGACAGTGAAGACTTGGGAGTTCTGCTGCTGAATGGCATTGAAATGAGCCTCTGATTGGGTTTATGCTGTGATATATTCATGGCATGTTTACATATTTAAAATGACATACTGAATATAGAAAAGGAATATATTGAAATCACTTAAAAAGTGACAGCTATATTATATTCCTAATATAGTTTTGTTCCTTTATCAATGCAGGAAAGGCAGATTTGACAGGTACAAAATTTTACAGCACCTAATCCAGGTGCTGCAAAGTCGGTGTCAGTTGAATACAGATCTCACAAAAACACAGAAGAGAGAATGGTTGAGGCTGGATGGACCTCTGGAGCTCATTTATCCCAACCCTCCAATCAAGCATGGCCAGCTATAGCCAGTTTTCCAGGACTTTATTCAGGCATATTTTGAATGCCTACAGTGGCTGAGACTCTACAACCACTCTGGGCAGCCTGTGCCAGAGCTTGGTTAGCTTCACAGTAAACAGAGATTTCTGAGTTTCACATAGAAAATGATCAGATTTGTGCTGGGTTTTCTGTCCCAAGCCCTTCTTCTGCACAAGGCCTGATGGTGCTGGAAGTTCTCAGCTGAATCCTTACACTGCCCCAGTCATGATATGCAAGTTTTTATAGCAGTTCTGTTCAAAAGACTGTCCTTCTTTGGGACTGAAATACATTCATGTTGTATTCTTTAAAAATATAAGGAAGGAAATAGATTGTGAACCATAAAAGCTAGAGAAGTCAAGACTCAACCATTTAAGTCTTCTTCTTGCTAGTATGGGGTTAACCATAACAGTATATTTTTTAGCATTTAGAAGCCTTACTCCCTAAAATTCTTTTGATTATGTTTTTTTTTTAATGTAGCTGAATGCTTTCCTCATGGCTCCTGTTATATATGCTGATCTTGCTGTAAGCTCCTTTTGGTTTATCAAAACTACTGCCCAGTAAAAGCACACTCTGATGCACAAGTGACATGTGGTGGAATGCCCACCCTGGAAAATGTATCTTTACATTTCTTTATATATATATATATATATACTTTTTGAAGGATGGAATAGTATTTTTCTGTAGCAAAGTAATTCAAGGAGATGTGGTGTTTTTATTTTATTCAGTTATTTTTTAAAAATCAGCTTGAAATCATAAATATATACTCAGTGTCCAGTGATCCATCATCCAGTGGCACATACTGCAGTAAAATGTACTTCCAAGAGGGACATGGAAGAGCAAAAGCAGGAGTGAAGGGATGCTTAGCTCAGTGGTAGTAAATCACTTTTAGATTGTCTCTGGCGGTTTTGCAGATCTGGCTGTGCAGATATAAATGTGCCGTGCAAAACCTTTTCTTGTGATTTGCCATAGAAATTTCAGCCATACTATTTGTTATGTTTGTTCTGTGAAGCCATGCAGATACATTAACATATTGTATTTCAGGCATAAGTAACAAAGTGAGATGCAGTTGACATAAAAGCAGCAGATCTCTTTTTGGAAGCCACAGTAATTGAAAAAAAGTCAAGTCTTTAATTTTAGATGGGCCTATAGACAGAAAATCAAAATTTTTACCACTGTCCAGTCCTTTCCTACTAGTTTTAGGGTGTATATTTCCCATAAAAGTGAAGTATAAAGTGGTTATAGACTACAGATTAGGTAAAGCAGTTAGACTTACCAGGGAGCAGAGATCATTGTGGAAGCATTTGTCTTCAGTAATAGTTATTAAAAAGCTTAAAAAACATAGGAGTTTTAGGGACTTCTGACCAGCTGAACTGGTGTTAACTGGACCATGGTGCTTGTTAGTATAGTTCTAACTATTATTTTAAACATTTTCATCTATTCTTTTTATTTAAACCTGTTTTTAGATTCTAACTATTAATTTTCTTCCATTTAACTTTGAAAATAATAATAATTGTCCTTTCCTTTTGTTTATGAAAATAAGACCTTTTCTCTTATACCATTTTTAATAGCTGTCTTGATTCAACACAAAACCAATCTTGTTCCAAAACTAAAAATAAATTCATAAAACCAGCACTTAAAATTGCAAATATATTATAAAAAATTCCTGTCCTAACAAGAAAGTTGCCTTGTGTGAAAAAAGATGTACTGCCCCTATAGGAAAAATAAAAAGTATTAATTGATATTTCTGGGAAAATACTGCAAGAAACAGCTATTTTCCAATTACTACTTTTGTTCTGGCTGTACTAAATTGTCCTTTATGTACACTTGCTACAAAAAGGAGGTTGAACTGAATTGGTACTATAAATATTGCAGAAGCAGAATTTCTACAGATATGAATTGGTACATAATTAATTGGATTTGTGAATTTGTATAGACAGTCACAAGTGAGGAATTCTTTTGTCATTTTGAATATATCAGACTTCACACTGAAGAAAAAAAGATGTTAATGTGGACATTTTTAAGCAGAAAATATATTATTGCCAAAATTTATTATTGAGAACTTTTAATTTCACTTTCTGATGATCAGACAGTACTTGAAGATTAAAAGAAAGATAGAGAAATCAGAAAGCATTCTTGGAATGCTTCTTCAGGAACATTAATCTGTAGAAGTCTGAAGAGCTTTCTAACAAATTTCTGCTCTACTGTCTTGATTAAGAATGAAGTCCTAGAGTTAAAAAAAAATAGGCTGAGTAAATTTTTTAAGTATTGTAAATGAAGCTTGTCTGTATACACACATTGTGTTTCCTGATAAGAAACACCAATCACTGTACGTGGATGGAGTATAATTTGCAAACTATCTTAATACTGCATCAATAAAGAGACACAGATGTTAATACTCAGGATAGTGGCTGGAGATAATTTTCTTTCCAGTTTTTTGTGAATCTTGGGATTTATGATATGCAATGGAAAGTGAATGCTAAAGAGAATAATTGGTTTATTGTTCATAATACTGATAACATTACCGTCGTCATTAGATGAAGGTGATGCTTTATTAATGAAATGGAAGATATATACTTTTTGGAAATAGAATTTAGGATTATTGGTAAACAACAACATGAAACACTCCAAATATTGAAGCCATTCATTCTTTCCTGAGTTTGTGTAGTATTTGGCTCAGCAATGGGCACTGGGTCTTCTTGGTGCATTATGGAAAGAGAATAATTAACAACACATCAGCTGTGAAAAGCAATTGAAGAGAATGAGATGTGGTATAAGCAGGTGCAATTGTTATGACTTCTGTGCAAATTCATCCAATTATATCAAAAGTTATCGATGATTTACAAATTCACTTTTGCTTCAGTTTCATTGGTTAAGCTTTCACTGAGTAGATTTCTTTTATTTTCAACCAGTGTTTGTTTTGTCATGTTTGCCAGTTTTCACAGATGCTGATTGTCCTAGAGGGCATTTTCTTAAGGGATTTATTCAGTGAAACTCATGTTGCAATTTCTAGGAAAAAAAAAAGGGGGGGAAATAAATCATATTCTGTCATATCCTTTATACATTTTACCTAGGATATCTCCAGACAGTGTGACTGAGTTTATGGAAACAGACACTGGTCTTTTTAGTGCTCACTGAGAACAAAGGAGAAGCCCAGGGAGAGCTGGAGATACTGTAGGGAACATTCTTTTCCTGCCCTCAAATACCAGTGTGCTTTCATAATCCCTTTGTGCAATTAGCTCCTGGAGGATTGTGCCCAACAGACAAAGCCTGACCCTGAGAACACGATGTCACTGCATTCAGTTCAAATCTTTTTGATACATGTACCTCTGGGGAGTGAGTGTGGCTATGCTGAGAGCTCGTATTTCAAGGAGGCACACAAAAGTTGCTTTCAGTTGAGATGCTGTAACTCACTGGCAATAGATCTCAAGGCCAGAAGGAGCTGCTGTGGTCATTGCAGTCTCTGCCACACCAGAAAGAAAATTTGGCCTGATATTCTCCCTAAGTTGAAGAAACGTTGAAACACAGCACACATTTTAGAAGCATGTTTTATCTTAAGTTCAGTGTTTCTAATGATGAAAAGATCCCTTCCCTTGGCAGATTATTCGGTGACAAAATGATTTCATTTCTAAAATTCTGCCCAACTTTTCTTAAATTTGAATTATTCAATTGGTTTTACCACCAGGTCTGTTCTTCTGCTTTACCCAACCATGATCATTACATCTGTGCTTCTCAGAACATATCTCACTATCTTCAAAACTTGTTTTTCTCAGGCAAATATCATGCCATATATAAACAATACTTGGGTGTGTGGAATGGTCAGGTTTTTTTTTTTTTAAATTTAGTTTGTCTAGGACATTTTACTGAGAACAGTTACTTACCTATGAGGGTGGCGACTGTCAGCCTAATCATCTGACTTTATAGTCTCAGGAAGTTTCTGATTAAACCTGGGGAATTCCCAATATTCCAAGCTTGTCTTTCATGGATGGTTATTTAATAGCACTCATTAGCTCTGGTTTTGTTTCCATTGTAAACATGAGTTAAATGGAATTTGCAAATGCCTTTGGTGTTTGTCCTAGGTATTGATGAACTAAATTTATTTAGTTGAACAGAAAATTACTAGAGAATTTTATGATAATCAGTGTAAAGATTACAATATATTCTCTGAATAACTCATGAAGAACATCTAATGAATCTGATTACCTACCTGGAATTTAGGCAAGAAGTGCTCATAGTGATTGGCTCACAGTTTGTCCATTCTTATTTATATAAGAAACAACTTGAATGCAGAGGGACATTTCACTAGAACCTCTATAATTACTGACATTTCAGGTAGCTGGCAGCAGGTCTTGCACATATATATTCAAAGGGTGTATTTGACCATGGGGCTGAGATGTAATGGATGGCAGAAAATGCAATATTATCAGCATGATCAAGGCTGTATTTAGAATTTGAAAAAAACTCAAACACACCCCTGAAAAAAGGAAAAAAAACCCCAATAAAGCTAGCAGAATTTGAAATGTGGAATGTTTCATAAGCTTCCACAATCATCTTTGAGGAGAAATTAAAGACATGGTTCATATCATGTCTGAAATTCGCAAACCCAAAATACTTTGGATTTGCTTCTTACCTAATTCATATCTTTGGTGAATTGAGTAACTTTTATTGTAGAAAAAAGATCGGGTTTTTTGCCTGTTATAGGTTCAGCAGATTTTGGAATTATGATATGGTTGTAGTTAATTTTTCTAGTCTTAAGTAATTTTGTGATACAGTGCTGCTCTGGTCAAAATGGATATGATGGAACTTCATTAGAGGTTAACTGTAGCTACTGAGATGCAGATAGTGTACTATGCATTTGATAAAACAATGCTGTGACAATCTTGTGTGCTGCTGTAATCCAGTTTATTAAAAGTCTCAGCTATAACTCTGTAATCTTATATATTTAAGTAGAAATTTTATTCTGTGAAAACTGGTATTTTGTCATTTTTAAAAGGGGAAGGTAGGCAGTTGCAAGAAAAAGGGAGTACATCCTCTAAGGCAACACTATTTTGGCCAACTTCTTACATGTCCTGGATTCAAATTTTGCTTCCACATTTCTGAAATTTTGGCTCAGCATTTTATCAAATAACATTCTCATAGGAACTGAATTAAATATTATGTAGAGCTTGTTGGGTGTTTTAACTTATTTTTCTTCCTCATAAAAATAGATTTCATCCAATCAATTGTAAATTGAAGAAATTGTGTTTCAGTAGAGTTATAGAAGTCTTTTTTCTTCATCTAAAACATTTTCCTGTCCAAAATAATTACTTGTTTTCAAGGAGTACCTACACTCAAAAATTACTTCAGAGCTGGCTTATCCTTAAGTATGCAAATATTACAGGAGGATTTAAAATTCTCATGAAAGGAATGGCTACATTTAATCCATTCAGAACAATTAGGAGATGCTGAAGCAGGGAGTTCTGAAAAGGTGCACCCTCTGTGGGTCCTCTGGAATCCAGAAACATCTCTGATGACCAGAGTCCTTCTCTGCTGCAATGAATTTCACAGAACTGTGATCCCCATGCCTTTTGCTGAGAAATAAAGGAGACCTTAGAGGTTGCCTTTTCCTCCCCACCCTCCATCCCAGTTATTTCTCTGTCGTTGTATACGGTCCAGGACAGCTCCTAACTCATTAAAATCTCATGTTTTAATTCATCAGTGACACTTTTACTCCTGTAATTCAGTTCTGTAATATTGTAGTTCTAGGGCAGAAGTCATAAAATCAGCTCTTTCGAATGTATTACGAGTAAATAACTTCACTAGAATGAATTGAGTAGGAATTGAATGTCATTGTTTCCACCTGAAAAGTCGACTGCCTTCTCCAGGCATCTAGAAAACTTCTTGCAAGATGATAAAAGTTCTTTTTAGTTGAGGTACCTGACAATTAGGGTATGCAAACTTTGTAGTAGCCCAAACAATAAAGAGATATTAAAGTAGTGCCAAGATGTATGTAAAATTACAACTTCATAACATCTATGCATATAATGGACATTTGTACATCACAAAAGTGATGTACAAAGGTGAACTATAGAATATAAATATATTTCTGAATATTTTTATATTATGGTATATATAAATATACAATTTTCTTACATTTCCACTGCATGTGAGTTTATTAGCTCCTTTCCATCTAAGCATTTTCATACAAATTCAATGTTCTAAAATATTCTAACAATTACAATTAAGTGCGTTATTAGGTGTGCATGTACTGAGGGCTGTATAATGAGGCATACTCTTGAGACTTTATTGATACTTTCACTGAAGAACGAAGTGATTGATTGTGATGTCAACAAGGCCATCACTGAATATGGATGAAAAATGACTGGAATGATGCTTGGTGCTTTTCCTGCTTTTCCAACTGTTTCCCTAAGAAATTAGCACTCCTTAATACGGTTTAAATAACGCTTAATCTGAGCTTTTATGGTATTAATCAAAAAGAAATAAAGATGTGTTGCAATTAAGAGACTAGAACTAATGGATTTACCAATGAGTTCAGACATCTCTTTTTTGTTCATGAGAGAAAAGAAAAAAAATTTGAACACATATGTTGTGACTTCAGTCCGTGAAGTAGAAAGGCACAGATCTTTAAAATCATATACAACTGGATCAATATTTATCTGACAAGAGAAACACACTTGATATATTATTGATTGGGAAAATAATCTGATGCTGGAAATTCCTGACCACCCCATGGTGTAGCCATGTCAACCCACAGATGTCTCATTCTTCATCATGTTCTCCATTTCTGCTGTAGAATTTTGTTGATTAGTGAGACCCTGTTTATAATCCAAAGTGAAGTAAGCACAGGGAGAGCAAGGCTCTTGTCAGTATTTTTCCAGGTAGAACTACAGTTTGCTGATGAAATCTTTAGCATAAGATAAATGAAGTTAACATATTAGGCAGAATTATTCAGTCAGACTTCTCATGCACTACTGATACCAAGTTTTTAGGAAGCAGGAAATTATCCAACAGCCAGTAAAGCAAGAGAGGAAAGAAGCAGAGTGTATATGAAGCATTTTCCCCCCAAAATAGCAGTGCTCAGGTTGGCCTGGACTCCTGCCCTTGTTCTGCCATTTGCTGTCCTTCACAGGCCTTACTCCTTACAACCTCAGAGCTGACTTGTGACTTTTTTGAGATACAGCTGGAAACTTACAATAATAAATATTGACTTTTTATATCAATGGCTACATTTACAAATAATTTCAAGAGACAATTGAAAGTATGCTCATATTATAAATTTTTCTAATCCTGATTTAAAGATTCAGTGATAGATATGTTACCGTGTTTTTCAATAATTATCAATAATTAATTTATTTTTCAATATTTTTAAAGCACTGTGCCTGAGGTTTTCTTCTTTTAGGTCTAGTTTTTGTTTTCCTTCCTTTTCCAGTTTTCCTTCTATAGTTTGAAGTGTTCTTCTTTCTGCTTATGTCAGAATCCTGTCACTGCTTCAATTTCTTGTACAAAATGAATTTATTGCGCTGCTTAAATTGCTTATTCTTCCAACCCACTTCCAGTTCTCAATATTCATTTTTACAATAAATAAATAAGAACTAGGCAGGCTGGAATCTGTCTGGCAATATTGGGTATCTTTGGGCTGGAAGGTAATGTAGTTGTTTGAAGTTCAACAAGGTTGTAAAATACTATTACTCTCCTTCCAAGGAGATTGTATGAGCAGCCTCGATCAAATCCACCTTAATGTAGAGAGAAGTAGGAACTATAAAATCCTCAGCAAGACAAAGCACCTTTTCTCATTTAAACCCACAGAAAAATGTAAATCAGTTGTCTTTTCTGCTCCATCACTAAAATAACATTTACAATGTATCCCAGGTATAAGAAAGGATGAAATATTTCTCTATTAGATTTGGCTGAGAATAGTGTAAGAGTATGATTTAAAAAATAAATGCCTTTGAACATTAGCTTTTGTGTTGTTTTCCTAAAATTGGACAATCAGAACATGGGATATCTGCTCTTTATACAATTTAACCCTTTGTAAAGCCTAAAGATGAAAAATTAATTACCCAAATATATATAGAGAAAAACAAAATTAAGCAGATTGTCTAAGAGATATGATACTCTTTTAAATATCTGAATGCAATGTATATGTTCTCACCATAATTAGAAACTTCACTAGGCACCAACAACTAGGTGCTATATTTACTGAGTAGCTGTGATCTGCCTGTGAGCATTCTGCACTATTTCCTGTGTATACAATTTCAAAACACCTGAGAATATTTTGTTTTCAATAATTGGTATTATTAAAATGATAGAAGATGCATTCATTATAATAAGATTTTAAAAGATAATGCCAGACAACATATAAAAGCAGGTTGTGAAAAAATGAAAAGTATGTATAGCAGCAATGTATAATAGTATATTATTAAAAGATAACAAAAAGCTAAGAAATATATGATAATTATTAATAATACACTGTATTGATAGCTGCTGAAAAAGAGACTATTCAGAAAATGAAAACATTATTTCTAGGGAATATCCCCTCTAAATTATATATCTCAATTCAGTTTTGTACTATGGCAAACCTAATTACATTGTGCATTTGCCAACATACTCATCAATTATCAATCTTGCTTATAAATTCCAGCCTTATTCCTTTTTTATTGTGAAATTAAATAAAGGACGAAAAGTATTTGACTCCTGCAAATGAAGGACATTATAAATATAAATAATCTAATAGCATATTTATAATTTAGTATTTTCAATGAGAAGTCCCTCAGATATTATCTGCAGGTAGCCATGATGATCTCACATCCAAGATTAA
Organism: Camarhynchus parvulus; assembly: GCF_901933205.1. Taxonomy (NCBI): domain Eukaryota; kingdom Metazoa; phylum Chordata; class Aves; order Passeriformes; family Thraupidae; genus Camarhynchus; species Camarhynchus parvulus. The sequence continues at coordinate 105,645,783 of NC_044573.1, read as the reverse complement.
ACTTCTTAAAGTATTATTTGGAGGTTTTGAGTTTGTCTTACACGTATTTCATGTAGAGGCCTTCTTTTATAAATACTGCCCCAAGCTGTACCCACCTGTCTGGTACCTTTCTTTTGTGTTCTGCTATATCACAGGATTTTTTCCCTCCATCGTTATCAATGAAATTTTTAGTGAGTGGGGTTTTAATTAATGTTGCTGAAAAATTGCTTGGTTTTGCACCTACTTAATTGACATAAGTGAGGCCCCAGTTCAACAAAGGCTATGCTTAATTTTAAGCACTTGACTACTCTCATGAACTGCACCATGAACTGCTTGAATAAGGTTTATCAAGTTATTCTTGCTAGAGCATAGCCTAGTGACTAATTGAAAAAATAATGTTTCAGCTATAAATAAAACAGTCCTGTTGCTAATATGTAATATTACCGTGGTCAGTACTGACATCCAGAATCACTTTTCTTTATGGAACAATGCAAAGAAAGTCAGTTTTACCTTCTGGAACCAGAGGCCAGTGAAAGTTGGTATTGATGCCAAAAGAAAGAGTTTGGCCCTTTTGTCACCTGTGGCTGGTGGTGTCTTTTTAGTGCAAGTGCCTGGATGTGCAGTCCAGCGGGTTACTCGCCAAATTGCTGCTAACATCAGCTTTCAGCTCCCCTCATTTCCCAAGAAGACCTTGTTACAAAGATGTATAAAACCACATCACCATAAGCATTTCAAAGAAGACCTCCACCACAGCACGGGCTCTGACATCAAAGTAACAGCATTTCTGGGGGAACTGTGTAAGTTTATTCCCAATATTCTCATCGGTGGAGTCATATCTGTACCTGCATTTCTGTTTTTTTTTTTTTTTTCTGTCCTTGCCTGCCTTTTTGTTTTAACTACAAGTTCCAAGGCTCCGAGATGAAAAGAAAAAGGTCAGGGAAATATCTTATGTAGGTTGATGGCTTGTACTTTTTAGCAGCTTTCTAGGGAATTAAAAATGTGAGGGAAAATTTTCTTTATTTTTATTAAAGCCTCTAGCACAAAAGTACATACCTGCTTAGTCTGAATTTTTCTTCAGATGTGTTTTTTTTTTTGCTTTTATAAATGCCCATATGGATTTTTACTGGCTTTATGGAGCTGAATTATTATGTATTTATAATTAATCATAGATTAATGAAGGAATTATGAATATCTGAATTCTTTCCTGGTCTCACAAACTGGAAAAAGTATATAAAATATATCAGGCAGTACAAATTACATTTTAGGAAGTGAGATTGAGAATCTACTACTTCCCCAGCAAGCAGTCACTGAGGATGAATGTTTTTTATTGTGAAGGCTTCAATATTCAATGATACTTGGCCCTTGTGTTCAAAATTAGCACTTTTTACTGTATAAACACTTTTATTTACTTTATTTCTGAAAAGAGCATTGTCTCATGTTTCTAGTAGACTTGGTTTAAGTCCAAAATTTAATTGCAAAATAAGTTGGTATATGCTGAAACTTTCTCAGGAATGTCAATTAAAGGCAAACTTACAATAATAATAATTATCCTATAATGGCCTAAAAACCATTAGTTATAATCTTAAAAATTCCTGAAATCAATTGAACTTCCTCCTTCTTTCACTTAAACTGCTAATTTCCTGTGTTATATATTTGTTTTAGAACCAATTTTAAGTGCCATTTGGTAGCTTCTGTTTCAGCTGTACAATTAGTCAGTCCCAGTGCATGACAGGCTTGAAATAAGTACCTTTTGCAGAGTACGTGAGAAAAACCTACAGCCCAACACCTGATATGAGTCCATTGTGTGACAAAATAGACTCTCTTCCTGTGTGAATCTCTTGTGGATCAAACATTTACAGGTATAAGTGTGGGCCAGTGAATCTAAATAATTCTGTTTCCCAAGGGCCTTTTTCTGATCCCACACTAAGCTGTTCCTACATGCATGAGATAAAAGGACTGCACAGAGCCCTCACACGTCTGACCCTCTGTTTCAAAATGAAGGAACCACCACGCTGCATCTGACAGATTCACTCCTCTCTTCTGGGTGGTTGAAGTTGGAAAAAATGGTAGGAAATCGCAGGAAATGTTCCCTTTGAAAATAGAAAGCACCCTAAATACCCAATTAGCGCACATTTTACCATCATTGTGCTGTTTTTGCATTGATTGTGTCCTTGCACACATGGTTCCAACTAAACTACAGAGAATAAACCGAGAAATGTCTTGAGCACACAGCAAATGCCACGAAATCGCTCGCAATGCATGATGCATGATACTGATCGGTGGTGAAGAGGCATGATCTGAAGGCTGAAACAAATATCACAGATACTGTGCAACTGTTGAGTGGGGTAAGGCAGGCTGGGCTGGGCAGAAAGTGTCAGATATTGGTGGGGGAAACAGGCTATGCAGAGATTCAGTGAGGCCAAACCATATGTAGCAGATGTAGGATGGATTCTCTGCAGGAATATTGTTTGACACGTAAAGCCAAACCTTGGGTTATTTTCTCTGAAGGAGGAACCAAATAATTCGGAAATACAGGTTTGTATGTATGAATCTCACTGTTTTACATGTGGCACTTAGCCAGGTGTTTTCTGCCATAGAAGATTGGCCTTAATTTCTTAAGGCAAGTTAAAGTCTTAATTCTTATTTTCTCTGATCTTTCAGACTTAGCAGAGATTATTGTCATTCACCAAAACAACAACAAAAAAGAAACTTGCCATTGCAGCATGAAATCGCATTTTTCAAAAAAACTGTATATGCATAATTTGCAAAAAGAGCTGAGAATGGGCACTGCCTGAAGAGCAAATAAAAAAGGTTGTTGTCTAATCAGCATAGGCACTGAGATTACTGAGATTTTACTAAGCTTTTGTTACTGCATGTCACATTTGGCTTCAAGGAAAAAAAACTTATCTGAGCTCGTCATTTTTGTTTGTTCAGAGTTCCATTTTTTTTCTGCTTGGTCTTTTCTTCATGTCAAGGCTACAAATATCCTTATATATCCTTACATTATTCTCTATTTTCTTTTTTGGAACCTTCCTCTTAAATCACAATATAAAAGAACCCATTTAGTGCCTACCACTATTTCACACTGAATAACAGGAAAATACTCATGGCTGAATCTCAGAAAGCCTACAATAGAAGGCCTTTTGAAATCTAAACCTCTGCATTTTCATTCCAGCCAGAGATGATGAAAAAAAAAGTCTCTCTTAATCTGAAGGAAAAAGTAGAGGTAGGAGGTTTTCAGAGAACAAATGAGAGAGCACTTTTACAGTGATTCAAAATACTTTGTCTATTGAGGATTTTCAGTTGGCAAAGCATAAGGCTAAATTTGGAGTTGTGTATATAACTAGGCAGAATTCATAATAGGTGTCATTTCAGTGAATGCTGGTAATAATGATGTTTGTGAGAGAGAAAAGAATGGTAAAAAGATTCATCTTGACATCCATTTTAAAGGATATCATGAGATGAAGAATACATAGTCACTAGAAAATACAAAACAGAAAATGAAAAAAAAACCCCAATCCTACAGAATAAATTGTAATAATTGGGTTTTTGATACTTGAACTAGAACTTTATCTGGTCCTTGAATTTTCTTAAATGAAAAACTCTTTTTTTTGTTATTTTAAAAATATTTATAGCATGTTTTTTAATATATGATGGGATACTGTCAGAATATTTGAGCACATACCCTGCTTAAAACACTAATGCCCTTCTTCCAGAATTTCAAATGCATATATTTGTTTTATGGTTTGCAGGGATTGTGCCTAGGCTGAAATTTGTTCTGTAATAAGTTCCTCCTTTTATTCAAGTTTTGTTTCATTTTGAACAGAAAGTACAACAATAAGTCAGTGGTTCTCTTGCTAATGATTTCTAGGAGATGGGCTATAACTTCAGTAATTTCAATATTTTTGATTGGTGGAATGAGTAATAAGAAACTTAAACGAGATGAAAAATGATAACATATTTATCAAGGGGACACAACTGCACAGAATTAATAGTTATTCTTTCTAAGATCACAGAAAATTGCAATTAAGGGGGGAAAAGAGAGATTTTACTCGTTTATAACAGTGAATTATCTTATCCAGAGGCGATTTAAGTATTCTCCAACTTAGTGTTCCCACTGCAGCACTCCAAATGATGTGCTGCTCACTCACTCTCCCATCCTTTTCCCTCTCCTCCTGCCGTGGGATGGCGAGGAGAATTGAAAGCACAAAAGATGAAGACAATAGGTTGAGACAAAAACAATTTACTGGAAACAGCAATGAGATAAGAAAATGAACAGTAACAAGCAACAATATTAATAAAACAGTGCACAAGGGAGGCAAACAATTCACAAATGAATGCTCACCACGTGGAGCCTGAAAACACCAGATCGTTCACTTCCTGCTACTTGGCCAGACAGGGCTCCTTCCCTCAGCACCATCAGTGATGTCAGGTGGTAGAGAATAATGTCTGGGTCCCAGCCACTGTGCTACTGACTACTGCAAAAATTAGCCCTGTCTGGGCTGGAACCAGGACACATGATAATTTACTATACGGCAAGTTAAATTTTGTTAAAAGTATTGAAACAGAGGTCATATATCTATTTAAAAAAAATTTTCTTTTACAGACACGTAGTTAGTGTACACACATTGAAAGATGGTAGATGTATTTTAGGTTAGTAGGTAATTTTCTAATTAGAAGGATTTATTTTTAAATACATATATTGTAGATATAGACATCTCCCAAGCCATAAAGACTTGTATTTCTGATGAATCTTGTGTTGCTATTCCAGACCTTGTTGCCCTGGGGTCCCTTTTCCAAGTAAATCCTTTCCCAGGAAATGAATGTATAAAAAACCAAAATCAGGTAAATAGTAAAAAGCATGGCTCACCCACTGATTTCAATTAGGTGAGTGGCACTGCTTCTTGGAGTCCTGCTCATTTTTCCTGGCACCAGTATTTTGCTCTTTTTAATGATAAAAATTATCAAGTACAGAAGAAGGGTCAAAAGCTTTCTTCAAGTACAATACAGTTCTACTGTACAGCAAATGTTCATGTCTTGACTTAGACCAAGATCCATTTTTGCCTCCTGCCAAATACTGTTCTGTGGCTCTTTGTCATTGTCCCTGGGTAGAACAACCTGTCAGTCAGTTGAAAGTGCCCTTTGCATTGGTAATAGTATGCTGATTTATGATTCTTATAATGTGAGTAGTCACCATCTAAAAGAAATTTGGACAGAGCTTTTCATTTGAAACTACATCTAGAAGTATTTCTTTTGAACGTGCTATGGTTTAAAATCCAACATGTCAATGTTTATGTGAGTTAGGCATAGGTTAACATGGTTCTGTGTTGTTTTTTTGTTTTTTTTTTAAATTAAACTGGTTCTTAGCATCACTGGAATGAACAGCATGCTAAGAAATTCATGACTATATAGCTGCAACATCTTGTCTCTTAATGTAACTTTAGACTTGATTCATAACACAGTTTTTTCCCCAGAGACTCAAATGAAAGTTTCATTTTCAGTATAAATGTACCTAACCAATGTTAGGCAATCATAAGTGGTGTGAATTGATCTTAGATTTATAATCTGCCTGAACCTAACCCTGAAAATCATCTGGCTATTTGTAAGGAATATCTTAGAAACTTTAGAAGACTTATGCAGTCATTAAATTCTCATCATATGCACACATTTAATAGGATTTTTTTGTTGCTAATCTCAGCTCTGCAGACTTAGTCCTTCCCTTGTTGCCACTATAATTTATATGTAATCATAATTTGACAACCTTAGTCTAAAGCTGCACTCTGTCCTCCAAGGAAATTTAATACCTTCTGCTCTGTACTCTCATAGCATTTATCACTCTAACAATAGGTGTATATGACCCTGTTCATTTACCCTCCAGCGTGTGCAAGGAGTTGCTTCAGTACAACCAAGATAATATTTCTGTGACTGTTTTTAGCTGTTGACTTGCATATGGGGTGCTGCTCTCTTCAAACTGAGTTAAATTTTCAAAGTTTATTTTTTCAGTGGATTTTGTTATTTTGCTTTCTGACGCTATGCCACCAACAAAATGTAAAAGATGAGCATGTATGATTATCATGCTTTTACAAATATACAAACCTGATTTAAATATTTTCTATCTCTTGGGAAGTGCAGCTAAGATTTGTCCCATGGCACACAGTTAGGTATTTCTGACTACCAGATGGGTGTTTTGCATTCTTTGCCAGTTTCCACCTCCTCTGTTGGTCCACCTGTTCTGTGGTGGTTATTCCCTGACCATCAGCCAAATGCCCACCAGGATATTAACACTCATTCTCCTCCTCTGTGAGACAGGGGATGGAATCTCCAGGATGAGCAATCTCATGGGCTTTCCTACCTCTCAGCCTTGCTGAACTCAGGCTCCTCCACTCCCAGTAGAAGTGGCACAGAGAGAATGGGGAGGGCTGGCATTAGTCCACAGCAGGTCCTTGCTGCTGCTGCTTATTGCCTCCCACAGTTACCCCCACTCCACCACAGACCTGCAGTGGGCTGCAGTGTGAATGCCTGCTCCAGCTTCTGCTGTGCTGCCTCCTCCTCATCCTCTTTCTCTGCTGATCTTGCAGCTGGTTTTTCTTTTTACTTTTTTGGTCCCTTTTCCCTTTCACTGAAAGAGTTTGGTTGAGGGTTTTTTCTGCATTTTCTTAAATATGCTTTCCCAGAGGTGCCAGCTCCTTGGCTGCAGGGCTCAGTTGGTGGGTTAGTTACAGCAAGGCCAGCCAATGCCTATCTTCACAGACAAAAGAATTTCTACATTAATTAAAAATTAAATATAATTAAATATACACCACTAAAGAGTTGTTTTGTCTTTATGAAGGAAGGAAGGATATAGTGAGCATGTAGAAGTGCCTTCCAGTTTGGTAATTTGAAATCATTTGAGTAGGAGGTTTGGACCTTATCTACATTGGCAAGTTTTCCTTGGCCAATGAATGTCCTTCACAAAATATGAACCTGTGAAGCTAGAGATCTTGACACTTACCCAAGTATATTCCTTCAAATAATTTTTTTGCTTGATGTCTCTAAAATAAAAACATCATGAGTCTTTGTGCCAAGGGACTAAGGGCTCTATCTAAGTTCTTTTATCATCTTTCTGAGGTAATCAAAAGTAAGAGCCCAAGTGATCCCAAAGTCATCCCAAGTGAGAGCTCTAGGGAGTGAACTAAGATAGACATTTGGTGTAGATGATTTAAGTAAGGTAGACATTTGTGTAGATGATTTATGTCCCCTTAAACTTATTGCTTTCTGCTCAATCCCGTCCCTAGGTTAGGTGAAACAAATATGAACTAAATAAACCAGGTACCAGCTCAAGAGAGGAGGGAAGGAAAATGCTTCTGGCTTTCATGTCCCTGCAGCTGGAGCAGCAGATAAGCTGCATGAGGAGTTAGTCACATCACTTTCATATTTACAGAGATTTCCTGGATCATGAGGATGTTCTCCTTTCCTGGATTCATCAGTCTTTGCTGCTTTGTAGTTTTATGAAAGACTCAAGTACATGAGACTTTAGATACTTCAGTATTTTTGCACCATGCTTACAAGCTCTAAGGAGTTGGGTACTAAAGTAAAACTATAAAATGGGGATACTAAGACTAAATCTCCCATCTGCAAAGGTCTTTTCAGCCAGTTCCTGACATTATTCAACTCAGTGTGACCAAGATATTGTTGAAATTTTATTTAGTTTGTATGACTGTTGCTCTGTCATTTTAGTGACATGTCTGGCAGTTTTGTGTGGACTTTTGTAGAAGGTAGTTTAAAGTAGAAGTCTGGACTTGAGGCACGGAAGTACATAGCTACATACATGTGTTGTAAATCACCAGATCACAGGCACAGTTCCATCCAAAACTATACAGCAAGATTCACCAGATTTCATTTCTTACTTATCTGAATAAATTAAAATTTAAACTTAAGTTGTGGCACAGAAGATAACTCTACCAGTTAAATATCTGAAGAATTTGGAAAATCTTTGTTTCTTCTCTCCTATTAAAAAAAATTACAAAAAAGATTGTATCAAATAACACCTAGGAGTGAAAAGTCTTGTCATATGGTGAAGGAAGACACTACCCTGATAAGACTGAAAAAAAATCAGTTTCTCTGAAATCTTTCTGTCTTCAATTCTATACAGGAAGTCTGAAATAAATTACATTGGTAAGGCTTCCTACTCATGAAAACAAGGAGGTTCAGATTTATATGCTGTTTTTTTAAACTGTGCATTCTCTTTATGGCTCAAGGTCAGGAGGTACTTTATCTGCACATCATGTGAGTCATTAACAACAGCTGCACTTGTAGAAGATAAGACCACTGTCTTTACACAGTCAAGTGCAACATCCAGCCAAAGTATTTGATTCTGTCATCATTGATGATCATTTCCCTTCAAGAACATTACTGAGACCCCAGTGGCAGATTTTAAAAATAATATACCCACTTAACACACTTGGTGCTGACTTCGACAATGTCTGATTATGCTGACTGCCAACTTTTATTTTAGCAATGACTTCTGATTGCAGTATCTTGCCACAAGCTGCATCAAATGTTCATGAAAAGGATTGGCCAGCTTATCAGGTACTGCATGACTCTTGCTGATCTCAGTGTTAAAATCTCTGGGACAATGAGTGGAATTGAATTTTCTCCCATCCCATCTGGTAAGCAGAAAGAAATTAAGACTAGAAAATATCATTACTTTTATCCAACAGTCAGGGGTGTTTGTTTGGTTCAGTATTAACTATAGATCACCTTTGTGCGCCATGGACCTTTCAAATTACATTTGTGAACACTTAATTGCTTTCTTCTCCGTGTTCCTAGCAGTTGCACTCTGTACCCTTTTAATACAGTGAATTATGCCTCTTGTCAACAAGGCAACTCTTTGCAGGAGATAAAATGCAGAGCCACAAACATTCAGGCTGCCGAACTTTTTGTGTGTTAAATGCTTCTTTGTCCTTTTTTTAGATATTTTTAATGTATTTTAAAGCAGGCAAGACAAATAAAAATGGAAACAATAAATAAAAAAAGAAAACAAAGAAAACCCTGAAACATTTCTGATGAATACAGCTGAAAAGTCTAGTGAATGAAAATGTGATTCCAAAGAAAATTGAGCTCTGCATTTTAAAAAGCTACTTTTCCTAGAGTGACTACAAGTTGTGTATTATAACATTTACAAGAAATGTTGTGGGCTTATTTTAGTCTATGAATGATCACTGTTTCTTGGAGTTTATTCCCTGGCAGCATGAGGTACAAGAAACAAATTTTGTGGTTACTTTATTACTGGTATACTTGTGCACTTCTCTGAAGTAGTGAATAGTCTTTCAGTTAGTAATAAAAATAAGCTTGGGGCTAAAGAGTGAAACATATATTTTTAGGCACAAACATTTTGGTTGTGTGCAGCAATCTTTAGATTTAGCTGTGAAATTGAGCTGTAGGGTTGTTAACTCTCATTTATTGGATTGGGAAAATCCATATATTACATCTCTCTCATTAATTACAGCACTTATGACAAAAAAATCAGATCCTTAGAGACTTTAAATCACATAAGATATTTATAATTTGTTGTATAGAATGAATGCATTGATGCCCTGTCTCCTCCAGTGAGGGAGGTGGGATGAAGGGGAAAGGAGGCTTGTAATAATTTCCTACTGTGTTCATTTAACTTTATGATGGTTCCTCTCAGGAGACCATAATGAAAAGATAAGAGACTAATGATCCATAAATTTAACAGAACCCAGATTGAACAATCTTTCAGTCTGACAAAATTAATTAACATTAAGACACATTTTCTTGAGATGAGTGTGTATATATGTGTGTGTGAAATCAAGACCCAAGGTAAGAACATTTCTTAACTTCTCAAAAAGTTTGCTTTTAGACTGCCGCTTTAACTTTCCAAATCTGACTCCTTTCTGGTTTCAAAATGTAAATTTGCTGTTTTCAGTTTTATTCATGCTTTGTTTTCAAAAATAGAGCTGTCACTGCTCTTACTTCACACTTGAGCTTTTACTTGGATATACTGTCACAACTACTTATTTAAGTGACAAAACTAAGGATTTTTTAAATGATTCTTTTTATTCTGATTATATCTCTGGTATCACAGGTAGCAACATAACCAAGGTCTTGTATTTGCTTTGGGTAAGCCTAAACCAATCTGTAAGAAACATAGAGTGTATATCAAGTCCCATCTCAGTACTGACAACTTCAGTTCTCATATGGAGAAGCTTTGAAGACAAGTGAAATGGCCTTGTCACCTACTCTCTGAATGACTCAGTCATTTCATTGTGTGGACACCCTCACTACTGAGTATGAGAGTATATTCAGAATTAAGCTCTCTCTAAAATGATTTTCAAAGGAGGTTAAATTTCCCTCCTTCCTTGTAGTGAGTTGCTGACACAAACAAGCATAGGCAGACCAGTTGCACCATTGAGTTCAACCAGTTGGGTTGCACCATTAAGACTGATCTTGACAAGGTCTGCCCACAAATACAGGCTCACCATATCTCATTATGATACATGCATCTACAAAAAAATTCAATGTAACCGAGGAATTTAGGAACATTTGCTAAGATTGTATCAATGCCTTTGTGCAATAACACAATTTGTGCTTGTACTGTAAGTGGTCATACCCTGTACTATCTTTATTTAAGATAGTAATGAACTCTTGAGGACTGAGGTTTAGATTTAGGCCTATACAAACTCAACTGTCTTGTCTCATTCACAGATGGCTCGTTCATACTTGCCTAGCTATATCCATACTCTTTTATATGCCTGTGCATGCTGAAGTCAAACTTCTAATGGCAATACAGAAAAGACCTACATTCTTTTCTGCTTGTGATTTTTGTGGGGTTGTTTACATATTTTTCTCCATGGCAGTAAAGCTAATAAAAGACTGTAAAAGTTATGTGTTATACAGATGACAGACAGAAATTTCACAGACAAGAATTTTGGTTAACAGACTTAATAATTCTAACTTCATCAATCAATAAGAGTTAAACAGGTGTATAGCCTGATTATTTTTCTGCCTTTTTGTTTTGTTTTTCCTCTACCTACTGCGCTGCATGGCAGAAAACACATGAAATTCTGATTCTGTCCTTGCTTTCATGCCTTTTTCTGCTTTGTTTCTAAGGAACAGTTTCAGAAAGAAGCAGTTCATTTTGCTGCGTAAATTCATAATATCTTATCAACATTTTGCTTATTCTCTCATCACTTTTCAATATGACAGTGCTCCATATACATGCTGGAAGCAGTGCTCTTCATAATCATTCCCTCTTCAGTAAAAGTCATTAAGTCTACATTGTCAAATCTTACCTTGATTACAAATGTACATATTTTCCATATTGCTAATATAAAATAAATGTCATGTATTTTTATTTGCAGCTCTAGCAAAGTGGTTGATATTAAGGAACCATTAAGGAAACCTGAATCCCAGATCATTATTCATTCAACAGTCAAAAAAAGCATCTGTGCATTAGATGCTATTAGCACATGCAGAATGCCAGATATAATGATCCCATTAAATCAGACTTGATTAATAGTTTATAAAGACTGAATTTATGTTATTTTTGGAAATACAGTTTATATTATGCATCTGCATTATTTTTTGGAAATACTGTTTCAGTGAAGAACAGCCTGAAGGCCTTTCCTTGGCAAGTATACAGTGTCCCATCTTTTATGATCCACTTCTACTTAGACCAGTGAGGTAGAAGGTCATTATTTGGAGAGGATTGGATGTACAGAAATATGCTTTTATTATGTGTTACCACATTAACTGCTCTGTGTTCTTAAAACTTGCTCAAGGATTCAGCAAAAGTTTCTACTTTTCCTCTATCTGTTTGTCAAAAAACAATGTTGTGTTTATAGTTTTAGGTGTGCTGTATTAATTTAATCAAGCTAATTGCAGGCATGTCCTATGCCACTTGTAGCATTGAAATGAAAGAACTGAATTTCAAATGGACTTAGTCCACTGGGTATTTTCTTTTGCTGCTTGGCCTGCAACAGCTAGGAGAACGTCTGTGTCAGGATTTTGAGTTTTCCCCTGTTCCTACTGAATTCCCTAACATAAACTCTTGTTTATGACAAGTGGCTAAATTTCCAGGGCTGCCAAGAATGACTGAAAAACAACATTTTTTTTTCTGGCCTAAAATTGTGTTTGCCCTTACTGACCTAGCAGTTTGCTCGGTGGCTTTCCAACGCACCTCGGTTGAGATGAGTTGCATAGAAAATGTCAAGGCTTGGTACCTGCTTTTGCTACAGCTTTGCTTAGCTCTGGTTCTGTGTTACATGAGGAGTGTGCATAGCTTTAAGTTCTCTCCAGAGCATGGTAAGACCTTTATCAAGTAATGCTTCATTTCATGGATTGATATGAAGGATTAACATTATCAAAGATCTCATCTCTTCTAATCACTATGGGGACCATTTTTTCCCCTAGCAGAAGAAGGAATTTTAATTCCTGTATTTGGGAAATTATAGCTAATCTATACTCTGTTCCTTCAAAGGAGATCTTGATCTTGATCTTCAAGCTTAATCCACACACAAAGATTATCTCTTTTGTCATTTTAGAGGAGCTGAAATCTCAAATGTCTGAAAAAGTTTCTCAGGTTTTTTTTTTAAATCAAGCTTTCTGTCCTTTGTATTCCAACAGACATTACATATTTTATCATATTTCGAAAATGCTTTTTCTTGTTTAGCTGTCTATTTCAGCTTTTTATTGTCCTGAAAGAAGTTGCTGTTAAGAACTGATGCAAATTTAAACAAAGATGCAGCTCATAAAAACAGTGGATGGACACTCTCATCAAGGGGAAGGATTGACTGTTTCAGCAGGCAACACACCCCTGACTGTTTTAAGCACAAGCTCTTCAGGAGAATTCTTACTTTTGCTCACTGAACCACAAAATTGAAGTACCATGGAAGAAATCCAGACATGCAACAATGCCAAAATATGTATCGCACTATACTGAAAGGCTTCAAAATTACTGTATTTACACAAGGGTATTACTGACAGAATAAATGAAAATTTTATGGTCTAAGAAAAGAAACACAATTTTAGTTAACTAGCATTTTTCTACTGCTCTAAAGCTTTTATTGGGAGCAGAGGGAATTTGTACTTGGCGAAGTAGATCAGTGAAATGAGAATTTGTCTTTGAATGGAGTACTTTTATCCCATTAATTTCAGCCATTATGGTGTGAGATAAGATGTAAGCCAGTGACTAACTGAAAATTAAGGTCCCAAAAAAAAGAGTACCTTATGCAGTATTATACAAAGCACATGCTAAAATTAATTTTTACTCAATCTTTTATTGCAGCCACTTTTAACCTCAATTTGTTATGCACTTAATCATGCCTGCTTCTGCTATATTTAAATATATTCAGTTTACTCATCAGATCCCCTTTTAAGGATATTTGATTAAAATCCTTTCTCGTTGCAGTTAAGAGGAAAAAGAGCATTGCAATGGAGATATGCTTTAGGTGAATGTATGGCATTGAAAATTTTCCTTCCTTTCCTATACTTCAAATGAAGGAATCATTTAGCATATTATAGAGAAGCATACTTTAGATTGTGTTATTTTCAAAATTAATCTGGCATTTTACCCTAAGTCTTACTGATAATCATTCTTTTACAAAAAAGTGTAATCACTGATGTTTTGAAAGTACATTTCAGGGTAACAAGAAAAGAAGAAAGGATCATAGACATATGAAGGAAAGAATGTTGTCAGAAGGAATCTCCAGAGTTCAAGACATTTCATTCCATCTATTGCACTAAAGCTGGATCATGTAAAACTACCCTATGTTTGTCTAATCTGTTCTGGAAAACAGTGAAGAATAGTTCATCACATCCTTGGGTAGGCTGGTGAAGTGCCTCATTACTCTTCGTTAGAACTCTTCTACTGCCCCAGACCTGAAGTCTTTGCTGAATTCTACTTGTCCTTCTCCTGACGTGTATGAAGAACAAACCATCTTCCTTTTCTAACTGCTTTTAAGATAATGTTTTCTACCAGCCAGACCATTCTTTTTTGGACTGAACAAATCCCCTAATTTTCTCCTGAGTCATGCTCTATAAAACCCTTTGCATGTTCACATTTTCTTCAATTTTCCCTGCTGGAATCTGCAGTTTGCCAGTATCACTCTTAAGACATCCAAAATGAGCCTGAACCCTTCAGGGACTCCATGGTACCAGTAAAGAGGGAAAAGAAAACTACCTCTCTTGTTCTGAATAGGACCTCCTAGGACACATCCTGAAGTGAGACCTGTCTTTACAACAGCAGTCCCTTATGAATTTATAGTGCACCTCTGATCTTTGTATGCCCTTAATGTATTTTCTGCCTGACAGACTTTTCACCACTGGGAATGATGCATTCAATTGAGTTGTGGCTATTATCCTCCTTGAGTACTTTCTGCTACATTTTTGAATTCGTCTGGTTGAACAGTCTTGTTGAGATTGTCCAGCTAAAATTTCCCAGTAGCTATGCTTTGAAAAAGCAAGAGCTATCCTTTACTAATCCTTTGGAGATTGCAAGTAAATCTTTTCATCTGAAAAGGTGAACAAATTAAGTCTAAGGTTTTAGAGGCACATCCTGGGATGTCCACCCTTAATGGCACAATTCCACCCACAGATTGTCTTTTGTTTGCTTCTTTCCATAGTCTAGCTGATCAAAATTCTGCATAAAGACTCTATAGGTTCTGCTGTAATGGAAACACGAAGAAAAATAAAGTATTTTAAAATAAAAGAGGTTTCCCGGTTCTATGTTTTTCAGGTTCCATCATGTTTGTTTTCCACTGTCACCCACAAAATTTATTGGTAAAGAATGATCATTATTCATGGACGCTCTGGGCAGAATTTCCATCTGCTCACCAGATCTTCCCACTGATATTGTTAGTTGGCTAAAATATATCATAACATCACCACCCTCCTCATGTTGTAAGAGGATTAGATTTAAGGTTCCCTGGGTAGTTTCAATATTCACTGGTAGAAAATGTGATGGTAGAAAAACTCAAGGCAGAACTGAGAACTGGGAGCTCCACGGCTGTGCAAGTGAGCCACTTACAAACAGGCAAATGCACCTTGCTTGCATGCACACAGAAGGCAAAACAAAACTAAGAGGGTTTCTTGCCCTCTACTCAGCCATTCACTCCTTTTTCCTCTGCCAGAGTTGCCTGTTTCTCCACCTTTGCAGACTGACAATCTCACTGTGTGTGTTTGCACCTCCTGACAGAGACGGCAAAAATCTCTCATAGAGACTGCAGCTTAAGCAGAAGTTGGAAAGCTATTTTAAATTGATAATAAAAAGATAAATGCATTGTCACTTGCTAAAGTGATAATCAGGAAACATTAAGCACTAATGCTTATTGTCACAAAAGCCAAATCTAATCAGCTTTTAAATCAGCTTTTAAATGTATAATTAAATTTATATTTCACTAATATCTGGACTATGTTTTAGTTGGGAAACCCTGTGAGACTGCTAAGCTAAAAATATCTTAGGGACCCAGAGCTGATGTGGAAACTTAGTACTGCTGCAAGGAATGCAGAACCTATGGAAGGTTCTACAGAGATTTATAGAATATGTAGAGGGAAGCCCAGAGCAGGGTTTTCAACAAAAATGTGCACATGCAGCTGCAATCTGACTCGTGTCAGTGTATGCCAAGAGGCTGAAGCCATAGAAGGGGTTTTATAAGTAAAGCCATTTGTGTGCATGATCAATGTTAAATGAATTATTTACTTCTTCTGAGGAAAAAACAGAATGATAATGGAATCATTGATACAATATTGGGAAAGGCTTTATTTTGTTTTGTTCTCATTTTCTTCAGTAGCTTGTAAATATCTTCAAGATGTATAATTTCCAGAAAAACAATTGAAAGGACATTAGAGAAGAGAGGACAAAGAATTGTTCTTGTCGCAGAAGTAAAAACAATGTTGTGGTGTAACCACTACAAAGAGTAATAATATAAAGCCCAATTCAGAAATATGTTTTGGGTTTATTTTTTTTTAATGACAACAATAGCCTTATTAAATGCTTTACTCTGAATTTCAAAGAACTTTACAAATTATCCTGCTATTAGGTTAATTCTTGTATTCATTATTAATTGACTGGGAATTAGAACTTTCTGGGAAAAGAAGTAAGGGGACAGAATCAAAGAGAAGACATTATACTGCAGAATCTTCTGGTATAAAGCAGAAATTAGTGTAAATTATTTTTGGTTTATCGTAGAAATGGTTTACAGTAAAACAATACATACATGGCTTACAGTAAAAATAAAAAGGTGGAGCTTGTAGGGTGTTTATTCTGTCACATAGAGCTCAGTCTATTTTATTCAGGCTCTCTGATATGGATCAGTTTTTCCAATTCCTCTCAGGTTTTGATCCTCACAAACAGATGAGAGGAGTAGAGGCAGTCTAGAGGGACATTACTGTGTAAAGATATTAGGTCTCCCTTTTTTTTTTGTAGACACATCCGCTAGGAATATTTTGAATCTTTCAGTCCATTTTATTATCTTCTTTTTTTTTCCTTTTTTTTTTTTCCCACTGTCTACCAGCTGCAAACTGGAAATGTGAAACATTTCCATAAATTCTCAGTTTGAGAGCCTTGGCCCAGCCCTTCTTGGACCTCACTGTATGTGAGAGGTTGTGGAAGTGTCAAAAACACAGTTCTTGTTCTGTACTCAGTCATCCCCAAGAGAAGAAAGAAGAAGAATAAAAAAAACACAGAAAAAGTGGCCTGGGTGATTTCTCAGTACCATCCAGGAGCACAGGGAGCAGCAATAATTCCTTTGGCACTATGAAAGAGGACAGCAGTCTGATCCATGGAAAAGGTCATTACAGATCCAGTAACCATGATGCCTTACAGTACATCCAACTTCTAGCTCCCTGCTGCTGACAAGTCAGAAAGGGTTGCATGGGACCTTCTTGTGTGTTGCCTTGCAAATTCTCCCTTCTGTTCAGGACTTGCTTTCCACTTATTTCTCCAATCTGATGAAACAGTTGGGTAAAATTACCTTCAAGCAAAACAAAATTAATCATGAATAGCCATTAAGGAAAAAAAACCCCAAATATGAATAGCAAAATACGAAGGAAAAAACCTATCCCCCAAATCCTATACTGAAATAAATTTTTTAATGCTTTGCTATAATTGCAGGTTAGCTGACTTCTTAAAATTAAGAAGAAATATGTTCCATATCTTAAAGAACATTTGCAATAAACCTAATAGAGTTGTAAATGTTTGAGTACATTGCCACAATGGACAATGAAATATTTAATGTTTTTCAAAAAATGAGGAAGAGACACATTTTGCTTATATGCTTATATGCTTCATGTTTTCTTAAAACAAAAAGACAACTCAAAAATTAAAGAAGTTTCTCCTTCTCCAAAAATGATGTTATGACTATGTGACTGGAATATAAATTTATACTATGCAGATAAAAGATGGAGTGGATAGGGATGTCAAGCTAGGGATTATACAATCAAGACCAGATATAGTAATATTTGCTTTTTTTCCATTTACTCCTTACTAATAATCATGTGGTCATCTTCTATGGATTGAAACTCTTTGAATTACTGCATTTTTCTTTCACCTTTATACCAATTATCTTTTAAATATACCAGAAGATTTAAAAGATAGCAGTGTGCCAATAGTAAAAATACATACCTGGAAAATAAAAATAGTGTTTAAATACTGACTACCAGCACCATCCTGGGGATGCTTTAGGATGAGTGTTGTTTGCAGGTTGGAGCTGGTGATCTACCTACTCTATTCAGCTCCAGTGAGACATATCTGGTGTGCTGGGTCAAGCTCTGGGCTCCTCAGGACAAGATGTAGACTTACTGGACTGAGTCCAGTGATGGGTCATAAAGATAATTAAGGAATTGGAGGATCTCTTACATAGGGAGATACTGAGGAAGCTGGGCTTCCTCAGGCAAGAAGTGGCTTGTGGGGGAACTGAGTGTTGTGCATAAATACTTTTATACACAAACCAGTTGTTCTGTCTAGCTCACAATAATATTCTTACGAATATTCTGTCAGCATCTTAGTATTCATATGTTCTACTTCTTTGTCTTTTATTTAAAAAGTTTTCTAGTGCAAAAAAAAATGAAACTAAGTGGGATTCTAAAATGTATCTGTTGTGGATGGCTCAGCAATCACAGCAGTGCTCTCCAGAAATTCAAGGAACGCAGGGCAAGTCCTTCTGTGTGTTACATACTACCCTGAGAGCAGCTGGATGGGCTGGTTCCTATTCCAATCTTAAGCTATGTAAAAATTTGTTTCTGGTTTTGGACTGTTTTTTTTTTACTTTTTGTTTTTGCTATTTTAAATATTTTAATAATATTTTCTTTTGCCTTCCTGGGAGAATGGTTATTGCTTTGCTTGTTTAGCTATTGTTTTTTTACTTTGCTTTAGCTAGCTGCTACCTCTGGAATACAAATTTGGAACACAGAGGAAATAAGTTCAACTTCAGTGTAGCAAAGATATTTAGATGTAGCTTTCTGTAGTCCTTTTAGGAATAGTCTGGTATTCAGTTCTTCATCTAGCAAGGAGAAAATAGGAAGTTGTGTGTCAGCCCTGTGCAGATGCTTTAGACACAAATATTTCACTAGAATAGAACCTAATGCTAATATCCATTACACCTTTTTTAGCATACAGGACTACAATCATTTCTACCTTTTGACCTTGTCTTTTTGAAAATATTTTTCTTTAAGCTCTTCTGTGTCATTTTGAATGTCTTTGTTTTATGTGGTATAAAGGTATAGTGGCTTTCAAAAGATATAGAAGGTGTACACTCAAGTCAGAGGTCAGAACTCTCATATAGCAAAAGATGAAGTATACTTATTTATGAAAGCTAGCACATCAAGCTGACATCGGGCACTTTAAAACAGGACCTTATTTCATTATGCTATGTTGTGCTTACTTATTTTATGCTAGAACTGTTGGACCCCTTAATTTAGCTGACATAATGCACATAAATACTGAAGCATAAACATTTTGTCATATAAATTACTGGTATGAGACCTGTATAAATGAAGAACTAAATCAGGGTCTGAGCAGCCTGGCTTAATCTCCCCCCTCCCCAGCCTTTGCAGAGCTTTTGCACAGAAGACAGGGAGCAGAGCTCTGATACACAGTGTGTCCTGTGGGCTGTGCCTGTGGTGCCCAGACACACTTCACCTCCTTGCTGAGCTGCTGGGAAAACTGCGGCTCGTCCTGTAACAACAGTGCTGCACCAGGTTCAAAGCTTCCAACAGACAAGAAATTACCTCATTGCTAATGGAGAAAAAAAAATTAGAAAAATGGTCAGGAGGAGACTTCCAGGAGGAGGTCTTTCTTGTCAAAGTTTGGGCATGGAAGGTAAAGCATTTTTGAAGCAGCTTTCATAAATTTAATTTTCAGTGTCTATCTAGATCAGCCCTGAATCTCTAATGAAGGAAAATCAAAAGTAGCATTCTATGAGCTCAGTCACAGCTGTCGTAAAGTTATTTTTAGTTTAAGTTCTCAAAGTTACAGAGACAAAACAGTGTCAAAAAAAGTTTTGACTGACAAAGAAGAGAAATGAGATTTGTTAATGCTCATAAGACCAGCTATCGTGATAAATGAACAGTTTCTTTCCCTTATGCTGGATAACATTACATTTGTTGGTATTTGTTTTACACATACTCATGTATTCAAAATGCTTTGGTATTTTACAGGAATTAATTACAGTTTTTAAAGGGTCAGGCCATTATTAAAAAAAAAAAAAGAGTCAATGAGATGGAAATGAACTGCCTCTACTGTCAGCTTCGGTGCTGTGTGGCCCCAGAGTGCAGAATGCAGCAGGCCAGCGCCAATCCTGCAGATTGATGCAGCACCATCAGCTCCTTCAGGAACCACACTGGGGGTTTGAGCCAACAGTGTTAACGCCCAATTTTGTTCCACGTGGCATCCTACAGAGAATATCAGACTGCTCTTTTGGTGTGTAAACCCAGGGCACAGCTCAGTGCCTGGGGCTGATTTCCAGACCTCTGTTTTCTTTACACAATTTTGGTCCATCCCCTGGCCACCTTCCTATGTTCTTCTTAGGACAGCAAGCCTCTTTCCGAGCTACCATGGGGGCACAGCAGTCCCTTTCCATGGCAGGAGTATCTCATTACTCTTGTGTCAAACAGGATCTCTTTTTAGCATGTTTGAATAGAAATTACACTTAGGTGTGGAATTTAGCTTTCTTTAGTAAAAGCTACCAACAGCTGAAACAGTAGATTGGTTTTTAAGTATTTAGGTTTCTCAGTACCTGGAAGCGTGGACAGTTTATGCTCATGCTTTGCAACTTTTAGTAAGATTTTCTGGTATCTCCAAAAGAAATATATCAACTAAATTTTAGAGAAGACAGAAAAGTTTCCCAGTATCTCTTTTTATTTAGATTTCATGAAAATACTATAGAAATTACATGAATATCAAAAAGGACAGAATTTGTTTTAGAGCCTAGCAATATTAAGTATTTCACCAAGCTTGTTTTATGAGGCAGTATTGAAAACTTTGTTGATTTTTAATATTGCATTCTCCTAGAGGCAAAGAAATAGTAAATCCACCTCAGTCCTTCTTTCTATAGAAAACAACACAAGGCCAGCTCTCTGTGAAGTGTGTTTTCTTTGATTTGTAACAAACTAATAAAAAGCTGAGAGGAAAATAAAACCATGACTATGCAAATTTCGCCAGAAGAGCTTCCAAATAAATGAAGTATTAAATTCAATGATTTGATATGATGGCAATAACGTTTAGGGATTTTTGTATATCTTAGCAGTGAATGCAATCTTTCTTTCACTCCAGGAAAGCTGTAAAAGCAGGTGCCATCACAGGCTACTTGGCTGACAAATTATACTTGTGTCAACAAGTTCATGATATAAAAGGTGTTCACTAACCATAGGAGTGATTTAAGAGAAAACAAGTTTCCCTCTTTCTACTGGAACACGATTTTGACTCTTAAATCAATCCTTTTACTCCCGTAGTGACACTGAGACACAGTGGGAAGTAGACTTAGGGATGAACCCCTCATTCACAATGTGCAATACTTTGGTCACCCCAAAACCTCAGCCAAGGCACCCTCCAGATAGATCACTATATGGGTATTGGTTGATCACTATATGGGTATTGGTTGATCACTATATGGATATTGATTGTATTCTCCCTACAGGGTAGCAAAGGCCCCTCAGGCTTTTGTGGCTGCAATCTCAATTTTTTTCCCCTGAAGTTCCCTTCCACTGTTGAGCTTGTGTGAAAACTGTGTCCTTCAGCAAGATTTTATCTACAGCTCACATCTCAGGCTATGATCAGTTCTAGCCTAGCCTCACAGGAAAAGAGACAAACTGTGGGCAATAATTTAAATATAACCGTATTAAAGCTATTGCCATGCCATGGAGAGTAAAGGACAGCAGCCTTGGATCAATTAGTGAAGTCTTTTCAAACAGATATCAGAAGAACAATTAAACACTTTCTCTCTGCTGAGATGATATAATCAAGGATCCCTATGACATTCTGAATTTGTGTTCATGTGTGGCTCACTAACAGATTTGATTTCTCCTCTAGGGAAATAGCTGCTCTGGGTTTCAGGAGAAAAACCCCAAATTTCCCAAAAAATCAACCTGTCAATCAGCAATTGCCTCCAGTGCATGTCTTCTCTCTCCTTGGTAATGCAAGAATTGTGGGGTGCTTTTCTCTCAAGGTCCTTTATTGCAGGCAGTTGAGGCTAATCCAAGTATAATTCAGTATGTGATTTTCTAATAATAGTTCCTTCTGGCTAGCTAGATGCATGCAGAGATTCTTTTTGAATGTCTAATTGCCATTTTTCTTTCCTAATTTAACTAAATATATGATTAGGCATAACCGCTAACTGTAACAAGCTGATTACTAAACTCAGGCAAACCAAAAATATAAAATCTTATTATTTCATTCCATACTTCAAAATCAGTAAATTTCTTTTTTCTGTCTATAAGTGGCTGAGACATAAGTTTAGGTTAGCATGACCAAGCTCTGCCCCTAATCTGTAATCAGCAGGAAGTGTAGTACACTTAAACTCTTTTTTTCCTTTGGCCTGCTGGCAGTCTGTCTCCTGCCATCTGCAAATTTAATAAGTATCTGATGAAGACATAGACTTGGAGTCCAATCTATGAGGAGCCCAGAAGTAAATTTAAACCATAGCAAGCACTGGGATCTGAGGAGAACAGTACTTTTAAGACCTGCTTGTAGTGGCAAAACTGATGTTTGTGCTCTATATCTGTTACCAAGAAATTTTGCTCCCTAAATGCAAATATTATTTGGCTACTGCCAATTTATTGGTAAACCTGAACACCTGCATTGCCCACAGTTTTTTCCATACAGTAGTAAATATGTGCCTCCAAGAAGACCTCAGGTTGGGTTATGCTTCTTGAAGATGCTGTTTACTTTCAAGTCAATAGGAGCAGTGATGCTAAGACATATTAAGACACCATAATGATGGTCCATTATCAGCTAGCCTCTTCATTAGCACATTGTTATTGTATTTCATATATGCATGTATCCCCTCATATATCTGCCAAACCTGACATATCACCATTCTACTGTTAATTGTTATGAACGATTTTAGAGAGAATCTAGTTGGAGAATGAGAGCAAGAGAGGAAAAAATAGATTCTATCACACTTCTATGTTTTTTTTCTCTTCTGCAGGTTTGGTTTTTTTTGTTTAGGTTTTTGTTCATTTTTCTTCCTTGGTGCGTTTCGAATACATAAAATCTCTTGAATTGTATTCCTGAAAACTAACTGAAACAAAATTAGTGACATAAGTAAGTGCGTTCTCCTGATTTATTTCAGAGATTTTTGTCAGAGGCAGACACTCTTGAAGTATTTTTGTCTGTTTTCTTCCAATTGCACTGATTTGGGGGTTCTTTAAAAATACTAAACAAAAAAGTGCTCTTAATCAGGAGAACAATGAAGCAATATGTGACATTTTATGCAGCAATCATGCTTCATAGTCAACAATCATTCCAGAATGTTTTGGTGGCGAGATATTTGTGGTAGGTATAAATATCCAGGTGGGATGATATATTATATATAAGAAAGCCACTGTTTTGTTTCTCACGGGAAAGATTCTCTAAAACATTCTAATCCTCTATGACCCTGTTCAGCTCCAATACCATCTTCATCTCTAGAATTGGTATTCTTGCTTCACTGTCAGATGTTGTGTACATTTAGAAATGTGTTCCACTAGGACTGTTTTATCACAGACTGCCTTTTACAGTCCTCTCTGTTGTGAAACCCCATAAGCCCCACACGGTTCTCTCCCCACACTGCACTGCTTGAGGAGGTTTTATTGTCAGTCAGATCCCTTTCTGTCTACTTTCTGCTGCCAAACAATAATGCTGAAAATTGCATCTCAGATGTATACCTTCTTTTTCATTTCCTTTCTGGGAGACCAGTAAAATATAATATTAAAATCTGTGAATGACGGAAACTGTTATTTATCTGGGTTTTTCAGTCCTCTGTCATCTGCAGAAACAGAAGAATGTTTCTGTTTATGGGTCAATTTTTCAGCATTTCCAGACAAGATAAATGACAGTGAATGTTGAACTGGAAAATAATTTGGTCTCAAATTTGCTTTTCTAGATCTAGTTTTTCTTTTGGCAATTTGCAACATTGTTTTTATTCTGGTGGTTTCATTCTGTTGTTTTCACTCTGTTTACTACCGAGGCATGACAAGAGAGTCATCTTTGGAAGGAATGTGTGCTCTCCTATAGATCATTTTTGCATTCACACATTTTAACATTACCCACTCTTTTTTAAGTCTTTCAAGCAGTTTTCTTCCTCTCCTCTTTTACTACTCTCATGTTCATCGTTGCAATTAGAGAGAACTAATTCCCATATCTTTGGAATCCAGAATTGCAGAGGGAAATGGAAGTGATTGGATGCCAGACACAGGAAAAAAAGGCCAACCTCCTGTGCTGAACACAGGGGTTCTAGAGTTAGCCCCCAAAAAATATTCTTTCTCAAGGTCCACTTTTAATCACGGAAAGTCTGCACTAGAGTTTATAGAAGGTTAGGAGCAATAGATAATATTTTTGGTGGAAAGAAGTCCTGTGAGAAGTATGTAGTGAGATGCAATTTATAGCGTAGTTGTGGTGAAATTACCTAGGTAATTTTAATCAAAGCAGAATTATTTCTGAAAAAAAAAGAGAACACAATAAATTTGTAGTAAGAGTGGCTAAGTTTTTTTAGAGCATGCCTCTTTTTTTTAAAATAAAATATTGAAGAGCTATGCAAGTGTAGAAGTCTTATTAAAGTGGCACTGTATCATATGCCACTAAACTTCTGAAATCAGGATTTTCATTACAGTTGCTTGTGCTATCATTTTCAGTGGTTTATAACTCATTAGTACAAATTCAATGCAGGCTAAATAGCAGCATACAACTTTCCAATCCGCAGAAAATATTTCTTCTAGTAGATTGCTTTTATCAAGTCGCAGAACTCACACCAGCTGTTTTTTTTAATGTGGACACTGATGCTGCTTGCTTTTGTTCTTTCTTTAGGACATAATATTTTTATATTAAAAAAAACCAAAACCAACCAACAACCAAGAACAGAAAAAGACAAAGAAACTTGCTTCAAAAAACATCACATCTATGTTCTCTCTTAGCTAATGTAGTAGTAGAATGGCTGTCCCTTGAGTGTTCTAGAGGACATTGTAAATTCCTCTAAAAGTGGAATATGAAATTTATTGTTATTTTAGGCAAACTGAAGTAGCTAAAAAGGAAAAAAAAGGGAATTAATCTCCAAACCCCCAACCAACTAACCAAATCCAAGAGCAGAAGCAAACTTGGTAAGTGGGAATTAGCTAAATTTCTCTTGTACCGGATCCTCTAAATGAATCCATTTTGCTTGTTGCAAAACTCATGCAGGCAGATGCAAGAAACACAATCTCCCATTGCCCTGAACTGGTAATTCATTGGAGGGCTCTGCTACTCCCATATAGCCTACCTGCTGTATTTCATTTGTGTGGAAACCAGGAGCTGGAGAGATGGAATGAAAGCCTGGGCCACCACCAGTCCTTAAGACTGGATTGCAAGCACATGGATATGCTCCTGGATACAGTACTATAGATGTCTCTTATAATGTGGAGGTTTTATTGAATACATGAAAAAAATCCCATCCAACTGGTGTAAATAATTAGGGTTAAATTGTTAAATTTTTGTGAATAAAATATATGTGCATATCGATGCCATTCACCCTCTTAAAGAAGAAATCACTTGCATGACATTAGGACAAGCTATTTGGTTCACTCTGCATGTCTATTAGTAGAATGTCATTCAAAACAGATGCACTTTGCATTGTAATCTGAGAGTAATTAGGCTCAGTAATGAATACAGAACAGTGTAACAGCTTTCTCTCCTGGGCCCCATCAGCCAGGGTGTTTTCTCTCAGCACAGCTGCCGTGAACATGAACAGAAAGGAATAATTCTTGTGATGTATCAGTCAAGCATTTTCATTGCTCAGAAGTCTCAAAGTCAATAACACATATTCTGAAATGGATTTAAACTCCAAACTGGATTTATGCCAACTATTTTTTTAAAATACAAAACTTTAAAAATCATGCTGCAGTTCATCACTTCTTGTTGCAATGAGCTACATGTTTATGTTTCTCAGGAACAGGAGTTCACAGAAGCAATGGAATTTAAAATGGCAATTGTAAATGGCCTCATGGAAGGAAAAATCATTTTAGGAAGAAGTAAAAATGATGACTATGCATACTTTCAGCAGTGTAAAACTGCTAAGCTAACAGTAAACCTTGTTATCACAGCTCTGGTTTATGACAACATGACTGATGCAGCAAGAATAACATTTAGTTCTCATCTTTGTACAGTTTACAGAGATTGTGGTGTTAATGGCTATCAAAACATAACTTTCCTGTCCTATACTGTAGGTTAAAAATGTGTCATAAAAGACACACAACAGAGGGACGTCTATAACATAATGGGAATTCTGTATGTGCTATTTCATAATTATTCAGGAATAGTTCAAGCAGGAAAAGCTGTATGTAAGTAGAAGTGGGAGAGGGTGGTGTGGTTACAGGTGCTTTAGTAGTACCCAAGAGACTTCAAGAAGTGAAGTCTTTTGTGGGTGTGGTGGTAAATGATGGTAAAATCATGGAAAACTGAGCGTCTTCAAAAGAATTTAAGTTCAAAATATTAATTGCTTGACAATGAGTATTCTAAGAACATACACATTTTTTAAACTGTAATGTACTAATGATCTCGATGGTCTCAGAAGCATACAAGCTAAAGTCTCCTAGAGATACAATTTCTGCATTAGTTGCTGGCATAGTAAAAAGACCTGGCCTGTTGTAATGATTGAAATTCTTTGTTGAGGTTGGACCAAAAAAAAAAAAAAAGGAAAAATACTTAACTGCACAGTTTCTTAAATTAGAATTTTGTAGAAATTTCCTTTTCATTCTAACTTTCAGCTTGCTTGTGTAACCTTGTGACTCTACAGAATGTAATTTCAGGAAATAAAGACAAAACCTTTGTTTATTGCACCAAATTTTATACAGGGATATCAAGTAACATACTGTACTGAAATCAAGATGAAAATATCTTTTTATTACATCTCCTTAACTGCTGTAGTATTTCAGTTTCTTTTGGTCTCTAGCCTTTAATTGTGGTTTCTTTTTTTTTTTTTTAATATTAAGTGTGAATTTCTTCCCTGCTGCATCAGTTTCTCCTTCATTCTTAGTCTGACTCCTTTTTCTCTGAAGTTTGGTAAAATTCAAGTGGGAGCCATGCTATAGTAGATCTCACACTGAAGTGATCCCCTGCACTATTTTGACTAAGTAATAGTGACAAGAATTGCCTATTGCCAATAACTTTTATTCTTATTTGCCTTATGACTGTTTCTCTAGCCCAGCAGTGTGAAGGAGCCTTCATGCAATAGAGAATGAGGCCAAATGAATTGTTTTAAAATTGAATTCCGGTACACCTCAGCATACCTTGGTCAGTCTGTTATCAGTGCTTGTCATTTAGCACAAATCCCTGTTACATCATTTCTTCTTCTTAGTGCCTCTTATGGTTATTTTTAAATAAAGTTTGCACTTTGTATATATTTCAAATAGTTTTTTTATGGGCCAAAGAACACTGCAAATCTGCATATAACATATCACCATGTGAAAACCTTCCAGTCTGAAAACTGTCTTGTCACAATACTGAAAAGTAAATTCAGCTTTTACTAGGCTGAAGCTTAGCCATTGCAGTTTGTTGTTCCTTAGTAACAAAGAATTTTGAAGAAACTGATCCATTTTTCAGTTGGTTTTATAATATATAGATATTTTTTAATTTTAAAAGTCAAGATAGTTTTTTTTAAAATCTATTCAAGATATCCTTTTCTGTTTGTCTGCATTGTTGTTAGTGTCCAATAAATCATGGGTTTTGTTCCTGATTTGCTAGTGGTCTGTTGAAGGGCTTAGGGACAGATATTTCACCACTTGCATTTCCTTTTCTCAAAAGCACAGCTAGTGCTGATTATCTCTTTCCTACATCACTCTGACTCCTGCTGAGGTAAAAGTACTATATAAATGTGTGCTATTAGTAATTGTCATATGAAAGGTACAAAGTAAAACAAACAAAAAAAGAATCCAATTTTTACTGGGCCTGCTTGTCATGATATAAAACTTAAAGTGGCTCTCATAAGGAAAGGTCTGCATTATAGAAAATGGAAATATTGTCTAAATGAGAAGAAAAAGAAAACCCATGAAACATGACAGCTTGAACTCAAAGTAGAACAAAATTTGAGGAGTGGTTTGCAATGCTTAAGCTGCTAGTAAGAGATTGTTTGCTTCTTCATCAGGTATAGGAAGACAAACAGAAAATTTGATGACTGGAGTGTTGTAGGGTACTCACAGATGAACAAAACACAGCAGAGCAGTGTAACAGATCTTTTATTAGTCTACTGCTTAAGTCTTTGATAATTCTTCACTTCCTCACCATTCTTTGCAGCAGAGGGATTGGAGGAGGTAGAGCAATTTGTTGTGAATATGCAGGAGGAATTAGACCAAACAAAATTTAGATAAGTCTCTGGAACTGTGTGACATTTGGAAGAAATCTTCGGAGTAATTCTGACGTGAAACTGCGAAGCATATGGCAAAGCCTTGTAAACTGTAACTGCAAACAGTGCAATGCAATTTCTACTGTGCTAGAAGAGTAAATCCCGTTACAAAAAGAAGTCTGAGAACCACAGAGGGCAACCTGGTAATGACAGACCAGAAAGGCTGATTTCCACCCTGGCAAGGTAAACATATCTAAAAGATAAGACTATTGAGCACATGGCAAAGCAAGAGATGTTGGGAAAGACTCATTTAGCTTCAGTGAGTGAAAATCCTGACTCACACACTTGATGGAGTGCTGTGAGACTATCTGACTGAGCAACTGCGGTTATTATTCTTTTTGTTTTAAGAAAAAAAAGGTAAGTCTTCTCTCTTTAATTCCCCAAAATCATCCCAAATAAATTTGATTCCTCTCCATGGTTCAGCACATCTGTAGGATGCTGGTATAATTCCTTTTTCTTTCCCTCCAGTGGATGAGCAATTTTGAATCTGAGCATCCTGGTGTTTTGCAAGCCATTCTAAGTGCCTTACAGATGGCCACAGCTGGACAGGAGATGATTTGCAGGTACATTATTGTTTCAACAGATTTTGGGATATTGCCATGGCTGCCTGATACCACGTGCCCTGATTGTGTGCTTAGTTAAACCGAGACTTGGGTTTGTCAAGAAAGATTTAGGTCTTCACATTGGATAGATTTTTTGTTGCCTTCCTCCAGGGCCTAGGTTGTAGTTTACTTTGCAGGCACTGTGAGTGAATAAATTCCCTGTTCTTCTGTAAGCCTTCAGCACATGGATACTCTCTCTACACACATAGAAACACACATATGCACACACAAAGAAACAAACAGTCTCTCATCACCTTGTATCCTGTTCTGGGTAACTTTTTTGTCTGGACAAAAGGGCCTTGAGAAATTAGGCACTGAGAGCAGGGGCATGGGAGCAGGGGAGACTGGAGCAGGCAGGAAGAGCAGGCGGGAAAAGTATGCAGTGCACTGGCAATTTGGATGATCTCTCCATGAGTTCTCAGAATGTTCTCTTATGAGAATTCCCATTCTTTTACAGACTGTATTTTGGTTTCTAGGCAGTTTTTTAAAACTTTTGTTTTCCACCTTCTATTCTTCTCACTTAATACTGTGTGATGCTGCTGCTACTTTCCCATATGATGGCAACTGTGTTATCCTGAAAATCAGACAAATTTTTTTTTGCTTGGTTGCTTCTCTGTTGTAATTTTGTTGGTTTTGCATGACCTGGGTTTTGGTAGCAGGGGACCACAGAATTGGGTTTTGTGAGAAATTTCTAGAAGCTTCCTCCATGTCCAGCAGAGTCAATCCCTGATGGCTATGAAGATGAACATATTGCTGGCCAAAACTGGGTCAATTAGAGAGATTGGTAACGCCTCTGTGATAACATATTTAAGAAGAAAATCAAAACAAAATGGGACAGAACTTTTTCCCAGACAGAGAGGAGAAGGAGGTGAGAACATGTGAGGGAAACAACATGGTGACACCAAGGTCGGTGAGGAAGGAGAGGCTGGAGGTGCTCCAGGTAGTGGAGCTGAGATTCCCCTGCAGGCTGTGGTGAGACCATGGTGAGGCAGCTGGGCCCCTGCAGCCCTTGGGGATCCACAGGGAATCCAGAGATCCACCAGCAGCCCATGGGGGAGGTGCTCATGCTGGAGCAGGTGGATGCCTGGAGGAGGCTGTGATCCAGTGGGAGACCTGGTGGAGAGGGGGTCCCTGCTCCCAGGCTGGAGCAGCCTGTCCTTGGAGGAGTGCACCCTGTGGAAGGGACTCACATTGAAGCAGTTTTGGGAGGACTGCTGCTCATAAGATGTGGATTCACACCAGGGAAGTTCATGGGGACCTGTGTCCCATGGGAGGGACCCCCTGGTGCAGCAGGGGAAGGACTCCATTCCTGGGGCAGCGGAAGAAAACCTCAGGTGGTGAACCGACCAAAACCCCCATGCCCTGTCCCCCATGCTGTTGGTGAGAAGGAGGGAGGGGCTGTGGGAGGAAAAGGTTTTTTTAAGGACTTATTTTACTTCTCATTATCCTCCTCTGATTTTGTTAGTAATAAACTCACTCTCTAAGATGAGCTTTTTTTGCCTTTGGAATGTTTTCTTCTGGTCCTTAACTCATGAACCCTTGGTTTGATTTTTTTCCCCTCTCCTCTGCCCAACTGTAATAGGGGAGGATGAGTGAGTGGCTGTCATGGGTGCCTGGCATTTGGCCACTATCAAACCATGACAGTCATGCACATAACAATTTTTCTCAAGTTTGCAATTTTTCAGGTTAGCATTTGGTAATGTTTCTGGTCTTAGAAAATCCATTGCTTCAATTAAATGGTTTTCTGCAAGATTAAATGTACTACTCACTTAAATCATCATCAACATAAAGGAATGGAAGATAGAAAATGAGAAAATGCATGGGGTTCTTGGGATGAATAAAAGTATGAAGCATTTTACACATGTTTGTGGAGTTTACCTCAGCTGGCAGGTAAGCCCCCAATGAGTCTGTATTTGGTCCACTCTTATGGAATGAGGTGGGGAATTTAAAAGGAAAAAGTGAGAAAACTCATGGAGTGAGTGAGCTTAAGGCAGTTTTCTATGTGTAGAGGGGGAAAAAAGAGAAAAAACCAAGTGGTGCAAATTTAACTTACCACCAGTCAACCAATGCCAGCCTCTGAGCACTGGTTACTCGGGGAAAAAATTCCCAAAGTTTTATTCCTGAGCATGATGTTTTATGATGTGGAATACCTCTCTTCTCACGAGAGATATTGAGTCAGTTCTACTTGCATCCTCTTCCAGTCTCTTGCCCATCTCCAATATACATGTAGGGGCAGAGTGAGAAAAAGAGTCTTGGAACTGTGCAAATAATGTTCAGCAGTGGCTAAAACATTATTGTGTTATCAACATTGCTTTAAGAACGGAATAGAATATTTCAGTGGGAAAGAACCCACAACAATAATGTAGTGCGACTGTCAACTCTTTAGTCACAGATCCAAAACACAGAAACATATGGGTTGCTATGAAGAAAATTAACTCATCCCAGCAAGACCCAGTAAAATATGAATAGAGTTTCAAGAGATGAAGAGTTTTTAAAACAGCTGAGGGAGAATTTGGTAGAGGAGCATTCGGAAATGTAACAGGATACAGCTATTCCTCTTTTCTCACAACAGCAGTTCACTGGAACATCAGATGAAATGGTCAGGCTGCAGGTATAAATCAAAGAAAAGGAAGAGCTTTTACACACAGCATGCAGGAAAAGTCTGGAACTCATCACCAGTGCTCCTGTGGAGGCTTTCTCTGTAAATAGATTTGAAAAACTCTTAGGCAAATTTATGGAAGAAAAATCAATAAAGGGCTATAAAAGAGGATGCAGATATGGCTTTTACCTGGGGAAAAAAATCCCCAAATGGCAGACTGCTGGAAACCAAAGAAATAAGGAGAGAAAGTAGCAGTATCTCTTTTTTTGTATTCCTAAGCTCTCTCAGCATACATTGTGTACAGGCCCCTTTCAGAAATGGGATAAAGGCTACATGGAACTTTGCTCAGATAAGTTGTTTGCTTCTCTGCTCTTGAATTTATGTTCCTTGGTATTAGACAACAGCTCATCTCAGATTATACTTTTCCAGTGACTCATTTTGAATAGAGGGGGGCATGGAAGATAGAAACCAGGATTTCCTGACAAAGACAATTTAAAATGTTCCCTATCTACTCCATTTATTTGTGTTAGGTGTTCAAAACTGATTTCTTCTCCAGCAGGTGATTTCCATTCAGAAACATCCCTCTTGATCTGTGTCTTAAATTCTTATTTAAACCATTCGCATACTTTTTTGTCCTCTCCAAGTTCTCCAAGTGTTCTAATTCCTTCCACAGAAGGTTTTCAGAGTTTCTTCAAAACCTTCATTCCTTATCTGAAGTCTGTGATGTTCCTTGACAACACTCACCCCTCCCATTTGGCAGGTCAATCTGATCAGGCAAGGAAAGGTGATTCTGGTTAAAGATGGACTGAAATAGCTGATTCTAATTAGAGGAGATTAGAAAATACTCTATTTCAGTCTGCTGCTTCCATTTTAGACAGGTTATCCAGTATCTAAAGCAGCAGGTATCTGATCTGAAAAGAAATTATTTTTCCTTAAATCTGAACCTTAGTGTTTTGGTGTTACTTTCCCTGATACTACAGTCTGAGTTAGTGGGAATTGCCACATCAAATTGTTATGGAGCTGTAAAACTTGCAGCACTTGTCTATTCCCTGAGGGTGGTGTAGGGGCTTCAGTGAGAGCTTTTAGACAACTGTTTCTATACATCTAGATAAAACACCTGTTACTTGGCAGCTTGTTTTCATTAGTATGTTGAAAACATAAAGACTGAAATGATGTCCTCTTAAAAAGACTTTGGCCTTAATGATGTAGGATTATAAGCAAGGCATTTTATGCATATGTCTTCAACTATCGCATTTTCTTATTTATACAAGTTTAATAATGACTTAATGGATTAAATTAAAAGTCTATTTTAAATCCATTGTTTTTGACCAAGAAAGAGTTGAATCTGGATTTAAGATAAAATTAAAACATCTAACAACATGTTTACATCAGATTTTCTATTTTTGAATTGTGCAATAAAGTAGTATTGGCATTTAAGTTCAGGGCTTTGCACTAGTAACAAATGCAGTGCTAAAGCATTTTAGATATAAATATTTTGTTCAGAGATAGAACCTACATAAGCCCAAATATTTATCCACAAGTCGACTCAATGGCCCTATTGTCTAAGTAAATAAATGCAAATATAAGAATGGTGCAGGTTATACCTTTCAATTTCTGTTTTCAGATCTGTTTCTTCACTTAAAATTTGGAAAACAGTTGTATTCATATTTCCTCCAGCAGTGGAACTGTCTTTTAGAATAATGACACTGAATACATAATATCTAAAATTAGCAGAGAGGGGTGGTAAAAATTATATCCTGCTTGATTTTATAGCATCATCCTTAAAACAACTGACACCAACTACACATCTGGGCCACAGTGATTTGCTCCTCCACTGTGAAACAATGATTTTTGGTCTAGGTCTGTTATGTTGAACTGGGTCATGTTTTGACATAACATATTATTGTCATGTTAGCAAATGTGGTTTTAGAGGAAAGACTGAACGGTTTCTGCACAAACCTGTGTACTGTGCACTGTGCAGTACCTGGGGAAAGTGAAGGTCCAGGGCAGCAAGAATCTCTTCTACAGAATACCTGCAAGAAATGGTGAAAAATAGGACATATAAAATTCTGTGCAGTAAATTTTAGGAAAAGGCTCATCTTTAATTCTTAGATATGTTGCTGCACCACTGTGCAACAGAGAACTGAAGGTTAGAAAAATGAGAAAGGGGGAAACACAACACATTTGTGTGAGGTAGAGGCTGGAGCTCGCAGTCAAGTGTGCAACCTTTGTTGCTCATGTTTTTTTCCTGAATATGTAAATTGAAATGAAATGAAACTGGAAAAGATATCTCAATCTGGTTTAGGAAATGGAACCTGGACCCTGATCTCTGTCATCTTTTCCAGGGGCCAGGCATTCTCTGAGGACTTGGAGTGCAGTGAGTTTCCCATGGAGTTTAGCATGGCATGGAGCACAGCCAGGACCAGTCCCACCACCCCAGCCAGGAGCTGGGGAGCCAGAGTGGGGTAATAGGCTTTAGGCTTCTGGGGGAGTCCTGGGGGCTTGGGAAGGGACAATGCAGCCCACTGGTACTCCCAGGGCCAGTCTCTCTCCCAGCAAAGCACTTGCTTATATTACTTTGCTCTTGTTCTTTCTATTTCCTCAGTGAATCTTTCTTTCCTAATAATCCTGTGACAACATGGAAGATGGGAAGTGATCCAATCCAAAATTTGTACCAGACTATTGTACAAAGAGACGTCAAACCACAGGAAAATTAACAAGTCTTTTGCCAGGTGAGAATCTATTTTTATTTCCTAAAATAACAGCAGATGCTCAGGATGATTCACATCTTTTCTTGTCTCTGTTGAACAAACATTACACAGGCTGTCACTTCAGCTGTAGGTTTTGGTGTCCAGCACATCAGAGGTATCAAGTAGAGTGGAACTCAAGTTTATAGTGTGATGGGTTAGCTCAGGAGTAACTGTATTGCAGATAATTTATGTTTTTTCATTATGTACTATGACATTTTCTGGATGTGACAAGTTTTTAAACTTGTGCTTTTCTAGTAGGTGACTGCTAAAGAGTTTCTTGTGACACTTTAGAAAAAATATCTGATGATTGCTAATTCATTTGGCACTGCTCTCTAGTGATGTAAATCATGATGCTCTTCTGTGACATTAGTGGATATAATCTCTCAAAAATCCCACAAAATCCTGTCTCTTGTTTCAGTACAGTCAAGTACATCTGCTTTAGTGGATCTAGATTTGGCAGTGCTCCAGTTTCTTTGATGTATTTAGTTAGAAAGAGACTTGATAAGTAGGTACCAGTGTTTAGGGATGTGTGAAGCCAGTTTAATAAAGATATTTTGAGATTCAAGAGCTTGTCTTTTCTCTCATGTCATTTCCCTCTTCTGCTTACTTTTTAATGTAATTAGATGGAGTTTATTTGACATGGAAATAAAATCTTCATATCTAAACTTAAAAGAGAACAGAGCAACACTTTGCTGGTTTTGTGGGAAAAAACCCAAAAAACCAATAGGAAAATACCCCAACAAACAGAACCCAAGGCTTTTTGCTTCTCTCTCAGAGTAACAGAAAGAAACAGATTTTGCTCCTAACAGTTTTTGTCAGCTGTGAGGTCTTATTTATTAGCAGAAAACAGTGAGTGATTAGTTTCAATGAGGGTTTAAAAGACACACTCATCAAGTGTCTTACAATATTTGAAGTGGTGGCATTTCACCATTTTTAATTTCTATGAAATTCTTCACGGATAGAAGCCCTCCTTATTATACAGTAGCATAATTTCTTTTCATACTGAGGTATTTAGGGTCACAAAACTGAACACTAAGCACTTGACATATATTGTTTCTGCTCATACAACATCATGACCAGGCTGATAGATCACAAGACCTGAAGACATAGGTAGGAGAAATAGAACTCCATTTTGCTGTTCATTTCTCTGCTGAGGTCAGAAGGCAACTGAATGCACAGAAACACATCATGCAGTTTAGCTGCTATACTCATTATGGTACAGCACTAAATTTTTCTATATTTTTCTGAAAAGTTTGCATTTAATAAACAATGTGTCTTAGTGAATCAGAGTGAAGTGAACCTTAAAACAGACCAGTTTTCTGAAGGCTGGATCAACTGTCCCTGTATCATTACAGTCAGAGGTTTGTTTTTTATCTTAAAATCTTCCCAGGGCAGAGACCACTCAAAGTACTAAATAATCTCATCCAGTGTTATGTTATGAATAGAAATATTCAGCTTGGATTATAAATTTGTGGTTCTAAACTTTTTCCTGTACTTTGATACAATTAGAGAATTAACTATGCCCAAACATTCTTCTTATCTTTCAGTGTTTTTTAAATTTTTAAAAAATAATTCAACTTCCAGTGTTGAAACACCTATTGAAATTCAGATGGAAATGCAAGAGCCATAAATTTATTCTGATTTATTTCCCCCTTCCATCCTCTTTTAATTCCTTACTTTTTTCTTTCTTTCATCAATTATGCTTAGGGACTCAGAATTGGTTAAATTAAATTTTGGAATCATATCACCTCTAGAAACCTAGAAACCCTGTGATATCTTGGAGGGTATCATGCAGTCTGTGCCTTACAGAAATAGTAAAGAAATACTGAGTTTCTCAGGAAAATGGCTTTTTTCATCATTAGAAGTAAGATTTGCATAGACACTGGAGTTCTCACAGTTGAATTCTAAATCTGAAAATTTCTGCTGAGAAAAGGTGGTTAATCACCCTCTCTTTTCACTTTTCTCTACCTTAACTTCCTCCTCCCATTTTATCCCATACTAAACTCTCAGGCTTTTTTAAAAAGAATGTCTTTGTATGCCGGGACTGATTTTTAAGTATTTTTTTTCACTGTTTATGTGTTGTTAAAAATCAGCATGTGAAATGGTTTTGCAGCCTAAGGGCAGAGAGAGGCAGCAGGAAACAGAGATGCAGGAGTTCAGCTTTGTTTTTCTCCTACATGCCCATTGGCAGTCCCTCCATATGTTGGGATTCAGTCTCCCCCAAACCAGTGCCTGAAGCCTTCACAGTGTGCTGCTGCAGTAGAGCAGCAAGCATTCAGGGGTTTATCTCAAATAGATTTGATCACTCACTGTTTATGAAGCAGCACAGCTTGTGCTGGTAATGAAAGACCTCCTCTTCCCTCCCCCTCCCAATTAGCAGGTCTTGTCTGTCTCATATTCCCTATGAAAAAGTTTTATGTCAATATTGACAAGATGAGAAAAGGAAAATGAATTGACTTTGCACAGCTTCAGTCTCATCCTGTGAAAAATTCTGTGGGAGCCATTCTGTCATTCTCTAACACTACCCTAAACATGAGTAATACCTTAGATGCTGAAGATGATACAAATGACACTGATTTTTACTTTTGTTTTATGTTACTCTAGAGTGTGTTCAGGGTGTTATGACTCACCATAAAAGGATACTAAAATCCCCAAAACTCCAACCCCTTTCCCATCAGAAAGAAAGAAAAAAACACTCAACTTCTTGACTTTCCTTCCAAGTGAGGAATTAGTTTATGGGAGTTGGCATTGTGAAGAAAAAGCAAATGCTAGAAATCACAGATATTCATAGGGGCTTTGTTTTGTGACAAAGGAACTGAATTTCATGAGTCAGAGGTGTAACAGCCCATGCAAAGTAGTTAACCTTTCTGGGTTTCCTATTTGCAAATGAGATAGCAATACATCTACTTACCTTTTCTCTGTTTTGCCAGGATCAATTCCAGACATTTCAAGAGGTGCTTCTTTAAGGCAATGTGTGTGCATAAAGCCCAGACTAAGTCAAAATGACAAAGAGACAAGAATACTTTTAATCCCAGTCTAAACTTGTTATTTGCTTTTTGTCAATCATATTTAATGGAAAAGTAAATGTCAAGGAAACTGATGCCTACATTATTATCTTTAGTAGTTAAAAAGTGTAGATATAGAACAGAGCAGTTTAGAATGAAAACAAGGATCAGTACAATGTAATAACAATTTATAAAAGAACAACACAAAGTCAATTTATTGTTTAGTAGAGATTCAAGTAATTGATTAGAGAGTAATTCTGATGTGCTACTGTTCACCTAGCACAAACTGTGGTGAGTCACACTGTTTGAATTATTTGCAGATGGTATTTTATTACAGGTACCAGCAAAGTTTTTTGGTATCAAGTGAAAAGATTGCAAAACTTTTTCTATAACAGAATGCAATTTTGCAGTCTGCTGTTAGTGACACCATTATGCACCTAATATTTTAGAGGCTCACATTTGATAGACAAATTGTTTTAAGGTTTATTAACCTTTTCATTGATGAAGTGCACTTCATCTTCCAGTGGCAAACTGACCTATTTACTTCCTATTCTTTTATTTCTCTCCTTTTCTTCTCCCAGTTATGAGTCACATATACCTAGTACCAAAAGAAAAAAGTGGCATGCTAGGAAATAATCAAAATTAAAAACTTAAAGAACATGCCCAGAATTTACAATTTCTTTTCTTCATAATTTTTTCTAAGTCTTGAGTTGTCTTCATGCTTACAGTTTGCTCGTCTGTGAGAACATCTTCTGGGTTTGTAATCCCAGTTTGATACTTTTAGCACAACACTGAAACTGAAATAAAAATCCAAATCTGATAATTGCATTAAACTAAAAGAAAATGGGTGCCACATGCAAGTTCCTATGGGTTTTGTGGGAGATCAGGGTTTTTCCAGAAAATGGGTCCTTTTAAGGAGCAATGTCTTAGGAGAAGCTCACACAGAGCAGTGCTCATCAGCAAAGACAGATGTCAGGGCTCTTCACTTGGGTGTCACGCCTAAGGTCACACAGGCAGTGGAATGCCATTAAATCTCCTTCCTCTGCAGACTTCAAAAGACTTCCAGTAGGCTTTATGATATGGCACCTGGTTTTTGAAAATGATCAATACGTTCCACTTGCTTGAAAACCTCTCCAGCCAGAAGAGAAATCAGTCCACCGT
Source organism: Camarhynchus parvulus (assembly GCF_901933205.1). Taxonomy (NCBI): domain Eukaryota; kingdom Metazoa; phylum Chordata; class Aves; order Passeriformes; family Thraupidae; genus Camarhynchus; species Camarhynchus parvulus. The sequence goes on along the minus strand of NC_044573.1, from coordinate 105,607,623 downwards.
GCATTTGTGTTGTTAAGTGAGAGGCCTCATCAAAAAGACAATTAGAACAATGGATGCCTGAATTGTTCCAGGGCGTGGTGAGGTTCTAAAGCAACTTTAGGTGGGTAAATATCAAAACACAAAAGTAAATAGAAAACTAACTAGGTTTGAGGGGCTGCCTAATAAACATGATATTGTTACCTTAAATACTCAAGGACTTTTTAAAAATTAGTACCTTCCCATAATAGCCTCACAATAAGAACATTTCTGTGTCTTTCTCCTCAAATTTTGATGCCTAACTATTGAACATTTGAGTAAGAATCTATTTTCCAAAGCCTTCCACATATACCACAATGCTGTAGAACACATCTGAAAGTAATGCACTTACACAGGTCTCCAAAAATGCTTGTTCTGCTTATAAGATTAGCTGAAATAAGATTAGTTTGTCAGGATACCAGATTTTTTTCTAGTTATGAATTATTACTGCTTCCTTTAGTATTTTTTTAGAAAAATTCATTTAATGTAGCAAATATATTTTGAAAGACTTGTGCATGTCTCATCTATAGTGGTGGATTATTAAATTAGCTTGTTCACTGTGTTCAAACAAGAAAACATCATATCAATTTCATTCCTGACAAATACAAATTCTTGTTCTTACAAGATCAGCTTTTTCAACTCCCAGCATCACTAGCAGAAATATATGTCTGTCTGAAATGCAGAACTTCATAAAAATGGCCTCACACATTTTCGAAGAAAAGGTAAACATGCAAGAAATAGACCAGAATCAGATTTTAATTCTAATTGTTAGAAAGTTCTTAACTATCTAGAAACCTCTCATTGGATATTATTAAATGTTACTTACATAGTTAAGCGATATTTAATTAGCTGCTTGAAATTAATTTTAATCATTATTTGAAAATGTCAAACACATATGGCCTACATATAGTTGTCCTGCAAAGTGTAACTGACATTCTGAAGGTGATTATTTTTAAACTCTCTTTATTGGGAAAACACCAGGAATACCTTTCATTAGGGAACATAAACGGAGTTACCAATTTTGAAATAGGGCATTTTGACATGCAAATTACTGTACAGAATCTTGTTGAAAGTTGCTAAAAATAATGTTAGTTCTTTAGCATATACATAGTGACTGTGTTAGATCCTTGCTTATCTATTTTATGAAATACACAACTGTGGTGTTTTGTAAGCAGAAAACCCTTTAGAAGCACGTATTTGTGTTTGTGTGGGTGAACAGAAGGAAACAGAAGCAAATTCCTTCCTGACAATGATAATTTATCTCTAAATGAGGAGGACTTGATCCACAACATTCATCACTGTAATTACAACCAGAGCAAAATTGCTGAGATATAAACACAGGTTATTTTCTAATTTTGTGAGAATTTCAAGAAAGTAGGTTTTATTCTACAGTGTTGCACACATTTCATATTTCATTGTATTAAATATTAATATTAATTAATGCTTACTAGTGCAAAATAAAAATACTAATTAGAAACTATTTTAAATAGTGATCCATAATAGACATGGTTGCCATATATCTGTTGCCTTTTCCATAATTTTTAAATGAATAGGAACTAATTTTGACTTGCAATTTATGTATTTTGGAATAAAATTGTAACAGCTCTTATGAAGGTTCTGTTATCATTGATGATAAGAGTTACACTTGGAGGCAAACATTTTATGCTTGACCCACAACTATGTGGGCATTGCCTGATCTTTTATTTTTATATAAAACTGTGTTACTTAAGTCATAATAAATTAAAAAAAACCCAACAAGTGTGGCATTGGTTTCTGTTTTATTTCTTTAAAAAATACACAGGACAGCACTTATATAATCTGGACTTAACTGGTCTCACCTAACTCTACTCATGAGACCTCTCAGTCTTTTTTTCAAATCTGGAAGGAAAAAAATAATGACATTGCTATTTATTTCACCTATTTTAAGTATGTATTCAATTCTATTTCAGGGTAGATTCCATGTGCCTATTTCAAGGTGATCAAACAAACCTGACAGAATTCAAGAAACATTTGGACAATACTCTCAGGCACAAGGTGTGATTCTTGGGACTGCGCTATGCAGGGCGAGGAGTTGGACTTTGATGATCCTTGTGGGTCCCTTCCAACCTACGATGTTCTATGATCTCAAAAATGTATTTGAGGTGCTTATCTTTCAAATGAATGCTTAATATTGAGGTGCCTAATTTAATGTAGATAAAATTCTTTCATGATATTCAAGAGGTCTGGATTTTCGGATGTAAACTGCGATCACCTTTGGCATGTATCTTACATGCCATATATTTTAACAGAGAAGAAGTGAATAGCATATTTACATCCTTCTGATTTTGTGTTTGTGTACACTTAAACATAGGAGAGCTATTTTCATCAAAAAGTCAATAATTCGGATCACCTGAATTTGCACGAAGAAAAATATTGGGGTTTATTTCCTGGTATTAATGCTAAAAGAGCCAAGTTTTACTCTGACAGATAATGGTCTAAAGCCATTATAGACACAGTGACTTCATTAATTATAATTTATTATTTTTCTATTTTCATAGGATAAGTCATATATAATAGAAAATGGAAGAAAACCCTCTCTCATTACCAGTGAATTTTTTTTTCAAGCTAGTCTATTCCTAAGATGTACCATAGGTCTTTTTTTTTTCAATCTGAGTAGTCTACATTCGTTCTGAAAATAGAAGTTATTATTATCTCACACCTCAGATTGAAACATTAACACAAAACTGGTTTTATACATTAACATTCCTTCTGGCAAGGTAGACTGAAGATTAAAATACTTCTCTAACAAAATTCTTGTGATTTCACATTATTCAAGTATTATCCGAGATGGAGAACTATGGTGATTTATTGCGGAAAAATTAGGAGGCCTATTACTTGCCGTGGAAAGTACAGACATGCTGTTAGTTTGACATAAACCACATAAAGATATTAAATGTGACTCTAATTAGTTTTACTCACCACTCGAGTCTTTGCAGTTGGATTCCTTTGATGTCATCCTGCTTCTATCTAACATGAGTAATGGGAATGGTTAGTGAACAATATTTCATACTGCCACATTCCAGTAGAAGTGGTTTCCACTTGTATGCAGCGTTTCAGTGGATGCACTTTGATAAAATGGTAAAAAGGAGAAGCTCATAACTATCTCATTTCTTGATACAGAAAATCCTGCAGATTGGTAATATATCAGCATCTACAAAATTATCCTTTGCTAATACAATGAACTTGTTCATTATAAAACACTATGCTCAATCACTGTTATACAATAAATCATATTTGTTATGTACTTACATAATGCTATTCAGCAAAAAAGGCACATTGTATAATTCAAAATATCCTTAATTAAACTAGTTCAAACAAAATTTCCCACTTGTTAAAAAGCCCCAAACAAATCAGAAAGAGAGAGAGGGTCTGCACATTACTCTAAAAGTTCCAAGTCCTAAAGTATAAACTGTTGATCTAGGAAAAATCCACATACTTGCTCCTAAACTAGAACCTTAACTGTGGTAAGTTGCCTTACCAAGGATGTGTAAAAGCTTGCTGTGGGTTGACCTTGGCTGTCTGCCAGACACCCACCCACCTCTCACTCCCCTTCCTAAACAGGACAAAGGAAGAAAACATGATGGAACAGCCCACAGCTGAGATAAAGACAGAGATCAACTACTGATCAATTACCAGTTACTGTCCCAGACAAAACAGGCTTGGCTTGGGGAAAATTAATCTTTTGCCAATTTATTGAAAAGTGAGAAACAAAGACAAATTAAAACAATGGTTTTCCTCACTTTTTCCTGGGTGCAATTTCACTTATCTATTCCTGACTCCTTAACTCCTCCACCCCTACCAAACAGAACAGGGAGGTGGAGAGTGAGAAGTTGAGCTCCTGTGTGCCACTCCCAAGTCCTCACACATTTTCCTGCTCCTCACTCTTTTTCCCTCTCTAGCCTGGGCCCACTCTATGGGTTGAAGTCGCTCCAGATAAACCTGGTCTATCTTGGGCTCTTCTCCACATGCTGCAGTTCCTTCATATTTACCTCCTCTGGTGTGGTCTTTTTCGTGGGCTATGTGGAAATACCTGCTCCAGATCCTGGAGCATCTTCTCTCCAACTCCTCTGAGCTTGGTGCTCACTGTATAGTTAATTTTCCTCACTGGTGTGCATCTTCTTTTCCTTAAATAAATTTTCCCCAGATCACCACCAGGCTGCAGGGTTCAGTAGTGTCCCATGGTGGGTCTGTGGGAGCTGGCAGTGTCTGACCCAGGACAGCCCCTGTACTTTCCTCAGAGGGGCCATCCCTGTGGCCCATCAACTGCCAGCACCTGGACATGACCACACCCAAAAAATATCTCAGACTAAAGGAGACTCCTAATCAGCCTGATATTTAGACTTCTGAATGAGGAAGTTAGTAAGTAAATAAAATATCATCATGCTTTGTCATACTCAACAACACTTTGTCTCTTCTCACAAGGAACATGTTAATTGAAGGAACATGTTAATTGTATTTTGCATTGTCTGGCACTCCATGTGTGGCCTGCTGAATGAAAAAGACAATGGGAAATGCTGTATTACATTTGGCTATGACCCAAATTGGCCATCTGGGTCAACATTTACCAGATACAAAAATGCCTGGGTTAGAGGGAGAGTGCTTAGTAGGAAGTTTTCTAGGATATAATTGCACTAAAATATTGATTGATTCTTCCATAAAATCATAGAATGGTTTGGGTTGGAAGGGACTTTAAAGATCATCAAGTTCCACCCCTTGGTGGACAGGAGCATCTTCCACTAAAGCAGATTACTCAGGGCCCATCCAGCCTGGCCTTAAACACTTCTAAACATGGGGCATCCACAATTTCTCTGGGTAACCTGCTCCAGTGCTTCACAACCCTCACAGCAAAGAACTTCCTCCTAATACATAATGTAAGCCTACTATCTTTTAGTTTGTATTCACTCCCCCTTGTCCTATCATTACATAATGCTGTAAAAACTCCCTCCCCATGATACTTGTAGGCTCCCTTCAGGTACTGGAAGGTCACAATCAGGTCACCCCTAAGCCTTCTCTTTGCCAGGCTGAACAAATCCAATTCTCTCAGTCTTTCCTCATATGAGAAGTGCTCCATCCTGCTAATAATCTTGCTGTCCCTTCTCTGGACTTGCTCCAACAGGTCCATGTCCTTCCTGTGTTGGGGCCCCAGAGCTGGATGCCGCACTGCAGGTGGGGTTTCACCAGAGCAGGGGGGCAGAATCCCCTCCCTCACCCCGCAGACCATGCTGCTTTGGACACAGCCCAGGACACAGCCCAGGACACAGTTGGCTCCCTGGACTCCAAGTTCACTTTACCAGCTCATGTCTAGCCCCTCACTGACCAGCACCTCCAAGTCCTTCTCAGCAGGGCTACTCTTAACCTGACTGCCCCTCAGTTTGTGTTGTTAACAAGGGTTGCCCCTACCCAGGTGCAGCACCTCGGTCTTGTTAACTGTTCTGGTTTGAAAGCAAAACCAGTGAGAGACTCCAAGTCAGATATACAATTTATTAGGAAAAAACCCTAAAATACATGCAATAATAAAAAAGAAAAACCACTGACAATGTCAGAATACAACCTGACACCCTGTTGGTCAGGTGTTGGTAGCAGTCCAATTGGATTAGTAGCTGCAGTCCTCTTGGAGTGGCAGATGTGGTTATGTTAGAGCAGTGATCCTGTAGAAAGGGTGTAGTCTTCCTCTGAAGATCCAGTGGAAAAGACAGCCATTCCTCTGGGAATCCAGGGGAAAGACTACCTGTTCTGCCCCAAATCCCAGATTATATCCAGGTGGGGATGCTTAGCTCCTCCCCCCTGCAAGTCGTGTGGTGGGTCCATTAAACAGAAATGGCTCCGGGAGGGAGTTATCTCTGAGTCATGTGGAAAGGCATTGATGGGCCCATTAACAGGAGATAAGGAAGAAACAATGCCTCTCCTGGTTTCAGCAGCTCTTGAGGATGGGAATAGAATATATCTTAATATTGTAACCTAGGACATTAACCCATATAAGATTCCAATGGGCCCACTTCTTGAGATTGTCTGGGTCCCTCTGGATGACATCCTGTCCCTCAGGTGTGTCAACAGCACCACTCAGCTTGGAGTCATCAGTAATAGAACTATGAGTCATCTAAGTGGTTTTCAAGATGAAAAGAGCAGTCTAAATAAGTTAGTATTTCTTATTGCATGTGGAATTTTCAGCACTGAAATGTCCTTGGTGGTTTTTTAGTAGCAATCAAAAAATATCAAAAGGAAAGGGGAGTTTCAATGGAGAATAACAGTGATGGAAGCAGGATTCATGGTTATGTTAATTAGAGAATAGGTTCCAGTTTAGGCTGCAACTTAGAAAAAGCACAAAAAATGTTGAAGAATTCCTCCTAGAGAGTGCAAGGTAAGAAGAATATTCTGTGTCAAGTATAAGAGCAATATTAAATTCTTCTGTTATTACCTTAATGCCTTTTTCATTTTTTTTTTCCTGGCAAGCTGGGAAAGACAGTGCTGAAATGAATTCTTAATTAAAATGAAGTGAATTGAGGAAACACAGATGATTCTCTATTATCTTGAAAACTATCTTTTACTTTGGAAAGGAAAATGAAGATATGAAAGGCCTGTTTATCAAAGAAATACCAGGATAAATTTTACTTAGCTAATTATTATTTTTATATATTTTTAGACTTGTAGTATGATGATACATAGTGAAACATATTGGAGAAAAGCCAAAATTAAAAAAAAAAAGAAATAGCCATCAATATTTTGATACACAATGGTTTAGCCTGTAAGATAAAGAAATATTTAGGGAGTAAGTAGGTAAAGTAAATGAAATATATATCAAAAACCGTTTTGAAAGAGCATTTCTTTGTGTTCAGGTTGATACATTTCCTCCTATACCTCTTCCCTGTTGTGTGTTAAAGCAAACAACACAAAGACATCTGCCTGTATTAAAGACTGCTTTGCCGTAAGAAATGAGGAAATATTAACTCTGCTATGTGATTTCCAATTAAATAAATTTTGGATCGCTTGCAAAAATTTCGGTATGACTAGAAAGAATTGTTGTGAAAAGTTAAATGTATTGATTTGGACAAATATAGCGTCAGTGTCTGTAAAAAGGATATAAAACATCTAAAAACCACAAAAAGATAGTTGCATAAAGACATGCTTAGTTAAGATTTAAATGGGTAGTCCTGCCAATATTTAATATGCAAAGGAAAAAAAGAAAGGAAATAATAGTTTGGGGTTAAAGAATGAGCCATAATGTGTTAAGTTAGAACAGAGTCAAAAATAATGGCTGAATTTTCACTGGCTGTCCATTAGACCTGTCTGTCTAATTGAACATTAATGGGATTTGGGTATTTTGCTCCCATGTGACTGAAAATTTCAGATATAATTACTAACAGAGAGAAATAAAGAACAGAACACAAGATGGAGAATTGCACATAGAAGCCAGAAAATAAAAAGAGTAAAATAAGAACACATCTTTTCATATGCTGAAACTATAACCATGGAAAGTATAGGCAATACTTGCTGTTGAGCAGAGGTGTTAGATGAGAATCAGGATTTTTTCCATAGTTCATATGAGAAAGGAGTCAATACCTGCTGGTAACAGTGGTGTGCATTTTACATTGAAAACGTAATATTCATATGAGAAAGGAGTCAATACCTGCTGGTAACAGTGGTGTGGATTTTACATTGAAAACGTAATATTTGGGAATATGTTTGTCAGTGACCCAGACTCATGCCTTACTGAGAAACCTTTTGCTATTATTTCTCCAAAGAAAAAATATAATTTTTTCAGCAACTAGAAAGTGTACCAGAAAAAAACCAAGTTGCCCACAGAAAGGCTAAAATGCAAATGATTTCTTATAAAAGCATTTTTAGAAGAAAGATACTTTTCAGAAGAGATTGGCTCAGATTTGTTGGTCTAATCCTGAAGGAAGTCATGTCCACTTGAAAAATATAAACTTTATCAAGCTAAAGCATAGAAACACAGAGAATGCTTAATTCATCCATTGGAGAGAAAGTGAGAAGCAAGGACAACTGAGCTCCAGATGAGTTTTCCAAAGAAAAGCAATGGCTTCCCTTGGTGCAGGACTTGTGAAGCAGAACATATTCAATTTGCTGATGGGAATTAGAGCCTGCTTTGAAAGCTAATTATCTGGATTATGTAGCTGTAGCTGGACAGACCTTCTCTGGAGTCATGCTTGGGAATAACAGAGCTTTCCATTATAGTGCATCACTCCGTGGCTCAACACGGACTCAGCAGAGAGACTGCATTGTTCCTTCTGTGGTTTGCTTGCTGAGTATCCACTTAGTATGTCTGATTTTAGACCCATGCAATATTTTACACAGTTGGTGAAGTGAGCACTAGTAAAACGCAGTCCAGGATTTCTTTTCATCCATTTAACAGCTTCCTGCTGCTCTCACTTTGCATCTATTTCTGTGATAAGAGGTGACAGTAGAGGCACTTTATTTCCCCCCTTATGATGGCCCACACCAGCTATATTTGCAAGCTTCATGAATGTTTCCTCATCCCACATTTGCAAAAAGTTTGTAAAAATAACTGTTGAATCTCAGTGTTTTCAAGATTGTTTTCACCCATCCTGTCATGAATGTAGGAATATGATTTCAAAGTAGAACAAAGCGACAACAGAAGGTGAGGCATCAGAAGAAGGTTTTTGACTGCAAAATAAGGTGTTCTTTAGTTTTTGTCTTCACCTTAGAGTGAGGTGAGGATAGACAATCTGCTCAATGCCTGGGTCACTGCTTCCACCCTCCTTGAATAAATAAATAAAACCCTTCCAGTCTTATTTGAACTGGCTAACATTTCTGAACTGTCCAAAACTGACAAAGTCCTAGCAAAATCTTATGCTTAAGCAAATCTGCTCACTTGATGAAACACAGTCTTAGCTACATCTCTTCTTTTACCAGTCCTCTGAGTGGTTGGTTTTTTTGTTTTTTTTTTTTTTTTTGTTTTGATTCCCTGGAGAAATTAGACCTTCAAAATGATGGCATTAGCTATGTGAAATACTAAAGCCAAGCCTGAAGTTTTTGGTAAGATTCCTTAAAAAAACCCTGTGTGGTGTTGGATACTTTAGTGTGAAAAACAACATGTAAAGGGCCTTAAATTATGATTTTTGTGACTTCTCCATCAGCAAATGTTTTCCTATAATTCAGCTGGAAATATATAATAAGCTGTTAATAATATTGAAAATATTTCTTCTCCTCTGGAAAGGGATTCTGATGTTCTTCCCTGTTGGGGAAGCTGATACCTAAGTAAGTATGTATATTTGCATATTTTTGATAAATCTGTAATATCATTATGAATTTAATAAAGTACATTCATCGATATAATTTAATATGCTTTGTGTTCTTAACGTCTAGTGCCACAGCTGTTTGGAAAGACACATCAGTAATGCATTTAAAAATTTTGGCATGTAAAAGGAAATTTCTGTGAAGCTAAATGTACGTTTATCCAGCAGCATTTTTAACTTGGGAAATGTCTAGTACTTCTGTACATAAATTTTGCCCCTAGGTAAATTGTCTGCTTTTTATAATGTACATGTTATGAGAAAGCTCTGAATGCATGCACTCTGTAGTCTATTACAATGACTGTTTTAATAATCAGGGGAAGTAAACATAAGAGTTTTCATGTTTCCCTGGTGCTGGGGTAGAAAGAGAAACTGAAATTAGGATACTACATGAAGAGCCAGAAGCTGTACATTTGTTAATTTTGAAAGGAATATGTATATTTGAATTGACTCATTTTGCTACCAATAGTTCCCCACAAAAAATCAGATCAGAAAGAGTAATGAACCATAGGGTTATGGTGAGAGCTATGCACTGACATAAACTTCTAATAGGGAAAAGTGATGTAGCTGTCATTGGAGAAAGCATGCAGATGCAGACAGAAACAATAATGATCTGGTATTTTAATAGTTGGCTTGGATTGATACAGTAAAAGACAGAGATGGTGTTTCTTTGCCTATAACACTGATTTTTCAATGAGTGTGATGAGTGGAAGCCATAGAGTAAGGTGCTTATTGTGATCTTTCCTGAGATGAACAATCTCTTCCATCAGCAGCACATCCTGTTTTTTAATTATTCATTTGGCAAGTGATAGAATACTTGGACTACCCCATTGAGCAGCAATAGGCCTCTCACCTGCAATACTGAATGCCTTAGTTGGGTCTCTGAGGTATGCACAGATGAATTTCAATCTACTCCCTAAAATATATGCCCCTGAAGACATTTCTGTGCACAGGATTATGTATTCTGTTGCTACCAGCTAAAAATTTCTGGGTTAACGTTTTAGATGCTCTATTTTATTGGCTGGTCTCCAGTTCAAACAATCTCCTGGAGTGATCTGAATCTTGCAGGCTTAGATTTTAAACTTATTGAGAGAATATAACTGTCTCAAAATAATAAGTATGTGATCTTTATAACTTGCCACTTAATCAGAATTAGCCATAGCTTTTTTATTTATTTCTAGTCTCAGAAAATATGCAAAGGTCTCATGCAGTAGATGAGTGAGTTCTTATCTCTATGTTCAGTAGTCTGCAGCAATCAACTTGTCAATAGAGTTTGAGAATTCTTGGCTAGGAAAGGAATAAAACAAAAATAAAACCTACTGTTGTGCCATTACAGAAATTAATGGTGAGCTAATGGATCAAAGGAAGAGGAATTTACAAAGGGTAATTTAATATGGAGATGCAGGTATAACTTTTTTCTCAGTATGTTCTTCAGCCATAGACTGATATTTAGCTGAGAATAACCACTGGAGGAGTACAATAGCATATTCATTTTTTCAGTCTTTTCTAACCTCTGTCAGAAATTAGTTGTAGAGAACTCAAGGGAGGTCATATTCCAGTGGGGGCATCTGCAAGCTTAAAATGAAGCATATTAATTGGTGCTTAATGATTGAAGAAAACGCTGATTCCTGAAGCCAAGCCAGCTTCTTACAGTCTGGATGGAATTGATTTCTGCTGTGCTTGTATTCATCACAAACATGAACTTCAGGCTTATAAGATGCTATTTTTTAAAAATTTATCCGAGTGTAATAATTCCTCTGGGACAAGTTTAAAAGTCTAAAGTCTGTAAATACAATTCCTCAAGAGAAAAAAAGACAGACAGAAACACAAAACTTCATGAACAGAACTCACTTTAAGTTTTTGGAAATCAAAAGTTAGAATCCAGCAAATGCAAATAATCAATTAACTTGGATGCATTGATGTAGTGCCTGTGGTTTTTGTCTTTGTGAGTTTTTAAAGATCTATATTGGAAAACAAACTTAATATCCAGGAAAAAAACCCCAAATATACAGCAATCCACCAGGGCCTGTTTCTTTCTAGTCAATTTATCTGAACATGTTGTCTAAAATGTCTCTGATCACAGGACTGGTTCATAAGAACACAAAGCTGGAGCATATACAACCTCCTCATTTCAATGTTAATTTTAACATGTAGACAAAAAAAAGAGTAGTGGAGTAGAGTATGAAAAACTGATTAAAAGGAAAAAAATACAGCAAACAAACAAAAATGCTGGAAGAGGTCAATGGAAGACCTGCCCATGAGGACTGATATAATTTCTAACTTGAATGCTGGCAAAGGTCTTTGAACTCCTTGGTAGGACACATTAAATGTGCAATATGTTACTACCTTAGCACTGTGAAGGACCAAGCAAGATTCTGTTCTTTTTTCCTGTTTATTTCTGATCCACTTTGCTGTTCCATCAATACGCTGCTGATTGTACAATGTTCACCTGCCATTTCATGCAGACAAACGACCTCTGGGCAGACAGATGACTGCAAACTACTGGTGACCAGTTACAGAAAAGAGATGCTGTTCCTAATGAGAACAGAGAATTTGCATTCTCGTGCAAATTATTACTTCTAACTCATACTCCCCAAATCATTACAATTGGATATTGGATTCCATGTAACAAAATGGAGTTGCTAAGCAATATGAGTGGTCAGCCCTTTCCTTGTGAGAGCTGGCTTTAAAAAGTACTTTATGTATTCTGTTCTGAAATTCGAACTATTTGTATTTAAATATGATTGCAGACATGTTAAACTAAGGTTTCGTATCAGCCAAAAAATGTAAGATGTATCACTTGAAATTTGCTTGTGAATTACAAAGTTTTTCATTTTGGGACACATTTTCCACTGCAGCTTTGCAGGCAGAGCCACCAGAGAACACTAATTAGCATGTTTTTAGGATGTAGCCAATTTTAATGGCACAACTGGAAAATCGCCCACATGTCCCTAGAAAATTATAAGCAGAGATTTTCCAGCTGAAACAGAAAAGCAGATGGATAAGTATGAAACTAATGTTATTTCTTCTGGGGCCAGAATGTCAAAGTGAATATCTAATGAAGCTTCCTTTTTTTCTCCTTGAGCATAAACCATACAATACAGAAATATATCAAGTATCATTCTAAGACAGGAAAGTAAAGAGGACTTGAAGTCATTTAAATGTATATTAGAAAAGAGGGGAGAGCTGGAGCTTTACTTAGAGATAAGAGTAAATAAAGTCCTTTACTCATTTTATGCATGCTGGGTTGCAGCATAGTCTGACTTACATTAGAAACCAATCTTCAGTCATAGAATTCAGATCAGGATGCAGCTCTCTGGAGACTGGATTCTGGGTCATCTATCAAGGGCAGATGATTCAGGGGCGCTGCTTATCATTTCACACCCATTTCACAAAGTAGCAAGTAAATTATTATTTTCCCAAAATTACTTATGTGAAAGTTGTTTCTAAAGACTGGTCTGGGAAAGGTTATTGTAAAGAGTGGAAATAGAAGTTCCTCTAAGTGGAAAGGTTTGTTTCTGCAAAGTCAATTTCACATGTGCAGTATTGACAATATTTCATTAAATAACATTATAAAAGTGTTGTGCAATGACAATGTAGCCTATTACAATATACATTGCGTTCAGCAATGACTCAAACTTACAGGACCCAGGATCAGGACTTAGACTGTTGGCTAAAAACACTGGCAAGGACACCAGGAGAAGCATGAATATAGTGCTACTGGGGGTCTTTTGACTTCCATCTGTCAAGAAAGGCAAGCAGATGTGGCTTCCCTGCAACACCTCATTGAAAGGATAACAACCCTAACAGCACAGTACCTTGCCAAAGACCATGGTTACTGATTTGCCCGTCTGGTTTCACAGAAATAATTTTGTACCTTCAGCAACAAGTTAGTGAATTTGATCAGCCATACAATATCTACAAAATTGGTGCCCTTAGAGAAGAGATTATCTATGTTCATTTAAATAAGTGGTTTCAGAGAACACAGTAAAATTAAGTCAGTAATTACTTGCCCCATGCCCAGGCTATGAACCAGAAAAGGTTGCTGAGGGGATTTCTAATTATATCTCTTTTAAATGGATTTGAAAAGGCTAAATACTAGCAATGACAATGTCTTGATCTATCACAGAAATGACCTGTGTCTATATCTCTAGCACAGCTGCAGTAATGGGGCAGTAAATATTTGTGATAGCAATATTACAACTCTTTTTCTAGGTTCTTGGTATGTCAGAATTTGAGGTGATTGATGTTGCATATGAAAGCAGCAGTGTGTTTCATATTTCAATATCTTTGACTGAGTTTATGGTAAAATATTAGGCTTGCCCTTGCATTAAATATTGAAATTTCTAGGAATAAAATGTTATCTCTCTGTGCCAAAATGTCCATATTTAGTTCTCCAACTGACCCAAACACATATAATTCAGTAATAATTAAGTTAAATTAACCTATGCAAAACATAGGCTAAATTATTTTTGATAATTGAATTGGCTTATTGGTAGGTCATTTCTTATCTCTAGAGAATACTATAGCCTTCTGTATAGTTCTTAATGTCTATATTTATCACAGAAAATATCTAATCTTTAAATTAGGGGCTGAACTGAAAATAGCTGAAAATAGAGGAAAGCATTAGATGTGCTTACCTCATTTTCACTCTTAGAATAAAAGAATGACCCCTGTTGGAAACGACCTTTACAATCATCAACTCCAACCATTAACTTAACCCCACCACCCTTAAATCATGTCCTCAATTCACACGTTTTTTGAACTCTTCCAGGGACGGTCACTCTACCACTTCTCTGGGTAACCTGTTCCAATGGTTTGTGAAGAAATGTTTTCCTAATATCTGAACTAACCTTGTTCTGGTGCAACTTCAGGCCATGTTCTCTCATCCTGTCACCTGTTACTTGTGACAAGAGGCCAATGCCCACCTGGCTACCACCTCCTTACAGGTAGTTGTAGAGAGTGGTAAGGTCTCTCCACAGTCTCCTTTTCTCCAGGGTAAGCAATCCCATCTCCCTCTGTCACTCCTCACAGGACTTGTACTCCAGATCATTCACCTTCTCTGGACATGCCCCATGTCCTTGTAGTGGAGGGCCCAAAACTGAACACAGTACTCAAGACTCAGTCTCACCAGTGCCAAGGAACAGGAAATTATCACTTCCCTAGTCCTGCTGGCCACCTGTTATGATTATAGTCAGGGATGGTATCCTGATCTAGATGGAACTTTGGATCTCTTGTTCCCAACACTGACTGTTCAAAAAGAGCCGGGCTGTGGTGGAGCATCACTGTGGTACTGAGACTTTACATATTTCCTGTTTCCTTTCTGTTTCCAGTTAAAACAAACATGTTTGATCAGGTAACTGTTAGTTCAAATATTACTTTAAATATTTCTTTTCTAAATTTTAATTTTGAGCATGAAAAGTTCAAAGGTGTATTCAGGGATGTTTCAGGACAGAAGTGAAGGATGGGATCTGACTCTTCTGTTAAATAATGGTGATTAATGTGGTGAAGCATTATCCTCTTTATTCAAAATAGCACAAATTCGGCTTCTAGTAAGGAAAGAAGAATGGCATGCACAGTAAGAGCCTTGAATTCCTTTGATCCAATCTCATCCCATTAATTCTAAGAGACGGTGTTCTGCCTTAAAGAACAAAATTGGAAAGGACTCCTGATGAATTAAGAAAAAACCCCTCATAATCTTGAAGAAAGATAGTTTGTGTATAACACCAACTGATCTTCAGTAGAAGAAATTGAAATTATTCAACAATTAAAGCAGAGTAATTCTCACCTTTTTTTTCAAACTTGCAGCTTTTGTAGTTTGGCTTGAGCAACTGGTGGCTCATTAGTGTTTCATTAGGAGGAAACAGCACATGAACTCTGATTACTATAGGACAAATTTATGTTAAAGCATGCTTTCTGTGTTTCTCCCATATATGTATATAATTGATGTCTTATCAAGTAGAACTACTTATAGCAGTTTCTGTATTAAAGGCAACTTTTTTATTCTCATTTCCACGATTCCTTTTGCAATGCCTAATTCACATTATTGTTAGTGGAAAATTAATGCAGGCTAAGACAATGCAAGCAACAGAGACAGGAAGTGTCACCAATAAGAACTATCAGCAATGACAAATAATAGTAAACAGAAAATAAAGATAAATGCATACTCTCTTAGTTCCTGTGTTAAGGGAGGAACAGAATTCAAACTTCTACCATAAACAACTAATCAGAAACATCCAGACTGATGTAAGTTGTCATGGTGATCAGCCATTCTTTGCAGATAAACCCCTGACTGCTCTGCAGACCAGAGTACAGGCAACAGTAATTCACACTGTTGTGTATAAAAGGGTCTCTCAAACATTAGGGAGATGTCTTCACTGAACTTTGATAAAAACTCTCTCTCCTTTGTTAATTAAATGTCCTATCTAGTATGCCCATCTTTCCTTGTATATAATATGTGCTCTTTGATCATGCATTACTAGGCCGCGGGGGACGTGAAGTTAGCCTGCTTTTCTGACTCTTAAAGACCTGGCAGGCACCAATGTTAGAAAGTGATAGTCTTTTTTAGGGACAGGATCAGGCTATTTCTCACTTAGTGTTTGGATAAGCCATTGCAGAATGCCTGGCTTTGTTTCTGGCGGCCTTTATCCCCTACTGATGACAAGAACTAACAGAACTTCCAGTGAGATGGAAAAGAAAATGGCACATTTCTTTTTTACTTTTTCAGAGTGTATGAGACATGATAAGTGTAAGAGAATGGTGTATGAATGTGCTTCCAAATCTTAAAGTGTTCCTGTGCCAAGACATTATTCAAATGTGATGAAAATTGTCTCCAAAGATGTTGTAGGTGGTAGAGAGACTGATAGCCCTATTCACAACACTTCAAACTCCCTACCAAATACAGTTTAAAAATAACATGACACTTGTTTGACACAAATTGCTGCAGACTATACATTTGTCATTCCCATTACTAAACAGAAACCAGGAATTATGAGTTAACATGCTTCTTATTCAAGTATGTCTGAGAGACTTAGATGAGAACATAAATGAAACAGTTGATACTACTTATGTGATTAATATAGGGTCTGGTTTGGCTGATTTTTCAAGCGTGCGAGAAAATGCTTGTGGGACATCGGAGTGTTGTCATTGTGTAACAATTATGAGATTGTGGCTGTGAAAAGCACTTTCAGTGTCAGTGAATCTGACTGTGAGGCAGCATACTTGAGAAGCATTTGTGTTTACTGTGGAACTGAGTATGCACTTTCATGATTTGGTATTTATAGAAAGCAGTTGAAGAGGAGGCTCCAGCTCACTTTGCAACAGGTTCCTGATGCTATAAATATCATCCTCTTGTATTAACCATGACCATGTTCTGGAAGCAACTTTAACAGATCTAAGTATGGACTTGAGTATAGCCCTGTCAAAAGCAGTCATGATTTCAAGTATTAACCTCTCCTAATACTAAAAAGCATTCATAGGTTCTTTGTATCAGATAATTTGTAGAGAGCTCATTTTCTATGGCTTTATGAGAAAATTAACCTGCAAAGTATGGAGAGATCACATAGAAGCAGCAAACATTTAGTAAATTCTGTGTAATACAGTGGAAAGACATATTGTGAAAAGATACTACTGTCAATGCTAGTAGATTTTTTTTATAATCTAATCCTTTGCAGAACAGTTATAAATTCCCAGGGCATTATAACTTCTCTTCATACAAAAAAAGAAGTCAGTAACATGAAGTTTAAATCTACATTGTTTTATTTGCATCTGTGTATACATGCTGGAATACAGACCTAAGCAGTCATCACTTTCACACATGTCAATTTAGAGTTCTTGTTGAGAAAACCAGCCTTGGGATTTTATTCTGAACACAGCACAGTTTGGAGATGAGAACACATCTTACCATTAGGAAAAATTCTGCTGTCTTGAATAAGAGAAACTAGCATGTTGAAAGATGACTTTTCTCATAGAGTCTTTGATCAAAATCCTTGAATAAGCAAAATCAGCAGGGTAAATGTAGCAGTGACCCAGGATGATATCCCAGATAATAACTGCAAATATTTACAACTCACTAGAGAAGTTGGCTTTGAGCTCTAAACTTACACATACAACTTGCAAGAATGAAAACCTGGTCAGAAACAGGAATGTTGGCATTTTTGTTGTTTAGCTTTTGATTAGGTATCTTCACCCAGTTTTCTCACTGGGATCTTCCTTTGTAGCCGGTGGAGAGAAATAGGATGGTTCAGACATGCATGACGTAAAATCAGTTCATTTAAAAAATGTCTGCTGTTATAATGGATGTTTGGGATGAAATAAATTTATTCAATTATCTCCTGTGTTTTTATGCATTTAAATGTTGGAACATTCGCGATTCTCTTTGTTCCTGAAAAATATGCTGGCTTGCGAGGGGAATAGGACTTACCCTTTGAATAGGAATTCACACCTTATTTCTATTGTCTACAAAAAATAAATTTGCATAGATGAAAGTGACTAAAGCTATTTTTTTATTGAATCCAAAGCTTCTAGTAGAATTTCTTCTAAAAATTTTAAGACCAGTCTGGAAATGAATGTAGTTGTCAGGATAAGTTTGCTACAGGACTAAAATTTGTTACCTGCTTGTTGGAGTAAAAGAATCACTGGAACCCTTTGCAGCAAGACCTCATACAGGGCAATGTACAATATTTCACCACTGGCAGCTTGGGTAGAGCCTCTTGTCCCAGAGCTTGGCTTTTCCAGTAATACAGACTATCAGGTGAGGCAGAGTAGGACAGTTTTCTATCCCACCACAAAGCACTTCTGGAGAAAGAAGTAATTTACAGCTCTTTCAACAGAATGGAAAGAGCTTGAAAGTGAAGATCACATCTGACAGATGCTATCAAGGTAGAAGAGTAATGAAAAAATGGAGCCAGGATTCAGATATTACCTGCTTACTTACTCAGATTCTGAGCTTTGTCACAGATTTTTTCTAGAATGCTTAAGATCACCAGACCAGAATAAATCCTGGTGCTTCAGAATTTCTACCTCCCCAAGTTTTTAGAAAAAAATCCCAACTTTTTAAACATTTGTGTCAGGGAACTAAACTCTTAAAGACAAGTGTTAAGCAGCAGTAACGGAGATGCTGAAACTAGAGTAGGCAAAAAAGGCTGGATTTGTCTGACCAAATTCGACATCTGCAATATGTATGCTTACTGCCAAAGTGTGTGTCAGTTCTGTCCCTTGTCAGAGAAAGAGGCTTTATAGGGTACATCACACAGGAATAATCAGAAATAGGCCACTGAGCCTCAGAGGCACCTCTTTCTTTCTGCCACCTGGCAGGGAAAGCAGGCATTACCTGTTCCTATGTAGAGGCCTTTATTGTCAATGACTATGGTTGGTCAGATTAGAGGAATGTAACCCAGTGGTCAAGAAGGAGCAGAGAAGTCCTTACTCCCTCTTTGTCCTGAGCTGCTGCAAATAAAACAAACCATGGCCCATGTCTGACATAGCTCTTTGAAGCTGCTCAGACTTATCTTTCCCCTCTCTGGCCATCTACCTAAATTTCAACTAATTATAAACTGTAGACACATCTTTACTCAAATCCCTGGTTCACTGCTTACTTCCAGGAAGAAGAAAGTGCCAAAGTGGGCAATTTTATTCTTCCAGATCTCTGGAGCCCTAACAAAGGAGCAACTTATGCATCATTGTGTATTATTAAGAAAGGGAACAATTTTTACTCTAAAATCCTCAGATGGTGTTAAAAAGAAGATTACTAAATACAGAAAGCATTTTTTTGTTCTTACTATGCACATTTAATACGTATATCATATTTATATTTATATATTTGCATATATTCATTTATTTGAAATATAATTACATATATTAATATAATCTAATTATTTTTCTAGAATTATATTAATAGAATATGTTTACATAAATATGTTATATTTATAATATAAATGAAGTATACCTAGTATGAATATTTAGTATTTAATGAGAATTTACCTCATCAGTAAATACTCTCATCTTGTTCAAGCATGCTTCTCTAGTACTGTACTATAAATCAACAACATTAAAAATCTAATACAAGTCCAGAGATATTTTTTCTCATTCTCTTATTCTTTTACCTTTCTTACAGCACAAAATAGCCCCAAGAGGCAGTTAAAATCACAAACAGATAGGTTTCAGAGCAAAAATCTTGTTTTATATATATATTTCTTGTTGCAAAATATATTGAAATAATAGTAACAATAATTGTTCACAGCATAGCAAGTGTATGTATTTTTGTGTTTCTAAATTGTGCAGTGAAGATACACATACTTATTAATTTGTACATAGATAATATGTATGTACTACCTAAATATAACAAGAGAAAACACAAATTGAAAAGAACCAAGCGCTCAGTTAATGAAAATCAACAAGCCACCTGAAAGCCAGGAGCATCAGGTGTTCAAAGTGAAGTGCTCAGTTTGATCATAGCTAAGATGGAATGTTTGCTTAAGACTCACCTGTACACGGTTTTATACATGGACCCCTTGAACATGTGTGGGTTCTGGTGACATTTAATGTCCAAAGCTTTATTTTTCTTCTCTTTGAAGAGTTCCATCTCTTTTCTTGCTCCTTTTTTATTTTTTTTTTTATTTTTGTAAGGATGATGATGAGGTCTTGTGAATGAAAAGGATGACTCTACCAGAGTAGCTGTTTGATGAATGCAGACTTTTATTTCAACTTGCACAATGGTGCTCACAGGGGTGAGGGTAGGGATTCTCAAAGACATAAATGGGAAATAAGCAGAAAGTTTTATTGCCTTCCATTGGGTTCTGAAGAGCCTTTGTTGATCTGCTTTCTTAAATTTAGGTAGCTGCATATCTTAGTAAATAATCTATAAAAATAATACAAACCTACAATCTATAGAAGGAGCTGTTTATAATGAGGTGTTTAGCAAAAAGAAGAGTATAAAGCAGCAATTTTACAATGTCTGAGTTGCAAAGAAATAAATAAATCCAAGCCTGGAAAATCCCACAGCAGGGACTTTTTTTTGTTGTTGTTTTTTTGCTAGCTTCTCATCTATTGTATTTCAAAAGCAAAGGGAAGAGAAAAATACATTGGGAATAGTCCAATAATCTGTATGAGGACTGAGTTCTAAAACACTTTATTCATGCAGCAGATCAGTGTAAAATAATACTCACTGCCTACCTGAGCTGGTACTAATTATTGTTTACATACCATTTAGATAATTTGAAAATATGTAGACATCATCTTGCAGAATGTGGCAGGTTTTGATTTTCATTTTGATATGTTTTGATATTTAATTTTCAATAGTGAAGAGTTTGGAAAAAAAAAATAAAGGAAACCATGCCAGGCTGTAGAAATATATATCTGTTTCAATGTGAATTTTGGAATTTGGGCACTGTCTATTGCTTCATGAGGTCTTGGAATTTTCTCAAAAGAAAAGTCCTACATTTTGACATTACACAAATCAGATATACCAAAATTCTCTGGGGGATGTAAGGTGTGGGCTGAGGGGCCCTTCCAATCAAAGTAATTGGAAAAATAGTTCTTAAAAGTGTCTCTCAGTACTGTCTGAAAAAAACCTGCAGCTTCTTTTAAAGGAGAAAATGAAAACCAGATAAAAAACAATTCCCTCCCCTTCTCCTCTACAAAGAAATGTAGTGTATAGTTGTTTGTAAGAAAAAAATGTAAATTTACACAGGCCTAGCTGTAAGACAAAAGAAACAAAAGAATTTATGTAAAACACATGCTCTTCTCTTTGCAATTAATTTTGCATATAATTTGTTTCCTTCATGTGTATACCTTCAACCTTTCGTATGGGAAAAAAGAAAGCTCATTAGCATTAGTGGGCCATTTACATACTTCATGCTTTTTAGCTTAAAGCTGCCCAGTCTCAGAGATTTAATTTAGTGTGAATATTTCTATTCTTCAGCACCATGATAACCACATTTAATCACAGTACATCGTTCAAACAAAAGGGTAAATTATAAGATTTTTTCCCCACATATTTTCAGTTATCTGTTTTCAAAAAACTCTTAATATAAAACACCGTCTTTATGTGGAATATAAGCTGTAAAATAATAGTCACTGCATTTCTGCATGTGTACTAAGTGTTCTTTATGCAGCATTTAGATAATTTAAAAATATAGAGACATCATCTTGCAGTTACATGAGGCAGTCAAATTCACCACTTCTCTATATGTTCTCTTATTTTAATCTGTAGCTGCAGGCCTTCCTATTAGCAGCTCTTCCCTCTTTCTTTGGCTCTTATTTCATTTTATTAGTAGCTTTCCCTCCTTTCTGTCAGCATGATTTTATTTTACTTTATTTTTTCTCTTTTCCATCCAATTTTGCATTATGGAGAAAGAAGTCTGGAAGCTTTTTGCTGACATACAGTGAATAAAGAAACCGGATGGCAGAGGTAGTTGATCTCAGAGTGGTAATCATGCACAGAAATGGAAGAACTGCAGGGTGAACTTTTTGATCCATAGCATGGAGCTGTGCAATGATCAATTGCCTGTCCAAATCTGCTCTGCACTTATTATTTTTATGGAAATGTATCATCCCAGCTTCTGTTATGTATACCCAAGCTTTGCTTTGTCTCCACCCCTTGATGTTCCAACTGTTTCTGTAAGATTTAATAAAATACCCGGAAAACACAAACATTGGGCCTTTCGAATGCCTGGATTTTGCTCTAATTGCAGCTGGAAAATCAGAGCACTAACTCCACTTTCTGAGAAGCAGTATTAGAAAATTCAGATTGTGGATAGCTTAATGGAACTGGCCTACTTTCTAGAGCCATTTGTTTTGATGAGAGCCTGAGTGTAAATTCTGTGCAGAACACAGACAGCTATTATGCAGTTAATTATGCACAAAGTAAACATGTACAATTGCAAACAGCAGAATGCCACCTAATAATGGATAACCTGAGATTTATGGTATGCATGCCCAATCTGTAAAGGCTTCTACTCATGAATCTAAAATGAATGGAACATTACCCAAATGATCCAGAATGAAGGATTTAACGTATCTCTCTACCCTTATTGCTACTTATTCCCTGTCAGCAGATTTTTCATCTGGTTTTTATTTATTGCACATAAACACTACTGAAATGATTTGATCATATTTAAGAACATATGGTCTGTGTTTCTGATTACTGTTTATGCACTTTTTTACCAATTACTTGTTAAAGTAATCACTTTTTTAATTACACTGGTCAGCAGATAATGATTTTGCCTTCATTTACTTAAAGATTAACTGCAGCCAAGTAAGTTGTAATGTGAATGTCCCTGGAAAAACAGGGCACATCCTTTTTGCACATACTCATTCTCTTTCTATGTAGGTGTTTTTATAAATGTGATTGCAGTCTACATTGATTCTTACTTGAGGTTTCCTGTGCCAGAGACTGGTCAGTGCTCAGATACAGGTAGCACAGTTGTGACTGCATCAGAGCTCCTGCTAATGGGAGTGTTGGCTCACACACCGCAATTAGCCCTCATCATCTCTACTGAAATGAGAAAAGGGCTTCAAAAATTCATAACTAATTGTAAAGTAGCAAGAAAACCAGCTAAACTGTTAGAGCATCTTGTAAAAGGCAATTGTTATTGTCTCTTTCTGCACTTTTTTGTTTGTTTTTTTTTTTTTTTTTTTTTTTTTAAGGGAATAAGAAAAACCAAGCCTCCAGACCCTGAGACATCTTTTTTAGCTTTTCTGTATGGGATCTGTGACCTGGGGGACAAAATATTTTACATGTTTGAGTAGGTCACCACATCAATGGAAACAATGCTGACATGGCTATCCAATCCTCTTTTTCCTTTGGATTATAATTAATTACATGTAATGTCCTGCTGTAATCAGTTTTTTGTTCCTTTGCACTTGCTTCCTTACTTTATTCTTTTCTTTGATGTCTGCTAGGTCCTGTTAAAAGATTTTACTGATTCAATTGCATTGCACAATCCCTTTGTCAGGGGTATTCTAGGAAAAGAAAATAAAAAAGAAGTGGAAAAATTATTCATGACTGTGTGCATCAAAATCTTTATCTACATTGCTAAATAAACCAGATGCAGGGATGGGTTTGAGGATGTGGTCTGTCATCATGCCTGTTATTTAAATGTTATCATGTTCCTAGTCACAGTTTTGGCACCAGAATTTTCTGAAAAAAATTTCTGGATAAAATTTGGGCCATAGGATGTGTCACGAAGCTCTCATATGTGGAATATGCAGTGTAGCAATTCTGCCCTGTACAGTCCTCCAACAGTACCCAGCAAGACTGGCATCCTCAAGCACTGCCATGTGCCCACACACGGGGTACACCCAGAGCCCCCCAAAATCCCTCACTATCAGGCAGTGAAACACTGGCAGACTGCAAGACAGATTTCTCTGTGATCTAGACAGGTTCAAATGAAAAAAAACATATAGAGATGATAAGCATGACTTAAGGTGACTGAGGCTCAGGGAAAGATGAATACTAAGTGCTGTGTAGTGTGGATACAGCTAAGCCAAACCATTTGTCCAGAGACTGGACCCTGTCTTTGTTTTATTTGACAGCAAATATTGGAATTCCATGGAGAGAGATGGAAATGCATCATACTGTGAGATATTCTTGTCTACAGGTGGATGGAGGGATGGATAGAGTACTTATCAAATGTAATGAATAGATTTTTCTGATGTTTAGAGAAGGACAAATGATGTTCCCCTATGAAAAAAAACCATGAGGCTTAATTAATTTTTTTTTTTAATGCAGTGTATTCCCCTTATACATCACTGTAATTCTACTACAAAAGAAATGCTATTGTTACTAATATTGCCCAGGCTGAAGTGGCAGAAGTGCTGGACTCTATAATTCTCTTCATATAGATCACATCAGGAAATTAATTTGAAATAGTGAAGGAAGCACTGTGGTGATGTGAGATACATTGCTGTTGGCACACAAGCTAATTCAGAGCTTGCTCGTGCAGTTCTGCCTTTGCAATTCAGACATGCTTGCATACATTACACTGTTGACATTTGAGCTACTTAGGCACTATTGGCTTTCGAAACATTTTGTTACGACAGCCCCTACCCCTGCAGGTAGAGGGAAAGATGCTGTAGAGCCACACTTTCTTCCAAGCTGTTAATTCTTATTCCACAAGATGTTACATCTGACAAAAAAAAAAAGCCGAACAGCGCTCCCCGCCCAATAAACAAAATCAGCCAAACCCCAAACCACTCAGTTATAATATTAGTAGTAAAGGCATATTTTGTGAAATTAAGAAGAAATGAAATAGACTGGACAATTAGTAACTACAGAAACAAACCCCAAAGTAAGCAAATAGGTGTGTCTTCTCTCTTCTGGGCCATTAAGGGTTGTAGGTCACTGTTATGCACTGCATTGCATCATTCGTTTTTACTCCTTTGATGGTCCTGCCTTCTTTTCCTGCATTTTTGCCAAATCCATCCTGCCACCTACATGAAGGGGTTATTTCCTTTCACTGTGTAAGGGAGAGAGGGAAGCGCTGCTTTCATCTTTAGGAGACAGTAGTGGGGTTTCTCCCCCTGTTTTTTCTCACTTGTTCTTCTGTAATTAAAGCCAATAATTCAGTTGTTCCTTACCAGCATTTTTTGCTTGCATAGCTCTTTAAATTTTTTCCTCCTTTCCATTAACAATTTTATCTTTGATTACTATTCCTTTCCTCTAGATCAGTCTGCTTTCACATCAGATATCTTGTTCCTGTCATTGCAACCTGCTGTGTGAATCAGGTAAGCCTGCTAAGATACCTTTACAGGGCAGCCTTGATTGTGTTTGCTGAGCTGTGAGAAAAACAAGAAGTGTAAAAAAAAACTGACTTAGAAGCTTGCTTATGAAAGAATCAGCCCCTGCTGAACCTACAGTACAGAAAAAGAAAGACAACTTTACACTTAAATTTAAAGAAACTTAGTGAAGTCTCGTGCTGAGAAGAAAGCATTTCATGTTGTTAGCTTGATCTTAGTAGTTTTCTTCTGTCTAATGCACTGCTCCAGCAGTATGTTACACCCAGTTTGCATAGAGGTGAATGCCAGCGCGCTGCCCAAGGCACTGGGGAGTCAGGCCCTTGCACTTTACCAAAGAGTTGTGGAAGCACAGCAGCCACCCCAGCAAAGCTGAGACTCTATTGCAGCAGCCAGGCTGACAGGAGGGCATACAGCTGCAGAAAGCCTTTGGGGCTGGAGGGACCTCTGATCTTAAAGGCAGCTTTGCAGCTGGAGCAATTACTGCCACACATCCAACTGCATGTGAGGGTGAGGGCTCCCAGCCTGAAGCCTACAAACAGGCATCCTCTGCTAATTGGGAACAGAGGAAGAGGAGATCAGAGAAGTTAATAAGCATGAAGCCAGTGCTGTGGCCAGTTAATAGCAATACTCTTTCTTGTTATGCCCCTGAATGTGTTACAGAAGTATTGGCAAATCTTATCCTGCCTGTAGGGAAGTGGGTGGCTGACATGGAATAATAAAGACTCTTTTCTTTTAGCTGCTAGTTTGAAGGCTGCTCAGACTAGAAATGGAAAAACTGTGCCAGATGATGGTCTCTCTGATGGCAATCAATAGTCTTGAAGTATTTATTTGTTAGCAGGAGTCTGTCTCATGAAAATTCCCCTTTAGCAATAGAATTACTTGCATTTTAACAAATCAGGCCTGGGGCATGGGTAACCTTTGTGACTGTCAAGAATGAATGCTTCTGATGGTCTTGCTGTTTCTGCCCTTTTCATCCCCTGAGAGTCCAACAGAAGTTGGCAATAAGTCTTGAATTAGGACTGAACTAGGAAGGCCTCCCTGCTATGAAAAGCAGCTGTCAAGCAGTGGTGGAAGAGAGGGGAAATACATATCTTGAATGAGAGGATTTAGCAACAGTATTGAGGCTCTAGAACTGGAGTAGGTTTGGTGTTGGGCCAAAATATGGTCAAGTAGTAAATGTGGGAGAAGTCAGGTAATTGCTTAGCCACGAGCTTTCTTGTACTGTAGCTGCCGTCAAATTGTGCTTTGGGCCAAAGATATTTTCTTTTATCTGACAGTCCCCCTGTGAATTCTGGGAGGTCAGCTTTGGACTTGAACAAACAACATCATTTATTTGTTTGTAACTTCTGCTAGTTTTACCATCCAGCATGAATTATACTGCACTGAACACATTCTGTCTTATCAAATTCTATTATCACTTTGTGCTTATCCTGTAGTTTATCACTTTGCAACTGCTTGTGTAAAAATAAGTAAAGCAAGAAAATAAAACAATTAGTGGTTTGAAAACCCTTTAAAATCTTGTTGCAGCCATTCCTGCAAACACCTGAGGCTTGGGTCCTTGTTTCAAATACAGATAACTCTAATATTCTTTTTGTTATCAGTATAGCTTTACTGTACTGTACTGTGTTTTTATGACAAATTAAACATCTTTGGTTTTACCAAGCAATATGTGCCTTTTATTTTTATTCAAATTATTTGTCTCTAGTTGTAAAGAATTATTTATCTTGCCTTTTCCTTCTGTTATTTTTTTAAATTTAATTGGATTATTATCAAGCTCTAGATTTGCTGCCTCAATTTTTTCTTATTTTTGGGTTGGCATAATTTTTTTAACATGGTTTAGTGCTTCATATTAAATGTATGCTTTTCATTTACACTTAATTTCAAAATCATATCTCTGATTTTTTTCTTCTCTCTGACTCTTTTGCCTTTTCATTCATTTCTTGATTATGCTATGTTTATAGTGCAGAACTTAAGAGCTGACTACTTTCTTTCTTGCTCCTTTTAGCTCACCCTGGTCACAGTAAGTTGATTTTTATTTACATTTGCAGGTGTTTTTTCAGGATCAAATACTTCACGCTGTATCAGATAAGTGTCTGAATATCATGAAAATAATAAACAGAAGAGATTTCATTCATAGCTCAAAAGTGGTAGGGAAAACTACTTTCAAAAGGCACTTTTGCAAACCATTACATATAACAGGTTGAAATCTTTGAAGCATCTTAAATCTGGTAGCTTTAAATTTCAACTCTCAGTTCTAGTTTCACCTTTTGAAGCTTTTTTGGCTTTCACATAGATGTTATACATCAATAAATATTTAAGTCTGACTCCTCATGTAAAAAAAAAATCCTTTGGCAAAATCTATGAATAAGAAGTAGTTGATCTAACCTGATGATCAAATTGCAAACAGTAAGGATAGACCAAGGAAACAGACCTTGCCCATGATACTAAGACAAAGGTAATAACTGAATATTTATTTATTCTCTCATTAAATCACGAAAATATTGTGCCCAGTGTGCTTCTGTTTAAAGTGCTTTGACCTACAGCATCACATAATATTGTTCTGGCCTGGTGAATTCAGAAGTGGAGTAGTTTGGGGATTCTTGCTGAGAGGGTCAGTATACAGCACAGTTGTATACTTATTCCTCAAGAGAAATTTGATATTAGCCACAGACATTTTCTTCTATGGCTGCAGTATTACCTAATTTTTTTCTGGAATACTATAGAATGGAAATCAAACTATCTCAATCAAAATTTGGTAAATATTCTACCACATCCAGACTTGAGTCACTTTGGCCAAAACATAAAAATCCTTGGACTTATACTGATGGTATAGAGACTGTGACCAGAAATGTAGCCTCCCAGGAATGTGAATAGCAAGCTGTCTCCTTACAGATAAATCCTGAAGGAAGTTATAAAAACACTGTACTTAGTTCTAAAACAAAAATGTACAATGCAGCAGACTAAATAAAGTTGGATAAGTCTGAATCTTCATTAATTATTCAACATAAATTGTTTCTAGTTCCTTCTGTCAAAGAGGACTTTGAAAGAAATTTTGGGTTCTTCTACTCCTCAGTTGAAGTGGAACATCTGATGCATAGATACAGAAATCAGGAGAATGCTTACATATCTTGTGATTTTCCAGGTAAAATTATGCTTGAACAAAGTCATAACTTTATTAGTTTTGAATCACAAGAAACAAATCAATTTACTCTTACAGTGCAAGAAGGGAAACCCTTTGTTATTTCACAATGAGCTTTTTGCTTTCTTGGAGGCTTTTTAGTTTGTATTTTTAAATACCTTTTAGAGTTTGAATCTCCTTGATAAGACTCCCTTTCCAAAATCAGTATCAAAGTGGTCTGAATGTTATAAAGGCTTTTTTACTAGAGGTCTTGATACTGACAGCCAGGTTTGATTTTGGGTTTGAAACATATGGATCACAATAAAGTGAAAAGGAACTAGAAGAATGGAAACAGCTGTAAACTGAATAAAGCCAAAAGGAGACTGAATGAATTTTCTTGGAAATATTAATGCTTATGCCAGACAAAATATTCTTAGAATGAGCATTTCTATGCTGTAAAGCACATCAATTTTGTTTTCATAGCAAAACGTGAGGAGTTAGTAAATAACAAGATTTATAGACAGATCTCCTGTGTACTGAGTTGGACAATCACATTATTGATTGACCACCATGATGGCACTAAACCTGAACCTCCTTAATGTCATCATCTGTAATCATCTCTTGATTAGACACTCTGAAGTGCCACAGCCAGGATCAGGTAGCAGGAGACAGTTCTGATTGAGCAAATCAGTTTGGAAAGGGTCCCTGGAGAAGAATTTCATTTTCCAGGCCAGAATTATCATCTCTGTGCCTTTGAATCTATACTAATAACATAATGTGGGAGAAAAAAATGTTTCTCATGATGAAATAAAACATCTGTTTCCTTCCTTTCCTCTGGGTTAGGTTTATCAAATTATGAGCTGAGTGCTACACAGTTCTTTTGCAGTGATCAAAATGGACTGATAGTAGATAGATATTTTTAATTCTTATATGTTATCTGCTGTAGGACTGTTGATATATGTAATTATTTAGCGTCATATTTGAAAAGGCTTTTAAAACTCCAGATAACATGAGATACTTAGTGTCCCTTTACAGAAAAGTAAATCCCATGCCGACTTCACACAACTGAAACTAATAATATTATGGTAACTCTGATCTTAACAGATTCTGTTTGTGGCTGGAGCTGCAAATCAATGATTTCCCAGTCTGTGAGGCTCCTCTGGAGAAAACAAAAACCAAAACAGACAGCAAAACAAAATCCCTCTAAAATTTACTTCAGCAAATTAAATTTTGTATTAAGCTGTTGATGACAGTCAAGAAGGCTGATGATTTTATTTTGTTTGGGCTAAATTATATCATGTTACTCTCTAACACTTGAAAGAGCGTACACTCTGAGAACTGAGATAAA
The DNA here is from genome assembly GCF_901933205.1 of Camarhynchus parvulus. Lineage (NCBI taxonomy): Eukaryota > Metazoa > Chordata > Aves > Passeriformes > Thraupidae > Camarhynchus > Camarhynchus parvulus. The sequence goes on along the minus strand of NC_044573.1, from coordinate 105,578,093 downwards.
ACCATTGGGAGTCCTTGCAGGCTGAGGCTGGTATCAGATAACCAGGTGCAGTGGCACTGGCTTAATCCCATCAGTGCACTGGTGTGGATAATGTCTCTCTTTGAATGGTTAGAAGTGGTAGCATATCAGGGCAGTTGCCCCTGGAGTCTCCCTATTTAATAGGGTAAAGTGGGAAGCTCTGGGCCCTCTCTTCAGATTCTACCAGTAAAGCCTTTTATTAAAAATTCCAAAAAAATACATGCAGTTATGTATCTGATATTTCCCTAAAAGTTAATGATTTGTGTAATATTTTGCATGGCACTTGACATTATTTTCCCATGTGTTTCCAGAATTGTCCCTATATTTGTATAGTCCGTAATGTTTTTCAAAGCTGCTTTTTAGGGTTTCTTAGTTGACTTGTTGTTTTTATTTTTGATATTAAGTGATCTCTTCCATAAATCTCCTTAAAATCAATCATAAATTGTGTTTTGAGCTTATTTACTGGGTGGCAAGAGGCTGTATAATGTTGTATAGCTATTTCTATATAGGAATGGAATAAAGCAGATATTGTAAGCAATGGGCTTGACAGATCTATAAAGAATGCAATCGTGGTTACCAAGCAAAGAAATGAAATCTCGGTATCAAGCTGGAATCAGTATCAATGCAACCAGGAAACAGCCACAGGAAGTGCCCAAGGTCGCACCCCCTAAACGTGGAGTATGTACAGGGGGTGATACTTGGGAATATCAGGCAAAGGAGGATCTGCATTGACCTATCTGGGAAATCCTTCCAACAAAGTTAGAGATGGACATGCCTAGTGGTTGCTAACTGAACCTGTGCTATTCAGCTGTAGGAAAATTCAGTCAGCTCAGAACAGTTCCTGATAGGTGCTCACACCAAATACTTTGTTCCTTAATCAACACAATGGTAATCTAGTTTTCATCCATATTGACTAGGGTGCTAGTCCCTCTCACTTGGTAATGTTGGCATTGCTGATTTAGGCTCCATCAATGGACAATGAAAAGGAGATAGTGCAATTTTTATCTGCTGGGAAATCTGGGATAGGATTCTGTGAAACAGTTTGCATCATTACTATGCTTGTCTGTTCATTTCTGCTTGTTGTTCTGGTGCCAAAGCAATTTGAACTGTGCTTGTGTTCACAGCAGCACTATTTAAAAATAGGTGTGATAATTGCCTGTAGCGAGTTAGTATGTGAATCCTCTGTGGCCAAGGAATTCTGTAGACACCTTGTTCCTTTATATAAGGTGCTCTGGCATACTGAACACTGCTTTTGCTGTACTACCTTCATCAGCAAAGTTTCATGCTTAAGTGTTCAAAATTTTTTCTCTTGGTATTTCATGCTTTCTTAACACAGACACAGACACACACAAATCCCCTATGAGGATTTGAAAAAGCCCAAACAAACCATAGACAGGAAAAGTTTATGACCTCAAAGGTACTCTTGGAGTCTTCATAAGCAGAAAATGCAATTATAAACCCTGAATACAGCTTTTATATCTGTGCCTCCTCACAATGCAACATTAACTCATAAGGTCAAAATGACAGCCTGAAGATCACACCTCACCTATTTAATGTCTCCATCCAGCCCATTGCTGCTGGCAGGGGAAATGACCGACCAGATAACCCCCCCAGACACCAGGACTGAGGAAAATCCTTCAAAAATTACTGGTACCACATTACACCCCCATAGAATCAATATCTGTTGTCTTCTTATTTGACATGTAGGAGATCAAAAATTGTTAATTTAGGGCCACTGTACCAAGGCATATAACTCTATGAGAGAGAGCTGTTGCTGCATGTAGGAAATGTTGCTGCGGATGCCACAGGCAGGCTGTAGGTTTGGTTACAGCAGGAGTAGTGTGGTCTGTGGCAAAGACTGCACAGTACCTGTAACACTTCTCAAGAGGGTGACTTCAGTAAAAAGGAAAGGTTTACAGGCAGAGACAAGGGAGACAGGCATTTGCTTAGGCATATCTAGCAGGAGAACGTCAGTTTTCTCCTACTTTGTGTGGATTGTATCGAGATGAAATTAAATACTGCAATTTTTTTGGCTTTTTTTGTGGAGGGGAGGGAAAAAAAGTAGCTACTAAAAAATATCCAAGAAAAGTTAGCTGGTTTAGTGAACAGAAAGAATTAACCTATGATCAGAATGAATTTTCTGAAAAATCTCATGTTTGCTTCTACATATGTTTAATCCTCATATTGCCTACAGAACTCTCAAAACTATTCAGTCTTAGTCAAATGTAATGCTATCTTTGGATAAGAACTGTTGACAGGATTTTGGAAGAAAAATATTAATACTAATATTAATCCTTTGCTTAATATTGTGGATAGATAACAACTATTGAAATAAAAAAAATAGGCTATAGTGGGAATTTGTCAAATTGTTATATAGAACTGTATTTTGTATCATATAAAAATATAGAAAGAACTAACATAAAATGATCTAATATTGTACGAGGTGACTAACACATTTATGGTGCTCCATGTAAGGCTTTCCAGGTGGTGATGCTAAAACCAGCATTAATTTGTCACTGGATACTAGATTTATTCTGGCTTCATAGATGTAGAAAACAGACATCTGTTTAAAATAATTGCTGTACACAGACAGCAAAGCTATTAAGCTACTCACAGCGAATTGGACCCTATTGGTACAAAATTCACAGGAATCTACAGTTTTGCTAAATTATTTTACATTACCTTTGACCTAAAAACTTTTTTTCTAATGAAGAATAATAAATTATTCTGGAAATAGCAATAGGCTTGCTCCTTATAATTACATAAGAAAGAAACAAATCATTAAATGCCCTGATATTCAACAACGCACACACAACTTGTATCAAAGTGAAGTCCAGGGTGTTTCCAAGTTTTTCTGTGGTTTGTAATAAATACTCAAATTAATCTTGTCTAAGAGTTTTGCAGAAGCTGTGTGCCTCTGGTTCCCTGAATAAGAAACTTGAGGCATGATCTCTCATTATGCCACAAATAGGAAAAAATATTACACAACTGTGTGTTGCATAACAGAATGGAGACAGTATAAATCAGTTCAACTGACCTGATGTTTATTTTTTTGGAGGGAAAGCCAAACAAACTTCAGATTCTTGTAAAGTCTATGTGGAAAAGTTTTATGTTTCCATTTTGTAATGATATTATTTCAAATTTGTTTTTCATTTGTCTCTTACCCTTTATTCTTCTCTATTACTAATTTGATTTTATTTTGATTCTCCGCTTTGCTATTGGGGGAGACAGTTAGAAAAAAGACAGTAAAGCAGGGACAGTTTGAAGGAACTTAAAATTAAAAAATAAGAGGAAAACAAATAAAATATGGTCTCGAGTTTCCTAAGATAAAACACTGCTGGGGAAGACAAAATTTATTTTTCCCTTCTCAATGAAAACTGGTGAGTTCTGTTTTGCCTAAGCAATTCCGAGCTGCTGAAGCACAGAGCCCTCAAAGGTGCTCGGCCCTAGGGCAAACTTACTGGAAAGAAGAAAGAAAATGCTAGGTATCATCAATGAAAACCTAGACAGAGAACTCAATCTGCCATTTTTCTTTTAGTTTCTTGGAATTGTTCCACTCTCCTCTATAGGTTTGCTTGAAAACACTAAAATAAGCACTAAAATAAGTAGATATTCATACTCTTACTTTAAAGCCATTGAGAGTTAAGAGATATGCAGATTGGATCTAAACATCTGGACAGAAACATAAAATCCAGTAACTGTGCAGCCAGGATGACTCTATTACATCATAATCTCATAGTCACCATGCTATTCAGGGCAGGCTGTTATCTACAAGTGGGGCTGTAATGTTGTCAGTCACCTCCTGTGCTGCAGGAAGCACTGAACCTTCCTCCTTTCCCTGAAATACAGTAAAGGGTAACTATACAGGACTAGGAGTATTATCAGGAATCAAACAGATTTGTACTGTAGTAGTAATGAAGTAATTATTATGATATGGACACTGTACCCATTATATATGGCTATAAATAGGCCAGATGTGAATGTTTTTTTTATTTCTGCATTTTACAATATTTTGTGTATCTGCTGCCTTAGCTTCAGTACTCCATGCTGGGTTTTATGCAGGAGATTTTTTACCCCCACTTCCCTTTGTTGAAGAATGGATATATAAAGAAAGAGGATGAAGCTACTGCACTTGAAACTGAAATCTATAGTACAGAATTATTGGTATGTGCAGCTGGTATAAATCCATGTCTCTGTCCTGTAGTATGAAGAAAGCAGTGTGCTTCCCAAATCTCTGCACCTTAACTCAGCTAGCTAGGAATTTAACAGAGATTTCTTAGCTGTGTGTATGTATTTGAGAGTGCCACTTATTAATTAAGACTATTTACTACAGCTCAAGGGACATGGTGTGTTTTAAAGTCCTCATAAATTTTATCTTTGTGAGTACTTGTTTTCAAATGACCCTGAAAGCACAATAATCTTTATAGTCAATGCATGTATAAAATGTGAAGTTTAAATGTATTCTATTCCAGCTAGAGTGAAATCCATTTACTTTGCTGCTTGGCATGGGAAAAAAAGAAAGCAGATTTTAAAATATTCTTTCTTTGTCTGAAGGATTTGACCCAAATTTATCAGATTAGAGTACAACAAAAGGGAGATATGTCTCAAATGAAAATTAAATATAATATATTTGGTGTTTAAAGGAAATGTCAAATAATGTCCAAATTTTGCAGGAATTAATAAAAGCTTCTGGTAATGGTTTCTATTCATAAATATTCAGGACAGCAGCTGTCTACTCTTCACTTTTCACATCTTTATCTTTGCTGCACTGTTATATTCACAAACTAAGGGTATTACAATACTGCTGATCTGGATATTTTTTCTTACCATAATCTAAGGGTATTGTGTATGTCTAACTGGTACAAACGAGCACTCCTACCAAAAAAAGCAGCTTCAGCCACAATAGGGGCTTGTCCTTAATCCCCTGCTTCCAACAGTGGAGAAGCCACTGAGGGAACCACGCTGGGACTGAAGCTCTGGGGAGAACTAGGGAAAGGAAAGCTTCACCTGGATTACTCTCATGGTACGTGGCATTTCTCAGAAAGGATAGATAAAACAGTGTGGGCAGAGTCAGGCAAAGCAGATGAGAGAGAGTGGAAGAGAAATTTTGAGGCATAATTTCACAACAAGAATCAAATTGTGGTAGGTATTGAATAAGAAAATTCTAAGTAATATTTTAATAAATATCATGGATTTGACTAACTGCCTGTGTAATAATAATCTATTAGAAATACACAGTGAAATCAAAACAATTCTAAGAGGAAGGTAGGAGTCCTTAAAGATGGAAACACCTGGAAATTATCAGAAAAACAGTGGAGGAACTATTGTAGGATACTTTCTACTTGACAACTCTATAGTTGGTCTTTTAGTATGTAGCCTTTCCATGCCAAATATGCAGAATTACAGATAGTATTAAATTAGGCATGCCAGACTAATTAATATGAGTAAATTACAGAAGGTTAGTCTGGAATTCATATGGATTGTGTTAAGAGAGATGTAGGGTAACTGCTGTAATCAGATCAACCTGGTACTCCTAGTCTGGCTGTGATGAAAAAGCCTCACATATTCCAAGAAAAGATTCCTGTGTTCTTAGAGGAAATGTGCACTTTAACAATTGGTTGTTTTGACACTCTGAGGTGTGTTTTATACTCTCCATGTGAAGAGGTAGCATTCTGTCCTGGAGGATCCATTTTCTGAGTCATTAATCAGCCAGAATCTTTGGCTCCTGGAGAGTCTCAGCTCTGCTGGTTGTCTTGTTTTCCACAGAGCTGGAAAACAGACATAGCTTTAGTCAGGCAGTCTGGGCAGGTGGGGTCCCACCCTTAAGAGAGGGGAAGAATCATCAACCTGTCACTTGAAAAGAGAAAAAAAGCACTGCAAACATAAATCTCACCTGGAAAATTACTCTGATATGTTGTACAAGTCACATTTTATGTACTTAAGGGAGGAAAATTTTGGCAATTTGAGAAACTGCACTAACAAACATACATACTAATAAACCAGGTTCACCAGCTCAAGAGCACAAGAGAATCATCAAAAATGTGCAGAAACACTCTAAATACTGGGAGAAACCTGCCTTTCCAGAATGTAGGCCACCACTTTGCACATGGGCTATTGCAACTGCCAGACAGTGGACAGCATTATAGCCTACAGCCAGTGTGCAGTGAAAGGAAGCAGAAAGTTATATCTTTCTATTATCTTGCATGTTGTGTTCTATACAGGCTGTTCCCTGGCCTCCCTCCACCCTGGATGTGCTCAAATGGCAGTGAGTGTTTTGGCAGGGAACACGCTGACTGCTGTCTAGCACACACTATCCAGTGAGAGCTATTTTTGTTATCTGCTAAAACTACAGCTTGGAAATATGTGCTGTTGAGACATTTTGCTGTTTGAAAATGCTCCAAGAACTGGTTCCATGGATGTAAATCAAGAATTATAATGTCATGATAATACCAAAAAACTTTTTTTTCTGTCCCAAATGTGAAAATTTTATGTTCAGCTGACATGAATACAATATAAACTGCAGGGGGACATGAACTCTTTGGTAGTTTTCCCATGTATGATGCTAACATTTCACCACTGAACTTTGGTTTCTGAATTTTTGTTTCACTTACATTCACATGAAAATTCCCATCTGTCCACAGTACATGATTTTTTTTTTTCCTGAGGACAGAAAAAGGATATGAATTCTTGATTCTGCTTTAACTTAAAATTTCTTAAACGTTGACCCATTAAAAAAATAGTATTTTTATATTCTTGGGGTTTCTTTGGTTTTTTTACTATGGAAGGCTTGCTTTATAAATCTGCATGTGACAAACTAGTTTTCTTAACTTTGAAAGTTGGCAGAGAAATAAGGAGAGAGAAAGCTTATTACTCTGACCTCTCACATGCCCAGATACTTGGAATTTCAGTGGCAAGCTCCTGACCTGAGATTGAAGGACGTGTAACTCCTCTCTGGATTTATGACCAGGTTTCTGATGAGATTCTCTAATGCAAGTCAGAAATGTAAATTGTCGGAATGTGAAAATAACTTAGCTAATGCAGTATCAAATGGTACCATTAAAATTCATATGTGTGGCCTTCAGCTGAATTCCACAGTCCAGAGATGAGCAGTGTATCCCAGAGACGAGTACTGACTCCTACAGCCTATTCAATGAGGAGAGTAAGTAGATTATGGCTTGTGCACATGTACACATCTCTGCACCATTTTGCATGTTTGGTGTGAATTTTTAGAGATGTTTATTGAAGTACATCCTCCTCCAGGATGAAGGTGTCTTATTGAACCCTGCCAGTAAGCCGTGCCTCACCTTTCAGTGCTAACAGCATGGCTGGGATCTGACCTCACTTCAGCCCTTTCCAGCATTAACTGCCAGGCTGTGAAGATCATGATCTTGGGATCATGTTTCCAATTATTTCCTCTTTACCAAAGTACTAAAGTTTCTTTGGGCCAGATGGTGACAGAGCAGAATGGGAAGGAAGTACCAAAGGCTGACTCTCAGGAGATCACTTACTGTAGGTTTGTTCCAGGATAGTTTACTTATTTAAAGCAGGATCTCCAGAGGGATGGAAAACCTTGGCTTTTCTTTCTAATTGAATGCTTTCACCTGTCCTGATCTGCTGACCAGTCACATGTCCTTTGCTTTGCAGATGATTTGGCATGGATATGTGAACTCTCTCTGGAAATGTAGATATGCAGTTTCTACAGGTGTTTTTGAAGGTTGGCATCCTAAAACTAAAGTTATCATTCACTAATTTCTTCTCCCACTACATACACACACATACACACAATTCCACTCTCCCTATCAAAGCAGTCCTTACATCCTCAGAATGCCTGACAAAGAGTTTAAAATGAAGCAGCAATCACCCCAAGCCATGAACTGTTCTTTTAGAAACCTCACAGAGCTGAACTTATGGCATACAGATGGCAAAGTCATGGTTTACAGAACTCAGTTGTGCTGATATGCGAAGCAGGTCTCAAATAGCTCAGCTGGCAGGAGTGGGTGCTTCAGCCATTCACAAAACAGCAACCAAAGTACTTAAACTTTATAGCCATGCTTAAATTACTAATATGAGCAGAGCCAGAGCAGAGGGCTGGTATTTGTTCATCCTTGATGCTGGAAGAATTCCTGTTATGGCTTTGGCCTGAGACTTTGTCACTGTGCCACTAATTTCCAAGTGCTGCCTGGGAGCTCAGCACACAATCTGTGGAGCATTCCCATGAGCGTCTTGAATGTGGCCACGCTGCCTCAGAGACCCAGGGAGCTTCAGACTATGGATATTGCTCTTTCGTGACAGCCAGCCTCAGGGTCCTGAGCACATTTTGTTTCCAAATCTGGTTTACTCATTTATACTGTCCTGATCTGAATAGAAACATAGAAACAGGGAAGTTTTAGACCCCAATTATAAGCCCTTCTACTTTACCTAAGACCTAATTTTGAGGTCTTAAAATCTTTTTCTTGTAAACTACAATTCTATTACTAGGCTCAGGTAAGTGGAGTCCACCAGGGCACTTAGTTGTTTCAATATACAGGACAAACAATACCATAGCTTGTCTCTTTGGACCTCTTTTGGGTCCAAATAACAGAGAGTGCTTAAATCATTAAACATATTTTTTTCTATCTGCACAGAATGAATTGCAAGACTGAAGCCCTAGCATTGCCTTTGTGCCCACCCTGTAACATAATTCCAGATGAACCCAGCTGTTGAATATTTATCAGCAGAATTGTTCAAATAATAAAAAAATAATGAAGAAATAAATGAGGGGAAGAATTGAACTAGAACATAGTTTAAAATGTTTCTAATCATGTCAGTAAGGTTTATTACCCCTGGTTGTAGGGGCACCTTCTCCTGGCAGGGGAAATAATTCTATTTATGAAAACTCACATACATACAATTCCCAATGAAATTAATGAACATATTCAATTCAAAAGAAAAACATGAAGAAAGAATTATGCAAAGATACAATTTTGTTCCCTTCATATTCAGTCTATCACCCCTGCACAAGGAATACAAGATTTGCCCTTCATCTCCAGGAGTCACACCATGTCAAATGTAGCTCCTTTCACTGTTTTTTTGGTTGGTTTGTGGGGTTTTTTTTGTGTTTTGGTGGGGTTTTTTTTAATGTTTTTTTGGTTGGGTTTTGCTTGTTTGCTTGTTTTTGTGTAGAGGGTGTGTTTGGTTTAATTTGGAGGTGATCTCTGGATGCACATATTGACCAGAGCAGTACAGGCTCTTTTCATTATTTACAAGATCTTTTATCTGTTATGGAAACACCTAATTGCCTCTACATTTTCCTACCCTGAGGACTTCAGAGTAAGAATTGGAGCACAGTTTCACTGGAACCCACAGTACAATTGCTCAAAGCCTAATGCTCACTGTCACAGACAATAGCTCCCATGAGGCGGGGCAGCAATCCCTTATAAACAACAGCCTTGTGCTCACAGTAAAAATTAATTTCAGCTCTCAGAAGAAACACATTTCAGGAAAGGCAAGGGATGTGAATTTCAATATTGGCAAATGAATTTGTATGGAGAAGTGTACTCCACCTCCCACTCTAAAATCCATTAGCAAAAGGTAAATGTCTGTATACAAAAAGAAAAAAAATAAGGTAGAAAAGATAAAGAAGGGAGAGAGATGCGCAGCCAAGAGACACACATGAAAAAAACATTTATTAGGGAGTACAGAATGAAAAAATATACTCAACGAGTTCAGAATAGTAAAGCAATGCCTGCTACTCTGCCTCTACTCTATATATTGGTTATTTGCGCTGATAAAAAAATATAAAACTTTTGAGTAAGAATAAGTATTTTGCACCAGCTTTATATTAAAGGATGAGACTACCCCTTCAGATTTACTGTTGATCTGTGGCTTTCTTCCTTAATCTATGGAATTTAAAAAGATGTTTATATCTGCTATTGGTGTGCTTCCATCTCCTATAATTCCTGATTTATAGACCCTGGCAAAACAAAAATGGCCTGAATTATTGAATGCTTTATTATGACATAATGTAATACCTTTACTATGCAGTAAATGCTTGTTTAATAGACAATGTCCTTTATATTTCACTTGTAAAATCAAGAGATCCATTTTTTGAGCTTGGATTTTATGTTAGCACAGCATGTATAAGGGTTTTTCCCTTAGTCTCTGTTGCTTGAAAAATTATGATGCAGGATCATATTTTTCACATGCTGTAGGACATCTGAATCCTTTTAGTCCTTCAAATTTTATTGAAGGCTGCGAATCTCCAGAAAGTGGCAGAAAATTCTAGCAGAGGCAGTACCCACCTCTACTTTGCTGGAGGTGTAGAATGGTAATTGAAATTTATGTTCTCTATGTTTTGCCTGACTTATCTTTTGAGTTGCCTATATGCTGGTGTTCGTCCCCGGATTTCCCGGCTAGCAAGGGGGACAGCACACAGCCAGCAGTCCTCGGGGGCAGCGGTCAGCGGCGGTGGGCAGTAGCTCAGGGCGAGAGACGAGCCCAGCTGGACCGCAGCCTAAGGTAGCGACCTCCCACGGCAGAGGTGGGAGGCTTCGCACCTTCACCCTCGGAGGGAGGGAAATAAGGCCACCAGCCACGACGACAGACGAGTGAGAGAGAGGCAGCAGGCACCCTCTGCAGGTAGGTTGGGTTTATTCGGAAGGCAAGGGAGGCAACCGCCAGGGAAGAGTGACAGGGAGGGATACAGAGGATGTCTGCCAAAGAGAGCAGGGCGCAGCCTGCTTAAGTACCCAAGGGGTGGTACTGAAGGGTACAGTGTGGATTGGTCAAACATATAGATGGGCAGAGCATGAGACCACTGGATTCTCTCTGGGGGAGGGACCTGGGCGGAACTAGGTCCAGGGAACCAGTCACGGTCCCGCCAGAGAAGAACCCTCTGGAAACAGGGCCGGACTGGAGAGAAGACGGACAGGGTGGAGGGGGACGGCTGACAAGACAAAGGGCACAACGATTGGCTTTAACAGAAGGAGAGAGGGAGACTGGCAGCTGGGGCTTGATCGCCCAGGGGAGGAACCAACTGGGGACAGAACCATCAAAAATAACTGGGAGGGGGGGTAGAACATACCAAATAGGGTACAAAAAACTGAACCCGTACAATATAACTTAACATAAAAATGTGCGCACCGCAACACCTATAAGCTCAAGAAAAGTCTCTGTTTCAGTCAATGGCTTGAGAAAATTGGGAAGAGGAGGGAGAGGGTTAAACTGATACCAGGAAATGTTGTTTAGAGTTAATATCCTTTTAATATCTGTGGGTATATCAGCCTGTGAAAACTTTTGCTGTCAGGTGCAGCCAGATAAAAATCATCCACAGAGGGAATTTATCATTTATTTTTGCTGGGCTGAATGATGATTTCATCGTATCACAGTTACTTTTTTTATAATGCATCTCTTCACTGTGAGAAGCAGATATTCTCCCTCTGGTATAAAACTGATAGGCAATAAATCTATTTAATATCTTGTAGTTCTGTGGGACTCCAGCTGAGAATTTTGCCAATACAAATGATGCTCCAGATCACATTCTATGTTTGCTTATACTCACTGGAACATCAAATTTCAGTGGCAACCATCTTTTAGTATACACACTATTGGATGAAAGAAGCAGAAATGGAAAATATGATTCAGTGCAAATATAGTGGATCTTTTGCACAGCACTATCTCCCTACTTATCCCATATTTTACCTTTCTTCTCTCACTATGAGCAATGGTTACTGGTTACTATCCATTAGGATAAGATTTTACTTTCTAAGATTATTTTAATTACAGTTTTGTAATGTCTGTATTTGCAAATGTGCATTAATACACACATGCTGGCTTTAATTATTTTTTTTTTTTCATGAAAAGCCTTTTTTCTCCTCTGATGTAAAATTGTTTTTCCATCTTGTTTTGCAAGTGGGTTTAAGATCTCTAATACTATACATCTTTAAATAAAAAGCTTGTTTTATAAAAGACCTCATGAAGTTACAGCACTGGAAGCCTCTCCAGGGAAAAAAAAAGGAAAAAAAGAGAGAAATCATTCTAGGAGATTAGGGAGAAATTCAAACTCACAGAATTTATTTAGCTATTGCTTTCTTTACATTTAGAATTAGCATTAGGGTAGCAAGGATCTGTCCTGTACAAACTGATGAAAGCACTCATACCCTGCTATCCTTAATGCAGCAACATAGGTTAGGATTGTGCACTGATAGACTAGCATTTGGACAGCTGTACTTTTAATTTTTTTAATTTCCTCCGCCAAAGATGTAATTTGTGACTTTGGGTAAGCCATTTCTTAGCTTAAGTTTCTTCTTGGCAGGTTTGCATGGCAATGCTTTGGCAGTGCTGTGGGGGATGGCATGGGCTGCAGGTGCGGCATCTGCGAGAAGTCACAGCCAGCTCCAGCTGGGGCCAAACCAGACCTGCTGCTGCTCAAAACTGAGCCCATATGTGATGTTCAGGGCACCTCTGTGGTGACATTTAAGAACAGGTAAACCCCACAGTAATACAAGACGAGAATGAATGAGAAAATGTGAGAGAAACAGCTCTGCTGACATCGAGGTCAGGGAAGAAGGAGGGGAAGGTGCCAAAGCAGAGATTCCCCTGCAGCCCATGGTGCAGACCATGGTTAGGCAGGAGACACCTTCTGAGTTTCCTTATATCAATTGTAGTGCTTGGTTTTGCACTCAGCATCAATTGTAATGAAAAAATGTTGGGTTTATTAATAATTTTAAGATCTAAAAGGGAAGAATAACTTCATATTGAAAATGAAAATTTGGCAAGCTATAATATGAGATTGCAATTCCCCAAGAATCATGTACTTGCCTTCTACTTTTTACATTGTAGACCAAAAATTGCACTTTTTATATTAAAATAAGCCATCTCCATGGTGTTGTGTGTACACTGGTCTCAAGGGCCTTAATACCTTGACAGGTCAGTGAAGCAGCTTTCAATGGCTGGCTCCTCTGTGGTCAGTTCTTGATTTTTTAAAGAACTATTGTGTATGAATGGAAGGAGATTTTGTAAACTAAACAAAAATAAAAATTCTTAATTCACATTCAAGTTCAGACCATTTGCTGTTTCCACTCATTTTTCTGACATTCTCTTGAAAAATTATGGAATCTCATTTTTCTTTCTTTCTTTCTTTCTTTCTTTCTTTCTTTCTTTCTTTCTTTCTTTCTTTCTTTCTTTCTTTCTTTCTTTCTTTCTTTCTTTCTTTCTTTCTTTCTTTCTTTCTTTCTTTCTTTCTTTCTTTCTTTCTTTCTTTCTTTCTTTCTTCTTTCTTTCTTTCTTTCTTTCTCTCTTTCTTTCTTTCTTTCTTTCTTTCTCTCTTTCTCTCTTTCTCTCTTTCTCTCTTTCTCTCTCTCTTTCTCTCTTTCTCTCTTTCTCTCTTTCTCTCTTTCTCTCTTTCTCTCTTTCTCTCTTTCTCTCTTTCTTTCTTTCTTTTTCTTTCTTTCTTTCTTTCTTTCTTTCTTTCTTTCTTTCTTTCTTTCTTTCTTTCTTTCTTTCTTTCTTTCTTTCTTTCTTTCTTTCTCTCTTTCTCTCTTTCTCTCTTTCTCTCTTTCTCTCTTTCTTTCTCTCTCTCTTTCTCTCTCTCTTTCTCTCTCTCTTTCTCTCTTTCTTTCTTTCTTTCTCTCTTTCTTTCTTTCTTTCTCTCTTTCTTTCTTTCCTCTTTCTCTCTTTCTCTCTCTCTTTCTCTCTTTCTCTCTTTCTTTCTCTCTTTCTTTCTCTCTTTCTTTCTTTCTTTCTTTCTTTCTCACAATGATTTACTGGTCAGATCATATCAGCTCTGTCAAAGAAGATGTAATCTCAGGTCAAGAACAACACTTGAGGAAAATAAAAGGAGAGACAAGATTTGGGAACAATTCAGCCTCCCCACACATATGGCAGTTTCAGCTGTTTATTTACTTTTTTTGGTTTTGTTGTTGTTAATCCATCTAAAAGCTGCAGGGAACAATTATGATCATCCTGGCTGAACTGCTTCATAACCCAAACTACACCATTTCACCCAGGAACTCTTGCACATAACGTAACAGCTTGTGATTGAATTACTAGAGCATGCTGAATTGCTGAAAGTCCTTACATGGGAACAACTTGTTTGTTCTTTAGAAGTTTGTTCTCTGTTGCTCCACCAGTATCAGGTCTGTGGTATCATCAAGGTCTTTAGCAGCAGCTTGCTGTGATCTTGCCTTAAGATGATAATGACTAAATGAGCTGCAAAAAAAAAAGCAAATAGGTCTTGATTTAAGCTCAGTCAGTCATGGCTGAGCTGAGTTTTTAAAAATTTACAAAAACACTTATTGGACTCTTACTTTAAAAAATATTTAGTGACTATGGTCAAATGATGCTCCTATATCTTCTTTTTGAGGGTTGGGGGTGAAGAAGGCTCACCTGTGAGAATGGTTTACTATGGAGGGTGCTCAAAGGACAACAAAAACCATGCTTTCAGACAAAAATTTTTCTTCAGGTGAGCACCTTACAGATTATTGTCTGCAGAGTGCAGGCTATCTCTTCAGAACACATTAGGTGTTCTCTGAGAGTGAAGAGTAAGATAAATACTTTGCAATGAATGTATCTGTTTACTCAATTTATTGTTTTATTTTTACTTTTTCAGATAGACCCATTTTCTGTAATTGCTTTAGGAGTAAACTACTGCCTAAATTGAAAAAAATAGATATAAGTTTCTTATGATTCATTGGTAAAAGCAATTTTTCTCAACCTTTTCCTGTACAAAAGTGTAACAATACAGAATCATTTTGTGATTGATTTGCAGGAATCATCTCTGTCCAGTTATCAGAAATCATCTGTGCCAAAACCCTGGAATATACAGCTTAAAATAAGGAGTAGTGAAACACAGTGTCATTGTAACCCGTAATAAGATTCACATTGAGTTTGGCAAGCAGTGTATCAAGAAAAATTGATAGTAAGTTTAAAACTAATCTAGCTAAATAGATATATGAGCTCAGTTTGAGACTGGGCCGTATGTATCATATCCTGTGAAGAGCTGAAAACTGCTAGTGTTCTGTATTTCTGAAAAAGAAAATGCTGGGATTTCCAGAAAGCCACATGGAAGACACTGACAGCCTTTCTGCACAATATTGTTGTTGACATACTCTTTCCACAGCTGAGACTATTTTGAGTTTTCTTTGACTATTAAAGAGATGCTTGTTTCTGTTGTCAAAACTAAAGAGATATCCATGGGTTTTTCTGTATTTAAGTTGAACTGTTTAGTAGAGACAGTTAATTAATTATTTCCCTGTGGTTTCATTAAGCCTCTATAGTTATTCTCCGAACTCCTTTGTTTAAGTAGGTTTGTTGGTAGGCTTTTCTCTTATCTACAAAACCAAGACACTGATAGAAAAGTATTCTTAAGTCTGTTGGAAAGTAGACATGTACTTGAATACATACTGAGGGTGCACATTCATACTTGTAAACCAATATATGGATGGAAAGTGACAAATAAACAAATATTTATGTATGCTATTTGTCGAAAACCATTGATTAAATCTCTCAGAAATCTATTCCAAGGATTCAATCTTTAGGATTTAAAGTGGTGCTCATTTCACCAATCTGAAGTCACTGATGGTTGTCAATTATCCTGACATCTTCCAAAGTCGATGAAACGAGAGAGAGATATTGGCCTAACAAAGAATGGGGAACTACGACCTTTCAGGTGGTCAGAAGCATGTGAATCACACTTTACCATTTCAGTGTAAGTAGTCATTAAAACACTACCCATTTGTATCTAATGCACTCAACACTGGGTACAAAATGTATCAGGGACAGCATTGACAAGCTTTCCATTGTTCATCATTTCAAACATCACTCTTAAAATGGATATGGCATTAGTTGAAATAAGTTGCTTATTTTTCTGACATGGGGGACATGCAATTGTGGCTTTGAATAGGACTTTCTTACATCTGTGATATCTACTTCACTTTTTTTTTTTTTTTTTTTTTACATTAGCTTCCAGTTTCTCGGTTTGGAAATGATAGTTAAATTTCAAGCAGGGTAAACGGAGAGTAACACTGATATATGCTGAGTAGAAGGCATAAAAATACTGAATCTATTTTTAATTGAGATGAGCTAATTGTTCTGGACTGGGGCCTGTTGCTTTTGCAAGTAGTGCTAATTCATTTAAAAAGAGTTCCATGGAGAAGAAACACTATGAGTTGTTTTTGGCGTTTTTCTTCACCAAAAAAGGACTTTTACACTTTGAGACTTGAATCTGTTTAATTTGTCAAGAAAATCCTTAGCAATCTGTAAGATAACACTGCAACAAACAAGGTCCAGCATGTATAAATATGTTAAGAAACTGTAATTGCATTTCTACTGTTGTTATTTTTTTCATCTGACATATCATTCTATAGCAGACTTTATAGAGCAGGATGTGAATTGATATAATTAGTTTAGTTTCTTGCCATCATTCCCATAGGTCAAGCCAATTAAAAGACGACAGTACTCCAAACTGTAGCATATGGCACCATGGCATAAAACACACTGTAGATGGAAAACAATCCGGTTGGGATTTTAACTTTGAAATTTAATTGAATATAAACAATATTTGTCTCTGGATCACCTTGAAATTTCTTTCCTTCTCTTTGCTTCTTATTTTTGCCAAGAATCAGAGCAGTATTCTCTTCTTGGGTCATTTAGTATCGTCTTTTTTGCCTTTGAATGAGTTCCCTGCTGTAGCTGTTGCACTGCTCAACATTTTACTTTTGTTCTAAGCAGAATCATTTGAAAGCCAGAGAATTTATTATTTGTGATATATTTGAAAATTCTAATTTTAGTTTTACTGCAGAGAGTAACCCTTCTCTTCTTCCACTAACAAAGCAAATAAAACATGTTGTTTTCAAATTTTCTTGCTGTGTAAAACCAGTAAGGTTAGCAGTAAATGAAACTGGTTGTTGGGTGGTTTGGGGTTATTTTTGCTTCAAGACAAGTTTCACACTGCCATCCCCTCTTTCATCTGAGTCTGAACTCTAAAGACAGGGAGGCTGATTCCCCTGGGAGCAGTCTCACAAAACCAGGTTTTCTGGGAAGTCCCTATCAGTGCTTTATCACAAGGTGTGAGTGCACAGGGTATTTCTCAGTGCTGCCACTCTGTCCTTCATGTCTCATAAGTTACTACCAGGCTGCTTGGAATGACTTTAGCACATACAAACCAGTACTTTACAGATAGTCCCTGGGTGAGACTCCAAAGTTAAAATGGCCTAGGATAGATTCCCTGGCACAATTTGGAAGTGTTCACCTTCTTCTGGGGGGAGAACCTTGCTAACGAGGAGAAAACTGCTGGACAGCATATTTGGAAAAACATTCTTGGTTTTGTTTTTTGGTTTTTTTTTCCATTCTAATTAGATTAGAATAAAAAGATCTTAGATTAAGCTCTTAGACTAAGAGATTTTCAGGTAAACTTTGTTTTTCTATGAATATATCCTAGTATAGCCCTCATGTCTTCTAGGACATCAAGGGTTGCTATTTGTTTACAAAAGGGTAACTAAGTATTGGGGTCCAAATCCAGGT
Organism: Camarhynchus parvulus; assembly: GCF_901933205.1. Taxonomy (NCBI): domain Eukaryota; kingdom Metazoa; phylum Chordata; class Aves; order Passeriformes; family Thraupidae; genus Camarhynchus; species Camarhynchus parvulus. The sequence goes on along the minus strand of NC_044573.1, from coordinate 105,560,576 downwards.
CCAGTGTATATGGTTTCTTATGTAAAATTTCTTTTTATTGTTTAAGGATTCTTTCAAACAGAGACCTTTTGATTTCTTGTGATTTTTTTTTCCACAGTGTAGTTCAGACAAAGCAACCTTTTTTATCTAGCAACTGCTTCAAATCTAAAACCATGGTTATATAAATAGTTGCTGAGTCTGACTCTCTGTTGTTCCATTAAGCACCAGCATAGCTCATCTTTCCTTAGACAATGGAAATATGCAGACTGTGAAAGTGCAGTTGTTTGCAATCAGAGTAATGTAGCTGCTTCATAAATATAGTTATCTCACACTACTGGAGAACAGGCAAATGAGATCAAGATCAGAATAAAACTGTTATTCTTGGATTCAAGTAATGAATAAATGAATGTCTGTATATGCTATTCACTGTGATCCTTGAATGTACATTGGGATACTCTCTGATGAGCATGAGAGAGCAAAGCATGTCTGCTTAATTTTTAATCTCATCTACAGGTTAGTCCTTGTAAAATAACAATTATCAAGTCAGATTCTCTGAAAGAATGAACTTGTCAAACTCACATGCATTATCTGCTGTGGCAATTGATGTCACTATGATAATGCCATGCCAACAGTGCTTAAGCTAGGAGTTTGTCAGTTACCCCATGATAAACTCTAGCATTTGAGGGATTTCTTTCATCCCAGTTCATCAAATCCCACAGGTCTGACATTCAGTATGCAGTCCTTGGGGTTTCAAATGTTCTTTTGCTCTTGATTTATGCTAACAATAGAATATTTGAAAGAATGAAGACTAAGCGTCATCATAGTGCCTAAGTGACTCTGATTAAACAGATTCCAGAAATTGGCTGTGGACAGCTGCACGGAAGTAGGAAGTTTGGATGACTGTGCTGATTTCAGCTGGTGTTGAGTTAATTTTCTTCACAGTGGCTGGTGTGCGGCTACATTTTTGATTTGTGCTGAACCCAGGGCTGATAATATAGAGATGTTTTTGTTATTGCTGAGCAGGGTTTGCACCAAGGCCTTTTCTGCTTTTCATGCTGCCATACTGGCAAGGAAGTTGCAGATGCGTGGGAGGCTTGCAGGAGACATGGTCAGAATAGGTCTCCCCAACTGCCCAAAGGGATATTCCAGACCCTATGACATCTGCTCATTATATAAAGTAGGGAGAAGAAGGAGGAAAAAGGGGGAAATTTGATGTGATGGCATTTGTCTTCCCAAATCACCATTACATCCTGCTCATCTGGAGATACCTGAACGCTGCCTGCCCATGGGAAGCAGGGAATTAATTCCTTGTTTTGCTTTGCTTTTGTGTGTGGGTTTTGAGCTTCCTGTTACATCTCAGCTCCCAGATTCTCTGGCTTTTACCCATCTCATTCTCTCCCTGGTCTGTGAGTGCAGGAGTGAGCGAGCGGCTGCGTGGGGCCTGGCTGCAGTTACACCACAAAAGTTGGAAGCAAAAGTAAACTTGAACTTTGTGGTAGTGCAGAAGAGCAAGGAAAATGATGGAAGGAGCTTACTTCCTAAATTTCTTTGCTCTGAAGACAATAGAACTTCAACATGTTCTTGGTATTTGGAGACCAGGTTCAGGAATCATCTTGTTTGACCATAGAGATTTTTAATTCTAAAGGCTACATGTGGATTCAAGCCACCTTAGGCTCAGGCACAGGCCTTTGCAGAGTTTGATTCTTGAAAATTTCTTTAAAAGTAAGGTAAATCACACTTTCTAGTACTTACATCTTTTCACTGACAACATAGACCACTGATAGCAAACGCAAAATGTGCCTGTCCCCTTGAAATTATGAATGAACTGATAAATCCTACTCCCTGCTCTGGACAACCTAGCAGGAACTAAGCAGAAAAATAAAAGTATCAATATTGGCAGGGAAAGACAGGAGCTTTGCTGTAGGGGGAAGGCGTAGTAATTCACAGAAATGGATCTACAGGTCTCCTTTACTGGTAAAACCACAGGACATATTTAAGATTAAATGGAGATTGGGCACAATCAAGCCCTCAGCAAGGAAAATGTCTTTTTTTCTGAGTATGTTTTTCCATCCTATCATAAATGTACCCATTACTTCCAACCTCTGTCTCTCATTTTAAGTTGGAGTAATCATAAGATTTTTGTAGGAAATTGCATTAGTAATTTTATTACTTCTTTAGACATACTTTTATATGTTAAAATTTAAATTTATTCTTTTACAGCAGTATTCTCTATATTCTCTGGATATAGAGCATTTTGGGACCATGGTTCTGAAAAAATATTCTATCAGATTTGTCATTCTAGTGTTTTACAAATCCTGGTATCTAGAGATCACTCTTTAAATACTTTTAGTAACTGAAAAGAAAACAAACCCTCAACTCAAACATATATAAGAAATGGCCAGGAGCACATTATTTTCTTTAAAATAAAAGCTCTTTCCTTATGTTGTAAATCAAGCTGGAAATGATATCTCTGCTGTCTGTTCTTGCCTTGTAACAGTAAAGAAACAATTTATTTGATGCCATATGATGCAACTAAATTAGAAAACAGAAGGTCTGAGAAATGTTTTCCAAGGAGAATATCTTTTCTCCTAAAATTCCTAGGGGAGAAGGTATGGTGTATTATCATTACTTTTCCAAACTCCCCTCCATTCCTTCTCTACACCAGGTTCTCTCAAGGTTAATTTGAAATGGTATAAAATTCTGTATTCACGGAGGGAGCCGATATCTTTTCGTTTAAAACAAAGAGATGTTCTTCGGAATTTTCCCCTTCATTACTCGGAAGCACCACAAAGGCCGGCACAGCTTGCAGCAGAGGGCAATAGTGAGCTGTAAATATTTCCTCTCTCACCCCTGCCTTTTCCGTGGGAGCTCTTCTCAGGCACTTCTAGGCTCCTCTTCTCCCCTAACCATAGGCGGTCCTACAGTGTCAAATCTTGCACAATAGGACCAAATGCAATGATGAGCTTTTTCCACTGTTCTCAGAATTTTCTGTATTTATAAAAGATAGATGAAATTGGTGACTTTCATGACTCCATAAAGTCATTCAGGCTTCCCTGCAGTGCTAACACTCCTTCCTCTAAACCTGCACTCAGTCAGCTCATTGGAGTAATGGCTCTCCAGAACTGGCAATATCAAACAGGAGGGAACAAGTATATAATTTTACGTATTTTGCTTTGGAATTCTTTTAAAGCCAATTTAAACCCTCCTCTTCAGAGACCAAGGCATTGCTATATGTAAATGTTATACCTTGTTTCTAGATGTGCAAGCACAGTACAAGTGGCAGAAAAGATGAAAAGAAGTGAGCAGGAAAAAATCAGGAAAATATAAGAGGGAAAAATTTATGTTTCTTTCTTAAAATTATGTCATAGTTTTCCAAATAAAGAAATTTTGCCTTAGAGTTTCTAAAAATACTAAGCAGCCCTTTCTGTGTTTTTAAGTGTTCTGTGGCTTGAATTGAATGACATTTCTAAATCTAACTTTCATCTATCCCAGATTTTTAAAAGTATTGTATAACTATCAGGGGACTGCAAGTCCTTTATTCGTTTGACCTCTGCCTTTTGTCATATGGATTTTTTGTGCTTATGCTGGCTGCTGGAATTAAGCTTTTCTGACAAAGTTAGAATGGAGGAAGAAATTTTTCCCATCCATTTTGCATGAGGGTAAAGATTTAGGGAATAAGTCATTATGACCATATATATGTACATTTTTACATATATCTAGTATATTTTTAAGAGCTAAGACGGAATCTCCATGAGATGGGAGTATATTGGTATGCTGTTAATGCTTAAGGAGTGCTTGGGATGTAATTTTTCCCTAAGCTTTTCCTTGGTGTCAGCAAATGTTTGGGTTTGCAGGGGGGTGGTGTTTTGGTTTTTGGGTGGTGGTGTTGTTTTTTTTTTTCCCCATAATCATTGGCATTGCACTTTGAAGGCGTTATTAAAGTAATCTCCAAATAAAATTGAGGCACTGTCTCCAAACACCAGAGCAGGATGCCTGATCTGATGGTGACTACCTTCACTATTTTCTGAAAGTAAGTTCCTACAAATGCCTGCCTAATTGTCCTTTCCTTGGCTCTATCTATGTGACCACAGTTAGAGACAAACCCTCAGGTTACGAGACTGTGACAAGACAAGGGTCCCAGCTGCCATTGTCTCTTTTGCCTTAAGTTTTTGTGGTGGGGGACAGGAGCTCTGAAGTTGTTGCTTAATTGACTTTTATATTTAATAGACTGCCTTCCATTACATCAGTCTGCCCCTCAGGCCCTGCTGAAGTCCTGATTGATTTCTAATAGCTTTTAAAGTTAATACTGTAGCCTCCTGCTATTTTTCAGTGCTTTTGACTGGTGGTTTTCTGCATCAACTTCCAAACACATACCCTGATAGTGGAATAGTTTGAGTGTTTCTGATTGGGAAACACTGCAGGGAGGGAGAAAAACCCAATATTGGGTTTTTTCATGGCTTTTAATTGGAAATGTCACAGAAAAAAACATCCCCACAAAGCTGCCTAGAATAAGTCATCAGTTCTGAGGTCTAGGGACCAAGCCCTAGGATCTTATTAATGGGCTCAGAGGATCCAGCATTTACAGCTGTCTCCAGAAAAGTCTGCTTTTGCTATTGCTGATTTTCATTAATTTGTGAAATCTTTGCAAGCCACCTCTGGTCCAGATAAACTTCAACTATATCTCTTCTTGTGACTGAAAAATATCCCCCCACCCCCAAAATGCCTGCCCATCTGGCCATGCAGCAGAAGCCTGAGGGCCACACTGTAAATGACAATTCACCTCCTGGTATCTGGATTCTACCCCTACCCAGCCAGCTAGAATTATAGGATCATTAATGCTGGAATGGGCCTCTGCAGTCTTGGAGTCCAACCATTAACCTAATGCTGCCAAATCCACCGCTAGACCATGCCCCTGAGCATGTTCCCAAGCACCACACCTACCACTCACCTTGGAGAAAGTATTAACAACACACATCATGCCTGGGCGCTTAGGAGTGGTATGGAATGGGATGTGTTTATCCGGCACAGGTGGAGCTTGCTGTGCACTGACTGTCCCAGCTGGAAGAGAGGAGTAAACCAAAAGGGGCTGAGCTCAGGCTTGGTCTGACTCTGGCATAGATCCAAAACAATCTGTGGATTTTGGGCTGATAAAGCAGCGCTTCCCACAGACCGGCCCCTTCCCGGCGCTGGCGGGAGCGAGGAGCAGATGTCCCCATGGCAGCTGGCAGAGCTGCCTCGAGCTGCTCCTGGCCCTGCTGGTGCCAGGCTGCCCATGGCAGTGGGGGCTCTGTGCTCCAGTGGGGGTCACCCAGCTGCAGCCTCCTGCTCAGAGGGGCTCCCTCCCCTGGCTCCTGCCCCATCCTGGCCTCCCTGCTGTCCCTGGGAAGCTCTCAGCTGCCAGCTGGAGACGCTGCTGAACGAGGCAGTGGTCAGGAACAGCCTCCTGGGCAGCTCTCCCCTCAGACTGCTGCAATTACCAGTTGTCTCCACCCTGATTAGAAAAGAAAACAGCTTTGCTCAGTCTGGCCTTCAGCCTGCAGTTTGTACATGCATCTTCCCTTGGCAAGTGGTTTTTCTTCTGCTGATGGCACAGTCTCCAGTGAAATCTGTCTCACAGTAATGAGAGGAAAACTCTGAAAACCTCAGCAACTCATGCCTCGCTTGGTGGATAGTTTTGCTGCTCTCTGCTTTCAAAACACAGTAAAATAATAATTATCCCTTGCTGCTCTCTTTGTGGTTCTTAACACATACTGCCTTCATTTAGGGAAAATGGCATTGGTTGAACCCAAAACAGAGCAAGTTAGTGTCAGAGCCAATATCAGAGCTTAGGAGCTCTGGCTTTTGACCTCATACTCAGTCCATCAGGCCATTTAGCTTTCTTAGGAAGCAGAAAACTACCACTTATAAAGTGTATATATAATGAAATGTATCAAGATCTTCAAGAAGGGGAACAGCAAAACTCTCCAAGAAACATAAACATCTCTCTTGTAGTGGTGAGAATCAAATATCCAGGCAGTTGCACATCTACACAGGTTTGAATTCACTATAGAGTTGATAAATGACGATATTGCCAGTTAGCATTTTTTAAAACTAACTTTTCATTAAGGTTTTGGCTTCAATTTCTCTGCATTTCTGTGCCTGTTTTCCCATATTCTTATGAAAAGTTGTGCCACATTTTTATGCAGCTATATGCAAAATACCACTGAATGACCTGGGGCCATCTGACAGGTGCCATATTTATGACAACACAATATTTCTAATAGAGATCACATATTACAGAGAGGGAGTGCTCCAAATAACACAAGTGGGTGTCCTTCAAAACAAGGAATAAAATGCATGCTAGCCTTTTGTATACAGTAATGCAGTCTGTTAGGTTGTGTTGCTTACTGAATTTTGCCAGGATTGTGATAATAGAAAAGAGAAATAACAGCAACAAAATTCCCAAAACAAAACCAACAAAAAAGCATCCCCTAAAGCCTTATTTTACTGCAGCCTTATGCATGAAATTTTAAACCCACTACAGTAAGTAAACATGATTTTGAATCTTCCATGATGCACATACATCTTTCTGTTTCTGAAAGCAAAGAGTAAAAGGAAAGTCAGATGAAAGCAGCAGATCACATAGGTCGTAAGCTATTTTTCGCTTTAAGCAGCTTCTTAATTTCCCTGGTAGCATATTCTATTGATAGAGAAGAATAAACTAAATTAATGTATGATAGCAAAAGCCCTAAAATGCTTAGTACAAGCTGCTTGTAAAGGACTCAAGTGTTAGCAGAGCAGCATTTCTAAGCCTGTACATTTACGGGCAGCAGCATGATCTTCCTTGTGATGACAAATTAGCTTTTAAAAGTCACACAATCAAAAGCATGTCACTGAAACCTGGGCAAAGGTCAACAGGCTCTGAGTGGGAATCCTGCCGTGTTCCTGAAAGCATGAGATCATTTTCTCCATGATTGTGCTGTAGCATGGGCTGTTTGAAAGGATTATCCACTGCTGATGGGGGTGTGTGACTGTAGGTGAGTGCATTGTGTGTGATAGAAGACTTGAGTGTTGCAAACCATGCATGGATTAAACATCAGAAGCATTCAGTTTAATGCTTTTATTTCTTGGAGGCTGTGTTCTTAATCTTAGTAAGAGTGGTCAGCTGCAGTTTTGCAGAGTGAAGCGTTATAGACACAGGAGAAAAATAAAACAACGCAAGTGCTTTCCCCTCCTCTCTTCCCTGGTGACAGTTTTGTATCCTGGGACAGTCGAAAGGCCAGACTTCAAGAGCATGGACATGCACTATCTTTTGTGGAAAGCGCATGTGATCTTCCTATGTATCACTGAGCAGGAGGGGGATGTTTTGCTCTTTCATCCGTGCATAACTTGTCACCACTTAAATACAAATTGCAAACATTTTTAAAGACAAATGCATGCCCAAAAGGATTTGCCATCCTTCAAGTAGCTTGTTGTTAATTGACCCAAGTTCACTCTTTCAATTGACAGCAATTTTCTTTTTCTGCTGTGTGAAATGTAGATGGTACACACCATCACAAAGCATATTAGTAATTCAGAACAAATGTTTTTTATAAAAATCCAAATAATTAAATCGTATTTGATTGTGTGTCTGCTTGTAACTTGACAAAGTATATGTTTGCAAATTGGCTATAATGGTTTAGCTTACAACATGGGGCAAAGATAAGTTCTTATGCATGATTTTTCACATTAAATTTCAGCTCTGGATGTTGAAATTATTACTATTATTATTATTATTATTGTAATATATGAGTTCAAATCACAGGTGTAATTGGAATTGTTCAGCCTGAAAAAGAGAAGTCTTAGGGGTGACTTAACTGTGACCTTCCAGCACCTAAAGGGAGCCCACAAGAAAGATGGAGAGAGACTGCTTCCAATAGCTTGTAGCGTCAGGAGAAGAGAGACGCTAGAGATTGCCAGAGAAGTTGTGGATACCCCATCCCTGGAACTATTCAAGGCCAGGTTGGACAAGGCTTTGAGCAAGGTCTTGTGGAAGGTGTCCCTGCCCATAGCAGGGGGTTGGAACTGGGTGATCTTTAAGGTCCCTTTGAGGCCAAATGTTCTATGATTCTATACTTTTAGATAGTTACATATGCATATGTTCATATGTTTCTTTGTGCTGATATTTTAAAACACACAGAATTGTTGCTAAATGTAAAGACTCAGATGCCTCTGCATGGATTTTAATCATTGGATGCCTGTTTCCTGTGTGGTTTGTTATGTTCATGGAGTGATTCTTGGTCTAAGTTCTACCACATATTAGCATGGTTTGAGCACTATAAACGGGTACATATTTCAGCTACAATTGTTGATCTGTGGTGCCTCTTTCTCTCCATTGTCTTTTGATTGAGGGCTGAGTGGTATCATCAAGGAGGGCTGGAAGCAATGTGGTGAAACAAATTCGGCCATTTCAGAGGAGCAGAGTCTCCAGTTGAGTGGGCATTGCCCTTGTGTGTCCGTGCCTTCCAAGATACCCTTACTTGAGCACCATAAATGCATTAGTGTCATCCCCTGTTGATTCGCCAAGGCTGGGATACAGCAATATCACCTCTCTGCTGCCAGCAGAACCTCCACATTTTTCCTCTAAATTTCTTGATTTCTCTCCTAAGTACTGAAGAAACAGCACAGATGGTGGTGTTTGGATACAATGTTTCAAATTGTGTCTATTTCTTAAGAACACAGTCTTGTAGCTGCATCCGTTGATCTCTTGTTTTGATTTTTTCCCCAGCAATTATAACTGTCCTGTGTGGGTGTATAAACACTAAACCATGTTTTTATTCAATGCCCCAAAGAGAGAAAGTGGCCCTTCCAATTAGTGTTTTTGCCATGTGTTGAGGGAGGAGAGCAAATAACCTTAACCCCTCTTTATCAAACATTTATTGATGATTGCCTGAGGAGAGCAGAATTAGAGAATCATAGAATCATAGCCTATCCTAAGTTGGAAGGAACCCACAGGGTTCACCAAAACCTATCTCCACAAAGAACAGCCTAAACATTTAGTCATATATCTAAAAGCATTGTCCAAATCATTCTGGAATACTTGCAGACCTGGGTCCATGACAACTCTTCTTTTGAGCTTGTTCCACTGCTTGAAAACCCTCCCCATGAAGAACTTTTTTCCAAAACCCAATCTGACCTTCCTGACACAGCTTTCAGCCACCCTGCTGCATCCTACCACCAGAAATCTAAAAGAGATCAGCACCTTCTTCTCCACCCCTCCATTGCAGAGGAGGTCACCCTTCAGTAACCTTTTCTCAAAGCTGAACAAACTTAATGTCCTCATCTGCTTCTCATAATGCAAACCCTCTAGTTCTTCCACCATCTTTGTTAGCCTCCTTTAGACACATTCTAATGTTTTTATATACTTTTTATGTATTAAAAACCCAAACTGTATTCAAGGTGAGGCTATCCTGATGCTGAGCCTAATAAGACCATCACTAGTTTTGTCCACTTAGCTATACTGTGTTTAATACACCTCATTATATGGTTGGCACTTTTGATCTCCAGGACGTATTTTTTACACATATTGAGTTTTCCATCAACCAAAATCCCCAGACGCTTTTCTGCAGGGCTGTGCTCCAGCCTTCTGTCCCCCCTGTCTATACATATATCCTGGATTACACCACCCCAGGTACTGGATCTGGCACTTGTCCTTTTAGAGTCCATATAGCCTGTGACATCTATCAAGATGTCTCTATAAGACCTCTCTAACCTTGAGGAAATCAATGGATCCTTCCAATTAAACATTGTTGGGAAGCCTGCTTAGTGTGCTCCCCACTCTTGTGTCCAGATCATTGATAGAAACAATGAAGAGGAGCAGCCCGAAAACTGAGACCTGGCAAACACCACCAATGACTGATTTCCACCTTGATGCTTCCCCATTTACCACAGCTCTCTGAGGCTGATCCTTCAGACAATCATTTACCCATTGGGTTGTGTATGTGTCTAGCTGTGTGATGGACATTTTGTCCAGAGGTACTGTGAGAGACAGAATCAAAGATTTTTATAAAAACCACTCCCTTATTTTCCTTCTTCCCCTTGTCCACAGGGAAAAGAAGGTTGAAAGAAGGTTGCAGTGAACTGCAGTGAACATATTGAAAGGAGGTTTCAGTGCATTTTTGTGGTGTGTCTCTGCTTCAAGGCAGAGTTTGACTTGATATACTCTGTGTCTGGAGTATTTCAGTGCAGTATATAGTACAGGATATACAAAAATATATACATACACAGGAGCCTTCTGCTTCCTGCTGACATACCAGTCTTCTTTTGTTAAAACTTTGTAGAGTCTGTGTCCATTTGTTGCTGGGTTCATACATTTTACACTTCAGAATTACAGTGATTTCAGTAGCTTAATAGCTTAAAGAGCTACAGACAGTAATCAGGACTGACTAATGACAGAAGGCCAGTACAAGCACTCATTGGAGTTGTGTCAGAAAAATTGGAAAGCTTATGTGGGTGTGAAAATACAACCTCTGAACTCACTGAGTCAGATCTCCCCACAATGAAACCCAGAGCAATGTTCTGAAAATGTTCCCTTGCCACGTTAGCAAGTACAGCATATTTGTGTAAGAGGGTGCTGGGTTTGCTAGGCAAGGTTTTAGCAGCAAGGTGACTAGTGAGGGATAGCCTCTGTGGTAAAATACTAGAAGCTTTCCCTATGTCTGACAGAACCAATGCAGCTGGCTCCAAGATGAACACGTTGCTGGCCAAGCCCTCCAGCAACAGCAGTGCCTGTGGGGTAATGCATTTCAAAAGGGGGGGAAAAAAGGCTACGTGTCATGAGCAAGCAAAGTGAAAAATATGTGAGAGAAACAGCCCTGCAGACACCAAGGTCAGTGAAGAAAAAGGGGAAGAGGTGCTGCAGACACCAGCAAAGACATTCTCCTGAGCCCTGTGAAAAGACCATAGTGAAGAAGGCTCCTCCCCTGGAGGTCCACAATAGAGGATCCCACTTTGGAGCCAATGGATACCCAAAGGAGGCTGTGAGCCTGTGGGAATCCCAAGCAGGAGCAGGTTTGATGGCAGGTATGAAATAAACTCCAAACAGGGCAGATTTTGAGCAGCAGAGTTGTGTGTATGTGTGAGTGTTTACTGAGACTGTAAGCTAGAAGAAATTAGGGGTTGCTAGGGAGGTATGGGATACTCAGCAAAAGAAGTTGGATGGGCATTTGGCTGTGGTCCCTTCCCTTACTCTGATGGGAATTTTGAAAGATATATGATGCAGGGTCCTGGGAAAATTTTTGTATGAGGGACTTGATGTATGTTGTATACTAACTCAGATGGAGGTCAGTGATTGCTGGACTCTTTGGATAAAAAGGGAAAGGCAGCCACCCTGGGTGATAAAGATGGAAAGGTAGAACTCTGAATGGAAAAAAGTCCTCTGAGGTCAGACTTCAGTATAACTGTCTTACTGCCCTTGCTTAAAGTTGCTCTGGCCAGGAAAAAGACTGAATGTGAAAGAAACTAAGCAGAATGTTTGCACAGTTCTCATCCTGACTGTTGCTAATGTCTCTTTTACTAAATATTCACATCTCTGGATGCACATCTCCATATCCTCTAGCTGTGTTCTGTGAGATAGCATTGTTACTCACATTGTAACTCACGTTGTCATTCATTTGTCATGACACAAAAACTCCAGAGGTCAATGTATTTGCTCTTGCTTTATTTTCTTTATGTATTTTGAAGTCCAGTAGGATTTCCCTTACAATGTTCTAAGTATAATAATCTCTGTGGACTCTATGTATCTGGTATCTTCACCACTTACTAGCAAAAAACCCACTTTATCTCTACAATAGTAAACTGGTACATGGTCCATTAGTTCTTAAATTGTAAAGAGGTACTGAAAGGGTTAAATACTTCATGAAGAGACAGTAATATTTGCACTTCCAAAAGGTCTTCCTGATCTATCTTATGCTACACTGATGACATTGTCTGGTAGAGAGAGGTCAGCATTATGAGCAGGCCCTTTATTTTTGCATGGGTATTGAATGATACGTGATATTTCAGTTCTGCAATGCACAGAGGTTAATTTGCACAGGGGACTTGCTACTTGAAAACAACATGAGGAATGTGTGAGCATCACAAATAATTTCTCTATGAGAGGGTAATTTTTTTTGTTTATTTCTCATTTTTTTGCAGTTGGGTAATATGTTGACAGAAATCTTAGAATATTTTATGATCTTACAATATGTTTTACATTGATGTGGCAGCTGCGATTGATCTTAAGTTATTTTAACAGACATTGCAGGCCAAACATAAAGATTTTTTCTTCCTTTTCACATTATGCTGCTTTGGTTTTCACTCAATGTATTTAACCTTTAGAAATGTTTATGTATTTTAACAGGTGTCTGCAAAAAAAGTCTTAATAAACAATTTCTGACTCAGTAAATAACTGTTTCAATGTTGGTTCCTTTGTGACTTAAAAACAAACGTTTATTTAGAAAGGCCTTCAGAAAGGATACATTTTGGGATTTATTATATGTCACAGATTAAATTATTTCTTGTTTATTCCCTTCACTTAAAAATTCATAATTGATATTTCAAATTATATCTACTTTAGTAGTTACATTTGATTCTCTACTTAATTTTAGCAGTAATTTCAAGTCATCATAGTGAGATTTAGCCTTAGTACTCTCTGAACACAACCCATAAATCAGGTTAAATGTTTGAGTCAGGGAACTTTAAAGCTGCTTTTAAATCCCAAACACTGGTAAAAATTACATTTTATCTAGGGCAGCAGTAGCTTGTCACCCACCGATAATTAATGACACAAGAGCAACAGCTTTAAACAACCACATACCAGGAATTTTTAAAGGCATTTCCGCATTAATAGCCAGAGATTTAAGATTTGTAAGTTGTTGGGTTTTTGTGGTTTTTTTTTTTTTTTTTTTTTGTTTTGTTTTGTTTTTCCTAGAAAGAATAGTATGCTTTATCTTTGCTTTATATTTTTCTAAACAGAAAACATTTTGCAGTCATTTTCCACACAATGTTTGTGTAGTGGATTCTTTCTTCCTGGTAGTAAAGTCTAGCACTTGTCTTTATTGGCTTGTATATTAGATTTTAAGGCCAGTTCTCCAATTTTATCAGCATAATTCTGAATTCTAATTCCATCCTTTAACGCACTTTCTGGCTGAAAACAACACCTTCTAGCTCGGGGTCCTCCTTCAAGCTTATAAAAGTGCTGCCTATTGTCATTCAGCTCATTAACAGAAACGTAAATAGAGAGCATCTTACACCCTTTGGCTTCGTGTTCAAACAAAAGCAAGCAAAGAAAATGTCATTCCACCAAGTCCTCCTGTTGTACAAATTGGATATCAAGATGCAAAGCACATTCTCTTCTGTGTGAGCAGTAGTCCTGAGTCATCTGCTATCCATGTCTGCACACTACTGAACCAAGCTGCGTCAGACCAGGGCCTGGCTGTTGTGCAGTCTCTGTCTAAAGGATGTAATTGTTTGTTAGCCATGCTGACTAGTAGCCTTAAAGATAATACACAAATGCAATTCAGAAGTTAGTGTGAGCTGTGGACCACACCCAACAGGCATTTTATGGGATATAACTCTTTTGCTGGTGAAATTTTCCCTGTATGTATTGCTAGTCGAGTCATGTCTCTTACCCATGGGGTTACTGTCAGAGCCCTGGTCTTCTTTAAGCTTTTATCCTTGCTGGCTCTTTTCAAAAAGAAAATGCTAGGCTCCAGATGGGGCTAGAAATAGCTGCTTGGAAGAGACTAAATGCTAAAAATTTTGTTTCCTTTCAGGCTGGAGTCATAAGAAAATGCAAAAGCAACTGGTGTGAGAGCCTAATGGCACATAAAGCTGTCAATATCCTTCCTTTGTAAGCAACAGAGAAGCTTTCATTCACATCAGATCAGTATACAATTGAATGAAAACTATAGATAGGAAGTCATGTGCTTTGAGGCTTTTTTTTCACCCTGAAGTGGGACTATGATTCTGCAAATGTCACATGTGACACAAGGCTCTTCATTAAATTGAGAGGAACAGCTTCATATCTGAACTCTGTGATGTGCAGTCTTTGAAAAGGATAATCACTCTGCCTGAGTGGGGACTGGCTTTTAAAGAGAACCTATAAACTATGGGCTTCAGTGGTACTGTGTGACAGTTCATACTGGCTGAACATCATGAAGCATTGAACCTTAAATGCAACATATTTTTCATGTTAGTATTTTCTCACAATTTGTGCAAAATAATTAAAAAATATATCCCTTGTTCTAAATTTTAATGAACCTCTGAATGTTGAAAGTGTTTTATGTGATGGGAATACCTTTGTACCTAGGGGGAAAAAAAAGTGAAAACAGGTATTTCACAGTAGGTTTTACCATGTTTACTAAGACCAGTTCTATTTATCTGGATTTTAGGACATCACAAGTTAATATTTAGGTGTTACTGTTTAAGACAGTATTTGAGTGTTAGATATGAAATCCATATTCTCTGACTTGAAAATGTCTCTTCAGAACTGTTAATATCCTCATTCTTTCCACAGGATTAAAATAATTCTTTTGGTCCTACAAGGGCAACACATTGTGTGTGAAGTTCACAGACTTCAGGACCTCAACCAAAACTGAGAACTAATTAGCTCAAGGAGAAACATTTTTGCCTGTAATACCACAGGACTTATAAAATACCCCTCATTGTCAAGATTTTAGTAAGATTAGGTTAATATCCTAGTGTTTTATTTTATACTTTATTTTTGGTAGAAGTCATGTTAACTTGATAAATATGTAGAGCTAACTGTGTACAGCTCAGATCTGTTTGGAAGCACCCATGTAACTCGTCCCTCAGGCAGCTCTCTGCCCTGAAGGCACTTTGAGGGTGTCTGTCTGTCTTTGCATAGTCTACATAACGTCAGTACTCAGTTTGAGGATTTAGGCCATTGTTTCCATTACCCATTGCCATCTGATTGCGTTCACTAACTACTAAGGGAGACCCCTTTTGCTCTTTTCTGTGGCGTTCTGTTTCGGGTTAGCCTTGCCAGCCAGCTGGGCTCCTCACAGCTGCTCAGCCACTGCTCTGCAGCAGGATGGGAAGGGAAGGAATAGGGTAACAGTGAGAAAATTTACCAGCTGAAACAAAGACAGATTAATAGGCAAAAGTTAAACCTCTCACCAAAGCAAAGCAGGACAATAGAATAATTCACCACTCTTAAATTTTTGATACATTTTTTTGTTTGGTTTGGTTTTATGGGAGGTTATTTGTTTGTTCTTGTGGCCTTTTTTTTTGGTAAGGTATGATTTGTTTAATTTTTATGTTCCATGACATGAAAGCGAGTACTCTTAAAACCTGTCTGTAATTAGTTTCATAAACATTTGTATCATGTCATAAAGGTCATTAAGGTTAATTTAATAATTTTTGGTCTTAGTTGAATTTTTAGGTATAAACACTACATAATTGTAAATATTAATTGTAGGATACATTAATTTCAATAGACTGGAAAATGGAGCATATTAAAAATCTTGTTTACTACTCGTAAATTTTTCTACCTTTCCAGTTTCAATTTTTGCTCATGATTAAGCTAAGTGTTAAGATTAACATTAACTTTGAACACTCCAAGTTCGCTACAAGCATTTGAAAGGATCCTTTCTGTGATTATGGGATTTATTTTCCATTAATATCCAGTTGTTTCTTCCTATTAAATGCTAATACACATAGAACATTTGGGAAGCTATTATAATCTGGTAAGATGTAAAGACTCTGTTGTAGTCTCTCATTAGCCTGCTAATAACTCTACTTTGTCAAGCAGAAACTTGGTTTCTCTACTAGCAGAAACTAAGTTTAACAGCCACGCAGTGTTTTCTATAGAATCTCTCTAACAGAATGAGTTTCACCTTCAATCAATCTAAAACCATATTTTACTGCTTTTAAAATTCCTTATCAGTATTTTTTTTTAATTTCCTAAGTCACTCATGATAATACTCTACTATAAGTAAATAATTTATAATTCAAAAGTAACTTTAAAAGATATATAAAGTACAAGACATTTATTTATTTGCCAAAAAGAGTTTCATTTACATAAGTGCAAGAAACCCCTGTAAACTGTGTACCCTTGGGAAGAACATCCCATTCCTGACTACAGAGCAATTCATCAAAAACTGAAAATGCTCTTAGTGGATTCTGTCTTACACAGTTTCAGATAATGTCTCCTTTCATAATTTTAAACCATCCCCCACCTTACTAATCATATATTCAGAAATAAACTGACATATACCCAAAAAACTGAAATGGAACCAAACAGAGCCAGTCCAATGCAAACACCCTTCCCAGTTACTACAAATAAGACTCCCTAAAACAAAAGCATTTAAATCTATAGGTCCTAGACTTGTTCAACCCAATCTGCGGTGTACTTCATTTGGTGGAACAAATGTCCTTGTGAATGGAACATGGGTGCAATTAAATGAGTGCTCTGTGCTAAAATGAGCTCACTCAGGCAATTTGTAAAGGATGGAAATAGTCACTTAACAGTAGGACAATATTTTTCATTCTGTTTCTGACTGCTCATTCCGGATCCCCTAAGGAGTCCTACAGACTGCCTTCAAAAGATGAACCCACAGACCAATATTCTTAACTCTACTTGCAGCTAAAAAGAATTGACCCAATGAAGACGTTGGTTTAATGACCTATACAGTTTTCCAGCTAACCTGTTTCTCTAATACTGATGCTAAAACCCCTTTTCTGCCTTTGTTTCATACGAGCTAACAGCTTCTTACCTTTCTGGTTTTGATCAAGTCATTTATTTGATTGACACAATTTCATTTCACTGGGACCAGCTACCCTTTTTTTTTTTCACTTTTCAGATCTGATGAACAATGAGGCACTCTTGAGTCCAAAAGCTTGTGTCTTTGTTTTCCTCCATGTTTGCTGTCCCAATAGATGATATTTATTCCTCCCAGAACTACTTTCAAGCTAAACATTAGTTTCTTGATAACAAAATGGGAAAGTAACAGCCAAAAATAACTGAAGGGTCCCATTATCAGAGGGCTCAGACCTTTTCTTTCTGCTAAAGGAAAGAAAATAGAAAGGTTTATTCTTGAGTCAGGTTATTTTGCTGTGACTTCTTGCTTACTTGACCTAATCAGAATGCCTAGTGGCAAGCACTGTCAGCTGAGGCAGTAAGTTAAACAGCTGAAACCTTCACTGCCTGGCAGTGCTCTATCCTCAGTAGGGGCTTCTGGTTTCACAGGCCTGGAGGGTAAGTTCCAGCACTTGAAAAACAGTTCAATAGAATCTCTGGAGGCAACAAGTTAATGACCAAAGATTTTAATGGTCTACAACAATTGATGAGTGTAAATTTAAGCTCTGTGGAGCTTATCTGAGAGAAACTGATGAAAAGATACTATGTGAAGGTAGCTGTTCCAGAGATAATGTCCATTAGGTATTGCACTATGTTTGAACTTGAAGAGTAAAGCAAGGCCGTAAAATCACAGACAGTGTTCCTCTGGATGCAGCCAAGAATAGGAAATATTTATGGACTGCTTAGGTAGCTTTAGATCAGATGATGCTGAAGTGCATTTTTCAAATGGTTGCTGAAGGTGAGTTTGTCCCAGTGAAAATTTCAGACCGGCAATGTTAATCATTTTTGTGTGTTCCAGCTGCAGTGTCCTTTCTGGTAAGGTACTGAAAGATGGTGATGAATCCATGAGTTATAATGCTGTGTTGGGTTTGTTTCTCACAGAAACCATTCCTGTAATCTCCTGTTACCAAAGTCTGGCCGTGCAAACCCAGTCTAAATACCTGCAGATGTGAGCTGAAATCCACTTTATTGCATTACTGTCAATAGGAAACAAAAGAGAGTGTAAAAGCTACTAGTATGTCTCTCTTGCTAAAACCATTGTTAAAGGGTTAACCCAGACTGTGGTAGCTTGTCTAACTCCTCTACTTACTCCGTTTGCAAATGATGTTTAGTCACATACCTAATTTTTCTGCTTTGAAGTGTAGAGTGTAAAATAAGGCTGTCCTTTCAATAGCTTTCCAAATTCTCATTGGTTTAGCTGTGCCAGCTCTTTACATGGCAATACTGTTTATCAGAGAAACCTATTATGACAGTATTCAAGATACTATTGTAGGCAGAGGCTTTTTCTTCCCTTTCTCTGAAAGACAAAAAGCTTTAGTGGCCTGAATGTATGGCTGCCCTTGTTGGAGTAATTTTTGTTAAAGACACCAATGCGAAGATATACAAAACAGAGAGGGGGAAAAAGTAAAGGGACAAAATTATTGCTGTTTTCCTGAAATTGAATGATACTTGCTGCTTTCCTCCTGCAGATTTACAATCTTATATCCTGTTCTTTGCCACGCTGGCAAGATGAAACCTGGAATGAGACATTGTTTCCAGCTGCCTCTCCGGTCACAATCTCACAGCAATGATGGGAAACACACATTTAGGGATATCTAAACCAGGTATTTGTTGTAAAAGGAAAAATATCAAGGAGGAAATGTAAAAGAAAGAAATGAGTATCACTGCATTTAGTTGCCTTTTTTTTTTTTTAAAGTTCATCTCTAGGAGTTAGAACACTGATCTAACGCTGTCATAATGGATTTCAAGAGACAGCATCCCTAGTTGCCATGATAATAAAGCTTCTTTAGGGTCAGTTATCCTCTGTTCTAATTACAAATTAATGTCTCTAGCAAAGTATTTTAAGGGAATTTTCCCATTCTCTCTGGTTTTCTATAGGGTTATTTTGTTAGTTTCATTTCAAACAGCACTAAAAACACTACTAGGGGGGTCTGGCAATCTCTGTGCCCATTTATGTCGTTTTAAAATATGATTGAAACATAGCTATTGAAAAAAATTAGGAAACCTTGTTTTTGGTCTAGTCCAGCATCTCTGCCTGTAATTGCTGCTGTATTTCATAAGTAATTTCCATGGAAGTTTAAACTGACCAGCTTTGCATATTCATAAATAAAAGTTGTTGAGCATGAGTGATCCCAATTAACTTTCATACATTCTTTTTGTTTTCCCCAGGTGAAGCTATTTGCAAATTCAAATTCCTTCCCTGCTAACATGGTAGCATCCACAGTGCAGAAAAGACTAAGGGTAGTGTTCTGGAAACAATTGCTCAGCATAGCATCTGGAAAGGGAAATCCAACCACAATGAGCTGCTGGAATTCTCTGAAGGTGCCTCTAAGCACAAGAAGAAATGACAATCATTTGGCTTTAATTTTTTAAAAATTTTCCTGAAAATTATGAAGAATGGATAAAGTGAATGCAGAACTGTTATTTTTAAAATATATCAATAATTAATCTACTGTGAATCAGGGACACTTTTTGAAACAACAGGAGATCAGTTTCAGCTAAACAAAAGGAAGGTCATGTTAAAAACAGTCAGTAGAATAAAGCTTGTTTAATTTTGTTGTTTCCTAAATGGTAAATAGTCCTTTTATTTTTTCTCTCTCCTCCCTGTATAAAGAATTTGCAAGTTTAGGCAAGTCTGTTTGGCAGCAAGTGTTCAGTCATGCTTGTAATGATAGTTCTAATCACAATTCATGAGGTGTCATGCATTCAGGTATGATTCATCCAACAAGAAAATATTCTGAAAAGAAGCAAAAATAAATTAAATGGGATCTGGTATTCTAAAGGTTGAAGAAATGAATAGACTTGGGGTCATTTCACTTCTATTCACAGCAGAGTTATTAGAGGACACACACATGGAGTTTTGGGAGAGACCCCATCAAGGGGGGCAGAGGAATTGAAACAGTTGAAACAGGGACCTTTGATGCCATGTAAAGATTTTTCTATATTCTCACTGTCTGTTCATGCTCACCCTGCTTCCTCCTCCTGGCTCTGGATGCTTCATCAGGTATTAATAAGTAAGGAACTAATGGTAGCAGAGATTGCACTGCTTGTGTACTGTACTTTCACTTTCTGTCATGTGTTTGGTAAGATTATCAACCATTTGAAGTGAGGAGATTGTACTTTGCCTAGTGGTCAGTAGGATATGCACTCACTCCTGCCTGGCCTATAGGTAAGAGGTATGGTGGTAATTCAAATTGAATATTTGGCTTCCCCAGTAGTTCCTAAAAATTGCACAATTTGAAGGACAACAGCAGATTGATGACTGAACATCAGATATGTAATGCAGATTCATGAGTTTATTAAATGCACAAATATACATGCTCTTGAGAAAGGTAACATCAGCTTCCCTCTCTGTCTGAGATATTTAACTTCACATGTTACGCTGGAGCTACTTCTGTTTCCCTTTACTTACAATAATATAGCAACGTGCAGATGGATAGCTTCAAAGTCACACACACACAGGCATGGGAAAACCTTTTAGTGTTTGCAGAATGTTCCTTCTGTCCCTCATTCTGTACTGATGACAGGAGAAATTATGTTTGAGTTCTAGTTTTGCCTCGTGCTATCTGCTTGGTCCATTGCTTTTCCTGCTGGAGCTTCTTCAGGCCTTTTAAATAATGTTCTTAAAAGAAGAGAACAAACTTTAGGAGCTACTTAAGGAGCACAGTATTTCACATCTGACAAAAAATTTGGCTTTTTAGTTCATGTTGGTACAACACTGTTAGAAAAATATTGTGCCGTCTCTATTTTTGTATGATTAATAATTAGTATCTTAAATAATATACCTCACTGACAGCCTATAGATTTGCTAAGTCATTAAATGAAATTAAAATTCTTCTGTTTTTTTTTCCTGCTTGCAGAAAGAGGATGATCATGTTAGTTTAATTTTTTTCATGGTACCTGGCATTTTCTTTTTTCTTTTTTTTCTTTTACAATATCTCTGTACAAGCATTTAAAAAAAATATTTAAGAGGCTCACATACACTAATGCACATTTTTTTGTAAATAACAGCAAAGCAAGATACTTCAATACAAAGCTGTGTTTTGGTGGAAGATTGAAATCCTTTTGTAATGATAGTACTTAGATTTCCAGAAAAACATCAAAGTAATTGTAAAATAACACATCTATACTTACTTGTTTTAAAATTATGCCTTCTAAACAACATAATATCTTTCAGGAAGATATTTCCCTAATATCTATAAAACCAGTGGACTGGAATATATTTTTCTTGACTATATAAAAAATGTATCTGTGTAAAAAATAACCTAATTTCACACACCAAAAAAAAAAAAGAAAAAAAAAAAGGTCAGGGGCATACAAAGTTATTGAGCTGTTAATTACAGAACATCTCAAAAGCAAGGTCCCACCTATTTCCTTCTTCATTTTCCTAATTTGCTTCACCCAAACTAGCAAAACTAGACAAACTTATTCCTGGTACAATTACACTAAATTTCACACTAAAATCAGAAATAATTAGTTTGACTGTGTGTTAATAGACTAAACTCCAAAAATCTCTTCTGAAGGAAAAATAAAACCAGCTTCACGTTACATTAAAGGTACAATACATTTTTTCTTAATCTTAAAAAACTCCCACATCTTGGGCATGTATAAAGATTTTTAGCTGTTTTCTTCTTCCATCTCAATGTGTAACTTTTATCACTGGCACCTTTTCAGAGAGAAAACTTTTCCAATACATCACAGCATCAAATGCTTTTCAAAATGTTGCATTTAACTAACAGCTTTGGGGTACTCTATAAAGAGCAGTTTAATACCTACTTTGCTGTATGTATATAGGGACAAGTATCAATCATCTGGGTAAGCTCTGTTAGACCACAGACTTGTCATTGAAGAAGAATCTTAGAAAATTCTGTATTTGAAGTCAGAGCAGTTATATATTTAGAAACTTTAGTATTACAAAGAAATCCTATGACTAAAATGACTTAGTTAAAAAAAAAAATAGAGGTGGTGAAAAGAATTTCATTGGAGTATTTTTCCTGGGACAAGACAGCGCTCCCAATAAATGTTTTCATGAGTAAAAAATATTTATTTGCTATAGAGTTGGAATTCTCTTAGAAGAATCATCAGAAGTGTCTTCTGAGGTTTATGGGCAAAACATATTTTGTTGAGACTGGCAACCTATTCTGTGTCATTCTACTTAGCTTTCATTGAATTATGAAGATGAGAAGGCTGTCTCAAAACTAGACAGGTGTCTGTCAAGAACTTAGTCTCCATCAAAATATGCTAACAGGCACCTCAAAAATAAGATTATAGCAGCCTTGGGGAAGGAGAAATAAGAAAACATAATTATCCTCTTTTATCCTTGATTTTCTTTGGGTCAAGAGAGTTAAATTTATCTTACCCAGTTGAAGGCAATAAATGAGGACCTGACTGCCAAAACTTCATTGAAATCACAGAAGAAATATAGCCATTTTAAAGAGACTGATTTACATCTGAAGTCAACTCAGTTTTAGTGTTTTTTTTTTTTTAATGTATTTGCCACTTATAGATGAACTGCAGAGAGTCTCAAGGTTTATCTGGATTTCAAAGCAGGATGAGACTATTTTCTCCCTGCATATGCTTTCACATGCTTTCAATGGGTCATGACTTGCCCTTCAAGTTTCCCTTCAGAGGGCCAGAAGCATTATGGAGGGAGATTCCTGGCTTTGTGGGAGAAGAAAGGTGATGTGACCCTGCTGATACCACTCTGTTCAGGGGAGTTTCTTTATGTCCCAGAGTGTGAACTTGGGTACGGTCCTGTGCTGCTCTCAGCTGAAATGTTGAGTAGTGCTTGTGGTTTGGCCTTTGGACTATTCACCAGTAACTATGCAGAAAACAGGACTAGATCATGCAAATTCAACAGATTTTAAGTTTCGCTGGAGAGAGTTGTAGTTCTGAAGTATTGCACAGTTGATTCAATACATATAAACTTAAAAAATAGTGCCTGTAAAGAAAATCTGACCCTCTGTACTGAAGATGGAAAGAGAATTGATTCCTTTGCCTAATTGGAGTTCACTGGTGGCACTGGAGATAGACAATTTGCAGTACCTATCCTGGTTGCCACTAGTCCAGACCTGGGGGCCCAGGTCACACCTTGGTCCTGTGTCTTATCTGCTGATTCCTATGTCTTATATACCCTAAAGCATGTCAGATGTGATGATATTGCTCATATTTAAGTAATACAAATGTGCCCAAGTGTCTGTTCTGCTGAATATATTGACTATAATTGCCTTTGACTTTAACTGAATCTTAAACACCTACCCTACCTGTAGATAACTGCATTTCTTGCTGAATGCTGAATCCAGTTTGTTGTACTGAACAAAAGATAAATAATTCTGTGTAAGCTAATTAAGAGCACCATGAGCGTGCTGGTAAACAGTCTGTTGACAGACAGGTTGGGCAAACTGAATTTTCCATACACCTGGCCTGCCTGAATTGAAACAAAGACATCCCCTTTTCTGATTAGAAGGAGACACTTGGAAAGAAAGGCTGGGATTGATAGTACAGCAAGATTTTTAAAAGATCCACGACATTAGATATTGTATATTTTTTGTATTGCCTTTATAGTCTAAAAAAATTTATATTATCAAAAGTCAACATAAATTAGAAGATTTTTTAAATTTATTCTGATTTTTAATAATTAATATTTCAACAGGTATTCTTAACAGAATAGTTGGACTGTGATGTTGAGATCTATATTTCAGACATCTTCATTTAGCAGGCTTTATTTAAAAGACTTCATGGACAACATTATTTTAATATGAATGATCAAAAAACTACTGTATTTTAGCAATATTTATGAAGACATTAATAATGCAACCTTTCTTTCCTTTCTCAGTATACATGAAGGAATTTTAGGGGACTACTCAGTTTCATACAAGAGGAGAAAAAGCCATGACAATAAAGTCCAAATCTTCACTATTTCTAGTCTAATTTATTTTTTTATGAATTCAAATGATGTGTGAAATAGAATACAGACTGTCTTGAAAAGGTGAAGTTATGAACTATGACTATGCAAGCAGAAAAAGCAACCAGCTTCCGAAGAATTTTCAGGGAAATATCAGAAATATCAATCTGTTTTCCTTGCAAATTCAGGATTGGCCTTTGAATAGGTTGAGATTTGTAGATTCCTAGAAACTGTGGGGAGAAGTAAAGCTTAATGGTCTGATAAAAGTTCACATTGTAACTATTCAAAACTTTTCTGTTCGTTATCCTTACTCCTTTGAAATACCTTTCATGGAAGAAGCCCTCTATAGATGAGCAGGAATCCATAGAGATAATGGGATCTGCCTCCATGGAAAAGTTCACAAACCAGGGTCACTGATGTTTATTAAAGTTTACTGGAAGAGTGCTATTAACTAAATCAATATTCACTCTTCATTAATACAATGTGCACCTCTACAGCAACTGTTTGTCTCTGGGAGTATTGATTTGTGACCACTCGACCCCTCATTTTTCCTGTGTTTTTCTATGATAGGAATATTTATGCCTCTAACATAGTCCATTGCTTTGTAATTAGAAAAACACAAATACAGTGAACGATGTATGGTTTGGTGGCTACAAGACACATGCTATCACCTTATTCCACTCAGTCAGGAGTCCCCTGTAATGCTTACTGCTGGTTATAAACAGGAATCTCAGTCGCTCTGAAAATCATTGCTGGGAACACTTCAACAATTTTATAAATCAAATATGTTTCATTAGGAGATGAAACAGGAGCTTACATTCCAAGCATTTATATTGTTGGTAAAGCTGTCATCCCTGGGTTGTTGTAAACATCCATTACTGAAGATAATGGACAGGATATATGCATTCTGTTCAGTTACAGGTACCATGAGCTCTCCTCCATTCACCATTTGATTTTCTCAATGCGTTGAGGTAATTCAAACCAGGCTCTCTGTGCGTGCATGTTTGCTTGTGCAAGAGAGGGAAAAGGGATGAATGGACCATAAGAGTGGTGTCAAAGAATTGTCAAGGCTTTTATGGGAAGAAAAGAAAAACAAGCCATGTTGTATACGGGTATAATCCTTGTGTAGTCTTCATACCCCAACCAGCCTTAAATTTTCAAAGGTAGAGGTAAAACAGAGAAAAAAAAAACACAATTTTTTTTTTCTTTTTTTAAGCCATACTCATTTATGCCAGTATGTGTTTTGAACAAATGTGGGAATGGTTAGGGGTGGATGGATTATGAGCATTCTTATTAGAAAACAACAAAGCACGGCATGTGTCTTCCAGCAAAAGCAGGTTCAGCTGTGCTGGGTGTAATTGTCAAAAGCTGTCAAAGAGTAAGGTGTAAGGAA
Source organism: Camarhynchus parvulus (assembly GCF_901933205.1). Taxonomy (NCBI): domain Eukaryota; kingdom Metazoa; phylum Chordata; class Aves; order Passeriformes; family Thraupidae; genus Camarhynchus; species Camarhynchus parvulus. Next base: position 105,535,481 of record NC_044573.1, on the reverse strand, counting down.
GGGAAATGTGCATGTTGGGCTCTCTTACAGCTTCCTTGAGCTCTGTGTGATATACAATTTCTGATAAGCCTGTTTAAAAAGGGCTGGGTTTGGACATGTTCTCTTAGAGACAGCAGATGTACAGGTACCCCTCAGCATAGGCCGATTAGGAAAAAGTGAAGAAAGATGGCAAAGCCTGTTACTTGAGGGATGCATTCCAGAAAGACAAACAGGATTGAAAATGCACCTTGCTCTGAGGCTAGCTCCAGCTAGCACAAATATTCAGTGCAGATATAAGCAAAGTCATAAGAAAAATTGGACAGCCAATGATACAAATATTAGTATTTTGCTTGTTGTGTTTACCCTTTCATTTTTTTAAGGCTTGAGTTGTTTTGGGGGTTTCTTGGCTGTGTACTTCTGAACTGATCTAAGATAAATTTGGCCACATTCTCTCTTTCTTATTGGAACAATGTGGTTGATATGACATGTATGACAAACTTAGACTATCTTTAATGAAAGAGGATAGGAAGGATGGCCTTAATGTGCAACAATAGAAAGTGATGACATCCCTTTTATTTTCAAGACTGCACATGCTGCTGAATATTGAGTACTTTATGAATCTGCTTGCTTTATATATCTCTGTGCAGTAGATATTGAAAGCGTATTGGAATCTTATAATTTTATTTCTTCTAATCTTGAGGACTTCTGCTGTGCTTTTGTTTTCTCTAAAATGAATTCGAATATTTCTGTGTGGTTTTTTTATCATGGCTGATAAAAGTGTTTTCAAACTGAAGAATAAATGAATCTGGGATTTGTGTGTATAGAAGAAATATTCTGGGTTTGCAGTAAAAACACTCCTCATAAAAGTTTTGTTATCACTGTTGACATGCTGAGGAATCTTTTAGAAGCTCCAATCTTCTAAAGATTTTGCCTAAGTAACATGAGATATGTTTATAAAAAAGGTTGTTCAGGTTTTAAAATATTAGGTAAAACTGGAAGATTAATGGAAAAATGCATGTTTATTTCAAGATAAGTTGAGATGAACTTTGACTGAAGCTGAGAGACAACAGTTGGACAAATAAATCACCCTTCTCTCTCAACGTGTGAATATGGGACCAAAGGTAGACTGGCATTCTTACATTACAGTCTACTCACTCTGAAGACATGGTCTAAACACCTTTAAAACCTTTCTCAGAGGTAAATGCCTCTAACCAGCTATTGAAGAGAGATCGATTGTAAGGCTCCCATTTGCCTTATTTAGTGTTATGGTTAAATTCCCACAAGTGACTTAGAAAACTTATTCTGCAAAACTGAATTATTTTGAGTTGTCTAACCATGAGAAGAACTACTCACCAAGGAATTCTGCAAACATAATAATTGGAGTATTAATTTACTTGTCTCCTTGTACCAGTAAATTGTTTCCTATTTGCACATACTATGATTTGCTATACACTCATTCTTTCACTGATTCTTTTTCCCTGAATTATTAAGCACATATCTTCCAACATTCAAACCCCCAATTATAATGCTAAATTGATTTAAAGGACTTTTATGCATCTATTTATTTCTGTTTAAAGCTCCCTGTTGAAAAACAAAACAAACGTTTTACTATAGTCCCGAAAACAGCAATGGCAAAACCCCCCTATGGTTTGTTTCTACTATGGTTTGTTCTACAAGGTATTGGGTTTCCACACATGTTTCCTTCTAACCTTCTTCAGCTGAATTTTTCCCTTGTACTTTGCTAATGTGTTGTCGAAAAGAAAAAAAAATGTTTGGAAGACTGGAAGATGCTTATCACCTTAATACTTCACGCCCATAATTCAAAAATTTTCCAGGGATACCTGGACACTTCTCTATTTGTTCACAGCTCAGCAGAAACAGAAATCCTGTGTTGGAAAACAAATCCAATAAAAAAGAATTTCTGTACTTTAAGTTCCAAAGCCACCAGGAAATTCATCTTTTTATTTTCAGGTAAAATCTTCTGCCTTGCAATTTATCATAACTTTCAAGATTTGAAGAATTTGTATTAATCTGCTTGTCTGTTTATAAACAGACTTATTTTGAAATTATTTTCTTCTTTGTTAACTCTTTGAATAACACAAATTCTAGGAGTCAATTTGCTATATATTTCTGTGAATGTGGAGCAAAGTACTTTATTATCTATTTTGTCAGAGTTAAACTGATGCATGAATGTGGTTAGCAGCTGCTTCAAAATTGTTGATTTTTAAAAAAGCTATAATCCAATTAATCTCTCAACATTTGCCTTACTTGGATTTTTCAAGCAAAAGTTAACCTCAAAATTGCTTTTGAGGCTTGTAGCAAAATATTTTACTGCTTTTCTGTTGATATCGTTTTTCTAGGGCATGAATTCCTGTTCAGAGAAGGAAATAACAATTGCTGGTTCAATGACACCTGAAACTTGCAGTCTTAGCTCTGATCTATTTATTTAAAAAATAAACCCCTTCTATTGCACTTTGTGCTTTGTGGCCTAGTTTCATCACAAAAGGTGAAAAAAATGGCTTTAGCAGACTTTAAATGAAAATGTGTTCCTTAGCAAAAATGAAAGAATCTGGACACCAAAGCACAATATTGCTTAGAAATAAAAGGATTTTACTTGTGCAGAACAAAAATAATTACATTTTTTATTGATTTTTCTCAATTCAGTCAGCATACTGTTTCAGCCACTAATGAATTGCACTCCAATTAAAAATTATGTAATTGAGTAAAGCCACCTAAGCTATGATTATGACAATAGTACTGTCACTGATAAACTCAGTGTTTCTTAGACATAAACTCTTCTCCAAATGCTAATAGAATTCTATATAGCTTATCGTATTATATCCTGTCAGAAGAGGAATTTCAGTGACAAACAAAACCAAAAATGCTTCACTGATGAGAACAGAAGGGAGCATGTTGAGAGAAAACAAGAATATAATCCTTGAGAATTTTTTTTAATTTCATGAAAATGTCATTGATTGTAAACTTTACAGGGTAACAGGTTTTAATTTCTATCTTTTTTAAGCAGATTTTTTTGCACTTTAAGCATACAATTTTTTACATTGAGTTTCTTCTTTGTTACTAAGCTTGTAGTTCTTTTGGACAGCAAAGAAAACTAAGATAAAAAATATTGAGTCACTGACACCTTGGGGTATTTAAAAGACAAAAATGAATGTACTAGTGAACATCTAACTGGGTAATTTGAATGTATAAAGAAAAGTTTACATATTTCATGTGCAGAGTTGTAGCTTTGAGGTAAAAAAATATATATAATCTCTATTTCCTTTTAAGGTTTGTATGAGCTTTGGAAAAATCAGGACAAGTTCCTTGGAATAATTTGAAACAAACTTCAGAAATCACTGCATCCTTTTTTACTATCACAGTGTATGTTGTGTGCTTCATGAAAAAATAGAATGAAGAAATGCAGAAATCCTATCAATTGCTTCAGCCCCTGTAAGCTGCAACTTCAATCAGGGAAGTCCGGCTGATGGGTAAGAAAATACTACTTTAAATAATTTTTTTGCCTTTCTTAAGTCTCATAAATTGCTGAAGAGTAGCACATTTCTCATCATACCATCTAATATAATATGGTCAAAGCTGTTATGTAACCCCCGGGCTGAAGACTTTTTGTAGCTCTGGACTTGATACAATGACTATAGCACTTGAGATTTCCTCCTGGTAAGAAGGCATCTCCAGTGATTTGGAACATTTCCAAAGCTTCAATTTTTAAGCCAGGTGGACTTAGACCTTTTCATATGTGCAAAGCAAAGCCATGCTGTGGCTTGAACACTGTCCTGTTCTATGTACTGACTACAGACACATTCCTGACACAGTGCTGACCAGTGCTGACCAGTGCAGACCACTACTAGGTGGAGTTGTCTCTAGGAGCCTGGTTAGAGTGTCCCAAGGGCCAGTAGTTTTCATGTGTATAGAGATCTTTTTTGAGAAAGTCAGACAATTTAGCTGTACAATACCTGCTGATCACATATGCCATTTTTCCTCACTGTCTGCAAATTATGTGTCTAATTTTATTTACTAGTACAGAGACAGCTAGAAGATCAGACAGAAATCAGATGAGCTACAGTTTAGAAATATTGTCATTTTTGTACAATGTTTTCCCTGAAAGAAAAATATTGCAAGAACCCAGCTTGTGAAACAGTATTAAACTTGCATGTGGTACTATCAAAAAACACAAGAAACAGTGATGAACAAGGGCTTGAAGAGGTTATCTACTTTAGGCAAGATCAGCTGTATCATACCTTACAGTTGTCTATTTTACTGACTGAAATCTTTTTAATGAGTCCATAAGATCTCTGGGCACCACATTCTAGTATTACACCATCCCAACACTTGCAAAGCATCTAAAATGCATCTCTCTTGCTGCAGGCTTAGGTTTATTATTTGTCTATCTATCTATCTATCTATCTATCTATCTATCTATCTATCTATCTATCTATCTATCTATCTATCAATCATCTATCTATCTATCTATCTATCTATCTATCATCTATCATAGATGCATCTTCTTTCAGTCTTTATCTAAATTAAACAGCAGTCTTTCAGCCATTTCTAATAAGCAAGATTTTCAAGATAATTCTTGTTGCTATATGCTGGTGTCTCTCCATCTGCTTTACACCTTTCCTTAATTACTGTGTAAACTTGCCCAGTTTTCTATCTCAGGAATGACGTGGATTGAAGACGGCCACCAGGTCTCACAGATGATGTTGCAACCATACAATGTTATCTGATGTTTGTTCAAATTGTCACTTACTGCAACCCTAAGTAATTCATGTTAGAATCTAGACAGTTGTTCCCTGTCTTACATTTGTGTATTTATCTGATTCTAGGATCAGCATACCAAGTATTAATCATTTAATTTTATAAATGCTCAGATTTCTCTATTGTTAAGTGCAAAGGCATTGTTACTATTTCCCTGCAGTGTTGTGTAAAGAAGGTGGTAGTGTCCAGATGCCACCATAGCATACTCAGAAGGATAATACCACTTTATTTGCAATCAAAAAAAATTGACTTAAACATAAGACTTTCTTTTGCCAAGTGTGTTACTTCCTAAGGGTACTATTTCTAAGAACTATGTGAATTGTTTATTAATTGAGTGTACTGCACAAGATTTAAAAGGTATTATTATTGCCCTGTTCCTGGATGAATTGCAATTAAATACTCATACTGTATGTAAATATAGTATCTTAAGTATTGTGCCTCTCATTTCTGTTGCAGTTGTCACAGTTTTCAGAACGATTTGTGAACATAAAATACATGTGCAAGTTGCTTATTCTTACTCCAATGAATAAAATAAATTTAGCATTTTAACTGTTTACATATAATTTACTTATGAATGTTGCTAAGTGTATGGAATATTGCTGTTCTCATGTAAGAAATGTTTGATGCTCCTAGCACTTACTGGCAAGGGTGAATTTTTGAATTATTTGGTGTTTCTTCCTCCCTGAATGTTACATAAACTACATAAGGATTAATAGCTCTGTAAATTGTATATATCTGTTTCTAGTTCACCTGCATTTCAGTGCACCAGTGTGCAGCACAATACTGTAATTATGGAATTCAAAAATAATTATATGCTTTGGCCTAAATATAATGTATATTTAGACATGGAGACTGGGAACTGTTACAGTCTGTTGTTTCAAACATTTATAATCACTATGATAAGCAGTTACCTTGCATCTATTTACACAGTTTCAGAATTCTTACTGCTATGAATGAGAAAGGAGCTCCACTTGACATTTGAGGACATGCTGCATAGGCTAAAGGTCCTCTTACTGTTAAGAAGGTCATGACAAGTCATTGTATGTTGGTCTAATGATCTGTGTCACTTTGTAATTGGTACCTGAAAAGTTTTATCATAACAGTGCATAGAGATTCACCAAAAAACTTTGAAAAATTACTGTGGACCAGAAATAATATGTATATAATCCACGCATCTACTTTGGTTTATGCTCTCATCTCTTGACCTGAAAAAGGAAATGGTAGAAAGGCACACTTTATTAAATAAAAATCCTAGTGATTTTATTTTATATACTTTTGAGAATTGTGCTTAAATTACTATCAACAGTTATATTAGGTCAATAACCAGAGACTCCACTTAAGATCTGACCTTGTTTATGATAAGTATGTAGCAATGAATTTAAATACCTTTCCAGAATCTTGGTAAAAGGCTCAATTCTTATAATTTTAAGGGCCATTGATAATTATAGTTACATAAATAATTGCTAAAAGTAGTTTACTTTTAATAATGCTTATACTGAACGCTGAGTGTTAAATAATAAATGACTGTACACTAAATGACATATGAAAATTTATTTTTATTATATTTCTGAATCATCTAAGGGGGGACAATTCATGTAAAGGGCTGCTGAATATCCTCCCTTTATATTCTAGTCAAAATATGAACTTACATATGCAGTTGCTAGCTGAAGTATATATGCTTTGTAAGGAAGGGTTTGATACTTACATCTTGAAAACACATTATTTCCATGTGATTCAATTCTGTTTACACAGTAGCTTTCAGAAAAAAAGACAGACACAGTGAACAGACAGCTCACTTTGGGGAACTTGCAATTTAATCTATTGTCAGTTAACACAAAGTCTTAATTACTGATTTGTGCATTGAGAGAAAAGATAAAAAACAACATGAAAACACCACAAAGATAGCAACTATTTATGGAACACCTTTCCTTCCCTCCCTCATGCTCAGCCTAAGCCACAAGCTCCTTTCGCAGTGGCACCTTTCTGCAGAGGTGCCGTGGGCTCCCTGCCTGCAGGGTTTTGGGACATGATGGGCAGTCTGCATTGGCACCAGCTCTGGATGGAGCCAGTGGTGACCAGCACAGGCAAGTTATGGACACCTCCAGACAGAGCAACCAAACCCTGCTGTTTGTGCCTTGTTTACTGTCTACTTTCTTTTGATCTGTATAAAATATTCAGAAAGTTTCACATGGTGCTCTATGAAATTTTGTGTGGTCTAAATTGCACTTCTTTTGATAGCTATGGGCATTTCTTCACATTATGTAGCTTTTATATGGAATGAAGCACCCTAGATATAATTTTATGTTTAGGAGAGGAGTGCATTAATGTGCTGGTGTGCTTTCTCACATGCTAATTCATGGTAAGCTTTGAGAAGGGTTTGGGGAACCTCAAGAATTCCTATAATGTGTCATGGTCCAGGCTTGACTCTAAACAGATTTAGAAAGTGCAGATAGGCAGAAATTTTGGCTTAGTGTGAAGTAGGATTTACTCATAGACCTTCCACAGTGCTATACAACTTCTCCTTGGTGAAGAAAGAATGGTTTGGGTTAGAAGGAGCTCTAAAGATAATCTATAAGGAAGGGAACTTTATATGTCAACATTTTCCTAAGCAAAATCAATTATAGGTTTATAATTTTATTTTTCACTGCATCAGGCAATCTGGCCATGCTGCATTGAAGGACAAATACTTAGCATGGTCTAACCTCAGACACTTGGGCATCCTCTTTTCAGGGAATGTCTGTTTCTTACCTTTCTCATCAGCAGTGCGCTCACTTCTGGGACTTGACCCTAATTTTTTTAGCACCTGTCCAGAAGAAACAGGAATAAATAATTTCCCAAACCAGCATGGAAGGTTGTGGAATGGGAAGATGTTTTTGTGGTGTCAAAACCATGTGCAAAGAAACAGGAAACATTTAAATTATACTGTTATCTCTTCTTGTTTGTTAAAGTCCAGTGAAGTAAAGGCTTGCCTCTCTCATGCTGCTGACACATTGTATTTATTTCATTTCATAAGCAGGTGCTTTGCCTGAAGAAAGCTGAAAACATAAGCACAGCACCTGCTGAAGAAATTAAATAAGCACACTATAATAATCTGAACTTGTGAGTCAAGCTCTTTTACTTACTTTTGATTTCCATCAGCAACTTACAACCTTTAAAATTGAATTTCAGTTTGCAAAGCTACTTCTTTTAATGGATTGCTCATCCTGGCAAGCACTGCTCTCCAAATATTGTATCCAATATTAAACTGTAATGACCTTAAACGGCATGTGAGGAATCTTTTTATCATACATAAAAACCTTTTCAGAACTTTTTATTGCCTGTGGCTGAATACTCTTCTATGTTTTCTGACAGGATATGGAAAAACATGGTGGGTAAATTTTCTGGATGGTAGGGATAAATTCTGCATTAGATAGGCAAAGTTATTTATTTATTTACTGTTGCAAACCCACTGTAACTCATTGCAAGCCTTTTAGAAAGGAGGTTTAACAGCACAGAAACAGGTGAACAGCTAAATGAGAACTTGAAATGTCTATAAAATATCCTCCATGGGTACTTTGCTATGCAATTTCCATGCTACTGTGAGGGTGATGGCAGGTTTTGTTAACAGGGACAGGCAACTGTGGGAACACGTGTGAAGGCTTTCTTCACCTACATATAGGTTTCTACAAAGGTGTTCAGAAGCAGTGCATTTTAAACTGAGCCAAAGCAGACGTACAGTTGCTAGGATTAGTGCAGTCTGGTGTTTTGAAGTGCAGCTTGTACTGGCTTTGATCATATATATTTGTCAGAGCTGCCAGGTACCACTTTACAGAGAAGTCTGGCAATGCCCAGAAGTAGTTCAAAATCAAACCATCAATGGGCTCTTCTTTCGTCTGTTTTAAGTCGCCTGAAATGGAATAATCTTGATCCAAATAGCCAGACAGCTTTTCTTTATAATTGAAGAAAATAGATGCCTTTATAAAATAATTTGTCTCATCAGGTTTTAATTGCATCTTTGAGAGATGTGAGCTGTTCTCTGTTGGTATCTATTTCTTCTTATTTACTGTAAATAGACTTTCTACAAGACAATAAGAGACCTGAAAATCTTGCTGTGGACCCCTACTAACTAAAATTATGTTAATCTCAATAGATGATAATAGAATTGAAATTATTTCAATTTGACAACTGCTCTTCTGCAAACAGGATCTATGTAGGATAGGACAGATATGGAATCAATCAATTTCAAAGTGAGGTGAAAATGTAAGAATTTTGGCACTTTTTTCTTAAAGTTCAGAAGAACTTTCTCAGTAAAACACATCAGGCATCAGGGCTATGTCTTCTGCTTAAATCTGGTAGTATTTAAGTCTGACCTGTAACGCATTATGGGATGACCACCTGGCATATAAGGTGTAGGAGTGTTACCCACAAAACATCTGCTCTTTTGTGCAGCCCTCATTTTGAAGTGTGTGAGCTGAAAGTGGTTTTGCAGGCAAGTTAAGGAAAGAAAGGTTTCACATACTTAGCTGTGTTTTGGAGAATGAAGAGCCCAGCTTTACCAAGACTCATGTAGGTGTCATTGGTTAAAACTATTGAAGTTTAAGTGTTCAGTAAGTTTTTTGGTTGTTGGTTTTTTTTTTTTGGTGGGTTTTCTCCCCCTCTTTTAACTGGCGGAAACATGGATGCCTGAGGAACTTCTGTTCATCCTGGGCTGCTGTATTTTAGCTCTGAGACCATGCAGTTTTCTTAATTTAGGAAGTAATGGGTCCATGTTTCTTTGTGATTGTGAACAATATAAGTTACTAATATTCTTTCCTAGATTTAGCATAACAAAAAATAAACCTAAAAAACCCCAGCCTTTTGTAAAATTGCCCTCAGCATTTCTTGCCTTGTAATGCCATTAACAGCCCCTTAGTTTCAGAGAAAAATTACTATATTCTTTGCTCTGAAGTATGTGAATTCTTTGCCTGTTTTTGGAGTCCTCCTGCAGAAAAGAAGAAAATGCTAGATGTTTCTTTTTACTGCTCTAGTCCCAATTTATAAAGCTTAAGTATGTCTATATTTCAAACTAGATTCTTATCCACGTAATAGACTTTCAAATGAATTACACTTCAAATAAAAGTGAAGAATGAGCATAGGTGGTTATAAATGAGAAATCAAAATATGCAAATAATGTTTGGTATGAAATAACGGATTATACTGACAAACTGTACTTAACAGGCCTATAATTTATAATCATGCTATAGATTAATGAAAAGTAGTAATGGTTGGATTTATTTTTCTTCCTTTGGAAGGGAACTGCTTTTCTAATCTCTCTTGCTTCTGCTAGATACTGGAAGGTAGGGTAGTCTGTAGGAATCCTGAAGTGATAAAATGAACAGTATTTCACAAACACATTATTTTAAACTCAGGTGAGGGGTGTACATTAGACACTGTGGAGGGTGAGGACAGTCAACAGTAATCCTGGAAGAGCCAGAGTGTGCAGTGTCCCAAATGCTTCTTAGGAAAGTGGAATTGTGTTCACATCTAGACAGTGCCTCGAATTCATGTTTAGGTGAACATGGCAATGTTTAGAGGCCTAAGTTTGTGGAACTCCAGCACCTGTTCAGACACAGGTTTGCCATGTTCCTCTGCTCTTGCCCAGTAATGACAGCAAGTATCTTGTTTTCTCCTGATGTGGCACTAAGGGATAAAAAAGTTTGCTCTATGTGCAGCATAATAAAGGCTTGTGCCATGGCCCATAAGACCATGGTTGGGTGGGTCTACTTATTCTTATAGGTAGTTACTGAGGAACAAAGGACAGGCAGATTCAGGCTCAGTAAATTCTCGTCTTCAAGGCAGACTGAGGCAACAACTCCTCTGCCCAACTGGCATTGCAAGGCAGGACAACCTAAGCTTTTTCACTGCCAGCTCTGCCAGCTCTCCTGTTACAACTCGTACAGTGAATAAGATTATGATACCTCTTTGGAGGGAATGAAAGACCTTTTATTGTTTTTAGTAATATCTCTTCCTCCCCTTTTGTTTTGTTTCGAAAAAATTCACAGGGGCAGACACAAAGGCCCTTTAAGCAAATACATGTGATGACATCGAACTGGATTAATTATTATAGATGTTAGATTCATTATATTCCTCTTCATTATGTACTTCTATTTAAAGACTTCAGAATAAATAGTTGCAGAAATTATTCCTTTCTCATTGTATTAGAAAAGTGACATCAAAATAATTTTTATGAGCTTGGATATCAAGCATAAATTTTCTTTTCATGTTGGCAGAATAACATGCTGTGGTATAAAGCTCATATTAAAAATAACACATATTTTTTCTTAGTGGAGTGTGATACATAACTGTACTACTTCTGATTGTGAGCGGACTGTAGTGAAATTTTTTTTTAGAAAATGCTTTGTTTCAATTATTTTAAAATTATTTTTATTAATGAATGTGGGCTGGAATTTCCATTGAAAACACCAGAACTGAAAAAACGCAAAAAAAATGTTTTGACACTATATTATCTTTCAACTTTTAATATTTTTTAAGTCTTTACTGCAATCCACTCAAAAAACCCATAAGATTCATTGACTCAAACCACTGGTTTGAATTTGCAAACATTGTTTTGAAAAGCTGAAATGTTATTTTTCATCTGACTTGTAGAAAAATGTTCTCCAAACAGACATTACTTCCAAAATATCTATTTTGATGAAACACTATCTTTGTCACAGGAAAACATTCTACTTTGAATACTTGTGCCTAACTCTAGTGTCAGCAGAAATGTAGTGGAGTGAGTCAGATGCTGTTCTTGTGCTGTCTGGAAAAAGAGTGCTAGAGATAGCAATGGAATTCAAACATGAGAAGAGTATAGAGATACATTTGGGTTTCCCATTCTTCCTTGTGCTGAATAAGTTAATATCCCTTATCACATTTTAAAATTCAGAAAATAAAGAAGTTTTCATCAGTAAGTCTGGACAAAATATTTTAGGCAACATTCTAAGAGAAAACAAAAGCAAAACATATACAATGCTGTAAGATTGTATTTACCTTTACACATATGAGAAATTTTTATAAGAGACAGCCCATTTATAACCATTAAATTCCTCATCCAGACTGCTGACACAACAGGGACAATGTGGTTTTTACATACTTTTACTTCCTCCAGTTTAATGAAGAGGGATTGAAAGATGGCTGCATCCCTGAAGTAATTCTTCAGCAGGGGTAAGGCTGAAATAGCCAGCAACCCTAATGAGGAAAAATGAAAGGGCATCACCACTTAATTCATCTCATTATTGGCTCTTAAAATGGAGATAAATGAGGCAGAGATAAAAAAAGGAGAGCATGAGACAGACATGCATTTCATTTCTGAGTGGTTACCGTGTAGAAGCAGAAGCATGTCTAAGTTGGGCTGTGAGTGTGAATTCTGGAGTGCCATTACCAGCTGGCAGAGATGCTGGCACAGTTGTTGCACTGACGACAGGTGGGCACCGCCAGGAATGTAATTGCTTTAATTGTACCTTGTCTGATTGTGCTCAACATAGTTTCAGATTTCTACCAAAAAATTTAAAGTGCAGTTGAAAGATCAGCTGTGCCAAGTTGCATGCCAGGAGCCTCTCAAATAGGAGCAACTTGTGAGCAGGTTCTGTGGGAAACATTTAATGCAGAGCTGAAATCTCTGCGTCGAAAATCAGGCCAAGCTATCCCTGTCCTACACACACACACACACACACACACACACACACACACAAAGAGACCTCATAAACCTGCTTTACTGAAAGAGGTAATGTTCACAGCATTTTCCAAGTGATAGTGGCAGCTCCCTTTGTGTATTCTCTAAGTCAGAACAGATTTAGCAGCCCATAAATTTCACACTCTAACAGGGCATTGCATTCCTGCAGTGGTGGTTTTAGGGAGGAGATGCAGAGCCATTAATTCCTATGCTTATTGGTCCCTCAACCTTCTACTCCCTGAAATTATGTGGAGCTCACCCCTTCCCCCTTAGATGTCTCTCTACCACCTCACACACCATGTCCTCTGAGCATGTGAGAAAAGGCATGAGGCATCATTTCTGGCCCAAACAATGTACGTTTGCTTTGATGGTTCGGACAGCATACTCCAAAGTCTTCTCTGCTAAAAAGAGCAAAGATTTTTTTTTTTTTTTTATACAAAGACTTACACTTGGGCCATATTTAGGGACAATTTGTAACTTCTATTTTTTTTCAGTTGTTCTAGTTGATTCACTATAGTCTCGTTTAAGTCTTGTGTTTTTATTCAAGTAACACCAACAATGCTCTTCATAAGGCTGGGAGTTTCTCATAACCATCAAGTGCCTCAAACCCCTTCAAGAGATAGCTGTTCTTATTTGCATCATTACTAAATCAGGGGGAAGCTCATGGTGGTCCAGCACCAGCAATAAAATAATTTTAATATGAAATATATAAGTAAGAAATGAAATATAAATACAATAAAGTAAGTAAGAAGAACTCTTGATAATTTATCACTGTTTCATTTTAATGTCACTTTGCAAACAGCATTTCTACATGTACACATCTAAATTGATTTAAAAAACCCAAACTAGCTGGAGTTTTTTATGTAAGTTCTTTTTCTGAGGAAAAATGTTACTAATTTAATTTCTTCTTGTACCAAAAATAGATCTTTAAATCTCAGAAACCCATAATAAGAATGGTCAAGCAGTAAGCATGTCAGAGAAATGAAGTATTTTGCTTTCTCAGTGATCAAGCAAAAAAAAATTTTTGTCCCTTCTTTCCTCTTCAGAGAGAAGTGAAATGTTGCTCCAATCTTTGTTCATTCCACTTGTGAATATGAACGTTTGCAAAGTCTACCCGTAGAATGCTTAACCTCAAATCTCCTCTTTTCATATTCATCAGTTAGGAGAGCAACTAACTTGAAGTTAGAGCAGCAGTTAGAATGTCCTTCTCTACTGAGAATACATCTTCCTTATTTCTTTGTCCACAGTCACTCGTCCTTGGATGTAGTTTCTTTCTCCTGTTTGATCATCCATCACCAATAAAATTGCTCATTGCAGAATCATGTTTGCTGGGCACTCCAATTAAGCTTTTTTGCATTTAAAGACCTGCCAGTATAGAATTTTAAGTTTTGATTTGCTGAATGAATGCTGAATTATGTTTATATCTCATACTGTTGTATTTCACTGCTTCATTGTAAAATCCCTCATTTCTGAGTGGGAATTTTGAACTGATCGTTAATTATACCATTAATTGAAAATGAATGAAAAACCTCATTCTTCAAGAAAAATTGAGTCTTCCTGGAAAAAGATTTGATGTTTTGGTGACTACTCTAAGTTGAAACACAACAGATATAAGCAGAAAGAAAATAACAATTTTGAATAATATCTAGATTTTCCCCTCTCTGTCCCCACATTTTTCCCTTTTTTTTCTTTGCTGCAACAGAACAAACTTGCCCTTTAGTTAGGTTTCTGTTTTTATTTCTGCCTCCATTTACATACTCTCCATTAATTTGTAAATTTCTTGAACAAATGGAGTGTAGGAGTATCTTTGATGACCGATTTGAATTATGATTTATTTTCTTGCTGGTTCCCTCTATGTATCTCATAACTTTGAAGTTATTTATTTGTGCTGCCATGTTGTTCTTCTCCCCATGAATTTTATTTCTCTTAGATATTTTATTCTGCAATTCCTGGGTCATCAGCCTTGAAGAAAATTCAGGCCTTGTGCTCCTGAAGTCTTATTTTTGTCTTTTGAAATCAAAAATTTCAGTTACTGAATATAATTGGGTTATAAGCCATGGCAGGTTGCTTACTGAGTGTCAATGCGGGAAGGCACATGAAGGATCAAAAGCAGAGACAATATTTCAATGTTAGAGTTAATAAACTTCCAGAATGTTCAGATCCTAGACTAGATCTAAGTAAATGTATTGAATGTGAAAAGCCATTTCAGTCTCTTGCACTGTGTTAGTTGCTTTTGTTACTTTATCAGTGGTGCAACTGAAAATGGAGCCATTGGAAATAATGATTTATGGAACCATATCTTGTCATTGTGACTTCCAGGAAATCAATAAATATTCATGACAGGTGAAAAATTAATATATCATTCATTAAGGGTATTCTGTGGTGTTATGAAGACATGAGATAAAATTCTGCACTTATAAGAATAAATGTGTTCCCTATATGCCAATAGAGACATGGCCGTTTACATCAATACTAATTTTTTTCAGACCACTGTGTATGGTAGCTGCCCCATATGATCCTGATTTATAGATTCTGCCACCAGCACTTTTTAAAATTAAAAAAGTGAAGGGACTTGAGAGATTCATTTCTTGAATGGCACATTTTTCATACTCTTCCATCAAAAAATATGACAAGTAGCTTATTATCTTTGAGAAGTTGCCATTTAGTGAGAGTACTGTCAGGGTTTTATTATTTGGATGCTTCAAGTGCCTGACACATTTTATTTAATGGTGTAATACTATAAAAACTTGCAGATTTCTTAAAGAAAATGAGCTTGATAATAATAGTCTTTCAAATCTAAACAAAGAGTAACTTTTTAAGTAACTATAAGAAAATCTCAAACAGCTATTTTGAACTTAGTCTCACATTGAATTTTGTTGAAGGTATCTCTTGTTACTGTGGAGTAACTAAGAGCCATTAGCATTGTTATGATAATCACATTCAATATTGCAAATATATGAGCTCAAATATTTCTGTTGCATATCTCTTCCTAGTTTTCTAACTGGTATTTTATAAGATCAACCCTCACTAACTCTGAAGGTTGCAAGAGCAAATTTCACAGGTTTATGATTAATTCTGCAGATTATTGAAATGCCATTCAAAGAATCAAGCCGTCTCTTAGGAAAAACCTGGATGTTCAAATGCTTGTTGCTTTAGTATCTCCTCCTATCCAGAAATATACTGGCATATTGTGGTACACTTATCCCAGGTTATGATTGTCAACCAGACAGCAGTTCAACTTGAACCAAGTTGGAAAAACGACATCAGCACTTGTAGCCAGCAAACAATAATTGAACTGCAGGGAGTGACAGCAGAGAAGGAGGTATGAGATTGGTTATCAGAGAATGCACTGAAATAGGAATTTTGAAAAGACAGAGGAAAGGAGAGGGAAAAAAAATTAGTTGCAGAACTTTTTTGAACAGAGAAAAAAAATGTGCAGAAAAATGAAGTTCAGTAAAGGGGAAACAGATAATGTTAGAAGTGTTAGCTCCAGATTAGTAAACTGAAATGGTCATATGAGCATAGAGAAGAAGTGTTAGTCACTCAAACAAAGCAGATTTGCGTATACAATTAACTCATGGTATTTCCCTATATATTTTCACCCAGATGTAAGGCAAGAGTCAAAACAAACTAACACTGCATATAACAAAAATGTTTTAATATATAAATGTTTGGAAATTTTCTGCATTTGCAGTGCTATTGATGTGTCTCATGGGAATTTTGTTTCTGTGCCTTTAATGCCACACATTAAAGAGCAAACTGTATTTCCCATGGTGCATTGCCCATTTACTATACATTAAATTCTAGGCTGATATACAGTCAGCTGGAACTGGTGATAGCGTGTCTATGAAACCTAATCTTCCTGAAAAATTCTACAATGAAAAAGTAAGATGATATAGCAGCAATTCCTTTCAGTTTGAAATCAATTTGAAATTTTTATTCAGGTAAAAGTGAAAGGTTTATTTTCAAAATTTTCCACTAGAATTTCTTCAGGCGCTTAAACATTTAACAGTAAGCATCTATAAGCAGAAAGGGAGATGATTCCTTGGACCAGTCAGAACTCATTGGAGAGCAAAAGAAATTTCACATTTTCTGTGAGATTTGGAAAATTGGCATAGAATGGATACTTGTATTCCTAAAAATCTCATTTAAAAATTAAAAAAAAAAAAAAATTACTATAGCATTATCCATTTGAAAGACCTTTATTGGACTGCAAAATTTGGAAAAGTTGCTTTATTTACCTCTTTATCATCAAGGTATTCTCTTCAAAAATCACATTGATGTGTATCTTGAACACTAAATATCTTTTAGTAATTCACTGCTGCCTTCCCAAATTAACAGAGATTTGTTTTCTCAGATCCTAATCCTATTGACTATTTATTCCTTCCGGAATGCCTTGCAACAACACAAATTTCACAGCATGAGTCTTGCTTTTTATCACTGAATGTGTCAGTCAGATGAGAATACAATTTAAACACAGTTTATACCAAGAGGTTCCAGACAATCTCAGCCTAAAAAAATAATGCATTTTAAGTTATGCTCTCCCTCACTTATTCTAACTCTCCAATGATAGAAAATAAAAAAAAAAAAATAAAAGAACTGCCAAACATGTACAGCATCGAATATTTGTAAGTCTTTTTATGGATTGCAAGGCAACAAACAAGCAGATTAAACAGAACTTGGCAAAATGTATTAACACACTAAAAATATATGAATATTTTTCAAAAAGGGCATGTGAAATGATTGGTGAAGGGCAGTTATATTTATTAAAGTGATTTTTAGGTCCTTTCCTAATGCAGGCTAAGATGGGATCCTTCAGCAATACCAGAAATGAATAAAAAATAACTGGTCATTTTGAAGAGTTGGATTCATTTCTGCTCTAACACAACATTTTGTTACCGAAAGTATTTGTTAATCATAAAATCTAGTTTGGCTCTGTTACTGCTGACAAACTTTTTCACATCTATTTTTGTAACTTTCATGTAGCTAATACAGAAATAACTATTTTCACTTCTGTGTGTTTGTTTTCATTGATCACTCCTTCTTATGACAAATTTTGAATATAAGGTGTTTAATGTTTCACATCAGCAAGGATGTATTTCAACTGTATGGAATACAGCTGCAATTTTGCAGAAGGATTCACAAATTCCTGGGTTTGTTTTCAATTTTAATGTACTTATACTGGGATTTGTGTACAGTCAGAATCTTTGAAAGACAAATAATATAATTAAAACATCTGTGGAGAACTTGCTTTGCTTTAAAACCTAAGTTGTGGATTTCTTGTGTTACAGAAACTTCCCAGAGTCAGGTGCATTTACCCAAATGTGGTTGACAGCAGAAGTTATACCTGAGAACAGGGAGATAGCTCGCAGCTGATGCAATCAGTATGGATGCAAGTGGATAGGAACCGCTGTGAGCCTGGCATGTTGAGACCAATTTATTTTTGTTTCTACTCCTCTGTATAGACATAGTCAAAATATCCCACTATGAAACACCTAGGACAGGAATAACTAATAGCCTATTGATAGCATGCACAGTTTGTATGAAAAAAGGACACTTTTGGAACCCCTAACCTGCCTGGCTGTGCAGGAAAGACATAATACCTTTTTTTACCCAAACCATCAGATCAGTAGATTCTCACAGTGCATTTCCCTCCTGTTGAGTTTCCATACTAGCTACATAATTAAATATTAATAAGGTTAAATGGAGATCAAAAGAGAATTTCATATGCACTCTGCCTGACATTAATAATATCTAGATGCATGTTTTTCTCCTAGAATTGAGAAGAAGAAGGTGCAAGTTCCTGGCCCATGACTGTATTCCTGTTAAGAAACTGAATGTGTTAATGATTATTCTCTGAGGGTAGCTCTCACATGTTAGGATTACAATCTGGGCTATGCTGACACTGAAAAAAAATTATCTAAAGACCATCTTTAAAGCATTGAAAGATTACTTGCAATGCTCAGAGAGGTTTCCTGGAACTCATTTAGAGCTATAGATGCAGCCAGACTGGTTTCTGGTTGGTGGGATGCACTTGCCCAATCCAGCCAGAACAGACCTTTCTGCAGCAGTGTGTTGTACAGCTGGAGAATGTCTTTGAATGGAGTTAAGCAGACAAGAGAAGTAATCTGAGAACTGAGAACTTTGTATATTTGGAGTATAGCTGCTCGCAGAAAGAAATGCAGATACTTAAAGGGCTAAGGAGAAGACAACCTGACATCAGTAATGATGACTGTGGAAGGAATATCCTAGAGATAAGTTGTGATTTTCTTGTGGTTTCAAAATATGCATACTCAAATTAGGAATTTGCATATCATATTTAATTTGCATATATTTTACTTATCCATTTCCTGACTTACCCAAGATGAGAGGCTTTTGAGTGTTTTCTTAAGTGTTGCCTGGAAAACAGAGAAAGCTGTGGTGTCTTCTCCACCAACAGAGAAGTTGTAGGAAGCATTGTACTGAGGCAGTGCTCATAAGTCGCAAACTGGCCACTACAGTATAATTGATGATTCTAGTTATTAAAATACAAAACCAAGTACATCATTATATCTCTAAATGCTCTTTTAATGTATTTTTATGTAGATTATTATTAAACAAACTAGACTTTATAAATATTAAACACAGCTCTTATCTAGAAATGTTTCTTTGCCAGTTTTAATTTAAAGGGAGAAATTGGGTTCCAGTTGTCCTTTGCTACAGATTTCCTGCTGGTTCTTTATCTGTTTTTGAATGTCAATGAATAGGAGTTTCAGTTATTCATTAATATTCAAGAAGTGAAAATCTACTTGTTATCTCTTTGATTAATCCAGCCTATTGTGCCTTATAGCATCAATCACAAAACATTGCAGTGGGTAATGAATTACTATGTGACTGCAGGAAACCATAAGGGATATTAAACTAAACTTAATCTTTTTAACTAACGACATTCTAAAATGAATGCAGAAGATAGAATTTCTCAATAAATGGCAGAGTGGAAAGCTTTCTTTGGTGTTTTTGATAGAGATTCTTGCACATTTTCTGCATGAAAGATATGCACACTTAAAAAAAAAAGTATCTTTATTTTTCCTGTGAACTAATTCCAGTCACTGGTGAAACAATTTTGAAAAAAGCTAATGTTCAAAAGTTTCTCTCAAAAGCTTTAGAATTTAGTTTTTAACTTCCACTTAAAAAAAAAATTCAAGACATCATTTTTAAGATAATAAGAGCCTTAATTAATAGATATGCTCACCTAGGTTTATATTGCCATATGAAAGCTTTCTCTAGGCAGTGCCTCTACAGAAGCTTTTCTCTTGCCCTTTGGTAGTTGCAAGTGTACAGGAATGAGCTTCTTAAGCCCTGCAAGTTTCAACTCACAAAGGTGACTGGAGGGTCTAAAATATATTAATTTTTGAAGAAGGTTATATAAATTATAACTGCAAAAGCAGACCCAAGAAAATATCTTAAAATGAGTTGTCATTTCCAGTAAGTGTTAAAACAGATATGATTTGTATGGATAGTCAGGTTCTTTACCATCCATTGCCTCTTTTATGCTTCTGACTTCCATAAACACAAAGCATATGTAGTGGAAAATAGAGCATGGAAAATTTTTTCTGTGGACACATCTGCTCTTTTTCAATGCATCTGCTTAAGAGTTCTTCTCTGCACAAAAAAAGTATAACTTTCAGTAAGTGTAGAGTGGCGTAACAAAGAAGTATAGTAGGCTGGTGTGTAATAGCTTTCCACAGTCATACCAGAAGTAAGGTAATTATTAGATTCCCAGAGTTCATTTTGGTTTAAAATCTTACTTCTGCCTCAGTAAGTATTGAATAATGAGCCCCAAACCCCCAAGTCTAAATCTAATTCTACCATGAGGTTTTAAAAGCTTATTTTCATGTAGGTGCAGAGTTTAACAGGAATCCTGTGACTTTTGCTTGAATGAAGGCTACCCTGCTGTGTTTGCTGAAGGAGGATTAGAGAAAAATGGTATTAATAAATTATGAAGCAGTTAAAATAAACTGCAGGCTAGCAGAACAACAGAGTACAAAATCAGCAAGACAAAACCTATATGCTTTACATCTGTACAGCTCAGAATATGAAATAGATGTGCGATGCCTGGGATGCATGCCTATGGAAGGGAACAATGCTGAGTAGCTGTGATCAATGCCAATGCATTCGTTAACATCTCGGGCAGAAGCAGAAATATGAGTGCTCTTAGCCCTTAATGAATTCTAGTGGCACTAAAGACAGAATTTTTGGGAGTTTTATCTCATGGGACTGGTGCTAGCATAGGCAAATCTAGTGGTATACCCACAGTACCTCTACCCTTTTAAGTCTTTAATTAAAAAGATGGAAATGGAAGATTGGGAAACACAAAAAGAACATTTCTGAAGTTCAAAGTGTGTTTGGGTTTATTTCTGGAAAGGACTGTTTCCAAAACTGTCTTTCAATTTTGAACCTAACTCTGTGTACAGACATCTTAACATGTAACTCCATATATTTGCCAACTGAAAAGACTGAAGATTAAACTATTTGAAATGTTCCACCTAGGCAATAACAGCGTGTATTTTGTCATAGCATTGAGCACTGGAGAAGGCAATCAGATGCCTATACATGGAAATACCATGGGTATTTCATAACAAACAATTCCACAAGCCTTTTCATGGCATGGATGCATTACTCCACAGGTAGATTTCTGTTGTGTGGTGAGGGCACTAGAGAGGGATAAAGTGGTATTGGCACATGCTCTTCTTTGTTAACTACTTCTCTGCTTTCATCAGAAAAGAAGATAAGACATGACAGCTATGACAGTTTACTGGCTTCTACCAGAGAAAACTTAATGGAATAAAGAGATTTTGGGCTGCAAAACAGGAAAAAAAAACCAAGGCAGGCTTTACAACACTCATGCTCTTGTGAACACAGGTCTGGTTGCCATATTGCCTTTCATTGTGAAAAGCGTAAGGGCAAATCTGAAAGAGTGCTTCGACCATGCCACTCCTTTCCATCAGGTGAATTACAAAGCTGAATGTGGTGCATAGAATCACTTTGCATCTGTCAGCCCCACCGCATGTTGCTTTGGAACATGAGTCAATATATTCCAGAGGAGAACAAAAGCTATCTGTAGGGGGTGTTTTTTTAATGTAAGTGGGAGCACTTAGCTGCTTCTAATATTATAAAATCACTTTTAGTACATGTGAACACACATTCTGAAGTGTCTATGGTGCTAGAGAAGAATTTTTTAAAAAATTGAATTTAAATGTCTATTTGCACTTTCACTTAAAATTCAGCGGATTGTTACTTTGCTAGGAAAGTGTTTTTCAAGCAATTTTCCCAAATGTTTCCATAATCACATTTGGAGGGAGAGGAGCATCAGGAAATGCAATCTAGAATACTTTTTAGATGAAATTAATCTGGAAAATACATGCCTAGATTACATTTCATGCAATGGTTAATAAGCATTCAGTTCTTGGCACTGTGGTAAGGAGATTCAGAAACACTTCACTGAAATTCATATATTGTGGATGTTAACAGCACATCAACTCCATTGATTCATTGACTCCTACCTCTAATTTCTGTTAAGTTACTCATGGACATCATGTATTCCTTTCATGAGTCAGTTCTATGTCATCATCAAAGTACTATAGCTGGGACTTTAATTTTTTCTGAATTATTTTTTTCGCTACTTCCAGAATATTTCTGTTCTGATTGTTACAAAGTTTTCTTCTCCCAGTCTTAGGATGGGAGCGTGTCATGATCAGTTGATTTCCCTTTGCTAATGTACTAATACAGCTCATCACATCCCTGAGATGTAACCTTTAATGTATGGAGGAAGACGCTCACATCCTTTTTCAGTCACCTTTTTTTGCTAGATTATGCTATCCAAGATATTCAATATGTGCATATATTTTTATATAAATTGAAGCAAAGATAGGTAGTGTCTGAGCAATTACTGAAATTTTAAGCATTTAATTAAATAAACCTTTAAAATGTCCATTATTGCTACATCATGACAATGCATAATTTGAAAACACCTTTTATTTTTCTTATTCTTTGTTGTTGCCATGGTTATATTTTTAACCACCACTCTCAATTACTGCAGTACTTCATTATATTGTTCAACTTTTATTAGATTTTATTAACAACTTCTATATAGCATTAGGAAGTGAAGTTCTATAATTTTTCTTAAAGCTGACAAATTGTGAAAAAGGGATGGCGGTTATGTATATACTCAGATCTAATTCTACAAAACACTAGGGAACAAAAGACTTCTTGAACTTGCTTTAATTTCATAACAGTTGTTTTCAGAGTAAAAGTTTCTCTGTCCCTTAAAATATATAAGACTTCTGAGAAATATTAAACCCAAATATTCAAATCCACCCTGTGTTTCAACAGGGGTTGGAACATTAAGTAATCTTACTGAGCTAAAAAAAAGAAAAGGCCTCTTGTTCTTTTAAAGACCTTTTAAAGTCATACAGGTGATTTGTTTGTCATGCAGTGAATGCTGCTGACATTTCTGAGTTTGCAAAATACTGAGAGGTCTTTTGGACTTCGTGAACAGGAGATTGAGGCTCTTGGTTCCACAGCATGAACTGTTCACTCACTTGTATTATTCTGAGATTTAGATTAGTATGGAACAGACAGACTTATACATGCTAAGAATGGCCTCCTCCATTATACAGCTGTTCCTCACTTGCCTCATGATATTCCTGACCAGATTTTCCTTGTTTCACATTATGCTGGGTGCCCCTCAAAATACAGAGTGGTGTCTTTTTCTTGAACATGATGTTCAGAGTATTGACTCAGGAGAGAACAATGTTAGCTCTGGTCCCCCTTACAAAGGAAGTGACATATATTCCTACTAGTCAAGTATTTAGAGCAGGACTGGCGTGCTGATCTCCTGACTGCTGGGTCAGTATCCATGTCACTGAGCTGTGTGTGTGCCGCTCGTTTGTTCTCCTTAAGGATTAGGGAATATTGGATTTGTTGCCATGAAGTGTTAATTTACTTGGTAAAAATACAATCCTGTTTCAAAATAGCATACAACCTCAGGTTGAAAGCTAAAATATTATTCTAGGAGAAAAAAAACAACAAAAAAAAAGATAGGTTCACCTACTTTACTCCCTGTCATCTAAACGCAGTACACTAACCAATTAACACTACATGTGTTATTTTTGCACTTCAACACCTTAGGAGACTTCAGTCTAGGTGCTGAAATTATTTGAACAGGTAGAATTTATAATGTTGGCAAGGGTATGAGAGTGATAATAAAGAAAAGGTATGTTTGATTGTATATCACTAGGAAAATGACCTGCATTCGTCCCCCACATGCATATTTTGTTAAGAGAGAGGTAAGAAGGCAGAAATTTTTTTCATCTGAATATCTCAGGAATGCATAACATTCTAGCCTATGCATAATACCCAAATTGTCTTTGGAATTGCCTGTATGCAGCCCTGCTTCTTCCAGTCCTTATTCACCCTTTCATATGTGGTGACATCCAAGTGTATAGTGGGCCATGACAGCATTTAGATATCCAGGAGTTAATTGAAGGAAAAAAATCTCCTTATCCTTATTTTCTATTATTCTTATTTCTTATGATCTCTGTTCCAATTACAGCATAGCCCTGATGCCAAACAGTCTGACAATAGCATAGACTGTTTAAATTATTGACAAAAGATATCTTTTTATTTGTATATAATCAGGATATTTTTTTTGTTGCTGAGCATTTTTAATAAAGGAATGCATATATGCAACTCACTCTTTCCATTAAACACTGCTTGACTGTACTAATTTTGATATCAAAACCACCTCACCAAACCAACAACCTTACTAACTGCCCTGGAATTAAAGCAGATTCACATATGTGGGAGAGAATTAGCCTCCTGCTGCAGCCACTACCAGAAGTTACTACTCACTTGTTGCTAGAGAAGGAGCCAAGACCACAGCAGAGAAGCTGTGAAAATTTTGGAGTAACTGCAAGAAACAGCCTCTTGCTGATGAAGCTGACAGCTACCCCTCCACCAGAATCATCAGATAAATTCTGAAAGAGCCCCAAGTTACTTTTCTGGTACCCTGAATTAAAATTACTGTGGTCCCACTTGAGGTAACAATCTAAAGAGGAAAAAGATGTTTCAAAGCTGTCCTTTCATCTTTCTTAAGGTTATGCAATCAAAAGTCATTACAATTACTTCTTGAAATGGGAAACAGGGAGCCTCATAGGTTCACACATGGGAAAGTTTTGGGCATTATGGCTAGCAGTAAAAGCCTTCTCAGCATCTATTTAGTTTTTCAGATATCTATCTATCTGCTTTACACAGCTAACTCATCATAATGAACCACAGTGTGATCTTCAATGCCTGTATTTGTTATGCTATTTGTGCATTAAGTCAATATAAGCTACAAGTCTTTACCCCAGAGTATATCTTGAGCAGTTTGCTTAATGTGATTTCCTTCCAATATGCACTCGTGTTTGCTTGTCGCCTTTTACTTTCACTTTTTAAAATGATCACAGCCTAAACCAAGGGAGCTGAAAAGCACATGACTCTTCTCTTTAAAATGCAGAGCCATCAGGGTCCTCTCCTGCAAAGGGCTGATAAGTGCTTTAAATTTTTCAAATATGGTAGAAATTGTGGCCTTTCACCTTTAGCCTTGATTAGGGCTGGGATTTAACACATGCTGCCTCTGTATTTTCTCTGATTAGATTGTCCTTGGGCAAGTGCATCCAACATGCGCTAGGCAGGTCAGTGATCTGTCTTCCACTGGGACAAGAACAAAACCAGGAAATATTCATAATTCATTGTGATCAGACATTTAAGAGTACACTAGGGAGATCTGCTGGTTATGGCAATTTATTCTACAGCCTTATTATTACTTTACAATTTGCTGTCCGTGTTGGTCTTTACTATGCTTTCGTTATTTTGAGGCATTAGTATTTTTTGACTTGTATACACAAGCCAGAGTTTAATTATCCTCATATCTGACTGTAGAAATATTTCATTCTTTCAAACAATTTTGTCAGGTCTGGAGAAAGTGTTCCCTGCTTTAAGATAAATTAATCAGGTCCAAACATGGACGTAGTAAGAACTGCTGAATATTAACAGCATAAGACACTTTTCTGCAAGATTTTAACTGTGTTTTCTACATTTTAGTGAAGTAAATATGCATGCTATCTAGATATTTACAATGCAACATTCTCAGTTATAGAAAATATGTCACTTTTTTCCCCTAAGTTTTTTACCCCTAAATTGAGTTTAAAGATCTTAAAAATTATATTCTCAAGCTGCAGGCTCATGTACAGCTGAACACAAAGTGTGAAATTTGCCTTTCTGCAGGGAACCAATGTGAAATACAACACAAGTTCTACTTAAACTTGACCTCAGAAAGCTTAACATTTCTCAGAATCACAGAATAGTTGAGCTGAACGGAACCTCTAGAGACCATCTAATTCAATCCCCTTCTACAAAAATGGGGTTAACTAAAGCAAGCTGCTTCAGGTCATGTTAAGTTGTGCTCTGAATATCTCCAAGGTTGTTGACTCCACAACCTTCCTGTGCAATCTGTTTCAGTGCTCAACCACCCTCACAATAGTTAGGCTTTTCCTTATGTTTTAAAAGAATTTCATTTTTTTCCATTTGTGCCCGTTAGCTCTTGTTCTTGCACTGGATACCACTGAGAAGAGTCTGGCTTCCTCTCCTTAATTTCTTAGTGCAGAGAGCTGACCTTGTCTGGCTGCCAGGTGCCCACCAAGCCGCTCTATCTGTCTCCCTCCTCAACAGGACAGGAGGAAAATACACGATACAAAACCTCATGGGTTGAGTAAAGGACAAGGAGGCAATTCAGCAATTACCATCACAGGCAAAACAGACATGGAAATTAATTTAATATGTTACTACCAATCAAATTTCAGTAAGAAAATAAGAAATTGGAAAAAATCTAAAAGCAGCTTCCCCTAATCCTTCTCCCTGTAGTCATCTTCACTGCCAACTTTTGTACCTTTCCCAAGAAGCTCAAGGAGTAAGGAAATGGCTGTCACAGTAAGCCCATAACACTTTGTCCCTTTCTTCTCACTTTCTTCCCTTGTTCCAGTGTGGGATCCCTTCCACATGAATTTCAACACCAAGTCTTTCTCATGGGCTGCAGCTCTTAATAAACTGTTCCAGTGTGTATCGTTTTCATGGCATGCTTTTTATCCAGGAATGGACTTTTCCAGTGTGGGTTTCCCTCAGAGTCACAGGTTTTGTTAGAAAACCTACTCTGGCAGTGTTTGTCTCTGCAGGCCACAGTTCCTGCCAGGAGTCTGCTTCAGCATTTTCAAGGGATTCATGCTTCTTTCAAGGTATATCCACCTGCCTGCTGGGTGTGGGGTGCTCCATGGGCTGCGGGTGGATATCTACTCCCTCTTGGACCTCCACGGGCTGTAGGGTGACAGCTGCCTCACCATGGCCTGCTCCACAGATACCACCCCTGTAGCCCCCCACTGTCAAACCTTGCTGCTAAAGCCAATACACCTGCTTTATGTATGAATATTAACATTGATCAAATTCTCCTGATACTATTCTGCTTAAACTCAATCAACCCCATCTCTGAGCCTCCCCTTGTACATCAGATCCTTCAGTCCCTTAATGGTCATCATGGTTCTTTGCTGAATGTGTCCCTGGACAGCCCTGTTCCTTTTGGACTGGGGAGCTCAGTATTGGACACAGAACTGTGGCTGTGTTTTACCAGGGAGGAACAAAGGGAGAAAGATCACCTTCTTTGACTTTGTGATTATGATCTTCCTAATACAGCCCAGGCAGTTGTTGGCCTTAGTTGCAAGGGTACTTTGATAGATCACGTTCAGCTTGGTGTCCAGCAGGACCCCCAGATTATTCACTGACAAGGGACTCTTGAACTTTCAACTCCAGCATATATAGGTGCATAAGGACCTTTCCTTCAAGGTGTGGAATATTGCAATTATTATTTTAAAGGATGCCAAGATCCACATCAATCCCCTTCCACAGTCTGTCTAGGTCTCTGAAGGCTACCACAAGTAATTGATGTATCAACCACTCCTTCCAGTTCTGAATTATCTGCAAACTGGCCAGGAGTGTACTCTTGTCTCATCATTCATGTCACAAATGAAAATATTAAATAGTGCTAGCCCTATATTGACCTATAGGACTACACTGTCTTTTATCCTTAACATGTTTGGAAATTATTTCCAGAAGGATTTTCTCTTTCACATTCCCAGGGTTTAAGATTAGGCAAATCAGTGTGTAGTTCCCTGGCTCCCATATCTTGTCCTTCTTGTAGGCAGAGGTGACATTTGCTTTCTTTCAGCCCTCAACAATGTCCCTTGACCACCATGACCTTTCAAAGGCAATAGAGTCCTTACAGTGACACTGGTCAGCTCCCTCAGAACATGTGGGTGAATTCCATCAGATCCCATAGACTTATACCCATATAAGATATAACATATATTTATCCATATATATCCCATATCCAGTTTGCTTACCTGACCCTAATCTGATCAGCCTCTTCTGAGACTGAAATATCTTGTTTCATAATTTCCCACTGATTTCAGGGACCTGGCACTACTGAGGGAAAATCTTACCAGTAAAGACCAAAGTGGTGAATGCACTGAGTTATCTCTGTCTTCCTCATGATTGTTGTCACCACAACTCCTGTTCCATTCAACAAGGGACCCAAATTTTCTTTCATATTCCTTTTACTGATAATATACTTGTACAAGCCCTTCTTATTTCTGTTTGCATCTTTCACAAGCTTAAACTCCAAATGGCTTTCATAACCTAAGGGTGGGGCTCCCTTTAGTTCTTTTGTTGATTATAAGGTCTGTCTTGTCTGCATCCTCCTGCACACTTCACTTTCCAGGCTGATCTACCTCTTCTTCACTTGACTGGGGATATCCAACTCCTTTCTTCACTGTCCCTAGTTAAAAAAAAAAAATCCATGGACCTCATAGCAGCCAGAATAATCTTGGTATTTGGGATCCAGGTGACCGATGCATTTAATAGCATAATTGTCATTATTTCAACTTGAAGTGTTGGGCAAGAATGAAGGTCTGTCCAATTAAAGATTTGAAGACAATTGTCTGATTAATTTGGTCTTACAAGATTGAAAGATTCTTTTCTGACTAAAACTTTGAAAGCCACTGCATGATGTAAGTTTTTTCTGTTTAAAAAGTACTCTTCAGTTAGTTGGCAAAAGACCTCTGAGATCAGAGTTCAATCTAAAATCTCTCACAGGATCTATTTATAAGATCTATGCAGCAAGATGAAAATTTTAATATGTTAAAGACTTTTAAAAATAATTGTTCAAAAATGTCTATCTTAAAACATGAAACATTAAAATCAAAGTCAGTTCTTTTTTTCTGATTTGTGAATTCATGAATCTCCCAGAAAAGAGTATGATAATTTGATTACATTGGTACTGTTTTCTTCACAATGGTAAAGAATAGTTCAGAATGTTTCTGGGAGGTTTTCATAAAGACTTGGTGTTTTCATAAAGACTTGGTATTTTCACAAAGTCTAAAATCCTTCCTGTTAATCTTGCTCTCCAGTCTGGATTTCTCAACTGTGTTTTGAATCAGAGACAGTCAGTTTTCCCATAGTCTCCTAATAAAAACACCATTTCATTCCTGAAGGAATTTTTTTCCCATGGACATCTAGCACTTGATTCTCTACCCTGTAATAAATTTCAGTTCACATTTCAGCACACACAATGAACCAATGCTTAATGTTTTCTTCTGTTCAGGTGTCCTGTCTGAAGCGTTAACATTAGATTTAGTGAATATGAATAATATAGCCACTGAGGCCCAGAAATTCAACGTGGTGCAAATCTTTCATAATCATAGTACCACACCAAACAATGTTTCTATATGTTTTCACCTTTGTGTGTGTATGTGTATGTATGTTCTTTGACTGGTTTACTGTCTATCATTTACATACCCTTTTGCTCCTGTTTACTCTGTCTTCCTGAACAAGAATGCAGAAATCTTCGTAAATACAGATTTGTTCACACAGTTTCTGAAGATACATGGTTTTTTTTGTTAAATTATGTCTGATTCAACAGCTACATCATTCAACTCTGTGTTGCTTCCTTTTAAGCCATGGGGAGTAATCCTATTTTATATAAATGAGTCAAGAGTACAACCAATAGAATCATACCATCAGAGAATGTTTTGGATCAGAAGAGATGTCTAAAGGTAATCTAGTCCACCCGCTGTCATGGGCAGGCTGTCACCTTCCACTAGACCAGTTTGATCAAAGACTGATCCAACCTGGCTTTGAACACTGAATATATTGTTTACATGTCGCTAATAACAGCATGCTATGTGAGACTTTTAATATTGAGGAATTCTTTTCTATATTTAAATTGCAAAGTATTTCTAAATATTTCTTCAATGGAGGGAATTAAACTCTCTATATTAAGTATAGTTGGAGTTTACTACTCAAAGTTGCTGTGTAAGGAAATTTCTTCTGTGAAGATAATACACTTTCTCTTGCAACTACCATCCTTTTCCCTAGTTTCTGATTATTTGCAAAGCAATAAATATTTGGGCAGAAGTTAATTGCTTCTGTTCAATCATTTGACACATTCTTCGTTACTTTTAGAGCATGTGAACCTTTCACCCAATCACACTTACAATTAAGACTGATGAAATAATTAGATGTGTTACAAACATTCAGTTTATCCATATAGAGTTTGGCAACATCTTAAAGGTCTTCTGTCAGGTTCATTCACTGTTTAATTATTTGTTGTTTATACTGAATAACAATATGATCACTGTCATTTGTCATTACACTCTGTTGCAGGCACAAATTTTTAGGGCTTCCAAGAAGGTTTCAGCTAAGTGAACAGGAGTTAATAACATCTCACTAAAGTCTACAGTTTCCTTGTGAAATAAACCCACCATTTTCTTACAGTCCACAAGGAGTAGCAATGAATACTGTGACTGATGGAGAAATACTGTGTCCTCTTATACTCAAATCTAACTTGCTTTTCTTGATACTTATGTTTCCTAAACAAAGGTAAATTTTGAGGAGTAGAACTCTCCCTCATTGCTGTTCAAATGTTTCTTAATGAAAGCTCAGAAGGCATGATCCAGTTGTCTTGCTTAAAGAGTGTAGAAGTGACAGATGCAAAAGTACCTCCAGTAACTTGTATTCTGTGATTCAGCTGAGAGTCTTGTTACACTATTTTGACAGCTTGTCTGAGAAAGTAGTTAATGAGTGACATCTTCCTTGGTTATCCTGTTAGGACTGAAGTAATGGCAAAATAATTCTGCATGATGATGATTATGCTGGTAATTTATAAGCCTTCCATATCTTTACCTTATCTGTTTACTGTGAAATATTCCCTGTGACTTCTCAAGAGGTAAATCTTTGTCCATTTTATTTTCTTTGATTACAAGCAGAATATAAACTTTTAGACTATATGAACATTGAGGAGAAAACTTGGAGCGGACAGTTTTTACCCAGATTTTTCTTATGGAGGGATAATCCTGTTTTTAATCTGTTTCATCTTCTACAGTAGAAGTAGGTAAACCAGGTATAAATACAGCCCACAAGTGTGTAAGTATAGAGCATGCTGAGGACCAAAGGTTCTTTATGGTTATGTATGAGCTTTTCCTCATGTGTATACACCCTGCCTCACACATAGATGGCTGATTTAATTATGCAAGCCATCTATATCATATACTCTACTTTAAAACTCGCACCCATAATAACTGGAGGCAGAGAGAGGCACAGAAAACTGGAGATCTGAACTCCTTATTTTCAATCCATGCCAGCTGCCACTTTTGTATCTCTGATCCTCTTCCCTAAAAAAAAGAAGACAAAAAATAAGATGAGGTATAGATCTTTCTGTAGTTTGTTCCTTGTTCCATTTTCATCTTTTCCTCTAAATTGAAAAAATACCTTTTGATGAAAGGACCTTCTCTACAAATGTGGCTTGTTTATTTTCAGAGAAGAAAATAGTTTAAGGGCATTCAGTTTGAATGTTAATGGAAAACAAATATGCTGATTTCTGGAGTAATTTCTGTACTTGTTGGCTTTCTACACAAATATACTTGGGTTTTCAGCTGGGACATCTAATGGCCTGAGCTGCTTTTCATCACAGCTCTAAAACTGTGACAGCAATTGAAATTACTTTGATAATGCTCACAAAGGTATT
Organism: Camarhynchus parvulus; assembly: GCF_901933205.1. Lineage (NCBI taxonomy): Eukaryota > Metazoa > Chordata > Aves > Passeriformes > Thraupidae > Camarhynchus > Camarhynchus parvulus. The sequence continues at coordinate 105,503,886 of NC_044573.1, read as the reverse complement.
GTGATGCTTAAATAATTAATATTACAAAATTAGTTTTAAAGATGAGGTAGCAGCTCCTAAAATCTGGGATACATTTTGAAATCTTAGACAACATTACCTAATACTAAGAGCATTGCTTAAGTGTTATTTCAGACTACTACAGATAAAGAGGTGTGGTTTACCTGTTTATAGAAATTCTAAATGCAAAATAATAACAAGGGGTCTGTCTGGATGCAGGTAGTAAAAGAATTTTGTAAAGGAGGGCTCTAAAATGTACTCAGTATGTGTTCTCAGCAGCAGGGAGACTTAAATGGGCTACTTTTGTTCCCTCAGAATGACTCATAGCCTTATCTGAAACACATTTGTCAAAGTGATCCAGGGTTGCTTATTACTGGGAATGCTCACTGTGAAAAGATTAAATCTCTGTGTACCACGGTAGCCCCTTTATACAAGTTAAGACTGCTGTGACTCACGATAGGAAGCAGAGTATATTAGCCGGGGCAGAACTATGTTAATGCACTGCTTCTGCTGTACTCAGAGCAGTGGGAAGGTGTTCAGTGATAAGGGGTCCTGCACTGCCGTCTTTCTGTCCTCCTCTCACTGAAATTCTAGTCCTTTAGGCACTGTTTCTACTGCTGCTTCTCTCGATGGTGTGTCGGTAGCAGCTGACAGCACTCAGGCTTTTTTGTTCCTGTTTTGATGATGTCCTTTATCCCACACTCTCCTGCAATGCTGAAATCACAGTTTTTAAAGGCCAGGCTGGTTATCCTACCACTGAGCATTGCAGGTACCAGAGTAGACAGCAGTACAGAGTGGGTTCACTTCACCTGCCTTCAGGTGTGTTCATCTGAATCAGCTAACTCCTCTAACAGCCACTGCAGAGAGAGGCATGGTCACAATCAGGCCTCCCCTTAATGGGGAGGTGAAACACTTTTTTTAGAATTACTCTTGGAAGGAATTTAGAGGAAATCTAGCTAACTAAATCCATGAGTTGGACTTTCAGTGTCCCTTCCAACCCAAGCTATTCTATGATTTTACAGAATTTGATGATATGCTTCCCATCCTAACTGATAAAAATTATTGTGCGATATATTGCCAAATACATAATGAGATGGGCCATGTCTTTTAAATATAATATGATATGATTAATAAAATATAATATAATGTAATATATATGCCTCAATATTTCCATTTGTACATTATCATGAAAATTGCAATTCTGAAACCAAAAGCATCAGTAAAGGAAGCACTGGCAAATGATAGGGAGTATTGGCATCTAGTCTATTTGTATGTTTGTGTTCCCTCTGGAAGACCAGTGCTGTCATGGTAAAGCTGGGCTATTTTTTTTTAATATTATCACCTCATCAGAGACTGTATTACTTCAAGAGAAAAAAAAATTAGTAATTTGCACATTTTTTCAAACATGTAACAGCATTTAGCTATTATTGTTTCTTTTGGCAGTACCTGATACTAGAATTTTCCATAACTCAATTCACAACAGGACTTGCTGATACACACGTAATCTGCTTTGACTGATTTGTTCCTATCTGGAGTAAGTATATGCATTAATACAGTTTAAGTTCTGGCACATCTCAAAGAGATTTTGTAGGTCTTCTGTATTATTAACATTTAGATTCTACCCCAGGATTGATTTCTTACCAGTGTGCCATCATTTCCTTGGGTAGGCAAATGACATCCAAACCTATTTTACACTTCCTTTGGATCTCATACCGCAGTCGTTTATCCTATGTAATGATCTTTATTATATATAATTTTGCATGGCACATATCTTAATAAAGTTAATACAGCTTGCATTTCTAGGTTAGCTATGGTGTACCAGCATTTGTAATGTTTTCCAGTAAATGTTGTCCATATTTTTCTGGTAGATGAAGTTGATTTTTTTTTCACATTCTCATCATATGTCCTGTGGTTTTGTCATAGGCAGGCACCTATGAAGTTTCATATTGATTTTAAGGTGCTTAATAAATTGTAAAGTCCAACACCTTAAATGTCTCTCAACATTTCTTCCTGACTTTCCACTCTCTTATATTTAGGCAGAGCTGTAGCTGATGATTATATGTCACAGTGGCAGTGCTTTTGAAAAGTTTCCTTTTTACGTTATCTTGGTGGCAGAAACAGCAGCTTTAAAGGGATTTATGTTTCACTGCTATTCAATCTTGTTTTGAGTAGCAACCCTAGCCAGAACTCAGGTATATTATTTCCAGTTTGGTGCCTCCTTTCTTGTTTCTCACTGTAACTCTGAGTACACTGTTTCTCAGAGCTGCTGTAGGTGTCTCAAGGCCCTGCAGTGTAGATGTTGGAAATAGAACTCATCCCAGGTAACAGTAGGTATGCATGCATACCTTTATGTTTATACTAATTCCATAGAAATTGTTTCACACTAGTGATAATTGGTGCATGGTGTTTGCAGATGCTATTTCTTGACGAAATTTTAAAGCCAGCACTTTTGAAATGGAGAAAGGCAACTGCTGTAATATTATACGTAGTAAATCAACTATTATTCTTGTAGAAAGACGTGCTATTTTAAATTAATACAATTTTTCCTCTCGATGTGTTGTGCAGAAAATTCACAACAATTGATATGGAGGCAAAGGTAAGGGGCTAGGTACACAGATCAGGATGCAAAACCAACCCAGGGAATAGTCTAAACACCCTACTATGCAGGAACTCTCACTAGCTTGTCCTTGCTAACTCTGTGAATCTTGAGTCTGCTGCACAGTAAATTACCTTTACAGTATAGTGAGGTTGAGCATGCACGTAGTACAAAATTTCAGGCAGTCATCCTAGCATAAGTATTGTTTTAAAAAACAAGCAATAGGGCAATTAGCTCTACCATTTATAATATTTCAAGAGTATTCATAGATGGGACTCTCAACAGTGAGAGTCCCATTTACCAACCCTGTGAGATGTCTGAGTTTGCACAGGAATAGCTCTGTTTCTTAAGAATAATTTTCTTTCCTTAATACAGAAGAGATTTCCTATAACACCAATTCTGCTTTTCTTTCTGATTTTTTCCCATTATGATAGGAAAAAATTGCAATGAGATGAGACAATCTCTCTTTCACAGGTGTTTAGATCTAGGTTTTTCTTAGCCTTCAATGTGTCATTTATGAATCAGAAAAAATTACTTCTGTTTGTCACCTCTAATGTTCCATCCAGCTATCCATATTTTTCACTGGTCATGATCACTCTAAAACAGAATACCTCTATTAATGCATTCTTTACCTTATAATGCCTCATTGTAGTCAGATAGAGAGCTAAGAAAATGAAGGAATGAAAATAGTTTCCGAAATCACTTGGAAAACTTTTTCATTTCCAGAATTAAAGTAACAGAGATTTACATTTCATTGCAGAGAAATGCTGTTTAGCATCTCAAGGAACCTCTGAAAGTCTTACTTATGGTGGCCCAAGAAGATATAGAGTAAGTGGATTGGAGAATTGAAATCATCACTACCTCCTTTAGGTGTTTTAAACTTACATGAGAAGTTTTGGCTGAATATTTAATGTGGAAGTCTGACATTATCTCTTGTCTTTCTCATTATTTATATACCAGATACATTTGCTCAGCCTTATTACCTTCCATTTCTACAGAAATGAAAGACTAATTGACACATTTTTTTCCATAATTTCCTTTTATATATTTTATATTTTACATTAGAATTCAGGTTGACTTTTTAACTCTTATCTTATGGTCCGTAATTTGCTCTTCTAGAGTTATGATTCTTTTAGAATAATTGGTTTGTGATTATCCCCCTATTCCATCTCTAAATAGTCATTACTTTTAACTGTTTGCCTTTCTGTTTCTTGAGTAAAATCCAATGCCTGCTGTGCAGGTCAACAGTTTTCCTGAGAGACTGAAATTGCTGATTATCAATCTCACAATAATCTCAATCATATACTGATTACACACTTACCTCTCTGATTGCCTTGATCCATGCTGAGTTTCTCTCTGAAAACTCAAATGACTCTCGGGCCTCAGCTGCTAGTTAAAAGCATAGGCGGCAACAGTGCATCTCTGGTTCTTAGTGCTCATTTTTTTTACTAGGAATTGTCAGAACCTTCATATAAGTAAGGTGGGGAAACTTCTTTTATTCAGGATTATATGCTTCTGGAAAAGCAATATCTGGTTTTCTTTCAAACCTACTGATAGCAGTCTTCATCCACTTGCTAATAAAATCTCTATCTTATGTCTCAGAGGAGTGCGGTGAGCAATCAATACTTCTATTATTCAGACTAGGTAATTGAAAGAGTGATTTATCAATTTCAAATTTCAAATCTCTTTGCTAACTTATTTTTTTGCTTTTGTTGCTTAGTTATGCAAATGAAAATCCACCTTTAATAACCACATTTGTTCATCATCCAAAGCTCATAATGTCCTTGGTGATCTCAAATTCTACAGGAGATGCCCTCAGGCAGTTTGATACGCAGGACTTTACACAGTAAAATCACACTGTTAATTGTCATCCTCACTGCAATGTCATTGGTTTTCCTTGCAAATGAAACTTCGGTAATCTGAGCAATAAAAACAAAATAGAACATTCCAGTTCCAATGTTGAAAGCATTTTTAAACGAAGTTATCAACTGACACAATTTACATATCGTCTTCTGTGGTGGAGAATAAAGTATTTTTCCTGTCCCCATAGGAAAAAAGGTGAATGAAATAATCCAGAACCCATTCCAAATTTCCTGTTGTGCATCTGATTTAAGGTGAAGTAATAAGCAACACAGCACAGAGTTTGTGCATTATTTTGGTTATTAACTAAATTAAGAATGTTAAGTAATGTGGTAAAGGTTCCTGGTGTTAGAAGTATCTGCTCTTTCTCTCAGAGCCATACGCTTGCCACTACTGATGTAAGGGCAGTCAGGACAAAGTGCAGCCCTGAACTTTTGTCATTTCTACATTCCATTCCAGACTGCAGAATCCAGGCAAATTTCACCCAGGTATATTAGGGTAGAGAAAGAGAACTGTGAATGTCTTTTTATTGGTGCAGCCCTTCTCTTTTATTTTCTCCGACAAGACTTGTTGCCAGCTACCATCAACTAGACCATTGCTTCTTCAGTGTGAGCCCATCAGCCGTGAGCAAGGTGAGATTGTGCTAAGCAAGGCAGCATATCAGCACACTGCAGAGATGCAGAGTGGAATATGCAATGTCTTCTTTACTCTCTTCTTCTTCTTCTTCTTCTTCTTCTTCTTCTTCTTCTTTCTTCTTCTTCTTTCTTCTTCTTCTTCTTCTCCTTTCTTCTTCTTCTTTCTTCTTCTTCTTTCTTCTTCTTCTTCTTCTTCTTCTTTCTTCTTCTTCTTCTTCTTCTTCTTTCTTCTTCTTCTTTCTTCTTCTTCTTCTTCTTCTTCTTCTTTCTTCTTCTTTCTTCTTCTTCTTCTTCTTCTTTCTTCTTCTTCTTCTTCTTCTTCTTCTTCTTCTTTCTTCTTCTTCTTTCTTCTTCTTCTTCTTCTCCTTTCTTCTTCTTCTTTCTTCTTCTTCTTTCTTCTTCTTCTTCTTCTTCTTCTTTCTTCTTCTTCTTCTTCTTCTTCTTTCTTCTTCTTCTTTCTTCTTCTTCTTCTTCTTCTTCTTTCTTCTTCTTTCTTCTTCTTCTTCTTCTTCTTTCTTCTTCTTCTTCTTCTTCTTCTTCTTCTTCTTCTTTCTTCTTCTTCTTCTTCTTTCTTCTTCTTCTTTCTTCTTCTTCTTCTTCTTCTTCTTCTTCTTCTTCTTCTTCTTCTTCTTCTTCTTCTTCTTCTTCTTCTTCTTCTTTTAATTTTCCAATCAGGAAACTTTACCATAGAAACTACAGAAAAGATCCTAGAGGTGCTTTTTTGCTTTTTGGACTGTGAAATATTCTAGTTCCCTTTTCAACACATCTTCTTGATATTACAGTACTTCTGTTCACACTATCCATCATGAAATAGGAGAAAGATAAGTACTTCTTACCATTTCTAGACAAGAGTGAGTTAAAAGTAGAGAATTTTTATGTGATGCAAGCTTTGGCTTGTTCCTATAGAACCAGAGAATTTGTACATGTAGCATTTGATTTCAAGTCAGGACTCTTCTAAGCATTGCTTTTGGGTATAACACCACAACATTCCCTTTGTGTTTCTGTTTCATGTTACTAATTAACATGGTAACTGTCATCAAAAGGCCAGTAAGCATTGATCTGTTGATCTCCCAAAGTGATTAGGGAGAAATGAAATTTGCTAATAGGATTTGCCTGAAAAATCACTGAAAAGCAGAAATGCCAGTTTCACCTGTGTAATAATTTAATGTAGATGGGCTGTCACATTCAAAGAGCTACTGTTTAGTTCTCATCTTAAATAACACTGATATTGCAACTCTACATAAATGTTATTTATAGCTTTTCTTGCAGTGAATGAAGACTGTCCTTCATTACCCCAGCACAAATCAGCGCCACTAAATTCTTTCATACGAACAATTTAATGACAATGATGAAATCCTCTCAACAGGGTTAGCAATACTTGATAATTTTGTTATGAAAATGTTTGAAGAGACAAGTTGATTACATAAAAAAGAAGGAAAAGGAGACCTTATTTATTTATTTCCATGTATGTGTGTAACAAAGAGAAAGATTTGGTTGAGTGAGGATTTCCTAGAAAAAAATGACAAAGTTTGCCTGTTATCACAGATTGATTTCATAGGACATTTTCTATAATGAATGAAGCCAAAGAAAATATAACAGTCTTGTACAGTTCTTTCACTAATTACTTTTAATAGCATTTAGTTTTTGATTCAATCTGTTATTAAAGTGGTTGTAGGATGGAATGGGATAGAGAAATAATATTTTCCCAAAGTTTTCATCATCTGTCAATAAATTGTGTCTTAAAATCTATGATACTTAGACAACGTGATTTTTAACTGAAAATACTGTATCAGCTCTTCACCAAACAGAATATTGAAACTGTGCAATTTACATAATAATAGTGTGATTTACATATTTATTAGTTTCATTTAATTTGCTGCTAACAAAATATTCTAATCTGGTTTGAGGATAATCTCTAGCATTCTGTTGTTCTTCCTTTCCATGCACACATATACACACAGACAGACACACTCATACTGGCCTTTATCTACATTTCATAAAATGTGTTTGCTTTTCCTCTAAAAACATTTCTCAATTCTAAGAGATTTATTAAGGGAAATGCCAAGAAACAAAAATAAAAAAGTGACCTTTACAGATTTCTGTTTGCTGTTCCATTTTTTTGTTGTGCTGTTGATTTGTGATGTCTTCTCTTTATCATGCCTGGGTTAACAACTACAATTACAAAGTTAACAATTCCACTTCTTGAAGACAATGTTTAAGTGATGATTATCTATCTCTATGTTGTTGTTAATATTTGACCTGTAAAAATATTTCTTTACATACATAATTTAAATTTTTTGAAATATTTTATATATATTAATATTTGTAGTCCTAAAAATTATACAAAAGAATAACATTATGAAGGAAACAATACCCCAACATATTAATTTCTTATCAAATGTTCAATTGTCACTATGCATATTACTAATCTAAGCACTAGGATGGAATCGGGAAGTAAATACAATTCTTTTATAAACATTTCTATGGGTTATATCTCTACTATTGTTACTATCAGGTAGGAGGAAATATATTCAACCATAGCAGGCAATAGCTAATTATATAAGAAAGTACAGAAGGGAATTCTCATACTAGGAAAAAGGGAGTGCCAGAGATCTGAATGACCCTTCCAATTAGGCACTAGAACAGCGGCTATAAATGGGAAGTATTTCAGTTTTGGGATATTTGTCTTTTTGTTTAAAAAATTAAGTGTGTTTTATTGGGTGATTTGTAGGAAGGAAAAAAACCATTTTTTTCCAAACTAGAAAGCAATCAGAAATTATTTTTAGTCACAAATGCATAGAATTTGAAATGAAACTCCCAGTTTGCTGAGCTTATTGTCTTGGTAACAGCAGCCCAAGTGCAGCAGCCTTCCTTTCTGTTCTGTGTTCATCCTGGACACCTTTGCAATGCTGTTCTGTGTTGTGACATGAGATGTCCTTGTCTTCTTTTTGCAGTGTGAAAATGTAGGAGGATCTCGACCAGGAATGAGGTCAGCAAGCATCACAACCATCCCCAACACTGACAGCAGCCTGTCTCTGTGGTCAGGCACATCCCTGCTCCCAGGATGGAACTCAGAATTGCTTGCTCAACACCCAGGAGCTCAGCAACACTTTCACTGTCCAAGGAGGAAGGTGTCTCTGTCCTTTAGCCTCTAACAGTACCTTTGCATGGTGTTTTGGAGGTACATGTGAGAAGATCTAATTACCTCATCCAAAGCTGGCTTGCATACAGCAATCTTGGAGCATGGGTGGACCAGGATCATCATTCAAAGGGTTTTCTTGCTATTTGGGATCAGCCCCCACTCCATTTATACTGCTTCTCCATTTTCACAAAAGCATCTATACTGCTTTTCCATTTCCAAAAGTTCTGGTCTCCTCTTTATACAGTACCTAAGTTAATCAAATGTAAAGAACAGATTTGTATGGTTAAATTCAGTTATCATGCTTAACACTAGGATTCCTGAGACACTTTGAATAGAGACATATTCCCCAAGAAACAGTCATTCTAGGGAAGAAGCGGTTCATTAAGGGAAAGGTAGGACTTTGGAAACAAAAGGACAGAGAGGTGTTTCATTATTTGAATAACATTTTTGCCCTGGGAGATTTAGATACCAATCAAGAGGAGCTGCAATAAATATAAACATAAAAACAATTAAGCAGGAGAAGTTATTTAAAGCCTTTAAAGAATAAGGTGCAACGTCATATATTTAATCAGAAGTATGTAAATGTATTCTGATTATCCTTCTAGAAAAAACCAAACAAAACACATACACATTTTTGGAAAGAAAACCCTTCTTCTCTAAATTTGTCATGAGTTCAGTATCTAAATTAATGTTATGACAAGGGCTTCATGTATCAGGATTCCCTGCAAAGGAAATTATTTTAACCTCAACCCAGAAATCTGAGGTTATGGTGGGAGACAGTGCATGCTTGATGATTAAAAGAGGATTCAGATAAAACTGTTTCTGAACTCTAATCTAAATTTTCTAATGAAATGACAAAGCTATCTTTCCTTTAAAAAATGTTTCTAATAAAGTTCCCTATTTGAGGTTAATGAAATGTCTACCTGGTTGGACTCTGAAAAAAATTAAAAGTTGGCTGAGGCCATGATGTATGAAGAAAGGAAACAAGAAATAAAACAATTATAAATGCTTGTTCTCATGCTGGTAGATCTGCTAAATAATAGCATTTAATTGGAAGGAACCCTCTGCATATAACCCTCTGTTATATCCTGTCAATGCCCAGCCCCACTGCAGTAAGTAGAAGCCTTGCCTTTAATTTCAGAGGACATAGGAAAAATCAACAGAAATTTTGCTTTCACTTATAAGCAAATAATTATAAAGTGGTGCTAGATAGGCAATATAGAGTATTCAAATATGGGAGAGAAGCACGGCAGGAAATTCATTCTGCCATTTAGATACCGAGTAATGTGTGTGTCTACTTACATGTATTAAAAAACTTGTAAGTAGAAACACATGTTGGATGCAAAGAGAAAAGTTTCTAAACTTCATGGAAATTAATCACATGTTCATTACAATCTCTTTCCTGTAAGGAAGCGAGGTGACAAAACATGCTTTTAATTGTCTTTATATAAATTGCTTCCTACCAGCTAAAAAGTTGTTATTGGTACCAGTAAGAACTGCTGCTGCTTTCACAAAGATGTTTTTGAAGGGGAGGCAATCCTTATGGGACATTGCCATAAATATTTTCCAGACAGTGCTTACTGCTGGAACAAAATAAGTAATTAACATTTTTAGGAAACTCTTGTCTCTTGATCTGTAAAGGACTTTCACACAAGCAAGTGCTTTTAACATTATTTACAGCTAAAGGTGACTTTCTATAAATATATTATGGAATAGTAAGTGTACAAAAAATTTACCCAGACAGCTTGAAAATGTTTCTCCAAAGACTGTGAGGAACACTGATTTGAGCCTAGTGATTCATAGTGCATAATCATGTGGAAAACTGGAAAGAAGTTTGTAAGTGGCCTTTGCAAGATTAGTCCCCATGTTACAAATGTTGATCTGCTGTTCTGTCATACATACTGTTAAAGAAGGTATTAATTCTGTTAACATTGTTTGGGTACAAGAGTGTCAGGCAGTGTTTCTTATCTAGGAAGTCTGGGTCTGCTAAATGTCAAATCCTATTGACTGCAGTAGGCATTTACATGTGAATATCCAAGTCACTGGAATAATTTGCTTTTTCCTTGCCTGTCAAAGACCTTTGTAGAGTGGAAATACATAATCTGAAACTTTTTCATGGCATTTTTATGTCATATTCTCTAAAATCTTTCAAAAGAGCCATGTCTACCTGTGGCTCAGTTTCCTCATTCTCAATGTTTCTCATACCATATCAGCTGTCCTAAAAATTTTATTGCCTCTGCCTGCAAACATTGGCTCATGTATCCACAAATCATCCTGATTTTCATGTTACCCCTACCATTCTCCAGTTATATATAATTAAATATCAGTTCTTTCTCAACTTCCCCTCCAAAAAGAGGAAAAAAATAAAAAAGGAAAAGGCTATGAGACAATTTCTACCTTGGATAGAATGAGGTCTGTCTGATATGATAAGATGTCCTGTATTCCCAAGGTTATTTTCAAAACTAGCCCATTCTTGCTTATTTTAAGAATATTCTACATGTCAGTCTTCCCTTATATATACCCAGGTTCTGCCAGTTTGTCAGACTTGCTTTATCTGCAGGTTGTCTGTTATGTCAGCCCACAAAATAACATGTATACAATGAGGTTTTATATATAGTAATGTGGTAATGCATTTTAAAAATATGCTGTCTGTAAAATAATTGTATATGGCCAAGATAGCTTTCAATTTGTATTGGAAACAGAAAATGTGAGGGTTTTATTACTCTTCTATTGAATGACTGAAGTGTGCATGCAAGTACTATTCTGCTTCTTAAATCTCTTGACCAAAAATCAGTTGTTCTTATCTTTTATGGGTGAATATATATGGGAATTGTAATCAGGTAGAGTGAAATTGCAGCACTGTCAAGATATGGCCTGAGCATCCCTCCTGCTCCTGACAAATCCCTGCAAAAAGAGGGGCCATACAAGATCCTGGGGACTTAATCACAGACACAATTTTTTGCAGGAAGCCTCAAATCATTATAAGAATAATACATTCTGTTGGTTAATCTGCAGACCTAACATGGCAGAGGGCTACAACTTCATTGTAGATTTCAACGTAGGACACTGCAAGAATTAATCTGAATGAGAAAAACAGTTTACATTTTAGCAAATTTAGAAAAAAATGGGCAACATAAAAGCATAAATGTTGCATTTTTCTTTGCATTCCTAGTGCAGAGAACAAATAAATTGTGTTTTTCAAAAGTTCAGTGTTACTGCAAATATTTTGATGTTTAGCTAATAGTAGATGCCTTGTGAGGCGGGGTAATTTTCCAAATCAATACTCAATTATATATATTTACTTATTCTAATAACAAAAGGGAACTGAAAGATTTCTTCAGTAAAAAGTAAAATGTGAGAAAGAACAAAAATCATGGTAGTTTGGCAGTGGGTAGCTTACTTTCAATCTCTGCTGGAGGGAACAGTGAAATAATGCAATTCCTGATGCCCTTTTGCTGGATTTTTCCCTTTCTTTGTGCTGTCTGTCTTTTGCTGAATATCTGGTAAAGCTAATTCAGCTATTACTTCCCATACTTACATCATTTTAAAGAGGATGTCCACTGATTAAAATTTTTTGAAGCAGACAGGATAAGAGAGTGAAAAATAATTGGACTAGAGTATTGATTAATGCAAACTTCTGTATTACTATGGAGAAAAACAATTTGGTTTTGATTGCTCACAGACAAAAGCTTTCAGTTTATTTCCTCTCTCCCTATTTTTCTTACTACTTGTGTATCTCAGATGTTCTATTGTTTGTTAAAAAACACATTTACTTTCATTTCTTTGATGTTAGTATTCATGAGGCAAAGAATGTGTTAATATCATTGTTATCTTATTTTAGATAAAGATGGATTTCAAACAATTGATTGTCCTTGAGGAATATAATATCTGTGAAGCTGCTTGCTTGTGATATTACGGAGAAAAAATATATTAAGGATATTGAGATTTTATGAAAAAGTATTCTGAATTATGGTTATACTTCAGAGTTTTTTTAAATAGGGTTTGCAATTAATATGCTTTGGCTTTCATACATTCCTTGTCAAATCCCATGGAATTTGGAATGCATAGATAAAGGAACAGCTACTCCTTGGAAGAAGAACCTAGGCAGGGGTTTAGCAATCAAACCTATAGTTAGTCATATGTATTTTAAAACTGATAATGATTTCCAAACAGTTTGAGAACTTCAAGCTTTGGCAAAGGTAATATAAATTACTTTCAATTAGTTTCCATTGGCATTTGTAGGCATAATTTTATAAGTTTTATCACATTACCATTTTCAGTTAAAAGTATTCACAAACCAAACAGGATTAAAGTGAAACCTTGCATTCAGTAGGCAAAGTCTATGATTATTTTTCACTGCACACTAGTGAAGTTTAGAGCAGATGGGGATCTAGCATGGGCAAAAAAGAAGATTGCTTTTGGGGAAAACAAGAACAATAGTATATAAATATTATAAAAACTGGCAACACAATAGATTGGTGTTCATTTCCATGTATTTATAACACAGTCCCTTTAGAATACCAAATGACTGGTCATTATTTTGATAGAGACACTGATTGCTTAGTTTCCTTCTGTTTCCTTTGCAATCACATAAGCATTGTGACAATAACAATGAAATCTGCAGACAATGGCTGTAGAATTTGATAGATAGCAAACTTATCAGTAGACATTCTGCAGTGGATGCTAAGACTGTTTTAGCAGAGTTGCATGTAGGAATTCTGAACTCAGACAAAGGCAACACTTTTAAAGAGCACTGTTTGCTAGCTAGGAAACCTGAGGCCAGGACATGTGCAAGCTTTAGTGTCCTGTCATGTGCAGGGTCACATGTGCAGTCTGGCCTCCTGCAGTGATGCCAGGCTGGGCAGGGGTGTTGGCATGGGCCATGTACCAGCTCTGGTGAACAAAATGGGCAAACAGTGGTTTAGAACAAAGGAAGTTTACCTTTATGGGGACAAGCTATGCTGCACCAGGTGTCTGCTGTGATAGACAATGGTTCCTTGACTATTTAACATATTACCATAGATGTAACTTTAGAGTTCATCCCCTAACAATTAGTGTGAAATCATGTCATCTAGAAAAACTGAGAAGAAAACCAAAATCCTATCATTTAACAGAGGTAATAGACCTAAATCCCAAAAAGAGGAAGCACCAAAGTACTTCCTCTGATTTAGGATTTTCACCACCTACAATGAATTAACTTGTATGAGCAAATTTTAAGAGTGCGATAAGCAAGAAGATTAGATGAAGCTGATAAACTTCATTTTTCAGAAAGGTTTTAATCGTGCAGAATCAGTATAACACTAACTACAGCTGTGCAGAATCCAGCTTAGAGATGGCTTAGATTCAGCTGTGCTGGGGTGCAGGTAGGGCAGTTCTCTCTTGCATCTGTTTTCAGATTGTAGCCTGCTGATGTATACTATAATAGCATTTACAAGAGCAGTTAAAAGCAAAGCTTTGAGTAGTTAAGGACATCATCTATCTTATGCTGTCTACAAATAAAAACACTATTCTTACCAAGTAAAAAAGAAGTTCAAGCTTAATCACAAAAATATAAATGAATTGTATTTTTAATGAGTGGAGAACTCTATTAATGCACATTGAAATCCACAATTATTTGTTCCAAGATCTCTTAAAAGCTGAGTTGATGAATATGTTCTGGATTTTTTTTCTCAACAAAATTTTGGGGGTGCAACCAATATTTCATTACTTTGAACTATCATTTTGGAAGGTTGTTTTTTTTTTAATTTGAGTTTGTAACAATGAATCCTACTGCTAAATGGAAAAAATGTTATAATATCTCAGCTTGCAAATTTCAGGATTCTCAGACTGAGCTCAAAATGGGATGAATTCAAGACTATGCCTGCATCAAGGAAAAACCTTTATAACACCTTTTGTTTTTAATTTTTTTTTCTCCTTGCCTCACTTTGCCTTGACTTTCAGGTAGAATTGGGAAAGAAATCATTGGGATAAGAGCTTTTCATTTGTTTGGGTTTATAAGAAGTAAATATTTTCAGTTTGTTAATATAGATTTTTAAAAAACCCAACAGCAACAAAAGAAGCCCAAAGAAGAAAGAATAAAACAAGGGAAACAATCAAAATAGTTAATACAAGTCCTTCCATACTTGACTAAACTCCTCTTTATTGTATTTCTCTACTACTATTTCTTATTAAAATATAACACTACTTTGGCTAAAATTTGGTAAGTTCCCAAAGTACTAACACTTCAAAGTCACAGATTCTAGAATGATCAATAGTGGAGACATCATAGCAGTATCTTTAATAATATATATTAAAAGAGAATCTCAGTCTTCAGATTACTTAAATGGTTTAATAAGTCTAGGCACTAGGCTGCTTGTTCCTGTAGTTTCACATTTTCTCATCACTAATATGTGTTACTCTGTGTATCGCCACAGAGCTTTTAATTTTCTTTCCTTTATGATTTATTGACGCATGACATAGTTAAAAAGTGTATTTTATTTTTGCAGAATTTTAACTGTGCTGGTCACACACCACCATAATCTGTTTGGTCCCTTTTATATATTTTCTGAAGGTTGTTCTCCTGTAATTAAAAACAAATTTTTTGCCTGAATGACCTTTTAGGTTTTAATTATAGGTATGCACATTTTGCACAAGTATATTGTTATGATCTTTAATAAATGTCCTGTTTTGATGAAGAGAATTAATCCAAAATGTATTGTATATGTTTTTACCACTGTGGAAGATTTTAGGGGTTTTGCCAAAATCCTACTAAATTTCCATCCTCTACAGCAAATAAATAAACAAGCAAGAAGAACAACAACTGTGAATTTTTGCTTCAATACTGTTACACACTGGACATTGGGATTTCCAGCTTATTGAATAACTTTCTGGCATAGATATGCCTCTTGTCTTCAGCAGAGCTGGAGAAAGATATCATCTCTCATTACAATTCCATTGCAACTTTCCCTCAGCTGAACATCAAAACTTTTCAGGCTTTTGGACTGGATTGTTTGTGTTGTTATACAGAGCTCAAAGGCACTGGCTCGTGTTTGTTTGACAGACTATCACTTACAGTGCAACGAGGGAAGGCGCCTTTCTGTCAGCATAATCTGCCCACGCTTCTTCACTTTCATCACGTTCTGCTGCATGCTGATTGTCACCATGGTGTTGCCTTAACCAAGGAATGAACTGTAGGGTTGAACAGGGAGAAGAAAAAAAAGGCTTGCTACTCATATCCCTCTGTTTTATTACCACTATGTTGTAAATCACTAAGCAGCTGATGACATTTAGTCAGGGAAAGCAATCAATAAAGGGAAAATCAGAGCTCTTAGAATACTTCTGCTGGCTTTGCCTGCTCAGCTTCCTCTGCCCTGTTCACAACATGCAGCAAACATGAGCTTGGAATGTAGCACAAAGTAATTTTTTACCCCGCTCAATTATAAATGTTTGTTTACTGAATATTTTACGCCATGATTAACAGTGTGATGATCCATGTCACATTTTTTATTTGTCCCTTTCATCTGAAGGATCCCCAAATGCTTTTCATATCTCTGATTACACAAAGACTACAGAAAGGTTTCTTAATCCAACAAGGAGAAGAAAAACGACTGCTTTAACAGCGTAGCACATCTCATTGTTATTAATGATAATAATCATTCCTGGCACTGGCTGTAAGTTTCACCTTTTTTATGAGGCTCTCAGAAAGCAATTTATAATCCAACATTGGTAGTTTTCACACACAGCAGTTTCACAATACAGATAAGCTTATTACTTGTATCTACAGTAAAGGAAAGAGGAGGCACACACATTAACAGAGTTACCAAGTCAACAATGCAGTTATAATTGGAGATCTGAGGAACTTTGAGAGTTCACACATTCTCACCTCAATGTCCTATTTTTGCTGTTATGACATATTTCTGAACTAAATGTCAAGATAAGATGTGACAGAATCTAGGGAAAAAAATCCAATTCCACCTATTTGGATAATTAGTTTTTTCTAGAACGAAAAGTTCTGCCTTGGTTGTGCGACATGAATACTAAAACAAAAATAAAGAAGAACTGAGGCACAATATGATTTTTCAGGAGTTCTGGAAAGTTAACAAGTTATTTTCAGGCTTAAAGAGCAGAAAATTGCTATGTTTGCAGTAAATCAGTTTAGTCATTAGGACAAATCTGATGCTTGTGGCACATACCAGGGACCTCTGTGTACAGGATGAAAACATCAACCCAGGTATAATAAGAAGATTAGTTGCCTGAGATGTGGACTTGGGGGCAGCTAGCTGACAATCTCTGTGTGGAGATGGAAATATCCATATGGCATATATATACCAGCTAATATCAGCCTATCTGTTGATGGCACACAAGGTCCTGGCTTTCACTTCTGTGTAGTGCGCAGAGATTCATATTGTGTTCCTCCATCCCCCTCCTCATCAGGTCCTTACCCCCTAAAGTGCAGACTTTAGGACACACTGCTTAGGGTGTCTGAGAATGGGAATCACAGTGGAGAGACAAATGTCATTCCATGCCCTCTTCCTGTCAGGCCACCAAAAAGGCAAAAGAACACATGAGCCTTGGGTCTGGTGAGACGGGGACCTTGGGCAGCCTGGTTTTACAGCCTGAGTGAATGAGGGAAAAGAAATGCTGGAATCTGCCCAGCAACAAGAAGGTGCTCCTCTTCGAATGTGCTTTCATGACCTGCAACTTTCCACCAGATAATTGTTCTGCATTTTTCCAGACCTCATTGCAATCTCTTAATTCTTGCATTCTTGGTTTCGTAGTGGCTGAGTTCTACCAGACAGTGAGAAAAGTCTGGTCCCTTCAGGCAGGAGGTGTAGCACCACAAATGTCAGCTCTTATACTTTGTTCAGTTTGCATGTTGGGCATTACTGCTCACTGTTTTGTCTCCTGCTCTAGGATCCTAAGGTTAGCTGTCAACATGTGGGATATCAAAATCTGTCTCTGACAGAGGAAATCTTGTATACTTAGGGCAGATGTCTTCACATGTTATAAATCATCCAGATTCATTAGTCTTTCCCTCCAGGTGAAATTTAAGCTGTACTTCCTCCTTCTCTTCTTCCACCTTTTTTGATTACTTATGTTAATTATGTAGTTTCATATGTAGTTTTTTTTAGAAGTATTCTCTGTGAAAGCTGGATTTAGCAAACAGAAATAAATGCATCTAGCAACCAGATATCTTCTCTTCTGCTGCGCATCATAATAATTCCAAAGAAAACATTAATCACAAAAGACTTTAGTTGTAAATTTGCTTTCATTGCTTCTGACCTTTTTTCACTCATCTGCAGTCTTTGTACAGCCCCATTCACTTAATCATCAGTTCTGAAGACAAAAACTCCTCAGACTTTTTTGAAGAGAAAAGGTTTTGTGATTTTAAAGCAAGCATTGGGAATATTTTCATGAAACTTCTTTTTAATATTTTCCTAATTTTAGAAGCTTTCCATGTGGATTGTGTCACATTTCATTATAAATTCTAGACAAAAGAGTCTATTAGTCTGACAGCAGTAAAGATATTCTTAATTCCTTTAGTATACTTCCCATTTTACAGACTAGGATCAGACAAAGAACATGAACCTTTCTGAAACAGGCATAAAGTAAACAGCTTGTTATATAGGTCATCTTTATTTAATATTCATTAATGCTTTATTGTTCATGGTTTTTTACTTAATTGTATTTATTTATAGAAATTTCCCTCTGCAAGGCAGTTTGGCTATGGCATAGTTTCTGCAAAAGGAAGCTTTTACATAACATGTAAAAGTTATATGAAAAATTGTTGGAAACAGCTTTTATGTAACTGTTCATAATTTGAAAACAACAAAGTCCTCACCTTCTGTTCCCTTCTTACCAAGAAAAAATAAAGTCACCATTAACTACACATTAAGCATGGAGGCTGATGTTTATGGTCAATCAGACATGTGAACTCAGGTTGAGTGTAATAATTGTCCATGAATTTATCTGGTTGTGTTGAGATTCTGAGAGATTTTTGTAAATCTGTATTCTCTGCAGCTTGCCATAAAGAGAACGTGTCACGAATCTTTGTGAGAGTCTGTTGATTACCAGAAAAACAACATCAAAAATCCTTCACTATTAGTAGCTGACCTCAGAACACATGAGAGAAATGAAAGTTTTAAAAGTAAATTTGAGTAGAATACCCTTATACTTCCTTAAGTGTTAAATTGGTTTCTATCAAGCACAAACTGGCAACTATATTTTATACAACATCAAAAGGATTGAGACACCGTGTGGGAATAGACTAACCTTTTCTTTTTGTTGTTTCAATGGACTAATAATTAATTCATTATATTTCATGAATATGTTAACAAATTTTTAACAACTGCACAGATCTTCAGTAATGACATGTTTAAACCAGACAGGTATAATGACCCATTACAACTAGATGTCTGAAAGGTCACAGGTCATCCCAAGGGTACTGCCTGCACTTATTAATGCATTAGTAGCTATTAGTTATACTGCTAGTCTGATACCCTGCCGTGAATTTTCTTATGAATATTTAGTAGGTATAGTACAACCCTATTGTGAAAGGAGAAAAGAAAGAGATAATCTGAAGATTAATTAGAGGTGTATCTGAGAACACTTACATGTATTTCTCAGGATTTTCAAGAATAGACTATGTGGCTTGATCATCACTTAAATCCCTCCTTCTTTATACTTGTTCTGAAAGATAAAAAGCAAAATACAGCTTTGATTGATGTTTTGCTCATCCTATTTCTGGCATCTTAGCTGTAGAGTTGCTTTGCTGCTCAGGGACTGACTAGGAAAAGTGTACATTAAACGTCTAGTTAAAAATAGCTCCCTTATAAAACACAGAAAATTCAAGTCAGATGTGTAGGAACATCAACAAAAGGCATGTGGCTTAACTTAAATGCTGCTTAGGACTTACCTTAAGCTTTTTATACAAAGACTAAGATGGTTCTGTTCTGACTACTCTTTCTTCTGTATCTGAGGGTTAGTATGAAAAAAAATCAAAAACTGTACAATTGTCCCCTTAGCTGGTTTTGTTTTGTTTTGTTTTACTTATGTGGCAACTATTTTCTTCTTTTCTGAAAAAAAAAAAACCTTATAAAAATGGTTTGTTTTTCTTTAATCTGAGTAGATACTTTTTGAAAAGTCAGCACTAGCATATACTGATGTTCTATGCAAGCCAGAATGCTGGAAATTAATAAGTATTTTCTCTTTGTGATGTTGGTTTGCCTGGGTGGATCCACAAGAGCAGTTCACTCTTGGGAAGGGAGAGTGAAGCCTATTTGTACAGCCATTTGTATACTGGGGCAGAACCTGCTCATGGGGTGGGAGAAGGAAAGAGAGAGGAGAAAATGCTTTCCATAAGAAAAGAAAAAGATGCTTGAGGAGACTTAGAATGAGCAATACCTGTGTATATTGCAGGCCCACAGGCCACATGCCCTATGAACTTGCTGTGGTGTGCTGTCACAACCACACACACATGTACTGTCTCATGGAGTGCCCTTTCTTGTAAGAAGTGGTCTTACTGCCTGTGTTGAATTAATTACATAGGGAAATATGAGCCAATGCCTGGACTCAGTCTAGAAGATGGTGCTTTCTGGTCTTGTTCCTAGTCTGAGAATCACAATAAAGTGCATGGTTCTGTATGCAGATATTTTAATGAGCCTTGGGAGTTTGCCATCTTGAGCTTAAGCCTTGCAACTGTTTTCATATTGAGACTCTCCAAGAACTTAGAGCTGAACCAGGGAGCAGTCACAGTCTGTGTCATCTGGTCAGGAATATAAAGCACGCATGTGTGGTGGCATATATTGCAATGCAGATATACGCACTGTGCTTGTCAGCAGTGGTCTGGGCCAAGTCTGAAAATTATTCTTTTTGCAGCCAGGCTCAGCCTCCAAGAAGTGACATACTAATCCTAGAAGCCTGCATTATACCACTGTAGCAGATCTTCCTGTGCACATAATCAGAGACTCCTGTCAAAAACCTTTTCTAAAGATAACATGGACTCATATGGAAAGCCTATTAACTCACATAGAGTTCTGTTCAGATGATGTGCATGTAGACTCTTTCTGTCAATGCCCCTCATGTCTTCGATTTGCATGACAAAGTATATAATTAGTGATTAATCAATCATTTCTCACATTATGGTTTTCTTCAGCCAACACTGCAGTTTACAGACTGCAAATCATAGTTCACTTGCAGGAAGGATGATGACACTACAGAAGCAGTGCCAATCTCCTAAATAATGGAATGAAAAAGTTGTGTTGTCCTGTTGAAGATCCTAGAGGGTTACTGGTACAGAGAACTGGATGTTATTTTCCTTAACTGAAATATCTATACATTTTTGTAACACTATTAGAGAAAACTGAAGAGCGTGAGTATTCTTCTCTGGAATAAGGTTAGGCACACAACTTAAATGAGCCAGGGCAAAGGCCTGCAGCATGGCTCTACTTAACTCAAGCCTTTTGCCTTGTGAAAATCCAGCTCTACCTTAAGCATGGCTACCAAGGGCAATTAGGACGTAACTATTGCAGCATAAACTGGTTTCAGCTTTAGACTTTTGCAGTTCTGCTAGTTATTGTTAAAATGATTTTATAAGTATCTTTTGGGTTTGTGGCAATCAGCCCCAGATGACTCTGCCTGTGTACGGGGTTTGGATCAAATGTCCTCCACAAATCTCCTCCAACTTCAGCCCTGACGCAATTCTGTGATTGAAATACATTAATAGCAAATCATATTACAGTTACAAAACCTATATTTTTTTAAATTCAGAGCAGTGTGATTACTCACTACCAAAACTGGTTGCTAAATTGGTGTCTGCAAGTGTTGCTATTATTCCCTGTATGTATGCTATGTTGCTTCTGCAACTCTGAGTAAGGTTTTGGGTAAAGATATACCACTTATTGTACATACATAAATGTGTGTATGTATGTGTTATTATTTTGCATTATTTGTGGGTAAATTAAAAAAAAAAAATCAGTGATTTGTGGAAGGCATTGTGTATATTGTGATTTCCTTCCTATAATCTCCCTCTATTTCTGCCCAACCAGTTGTTTCGGCAACAACAACCAGTGAATATATAGAACCTCCAAGGTTAAAACAAAACAAAACAAAAAGACTCAAGCTGTTAAGTGGAATTCCCTTAAGACATTCCTCTGAGAGAAGATCTGGCAGAAGTGAAAAATATTTTTATTTTTTGCTTGTGGACAAAACCCACTGTTTCATTTCATACTGCTTTCCAAGCCCTCCATTTTTTTGGGGGGCAATGGAAATAATCCTAACTGAAAGATGTTCCTATTAAAGTTGTAATAAATCCTTAACAAACATTGCTAAGACAGCAACATCACTATTTTGTGTCCTTTGAAGTATTTGTTAGACACACCCATAAAAATTTAAATTGAATACAGGTTCTACCACCAAATGAGTTAAGTTGTAAAAGAAACTTTCATTCTTTTTCAGAACCAGAAGCAATTTTCCACAGCTCAAAGCATTTCAGCAGACATAATGAGGGTATGATATTAACCAGTCAATTGGACTAATCTGAATGACTGTCAGTACTCCCAGCAAAAGAGGCCTTATTATAGTTACAGCTATTACACTGCTGCAGTTACAAGGTTACTTAGAAAGCTGAACTCAATCTATCAGAATATTAGAGACTGAAATGCCAAATCATCAAACTGTAAGCCTTAATATACACTTAGAAATGGTGGGATGAGGAAGAGGTCTATATGAACACTTAGAGAGCATAGGATCTCCTTGACATAATTCTACTCCATATTCTGAGCCACTCATTCTTCTGAGTGATATGTGGGAAGTTCCTATATGTTTTTTCATCTTTCTGGAGGTTTTCTTTAGCTTGCAACTTGCAAGTGACCCTTCTTGCATTGTAAGTTCTCATTTAAATGAACTGAATAAAGACTTTGTATTTCATTATTATGGATAATTTTTTTCTTAATTTGACTAATAAAAAAAGTGAAAGAGCTAGCATAAGTGCTGGTACTACATTATAGGATCTTGAATCATAATAATCAGGGAACACAGCAGGCTATTTCATTACTTGTAAAGATGGCTGTATTTTTTTCTCTCAAAACATGTCGTTGAGTGCATTTTTCATACATGAAGAAGGTCCAACTGTGCTTCATATTAAGGCCAAAATTAGACAAGACTATTGCCATAATACATTATATATCTGGAGGCTAGAAGTGAAGACGATCAGGACCATGAAAGAAAAAGATTTTTGGCTTAATACTGGCAGTTGGAATAAAGGAGAATCTGGAGCTGGACTTCAGGTCAAATAAGCTCAATAAATGAACTCACAAGATCAATAATAAAAAGTCCCTATGAAAAGGCAAGGCATAAAGGGAAAGACTTCTGGTCCAAACAAAAGGAACTGCTAGACAGACGTACTAGACAGAAACACTAGCGTGAAGTGTTCTTCTCACTGGAGTGGACTGATATCTTTCTTTGGTATCCTCATGGAAGTGTGGATATTGAGGGAGCCCCACCTCAAATATAATACAGTCAAAGTTCTTGGCTAGAGTTATTTTCCTTCCAATTCAACAAAAAGAGACTGAAAAGAAACCTGGAAGTTCTGCTTTAAGATACAAAAGGATTCAAGAAATATGAGCATGCGACCTAGCAGAGAAGGGTTTCTTTATTTGAACTCTTATACAAGATGTCTGTTTTCACCAGAGAACCAAATCAGCCAAAGGCAACTGGAAACCTGGTACGTGCATGATCTGATTTTGACTTTGCAGCTAGGCTTCTAGAGGTTATTTGTCTTTGGGACCTGCTATTGGATGACCTTACTTGCCTGTCTTCCAGAAAACATGGATTTTAATCTCAAGAATTATATTAGGAAGAGTAACAAAGATATCATATGATAAAAAAGACCAGATGTATAGTAAATAATTCTAGTATCTAGTGGATATTCAGGTGTAGTAGCTTAGGACTCTTTTATACAATGCTCTCTCTTTTAATAATAGGTAGATGTGAATGTACTTTAGCTGTACCTCAACCCAACTATTTGCAAACCAACTCCAAACCCATAGTTATATTGCAAGAGTTATATCACATGCAATTCAAAGTGATAAGCCCAGATCAGATTACTAAAAGTAAAATTTGGCTAATGACCAGTGTACTGTACATCAGCTTCTTGTGTCACTTTGATGACAAGGTACCTCAGTCTCTTTTGTACCAGTCCACTAGAACACAACAATTAAACAAGAGAGTATTCCAGCTGTGAGACTAACTTTATCTCCTCAGTAATTCAAAATTTCTTAAAACATATTATATTTTTAAGACCATGAGTAACTCTGACTCTTCTGTTTTGTCTCCATTCCTGCTTTCTCTTCTGCTTCCAATCTTGTTACGCTTCTGTTGCCTCTGGACTTAGCAGTTCCTTCCCTTACTTTAGAATATAAGCTCTAGCTCAGATGGCTTTCACAGAAACCACAAGGTGATCATCCATTTGCCCAGCACCAAGAGGAAAATAAAACAGGAGGAATCTGTGTAACTGTGAAAGTCTTTGTACATTTGGTACATATACATGTCAACATTTCATACAATTATGTTTACTATAAATAGTTACAGAAAATTTTAAATATTTATATTTATATTAAAGTTTCAATAGATTTTTTTCTATGAAAATAGATATTCTCATTTTTTTTATGGGCTGCCTTCCAATAACAGATGTTTCAGATATATCAAACTCTGTCAAAGAAAAGCACTTTTTGAGATTTTTTTAATAATTTCAAGCTTAGTTTTTTATTTGAGCACAATAATTCCTTTTTGAATGTTTAAACCAATCTATACCATTCTAAAATATTATTTCTTCCTCTAGCAATTGTTGAAAAGCATGATTTTAGTTATACAGTGTCATGAGAAAAAAACATGCCTTGTCCTCACCGGAGAAAAGCAACCACTTTAATACTAGATTCATTTATGAGGGACTCTTATAACTTTATAGTCTTATAGTTCACAGAAAGTTTTCTTTTTAAAAGGTTCAGCTCAATGTTCATTTTAATTTAGCTCTCCTATAATGGAGGGTTTCTTACTAGAATGTTTACAGTTGGTGCATAGATAAATCATAAACAGGAATTCTAATTCTTTGGTAGTTATTCATATGAGTTCCATTACAGCCACACTGCAGGCAGTGATGCACTTCAAGGATTGTGCTGATGCTGACGTTATAGTGCAGAAGAACACAGTTTAAATGGTCTGTAAATGTCAGCAGAATCCTGACAGTAAATTATGACCTTGCTATTGACTCCTGAGAACCTTTAGCTACATTTTGTGTCATATAATGAAAGTGTAATGTTCCTCAGATCACATAAACAAAAGAGTAGCATAGGTCCCCAAATTAATGAATTAAAGAGAATATCAGATACTTATCAGAAGCTCTGTGAAGTTATTTGGAGAAGTGAAAGTTATCTTAGGAAAGCAATACTATCCAGTGAGCACTATTGCAGGAAGTACTAGCATCCGTATCCTTTCAGGAATTAACTTATTTTTAACTTTTTTTTTTCTTTTGGTGTAAGAGTTCAATATACAGAAGTGTGAGATTCAGCATATTAAGGTTTCTCTATTCTTAAGCATAAAATTTGAATTCATGCCTTGCTTTTCATTTATATATTGAAACTTTGTAGCTTTGAGGGGATACATTAATGTCCACTGCAGTGTCTGTGTCCATGAATGAGGTTCAAAGGCAAACTGAATTCAATAATACAGGGTTGATTATGGATAACAGAACCAGAAGTTTGTGCTTGACACACAAGTGACCTTGTAATCTCCTTAGAATTCTTCCCACCATTCCTTCTTCCTGCCACTCTCCTTTATTGTGTTTCAAAATTAGGTTGGAAGGACTTTGGGGCAGAGATCATGTTGTCACTTACATTCCAAGGAAGAGCTTTTTTTTTTTTTTTTTTACTTCACTGGAAATGTATCTATTGTGCAGATCATTTTTTGAGTTCCTAGTCTGAAATGTTAAAATTTCATATTATCCTCATTCACATTTCTTTCATAAGCTTAAGTGGGATTCAAGAAAGTTATATGTTGCTCATTTAATTTCATTTCATAGCAACTAACATGATCTCCACTGGCTTCTTTCTTTTCTCAGCATCACCCAAAAATTCCTGCCTTACCTATTTCTTTCATACCATTTTACTTACTGTCGTAAATCTGGCTGAGGTCAGAGCGATATAAATAATTTATTTTTGTATGCCTAACCAATCACAAAATTCATTTGTTCTTTTGTACAAAAGACATAGCTTTGCAAGTGAGCTCAGTAAGGCAGTGCTGGATTGTGTCTGGTTTAGGATAAGCATCCTCATATGCTGCTGCTCTTTTGTTTGGAACACAAAGGCCATCCTTTTAAAAAGTTAGTTTGTTGGCAGAAGAGTACAGCTACAAAGTAAAGGAAAGCTTTTTGAATGTGTCACCAGTGGAGTCAGTGTATAGCCAGGATAGGATTGAAGCTTTGAAATTCCTATTAAAAGCTTTGAAGCATTTGGAATTTCTCCTTGGCAAATGTTGATACCCTACAACAGGAGTTCTTCCACTTTAAAAATAGTGGAATCATCAAGCACCATTATTGCCTTTATCAAAAATAGCTACTCTCTTTTACTGCTAAAAATGGCTTCTGATGAGTACACAATACTGTACTGCAGATACAGTGGGAATTATTTTAGAGGCCATAAGGATCCTGTGTATTAAAAATAAAGAACTCCTTCTAATACCAGGAAAATTTGAGTTATGCCTACATCTCTTGTGTAGACTACATCAGAAGCCAGCAAGGAACAAATGATAAATCAGTATTGATTGAAGTACTCAGGAAGGTCAGAGAACCAAAGTGTTGAGAATTTGACAAGTGTGGTCAATAAAAAAAGCAAATCACATTTGACCATTCAAAACAACCACAGTCCTTGAAATATTCACTGGAAACTTAATCAAGTTTTTAAAAAATATCTTACAGAAGCATTTTTCAGACCCTGATGAGCTATTGGTTTTCATCATTAATAACTAATATAAGGATGCTGACATACTTTGCTTACGAAAAGCTGGCCTACCAATGAAGCAAGGTGGAAGCAGAGAACTAGTGAACCCTTCTCAAGCTGTTCTCTGTCCTTGTTGAGTTCAGGCATCATGTGGGTGAGAAAAAAGTCTTAAATCATCTGAATGGGAAGACAAGATTTTAGTCAGAAAGTTTTGTACATTCCTATGAAACTTGGACCTACTGTTTCTATCCAGCTGCACTGTCCAGTGCATTCACAGCAGATCAGAGCTCTGCTGAGCTGGGAGACCATAACCATGACCTGTGCCCATCTCACTGCATCTACATCTTTTCACAGTTTCTGGTCCAATGCTGTGTTCACCGTACAAACCATGCAAAACCATTATCCTTTATGTATTTAAGTACCTGCTTAAGACTCACTTTTATTGAGCTATTTATCAGAGGTTGATCACTATAAATATAAGGATGCACAAGCACCATGTCATATAGAGAAATTTCTCAAAATATTTAGGTATGGTTCTTATGCTGCATCAGTGATCACACTTGTTTAACTAGAGGTTCTACTAGTAGCACCAGTCAAATATCTGTTGAGACTGGAAACAATTGTTCAAATAAGCATAAGAAAATGTGAATTGATGGTGTTAGAATTGATGTTGTTATTAAACAACACCATCAATTCATATTCTCCGGTCTTAAATAACCCAGGAACAGAAGCAGTTAGCACAGACCATCCCCTCTGGTTGCATATATCTCCAGGAGTTTGCATATAAATACATTTACTCAGACAACTGCTCAGGAGCTTTCACACTGATTTGCAGCAGAATGCCTAGAGACAAGTCATATGTCTGAGCTCAAGATGCTGTACACACAGTTTGCTGCAAGAAAAGACAATTATCTTCTGCTTTATCTTCACTGAAGGGGAAGGGCATAAGATAGTCATAGAACAGTTTAGGTTTAAAGGGATCTTGGGAGGTCATCTAGTCCAATGCCCTGCTGAAAGTAGATCTAATCAGACCAGGTTGTTCAGGGCCAGTCAAGTTTTTACCACCTCTGAGGACTGCCCCCCACAATGACTATAGGCAGCTAGTGGCTTATGAGCATACTGATATTTTTTCCCCTTATATCCAGCCTAAATTTCTCATGAATACAACATTCCAGTTGTATTCAAACAGGAATTCATAAGTTCTACTGTGAACCATAGAATTAAAAATTAGTTTCCCAGTTTCAATAGTTTTATACCAGATTTTATACTATTGCAAGATTTTTCATATTACCCAGAGATTTACAGACTTTGAATATAAGCCAAATGTTGTATCAGAACTTTAAATCTTTAAACCAAAGCTTTTATTCCTGAAATAGAGCTTGCACATGCTTGGATTCAGTCCATGTTCTAACAAGCATGAATTTGCTGATTGAAGAAAACTTCTGATATTTCCCTGCAGCTTTTGAAAATGCACCATGTCCAAACGAGATAGAAAAAAAACCCCAGCAGCTGGAACCTGGTTATTAGAGTAACCCTGGGTGCATTTTGTACTCATATTTCTACCTAAACTAGAAGAAGAATATAATCTGCCCTTTTTAACTTGGTTCATGTTCTGTTAGGCAGTTTAATGGCTCTGATGCTGACAAGTCAATCAAATGGAAACCCTTTTGGTTTAGCTTTTTAATTATTACCTTTTTTTCTTTATGTTCCCTGGAATGAAATAGAAAGGAACTGCAAAACTATATACCCTTGAGGCACAAAAGAATTCTTGTGAAGGGGTAATATCTTTGGAATAGTGTACTGAATGTTCGCAATTCTGGGCCGTGCTGAAACAATTCACCACTCTAGTCAGAAAGAAGATTAAAACCCCCCCATGTGCTATAAGAGCTGACCAGCGACATGTCCTCCTACAGGCGAGATGCATGTGTAGGAGACAGTAGGACTCTTCTGTCAGTCACAGCAGATGGTAGCGATGAAGTGATTTTATGAGATGTGAAAGGATGGACAGAAAGACTGAAATAACAAAATACTCTTGCTTTTTGTTGTGGGCAAGAGGATTTATTTTTAAGGTTTTCTAATCATTGGAGCAGGTTTAACAATCCCTGATGCATAACTATAAGTAGTAGCTGCAACAACAAAGAAAAGCTTGATTGTCTGTCTTCTGAGGTCACTGTGTTGATCTGTGATTGAAGAGTACTGAAGGGATCTCTCTCATTCAATATTAGTATATTAACTATAGACACTATGAGCCTCTGCCTAGTGAAACCATCTCCTCATGCCAAACTTCAAACCTGCATGTTGCTTTTGTCTGCTCACAGACATCTGATAGTTACAAGCAACAAATACTGCCAACATTGTGCAAAATATTGAATATTGATTGTCAGTCTATAGACTAAGTCAATGATCACAGTCAGTTTCTGAGAAGTGCTCCCTAGACCTCAGCACCACAGTGAATTTTTGTTATGCAATAAGACTCAACAGAGCCCCTTTACTGACTTTTTCCATTTCACCCATGAGAATGGAAATAGTCAAAACAGAGGTTTCAAGATCTGAATGAAATTTTCATATTACACTTTTATCCTTAGGTGCAAGCCCTAAATAGACACTACTTTGCCCAATTTAAAATGGTTTTGATATCCATGGTTACTGTTTTTGCAACACCAAAGCTAAGGGGAAAATGTCTTTTTTTGACTGCAAACTCAACATACTAGGTGAATCTCTTGCAGTGAATTTACACTTGCTGACTTAAAACCAACTCATGGATCACACTTCCCCTGAATTTGAAGGCAAAAATCGAAAACCATTAACTTGCAAGTACTTTCCTGCCCTGCCCTGCCCTGCCTTGTCCTGCTGTGCCCTTCTTCAGTCATATTGTTGGAATTGATATATGTTTTTTTTATTTCGGTTAACAAAGGTTCTGTTTACTTGATTTTGCTTATATATTGGCTTACATGAAAACCTTGAGTATTACTTTGAAATTATTACATAATCTCCTTTTTCATCAAGTCTGTAAAAGTATGGAGTATTTTGCCTCTGTGCCTTCAGATGAAATCCTATTTTATAATGACAGCTCCAAGTTAAATTTATGATGGTGGCTGGAAATATAATGTCATAGCCAACCTTTTATTAAGTCTCTTCATTCCTCTCTTATTCTCAACAGTGGCTCTGGCATTCATGGTCTACTTAACATTTGATGCCAGTTTCATTAAAACAGCATCCAGTTGCAATGTACAAAATTAAGTTTCAAACTTTAGTGCCCAGAAATTTTGTTCAAATATGACCACTATTTCTTGTGCATATTATCAATTTTCGAATGAAATATTTGGATCTGAAAAATATTCCCTGGCTTGCGAAAAGGGAGGTGTTAAGGCAAGTAGCTCTTTCATCAACACAGGGTTTTATGATGCGTCAGTTCCTGCTGATTTTCCTCTTTTACCCACAGGCTCAATATGGAAATTCTCCTTTTGAGGTGCAACAGAATTTTCTGCTAGATCACAATAGAAAAGCTTACAATGCTCTGGGTTTTTTTTTTGGGGAAGTAAGAGAACTAGTAATACTCTTATTGTAGGCATCTCCAAAGGTAGGTGTGTGCCATAGTATTTGATGTTCTGGAAAATAACTGTCCTCTCTTTTCAGGCTGCGCAGATTCTTTTTTTAAAGAGACAATGTACACAGGTGAGTAGATGAAGCATAGAGTATTGTCCAAATGCCAAAAATTTATAAAGAAATTCCAAGGTTTAGAGATCTGTTGTGGGAACTGGAATAAGAAAGATATGAAAAAAAGGGCAAAATAAGAGCAAACAAGCGAAACCAGAATAAGATTAGGAGAACCAAGGAGCAAACACAAGTCTTGCATAGAAAGACGAACAAATGAACAGATTAAAATATTTAGTTGTCTTGCTGCTGTGACAGCAACATTATTTCACAATGACTAGATAACACAGAATAGAGTTGCAGGATGACTAGTAAGAAAAGTTCCAAGAGTCCTAAGGATAATGTTCATGATGTGTATTTGGAATTAAAAGGCTGAGCTTCAAAATATCTTCTCCTTCTTGATTTTAGGAGTCTGATCCTGAGATCTGTTGCAGTTCTCCAACTGATGTCCACTAAATAAAAATCAAAACAGAAATTGTAAACCATTCATATCCAGCACAGAGAAGATAGGACATGCAAATTATACTAAATTCCATTTCATAAGGAGCATTTTACATCTGAAAAATGTGTGGAATCTTTTTCCACACAGTTTTCTTGTGGTTACTTTTGCATTAATAGATGTTTCCAACACTGAATTTCCATTAGGTGGACATAAAATATTCTCTCATATATTATCTAAAATTTCCTTGTGATAAAGAAAAGACAAAGTGTGGAAATTGTTATATTTTCAGAAGAACAACTTATTCTAAACAGTTTTGAAGAATCTTGTGCTCTCTTGAATATGTGGTTGCTAGTTAAATACCCTGGAATAAAAACACTTGACCATGGTCTCATCTCCTTCTTTTTCTTCTTCTTCTTCTTCTTTTTCTTTTTTTTTTCTTCCTTCTCTTCTCTTTCTTTCTTTCTTTCTTCTCCTTCTCCTTCTCCTTCTCCTTCTCCTTCTCCTTCTCCTTCTCCTTCTCCTTCTCCTTCTCCTTCTCCTTCTCCTTCTCCTTCTCCTTCTCCTTCTCCTTCTCCTTCTCCTTCTTTCTTCTCCTTCTCCTTCTTTCTTCTCCTTCTCCTTCTCCTTCCCATCTTTAGAAATCTGTTTATAAATTACATGTAGATCTTTTTGCATTACAAACTTGGATCAGAATCATTCTGATAGAGAGGAGAAATATCTGAATTTGTAAAGACCTCAAAATGATGAAAAATCGATATGCAAATAGTTATTGAAAAATTATCAGAAATCTTTAATGCAAAGCTGATTGACTTGTCTTTAATAAGTTTTGGCTCTGATACAATGTAACAGACAGACCAAATTAATTTATTTGTTTATAAGAGCTGACTAGATTTATTCTGAACATTCTAGTAGGAAACAAACTAGATTTACATTTAGAAAAGCAATGATTTGTGTTTACACAAATAAGTTAAGAAGTACCATATCTCAAAATAGGAAACATAAGAAACTGTTTC
This sequence comes from Camarhynchus parvulus, assembly GCF_901933205.1. Lineage (NCBI taxonomy): Eukaryota > Metazoa > Chordata > Aves > Passeriformes > Thraupidae > Camarhynchus > Camarhynchus parvulus. Next base: position 105,472,578 of record NC_044573.1, on the reverse strand, counting down.
TGAAGTCTTGAGCACATTTCATTTTCAATTTTGTAATCATTAGTGTGGCACATACTTTATTACTTCTGGTTGATGATATATTTTTATTTGGAAATGGGTATAAAACATGGAAAGCATACAAATCATGAAAGTGTAGAAATAGGTAAATAGGTAATCATTTAAGATGAGAAAGAATATACATATAAATTTCAGAAGTCTGAAGTCTACTTTTTAAAAACTGGGAAGTTTATGGGAACGAGGCTATTAAATGTAAAATGAATGGAAAACCTGGAAAAATGCAGAGAATTTTAGTGGGCTATTATGGATCACCTTGATTCTGACTTTCATGTGTTTTGCACTTGGGAGATGCCCTGTCATATTTTGTGGTGACATTTTCTTGATTTTTAAATCACCTATAATACTTCTGCTTTACCCATTCTATACTAGTGAGTTTCTGCAAAGCACCTTTAATTACCCACCTATGATCTTGACCTTTTTGGCTTTTTTGATAACAACTAGGTCTTGAAGTTATCCTGAGTATGTTTTTCCTACTGGAGAAAATATTTCTTGTTTATAAGTATTCTGGGTCTTTTAACTCACTTTTATGAGTGATTTATCATGCTAGGGTATTTGATAACATAAAGCCTGTGCTGCCTCTCGTGTGTCTCTGGTGCCCTGGTGCTGCTTTGGGATCCTCCAGGTAATCAAACAAATTTTTCTCTTTGCATTTCAGCCTGGGTTTGTGGTTGGTCTGGCCACCTGCCCTTGTGACTCACGCAACCCCCAAAATTACAGAAGAAAAATCCCAAACCCAGCCCAATCCACAGTCTATTTACTTTATTGCTACAACATAAAAGAGAAAGGGAATTCTTTGCTATCTAAAAGAAGTCAAGAAGACAATGACTGCAACTGTGAATATTCCTGTAAAAGTCCTCCTGACAGTAACCTTTACCAGAAAGTTCAAATAAGAGTGGATATAAATTATTAAGCAGGTACTGTACCACAGCCAGAATTTAGGATACTTCATAGAATTTTCTCTTTTTCTTGTACTCACTTCATCTTAAGATTGAAACATTTTGAACAGGATGATTTTTCTGTGCAGTCTCTAACACAGCAAGGCCCTTTTCTGTGATTGGAATTGTGATAGTTATGAATCAGTACTAATAATCTTGACTAATATTTGCCTTGCTTAGGATTAGGTGTGGTATAAATGGCATTTCCGTGGTCTGTTTTCAGAGTCTGATTTTCTGTGACTTCTAATCTACTTGCACTACCCTTTTTATTTAGGTTGTTCTTTCATAACTCTTAATTTCCAGAATAGTGACAACAAAAGGAGTGGGAAAAAAAAGGCATGCTGTAATCTATTTTAAAGGCATAGAGCAAAATGCCTTTTGCAAGTCTTTACAAGTCGTGACTACTGTGCAAATAATGAATAAGGAATGTATGATAAGAAATGTCTCATTACCACAAATCAAAACCAGATATACAGCTGGTAAATGACAGAGAGCACATTTTATTAGTGAGAGTTTTCATACTTTGTAAGCTCTCAAGTTAGATTTTGTGCCAACCAAAATAAAATTTATTTGATGTTTAATTTTTTTTTCAGCTGAGCAGACAAATGCTTAGTGAAGATTCATGATTCTCTGAACTTTCAGATGATGGGCTGTGTCTGCTTTTTGAGTTTTCTTAATTTTTAATTTGTTTTGGGTTTGTTGGTTTGTTTTTTTGTTTGGTGAGGTGGTGAAACAACAGGCCAGAGGCCTTACAAAACTGAATCCAGACTTGAAACCATGAGAAAGCTGACTGCTTTCTGTGAGAACAGAGTCCTGCAGCAGTGAAAAACAACTTGTTTTCCTTGAGAGAAACTCTAGGACTATGGGAAACAACCTGCTCCCCCTGAGAAAGAACTCTAGGACTGCGAAAAACACTAGCCACCTGTACAACCTGCTTTTTACACTGTAAGGTAGAAAAATGAAAACTATATGTCACAAAAGCTCTTTCTGCACGTACACACCAGAGGTTTGAGTGACCGACCAATACAGAGTAACAACTTGTTACTGACCAACTGGGGATGGACTGGGGATGTTCTTTAAATACTCTATATAAAGAGGCACGTGAATAAACCGGGATCTTTTTCCTTCATTGCTCCATAAAAGTGTGTCCTGCATCTTTAATAAGATCCACAGTGACAGGTTGGGATTTTTTTGTTTGTTTCTTTGTTTGTTTTGCGTGGTTTTTTTTTTTTTTTTTTGTAGGAGATTACTATTACAAAGTAAAATAGGGACATTGTCCATTGATGACACACAAGCAAGCTTCTTTGCTTCTTATTCAAATGAAAAAAGCAAGATCAGCAAGCTAGAATGATCATGTCCCAGAGTCCCTAATAATTAAAACAATGCAATTACTATTTAAAAGCTGATTGTGGCAATTGCATATCATTTCCATTGCAGATCATCTCATCAACCATAAACTCTAATATGGAGGTAAGTGAAGAAGAAACTCATTTAGAGTAGGTACTTGCTCTGTATGTCCTATGAGTGCAATCAATTTCCAGTGTCCTCAGGTCTTAAAGATAACATCTGTTTTTGCAATTCAGTTGGTAATTCATTAGTAAAACTATTTCTGATGAGAATTCATGGACTCCCAGTAGTCTTTTTATTCTTTTGGGCTCTAGACTTCATCTGATCTATCTTATCTGATCTTGAGATATGTTGAGATGTCCTCAGTTTTCACTTCCCACCTAGTAACTTTATGCATAAAAACTTCACTTTAGCAAGAAACCCCTTGCAACAGACACCCATCAAAACACAGCAGACACTTTTGGATTAGGGGAGATGCATTTCTTGCTATGTATATCCTGTCTAGATAAACCATGAAATTCCATCAGTGTTGGTATAACAACTGTGATTGATATTTCTATAAGCAAGGACATTAACAGGGAGTCACAGTGTTGTCATCTATAAGACATGATAATTTATTAAGTGAATCACAAAATTATAAAATGCATCATTTAGGAGTACACTGTTCTTCATGGATTATACAGACAGGGTCTTTAAATCACCAAAAGATCAAGAGACCATTTGGATCATCTAATTTATTTCTTGAGTAGGTACTAATTAAAAAAAAAAAACCTCATCCAAAAAGAAAATTAATATTTTTCATTAATCAGAAGAAAGCAGTAAAGCAGTGTGATTTTGTGCATTTTGAAAACAGAGTTAACATCTGTTAATTTTGCAAGAGAAGCAAGAAGATAGAAAGAATTACCATCTTGGCCATTTTTTTGGCTTTGATAAATGATGTCTTTTAATAAACTCAAGCCAAAGCTCTCAAATTTTTATTCCTTTCTTTTAAAAGTCCAAAAGAATAAGATTAAATGCTTACAATTTTACTTTCTAAAATGCACTGATAAAAAAATTATTTCTTATTAACTCCCTTAATGCCCACTTTTTCCCCAGAATCTGTTTAGTTATTTGTGGAATTCCATGAGAGCTGCCCAGAAGTTTTACATGTCCATGCACGGTCCAGATTGCAGAAGCATGATCAGATTAGGGGCCCTGTCAGAGAAGTCAAAGGAAACTTCAGAAGCAGTAATTTATTACCATCCTCACTTCTCTGTTGGGTAGGAAGCAGTGTTCAGTAAACATCTCTTTTCTGAGCTGGATGGCAAAGTATAATATTTTCTATGCCAGCACTAATTAGCTGGAAATGGAATAAGTATTCTCACAAGTCTACATGAATACACATTTTCTACATGAACTACAGGAATACTTTAGTTCCAAATTTTTAAAAATCTCGAGAAGGTTTATGAGGCCCTGGTATAAATAACTAACAACATTTTTAATAGTGAGAATTATTGAAGACAGTGGTACTGTAAACTGGTATTTTTGGAGTCTAAATCGGATGAACTGGGCAATTGTCTATCTTTTAATTTGATTTTGGAGACCAAGAAAAGACTTCATTTTAGCATTTAGTCAGTAATTATAGGCAGCAGCAACCATAATTGGTGCCTTTCCAATGTGGTGTTATGGATAATATTGTTACCAAGGTATTCTTGGTGAAATAAGCCCTCTTAGGAGAGCTTCCCACCATCTGGACAGGAGCTTCTCATAATTTGAATTAGTTGCCCTTTCCTTTGTAAATACAGTTGTAATCTTAACTACAAAGATGAAACCAAATCATAACCACTCAAATCTGAATTTGCCAAAACTTCAGAGTATGGACCCTCAGCAATGTTTTCTTTCTCAGTTTTTTTCTCTTTCTTTTACAACAACTTGATAATTAAGTTAAAGGGGTGTATTCAGTGTCCCATTCTGATAAAAAAGCACAGAAAAAACCCACAAAACTCCACTGATCATCCATTTCTTCAAAATCACTGTATAATAAACACATTAAGTCATTACTATTTAAAATATGTAATGGGAATAAGGTTAATTTTTCCGGAGAAAATCATAAACATATACCTCTCCGAGAAAAACTGGATATGCATCTAATATATTCTCTTAAATTCAATATTTCATGGTAGGAAGTACCTCTTTTGATGGTAGGTCTTCACGTATCTGAAGATTATCATTTGGGAGATAAGGCTTGATAAACTGCAACAGGGTATAAGACAACCATTTTTAACACTTCATGTAAAAGACAGAATATATTTAAGATACTACAATTTGAATTTCACCAGAATTTTCTATTTGCCACAGATTCACTTCATTCTGTATTCTTTCTTAAGGTGCCTTTCCTCATACATAATGAAAACCAAAATCTGGGGCCATTCCTGGCTCCACTCTCACCCACCAGTTTCAAGGCAAACTGGCAAGATCCCTTCAGAAATCCCACAGACAAGCAGGGCAGCTGGGCCATGCAGATGTTGGGCAGCAGTTACCTGGTTCCTTGGAAATTCTTGCTGCTGGAAGCTTTCCTTCCACTGAAAAAGTTTTGCCCCATGACCTCGTATTTTCGGAAAGTATTTGATTGGTGTAGTAGTTATTGTCTGAAACAGCTTCACATTGTTACTGTGAAACTGACTTCTTCTCCCGAAAAGTCACATCTGCCTGTGCCAGGGAAATTCCTTTCAGCCCTTCTCTGTAACCAGATACACTGATAAACCAGAGAAGTCTTAGAAAAACTTTGCTAATTTCAGTTGTTCAAATTATTGCTCTTGTGAACTTTCCTGAGAAAACCCAGAGCAAAAAATAAATAATTTAAGAACTTGTTCTTATAGAAAAGAGGATGGGCAAGGGACATGATATAAATAGCAGTCTGGGGGGAAATCCTTTTTTTGGTGGAAAAGTAGCTCCTATGGGGACATGAGAGTGAAAATTTGGAAGGCTGTGAAGGTATTGACTCCTACAAAGTAATATCGCTGGGATAAATCCCAGGCAAACTACAAGAGAAAATGAAGTGGCAAACCAGGAAAAAGCTGGACTTGACAGGCCCCATTCTGTGCTGTTTTTTCAGTGTCTGTGGCTGAAGAATGAATTCAGGAGAGACTGAATGGACTAAATGTTACTTGATAGTCATGGTGGAAATTATCCATGATGAGAAAAAATTTTTGAATTTAAGTTATTAAAAAAAGTCCCAAAGGCATCAGGTATCTGATGCAAGGAGTTCCTTGAAAAATTCTTGATTCAAAGAGTACCAACTCTTCTGATTTTCCACTTCTTCTACCATTTAAAACTCTGTTTTTTGTTATTTCTTGACCATTCTTTATTTAATTGTAAATGCATAGTGTTGTCACCTATTAAATACAAATAGTATTTCAGATGTTCATTACTTTCCCTTAGATTTTAATCACTTGACAAAATTATTTGAGCCTAGCTTTTTTCTGTCAAGACAACTCACACTATTGTGTGCCACATGAAAATATAATGAAAAATATGTAGCTTACATATTTTACACTGCAAAAGCTGGGGGAGGCTCTCACTTATTTTCAATGTTTAAAATAAAACAATTTTATGGAACTTTTTTCTGACTCATGAACAACTCGAGTTGGTAATGAGTAAGATAAATTACCATCAAGATAGAGATCTCTTCATTTTGCTGACTACATCAGTGGAATTGTTCCCTTGATTGTTTTTCCACTGAAAACAAGAATGTTTGTTCATTATACATCTATTCTGAAGAGAAAATTCCTCCAACAAAAATTTCTTATGTTTTACTTGTTTTGCTGTGTTTGTGACAAGCAAACATAATTTCTCTTCTATTTTGTTTGCCAAATGTGTCAGGGGCAGGCATTTAGCTAAACTCATATATCAAGAAAATGGCTGGATTCAAGCTTTGCAAAGTCTGAATGTGATACTTTTAAAGAGGAGTGTGACAGTACTTTGGTAACTTTACAGTAGAAATTTTTGAAAACCAAATTGCTGCAATGTGAAAGTGCAGAACCTGAGGAGGCTCCTCTAAATTATTCTTGTAACAGAAGTTGGACCAATGATCATCTGCTTTGCCCTACAATAGTCTTTCAAGCTCTAAGTTGATGGCCTGACATCAGGCAGTAAAACAGAGACAGACCTGAAGGAAAGAGAAGGAAGGAGATTCACAGAATCATCAGATTGGCTTTATCACAAAGATGATGTGGGTGAGTTTGTGCTCAGAGCTGAGGTTATCAATGGGAACCTAGAAAGGAAAAAGTCCCAGATTTCACAATACATCAATAGAAACACTGTAAAAAGGAGCTAGAGGAGAAGCTGATGGATCCTGAGAGCTAGAGGGCAGCCAGGGTAAAATGAAATTACAGAAGACAAAGGATGAGGAGATTAAAGAAAACACTTGGTTGAAAACCAAAAGCAAGAGATTGAGGACAATGTGCTGGTTCCAACATTTGGCTGCAAAGTGTGCAAAGGACAGAATCTAGATTGAGGGATGGAAACCAAAATACATAATTAGACATGGTTAAACATGTAATTATCTAAACCTAAGCTAATATTTTGAGATTGATCTTTGAATCAGTGACTAGAAAGAACCACCTGAAGAAGACAGCTTGATTTCATTTTCTTAGACAGGGGTTTAAAGATTGAGTCCCCTTATCATTGATCATCATATAGATGACCAGTTGAGGCTTGGATATCTGTCAACTATGTCTCTGATTTGTAATATCAAGGAAAAACTCAAATGGAAGTTGCTCCAGGCAAGTGAGAATGAATTATTTATTGTGTTCTCAGAAAAAGACCCCAGACCAACATGGTGCAGAAGCTGGAGTCAGAAACAGAATGAGCTCTCTCTTTAGAAAGTATATTCTGTAATAGAATTTGTTTCTTTTCTGGACCTGGAGGGCAGTTTTATACCCAATATGTGCTATTGTGAGAGTGAATGACAGCTGAGTCTCACTTAGAGAAACAATTCCTATCTGGTGAAGCTTAGCTTCCTGCAGAACACTGTAAAAAAATTGTTGCAATGTTTATACTCCCACTGAAAAAAAATAAATTGTTGTGTCACTCTTGCAATATTCTTCCACAAAACTGCAAGTTTAGGCTGGTACAAATATTCTAAAGGGAGAATAGTTTTATCTATCCCTAGATGAGTGCTAAAAAAATTCAGAGAAGAGGAGGAGGTGAGAACATGTGAGGGAAACATGGTGACACCAAGGTCAGTGCAGAAGGAGGGGGAGGACTTCTCTCCAGGAGCAGCAGAAGAAATTCTGTGATGAACTGACCAAAACCCCCACGCCCTGTCCCCAGTGCTGTTGGTGGAAAAGAGGGTGGGGCTGGGGGCAAAAAGGTGTTTTAGAGTCTTAATTTACTTCTCATTATTCTCCTCTGATTGTTAGTAATAAATTCACTTTGCAGCCTTAAGTTGAGACTGTTTTGCCTTTGGAGTGTTTTCTCCTGGTCCTTATCTCAACTCATGAATCCTTTGTTCAACTTTTTTTTTTCTCCTCTACCCAGCTGTGGCAGGGGAGAGCGAGAGAGAGATTCTTGTGGGTGTCCAGCATTGGGCCAGTGTCAAACCATGACAACAATGTATACAGAAATAGATTCTTTGTTTCCAGCACCTTCGTGAGCTTTGGTTTGTCTATTTGTATGCCAGTCTTGTATGAACCAATATATTCATGCAATAGATAAATCAATCCCTCTGGACATTGGAATTCTTTAGGCACACCTTCAGGTACAGCTTGTGTTCAATTTATAGCAACCTGCCACTCCAGAAGCAGTGCAATCAGCATCCTATTTAATGGACTCATTTAACTAGGATTCTCTCTCTTTCTACTTCTTGTTTTCTTTTTACAGAGAGGAAGTCATCCTTGACAAAAATAAAAAGGAATGGACAGTCTGCATTTGCAAAGTTTGAATAGCACTCTTTCAGTGGTTAGTTTGATCACTCACTTAATAAAAACAATATGGCTAGTATTGTCCTAAGTCTGAAGGTGACCTTTCCAACATTTTAAATAAGAGAGAGATGATTTATGGTGATGCATCCCATCCTATTACACTTTGACATATATAAATGAAGTGCTTAAATTCTATAATGCATTAATTTTCTCATGTTATCTGTAGATATTGCACTATTGTACTTGCACCTCTATACTACCCCAATATAAAATCTGTTTAGAAACCAGCTTAATTAATAGTAAAACAAACAATAAATACTTAAATTATTTCTTTAATAAACTAAATAAATGAAAAATAACATGTATAGATATAAATAAAGTATTTTACATTTGATTGGAAACTCTTTTATTTCCATTAATTATTTCATAGTGACAGAATTTTAATAATTGCATTAAAATGTTGGACCTTAAATTCCTCACAGGTATTTACAAACATCAGGAAAAAAAGTATTTTACATTTGATTGGAAACTCTTTTATTTCCATTAATTATTTCATAGTGACAGAATTTTAATAATTGCATTAAAATGTTGGACCTTAAATTCCTCACAGGTATTTACAAACATCAGGAAAAAAAAGTCATGAAATAACATTATTTCTTTTTTCCTTTCTTTCTTCCTCCAATTTCTGAACTATGAAATATATCTGTTGCAGAGCTACAGAACCACAGCATGGCTGAAGTTGGAAGGCTTCTCTGAAGGTCATCTTCTCAACCCCTCTGACCAAGCATGGCCACCTAGAGCTGGCTGTCCAGGTCTCTAGTTAGATAGTTTTTTAATGTCCCCAAGGATGAAGACTCCACAACCTTCATGGTCAATCTGTGCTGGTGCTCAGTCACCCTCACAGTAAAATCTGAGGTTTATAAATGTACAGATACTGTATATATTGTCAGGAGAAATTTACATGGATCAACATAGGTTTCATTGCAGGATTTTTTAATAATGTGCTTTCATCTGTCCTTTAGCAGAAAGAATATCCCTGAGGTTTTTTCCTCAATGTGTGCATTTTCTGTGACTCACAAAATGTAGCTGCAATTTTGCTGTGAAAAAAACACTGAACATGACCAACTTCCTCTTGGTTCCTGAAGTTTCCCTGTATATTTTTTAGCTGAATAGCCCCAGTGTTACCTTATGGTGTTGGAATTTATGAATGCATAAGATATCTACCTGTCTGCTTCTTTTGTGAGTAAAGGGGGTGACAAGATTGCCTGGGATGCTTTCTGTAGCCTCAGAACTGTTGCAGCTGTAGGGAGATAGTGATTAAAATTACAAAGGTCTTCAGTCACTTGGTTCAGAGGACAAGGCACGACTTCTGTGACGGAACACTGGGATGTTGTTTTGTTATTTTCTTTCTGCTGTTGCCTTTATTGCTGTATGGCTGCATCTGAGTTCTGGAGAGTGTTTCCTCTCCCTTTAGCATGGCAGGGACCTGCAGACATTTTTCCTTCTTTGCCACATGGGGTATGGGTTGCCTGCTAGGATCATCTAGGCATAACTCAATTCATTAGTCCCCTGCTAATGTAGCTAATGTTGTATTTCAAATGGCAGTCTGTGCTGAAAGACTTTACATAACACTGAAGAATTCTTTTCTACCTTAACAATTGACATATATACCCCATAACTTCTCAATTTTTATACACACCCGATCTCTGTAGTTTTTATCTACTCTCATATTACTTTTCACAAAATCCCCAAAGTTTCAATATCTTGAAGAAAGAGTGATGTATTTTTAAAAGCTTATTTACAGATATGATGGGGTGCTTTTTCCCAGCAGAGATGCTGTTTTCTCTCTGAAATACTGAATTAGTTGCATTATTCTCTCCTTGCTCTGCCTGATTTTGATTTCTGCTTTTCAGAAGAAGGGACTTTTAAAGGTATATTTCAGAATCTGTCTGACAATTGCACAGGAGTCTGTATACACCAGTATAGTAATTTGTTGTAAATATATAAGAAAGCTGTTCATACAAATATTCCAGTACACAGCATCGAATAACTGTTGGCATAAATTGTATGTAGCAATGGAGATGCTACAGATTGCATACAGATTCCTGAAGTGCTTTCTGCCTTGTAAAGACACCCTTCTCCCCCCAACAAAAAAAAAAAGTAATTAACATTTAGTAACCTTGTGAATCTGTTCTGTTTCATCTGTAACAGAAAAATGCATTTTGGATAAAATACCTTTCTGGTATTGTCCTAGTAACTAGTTTATTGGCACAGGGAGAAACAAAATATGTTGCTGCTTTTTCTTCAAAATGGTTATACATACATTGCTGATCTCCAGGGTTTTCTTTTCCTTTTTCATGTGAAAGACTTTACAGACTGAGACACTCTAAGTGTTAAATGTGACTTAAAATTGGACTAAAGGAAATTTCATCTCAGTTTTATCATTAGCCTAATGATAAAGACCCTAAATATCTTCCTTTCTCTGCACTTCTGTTTATGTCTCTATCTGATTGAAACCATGAGAGTTCTTTTGTTTATAGTGTTCTTTGAGATCTCTGCAAAACAAAAACTTGATCAGAGAAGAATAAATATTATTTGCCACTTATTGCATTCTAGGTTGTGCCTCTCCATCAAAGATTGGTTGAATCCCTTCATGTAGCAGGAAATGCATTTTGAATAGTAATATTAAGTTTCATTATTTTCTTTTGCTTCTCTATTGAAGTTTATCCATCACTATTCATTTTTCCTTTGAATTACAAGAATTAGAGAAAAGCACTGCTATTGTACTCAATATTGTGACTATAGTGGTTTTTGTGGCATCCTTCGAGGTATACACATATTAGGACAATTTTATGTCAGACCTGGCTGTGAAGGTTAATTTATTTTACTGAAGTCCAGGTGCCTACAGCAACGATATCTACATTGAGTTATTTTTCTAAATGGCCTTTTCTTTAGTCAGGAGAAATAAAGAATTTAAAGGCATGAATCACTTGAGCTGTTTTAAATGTCACCTTGAGGATGAGAAGAATTGTGCTCTGGGAATGCCCATTTTTTCCATGGATGAAAAAGGGACTGACTAATCCTAGCATCTGCTCTAACTCAGGTTAATCCCTCTTCGTGTGAAGGGCAACAAAGTTTGTAAAGTGTCTAGAAAGTAAGTCCTATGAGGAGTGGCTGAGGGAGCTGGGGTTGTTTAGCCTGGAGAAAAGGAGGTTCAGGGGGCACCTTATTGCTCTCTACAGCTCTCTGAAAGGAGGGTGTAGCCAGGTGGGTTTTGGTCTCTTCTCTGAGGCAACCAGCCACAGGACATAAGGAAATGGCCTCAAGTGGCTTTATGGTGGGTTCAGGTTCGTAAGGAGGAAGAATTTCTTCACTGAAAGGATGGTTAAGCATTGGAATGGACTACCCAGGCAGGTGGTGTAGACCCCATCCCTGGAGATGTTCAAGAAATGACTGGACATGGCACTCAGTGCTGTGGACTAGATCATAAGGTCATGATCAGTAAAAGGCTGTAATTAATGACACTAAAGATCTTTTTCAACTTAAATGTTTCTGTGGTTCTGTGAAGAACACAGCATCACTTATCTGGAAATGCAATATCCAGAGGAGGCTCAGCAATATGTTTACTCTGAGGATCACAATCCCTATGAATTAAGATATTGTTGTGCAATTTAAACTGTCAAAAATAAGATTAAAAAAAAAATAAAATAAAATAAAATAAAATAAAATAAAATAAAATAAAATAAAATAAAATAAAATAAAATAAAATAAATGGATAAAAATAATAACTAGTCAAAATCAATCAGTTATATAATCAGCTGTATCGTAGATCTGGCTTCAAATGTTCTACAGTGAAACATTTTGTACTTCTGAAGTGTCACAGCGAAGAAATATATTAAACAACAGCCAGTCACTTCACTTTTGGTTTTGGGACACTTTGTGTAGCACCTAAAAGAAAAATTAGGATGGCATAAAGAAGGGAAAATATTAGTATTCAGCTTACCATTCTTCTGTGGCTGAATAGTTCTTCCATAGTTTATTGATTCTGCTTCTTTGAAGGGAAGATGAAGCTGAAGAAGCTGTAATTGGAAGTGCCCCAGTTGCATCTAGAATTTGTCAGAAGTTTATCTGCTAATCATGTTTCTTAGAGCTGCAGCCTGCCTGTCCATAGCCTCCTCCCTTGGGAGCTCATTGCCTTTGTAGTCTGTAGGTTATTGTGGTTTACAGGTAATTTCCAGATTCAGTTCAAAGAGTGAGTTAAGGCATAGACAAGTCTGAAATGGCACAAATCTAGCTATTGCAGTGATGAGCTGGAGGTATCTTTAGGTGTTCTTGTCATGTTTCCACTGAAATGACCAACAGTGAGACAATTTTTACAACCAAATAGAACCAAGAGGAAGGGTCTATTTCATTGACTACTGGAAAATTGGTAGAAGATATTTATTCTGCAACTTTAATAAAAGCTCTCTTCCCTTATTTATGGTTAGCACTCAAGACAACATAAAATTCAGATCTCAAGCTTCATTTCTGTGTGCACCAGTCCTTTCAAAATCCCAGACAAATTGTCCCTCCATATGTATATTAAAAAGCCTAGTTTGGGACTCAATGGTTGTCAGCTTTCAACTTCACCCAAAGCAAGAATATATGGTTGGCTTTGGTAGAAGCAAATATCAGATGACAAGAAATAACACCTTGGGAAGGAAGCAAGAAAACATTTCTCCATCAGTTTTAAAGAGAAGAAAACTGGAAAAATTATTGTCAACAAATTAATTGAATTTTGTCTATGATAATATTTTTATGGTTTAATTGCATTGTCAGTTTACTGTAGCTGATATATATCTAAATATATGTATATATATACATATATATGCCTATAAATCCATATGCACTGTGCTGTAATCTATTATTTGTCAGATGGGTCATGTGCTATATAAAGCAGAGTTTAATCTTTCCTCTTCTCTCTTCTGTATTAATCAAGATCTCATTTCTTATTGTGTTTTCTATTTTCTTTCTAAAGGATTAGATTTTTTTAATTAATGAGCCTGAAATTCAAGTCCTACCAGTCTTGCTTGTATATCATTGAGTAGGTGAATGTCTGTATTTTTGTTAGCATATTTATGAAGTGTTGATTTTGATGCTCATTTCAGTGATTAATCATTTGGTGATCTAGATCTAAACAAACAGACTACTTTCCTGTAAGAGCAAATTTTCTGTCTGCCTCTCAAAAACAAAAGAGAGTCACTCACATAAAACTATTGCTTATGTTTTCCAAACCAATCTGAAATACAGAAAGATTTCAACCCAGTGATTAGCAAAAGAGGTTACCTGTAAGGGAGAAAAATAAATCACTGAAACTGATTGCTCCATGCAGAGCATCCTTTAAAAGCACAAACAGGATCTGAGCCAGTACTAGCAGAGAGCATTCTGAGCTGAAGATTATGCTGTTATCATATACTGCACTTGAGAGTCCTCTGGTAAAAAACTTTGGGAACAATTACTCGCTGATTTATAGAGAGGATATTAATGTCTTTCAGAAGATGCAGCAAAAGTGTTATTGAGTCCCAAGAATCTAAGTTTCCATTAAAAAATAAGGAGCTTCCACTTATCCTCATTACAATGCAGAAGAGGTATAGGTAACAAATGGAAAAATTTCAGAACCATGGCTCAGGATGATAACATTAATATGGAAAGGCTTTCTTGGTTCTCTGAAGTTAAATTCTGCACAAATTTAGAAGCTGTAATCTAGAAAATAGGAAATTTTAAGTAAATACATGGTTCTGGGAAAAACAGTTCATAAAGAAGAAATAAAAGTGAAATAAAGTGTAAAGAATAAAAAACAAATGCACTTTGGATAGTAGTGAATAACAATAGCTGCTGAACATCTGTCAAGAGGATGGAACTGAGGGTGTTCAGGGAAAATATACCAGCTTAAGTAAGCTTTCCCTTTGCAGGCAATCATTAACATTGAAATCTAAAAAAAACCAAAAACACACCATAAAAAAAGTCCAAACCTACAGCAGCATCAACAAAAAGGTAGAGTATAGCACTCTTACATAGGTGTTTTATTTCCAGCTGTGTTTAAATTGTATTTTTTCCTAAGGCTTTCCCATGCCCACACAAGTCATTCTCCAGCTACATCCTTCTCCAATTATGTGTGTGCTTTCCACACAAAACCTGCAGCAGCAAGTGAAATTTGACCTTTTTTCCATATTCCTCTCAGATCCATGACACGTGGGGGAATTTGTTCCTAACCAAACTTGAAAACATGTCTCTGACTTAAAAATGAAACAAAGCAACGGTGAAAAACAACTTCTTCTTGCTTTTTAATTTAATAACCCCTCCCCCAAACCAACAAAATAATATTATTAAAGATTGATGTTATCATTAACTTTTTATAGTTATAATTAACACTTCTATAAAGACCACAAAAAAGTAAAAATATTAAGATTTGTTTTACATATATAACTTTCAATACTGACCTTTAGACAACAGAACTGACTGTGTTGACCATTTTCGTTTGATATAGCTGTGTTTGTTCTGTGGATGTTTTGCTGTTTAAGGTACAGATACTTCAAATCTCTTCCGAAGTGCATGCTGATTTTGTAAACATGGAAGATACATTTAAATAATGCTGAAGGTAGGTTTTTAATTAGATGGACATGGGTAATTTCTGACCATGCCTAGTGGTTGCTATAGCATGAATTCAGAAATCTATGTGTGGATGAAATGCTTCTCTCCTTTAGAAGTTATGGGCATACCAAATAAAGTCTGGAGTAACTTTTTTCAGCCATGAAAGTGAATTATTCATGAAGCCATTTGATTGCCCTAGGAATATTTGGACTATAAGCATTCCACAGGACCAGGTGGTTTGTATAGCTAAACAATCCCATGTTTTTGTTTTTCTGATTGACAGGTTGAGTTTATGACCTTGGGTGTCATTTTTCTTCATCATAATTCACAGAAGTGGCCTCAGCTTACATCATTAACTTATTCAAAATAAGCTGTAGCTTGGAATAAGTCATTTTGTGCAGCTAATCAGGACCCTCAGAGGAAGGAAAGGATGAGCTTGATTAAGATTGCAGATTGAATTTGAGACTTTTTATCTTCATTTCCTCCCTCTGTGACTTCTGGTATTTCTGTCATAACCTTCTGCAAAAATCTTGACTATATGATCTATTGCTTGGTCCTCTGTTCTTTAAAAGAACTGATAATATTCCATGTAGTTAGATTGCAATTATTTTGGTCAATAATTGCTATTTTTTGGTTTTGGGTTTTTTTTGCATTTAGACTCTAAAACAATAGTATCTATGTAGGATCTATGTGTGGCTGTTTTGTTTTTGTTGTTTGGGTCTTTTAAAAAAATAAAATACTTACATGGTATAAATTGTATTCCACACTTGCACATTTATAAATTGGCCAAATTGACTCAGCAATCTCTCATAGTTCATAGCTTATTTTATTTTTTCATAACTGATCTAAAATCTGCGCCTGAATTCTCCGCACAGCTGGAGATTATTGCTGTTCTCCCTGCTGTAAGAAGGCTGATGTAGATCCAAAATTATCCCGTGGGAAAAAATGCACTAAAATAGAAAAAAAATCATAATTCCCCAAATTAAACAAACCTTAGGGCATTACTAAACTATGCAGATTTTGAGGGGTGTAATGTCAATAATCTTATCCCTATGTCCGAGGATGGACAAGACACAGCTCCATTCAACTTGTTACGAGGAAGGGATGCCATGGGAATGAGAGCAATCAGAGGAATGTGAGCTATTAGATTCAGTATTTCAGGGAAGGCAATTTAATTTTGGAACCATCTCTCTGCTGGAGGTAACTGTTGCTCCAGGGAGCCCAGCTGCAGGAAAGAGTTTTGATACTAGATTGTGGCATACCCACTAAACTGAGCTTTTGTGTTTGACTGTGGTACAGGGAATGTGGCAGCTATTTCCATAACAGCACAGCTTACTCCTGGCAGATATTGAATAAACTGTGACTTCTGCCAGAGCTTGTTCCTGTGGAATTCAATTTAGACCCCATCATGAGTGTGAGCAGGTGATTTGGCTGACTTTTCCTGTGGAGATTAACTAGTTACATTACAGTGCCTGGATACTTCCAATGGGATCAATCAGGATATGTTAATTGCACCAAGATAATTTTAAAGTGGTGTAATGGGAAATTTGTTAACTTGGGAGAAATGCTATATTTTTAACAGTAAGGGGTATTGTTATTATTATTCTTTTGAACAGGTGGTCTAACAGCATGGAAGGAACCATGCCGCTGACAACAAGAGAAAAGAGAAGGATGCAGAGAAATGAACCAGCAGGAAGTTCAGAGTTTGTTTGGATAATTTGAAAAACTTATTAGTGGATGGTTCATCTGCACCAAGAAATACAGTATGCTCAAAATGAAGGGATTGCAGCAGGACTTTATATTGCTTTCTCAATTGCTTTTTTTCTTTAGCTTCAGAAAGCTCTAACAGAGGGGAAAACCCTGGATGGTGGTGTTTTAGGCAATATTATAAGTTATAAAACCATTTGAAAGATAAAGAGAAAAAAAAGTTAATTAACATACTCAGGAACTGCTGGTGATTCTCTTGTTCTGTCTGATCCTGTCTTCTTAAAACTGAGAACTCACAAAAGAAGAGAAAACCCAATATCAAAGTTAATTTGTTCATCTGATGCTGATTGTTATGAGTACTTAGTACATAGAGAGAGACAACATTCATCCAGGGCCACTGCAGCAACTCCCATTGCTAAAGATAAAACCGACTCAGGGAGATTGAGACATTGTTGAATGCAGCTTCTGATAGAAGGTGGAAATTGCTTATGGTAAGAAACGGAGGAGAAAAGATGAGAAAAGGTGCTTAAGAAGCAGAGAATTAAAAGCTTTTACGGATGAAATAGGGAGGAATTGCAAAATTAGGTCACTCTTGGAAAGTAGATGCTCCACAATAAACTGGGGCTTAGCAGTGTGTTTGTTTCTGTGGTGGAAGCAGCTTTGGGTTAGACCCAGAGGGAATTACAGTCCCTGCAAAGGATGGACTGAAGTGAATGTATACTAGAGCTAACTTCAGGGCTACTGTTACAGCTGCCAGGAGAAGGACAACAGGGAATTTCTCCCCATCTCAGTCCCTTTTTCCCCTAGCTCTATCATAAAGGACAGGTGTTACCTCCTTGCTGTCTTGTAGAAAGCTTATTCTCCAAGCTCTGGGAGTTTTTCTGACTGTAAACTGGTTGGAGGTACCAGCTGCTTCCACTCAGATGAGAATTAAGTGCTTCTAACTGTAGATTAGAAAAAAGCTTAAGATAAGCTCTCACCATTACATTTTTTAATCAGCCAGTTCAGATAGACTTTTATTTTCAACAGGCTCATTATTGCAAATCCAGTGTTGAAGTGATCAAGTCTCTCCACATGTGGTATATTGACCTTGAGTACCCCTGTTCCAGGACCATGGGCTCCACTTTGGCACCTAGCAGTTAGCTGACACAAGGCAGGGTGATGTGGGGTCAAACACTTGCACAAGCTTTCTTACAAGAAAGTTATGTATGTGGAAGGTTGCCGTAGGAGAGGGGAGACTAGCAGTTTTGAGACATGAAAGCAGTGGGATTGCTGCTGCTGTTCAGTTTCCTGCTTCATGCCACAATTGTGGACATGGGCTACTGCTCTGTGACATTTCTTTCTGATAGTTCAGCCACTGAACAAGCAATAAAGCAAAAAACACATGGCACAGCAAACAGTGGAGTGTATGGTTCACAGATTAAACTAAATGGCACAAATTTTAGAATAAATTTTGTAAATTCAGAAAGTAAATTAAGCAAACAATGGAAAAAATAGTGTCTGATGGAAGTTATTAATTTTTCCCACTGTCAAAATAAATGGTAATTGCACAGTAGATATTATCACCACAAATAATAGTTTTATATAACCCCTAAGTTTTTATATAATCCTTCAGTCCATGCTGAATCATAAAAATTTCTGGAGACTTGTTTTAAATGCAGGATAACAAGTTTATATAACTAGTTCAATAACTACTTTATTTAAATTTATGTCATTGCCTTGAGTCTAGGTTGGCCATTTTATCTGTAGGGACGCAGCACAATATGGTGCAATAGTGTGGCAGTATGCAAAGTGATTGGAAAGAATAAGGGTATTTTTTTTCTTCACATTCACTATTTGCTGTAGAGGGACAAGTAGGGAAGAGTCAAGAAGGAGACACAGAGTGGGCTGGGGCCAAGAAAATGACAAACATGTCCTGCATTATGAATGCAATGTGAATGGCAGAGCTGTTCATTAATCATTGGAAATAGGGAGGGACATTTCTAACAGAGGATTTTTATTTATTACATTTATTCAATTTTTAGAATATTTATTCTTATGAGGGGGTAGTCACAATTGAGACTAATAAGTCTCATTTATATAAACATATGGTGAAATGTCTATTGACAAGATTATTGAACTGTCCTATAAAACATCCTCTAATAATAATAAAAAAAAAAATTAGAGACTGTTATGACAACCTTAAAAACATGCAGTGATTAAATGGGGTCCTAGAAAAAGTGAAAACAGATCAGGATTTATGAATAAATCAAAGGCTTCATCTGTACTGTTGTCTTTATTTATTGGTGTTTATATGTTTGGAATGTTTACTGTAACACAATATATTTGGTACTTCATGGAGATCTATGAAAGCTATTCCTCCTTTTATCAATTTTGCAATTTATTCTGAAGAAATACCAATTCATAGATGTCAGAATCTGTCCATATGAGAATGAAGGTTCTGGTTTTTGAAATTTTTCAATGCACACTGAGATCTTTTTGGGGCATTTATTTATAATTATCTCAGTCATTGCTCCTCTAGGGATCCAGGTCCTACCTCTGTTGAAAATCATAACATTGCATCCATTCCAATGAGTGATTTAACCCTTCCTTCAGCATTGCATGACAGAACCTTACAACCTGGGAAGAAGAAGAACTGCTTCCCTATCATTTTATTAGAGATAATTATATTAGACATTGTGCCAGAATATCAAGCATGAAGGTGCTTTAGCCTGAAGAAAAGGAGGCTAAAGGGAAGGACCTATTGTTCTGTACAACTCCCTGAAAGGAGGGTGTAGCCATGTGAGGATCAGTCTCTTCTTCCAGTCAGCTTATAACAAGACAAGAGGAAATGGCCTCATGCTCTGCCAGGGGAGATTCAGGTTGGTAATCAGGAAGAACTACTGAAAGGATAGTTAGGCATTGGAATGGACTGCTCAGGGAGGGAGTGGATTCACTGTCCCTGAAATTGTTCAAGAAATGACTGGACATGACTCTTAGTGCTAGGGTTTTGTTGCCAAGTTGGTGTTCGATCAAAGGTTGGATTCAATGATCTTGGAGGTATTTTCTAACCTTGATGATTCTATGATTCTATACTCTTCTGTAGTTCTCTGAAATATCTGGTTTATTTGATCCTTCATAGGCATTAGTCTGATGAAATGTAAAACAGTACATAACAACAAAAAATCCCTGTCTAGAAGGGCACAGCAGTGAGTGACCTTATCAAATGTGTGAAAATTGACCTTATCAAACACCTTAAGCATTCATCCATTATTCTGGGAGGGTCTTCTGCATTAATTGTTGTAGTCATTTAATATTTCTTTTTGCTATGATGCTGTTGTGGTTACTATCATGACCTATGAGGGTTCCCTGACAGGCAGGTGTATGAAGATGGAGACTGGGATTCTCAAGGTTCCACAATGCACAAGGTCACAGAGGCCTGCATTTCTGAAAATGTCTTTATTACAAGTTACTACAAAGCTATTGTTATTAAAACCAAATACACAGCATATATATCTGCAAAATTACTATTAGGAGAGCATATGTATGTGTGTATATATAGATTATGAGAATAGAGCAACTACTGAGTTCCAACTATGGAAGTAAATATACGCTTATGAGCATTTGCCTGTGCGTGTGCACCCCATAAATGTATCATACAAGATGTTACTGTTACAGCACTCATCAAGCTGTTCCAATCATTGAAGAAAAAATTGTCACTTTAGTGATTATGCCTGTCCTGGTGTCATGGAGGGCAGTCAGGTAGGCATCTCCAGCAATTCTCTGGTCTGTCCAGGAGAACTTGTGCAGGTCAAGCACCGGAAAAATGTGCAGAGAATCTCTCTTTGAGTAGGCAGTGATTTACTTTTTGTACTTACTGTAGAAAAACAAGTGGGTGCACATCAGCCCTTACTGGAATAATTATTGCTGATTCCTGTTTTCCTGGGAGATTAGTTCATTATCACAGTTTCTTTGTCCTGAACCCATCAAGGTTTCTTTATTCTGCTGGCTATTCTCCATCACAGAGATTTTGAGTGAGTTTATCAGAGATGCCTTGGGACTCCAGCTAAAGGTATATCCCTTTCTGTCATTATATTTACCAGGTCACCATTGGGATAATTTCTATGAGGTGTATGAGTGAAATTATTTAAATTCTTAAGCATCAATTTTATTCTTTAGTGAGAAATTGAATTGGTCGCAATTTTCAACAAATGTGAAAGTAATAAAATAGTCTTCATTATACCTTAGAAATATATCTATGTACTCAGTTTTATGCCATTTTCTGTTCTATACTTTTCATATCAAGACTCAAAAGACCTCTGTGTGAGCAAATTTAAAGAACATTTCTGGGTAAAAAACCCAGTGGTTTGGTTTGCTATAGAAGGATATAAAACGTGCAGTAGCTTTTTAGTCTGAATTAGAAAAGTACTTGATTTTTTTTTCAGTGTGGCATGAAATTAATTTTAACTGCTTTCATACCCTTTTTAATTCTTACTGCTTTCATACCCTTTTCAGAGACTGGAAATCAGAGAGATGTTAAGTGAGTGTCCAAGAGCATTGAAATTACCCTATAAACTTTAATTTTCTGGGCATTTTGTCATCATATTTTTTTTATTCTCCCTTCCTCCCCCCAGTCCATGACTGCAATATCCATGACAGAAAAGATTTGCAAAAAATAAACGGTTGGTAATTTTTTAAAAAATGTTTTAAAATTTTCAAATGTTTTAAAAATGTTGAAAAGTGTTCAGTGGTGTCATATTTACCAGGTGTACTGCAGGGGCCAATAGGGTACCATAGCAGCATACCAGCATTTTCAAAAAAGGCCAGATGATGAATTAAAAAAAAAAAAATTAGTTTTGACCCACAAATTTTGGAGCATTTTAGGGAGCTATTATAATTCCAATCTGTTGGAGCTATATTTGTTTTCTGTTTCATCCTTCAGGGACATCCATATTTTCTTGTTCATCTAACTAGCCATGTAATACTCTGAAGACCAATGCTGGGGAAAGCTCTCCTTCTGTACTGTGGAATCTATCTGTGTACAGTCATGAAGGAATAATTGTGAGGCATCAGGGAAAGCAGGATGGATAAAATAAGGTTTGCCTACCAACAGCACAAGTGATTACCATCCGATTCTTCATAACCTTGTGTGTTGTGGTCCTACTCTCTTTGAATGAGTGTGTAATAGGTGTGGGATCTCTCATTATTCAGAAAATGTCTTATCTCCTTAAAATAAAGCAAAATACTGGACTGAGAAAATGTATTGAAAGGGAGTAAAAACATCCTAGTTTCAGTGCATGATAGGAAACTCCTTCAGTAGTAAGGCACAAAAAATATTTTATATATATGTTATATATATATGTATATATATATATATATATATATATATATATATATATATATATATAGTCTCCATATGCTCTTATGGTGGGCTTTTACCAAAAGGTGAGAGAATTTCATCTAGGAGACAAAAAAAGTCGTAACAGGTACTAATCCCATTTAGTCCCCTTTACCCAGTCTCTCTTGCTCTTTTGCTTTTCTAACCCACACTGCCTTTGACACTTCATCTGCTCCCTGCCTTCACTGTCAGTGCCTCCAAACCAAGGTAGGAAGTGCCAGTGCTCTAACAGTATTGAGAGTTTTTCTCCCAAAAGACAGTCCTGGACACATAATGCTGCTGCCCAATGCTTCAGTCACTTGAGGAACAAAATAAGGAGAACATAACAAGTTTTCTCTGGTTCTGAGATGACAGGGTCTAAGCCTTTCTTCAGCTTTTTATGGTGACATTGTGAGCTTGAACCTCATCCAACCAAAAGATGTAAATAGTCCTGGAAACAGCAAGGAATGAATGTCAATTAACATGACAAAATCACATTGGAAATGCTTTTTGCTGTATCCTGTACATTTTGTTTCTTCTTTCCTGCTAAGAATAAGAGTTATTATAACCACAAGGCAATTATATCTTTGCCTCCAGAGTGTCCTGATCAATATCTCTTTGTTGGTATTATGTAGCAATCAGTATCATCATTTATATAGAAAGGTAAAAACCCCAAAATAGAACATTTTCTACAATGTAAAAGTTAAGGTATTGATTGTAGGTACTTGGTCTTTGGCCCAAATTGTGGCTGCAAAGTATCAAGTCACCATTTTTCTTGTGCTTTTCTCATCCCTGCTACATCTTCCTGCATACATCCAAACATTCACAAACAGAAAGAGCAACAGAGCAAAAAAGCTTTCCAGGAAGAACAACGGGAAGAGTGGAAAAGATCAGGCCTTTTCTGGTCCACACTATTTAGCAATTAAGTTGTAAGCTCCTTTCTCTTTTCTTTTTAAGAAGTGTTAAATATTTCAGTAGGTTTTGGATTATGGAAAAAAAACCTAGCAACCAACCAACCAACAACTGAGAAACCAAAAACCCAATGCAGCATAAAACTAAGGGGAAAACAATTGAATTGCTAAATGGAATAGATAAAAAATGAATAGATCAAACCCCTTCTTTTAATCCTGTCCTGCCAATTATAGGTCTCAGCTGAGAAGGAACTCCGCTGACATTCTTAGAGTTTTAAAATGGGGAGTATTAGAGATTGCATATGGGAACAGACTTGTAGGAACAGACTAGTAACAAAAGCATCAAACATGATTCTGTGGATTTATTTGTAAAAAACCTCCCCAAACACCAAGTTCACAAATGTCTGCTTTACAAGTCCTGCTATATTTATGTTATAGCAGCAACAAATATTAAAATGATACAGAGATTGCTAATCATCAACTAGCTGAAGTGACTGCAAGTGTTGCAGTCCATAGTGCTCCATTCACATGGGATTCTAAAGAAATATTAGAAATATTCTGAAGAAAAGACTCAAGCTGCAGATTTATAGTACTTGCAATTGGACGATGTCTTTTGTACAACAGTGGCACAATTAGCTAGATTGCAAAGCAAAGTCAGATACATAACACACTGCTGCAACCAAGTTCTCTCAATTCTTAAAGGTTTTTCAGCTGATTTTTATTGATATATGCTTTCCTAAATTTTCCTTCTGTTGTCTTATAACTCATAGTCCTTGTAACCATAAAATGGTTTCTTGTACCGAAATTGTAAAACAACCTATAAGCTATGCAAAAAAACCAAAAACAAAACCAAAAACAAACAAACAAAAAATAAATCTGGATCTTTATCTGAAATTTCTATCAAATTTTGAAATACTGCTTAAAAATGTGAAAAGGACTCTGGGGTAAATTCTATGTAAATATAGCTAGTTAAATTTCTGTAAAATTTTTTTCTTTTAAGTAATGGTGACATCATCACCGTTGCTAACACTGTGAAGGGGATGAACATCAGGTCAACATGGAAGGGAAAAGAGCACTTTTGTGAAACTCCATTTTCATCAGCCTGCAATATTTTGCAGTATACAAGGAAATTATAGTAGTGCTTTTTATATGCCAGTAATGGACAGTGCCCATACAGATTTTTATATCAAGCAATTTCCAAAGAAAACAAAGAAGAAAATTTTGGTTTATAAAACACTTAATCACTTTATCTGGTATCTTCAGTGCATGAACAATTTAATGGAATTTAGGCTTTAAAATTGCACCAGTGAAAGACCACTTTAGAGCACAGGAAAGAATGGCATTGTCACTATGTCAGCAAAATAGATATGTTTTTCATATCCTGTGCTTCAATTCAAACTATTTGTGTGTATACAGGATAATTTATTGAAGCTGAACCCTTCTGTACAGGAAAATTCTGTGCAGGTAGATTTTCTGCCACATTTGTACCACTTTGACTATCAGGAAGCTTTCAGAATCTAGGAAAATAAATTTAAAATATCCTTAATATAAGCATTTATAGTAATCTCATTTTATTGAGAGTTATTACATGCAAAGTTCAGTACACAATATTGATCTCATCTGACCAAGTTGAAATTAAAAAAAAAATTGTACAATGGTAACAGTTTTTATATAATTCTAAAAGATTTTTATATGGATAATTTTTAGCATAATAATGAGACACATTAAATCATTTTAAATTTCTAAGACAAGACAGGCATTTGAAGGTTTTGAAAATTTAGGTCTGAATGCTTCTATCTCTCAAAATTCCCCTGCATGTAATTTTACATTTAGATTTTGTCCTGTGTTTCTCTGTCTTGTTCTAAATTTAAAAAACTGAAAATAAGCAAACAAAAAAGTCTGGATGTTTTCTTGCATATTTCCATAAATAATCAAAATTTGATCTCTATTTTTCACTTGTTTTATTTATTCTCTTTGCAATTTCGCAAATAGCGTATGGCTGTTCATATCTTAGTAGTTTATATTTCTTTTTTATTTTAGGACTAGATCTTAGCTTTCTCCTAAGAAACTACCATTGTAATCCCCACCAAATATCAGAATCTTGTATGATAACTTTTGTGTAGAAGCTTTACTGGCACTGGTCTGCTTTTATATCCTATAATTTTTTTGTCAGTAATTTATTTAATTTAATACCTTCAGTGCCCTTTTGTTCAATTACACATTTCTATAAAGGTACTTAGACAACCTTGGCTGTGAACCATTTTACCTCTGTATTGCACAGAGCTTCTGTCTGAATTCCTCAGCCTGTGGATCAGAAACTTGTCTTGCAAAATTTCATTAGTAGTGCAGGAAACTATTATAATTCATCTAAGTGTAGTGAATTCAGTAGGAGTCAATTACTTAATTATAACTAAAATGTGATTGAGAACTCTCTTGCATTGATGAGTTAAAACTTCTCTTATTTTTTAAGTTTTAAGCTCATTTTTTTGGGTCAAGAGTTCAATGGAAATATCATGTCACAGCTAGACCTATATGGAAAAACTGGAAATTGTATGAACAAAGTATTGTGGATAAATCTTAGCTGCAGGTAAAAGAAAGACCTTTTTCGGAATTATAAATCTCATATCTTCCAAAACTACTAAATGTAGTAATGTAATAAAGACATGACATGTTAATGGCCTGTATTACCTTCAGCAGTGCAAAAAATTAACAGCATAATACAGTGAGTTGCATTGTTGACTTATCCTCTTCATTATTCTTATTATACTTTGTTAAATAAATTATAGGTTCTGATTTCTGCAAGTGTGCAGTATGGCTATTAGTGAATGGTTTTATTTGGTAAAAAATTGTACCATACAATGATGGCTGAACAAGATGTTGAACATCAAATTATTATAATGGAATTTATTTATAAAAGTAATTTTAATGTACTCTTGTGTGCTCTTTGCTTATGTTGCTTCTTTTATTCTCAGAGAGAACATGTATTTGTAATCATATATTGTCAGTTGATTCAAGGTTAAAGACAATGTTGATTACCATAGAATGCTTGATTTTGCAAATCAAATGTGTTATGTGTATTGCTCTCTTTAAATATCTTTCCAAAGCAATTGGTGATAAACAGAGATGGAGACTACTCTTTGTGATAAATTAGTATGCTTCTGTCTCCTTTGACATATTCAATAGCCCAATCGCCACTTTTTATGTGTGTGTGTGAAATACCAGATGTTTCTGAAAACCTTTTAAAATGAATGAGCAATCTACTAGAGCTCCATTGTTAGAAATTTTGAATGAGTTTTCAATACAAACAATGGAGAATTAGATAAAGACCTCCCACCACTGTTAGCAGGGATTTTACATGGAATGTTCTACTCTCATTTTAAAACTTTCCATTTTGCTCCACAAGGTTCTTTGAATAATAAAATGCATGGAGTGAATCAAATAACATCTAAAACAAGCACAAAAGAAAGTACGAAGAGCATGAAGTATGCAAACATTTGCTCATAGTACTTAACAGGAAATGGGCAAAGTCAGTCCTCATAAATCTGAACATATTTTGTCTCCTCAATATCTTTTTTCTAGAGCAAGAGGAAAGTATGGCTTTTATAAAGTGACAACAACAGGGGTTTATAATACATACTATAACAACTACTTTTTGTTAATCTTGATGTTATGCCCTTTTGTGCAGTTTACCTATTTCCTTTATAATCTATCAGCCACACTTTTTCTATCTTTTGAAATAAAACACAGAACATTAGCTAAAGAAATTACATTATATAAAAAAGATACTATCAGATGGAAGACCTCTGTTTTTAATTTACTTTCTGTTCACACAGATTTGTATCTGCTATCGCTTTTCCTTATCAGGCTGACGAAATAGAATTTTAGCAGTGGATACACAGAAAGCTCACTGAATGGCTATCTGTCATAGTCAGAAAAAGTGCTATCTGTCATCAGCAGAGGCTTTATTTACACTTAAAAATGTTTGCCCATACACAGAATATCAGCCACAGTGTCCTTGTCCTTTGCTTCGAACAGTACGGTTATTAGAAAAGAGGGAACTTTTGCTAAATAACATAACCTGCCTTTCTTCTCACAGGTATTCTTTAAAATATCCAATCTGTACACTAAACTAAGGCTCCAGTGTGGAAACAGTCCCAGGAATATTTATCAAAAAGACAATAAGATAATTACTTATTTTTAAGTGTGTTTGTAGCGTGTTTGGCTCGTGCCATTTCCAGAGTAAAGAGGGACTATGTGCTTCAGCAGCTTTACCTGTTGTGGTTAAGTATTTGATTCTCAGTATCCTAGATCCTTCTGACGTATTAAATGTAGAACTGCACACAATAATTTTTATTTCAACATGAGTTTTTCTAGACCTAAATTAAATTAAGGAGCTTAAATTAAGGTTAAAAACCAATTACTGAGTAGCTTTTCTTCTGATGAAGAACTGCTTAAGAAATCTCAGGCTGAAATGAAAGAGATCAGAACGCCTCAATAAAATTTCTTGTCACTGGCTTATCACTGTGTTCCCTTTGAAAGAAGAAAATGAAACAGTAGTAGTAATATGTATTGCTGTAAAAATTTTCACAGTATAGTGAGGCACTGAGTCCCTTAAACTTAGGGACTGTAGAGAAATATTTTAAAATATTTGAGCCTATTTTGAGATGGCTCTTGCAGTCTACAACGCAATGGACAGTTGTTTTTTTTTAATTATGGCACATTTGGACTCTGATCCTGTACAAATGAAAATGTAGTCATACAAAGATATATGGTGGGTTTTCTCTGGCTATAAAATTTCCCTTACATTTCTAGTTTGTTAAGCAAGTTGTTTTTTTTATTAAAAACAAATCTACTCCAAAATTACAGAGGATTAAGACTGATATCTTCTTAATACAGTCTCCAGTCCAAGAGAAAACTTTGCTTTAGATTTTCAAAAGTATTAGTTTCATCTTCAATTCCAGACCTGAAGTTACTTGTTATTGTAATTATTAAGAATATCTTACACATGAGCAATGATATTAAAAAGTAAGCACATCAAGAGACTCAGAAATTAAAGATTAACTTCATAATATCTTACATTTAAAACTGTCCAATGATGACGAAGAACAACTGCTATTTTAGAGAGCTTATTAACGTGGAGGCAGTAAACCTTGATGAAGAAGTCACTGGGCTAAGAATACAGAAGGAAAAAAACTAATTAAATGAAGGGGAAAAATCAACGTCTCTGTCTCAAATACAGCAATGACACAAACATTGCATTCCAAAAGGTGCAGAGGAATTTCAAAATGGCTAATATTTTGAGTGATCATGTGCAACATGAGATTGAATATGTAGAAGTGACAAATGTAAAGTGTGAAAAAAATGCTTCCCTACATGAATGTGCCCCACAATAATCACTGTGCTGCTGAACTCAAGCTGTGCCAAAACAGTGTCTAAAGGACATGGATACTTTCTTGGTAACTGGTGTTTCTATTTCCTGGAAGAATCCCTTTCATGTATCCTTCAGAAAGATGCTGTTCTTCGGGCCGTTGTGTTCCCTGCCATACAGGCACTTACTTTATAAGTGAGAGCAATTCTCATGGGATCTTTTTCTAGGACCAAGGCAATTTCCCTTGGAAACAGCATAAGTGGCACCTGCTTTTAAAAGGGGAAAAAAAATCTGTATGCTAATTAAGATCCACTCTTTGCCCTCAGCAAGGGCAAATCTGAAGGGTAGATTACAAATGTTCAAATTATTGTCATGAACCACTGGAATTCTGCCATTGGCTTTATTCTGTAAAGGTAAGGACCAAAATTTTATTTTGCATAGGCTCTGCAAGAAATATGCACAAATCTCTTGGATTAATATCCAAGTTACTTATGAGCCTGTGAAGATAGAGACATTTTCTCCTCCAATGAACATTTATGCTAAAAAAATGTGAGCTTCACCAGAAAGTACTAATTAAAATATAGTGAGTGCTGGTGGATGTCCATTTAATGGTTTAGTGAGATATGTTCACTTTCTTTGT
Organism: Camarhynchus parvulus; assembly: GCF_901933205.1. Taxonomy (NCBI): domain Eukaryota; kingdom Metazoa; phylum Chordata; class Aves; order Passeriformes; family Thraupidae; genus Camarhynchus; species Camarhynchus parvulus. The sequence goes on along the minus strand of NC_044573.1, from coordinate 105,443,724 downwards.
AAGAAATTGACTGCCCAATGGTACATAAGAATCAGGAGAATTCATAACTGACAAAAAGTGGTTTATTTCTAATGTAAAAGAGATATGCATGAAACAATGTTTAATTTTATAATGTGATTGCCTTTGCTATGTTTTTTTCATAGTGGACATGCATTAGAGCCAGGTCACTTTGGTACACATAATGGTGACATTGCCATAAAACTCATGTAAAAGTGAATAAGCATGCTTCCTAATTCTTCTAATTTTGACTTGTTAAATCTGTTCCCTGGTGTTTTTTGAACTTTGTATTTGCTCATTGATCCGTGGTACAGTGAATTTTGTCTCGCAATAAAAAGATGTGTCTGAAAATTAAATCACAGCCGTATGCCACTGAAGTAAGGCCTTATTAAGCAGAGAAATAGAACAATAGTCCATAACCTTTAACTGTTCTAGCTGATTCTATAGCAGCATTTTCTACCCCTGTTAGGACTAATGTTTCTCTACTATCTCAGAACATTTTTATAGTATTGATTTTATTATTATTATGCTCAATAAACTTTTAGTATATTTTTTAACAAGCACATGTGATTTTTTTCTGAATGATAGTCTCACAGGGAAAGGACGCTTTAAACATCTCTGAATCTGTAGCATGCCAGTGAGATACAGAAAGTCTATGTAATAGTTACCTCATTTCAGTGTGTATTAGGCAGAGATAAGAGCCTTTTGTTTGATCAATTCTCTGCAAAATCTTCTATCAAGATATTAATATCTTTTATATAGGCATATCCACTTAGTAAATGGGATATCATCAACTTTCTTTACTGCAAACATTGCACTATTTATCTGTTTCTTTGGTAAGTAGTCATAGCCCTACAACCCTAGGGAAATAAAACATGCATTTGACATGACAAGGAACAAGGTTTGAACTGTCTGTAACCACAAAGATTTCTTTCATTTATTGTGTTAGGTACTTAGAAGGACTAAATTTATAAAAATGACACAAATGTAGCAATAAGTACAGACAATCTAGAGACTGTCCCCAGAAAGTCAATCTACAGAAAAAAGTGCACCCTTCTAAAATCTCTACAGAAATGCTATTAATGTAGTACTGTGCTTTGAGAACATAATCTAATAATAAAAACATGATTACTTCTAAATTTGCAATCCACATGTCTGTAGAATTCCTGTGATAACTTTATTGCTTCAAATGATATATGCACTCAGAGGCTGGGATTTGGTTGAATATAAATAAAATTCAAAGCACAGCTTGTTAATATTGTTCAGATCACATGCATCAGATGACTACAGAGGAGAGAAAGAGGACTACTTCAGCTAAAAGCATAGCATTGTCACACCAGTGAATATTTACTAAGCAGACATTGAATTTTGACTGGAAATCTGAAAGACTCTGTACACCTCAGTAATTTGTAGTTGCTCTTCAGAATCCAGAAATGAGGAGAAGGCTTGACACAGGGACTCCTCCCATGTTTTTGGAACACTAATCCCAGATTTTCATCCAGAACAATTTTCTTCTTTACTTTAATGGGTTTGCACTGGCAAAACAAGAGTCAGAGGATCCAGATGCTTGTATTTGGTCTCATAAGAGATGGCTGTTTGCTGATACATAGGTTGGTAGAAATGTTAACATTTAACAAACAAAGCAAGTCTCCCCGACTGTTGCATTTTCTGCATGCGCTCTCAAAGGTCACATACTGGCGGTGGCTGCTGAAACAAAAGCAGAGTAATTTCATTTAAAACAGCAATCTCTGAGGATTACTCACCGGCACCAAGGGACTTGGTTCAGTTCTCAGGGTAGCCTATGAAGATTCAAAATTGGACTCTCCCTTTTACAAGGGAAAGAAATTATGGCACAAGACAGAGAAAGCAAATTTCTAGAGCTCACTGATGTGAACATTCTATTGTTGTTGGGGTTTTTGAACCTGTGCTGATGTGGCTATGACTGCCAAATCAGACTTATTTTGGACAATGTATATGAAAATGAAAAAACTTGATAGCTGTGCTATTTCCTCAAAACATTCTCCTAGTCTCCAAATAATTATTTCATGGAATTGGAAACTAATCTTAGGTGTTGCAAAGGATTTCTCCTCCATTAGTTTACTTCATTTACCATGCATAATCTTACAGTTTTTGTAACACAGTAATTCTAAACTGGTAGAAAGGATTTTGCTTTGTTCATGTGAATTGGCCACAGTTTCACTCAATGTCCCTCTGGTCTTTCACTGGAAACCACAGTGAACATTGTTCATCATTATTCATCTTCTCACTGCCACTCCTGGTTTTGTAGTCTTTTGTCATATTTCATTTTGGTATTTTTTTGCCAAGCTGATGACTCCTAGTCTCCTTATGGAAATCATTCTAGTCATTTGATGGATGACCTTTTTTTACTCCTTTCTGAATATTTTTCAGTGTTACTAGTATTCAGTCTGTATTCAAAACTGTAGATATATAATACAATTTACTGATTTTAGTAGTTTTTTTCTTCTCTTTTATTTCTAATAATTTATAAGTTTCTTTTTGTTTTTCTTACTATCACCTACTTCTGACTACCATACATTTTTATAAGTCTATCTTTATAATATTGTTATTATATTCTCCCCATTGATAAGAACAAATAGTCAGCTCAGAAGTCTGTCCTTGTATAGGTCAAACCAGAGCTTTGTTTTCCCATGTCTTTATACTAAAATTTTACTGTATTCCATTTATGTCTTTATTACCCAATCAGTATCAGAGTTCTTTTGTAGAACTTTCTGAACCTCACATGTATTAATCCTGATTTCTAGGGTCCATATTTCTTGGAATGCCTTTTGATGCAATCCCTTTTTCAGTTCACCTATAAATGTGATGAGGAAATAGATTTCAATGCTGTGTGCTCCAGAATGGAAATTTAACAATTTGTTTCCTACCTTTTAATTTTGAATACTTTATATTCTATATATTCTATACATTTACTATGGCGTGTTTTTTTTCATCACACTTTAACTTGATACTTACATGCTTTAAATATAATTATTCTGGGGCTTACCCCACTGAGCCATGGATATAACTTCCAAATGTTCCTTCTCTCAGTGTTTCTATGGGGTTCTATGAATCTTACAGTCACTGCTTCAGGCACTTTAACTTGACATATTCATTGGTGCTGTTTAGTTCAATCTGTAATCTAATGTAGACCTCAATCCTCTCTCGAAATAAACTTTTAGTCTGTGAAAACTGATGTCCATATGGTGTCAAACTCAGAAGATCAATCAGATACTCTTTCCAGAAAAATTAGGAGAATTCCTTCTTCAGATTTTTCCAACACTTCCAGAAGCTATGAATTAGTTCTGATGAACTCAATTCCTAGGCTCCCCAGCCTTCCCCATGCTTGGACAGAGAATATGGATACACTGCTCAAGTTTGTGAAATCCACTCAGTGTTGAGGGGCCAAAAGCTGTGGTCAGTAACACCCCAGCGCATTTCTGAGTCTTACCTTCGCATATAAAAAAGTCTAAACACTTTTGGACTTAAAGTCTAAACAATTTTTAAACACCTTATCAGTTATTTGTTCCTACCTTTGAGCTCTTGTTTCATGTAAGCTCTGCTGTCACTCAAATTTATTCCTAAATCAATTTAATGGGTCACCAAGTAACACAAATAAGTCAAAGACTAAAATAAAGAAAACTTACAAAAAGAAATCTGAAAACACAAACCATACATGATGCTCAGAAAAAATAACTTTTTTGTGTTTGCTTTTTTTTTTTTTACAGACCATGCTGGAATAACTATTGATCTCTCTTGAGATTAAAAGACAGCAGACAGCATTAACTTAAGCTAGTGGAAATTTCTGATCTTGCTACATGTTTTTACTAGACAGCTTCATAGATAAAAGACTCATTTAGCAAGGACTTTGAGCATAAAACAATAGCACATATAAATGAAGATACAAGACAAATATATATGATCATCTTAGAAAAATGTAACAGTTGTCTGGATAACAACTAAAGCATTCTTCAACTGAAGAATCTAGTTTTGGTGTTAGTTATCCTTGTTCTTCCCCCTCCCCCACAGACCATGTTGTTTATCACATCCATTTTCCTTTTATCAAGTACCACTCTTGGTATTTGTTACTGTTGAACGCAACAAAATAGTACCTCACTGTCCTTCAGCAAGTCTTCTTCCCATCCCTCCAGAAGAATTCCTTGAATGAAAAATGTCTCAAACTTGCTCAATCAGCAACACACCTCTTCTTCATGGCTTCAAAACCAGGATGGATTTGGTCAAAGAACTGATGGAGAAAACATTAATTGTGTTTTCCTTGTTTATCAATTTATAAGGGAAAAAGGCTTGGTTTTGAATTTTATTCTATATAATTCCCATTGGAACTAGCTCCTTTCCTCCTTCAGTGAAAAGGGGATGAATAAGGATCAAAATCTTTAATGTATACTGGGAAATATTAAGACAGAGATAATTACTTACATTATAATTAATTACATTATGTTTGTAATTACAAGATATATATAAGATATATGTAATTACAAGATAATTAATTACATCACTTAAACCTTATACTTTACTCTGGCTAATTACTAAATTACTACTTATCATTATGATATAGAAATCTAGAATGCTTAAAATAGCTTTCCCCATTTCTTCTAGTTATTCAAGAGGTCAGAGTTTAATAATGGTGAGCATGAACATCACAAAGCCTTACTGTTATGTGTTTCTAATCAGAGAGCCTTGAAAAAAAAGGAAAAAGTATTTTTCAAGTGACATCCCATTGTCACTTTCTCTACATTCAAATGCACATATAGCTGTTCCACATTATGTGCATTTTAAAAACACTTACTGAGATTTAGTGCAATTTTATAGTACAATACTAATGTGCTAAAACTAAATTCAACTCCTTTCTAAAATGCATCATGGAATACTTCCCTTTCTTTGGAGTGATCTTTCTTCTACCTCATCTTTAGTAAATTCTAGTAAGCATTAAGTATGCTACTGATGCTTTCAGAGAAGTACTTATACGACACTCATTCTGTTTTTAGACTAATAATCTGACTTAATTACAAATGATGCAAAGATTATAAATGATTGGGTTGTCTTCTGAAAATGCAAATTGATTTTACATGCTTTTTCTCCTGCTTTTTTCTAAAACAGACTTAATGTTTCAAGCTGAAACATCTGCTTTCAATAAAATTCTTATGAATTTTTCCCAGCAAGTGCACTTGCAATATATAATTTCTCTTTTGTTTGCAGCTATTTCCATTTTTTTCCCTTTGTTTCAAACTTACAAAAAAAGAAGCTAAATCCATTTTCCATCTGATGCATTTTGGCATTTTCCTTGGGAGGATGGACCTCAAAGCTCAGTGTAATGTGCAATAGCCATTCATGTCTTGGGTAGAGATGTTGCCTTAGGAAACATTAAGGCCAAGTGGGATTTGCCACTACAGCTGCAGGCCTGTTCTCACCAGAAGGGTGTGAAGAATGAGGTTACATCCTAATTCCTTTGGCCTCACCTGGTATGGGGGAGCCAATGTGCCACTCTGGAGCTTGTCTCTGCAGTCTCTGCAGGTGTTGTACATTAAGAGGTACAACAGAAAGCAAAGACTTCTGTGTCAAGCAAACAGCACAGGGACTTGTTTTCCCATAGCACAGAGAAAAGGCACAGAAATCTCTTTCAGCTCTTGTTTCAGCCAATTTTACATTTCAGAGAGAAAAATCCAGGGCAGCAGGTATTTCGCTTAATTAGAAAAGGAAATGGGAGCTTTTGGTTGCTCCATCTGACCACTTGCAGAGTTAAAACAGGACTAAAACATGATTCTGTCCCTTTTGCACAGAAAAGTCTTCAAATTTCCTTGGTGCTCATATCCATGCCAAAACTTATAAGCAAACCAGACAATGAGAAGACATGGAGCTGCATGCAGTAATGAATTCACATGGACTTTTCAAAGGATTCCAGGAACCTTACAGTATAAACCTGAGAGAAAAGCAAAAGGCAGCCCACCAGACAAACTAAATCTCAATTTCAATGCTTTTTTTTTATTTTTCTATACCATCTTCCAGTGCAACTAGCTATGCAAATAAAGCTCAGAAATAATTTACAGTAGCGCCTGAAAGTGTCAGTGTTCCTTTTTTCCCCATTTTATTTCTTCATGGCTTCTACTCCATGGTTTTCCATCCTGCCTCCTCCAAACTTTTTTAATAACCAAGATGCAGAATAAGCAGGCAGTTGCCTGGGGCCGCCAGAGCTTTAATACCTACATTTCCTTTGAAAAGCTTATCAGATCCTTCTGTGGAGAGGAACAAGGAAACATTTAGGGCATTCACTGAGCAGCAGCTGCTAATTCCCCTTCCTTTCCCTGTACAGACCAGAAGGATCAGCAAATTAGGTCTTTAAGACATGTCTCCCACCCTCCTCTGTCCCCTCCCACAACATTATCAATCATTCAATCCAGCTATTCAACTCAACTCTCTCCCTAACTTTCCTATAGTAGAGAAAAACTTTTACACAACAGTCTTAAAATGGGTAAATTTTACTTTTGTCATGCTTGTGACAAGATCCAAGTAAGCATTCAGGTTTCTTGAAGACTTCTAGAATTTTGGAAAAGAAATAATAAGAGAGTTTTTTCTTTTTTCTTTAAATTTCTCTGTACAGATTCTGCTCTCTGTTGATTTCTTGTCCTGCAGTAAGTCAATCTCCAAGGCTACGCTCCAGAAACCACCACAAAAATACTTTGTGATATTTTTGAAATACTTTTATTATTTCTAGCTAATCAGTCCCAAATCTGTTTTTATTTATCACCCTATATTTATACTCTATAATGTGCTTGTGATGTTGATTTCATCTGTATGACTCCACACAGTCCCAGTCTTTATGGTGAACTACATTTTTGAAGATGTTTATCCACAAACATTTCTATAGCATACTGTCATTTGCCAAATACCTTGAATATTGTTTTTCTGTTGCTCTTCTTTGCATGTGTAAAAAAGAAAATTGAGGAAATAAGATATAAAAAGAAAAAGTAGATCAGCTGAAAAATGAAATGCTAACAAGTGATTTATTGCAATTTTCTGGGAAAGGCCAGAAATTACAGTCATGGAAATTTTGACAATTGCTTGCACTAAAATTTAGTCATATTCTACAGAGAAGTTAAGAGAGTCTCATTACATTATTGGGATACTTTCCTGTACTGAATGTTTAAAGTTCAATTTTTGTAACAGCATCATGTATAGTATGAATGGATTATCATCACCACTCATTCATACCACAACCACTTGTTCCATTTTATTGTGTTGCATCTAAATTTCAGGAATTAGAGAACTCATCACTTCTGGAAGTGACTGAAATGCCACATCCCCATGAAAATAAGATACAGTCATCAAAAATGGAGGAAATAGCTGGTCTAGTTGACGCTTTTGACATTTTTGATTTTCCCTTTATTATTTTTCATTTTCCTTTTTATTTCTTTATTTTTTTAAAGTTGATTTTTCAATAAATTAAGAATATGTTTTGCAGTTATACACCACATTTCCTTCCAATGTTACCCACTTTTATTGTGATTAGAATTTTACATTGTGTTAATGTTTTTTACTAAGAACCACGTTAATTGTATCATCTAGTTTCAATTAGCTCTAATAGAGTGCATGTATAACTTCAGAGTCTATTGTGCATATCCTCACATAGATGGGAAAATGGAGTAAAAGCTATTATTTTGATGTCCTGATAAATTATGTTCCATATTATGTTAGATTAACAAAATGCATGACTAATGTCCCATGTACACATGAGCTGTGACAGCATTTCTGAGTGTTAACAAGTCTGGTTTAAGGGCACTGGCTGATGTCCAGTTTCTTTTTTTTTTTTTTAATAGTAAATGCAAATTAAGTCCACATCTCATTATATTTAGTAATTTACTTCTAAATGTTCAAAGCTAGTCATTGTTGTTGGCAACCTTTATGCGGTAGCTCTCCGCACTAAATAAAAAATAAAAATAATGATTATATCTGGATTAGAGCCTGAAGACAGTTGTTCTCTCTGAAACCACAGTGCAAAATTGCACATAAACAAATTAGTGGCTACAGGCAGCACTTGTTTGAAGCACAGTAGGTTTGGAGTTACTGAATTTGTTTGCAAACTTCATCAGTATTCAAAACAGCAAAGAGGCTTTTCTGTGCAATAGAACATAAGTATCAGAGAATCCTGTTACCATTTATTTATAAAAACAAAAAACAGTTTTTGCAGCTGTGAGGTACTACTAAGACTAAGAAGGAGGCTATGTTAAATGGTAAGGCTACAGCCCTTCACACACTCCTGGTGAGACTGTTAAAACCATGTCTGAATATTTGATGGCTGGACCATAACATACAGTGATTTATTATTTACTATTGAATTACACCGATATGACATTTAGTGAAGATTGCAAGTAAGTGCTGCTGCTGTTAACCCAGAAAATGAGGTCAATTATACATATATCTTCCTCAAAAGGCTTGTCTTTGAAACCCCTTCATAGTTGATTGGTGAATTATGAACAAATAAGCAAATTGAATCTGACAGAATAACACTTCACTGGCTGTTCTTAACCTTTTTTCATGTCAATATGAGTCTAAAGAATATAAAATAGTAAATGGAAAAAAAAGATAGGAGTACAGGTTATTCTTTGGGCAAATATCCCCAGATACTTAAAGAACAAGTGAAGAGGTCCAATTTATTTCAGAGATAACACAGTTGTTGGAATTTGACTGTTTGACAAAGATGGAACCTCTGAAGAGCTTCTTTGGTGAAAACTGTAATTGAAGCGCGCAATGAGTGGGACAAGGTTTGCTGAGACTTGTTACATACATTACGTGCCCTGCATTATTGTTACTGCTTTTAACTTTAAGAGCTTTCCTCAAGAGGAACATATGTAGTTTTCCAAGAAGTCTTTTCTTCCCAGTCTGCTTAAGTGTCTAAACCTTACCTAAGTATGGACTCATCACCTTTATCAAGGGAAAGTAGATCTCTGGAGTGACAGTTTCAACTCTCACTGAAATATGTAGCTAAGAATAACTGGTCTCCAAAGGTGTAATTTCTCATCACATGCTTTAGAAGAAACAAAGGGTAATTAATGACTTATATTTGTCTTTTCATTTAAGTTTTCTCTGCATATGAAAAATAGGTTAAGTGCAATAGTTAAGTGTTAAGTGTAATAGTAGGTGGGATTCTGTATCTTTGAAATTCTGTGATCAACTTTTAGATACACAAACAGTCCTAAATATTGGCAGAAGTAATGACCTTCTTTTTATTCTAGGAAATAGTTATTGAGGTAAGAATGAGCAAATCTGTTCCATTTTGTCATAGACTGTTCTGTAAGGGAAAATTTTTCTGTGATTAAATTCTGGTATGTTTCAAAACAAAAAGACTATTATGTTTTTATGAAAGATCCATCCATGAGTAGATAGATCCCCTTTTTTCCCTCCATACATTATAAGTTCTTTTAAACGTGTAGCAGGATGTTAGCGTTCTAGTAATGAACATCTTTGATTTGGAAAGCTGAAATAGAGTCCAAGGGTACGGACTGGGATTATCTACAATGGTGAAAAGGGGGTCTACATTTTCTTTCTCAAAGATTACCGACCTGTGTTTGTGTTGGACAAAGTTTTTGGAAGCAATCGCTGTAGCTAATCTGAGAAACCACACACAGATTTCATTTTAATACTATAAGCCCATTAAGGTATTCCAGAGAGACATCCAAAGTTATTTGTCTGTATCGAAAATCACTTTTAAATAGAACAAATCTGAAGACATCTAGCTGAAATACACATCTCTGGTATGTAGTAAAATATAGGTTATCATATATAACCTATAATTTTTAGAGAGGCACATTAAAAAGGTTTTGCATCTACTTTTCCCCCCAAATTCATTGTTTCTTTACATGTGAATCCACAGAGGATTCCTTGAAACAATTTTGTATACTTCTATTTTATTCCCATATTATTTTTTTAAGTTCTGTGCATCTATTAATGTTATGAACTTCCTTCCTCCTCTTCAAACTATTTTTGTTTATTTTATTACAAAACCTACTTTCTTATTTAAGCATCAAATATCTATTACAGACAAAATTTAAATGCTTTATAATCACAGTCCAGAGCCTATGTAGTAATGAGACCATTACTATGAAATCAAGCACTGTTTTGTTTTTCTTCCTTTTTCTTTCACTGTCAAATCTTATTGGAATCAAAACTTCCTAAATGCTGGTTTACAACCCTATTTTATATGGATTTAAAATTACATATTGCACTCTGTGGTGCTAATCCAATTTTACAGTCTTATGCTTTTTATAGGAGCAAGTGACTGTGATTTAGGTTAAAGTGCATTAAAATTCTGATTATGTTGAAAGTTGTGACAGATCAGGTAAGGACATGAAAAGGGAATTTTTCAGGGCAGAAAGGACAGTCTTATTTGATGTAGGTGAACCAGATACATAACAAATGTTTAATGGGGTTTTTTAAATAGAAGAACATCACAGCTGTTTAAGAACACTTTCACTAGAAGCCCTTCATAAAAAGAAGTTCCCTATGACTTCTTATATTTCAAAAGTCTAGAGTATGAGAAGTGATAGCCCCCTCTACAACCAAAAGTAAATTATATCCAAAATAAATAATTCAAATCTTATTTATATGTATGAAATGCAAAGAGTTCAAGTCAACCGGCAGCAAGCTTTGTTCAGCATCAAAACTGGTAAATCAAGGAAACCAGTTAGAAACTCTGTATCAGTAAGGACATTTTCTTTTGATCTGTTTGTTCTGTGTTTATGCATAAATCCTCTGAACAAGAGTTGTCTATTTCTGTAGGTACCCAAATCAGTGCATCTTTTAAATGATGCTTTTATAGAAATAGTAGTCTTTGAACACCTGTTTTGAAGATAAATTTTGGATTAGTAACTTTTCTTGATTACATTCTAGAGTAAACTTTGCTTTTGGAAGTTTCTTGTATAATGTTTTAATAGATAAAGACAAAGTTTCCACCTTGCATTTGAACAGCTGCAGAAAAATGTGCACAAATCCTTTGTGGTCTTAGATTGTTCCTTCTTCTATTGTGAGATGAATATTAATGTTCAATATTTTAATTTTCACTGGCATACTACTTTCTTTTAGTCATACATATGTTCTATGAATGGAAGTATCCATCCTTTTAAGTATGGACACACCTTGGTATGCCCTAGAAATGCACTAGAATAGTATCTTTCCTCAGCTACTGTCCTGAATCAACCCCTATGACTGAAGGCTTATTTCTGATCTTTTTGGAATTCTTCCTGTTTCTATCAGCTCAGGAAACACATCTCACCACTCCCTCCCTCAAGATCAGTGACCTAGGGACATTTTACTGTTCAGTCATTCATCTGTCTGAGAAGAACTGAAACTGCTAGATACAACAGAGTGGGAGGAATTCTCATGCTGGTGAAGTTATTTCCCATATTTTTATATTTTTCTACAGTTAGAAGCTCAGTTTTCTCAAACAGGCCATAGGCATTAGTCAGAGGTTTATGTAATTCATTTCCACTCTTTTTTTTTGTTTGTTTTTGGTAGCACATTGTCATTGTCAGCTCTCTGCCTTTTCTGATACTAAGTAACTTGAAATTCCCATACTAATTCTTTGACTGGTTTATAATAGAGGTAATTTTGAGTCTGCTTCTTTTTTAGGTTCCCACAAACAAATGTCCTTTATGCTTTATTAGTTTCTTTCTGGGAACTGTGCTGATGAAATGAGTTAGAAGTATGTTTCATGTTAGCATTGCCATCACGTACAAGTTTATTAGTGTGTGTTTTCCACCATGTGCATTGATCCAGGACCACCCTGCAGTACCACAGCTGTTTCTTTTAAAATTAATTCATAGTTTGTAGAAGGGAACATTGCAAAGACTGGAGAAAGATAGCAGGTTTCAAAGGCCTGAAATAAACAGGGTAATAAGGAAATAACCGTAGTAATCCAGAGGACAGGAAAAAGGTAAGAAAGGTAATTTTTGCAAAATTTCTGAATTTCTTTTCAAAAACAATCTAAAGTTTAAGAGTTTCTGGAGCATTTTGCTGGTTTGCTTTCATGGTGGATAAAACCTTGTCGCTAAAATTTATGCTCCTGCAATGCCAAGCAGTATGAAGCGGGCTTCGGCTATGCACTTCATTTATGAAGGAATCCTGAGAATACATGATCCCACCTCACCTTATAGGAGAGTCCAACCTCAGAATTAGATAGATTTTATTTATGCTCTTCAAACTCTTCATTTTTTTGACAGGCCTTTCCTACACCATTCACAGTACTTGCTGTATGCATGTATGTGGAGTTAGGCAAAATATGTGAAGGTTTTAGTTAAATGTTGAAGTCTGGGGAAATGCATATTTCATTATTTTTCTCCAGACACCAAACGCAATGGAAAAATAAAAACCGTTTTGCTCATGTGTAGCACTGTAAATAATTTAAAGATGGTCACTTAAAGTTGTCAGCATTACAGTTAACACATACTGTTAACACATACTGAGAGAAACCATTCTTGCTAGGGACCAGTTAGACCACACTTTAATACTAAATTTCCTTCTTTTATTATCTCACTGCAATTTTCAGACTCAAAAAAGAAGAATCCATTCTATGGCTTTGACATCCAAATGATCTCAACCATTAGGAAAATGATGGTTTGGAAAATGTGCATCTGTGATTTGAAAAACATACTTCTGAAATTCTATTTGTTATTCAATACAGAAAAAAGTTTGAGTTTGGGGTTTTTTCATACAAAGAAATGCATTAGCACTACTAATGAACTGTCTTCTAGGAAATCAAAAAACTTTCATGAACCACACAAAACATTATAGAACATACTTTTATAATGATATTACATTTATGAAGGATTTTCTCAAGAGACATGCATATGTAAATCAAAAAACTCTGTGAGTAGCACACAGAAAAGTCTTGTAAAATTATATTTAGTGTTCAATTCTTAGTAAAAGTGGAATTAATTTCCTAGGGTGATGATTAATGACATAAACATGACAGCCCAATTATACCTTAGCATTTATGATATCTTCCTTATAGTTTATCACACTATAATTCAAAAGTGCTGAATATATTTATACATATAAACTAATTTAAAGTAAATTCAGCCACGGAGATTAGGAAAAACAAAGACAAGCTTGTCTTTCATAGGAAGTTCGGCGATAGAAGCTATAACAAATGAAAATAGTTATTTCATTCACGAATTCCTGTAATATCAAAGAGCACTTAGCCCACAAAAATTAGAGATATTAAACCTAAATCATTGCCTAGGTTTTTGCAATGCAAATTCACTTCTGGGCACATTTTTAAATGGCATATAGTATTTCCTCCAAATTCTATTAGATAATGTCATGGACTATTACACTGTTGTCATTCAGCTCATTTTGATGAAAAAGCAATTACTTATTGCAGATTAATGCAATGACTGGCCATAATCACAGTAGGTTAGGTTGAGAGTTTATTAGAAAAACACAAGCCATTTAAATTAACCCAAATGACCAGCATGTCAGTTCAAAAGAAACACGTGCTTTAATTTGTTAAACTGTAACCTTTGCTATATTAGAAAAATACTTTGACACAAACACTTTACAAATGTCAGCAGAAAATCCATACTCCATTTCTTCACATTGGTTTTGTGACACAGTGTTTGCTGATATTCGTCAAGGGATAAGTTACGATTGATTTCCTTCCACCCTTACTCTTTTCTCTTGTATTATAGAGAGTTAAAGGGCAAAAATGACCTGTTTTTTTTTTTTTTTTTCTCCAGACTATTCATATGGATATGCTACCATAGGTAAACTTAAATGCTGCCTGGAACTTAAAGGTCAACAGAATCTCAGAAAACCTTTCAACAGTAACAGCTGGAGAAGGAAAGAGTATTTTAAGACTGAAGAGCAAAAATAATGAAGAAAACAGGAGAACACATCTGAAAATAACTTGATTTAAAGAATCATTACTATTTCTTGCTTTATGATAGAATCTATTAATTTCCCTAACTCTTTCCATCCATCCCTCTCAAAAACTCTTGTCAGCATAGGATTTAAAGACTGTGTTTGTAAACTGGGGCTTTGTTCACCTGTTGAAATTATAATCTCCTTTTGCTAATGCATTTTGAATTGGAAGGGAAGGTATGATAATAACACTTTGGAAATACCCTTAAAGCCAGACCTTAGGAATGACCCAAGCATAGGAATTGCTTCATTTCCTATAACTTCATATACCTGACCACGAGCTGTTAGTTAACCTGAGCAATAAACACACTTATGTTACAACCCACCACAGAGGAGGTCTAACTGAGGTTCTTGTTAATCATTTGGTGTGGATTTGAGTGAAGCAGCACTGAATGACTGGTGTTTATATACATGTATATGGTGGGCATTTTTAATAGCAATTTGATTGCAATGGAAAGAAGCTCTATAGCCATTTTGGCTATTAACTACCGCAATATAGTAATGCAAAACTATAAAAATACCTGGTAAGAAAATATATAAGAGACTGACGAGGCAGATTGTTCAGAAAGTAGTTATGCTGAGATGTGTTATGTTCTGCAGCATTTGACAGGAAAGGTAGAAATGATTAATAATTTCTAAAAATTGCCAGAAATTAGTATCACAGGTTCTACACTGGTCTTTTCTGACATGCAAAGCTCATCTTAATATGTATGGCCCTTACTGATTTTAGAGAAAGATGTCATAGATTGCATCTTTGTGTGTGATTTAACAAATTATTTGACTGCATTGAACATGGACCACAACTAGTAAACAAAATTAAATGATTTTTTTCTGCTGATGTAGACATATTCAAAGGAATGTACCCTCTAAAGCCATCTGTGATAGGATAAACCAAAGGGATTCCCACTCATTGCATGGAATACTTTTTCTATGCAGGAATAAAAGGAAGAAAATATGATGTAATGGGTACAGTTTGTAAGGAGCTGAGAGATCCTGACAAACAGTATACTGGTCCAGGTGAGTATTGCACAGTTGAATTCACCTGGTTTCAGTTAAAAAAAAACCACATTCGTTTTCAAAATCTTAAAGATAAATACAATTTTATTTGAGACATACAAATTCTGCATTTCGGCTTTTTGAATGTCATTATTCTTAATGCAAAGTGACAAGGAACTCCACAAAATTAAGAAATCCTCACCGAAAAGAAGGAAAACAATTGTTTCTTTCCTTGGAATAGAAAGTGACATAAGAAGCTCCAATGCTCTTTTCAAAAGGGCAGTGGACCCTTGTAAAAGTTTACTTTGGTTGAAAGACCAAGTAGTTTAAGTATTTATTTCCTAGGATGTATATTACCATTGCTTAATAGATGTCAGTGATATGATACTTGAGCCTTTTTGATTAAGCTCCTGTTGAACTTTAGGCTGAATTAATCAACTGTCTGTACAATTAAAATTTTAGATTATTTAAGAAGTCTTCAGAAGCACAGACATTATAATATGAGATAATTATTGTCGTTGTTATGAAAGAGTCTGCTAAATCCACTGGGAATGTTCATCAGCATCCTGTAATCAGCAGCTACAGAGAATGCTTAATTGCAGTTATTTAGATGACATGTTGATGCAGTAGCGGTGGTAAAAGCAGAAAAGCTGCATGGTAGTCATGTGAGAGGATATTAAAAGGGATGTACATCAATATAGAATGCCTGATTATGTGGCTGTTTATGCTAATTTGGTTTACTATTAAATTACAGTGCTCAGCATAAAAGACCATTGGGTTTACATTTTTTCCTATCTTTGATATTTATTAAAAAGGGAAAATATTACAATATATTTGATTGTCCAGAGTTAAATGTTCATGGTCTATCTAAACAGTTTTAATAGATAAACTATACAGAAGAAAGTGAAGTACAAATATGGATAATTCTTGTAACTCAAAGACTGTTTATTAACATAATTTTTCTGACTAGATTAGGTGTTAAAACTGGTCTGTAAGAAATTTTGAATGCACATTTTTGTATATTAATGAATGTTATGTAGTTAAATTCATACAGCTTAGTGAACATCATTGCTTTGGGTTACTACTTAATTCCTCCTGGACTTGTGATGTTTTAAGAATTAAGCTCATCAGACAGTACTAAGTTTGACTTTAACTTAGGAAATTCTTAAATTTACATATTACATCCATAAATGAATAAAATTGTTTATACCTCACTTTTCATGTAACAAAAACAAATTTCTACTCTGATAAATACAAATATCATACTATCAAATTTGGGCTCCATATGAAACCAATCTTAAATATACACAATCTAAGAATATTTAATATTTTCATGTACTTTTCACAAGCCCATTTCACTATTAATTTTAATAACATATACATTCAATTTTATAATAATCTTTGCATGTTGTTAAAAAGGAACCGGCAACTAAATGTGAAATTTCCTGACAGCCATAAATATTAGGACTATTGATTCATCAGCATGATATTATGTCTACATTACATGACATTTTGCAAGAATTAAGCAAAATTATTGATGCTAAAGTTGAAACACTGTGAATATCATGACCCTCAAGTGCTTTCTTTTATTTTAAACAAACTTACTGAAATATTAAGCTTTTTTAGGCATTATCCTTAAAGCAAAAATGTTTCCATTTCATGCTAAGCAAATTATGTTTTTCTGTATTTACATATTCAACTCAATCTCTAGGAGAACTTTTTTCCTCTGCTTTCATATGATTAACTTTATGAAGGTCTTAATCTGCCATCTGCATGCAGACTATCTGAGCATCTGAAACCGAGAATGCAAAGTGACATTTTCTCAAAAGGTACTAATTGCATGCAACATATTGCAGAAGAAGCAGGGAAAGCTTCAACCTCTCCCTGCCATTTTGAGTATCTAAGGAACTATAATTAGAAAAAGCACCTGAGTAGTTTCATAATTTTGACTGATCAGAACCTTTAACTCTAGTCTTTACCTCTAGTTTTTTTTTCATTGAAATAAAAATATATAGTGGCTTATTGTTTTTACATTACAGTTTAAATTCAAATTTGTCTTATCTAAAATTGAAATTAAAGTTTTACTTCCTGTATAAGCTATTCATGCATAAAAGAATGGGAAAGATGGAGAGAGTGGGGAATTTATTTCATTACTCTATGTGTTCATTCCTTATGTGGAGGAAGAAAAAAGCTTTAGGACAAGAATGGAACAATGAAGGTAAGGTTCATGTGCATCGTGATAGAAATGTTTGGCTTCTCTGTCCAAACTGAGAAAGTTTCTCCATACATCACAGAATCACATCATCACAAAATGGCTGTGGTTGGAAGGGACTTTTAGAGGCCATCTGGACCAACCCCTTGGTCAAGAAGGATCACCTGGAGTTTGTTTTCCAGGATCTTGTCCAGGTGGATTTTGAATAACTCCAACGACTGAGATTCCACAACTCTCCTGAGCAACTTCGTGTTTACAGGCTTTTGGATGGGTGGCAGAGGCCAATAGGTGTTCAGATTTTAAATTGACACCAGGCTGGCCACTGAGGGTGGATGCGCCTCTGAGAACACAGGGGTTAGAAGCAGAGCACTCCCTTGGGCTTGCTCTTTCGCAAACAACAAAGGCCTCCCCTGCCCGGCTTCGAGCTGGGCGGGGAGGAGAAAAACCTGCGGCCCGGCAGAGGTAGGCCTGACCCCTCAGGATGGAAGGGTGGTGGGGGCACCAGGAGGCGTTGGGCAGCCCCCCCCAGGAGAGACAGAGGGAGAGAGGCCCCGAGAAGATTTGGGCAGCCCCCAGCCAGAAGACGAGAGGGAAAGCTGGTACAGGCTGTGGCCTTGAGGTGATATCGGCCTGTGAAGAAGGAGGGGAAGGGGGAGTGCAGCAGGGAAGGAGCCTGGCCGCGTGCAGAAGTTTGTTAACCCCTTTCTGGATGATGAAGACCTCACAGAGCATTTGGACCTTTCCCGGAGGGGAGATGAGTGGATGATAAAGAAGAAATGAGCAAGTGAATGACAGTTGGAGCAGTGAGTGAGGCTGGGAGAGTAAAGAAAAGGCTGGAAAGGGATGATGGAGTAGCTGGTTGCTGGACTCTTTTTGGTACAGCCATGGACAGAACCATGCTTCCTCATGACACAGAGGCTGCATGCAGGGGGGAGGCGATGGCTCAGAACTGAGAGGGTTCAGTTTTGGAGACCCCCGGCCCCAGGGGTAGACAAGTATGGGGGGACAAGAGGTCCCGAGAGTGATGAGGAAACTGTGCTTTTTCGAACTGGTCAAAGCACCCTTAAAAGGATAACCCTTGAAGCAGCTCTGTTCCTTGTCCAGTGGTGGGAGCGCTGGGCATGCAAGGAAGAGGTCACCATGGCCCCAAGAAGGACTCCTCTCCTCTTGATGGACTGGAATTGAGTATTTAAAGGGTGATGGATGGAGAGTTGAAATTTGGAAGATGTATTGGAAATGTCGTGGAGGGGGGAGGAGGAAATGCTTTTTTTTTGTGGAGTTTTCATTTTCCAGGTGTGTGTGTGTGTGTGTGTGTGTGTGGTTTGTTTTCCTTTTGTAGTTTAGTTAATAAACTTTTTTTTCTAAGGTAGAGGCCTGCTTTGCTTATTTCCTGGTCACATCTCACAGCGAACACCAGGGAAATATATTTTCATGGGGCACTGGCATTGTGCCAGTGTCAAACCATGACACTATTCTAGTGTTCATTCACCTTCACAATAAAAAAAAGTGTCTCCTGATGTTCAGAGAGAAACTCCAGTATTCAATTTTTGCCGTTTTCCTCTTGTCCTGTCACAGGATACTACTGAAAAGATCCTGGCTCTGTCCTCTTTGCACACTCCCTTCAGACCTTTATACACTGATGATATCCCCCAAGGGCTTTCTCTTCTCCAAGCTGGACAGTTCCAATAGTCCCAGCCGTTCCTCATGGGAGAGATGCTCCTACGAAGCCTACCTGCTTTTAAAACAAAAAGTAGGCCACAGGAGTACAGGAAACACAGCTATGCTATCATTAAAGATTGCAGGAGGTTGAGTTGTTAACCTAAGTTTTATTCAACTGCCAACTATTCCTTCTATTGCACCTAGTGGTGATATTTAAGCTATGCTAGTAAATGTAGGTCCTTTCAGGATTATTTGTTTTATAGTGATTTTTTTTCCCCATCCTTATGCTTTTAATCCATAGTGAGGATAACCCATAAAGTTTTTATCTATAGTTATTTTAAATGATTGTACAATTGTAATTTTATAAATACAAGGCCTATGGAGTCCATTCAAGAGCTTAGACTGAATGACATTTTTTACTAGAAGTTTTCTAGAAAGCATATGAAAACTTGGAGAAATGAGAGCCTCTCCCTTCCTTTGGCAGTCTTTTGCAATGACTTACTAAATTCTATATTGTACTTTCTGTCTCCACCATGGCTAAATGTTTGCCCTGAGCCTTTTGAACCTTCTTTCAAGCAGTTTCCAGATGACTTTGCTGTTTATGTCTATGTTTCTGCAGATTTTCTTTCAGTGAATACTACATAACATAATCATAATATTAAATTGAGTCTCTGAGACTTCTCATCACCACTTTTATCATCTTTCTCTACTGGTTTTATTTAGTTGGGTCTGAAAATGAAAAAAGCCAAATCTACGATGATCAATGCAGAATAAATAAGAAATAGTGATCTATCAAGTACTTTTTTGAGGGGAAGAATCACTTGTACAAAATATAATTAAAATATAATGGACTCCAGATGCTACACAATCATAATGTGTTTACTTTCAAAGCAGAAGACAATCAGACTGAGGAAGAATCCTTTTGAAATGTCTTTATTTCTCCTTTGTAAAACTACTTTGGTAGATATAAACAGCTTTTGGAAGGATGTTAGTCATGGTTGCTTATTCTACTGCTATTGACTCAGTGTATCCAGAGTGATTTGTGCATCAAATCCATTGTGTATCAGAACTAATCAAATATCTGAAAATATTGATACTAATCAAATATCTGATAATATTGATACATAATCAAGTTGATACTTGATTATGATTTTTGATAAGCTAATGTCCATAATGTGCTAAATTCACATTTTTCAATACTGAGCCTGGATATTTAACTGTATTAAGACATAGGTGTTTCCTCAAAGTCTTCAAAAGTAGACTTTTAGATTTGTATTTGTGTTTAGGTTTAGATATATTGCTTCTTCTCCAGAGTAATAAATAATGACTGTTGTCAAACCGTATAAATTTTTGCTATAGGTCCCATTAGGTATTGTATATGGTAGTCAGATGTTCTGAGACAGCACTATGTTCATAATTTAGTAGATTCCCCTGTATATATATACTAAAACCACACAACTATTTTGTATTTGTTTTTTTAATTTTTTCTCCATAGTCATGATCCAATAGAGAAAGATGAAGAAATGTATGAACACAAAAGCAGTGGAACTCTGTGGAATTTTAGTAACACTACCTACATAGAACAAGCTTAATCAAGTTGAATAAAGTGTGAAGTATAAATTATTCTTATAATACTTTATTCTATTTTCATTCTGCCTTACACATATGATCAGGGTGACTCAGTGATTACAAAGATATTTGTTATATTTCCATTTTTTTGGCTCTTTTTGATTCTATTTTTTCAGCCCAAGGGAGACTTTTTACGTGTCTGTCAAATGTGTGGCAGAATTTGGTGCTCACCTCATTAGTCTGAACAGAGAGTTTTTGAGGGAGGACCAGCAAACAAAATACCACAAATCCTACCCTCTATGCTTTCTGAGCTCCAGCTGAACCTACAGTCACTAGCACATTTCCACCCCCAATCTCTTTGACTAGCTCTCCAAGGATATCATTAAAAGTACTGGATACTGTGTACAGAAAAGTGAAAAAACATATGTAGTCTGCAGTAGGCTGTATGCCTTATTTATATAATAAACCAAGTTCAATGATGTGGTATGACATGGGCCTGAGAAAGAATCTGCAGTCACATAAATAATAAAAGTAATTTAGAAAGACAGTGTTTTAAGAGTAGATGGAAAGTGGCTGACAACACTTCCTAACAGTTATCTGTACAATGTAGGTCATTAAAAGTTTTCAGAAGACTCTTTTACTTTTTTCATTAAGAAATATCCTGTAGAAGGTAATGACTAAGTAACAGCTCCAGTCAAAAGAAAGGACTGATGGCTGATAGCAAAGCAACAGGTATTCACACCACAGAGGAACCTGTCAGCATGTACATGACAAAAGTGTGTTGGTGAGTAGTTTTGGTCCTTTTAGATACTACAGCATTCATTCAGAATTACAGAAATACAAAGTTACAGAGGGACCATCTGTTCCCCTTAATTAGATTTAATTGTTAAAAGCATCCTGGTTAAGCATGCTGGCTCTGTTGAAATCAGTGGTTCAACTGCCCGATTCTTAGTCCACTAGGATTTTTTTTTATAATAAATAAAAACCCCCTCTTTTTGAATTAAGAATTTAAAAAAAATTGTTTGTGCTTACCTTTGTGAAACTGTACCACAATCAGCTTTTGGGTAAAACAGATAATGCATCATGAAAAAATTTAAATCAAGTAGGTAAGTCATTGCATAAAAATGCATACCAGTATAACTTGGAATGGGATGAGTTAAATAGTGGCATAAATATCTGTGTCATTTTCTAAAAGTTGCCATTACCATTTTCCTTAGAAGAAACAACCAATAGCACTAAGGTTAATGACCTTGTTAGATAAAAATTTAATTTGTAATAGTACTTGATGAATATGTTGATTTTCATGCCAAGCATGTCAAATAGGGTGAGATTAATCCAGTATTGCTTTAGGCTTCTACAACGTAAATCTCTTAACCTAAATTAGTTGTTTAAGCTGTCTCTGAAGTCAACACTGAAAGATTTCAGGGGACAATTCACCTTTTCCTATGATAAATATATAAAAGGCAGATAGGTAGTATTCTCTGGAGGAGCCTGTATGTCTAGGTTATATCAAATTCCTAAAGACAAACTGACTACAATTATCACAATTTAATTAAATTCATCTGAAACTGTATTGAGTTTTAGTGGCAAGTTTTTAGGAGCGGGGGACATCTTTAAGAAACTGCTAGAAGTTTCCCCTATGTCCCACAGAGCCAAGACCAGCTGCAGACCAAGGTCAGGCCCCAGACGTAAGGAGGGAAAAACCTGCGCAACAGCAATTGCAGACAGAGAAAAGAAGAGTGAGAATATGTGAGAGAAAGAGTTCTGCAGACACCAAGGTCAGTGAAGCAGGAGAGAGAGGAGGTGATCCAGGTGCTGGAGTAGAGATTCCCCTGCAGCCCCTGGTGCAGACCGTGGTGAGGCAGAATGTCTTCCCACAGCCCATGGAGGACCCCATGCGAAAGCAGGAGGATGCCTGAAGAAGGGTGTGATCTGATGGGAAGCCTAGGCTTCTGGCAGGACCTGTGGACCAGTGGGAAGAGAAGCCCAAGTTGCTGAACAGGACTTGTGCCTCGGCAGGGGACCCACACTGGAGCAGCCCGTTTCTGCAGGTCTGCACCCCATGGAGTAATTAAAGAAAAATTACAATCTGTAGAAGGGGCTTATATTGGAGAAGTTCCTAAAGGGCTTCTGTGTGAGGGGCCTGATGCTGGAGCAGGGGAAGAGTGTGAGGAGTCCCCTGCCACAGGAAGAAAGAATGGCAGAGGCAATATGTGATGAACAGACCACAAACCCCATTTCCCATACCCCTGCACTGCTGGTGGGGAGGACGGAGAGAATTTGAGAGTGAAGTTAAACCCAGAGAGAAGGCAGGGGTAGAGGAAAGGTGTTTTTAAGATTTGGGTTTATTTATCATTATTTAACTCTAATTTGACTGGTAATAAATGAAACTATTTTACCCCAAGTTGAGACTGTTTTGCCCATAATGGTAACAGATGAATGGTACTTCCCTGCCATTATCTTGACCCATGAGCCTTTTGTTGTATTTCTCTCCCATGTCTAGCTGAGGAGTAGAGAGATGGAGCAGCTTGGAAGGACACTTGATGTCTAGCCAAGGTCAATCCACTACAATAACTAATTTCTCATCCTTCATAGATTCTCCTAAAATATAGATATTTTCCATACTGTTACATGGGCCTGTCAGGTGTGCATATACATTTGATATTGAGTGTGAAATGTGCCTGTAGGTTGGAACATCTGATTTCATAGATCACTGTTACCAGAGTGAGCTTTTTGTGACAAGCTATTAATCTCTGAAAGACTTTCTCCAAATGCAGAGAGATACTTTCAGTGACAATTGTTACTCTTGGTTCAAAATCTTGCTCAGACAGAAAATAGGATGCTGTCAGACATTTAAAAGATTTTGACTCTTTCCATAAGCAAAGTTACAGTAAATGTCCTGTATGACACAAAGGCTGGACTACTGAAATTAAAAGCATTGATATTTATTCATCTCATGCTCAATATGGGATTGTAGAAGAAAATATACAGGGACACCTCATAACAGCCTTTTAATACTTAGAGGTTGTTTATAAGAAAGATGGGGACTAACTTTTTACTTGAGCCTGTAGTGATAGGACGAGGGCTTAATAGCTTTAAACTAAAAGAGGGTAGATTCAGACTAGATATAAAGAATATTTTTTTTTTTATGATGAGGGTGGTGAGACACTGAAAAAGGTTACCCAAGGCGTTGGTAGACATCTCGTCCCTGGGAACAGTCAAGGTCAAGACGGGGCTCTGTTTGGTCTAGTTGAAAATGTGCTTACTTTAGGGATTTTGAATTACATGTTCTTAAAAAGTCCCTTTCAATTCTCTGGTTCTGAGAGTCATTCCCCTTTTAATATTAAACACAAACTTCAAATCTGAGAAATTCTAGGAAGAGAAGGCTCATATTTTTGTGGTAACTAGATATTACTACTATTGAAAGCTCAATCTCACCCTAGGTTGATCAGGATAAATAGTAAGATTTGAATCTATATTTCACCTGGCTAATGATTAAGATTTTAAGCCAGTTGTTACTGATATGAAGACAGAGGTACCCCTCCAGAAGATGGTTCATTCTGCCTGTACTGGACTGCTGGACTTTTAGAACACTCCTAAATCTCTATCCATTGCCTGAAATGGATGCCATTATCCACTGAGCAGAGCATAGTTGTGATAGAATGGGCAACAAAAGAAATAGTTTATGACCATGTGGAATTTTATCAATATTTTCTTATAACTTCTAAGAGAGAAGCTTTGGAATGGAACAACCATTAATTTTTCTGTTTTCTTCACTGATATTTGGAATGTTTTAAGTTGAAAAATAAATATCCCAGAAAAGTCATCTTTAAAATATGCTTAAAACAGCCATTACCTTCTTTCATTTCTAAAGGAAAATACAAGAAATATTTAATACAATACACGAAATATAATACAATTGAATATGATAAAAGACATATTGAATATAATATAATACTATTTTGACCTAGAATATTTTCAAAGGGGTACACTTCTCTAGAGGTATTCTATATGTTTATTAGACCTGCTTTAGTAGGTTAATTTTGTCCAAGTGTATGCGTTTATTTCTATGTCCTCATCTACAAAGAATGGAAACGTTCTTTCAAGATCAGGATTATTTGGTACATGGTGAACAGGATAGATTTTACTCTTTCTTCACAGCAAAAGTAACTTATAAATGTTTAAAATTTTTGCACGGACTTTGTGTAGAGGAGCCAAGAGGATTTATTTTAGCATGTCTAAGATTGCTAATAAGTTTAATCTTTTAGATAGAATGGCTGATAGAGTGGTTGAAGTCTCAGTCATTCAAAATGATGAAAACAAATATGAACTTACACTGAGACATGTACACGTAAACACAGAAAGGACATATTTTATTTTAAACCAACCACATTGTCTTATAGCCCAGCTATGTAGCAAACTAATTACTTAAAATCTAGCCATAGATTAGAGGTGCTTACAGACAGAAACTCTCACTGGATTCACATTGGAAATGAGACAAGAGGTTTTATCCATATTGTAGAAGTATGCTACAGTAAGTTAAACACAACCCCTTCCAACCTTTGAGGTAATCACATATATCCCACAGAAAAGCCTCTACGTCCTTTTCAGGAGGATGTGGATCTCATATCAGCCCTGTGCCATATCTGCCAGGTTTGTGATGATGGTGCATATCCAAGGATATCTCAGATGGCACCAGATGTATGTACTTTTAGGCATATTCATAAATTAAAGTTTATGTTCTAGTTGTCAGGTGTTTAAACTAGGCGCTGAATAGTTCATAGAATTCAAGATACTCAAATGGTAACACCACTGGTTGGTCACCAGCTGTTTACTGCAGAGGCCATAGACTGTAACCTAAAACAGGCAAATAGCACCCTTATATATAACAGCACACATATTTGCATGTCTTGAACTTGAACTTTATCTTCATAGACACAACTTGACTATCTGTAGAGGAAAGACTGAACACTGTAAGGTGCAGTGGCAGAGAATGTGAGATTTCACCATGCATAAGGCTGACTAGGAAAGCATAATGATTCTCTACTGTTCTAATGGACCCCCTGCTTAGAGAAGTTTTAGTGCTAAGAATATTTTTGCTTAGAACATTCAAAACTTCAGTCTTATCGTCAATTATTCATAAAAATAATCAAAATGAGAAATTTAATATAAACTGATAAATGTGTCAGATGTTCTCAATTCAAAAGATTGTTTCCACTGAACTGTTAAAATAATCTATTGTAGCATTTTCAATACCAATATGTACCTATTTTTATGGTGTTTGAAAAATCAATATATTTGCTGATATGTGTTTAAAGGCTTACAGGCTAAATAATAATTTAGAGATTTTTATAAGTATATAACATACACTATACTGAATAATGGCCCTCTTTGGAATTATCCACTTTCTAAGTAAAGCAGTATGCACCAAATTGATATTTTCCGGAAGAAGTCTAAGTCTGACGTTTTGCCTAAAATTTTAGGAGAAAGAAAATACAGATTTTCATGCCATTGTACAGAATTATTCTCCAGTCCCATGGATTATTACTAGACATGTATTTTTAGAATATTCAAATTAATTGTATTCTGAAGTATAGGGAATCTTGAACTGGACCCGAAATTAGACCATGGAATCAGAATAATCATACATAATACTGCTAGTCTAGCTTTATCAGAGTCTTTAACATTAATTTGCCCTCATTGAAATAAACAATTATGAGGCTACCCCTTTTGTGGTTTTCTGTGGAAAAGGGGAGATCAGGATGTGTAACCTGAAAAATGTAGTAGTTAACTTTGATCATGAATTTATATGGACAGGTTTAAATTTAAATGGAACTGCTTAAATTACTTAAAATATTGGGGTTTGCCCAGAGACAGAGAACCACACTGCACATTCTTTGCAGCTACTGCAAATACTTTTATTTCATTCCTGTAAATAGTAGTTGTTTCATCAATGGAAGAATTAAAAAAAAACAAAACCAAACCAAACACAAACATAATTGAACTACAGAGTAAAATTGGAGCCAGCATAACTGGAGCAAAAATTTACAGACTAATATTAGTATTATAAAGGACATAATTAACTGAACTGCATGATTAAAACTCAACTGAAATACTGCTTGATTTTAAAATTTAAGAAAGGGATATACTTATTTACATAATTTTTTACATCAAGATGGCCATGTATTACTACTAATGTTTCCTTGCTACTTTTATAACAGTAATTACAATAATATACAAACATTAAAATTGCAAGAAAACAAATTGTAAACATTAAATTATAAGCTATAATTCTACAGGGCATTCATTTATATGTAATTGAATGACAAGTTAAGACTTAAAGAATGACTAACATTTTTGGCAACCCAAAGTACTAAAATTAATTTGTAGTTTTAAGATAAGTTTTGCAAACCATGCTATTTTAAGGGGAAGGTTTCTCTTTAATAAGACGCTAAGTTCTATAGTATGACACTAACTTGAAAAAGATAATTTAAAGTTGGCATTTTAATTTAAATACCAAATTACATCCAATTAGAAAGATTTATTTAATAGCTGTTTTTTTAAATTCTGCTTAAAATAATTTCAAAAAAAAGAGATTATTCTTTCTTTGCCGTGGAAGAAAAGTTGTGTCAGTGAGTTAAGAACACTCTATATTTTTATGCTTGCAATCAGGAGCATTTATTCTGGTTTCATACTGGATTTCCATTAGGGGTGATTTTATTAATTCTTAACCTTCAGTAGCACCAGATTGAATGAAAGCAATACAGATGTAGAAACATGGAAGTTGTTTAAATCAGAGTGGGACATACTTAATTCCAAAACTTTTCAAAAGTTTTCAAAATTTAAAAGGAATAAATGTAATCAAATCGTAAACAAATGTAAAAAAAAAAAGGGTTTTAAGCACATCTTACAGACAGTAAATAAATAAATAAATATTAACAGCTTATTAAACAACATAATACATTCATTATTATAAATATATTTATAGATACAGTAATATATATTATATATGTAATATTTAAAACAATGCAAGATACAAATTTTGAGTTACAGTGATCCTTCTGTTATTCTACATCTTAGAAGATAATAATTATAAGAAAATAAGTCATTGACATTAAATAAACACAATGAAAGATTTCACACAAAAACACTGAATCAAAAATGTCAAAACAATCATTCACTTGAAAAATGTAAAAAATTTTTCTTTCTCAAAATATGTTGAATTTTGCTTTCTTATTAAACCGCCTGATTGTCACAATATTAAGCTTCACTTTCTGATGAGAGGTGTGAACTTTAAGGCTCCCTGTCCCTGTGTTGACAGATTTCTGCATGATGGCTCATTTGGTGTGGACCAGATAGCCTCATCTTCAGAAATCAGTGATGGAGAGCTTATTCTCTAAGGTCCACCCCCTGCCTTACACTGACTTCATTGTCAGTGGCAGAGGAAATACTGCTTGATGCTGAACTGACACAAAAGACAATTTCTGCATCAGTTGCACTGTGATGGGGCTTTAACAAGTCAGAAGTAAAAGTTTAGGTTTTGTGGTGGATTGGTTTTAATTCTTGAGAAAAGGAATAAAAAAAAATATTTATTAGAAAAATAAATCTTCTTGTGAAAACTGTCCTTTCAAAAAATCCACTTGCACCATACACTCTGTACTCTTGACACAGATACAGTTTTTAGTACCTCCTTAACAGGCTTCTGAAACAGCAGTTTGCCTATTTTCTTTCCATTACTTAGGTTGTGAGAAGGATTCGGGCACATTGACTTTAATGGGACTTCATTCATTTTATTGGCTATGCTCCAGCCTGTCAAGCCCAGGAATGTTCTGTGGCTGCTCTTATTTTGCATTTAAGAGAGTAGGTAGTTAATGCAGTTCCTTCCACCCAACTTTTTCTTCTCTTTAAAAATCAGAGAGGCTTTGAAGGAAATTAGGAAGAGAAATCACAGGAAATGCTGTAGCATAATACTGCTACCTTAATGTAGAGCTTTATATAGCATTTGACAGGATTTATCTAATATAAAATGTTGCAGCTGAGCAGGTTTGTATTTCCTACTCTGAGCTGAGATTTTGGTGTCAGGTGCTATGAATTTGTACGAAGAGTGCAATAAAAGTAACGTAGATTTCTGTTTACATGTGTTGCTATACAATATTTAAAGTATAAAGAATTTGAAAGGTTATTAATGGATGGAAATGTTTATGCTAGAGGAGATGGAGAAATGGAATAAAGAGTAGGAGGCATATGGTAACTCAGATGAGAAACATTTCATGCTGGGAGACATTCCTCTTCTATGGTGTGTTAAATAATCTGGTGTGGGTGTTTTTCTTTGTTTATATGGTGTCCTAAGAGTGAAACCGTTCCTGGGAGTAAATGAGGATTTTAATGAATTTTAGACGGTTTTGCCTGAGAGAAGTATGTATCTAGCTATAAAATATGCAAAGATAACCTCAAATGATGCTGGCTTCATTCTTAATGTTCTGTGTTTTTATTGTATTAATATTTTAAATAACTCAGCCAAGATGGGGATTTTCTGCATACATGTGTATAGCTGTGTATTTTTCACTGAATTGCAGTTTCTCTAGGACGACCTCAAATGATGAAAAAAACCCTTTAAAGCAGATTATAAAATGAGTTTTTCTGTCTAAACTTGTGGATGGGAGTTTGAGGGAAAATACTGTGGGATAAGAAGAGTACAATTTAAATCTTGCTCAAATGAAAGAAGTTGAGTGTTGTGACATGTGGCATACAAATGCCCCAGCCTCAGAGCCTGTCTCCAAAACCAGAATTTGCAAAGCTAATTGCAGTTTGGAACAAGGTGAGATTGACAGCTGCCAGTATACTAAGTGCTGGGATGCCCAAACCAATCAATAAGGAAATGTGGAAGAGCAGAGCATATCTGAGATGCTGTCTCCTGCAGGGACTGCACTCCCCAAAGCTGGAAGCCAGAGTTATGTTTTTTGCACATTTGCCTGACAGAAGCACTTGCCCAGTAAGTTGGTAGTCTGCTTCCTGGGATGCTGATGGAGTTTTTATTTGCTACTTGTTGGATGAAGGAACAAAAACAAACCAGGAATAATTCTGAGAGCAGCCACTCAAGACAGCATCTTTCCCATCGGACAAGACGAACTGCTAACATCTGCTCTCCTTTGGCCTGTGTGGCTTCTGTACTTCTTGCTCAGAGTGCCATAGTCACCCACAAAAACAATAAAATGCAGTTACCTCCCATAGCTTTGTAATTAGCGCAGTCTGTTATGATTGATCAGGTCCAATCCTAACCTTCCTCATCCTTTCTTGGGGATGTTCCAAAATTGATCTCCTAGAGAAGATATTCTAAGAAAAAAGCTATGGGAAGTAACAATTTAAGTAATTTTTTTGTGATCTGTGAACCCTGAGAGAACAGGTTCAGTAGAGATTTTCAATAGAAATTGGTGGAGGAATTATGGTTTGATGGACACTGGAAGAGGGCAGATTTTGAGGAGACAGATACACAGTGAGGAGCTCAGGCACAATATAGTCTTTGTTTAGGCATTTTGAGAAGGTACTATCCAGTACACGACTGTGTCTCAGACATCTGTGGATGTAAATTTTATTTCATTCCAATGTCTGTCCTTTTTTATTTTTACCCCCATCCATTCTCTGAACTTCAGCATCTCGTTTGAGTGAGACTCATAAGTCCAGATACTCCAGTTAACCAGAAAATAGACTTGTAATGTCATTTGCCATTGATGCAGACAGTGTAAAAATGCAATTTTTTTTTTCTCAGAAATAACTGCTGGGGTTTATTTCAGGTAACTTCAAATATACTGCTCTTAAACAAGTAATCTTGACGTAAAAGTTTTTCTATTGCTTTGTCATATTAAACCATGCTCTAAAAGTTTCCCATGAAAAACACCAACAGCAGTCTTTTACTTGCTTAGAGCATTCAGGGAGTCATAGCAGAAGATGCAAAATACATTTATTTCTTAATAATTCCTTCTCTTAAACTTAAAACAGTTTTAAAATAAAACGTAGTGGATAAGTGACAAGTCTAGAGATAAGATCGCCCCTAGCAACTGACTAGTGATTGATTGATGTGTTATATATTAGCTAAAAATAATGATGGTCCTCACATTTTTCCTCCTACAGCATAGTTGTTAATCTTAGCTGCATTCCAACGTAGCCTTCTCTCACAGAAATATTCCAGAATGACTTAAAAATTAGATAACAATCTTCTATTCTCTTCTTATTACTAGCAGAATGTCAACTGCCCTCTGCTGAAATACATGCTTCTCTTGTACAGACAATTTTTTGCAAGAGAAGATGATGCATATAAAATAAAGCAGAAGCAAGATAGTATTACATTTATTTTGTAAGAAAATCTGTGCAGTTTCAACTTACGTACACCGCAGCATGCTGAAGATTTTTAAAATATTATTTTTGTATTTATTTTCTTATTTATTTGTGCCTTGTCTGACCGTGTCTAAATGAAAACTCCAGTTCCAAATTTTATTTAAATCTACAATGTTCATGGAAGTAACTTTGTTTATCTGAATCTGTAGAGTGTTCATATTTATTTTTCCCTGTCTCTGCCTAAAGTTTGAATCCCTGGTGAGAATCTTTCTGGTGCTGCAGTGAATATGCTGTGGCTGTACAGAATAACACCAGGACACCACTGACATTTTGCTGATAAGATTTGCTTTAAAATATATTCACAGACAACCTGTCTTGCAAGTATACATTGCTGTAGAACCTTTATCAATTTCAGACACACTCAGCCTCTAACATTCGTAAACCTCACAGAAATTTTTGCCAAGAATAGTTATCCAAAAAGATAGAGAGAAAGAAGGTAAAGCGTTTTATAACATTTTAGTTCCCTGTTGCACCATGATGGAGAATAAAAAAATCCCACAGTAATAATTCTTGTTTTATTCATCTACGTTTTTTTCTCTGCAAATGTCTGATGCAAATGTAGATCATTAACATGTTCTTCCTAGACAGGCTGGATTGTATATCTAGGTGTTCTTCCTTATTTTTCTATTTATTTCTTCAGAGAAACTAACTTCAAAAATGCCTTTTTAGGTTTTTCTCATTGTTTTCTATTCCCTTCAGAGTTTGTAATTTTATTTTCTGGATTATGCAAAGCACACTGAAGTTAAAGTTTACCATTTTTATTTCTCAGTTCTGGAGTGTCACCTATTTTTACAGAGGAGATCTGTAACTCTGTAATATGGACAAACATACTTTAGTTTGATTACATAGAGGAAATCCACCACATATAATTCAATAGTAAAACTGTCATTTGTTGCACTGAAACGAGATCTATGCAATCAGGAAGTATTCAGGTTGCTAATTAAATTGAAAGCCAGCTACTGGTAGTTAGGTCCTCCCGTAGTGCATTTCAACCTCTGACACAGTCCCCACAATCCTACACATTTGGGTATGGCTTGAAAGTTACCAGGTGAAAAAAAAAAAAAGAAGAAAAGAAAAGAGAAAATACTGTTCAACAGATGGCTGAATGTGAGCCAGCAGTGTGCCCAGGTCACCAAGAAGGCCAATGACTTCCTGGCCTTTATCAGCCATAATGCGGCCAGCAGGACCATAGCACTGATTGTCTTCTTGTACTTGGCACTGGTGAGGCCACAGCTTGACTCCTGTGTCCAGTTCTGGGCCCCTCAGTAAAAGGAGGACATTGAGGGGCTGGAGCAAGTCCAGAGAAGGGCAATGCAGCTGGTGAAGGGTCTGGAACACAAGTCCTGCGAAGAGCAGCTGAGGGAGGTAGGGGTGTTTAGCCTGGAGAAAGGCTGCTCAGATTGAACTGTTTGCTCTCTACAACTTCTGGAAGAAGGTTATGACAAGGTGTTTGCTGGCCTCTTCTCTCAGGCAACAAGTGACAGTATAAGATTAGAAGGCCTTAAATTGTGCTGGGATCAGGTTTGTTTGCATATTAGGAAGAAAAGTCTTCTTGGAGAGCTGTCAAAGCCAGCTAAAGACTATTGACATAGTCTGTCCGGTTAGATGGTCATTTTATTATCCCTGGAAGATTTTAGAAGACATGTAGGTGTGGCACTTGGGGACATGGTTTAGCATTGGGTTTTTCAGGGCTATGTTAATGATTCCAAAGGTCTATCCCAACTGAAATGATTCTATGAAGTCTAGGTGCAGGCTGTAAATTGTTTCAAACTGTCCTCTGATTTCTCTTTTGTCCAATCAGGAAGTAGATGACCGAAAAATCCACGAACCCTGCATAAATTAGAAGTCTAGGTTTTGTTGCCAAGACAAGTTGCCCTATGAGCCAGCAGAATTTCATGTGATGGTATTATTTTCTTCTGTAGTTTTCCACTCTATAATTTTCTATTTGATTAAGAAAGAAAAGATACATAATAATTTTTGGGTAAGTGACAAAATGGACTGCCTACTCCTAGAAGTGCAGCCTGTACACTGGCGCTCAATGTCTTTTATTTCAACATATGATATTTTGTAGCACTTTTGTACATTCGGCTCAACGACGTAGCTCTGGATTCACAGTGCTCTAATCTTCTGTAGATCTCCATTTTAGCGTCTCTTCTCTTGAGCCAGCTCGAATCCTGAAGTAATATGGCTGTGCAGATTCATTTCTGAGCTGAGGTGAAAGCCTGAGAGGAATCATTAACTATCTTAGGGAGGAATTCTATTTTCATCTTTCATATCTACATGTTACTTTGATGCAGTGCAATGACTTTTAGGGTCAGGTCAGCTTTGGTTTGGCAATCTCTTCAGAGTATGCTGAAATGTAGGTGTTGCAGAGTGTAGGTGTTGCACAGTGCTATTGTTCCTGCACAGATGATGCGCTCAGCGCTGGGACTGTCTCTGTCAGGGTAGGAGAAGTATTCCTGGAAAGCCTGGCTGCCGCTGAGGACAGCTACAACAGAACTGTTTGCATCATTACAAAAGGGTTCTTGCCTTACAACACAGGCAAGATGCTGAAGGCAAGATGCCTGTCAAGAATAGGTCCTGACCTGTGCTAACTGCTGGCCTGTACTCATGGCTTGTTGTCACTGCCAAAACGTGTGCTAGGGGCACTTCTAATAAGCTACTAATGGAGAAAGCTGAGCTCCCATGCCCCAGTTTTTTTTCTCTCCCTAGTATATGTCTACCCTTAGGCCACAGACTGCACTCCAGCATGTCATCCTTTTACCCTTAGCCTGCTGCTCCTCAGCTCCTTGGTGAGGGAGAAAGGGGATTTTATTTTACTTCTCTTCTTTGAGTTCAAGGCAAAGAATCATACAAAGTTTTAACAAACCTTTTGACTCTTTCAGCATTTTATTTTATTTTATTTTATTTTTTTATTTTATTATGTTATTTCAGGAAATATCTTCCTTTCCTCTGTGTATGTACAGCAGTTTGATGCTAATAACCCAACTATCATTGCCTATTTTCGACGTTAAAAAAACCCCTAATGGTCCTGAAGTCCTGTTTTTGTATCTCTCAAATGTATTCCAGGGGTTTCTAAGCCATAAATTGCTTGGGTTTTGTGGATTTAATTCTTTTATTTGAACACAAAAGTTTTCTGCTTATTAAAAATATAAATGCTATGTCTACAATTACTAAAAGCTTTACTAATCATGGAAGTTTCTAAAAAAGCTCCAAAGTAATTATATCTTGTAATTATAAGAAAAAAAGCTTCCAACTACTTCTTAGTGAATCACAACATTTACCAGTTTGAAGCCTGCAGCTATATGGATGAGATTAGCTGCTAATTGGAGGGAGGAAAAAAAAAAGAATGAATAGAAAATTAATTTTATATTTTAAAATAGCTTGGACTTGGATCTGATTTGCGGTGAGAGTCTCTTTTGTGTGGGTTGCTTTTTCTTTTTCTTCTTCTCCAGAAGCCAGTAAAGGAGCTTAAATGTGCCATTATATTCACAACAAAGTGATTGCAAATTACAGATATGTTTTGAAAAGGAAAAGTGGGGAAGGTTGGCTAAGGCTTGTCTGTAACTTGTAAGGACCCTGGCATAAAAATTCCCCTTTTTACATGCTGTGCCCTTGGCTGTCTCATAAAAGTGAGGCATCATGGAGACTAAGGAGCATCAAAAGGAGGAGGAGGTAAAAGAGTGAGGGTTCAGTCTTTCACTAGTGCTAAGTCCCTTGAAATCTTTCTTCAACTATACAAACTGTTCTCAGGCATCTCCAAAGTTCATTTATGAGACAGACTGATAGCTTCAGGAGTGGGAGTGAATCACTCAGATGTTACGCACTTCCAGGTCTTGATCCAACCAAAATTCTCTTATTACATGGAGTGCTAATAGAGAAAATCTGAGTAGCTTGCACAGGCTGCAGCTGGTACACCAGAGTCATGCAGTACTTTGGGAAGTTCAGATGCTGAAGGTGACTGAGAAACGATTGCACAGCCAAAGGTAGAATGACATACTTCTCAAACAGGCTGGTTAGCCTCAGTACAGGCCATGAAACTGATTTCTTTTATTCTGACATAAGTGAAATCTTCACTGAATCAGGGTACTGGAGCACATGGGGAGTGTCTCTGTACTGATTTCTATTGAACTATATTGGTGTACTAATAAAAGTGTAATTAAGAACTTCCATGCTGCTTTGTATACAGAAAAATTATGGGACACAAAATTAAGGGTTTCTTGGAAGGATCTATCTCCTGCTGTTAATTTGTTTCTTTGTAACATTTTGCAATGTTAACCTATTTAAGAGATTTTGTGTGTTTAGGTGTTGATAGCTTAAGGTTTGATTCATCAACCCCTCTTACTTTCAGCAAAAGTAATGACTAATTAACATTCATCTGCCATGCTGTAAAGTTGATAGAGATGGTGGATGATATTTCAGCTGATTGTCATGCAGTGGAAATGACAGAAATAGCAATATCTGGGGCTAACAGGAATTTGAAAATGGGGTTTCTTCCAAGGCTGGCAAATCTTATCTAGATCATGCCTGGGGAGAAATGCAGTAACATATTTCACTGAAGATAAGATTATGCTGCAGAAGAAGAGATATAAACAGGTGGTCTTGGCAATTACTAGATTTTAAATCTAAGCCTGCATAGCTCTCAAAGATTGAGCTAAAATTTTCTTCACAAATAAAAGTAATTGCTTGAGTGAATTATTGCAAGTTCAACACATTTTCCTACCAAAGCTGGTAAAGTAACAGAAATATAGGCAAGTGTTACCTTTTTTAATTGGGTTTGGTGATTGAGTAATATGATTAAAGTATTAAACTTCCAGCATCCACAAATACTTTCTGGCTAATTCTATCTAGAGACCTGATACATGTGAACAATGGAAAATTTTTCTTATGGGGGTCCTGATGGAAAACAAGCTGTCCATGAGCCAGCAGTGCCCTTGTGGCCAATGGTATCCTGGGGTGCATTAGGAAGGATATTGCCCACAGGCCAAAGGAAGTGATCCCACCCCTCGGGTTCCCTGGTGAAGCCTCAGCTGCAGTGCTGGGTCCAGTTCTGGGCTCCCCAGTAAAACAGAGACATGGAGGTTCTGGAGCAGGTCCAGCAAAGGGTTACAGTAATTTGAGTACTGGAGTATCTCTCTTATGAGGAAAGACAGAGGCTTGGGCCTGCTTAGCCTGGAGAAGACTGAGAGGGGTCTTTATCAATGTATACAAGCGCCTGCAGAGAGAACTTCAAGAAGATGGATACAGGCTTTTCTCAGTGGTGCCAAGCAATAGGGGGAGATGCAATGGGCAGAAACTGGAACACAGGAAATTCCACCTGAACATGAGGAAGAACATCATTACACATGTGACTGAGCACTGAGGGTGCTTAGAGAGGTGGTGGAATCTCATTCCCTAGAGATATTCAAAAGCCATTTGGACACAATCCTTAATAAAATACCATAGGAGACCCTGCTTAGGAAAGG
The DNA here is from genome assembly GCF_901933205.1 of Camarhynchus parvulus. Lineage (NCBI taxonomy): Eukaryota > Metazoa > Chordata > Aves > Passeriformes > Thraupidae > Camarhynchus > Camarhynchus parvulus. The sequence continues at coordinate 105,407,484 of NC_044573.1, read as the reverse complement.
AGGTTGAAGCAGATAATCTCCAGTGGTCTCACCTAACCCTAATGCTTTTGTGAGTCTGTGAATCTTTGACTAATGAAAAACATCTAGGTTAAAATCTATTTGGATGACAAGCTATGAGATCTTAATGTATTTCAGAAATACGTGTTTTTTAAAACCCTACAACTTGGCAGCATATGCATCTTTATTACATGTATGCAAGCTGTTTGGAATTAGGCTCTTGTATTGAGCATGCCCTATCTGGTCCAGTGCTTTTAGATTACCTATGCCTCTTGTTATCCTTGATAATTTCAGTACAATTTGCAAAGGAACAGAATTACATGCATTATTTTTTGTTATTAAAAATTTCTCCAGAAATGTAATTCCAGGTCCTCTGAATTGTTTATGCTAGCAAAGTGTTTTATGTGTACCTTGGTCCAAAGAACAGCAGAAGATAAGGAAAAGTCAAGGTGTTTCTGCTGTTTAATTTGACATCAGATTGTCTCTTCGAAAAGTATGTGTGTGTATGTATGTGTGTGTGTGTGTATGTGTGATGTAGAATCATAGAATCATAGAATCATAGAATATTCTGAGTTGAAAAGGACCCACAAGGATCATCAAAGTCCATCTCCTGGCCCTGTAGAAGACCATCCCACGAATCACACCAGGTACCTGAGACCATTGCCCAAACATTTCTTCAGCTCTGACAGGCTTACTGCTGTGAGTTGTAGACAGTTCAAATGTAAAACAACCCTCATCAGGGTAAACATTTCTGTTGCCCACCAATTTGGATATACTGCTACTCAAGTAATTTTCAGATAGCTTGACTCTTCTGTTTATTAAAATGATATTGATAGCAAATATGCTGAAATTAGAATCTACTTTAAATGCACAATAAACACTACAGAACTTGTCTGACTTAGCCATATAGATGGAGCCTTAGAAACCTGTGAAGAAGGACAAATATTTTTACCCCTGTAATATAAATTCTAGTATGTCTGAAAGTTCTGTATCTTTACCTTGCATCTCTCCTCTTGGCAAGGGGAAAGCATTGGTTTCAGGAGAAGACAGATAATTTTGAGGGACAGAAAAGATGAAATTTAGTCACCTCATTTCCATATATCTTTTGAAACTCTCAGAACAAATATCCAAGAAATATTTGTAGTACTCTTGCAATACTCTTAGTACTTTTGGTACACCAGTATTACTCTCAGAATAAGATTTGTTCATCATAGCTACTTTCTGCAATACAGATATTAAATTATAATTAAAGAATAAAGAAGTAGGTCATCACTTTTCAGTACACTTCTCAGGACATCATTCTATATTTCTCATTTTTTGAGGTAAATTTCAGATTCATTGACACTGCATTGTGATCACCTTGGTGTTCCTTGTATCATTGTAGCTTGGGCCTTGTTGCATCATTTTAGATATGATCAGAGAGGCAGGGGCATGAAGCATTCCCCATGTTGCTAAGTTTCTATGTATTCTCCTTTACTGAATTCTGTAATATGTTTGTGTATTTTTATATATGCATATGCATTATGACAAACTGTGTATGGCAATGCCAGGAAGTGTCACTAGTGTTAGCTTGTTAGCCATGACATGTTAACTTTCTGTCCAAAACGATACTGACAAGTCAAGAGCTTCTCTAATTCCGGATATGCCAGCTAGATGGCTTTGTGCCTGTTACCTCTCTCAATAGGAAGCCTGGAGGGATGGGGGTGAAATTAATGCCAGGGCATGTGGTATTTAAAAGCAACATAGTTATTCTATCACCCCATCAACTGACAGTGAAATCCATGAATTATTTGCAACCTTTATGAATAGCCACTTGAAATATCTCTGGAGGTTTCTACCATAAGGCTGCCTATTACTCTTATTTAGTTTTTAAGACATCAATTAAGCTTGATAAAGCAGAAAAAATGAATGTCACATTTGGTATACTTCTGGCTGAATGCATTGATTTTTGGCGTCTGAATAGATTCAATTATATGGTGTAATTCAAGCTTGTCATGATTGTAATTTTGTTGGATCTCCTCCTCCAATAACTTCTCCATTTCCTAATTTCCCATGGGAGATTAAAGGTCATTCTAAAAGCTACATTTTAAAAATAGTTGGGCATTAGATGTGTTAAAAACTCTTAGTAAAACTAATGAGTTTAGTACATGCTCTTACAGTTGTCAAAAACCTGGAAATGTTAGAAACAGCAGGTCTCCAAGACACCTTCACTGCTGGAGAGCATTGTGGCTTTAAACAGCAATCTGTCATCATTTTATGGAAATCCAGGCTTGGAATTAATGACATTCAAGGTTTTATTCTCCTTTCATATTCCTGATGCATGGACATAGCTTTATGTATATTCTACTGATATTCAAGATTTTTCCTTCATGACCATTTTCTACCTACCTCTTACATGACAAATAATTTCAGATACTGCATATTAAAGAGGAAGCTAGAAATGAATCATAATTATTTACCTTAAGGTGCTATCACTCAATTCCCTTTATTACTGTACTGATGCAATCTTTGATATCGAAACACTGACATGATTCCAAGTTTTAATGAGTAAGTTCTGGGGACAGCTGATAGAGTTCCTATATCTTATCAGGCTCTCCAGGCCAATGTCCTCAAAACAGTCTTTTTTTTCCCTGGTTGTCAACTAAAATAGGAGGGTGCTGTTTCCTGTTAAATTAATAACATCATGAATAGGCAGTGAAATAAGGATATATTTTCTTCTGAGAAGAAAAAGTGTTTGAAATTTCATTTATACTTAAAAACATGAATAAAAAGGATTATTTTCTTATTTTATAATAATGCTGGGGATTGTGGTCCAGCAATACGTTTTCTTTCCAGTGAGATCAATTGATATAATGTATGCTTTACAAACAATTCTTTATTCATAATTCTGTTTTATATTTTGCTTGTTTGTTTTCAATTTGTTTAACATTTTGGGGGACAAAAGGTTCAGAAAGCCATTGTATTGAATGATCTGTATCTGCTTTTTCTCTTTGTTGAATAAAAAAACAACAAACCCCCCCCCAAAAATAATAAGAAGAATAATCAGTCTCATTCCGTTAGACTAACTTCTTTATTTCTTAAGATCCATATGTCATGTAAACACTTATTAAGTCAGTATACAAACAAGACTTTGCCACACTACAGACTTCAGTTTTCTTTACTAAGCCACATCAAACTATTTGAAAAACTGTGATGAAACTAAAGAGAACAGTGAAAGAAATACAAATTATTTCAGGGAAAAGAAAAAAAAAAAAAAACAAAGTAAAGTAATATAAAGTCTGAACGTGGAAAATGTGTTTAATGCCAATCCAATGGAAAAATTAATACTAACTTATCAACTTATTCCACATTCTCAGCTGTCTTTTGGCTGTAACCAAGTTGAATGCTTTCCTCCAAGGCTTGTCCATTGCCTCCTCATTTTCATGTAAGGAAAGATTTCACAGTTACCCATGACTGAAGATTTATGTTGGGCAGGAGTGAAAAGGGGAAACACAAAGCTTCTAAGAAGCCAGCTGGCTAGAGAGTGATAAGTTTCTCCTTTGCCAGAGAATTCCATCCTCTGTTAGAAAGTGGATCTGTGAGCTTTCTCTGGAAGTTGAACAGCTTAACCTCATCATCCAGTGAAAGACCTGGATGCCAAACCTTGTCTGAGGGACAGGAATAGACACAGACAAGGTGACAGCAGGAAGAAATGTTTCCACCACAGGGGGGCTGTGCTGGTTAGGACTGTGCTTTCCAGAAAAGATGTGTTTTAAGAGTTATGAAAACTGTGAGTGGCATGAGAAGTGTGAATGTGGATCAGTTTTTTAGCGTCTTTTTTCAATATATTGGCAGTTAAAAATAGTCAAAGAAGGTGATTATTTATGCAATGGAATTTGATGCTATGGAACACAGGAGACATTGCATTCACTGTCAGCCACTGCCAAAGGCAGAAAAACATCATGGATTCATAGAACTGTAGAATATACTGAGGTGGAAGGAACCCATCAGAATTGTTGAGTCCAGCTCCTGCCTGAAGTCTCAAAATAACTCATTACAGGGGTTCTTACAACCACATGAGTTTGCTACCTCCAATATACAAGGAAATGGTGAACATTTTATATGAAGTTTGCTGAATATGCACATATTGCTTTTGCATGGGTTGCATAAGAGGAAACCCATAGTAAAGACAATGAAGCTGACCAGGTGATATTCATACATTTCTTAACTACCATATTGACTTGCTTGAGTGGCAATACATAGTTTTTGCAAGCTGTTGGTGCATTAGGAGAGCCCTAGAAAACAACAAATCCACAGGTGAAAAGGCTTTACAAACATTCTTACCTGCTTGGGTAAGTCTCCCACTTTAAATCCTATAATGCCTCGTAGTAATGTTACATGATTGATTTCAGTTAATGGGGCTACTTCTTAGGAAGGTCTTTACAGCCAATTTTGAAGACTAATTGAGTTAGGACAACTTCCTCTGGGTTCATTTGTAGCATGCTCCTTGGAGTTGTCCCTTTGGCCACAGCTCCCTCACAGAAAATTTTTGAGTCTAGTGGATTATGTAACACAAATCACCCGTGTTCTTGGGGTTGTGTTGTCTGACCTTGTTTCATTAAAATAAATCTTGATTAATAGGTCTATTTTAATGAAAAGTATTTAGATAGCATGGAATCCATTTGCTTAAGAGGCTTTGATGGTGTTGGCTGAGCCTAATAAAAGCCACATTGGTCTTAGCAGAGCAGCACAGGCGACACTTCAATGCAAGTATTTTGTTACATATTGTGGTTTTGTGGGAATAATCTTATGGGATTAGATGGCAGATTAAAAATTTTAATTTTTTTCAATTTTAAGGTGTAATAATTAATTGTTTTAACTGGAAGTCAATTAATGTTATTGAATCTAACTAGTTTCTTATCCAGGGAATTTAATATAATCCAAGAAGAGCATGAAAAAGGGAAAGATGTTTGCCTCTTATACTCTTTCTTGTACTAGAACTAAGCCATCTTTTTAAATCGACCTCCACTGGGTTTTAAAGAAAAAAAAAGAATATTTATTTTATACAAGACACAATTGAATAATGGAGCTCATTGCTACAATATACTTTGGCTACCAATAATATTAATTGGAATAAATAAGAGAAGTTGAAGAGAAGTAACTTTGTTTGAGGTTGTTAAATATAGTGATCCAACTGCAATCATAAATTACAGAAAGTAAAACTTCGTTGCAGGGGAGGGTCACTTTATCCCTTTCCTCTTTCTTCTTACCTACCTCCTTAAGCACTGCTGATGGTTTCCATCATAGACAAAACATCAGGTTAAATTAATTTCGTGGCTGTGGCTGATCCCATGACAATTTTTTCACCTTTTTATTCAAGTATGAATTCCTTATAATCAGAACACTGGAGTACCATATGGTTCTATGGTCCTTCTTCCATTGACTGACACACAGGTCTGGGAAGGAATTTAAGGAGTCGTTTCATGACTGATAGTGCTGCTACTGTAGGGTGGTTTTCTCTGCCCCTCCTTTCTCTCTCCCTGATCCCACATGATCCTGTAGGCTCTCCTGAATCAGCTCTTTGGAGTTTGCATAGTCACATTGTCAGTTAGGTCACCTCACATATTTGATTAAAAAATAATTTCTTCCTACCCTGCAGATTAATTTTCAGAAAAATTACAGAGTTGATCTGATTTGCAGAACAGTGACACAAACTTCAGGGCTGATGAAAAGGGTAATGGAGTCAGAGGGTCAATCTTTTCACAGACTGTCAATCTTTAAAACATATTTCCTTTTAAAATATATATGTACTAATTTTTTTGTTGTTGTCCCTGTCCTTTTAAGTCTCATCTAAGAAAGAAATAGCTCTTATACTGGAACTCTTAGTTGTGTGTGTTCTGCCTGGATTCTTGTCTTCAGTAGATTTTAGCTCTGTCGATTTTTTTTTAACACGAGACAGAGTTTTCATTTCTTCTGACTAAATTTTTATATACAATTTCTAAATCTAGACTCTGTCTGAAGTACACTTCAAAGTAGTGTCTTCAAGAGAATGTCTGCAGTCAGCACATCTCACATGTTAATATTCAGTTTGTGAATGTGATATGATGGTATTGTCAATAAACGATAAACTGTCTGTTACAGCTAATCATGTTGTTTCATCTGATTCTTTGAATATTCCTGACTTCAACATTTACTTGTCTTTTTCTCTAATGGCTTGACAATATTCCAAAGTAATATTATAAAATACATTTTTTCCCCTAAATTTTAATGCAATTCATTTACTATTTAGTGTAGATAGGAACAATGAAATGTGGAGTTCAGTGCATTTACTTCTGCCTAAAAGTTTCTCTAATATTACATTTTCTGTCATTACTTTGGATTGTTGGTACTTTAAAACTCTGTGAAGTAATCTAATGCACTTTTTCACCTTGGATCCCTATCTTGACTTGCTTGGAACAGCCTGGACTGCTGCCTGTGCATCCTTATTGACACATTGGTGAGATTGCTCTCTGGGCTCTGGATACTGCACTGGCATGTGGGAGCAACTGCTTTAGCACACAAAAGATCTTGTAGGTTAGACAAGAGTCTTTTCATACTGCAAAAGCATCTGAAGTCCAAGTAGGATGTCCTAGATGATCTCTAAGGACACTATACACATATTTGGAGTAAATGATATTTCTTTCTGTGTCATCCTCCCTTTCCCCCCCATGCCATATGCTTTCAGATCTGCTTGTTACTCATCCTGTTAACTCAGTAATTTGCAGAATACTTCATATGGTTGCCAGACTGAACATTTAGAGATGGAAGCAAGCGGGTGAAAGCACCTGGAATTCAGGAAGGGAGGGACAACAATCAGAGGCATTTTCTTTGCTTTTCCTTCTTTCCCTTGGAATGTGTTCTGTCTTACCTTTGAGTGGTGCTTACTGGAAGAACTGGAGTTTTAATGCTCTGATTTTCTGGCAGCTGGGTGGCTACCCAGGACACGTGGGAAACTGAAATTATTTGTGCATCTAGCCATAAGTGAGGTTATTTGAGAACACTGTGGATGGGAGTTGAAGCATGCATGACCTAATCTAGTACTCTAACCACTTGTTTGTTCTTTCTCTACACATTTGTGCTGAAATTATGTTTATTAAAAATGTTCATTATTGTCAAAGAGCTGCTCGGCACTTGGATCCAAGTGACATCTTTGTGGGGTAACTTGAAGTTTAGCCTCCTTCCTTTATAAATTCAGAAATAAATTCATGTTGTTTAATCAACACTTTCCAAGACTGCATGAATACCAAATGTACAGACTGTGTACCTTCTTGATTGCAGTGATATTTTTAAAATTCGTATAAATAATTATGTTAATTAAGTCATTCAGTGCCAGCCTCTTATCAGAAAGCCTGAACATAACTGAATAATTGCCCGTCAGGCATACATAAATCAGCTCAGGGTGATAAAATGATTTTGATGTGTATGTGATGTCCACATATCATTCACTACCCAGTGTGGTACGTGGTTACAGTCCCAGTAATGCAAAGTCTACCTGTCCATGGGGATTTAGGAATTAAGAACAATGTCTCTGAAATATTTGGTACGAAGAAAAACATGTCAGTTTTGTTGCACAGTTGGACATTTATAAGACATTTACCATTTATAAGACAACAACAACAAAAACATATTAATCTGTTTATTCCATTATGCAGTACCATTCTGATAATAGGATTCAGCTGACAAGAGGCACAGAAGACTGTTTTATCCATCTGTTCATCTATCAACCTTTCCTTGGCATAAAACATGAGGAATTTTTTTCCTTATATATCACCACAAGTACAAATATAAATCTGATTTATATTTACACTTATCTTAAAATATGGTACCAATTTGGCCTTTGATATATGGAAACAATATTATGCATAATACCTGTTAGTTACCCTAAGTATGTAGACAATAATTAATGTTTCTGTTACTCTTACTCTGTTCTCACCTGCTTTAGAAGTATGGGCTTTATGCTGTTTCTGTTTTTGAGTGCAGAGAGTGATAAGAAAGAAAAAACAGCAACTTTCTCTCTATGTCAGTAGGGGTTTGGTTGGTTGAGCCTGCTGTGCATTTCTGTGAAGGGTGAATAATTCTGGTTGAGAATCAGAATTGAGGGAGTTGTTATTTTCCACTTGCTAGCAGGTGAAAAATGTAACAGATGATTGCGTCCAAGAGCATAACAAGAACTCTGGAGATAAGGGTTCAAGTCACTTACTTTCGCTCACTATCAGCTCTCCATTTGAATGTAAGGAGAAGCAACATTTTCCTTTCTCACAGAAATATTGCCAGAGTAAATGTGGTGTTATATATAAGCCACAAAAGGCAACGATGAGTACTGCAGTAGGGTAGGTATCAGTAAATGCAGGTGGCCTGAGAGAATCTTAGCAAAAAATTATTTTCTTGTCCTTCTTTTCCTTTCTTCCCAGTATTTGGAGGGATGTGAGTAAGAGACACTGAATTATTGAAAATGTGAATCAACTGCACCTATGACAGTAAGAGTTGCTGGTGCTTAACATTCTGAAACTGCTCTCCTACTCTATCCAACTTAATGACAATCTCAAAGGTGCTGTAGATGGGGAATGGGAAGGAACAACCTTGTTAGTATTTCCTAAACAGATGGATCTTTGTGGGAAATATCTCCAGGTTTTGTGATTTTGCTGTGATTTCACAACTGAGACTAAATTCTATTCAGTTAGGACTGAACATTTTTACAAAATAAAGAGGCCAGCTTTAAAACAGATTTTTCAGCTTGTCCTGGAAAAACTTCAGTAGCTTATTTTATTGTGAGAGAAGTCAGAAATAAGTAAATAGGACAATAAAAAAACCTTTTGTCACTAGATCATACTGCCTTCATTTCAAAAGAGTGCAAAGAAAAGGACAAAAAATATTTATGGTTTCTTTGTCCCTTGTTTTCGAAGAAAGTGTCTTGCACAATGGAGGAATGTATTCTGAAAGTAACCATTTTGACAAAGATTTCCGCTCCAGACATGCAGCTGGGCATAACCTCCCAAGAAGGAATTATTTTTATTTTGCTTTTTACTTAATGATGTGGGGAAAGGATGATATAGAACAGGATTGCTATAGAAAATGTGGTAGTAATATTTTAAATTAATTTTCCCCACATAGAGCCTGAGTTGCCTCTGACAGTGAGAAATCTCCCCTTTTTAACTCAGCCCATGAGTTTTCTATTCTTATTTGTCCCTCTGAAGAGGGGAAGTGAGTGAGCAGCTTGTGGCATTTGCCTCTTTGCAAAGCATAGTGCAACACAAGACTGTGTAAGTTTTCTTCGACCCAGCACAGGTTATCAATTCACTAAAACGATAGTACAGTGAAACAAAGTCCCTGTTATGAAGGAGGTCAGACTTGATGACAAAATGATCCCCTTGGCTTCAACTTTTGAAACCATGAAACCTACTAAAACTTTTTGTGCAGCCAGAAAGGAAGACAAAGTTTGACCTGTGACCTCTACTGTATCAAAGTTTTATAAGATTAGAGCTGTTTATGGTTTAGTAAGAAACTAGTTTAACTTGACAATTTTGTGCAGATTCACTGAAGCAGCTGCCCTTGCTGTGGGTGAAAAAGGCTAAGTGGTTTAAAGGGTCAGTCTTAAAGAGGAGCTATGTATGTAGAAAACCAACTTGAAAAAGGACTTTCTGCTTGATATTTATACACTGATTAGGAAAATGGGGATCTGACCCATGGCTCTCATTTTGACTGCTTTTGCAGTGCCAGCTATTAGTTCTGTAAGCATTGATCTGATGGAGTCTGATTTATTATGGATTTATATCTCTTGGTTAATTGTGTGCTTCAGCAGAAGCTATGCCTGTGATCAGAACACCAATAAGGTTTTTGTCACAGAACCTCTGGCATCTAATTTAAGTCTTTCTCTGTAGAAATCATTTTGTGACCACTACTGAGAGTCATAAGGTCTTTCCAACATCAGCTACTTATTTTTCACTAAGACCTTATATACTTTAAATTGTCTTTATATTTCACCTTTTCTGTCATGTCTGGCTGAAGTCAGACAAGGTGTTCAGAAGTTGTTAGAGAAACACTTTTTCTTTCTCGTATACATTCACAGGCTCAGAAACTGGGCTGAATAAGCTATAGCGTCTTTGGAAACTAGGCTAATAAATAGCAACAGTGAAAAATTGCCTCATTCAGTGTTTTTGGAGTATGTGGTGAATGCAAAGTGTACTCTCAAAGTATACAAAAGGATATAAATAGAGAAACAACCTAGGCATGATTAGCACCACATTTCACTACAAATCTTCATCGTTCTTGAGCAGGAGCAGGAAATCTCTCTGTTTTGGGTCAGCATGAGAAGAGAAGGAAGAATTGAGTGTTGCTGATGGCTTGCTCCCTTCTGGGTATTGGTCACAACAGTGCAGGTGAGGTCTTGAATGTCCTTGGTACTCTAAGAGTAAGTCTGTGAACAAGAAGGACAAAATGCATGTGTGGAAGGAAGGAGAAGTGGAAATCTCTCAGAACACAGAAGAGGAGAGAAAGTCTGCAAGAAAAACCTGACAGTTAACTATCCAGGGTGTCCATACATATGAAAATATCCTGATATTTCTAGACCATGAGGCAGTTGCAAACCCTAGAATATATATTACAAAATTAAAGTATGAAATCTGATTTCTGTTATAGGAGGAAGTAAGGGCTTTGAATGGTCGTTTCGGCTCACAGAGCAGAACCTGAAAAGTAACTGACCCACACTGTTACAGAAACTGCGGCAACCTCCGGCCACTGCGGCGGTAACCGCCCAGCAACACACCTCAGCACGCCAGCTAAGCATGACTAGAAGTAAAACAGTCAATTCGTGGAAACGTAAGGCATGAACCCACACCCCAGCAAGCCAAGACTTGGGTGGGTGGGGAAGTTGACAACATAGGGAAACACTGAGTGACAACTAAATTAACATGAAACAAGGAGGACCCGGCACGATTGACAAATAACGAATCTGGGAGGTGGGGAGGGACCCTGGAATTCCCCTTGCCCTGGTCGCCATCTTAACTTAATATAAGTCTATGGGAATAAAATACAAAACTTATAAAACTTAACTTCTGAAGAGTAAAACCGTACAAAACTATGTAAAACAAACGCACCCCAACAACAGTGATGTTTTCAGAGGGAGATTTTGCTTTTTTTTTTTCCAAAAACCCCCATTACTCCCTGTCCATAGTATCTAAACCTGAGGCTTCTAAAGGAAATACCAAAGAGACTAGGTACACTTGTAGATAGAATAAACCATTGGGATTTGAAGAGAAAGGAAATGTGAGACATGTCCTATTGGAAGAAATTTCCTAATAAGTAGTGCAGACATTATTTTTGCCACTTCATTACAGAATTTTCAGCTAGTCTTGATAAAAATATTATCATCATTGAAATCTTCATATCGCTTGAGAATCTGAAGCCTCACAAACTACTGGACCATAGCTAAGATTCTGATGGGTTCTGATGTCTGAGGTATAAAGATATTGGAACAGCTGATGATATGATATGATATGATTCTCAGCTGTTTCTATAACTGGAAATTTAATTTAAAAAATAAAAAAACAATTAAAAATCAAATTTTAAAACTTTAAAAAAATAAAATAAAAAATAAAAACTTTAAATTAATTTAAAACAATTAAGGTTGAATTTAAAGATGTGGATAAAACTGTTGCACAATTTGAGGGTCTCCATTGAAGATATTCGGTTAGGTATATTTAAGAATTTGAGAATTGACCTGTTTATACAACGCAAAAACAAAAGACAGGATAAGTAGTAAGAAAAATTGTTATTATCTGTAATTTATGATCTAAGTTGGCCAGATTAAGAACGTGCGGGAAGCTCACATTACTGTAGTTAACTTGAAACTTCAGTGGGGAGAAAACAGACTGACTGATATAGTGGAATAACCATGTGCTTAATCTGATTTCCCAGGAAAGAAAAAGCAAAAAGAAAAAAGGAAAAAGAGCACCAAACAAATAACATCAAAAAAAGGAAAAAAACCCCAAAGCCAAACAACTCAAAAACTCCAAAAAGCCTCCAACCCAATCCAACCCAACCCCAAAACAATAAAGGGGAAAAAAAGATCGTATTTACCATGAAGCTGATGTGGTTTATCTGGTAACCATATACCATAATGACGTAGACTTGACTCTTTTATCTTTTGTTCTATTATACAACATATGTTAAAGAATGATCATTTTAAGAAGAAACAATCATTATTCTGATTGTTTCAGAATCATAGACACAAGCAAGGCAGTGCTGCAAGTTAAACAGATGTCACTAGAAAAGTCAGTGAAAAGCATTTCAAATTAGACTGACAAACATGGATAAAGCATCAGATATCATTCACACTTAAAAGAAGGAAGACTAATACAGAAGTTCTACCCATATGTTTTCCAACTTTGCTTTAAGATTTAAATGCTTTAAAGGAACAGTTTCTAATGTATTTTTTTTTCTCTTCAGATTCTTGACCCAGGCAGAGTTCTATGTTCTACATCAAACTAAATGTAACACGCTTCCAAACATTTTACAGGCAGCAGGTGGAAGCTAAAGGAAAATCTTGTAAAGAACAGATACTTATTGAACATCTGCTATTCAGGATCTGAGATGAAATAACCTTCCAATAAAGGAAATCGAATCCATTTAACTTTTAGAGCAAGTGCTATGAGGATGCTGTTTCCACGTGTCAATGACTTCATGCTTGTGTTCCCCAAGAAAATATTTGGAGAGACTGCAGCCTATAGGAAGAAACAAAGATTTTTTTTTAACCTCAATTATAGAGGATAAAATAAAAACTTGTTTTACCAGATTTTATATAACCCTGTATTGAAAAGTGAACGTCAAAGTCTTGAAAATCTCTAAAAGGTCATTTATTTCTAACACAAACATATGAACACAAGCTTGATTGTAGTGGCTTTCCAGGCTTCCTATCTGTGATGGGGATCTTCTGGAATCAACAAATGTCTTCATTGCTGAGGTTTAAGGTCATAAATACCAGTATTCTATAAAAATGCCTTTTAGTATATCCCAACAGTGATTCTACAGCAACAAGATCACATACATATATTGAAGAAAATAGTCACAGTTGAATTTGTTACTTCTGACTAAACAGTAGGAAAAACCTGACAGTTAAAAAACTCTTTGATTAACACATTGTAAAATATACAGTGTTGCTAGATATAATACTGCTGAAAATTTACAATACCGCAGTAAGTGAATAGCCCATAGCACAGATTTTTAAACCTTAAATACTGAAAGCTATAACAGTAGAAAAAAGTTCTATAGCATGGTACTGAAAAGCTGTGGTCTAGGATCTATCTATTTTCTACCTCTATATTCTGCTTACATTTGGAAATGAAGTGACACTTTCTGGCCTTTTTCATGAATAATCTTCTTTCTCTAGTTTGCAATTTGGAACCTAAAATAGCAGATGGTCTTGCATTTCTTTCCCTGAATATACTTAGGGCTCTTGTTCTAAAGAAAATTTACATCTTTTCTGGATCATCCAAAGTAAGAGTTACTTTCAAAAAAATTCAATGTTCCTAAAGTATGGAAAGGTTACTCTAGACCCTGACTGACAGATTGGGCTAGGAAAGTAATTTACTATTAGTGCCAAATGATTTTTATATGATTCTTTGTGGGAAAAAAAAAATTAAAAAAAATTCTTGTCTAATTTTTTTTCTGGAAAGAACCTTGCAGTTCAACAAGTCAAGTTCTCGCTATTACAGACTTATGCCATAGGGAAAAACTGCTCACTACACATAGTTTAAACCAAATTGGGATTGAAGTGGTTTATGGATTTATCAATGACACATAATTAACCGGCAATCAGTGACCTGTGCATTCAGGATTAATATCAGCCATACAACAGATTTAACACAGCAGTAGAAACTTACAGAATGCTAATTTATAACTACAAGTTTCTGAACTCCTCCCTCTATATATATATAAAAAAAAAAAAGAAAAAAAAGGAGGTGTTTCAAATCCTCCACAGGCCATGTGGCTTACACAGGTGCACATGGATACACAAACCCCCACTTTCCCCCTGGAAACCAACATGCATGTTCCCTGCTCACTTCTCCTTGCAGAGGGACGATGAGGGTACTCCAGCCCTACACTCCTCCATGCAAATCCCAAAACTGATTAATAAACCCTCAGGGTACTCCCCTATGCCATTCCTGAAAGTGATCCACAAGGTCTTCCATGGTGGGGGACTCCTCTCCAGCCTTCTCCTAGGAATCACTGTGCATGCTGCTCTACAGTCTGCTCTGTCTCCCTTCTACTAAAAATCTTCTAGGCCTTTTTCCAAGGTTACACACAACTACAGACATCATCTAGTCAAAGTCTGTTTTTAAAAACAGGGAAGAAACTTCTACAGTTAATTCTCTTTAAATTCACTGAATTTCATCTTATAGTATAGAACTTCCTCTACATTAATTTCCATCCTCAATGCATTCATTGACCATTTATGATATGTTGTTCTTATATCAGTATTTTTTCTACTTCTATTTAAAAATGTTTTTTTGGCAGAAATTCAATCTATCCACCCAATGATAGAGTAGAAAGAATTAAAATTGTTTATATATTTAACAAGAATAATTTTATTTGAAGAAGGCGTTTTAACTGACTCCCAAACTCGGGTTGAAAATACTGTTTTATGCAGAAAAAGCAAACAAAAATTTCATAGTTTATTTTATAATGAAAAATGTAAAATTTCAGAATTTTCAGCAAAATCAATGGTTTGCTGTTTTCTTTTCTTGGACTGCAGTTTCAAACAGGCAGTAAAAGTGGACTTCATCTCCAGACAGGCATCTACATTTATGTGTCTAAGTGTAGGTGTACACGTGTGCTAGTTTTCAAGGCTCCTGATACTGTCAGTGGAGACCTCAGTAAATCAGTCAGTGGAGTCATGTAGAACACAACTCTGTGAAGAAGACATTTAAAGGTTAATTCAAGTGTTCCACAGAGTTATCTAGTGCTCTATCAAATGTTTTATGTTATCTAAGAAATTCACAAGAATTTCTGGAAGATACTTATGGATAACCTGTTCTTATTCATGTTAGTAGATAGGCACCTGGTGGAGTACAGTAAACTAGCTTCTCTTTCAATGAACTGAATAAATAACTAGGTTAGACCTTCTTAAAAGCAGGCATATACACGTGGGTGTCTCAGTCAGCAGCTGATGCCCACTTGTAACTATAGTTTTTGTGGAGATACGTGATTTGAGCAACCTGTAGAGGTAGTCTCACTAGATAGAAATGTATGAAGTAATGAAATAGGAAATACACAAAGTTTCTGAAAGAGAAGTGAGATGAAAAAAAATTCCACTTACAAGTTTAAATTAATAGAAAACCAAAACATGTAAAACTTACTTATTTGATTTATTTCACTCTGAAATAAGTTTTTCATTTTATCAAAGTTCAGTGGAAATCAAAAGCATTTAATTTTCAAAGAAACATTTTGGGTAGATCCAGGACAAATTTCTTTTGGTGTTATTTTCTTTAGTCTTTCCACTGCAACAGATGCTTCATTGCTTTTACAGTTCACTGGCTCAGCAATGTATTCATTGATTTCTGTGGGCACAAACTCAGATTTGTTAATGATAATGAGTATCTTGCTGTTCACTCATTCCCAGAAGATAGAGTCCATGACTTTGTTCCTAGTGTCACCCTGTTCTCTGAGGTATATTTACAATTTTGTGAAATTCTAGAAAGTTCTAAATCTGCTCACTCACTACTTCTCAGAAGAAGAAAAAAATCAAAAGAGAAAACTGAAATTTTGAGAAAGCCTTAAAGCTGGATCTAACATCTGGGAGTGAATTATGTTAATGATCCCATAGAATGTACACCAGGATACCACTTTGTGTTTTTTATCTCTCCTATTCAACTGTCTGAGTTGCTTGTGCAGAAAATTCTCAGTCCTAAGTTAGAGACTGGTTTGGAAAGATAGAGAAAAGTACAGCTTTATTTTCTGGCATTCAGTGTTCAGAAGGAAGTTCTATCAGCATTTGGCCACAATTAATTCAGAGAAGAGCAGAGAAGGATCACCAACATGGAGGTTTTATCACACCAGTTTATCATGACACTCACAGAAACAAAGGTGTCTTGGCAGGTTTCCTCATTGTATATTAGATTTTGGAGGGGATCAGAAGACCTAGTTCAGTTCTATTATTGTTTCACATTCTGGGCATTACAAGGCACTGAGTTTTAGGGACAACTCTTTCTTGTAGTCTGCCTATAAGACAAGACTTCAATAAAATCATAATTTTTATTCCTGTCAGGAATTTGAAACAGTTGATGCTCTTATTACACAATTTGGTGCCCTAATGAAAGACAACAATTCTCAGAAAGTCCTCCTTTCCCACAGTTCACTGTGGTTTAGGAAAGTATCTCTGTAAAATTTCTCAGCTCTAGTGAATCCCCTGCTTTGTTCTTCGCAGAATAACAGAATGGATGAGGTTGTAATGGAACACAGTGGGTCATCTGGCCTAACCTCCTGGCTCAGGTGGGGTCCTCCTGGTGCACACAGGATCAGGTTTTGTCCAGACACTTCTTTATACCTCCAGTGAGGGACAATCCACAACCTCTTTGGGCAATCTATTCCAGTGCTCTGTCACCCATACAGTAAAAATTTTCTTCCTCACATTCAGAGGGAAATTCCTGTGCATCATTTTCTGCCTGTTGCCTCTTATTGCTTAGCACCACCAAGAAAAGCCTGGCTCCATCCTTTTGACATCCTTGCTTCAGATATTGGTGCTCCACTATGGCTTGTGGTCGTTGGCCGACTCTTGAATAATATGGAACAGAACATTCTCTTAAAGAGAATATACATAGACACACAGATAACAGGTAAATGATAAAGGAAGGATAAAGTACTCCTTGCTGAGGAAAGTTAGGTCCAGCATTTAAACTCTTCCTTTTAAAATTTTTGTTTTACCATTATGAGCATCCTCTGATACATGTTCTGTATATATGGGGACTATCAGGCAGCCCTTGTCCTCTGCAGGGGGAGATTTTCTACCACAACTCTTTTACTTTCTTCCCTGACTTCCAAACATGATACAGTCAGTAAAATACTCAGAAAAAACTCTGTTGAAAAGACAAGGAATGCCACATTGCATTCTATCTATATTAGTGGTTTTTCACATGAGGAAATTACTGCTGAATTTGAATAATTATGGGCAAACACATTGCATTGACAGAGAGGTGGACATTTTAAAGCTTCAGCACTAATTGACTGTTTTGTTTTGTTCTTAGTGGGTTCCTTTTAATTTTGCCTTTGAACATATTTATGCTTAGAGAGAGATTTCTCAGATGTGTAAAATAAGAAAGAATAAATTAATTTGAGGAAGAATAAATGGCCAAAAATGTAAAGAAGATATAACTTTTTGTTTCACATCAGAGTACTTTCTTTTTTTGAGCTCCACTAATTTCCTACTGTTTTCTTGTTAAGCCATGCTTATCTTAAGGACAAGACATTTCATGAGATGCAATGATGATCTGAGCAAGGGTTTATGCAGCTGTGTGGCCACATCCAACATGTGCTGCAGAAACAAATACTTTTCTAGATGGCATTATTATTGTAAAACTTTTTCTTAAGCCCTTTGGAAGTCCTTACCTGTGCTGATGAATTAAAGATCCAAACCAATTTAGGAGTAAATTTCTACACTTTCCTATTGTATGTGACTTCCTTTGAGTAAGAAGAGTGATGTTCTTCTCTAATGATCAGTAAAAATTCCAATTTACCCAACAAATTTCCATTTCCCTTTGATGGTGGGTGTCAAATAACCTTTTCTTTAGCTATTACCTTTAATAATTTCTAGATCTGTAATAATGACATGAAGTTTCTATATCCCATTACCAGTGCAGTCTCATCTGCCTACCCTATCAGTTTTGCCCTTTGGGTCCTCCAAACTCTTTAGCATATGCAACTGCATGTGACACTTCCAGGAACTGACTAAAACTACATACATATTACTCTTTTCAGAAGCATAATAATTTCTATACTACTTTTAAAAGACTCTTCTCAATTTGTTTTTAACAGTGAAAAAAATATTAGTTGATTCCTTAACTTGATTTATCACAACTTTCATAAAATATTACATTAATAGAAAATATTAAGCACACAGCTGACTTCATTGGAGAGCAGTATATGTCAGAAGTAGTAATGATGCAATAGCAGCTGAATTGGGGTGCATGTGGATTTACAGAAGAGAACTTTAGAAAAGAAATCAATAAAAGAAGAGACACATTACACATAAGTAAGAAAATGAAAATTCTACTAAGTAAAATATGTGAAAGCTTCAAATGAACTCTGTTCACCTTAGAACAGCAACTTGCCAGCAAATGGTTACCACTTTCAATATTCTGATGTACCCAAGCCATTAAACTGCCAAGAGATCCTCTCTTGGTCTGTCCCTCACATTCTGAACCAACATCTAAACTAGCCATTGCTTACTTTCAGCATTAAAGTCTAAATTTATTATCCTTGCCTTATTACTTTGGAAAATAATTATATTACTATCATAGTTTTTGTTACACAAAATTTCCCAGCAGATCTTTTTTTTTGCCAAAATTTATAGACTACTTTAAACTTGAATATTATCAAAATTTACCTTAAAACCACTGCTTTCTGTAGCTGTAATCCATGTTTGTAATGAAAATGTGAATCAGAAACAACTTTTTAAAGATTGTGTTACTTATGAGTATTAATACTTTGTTAGTTGAATATCAGCAGAATAAAAAGTGATGCTTCTTCTTTTTTGATCTCTGTCATTAATTCAGAAAGCTATTTTTCTTCAAACTCCAAACAATGTTCTATCTATTTTCTTATGTGAAGTATTTAGAGTTTAAGATTTCCCTGCTACCCCCCCGCCCCATTTCTTTCATATAACCTGGATTTTCTCTGTCTAGATCCTAAGCTGGTTCAGCTGCCTTAATAATTGTGTCAGACTAGACTTTAATTACACCTTGTCAACTAAGAACCATTGTTTGTGAACAAGCTAATAGATTTTGCAGTGATGATGAAGATCTTCATGCTGTACAAGGAGAACATATATGGCAACATCAAATAATGGAAATCAAAGACAATAACACAAACAGAGTAACTGAAGTAACAACCTTCAAAATTACACTAATTTTCTCTCTGTGTCATTATCCTGGACTACTCTGACCAATTAGTGAATCTGATTCCATGGATTCAGTGAAAATGATTAGTGGAAAATATTGTGGCCTTAATTTTGGAGGAGTTATTCTACAGAGGAGAAAGAAAGAAACAGAAAGAATTTTTATACTGGAAAATACTAAGTGAGTATCAATAAAATTTCCAAAATTTTGCTTCACTATGGTGTGTTTTCTGGGTTTTTTTTTGTTTGTTGGGTTCGTTGGTTTTTCGGTGACAGCAGTCCACTAATCTGTTTAGACCTTTCTATATCTGTTTTTGATCACACAATCCATATAATTCTTGAACTAATTTCCAGTTTCAAATGTCCACATATCATTATATATTCTGCTTGTCCTGTGACCAGATGATTTCTACTCTTAGCAGCAGCTTAGTATATAGGTGATATGCAGGACACTCTAGTTAATCTAGTTAATCATGATGTATGTATAAGCTGAAAATCAGAGAAAAAGTCACCTGAACTATTGCTCTTAGCTATTTCACTTAGATTTTTGAAAATATTTACATAAATTTAGTCATCTTTCCTAATGTTTATTACTCCACTCATCTTGGGCAGGTTTCCAGGAAGGTAGATTTTGTGGAGAGCTGGAAGAGTAAAAAAATGCCTATTTTTATTTATTTTGCCTGTTTGCCCTGAATTTATATGCCAGAACAATGAGTAAGTAAAAGTTGTTCATTGTCACCAGGGACCACCTCTCTGTCCATGAAAAGAGAATTCTGGAATCAGACCACCTTTGTTTTGCTTATGAAGAGAAGGAGAAAACATCTGTTGGTAGGTCCCCATCTAGAGAAGGATAATCTAACTGAAGCTGACAAGTCTCCAAAGAGAAAATTGTCATTTTGGATCAGGGTTAGGCAATATAGACACCCATCACGAGGGAGAATTAGTTGAAGTTTTTAAAATACAGCCTTGGCTTTTGTATTTTACTTTCTTATGCCCATGACATGAGGATGAGATGCTTCTTTTCAGGGCCCTAGTTCTGGTTCTCTTTTCCTCCATTGTATAATATAGAGGAAAAGGCCAAAGTGTTGGATGTGTGATTTCTAATAGCCTTTGATACCATGGCTAAAATTCTAACTTTGAGTTTTTAATCAAAAAACCCCACCTTTGACTCGCAGAAAATGTGAGACAAAATGTAGGCTGTAGAAGTGAAAGGTACCCTGAGTTATAATTTAAGTCTGAGACTTGAATTAATACCCTAATGTGAACATGGAAGAAGACATTCTCTATTAGTGGAGATCCCAACAAAATATGAAACACTGAAAAGGAATAATGTGTTTTCTTTTCTAAATTGTTAGGCTCTCTAGGAGGTGCGTTTCACGTCTGCAAGGTCTTTCTTAACCTCTTTAAGGAGGAATTGCTGAAAGTAGTGGGGAGATACAAAATCTTCTGCATTGATGAGGAGGAACTAGAAAAAGTAGAAAATACTGTTGGTCTTTGTGACAATGCCTCTCTGATCTGAACTTTACCCACCAGTTATCAAACCACAGCCTAAATACTTTCAGGAATACTCAGGAAGAGAAAATCCCAGGGAAAGACTGTTTTCCTCATTTAACTTTTTTTGCCAGACATTTTCAGTTTGCAGTTTAATTTTATCACCATCCCTTTGGACAGTTTTCTCTAGAGAAACACATGAGAGATTCAAGCTCTGCAGGGATATTTAGGATTAAGCCATAAATTCTGACTGACTGGTGTACATAAGTTTACTCCTGAGCTCACTTTTTTCTTCTTAGCATTATTTTAGTAAAGTTTTTAATGGATCCTTCACAGAAAAGAAAGAACATTTTCTTCTGGTTTTCTCCAACAAATTTTGCTGTGTGCTTGTGATGGTTTAACATCAGCTGCTTCAAATAAGCAGCTCCACTTCTCCCTACCCCTTCTGGTAAAAAAGGGACTAAGTCAGAGACTATGGATTGAGATAATGATTTCCTGAAAGCAAAAAGCAATAGTATAAGAAATGCACAGTACCAGCAATGATATCAATAAGGAAAGTATATAAAAAAAGAAGGTGTTTTACCCAGAAAAATGTGTTCACCACCTCAGCTTAGGTGACACCTTGACAATGAGGTGAGTGATATGGAATAGTGACTTAGCCATGCTCATATGGTGCTAAAATCCATCCACTCTGTGCACCAGGACAGTGCCTTCCCCTGATTGTAACATCAACAACTTCTCATAATCAGGTACCCACAATTGCTAGTTTAATTTCAGGTTGAAAGGTCTCTGATATGTGCTAATGCAAGTCAGATTTACTACGTGCTAATGTAGCAAATGAAAACTTAAACTGAACAATATAAGATGAAAAATGGCAGGTCATACTGACAATTTATTGATTGTAAATTATAATGACAAAACAAGTTTTTGTATTCGTGTGTCTTAGGGTGGCTTTATGGGTTGGTATCCCCTATTGCCTGCTTTATGCCATGTAAGTCCTGTGCCTTTAAGCCTTTATTCTAAGCACTACATTTTTTTTTTTCTGCTCAGGTAACATTATCAAAGAATTTGAAAGAAAACAAAATAAAAGTTACTTTCACAGAATGAACAAAAATAAGCATCACGAATTAGTTTATTTTATATTGTGACAAATTTCAAAAATAGATTATTTTATGAATTCAACACTCAGTAACAATAATCTGCTATTAACCTTCTGTGCAAAAATTTCAACTGAGACTTTTTATACACACTAAACCCAAAAACATATGTTGACAATGGGTGTTAATGTTAATGAATCTGTCAAATTCTTGGACACTTCTGTTCTTTCCCAGGGCTGAGTATGCTGTTTCTATGACTGATGTTATATTTGGTGCCCTAGTGACAGGAGGAAAGTATAGGAAAATAATGTCATAAACTTTAAAGATATATTCTGTTTCTTAGGGGAATTGTCATTGGCTGTCAAAAATGATAATTTAGTTTTGACAAGTTGTTCATAGTTTACTCAATGTGACAAATTGACAGTGAAAAATATTTTTTATTTTCTAATAATACTGTTGTGTTTGGATTACTTTTGTTGGTTTTGCTGTTTGTTTGTTTTTACAGAAATTATTACTTTTTATAGCCAGATTTCAAAATATTCAAAAGGACATCTCTGCTGATATCTTCCAAGCATTTTTACTACTGGATAATTTAGGCTGGAATGTATTTTTTAGAAGTTATATATGCCAACGAGTTCTTCAAAGCAGAGATAGATCTAGATCAGGCTGGTAAGTAAGTTTTGAGATTCTTCAAGGGTGAAGGTTGCACACCTGCTCTGTAATCCACGGCCAGATCTAATGCTTCAGCACACTCAGTGTAACTTGGTTTATAGTCTTCCTTCATCAGCCATGAATAGGTTAATTTCTTTTTTTTTTTCTTATATTAGTCAGTTTTCTAAAATTTTTATTTCTGTGCATTTTCCAGATCAGATAACTTACCTGTTTCCTTATTGGGTCTTAACCAGTCAAGACCATCCTGTGAGACACAGGCACAGTGCACAGAAAAGTTAATATTACCAAAGGTATTCACATTTTAAAGTTGGAGATAGTAAGGTCTGCAGAATCCTAAGAGAAACAATAATACTATAAATTAACTCTGACTTTTATGTTACAAACTTTGAAAAATGTTCTATTTTTGGGAATTTTCTTTTAAAATACCCTGATAATCTTAATAAAGAGCTGAGGAGATCTAAGACTCCTTACTTGCCAACTTGCATAGGAGAATAAAAAAATAGCACAATGGGAATAAAACATAGCAAAGCACCATCAGCATAAATTACTGAAAGAAAGAAATGGCAATATTAAGGGACATTGGGAACTTAAAGGGCTCATTATTGGTCACTCCTTTATTTTTTTGGAAGTAGTTGATTTTCTTTTTTATTTCCTGGGGGTTTTCTTAGAATCATAGAATCATAGAACATGCTGAGTTGGTATCAGGATCAGGATCATTAGGTCCAACTCCTGGCCCTATGCAGGACACTGCAAAAATCTCACCATGTTCCTGAGAGTTGTCCAAATGCTTCTTGAACTCTGTCAGGCTTGGTGCTGTGACCACTTCCCTGTGGAGCTGTTCCAGTGCCCAATCACCCTCTCAGTGAAAAACATTTCCTGCTGTCCAACCAGACCTGAGGATGTCCCAGTGCAGAGCAGAGCAGGACAATTCCCTCCGTCCCCTGGCTGGTGAAGCTGTGCCTTATAAACCCCCAACAAGACTGGCTCTGCTGGCTGCCAGAGCACTGCTGACTCATGTCCCAGATGCAGAAACCAGCATTTGCCCTTGGTAAATCTCATATGGTTGGCAACTGCCTGTCTCTCTAATTCATCAAGGTCTCTCTGCAGGGTGTCGCTGTCCTCCAAAATTGTTGTTGGAACAAATTTAGTATTTTTTTGAGTCCTGCATCCAAGTAATTAATGAAATCGTTGAAGAGAACTGGGCCAAGGACGGAGCCCTGCATAACCCCACTGGTGGTTATACTGCCAGCTTGATGTTGCCCCATTTGCTTCAACATTTTGTCGCCAACCTGTGAGCCAGTTGCTCACCCACCATGAAACATGGTTAATCATCTGTTTTGGTTTGTTTCAGGCATTAGTCTCTGACTTGATCCAGAGTAGATTCAAGTTCACTTTTGGGTTACTTAAAATTACAATTTGCAAATGAGTTGTGAATGCCTGGAGTGTATTTGTATGTATGTGAGGGAGAAAGTATATGCATAGTTCTGTGCAGTGACAGACATACTTACAAGGAGCATCATAATCCTAGTAGCTGGAACAATTGGTTGTCATGGATTTCTTGCTGTGAAAGAGAGGCTTTGGATATCTTTTCAGCATTGTGCTATTCTGACATCTCAGACAGAACTTGAAAACAACATCACAAACATTTCTAGTACTCTGGTGAAAAATCTATAAGAATTCGGGAAGCCTAGAGGCCTTCCTATCACTACTGATTTTATGTGAAAGGCACAGAGTTTTTTCCTTGCTTTCTTGTTTCTTTACCAGAAGCTGTAGTGGCATTTTCTGTAATGAAGCTTTTACAGTATTTGATTTGAAAATTCATAGTTATAAGCATTCTTCCCTTTCATAAAAAATATCTCATCTCCTAAAAAAAGAAAACGTCTTCAGATACCACACTCTAAAATTCTCAAACCTTATAGACTAACATCTCTACTCTGGACAGAAACAGTTATTGGTTTACTCTGGGGATGCCATTACTTTGGGGATACCACTCTAGGGGAAAACTTGCCATGATTATAAATTTATTTTACTAAGAAAAAAAATTGTACTTCTTACTCAGTAGTCTCTTCTTGCAATAATTGTATTTATCAATAAAGAATTAAGTACAGAAAAAGAAAGACAGAGAAAATGTTGGTCATATATCTGAATAGCCCTGACCTACTGCAAATCATAGAATCAAAATATTCTACAGTGATTATTGCCACCTACAAGACATAGAGGAAGAACCAGGAGTGGGCAGAGACATCCCCAATAATATGGTAGCCTACTTTCCCTTACATACATATAAATAGCTAAAGGAAAAGGAGCAAGACTGTGATAAACAATGTCTTCCGACCCAGAGCAGGTGGTGAGTTCCAGAGTGGGGCTGAATCAATGTATTTTTCCAGCAGCTTCTTGAAAGTTTAACTGACTCAAATGCAGAACAGCACCTTAAGGCAATACCTAACCAATTGCTGCTAGATCTAGGTTAGTTTGCTACTATCAAAGATGCTTGAGGTTTCAAGAATATTGTAGCTTTTACTGTTCTTGGTGAATGTTGGGGAAAAGTATATTTTATCAAAACAGTTTAAAGGTGGATTTTTGTGGCCAATACTACGCAGGCATTATGACCAAATCTGAAGTTAGGCTTAATTAGGGAAAAGGAGCAAAGTAATTGTAAACATGCACAGTAACAGCGATAACAATCGACAGTAGTGTTTCAGCCAATCACCGCTACTACAGTTTATGTTTAGGACACACACATACATCATCTCTATCCACAGTACTGAAATAAACATGCCCAGAAAATGAGGAAGAGAATGAACCATCACTAATAAGAAATTCCTTAGATTTGATAGCACAGCATAGAAAAAAGACCTGCTGATAATGGTCACTTCAGCCACAACTTGGACTGGGATGGGAAAGCTACTTGGGCTGGACTGAAACCCATCCATGGACCATCCTTGCAATTTAACAGTAGAGAGAGCTGTTTCTCAGCACCCAGGGTTTTGCTCCACCACTGTTAAGCTTACTAACACTTTTGAACTAAAAGCATTTTTTCAGACGGTGTAACTTCTTTTTTCCCCACAGCAGCTTAGCAGATCATATATTACAAGAGAACAGTTCCTTAGCGTCTGTGTTGCTTTAAATCACCCATTTGCATTGAATTTATCAAGTCTGAGGACATTCAGTATGATAATATTTGGACAGAGTTCCAAATTCTCCATTCATTTATTTCTAACTGTTCTCTCTTTCCTCTCCTCTTTAAACTGACAATGTCTTCAAAGGCACATTAGGGTCATCTCAAATGCTTTCTAGTCAGTCTGTAGGCTCTAGGGTGATGTTGGTTTTACACAAAAAAAAAAAAAAAGAAAGTAAGCCAAACACAATATAATCCACTCAATTTTATTTACAGTACCCAACTGAAGCATATGGAAAAGATGTGTCCAGCTCAGGGGGAAACACTCACTCAGAGAGACACAAAATGAGACAAATACAGGCATTGAGTGATCTACTGGCCATGCCAGAAGTTCCTGTCATGGTTATGTCACCTGGGCACTACTGCACAATTGCAATACAGTTTGTATAGCATGACTTAGACTGCAGGAAGCCTTTGGTTTTGACCTACCACATCTTCTGGGGCTCAAACCACACTCCTGCTGAAAGCCTCTGGGTTTGCCAAGCCATGTCTTCCTTGGAAACTGCCGCCCTGGGACCCCATTGTGGCCCAGAGGGACTTGGTGGGCTGGGTAAGCCTGCATTTTTCTTGACTGGTACATTCAAAACATATTTCTGCTGCTCTTGGCTGACTCATTCCAGTCTTATATAGTTTTTATTTCTATACCCTGCAAGCTACCAAAATTTACCTCAGGCTGAACAGCAACACTAGGAGTCACTATCTGCTAATGTCTACAAAACCCATTTTACTTCCTTTATAGTTTACAGAGAAAAGTGGGTAATTTTTCTGCCTCTCCTAATTGCACATTAAAATGAGATTGGTATTATTGTAAAAGTGTATTTAAAAAAAGCTTGTAAAAACAGCTCAGCCACAGGTGTCTATGCTCCAGGTGTGTATATGGGATGAGGATATCCCTCAAGAGCCTCTTCAGGAGTCATCTGCAGTCCACAACATTTGGTGAGTGATATATTATATACACAATATATCAAGAATTGACCTGGCAGTCATTCATTGCTTGTTATTCTGAGACACTGTCCTTCTGAAATCTATATTTAGAGAGTCCATATAATCGATTTTTCCTACTGCCTTTTTCTACCTTTTATCCTTTAGCTGTCTCAAAATTAAAGCTGAAAGATTCACGTTTGTGCAAAGATTATGGATATTAGAAATTCATGCCCTATGCAATTAGATACTTAAAATGTGAATTTATACTTTTAATTTATCTCATATCAGGCATTATTCCACAAGAGAAAAATAAAAAAGATGAGAAAGGAGTCCCACTATGACTTTCATATATTCAGCTTTATAGTTAAAGAGGAAAGAAAGAAAAGGGAAGGGTCAATATATTTACTTTAAAACACATTTTTATTATTTTTGTTTCCTGTAGCTGCCATACAAGATAAAAGCCACAGAAGACTCTGGATCTAATTCTTATATTTGGAGAGAAATAACTTCCCTCTGTAGATTAATTTACTTGAATGATAATATGCAGAAGCTCCATTTTCATGAAGTTGGGGTTTGTACATTTTCTGTGTATTTTAATGCTCAGCTCTTGTTCTGCATCATTAAAATAAATAAAAAAACAAAGCTGAAAATTCAATTTGGAGTTTGTTTCACATTTTAAAACAAATGACTGAGTTTGTCCTTGCATTAGAATTAATTAAGCGTGTCTCTATTTTTGTGAAGCATGTTCAAGGGAATGGTAACATCTAGACATTTAAAATGAAAACAGTTCATAAAAAGATCAATAGCATGACTTTCTAATTAAGAAATTCTTGTTATTATTCAAGTACTCACTATAATCAGTTTAACTCATTTACCAGCAGGGGGCTCACGATTAAAAATTTGGAGGGTTTGAAATGCAAAAGCAAACTGCTGTCTCCTTGTTAAAAAATATATATTACTAAGTTGCCTGACATTTTAGTGCAGTAAACTATCAAAAGACATCCAGCAACACTGCTGTTACACCAAAGGCTGCTAAAATGAATTGCTAGATCTCCCTCTAGGAGCCTCACTGATTACAGATATTAGATGATTTTAAGCTTAAATATAGACTTAAAAGATTTAACATGTAACAGATAAAACAGCATGAGAGATGCTACAAGCACCAGGCTGTTTATAGTCCATCGCTGTAGGTACACTACTCATATGGTGTTGATTCTCTAGCACCCACTGCCTAAGGTTTCACAGGGCATGGGCCATTTTCCAGTTAACTACAAAACCAGAAGGTGTTCAGCTACCGCAGGATAAAAAAAAATTCTGGGATGATGGCAAAATTTGTATGACATTGTTATGGGAAAGAGCTATTTCTCGAGTTTTTAGTGCAGATGAGTCTTTTTCATGGACTGTGAATGGAAAGCTTCCAAATTCTTTGGATCTGCCTTGGTAAAACATAATTTAGTGCTGCTATGCTGGCAACCTAGTAATTAGCATCACACACAGAGTGAGGCTATTTGTCTCCCTGTGATAAATATAGTGTACACAAACAGAGGATACTCACATGAACATAAATATATGTTGACAGCCCTATAATAAAGATGAATTACATTTAGCAAGTCCAGTGGCATGCTAAGTTTTTCTGATCAACTTACAGCACTGATATATAAAGTAAATTGGTAAGCGTTTGTGATTAAAATGAAAATGCAAGACGATATATGGGAGAAAGTTAAGAAGCATTAAAATAATTTTATTCCAAGTATTTATTAAGATGAAAGGGAAATATCAGTCCTTTTCAGATTGTTCTAAACTTGTGACAGGTTTTCATGTTCAAACATGCCAGTATTTATTTGGATTGTGGACTGACCAAGGATGAACTCAGACTCAGTCAAATTTTCTTCTAGCAATTGTCTTTGTGTGTGTGAGGAGTGGAAAACACTTGTGGATATTAAAATATAATTATTTAAATATATTTATGAATTTCTGAAATTTTCCAATGGCTATTTAATAAAAGTAAAGCTAATGAAAGAGTGAATTTAGAAGCCACAATGGGTCATGGAAATATTTCATACACACAGTATGGCAGCAGTCAGAAACCTCAAGCAAGATTTAGAATCCATCTTTATGGAATTAATCTGTTTTTTTTAAATTTTGCAATAGAGAAGAGGAAGAAGATTTCAATTTTTCTGCCATAGCCAAAGTACATTTCCAACAGCATGCATTTTAAGGCAAACTTAAGTCTTTGCTGTTTATACTGTTCTTCTTCACATTAAATATTTAGGTTTTCTTTAAAGCATCAAGGAAAAACTTAGGTCTGTAGTTCAGTTGTCTAGATCTGTACCTATCTTCCAAACCTTACTACAAGGTCTATTAAATATTTAGTAAATGTGGAGCAGAGTCCCTAGGAGAGACTGACAACATATTTTCTCAAAGAACTTTATAGGATTGTAGAGTATTCTCACTGTGTATCTTGGCTGTGATCCCTGAAGAAAAGCAAAGGAATGTTGTCATGGACTTTGGATGAGTCATTAGGTTATAGGGTATAAGGAAACAGTCAGAGACTGTGCTATGGGATTGCATCTCCCCTCTCGCGGGTTTTGCCTCAGAGCTGGAGTGACTGTCCTTACAAATCTCTCCTAAAAAGAACATTCCAAAACAGGAAACCAATTCATTCATCCCCATACATATCACTGCTTTAGGAGGACTTTCCATTAGAAGGGCATTTTTTTCCCCAGGTAATGATAGATTAAACATACAGAAAATAATATCACATCATTAAACAAGAGTCCTGTATCTAATTTCCTGATATAATTATTTCATTAGTTTGTTTTGATATGAAAAGCAAAGATTTCTGCCTGGAAAAATTCTTCCCAGACCAAAGATTCAGTTTTAACATATTTTACATTACAAAATAAATAAATAAATAAATAAAACAATTCTATTTCTTCTAATAATTATTTCAATAAATACCTCTCAAGGTGAGTTAGAAAGAACAATATGAATGCAATTAAAAAAATAATCTAGAAACTTTGACATTAATTTCAATGCTATTACAAAATGAAATTAATATATTTCAAAATCTCTAAAAATAGTAGCATAATGAAAGCATGAAGGACTGCAGTTCCTGCTTGGACAATAGTCCAATAGTTCAGCTGTATGGGCTCTCATGATTCAAGTTTTTTCTCACAGCCAGAGCAGAAACTTAAATTCTTTTATTGCCCAAGGATGATTTGTATGCCCAGCAATCCATGTTGCCTACAGTGGAAATGGCATTCAGGAACTTCATATCACATGAAAGTTCAGCGTTCAGGGTTTCCACAAAGAAATGTGTTTGAAATGGAAAAAAGAATGTAAGCATAGTCTATACTACTCACCGTCAAGGATAATGTTTTCCTTTCTTTTAAATTTTAGTTTCTTTGATATTTTTAGCTACTGTAATCTATGTACACTAGGTCTTAGTACTTTCTTTGTTAAGCCATAGAAATAGATGTTTTGAAGCTTCTCAACTGCATTTAGTTTTTTATATTTTTTAGTCCTGATTTTCTTTGTTTGTACATTTGGGTTTCAATTTGTCAATAGCCATATTTAAGTGTATACACACAATTACCTCTCTAAGTTAAAGAAAATATGCTTCCACACGCTAAAAGCACAAATAAAATTATTTTCTATTCTCACTCATGGTAAGATTTTTTTATCAAAACCCAGCTATTTTCTATCACAGCCATAATGGATGCTATCATTGAGTGTTGCCTTTAGCAGTTCCTAGATGTCTTCAGAATCATTATGTTCCATTGTTTTCTTCCTCAGATATGCAGCTGGCTGTATCAAAACATAGTTTGTAAAAACATGTTTATTAAGTAGTCTATATTTCTATAAATAACTGCCTTATTGAATATTTTTTCTCATTTTCTCTACACCTTCCCTTCAGATACTTACACACATTGATCACACGCCCTCAAGCCCTCACTTCTCCAGGCTGAACACTCCCAGTAACCTCAGCCTTTTCTCATAAAAGAGGTGCTCCATTCTTCGTTTTTGAGACCTATCTTTAGCAGAAGCAAAGGTCTGCTGTTGGAATATGCACTCTCTTGCTCAAGATCCACTGTCATCTTAGCAGCTCTTTTCTGGACTCTCCCTAGTCTGTCCATGCCCCTTTCATACTGATGAGCTCCAAACTGGACAAAGTACTCAAGGTATGGCCTCTGCTGGATGGAGGAGAAAGATTACCTTACTGGTCCTGCTGGCAACACTTCTGAAGCCAACTAGGACACTTTGCCACAAAGGCAGATTCACGGCTCATGTTCTACTTTCTGTCTACCAGGACACCCAGGTCATCTTCCGAAAAGCAACCTTCCTGATGGCCATGCAAATGTCCAGTGTCTAGTATCTAAGGGGCCCTGGGGCTATTGCTCCCAGGTGCAGGACCCTGCCTTTCTTGAATTTCAAAAGGTTCCTCTCTATCCAGTCCTCTAGCCTGTTTAGATCCTATTCTGAAGGTCCGCACATCTCTCCAGGGATCAGCTCTCCACAATTTTTGTCGTCATTGAACTTGTCACGGAGGAATCTGCCCCTTCATCCAAGTCATTGAAGAGTAAGAAAAACAACACTGGGGCAGGAGCGAACCTTGGGGGTCACCAATAGTTACAATCCTCCAGACAGACCCAGGGACACTGAGCACAACTTTCCAAGACCTGCCACTTTATCCAGTTCTCAATTCACCTCATCATCCACTCATCCAGCCTGTGTTGCCTGAGCTTGCCTAGGAAGATAGCATGGGAGAGAGTGTCAAAAAATTTCCTGGAGTTTAGATGGACAATATGTATCGCTATCTTCTCATCTCTCACTAGGCAGCTGTCCCATCATAGAAGGCAATCAGGTTGGTAAATCATGGTTTCCCTTTGGTGAATCAATGTTGACTTCCTGATGTCCTTGTCTTCCACTAGAGATGATTTTAGGATAAATTGTTCTATTTCTTTTCCAGGGATTGAGTGGGCTGTTCGTTTTGAAGACTGGGGTGATATTTACTTTCTTCCAGTCCTTGGGTACCTCTCCTAACTGCCAGGATCTTTCAGATGTGTTTGTCATTTCACTGTGACATCATGCACATGTCATAGTCTACCTGTTTTGTCAAACATATTACACTTACATAGCTCTTTTTATCTGCCAAAAGATAAAAAGAGCTATGTAAGTGTAATATGTTCTTTCAGTCCTCAGATTACATGTCTGCTTAATAGGACATTCCCCATAAAACCTTGTCCCATTCTGTAAATGAATATTGTACTACTTCTTCAGTATGTTGTGTTGAAGTTTAGAATTTCAGTCTTCAAGGAAGGAAAATGTGATATTCTACATTCTGCATATAACCTACTCATAATAAACCAGCACAGGATTGGGATTTTAAGTAGTGAATACTCAGAAAAAACTATTTGTGAACAGTATACTGCCTAGTAATTATTCATGTAAATTGAATAATAGGAAAGATTCATGATGAATTATTCAGCCAATGCTCTTGGATGAGTGTGTGTGTAATCATTTATTCAAATCTTTATAGTATATTGAACAAGTAAAATGCTGTATTTACTTGATCTAAAAGATGATAGCATGCTAGAAGTATAAAATATGTCAAATGAAGGAATGTATGAAAATAATCAGAAAGTGCTTTGAGACAAAGAGAATGATGGAATGATAAGAATATGTGGATATACAAATTCAATTGTTATAAATAATATTTTATGATATGGTTCAAGATTAGTGAGTTAAGTTTGGTGAAGTGATATCAGAAAACAAGTCATGACATTTTTATTTGAAGATTCAAATGTACCAAATATGCAGCCTGGATAGTTTAACTGAAGCTTGAGAAACAAGATATCTATCATCATTTTCCTAAACACTCCATCAAAGTATGAAAACCAGAATGTTTCTGTAAATTACAAAATGCAGTGTATTACACACACACACAAAAAAACCAAACTAATAAATTCAAGCATTCATTAAAATTTATATTTATAAATTACAATTTCCTTACTTATTCTTTTCCAAAATATCAAACATGTGCTAGCAGAAAAAGAAATTAAGTCTATTTTATCAGGGAGAATTTTTTATTTCTGTTATGAATGAAAAAAAAAAACAACAAATCACCACCAGCAAAAAGCTCCCTTGGTCCATAAACCAAATAATTGAAGCCACAAAGCATATCAGCCATTTCCTCAGGTAAGGGAATTCCCCTCCCTCCACCCCCACCCCCACCTTCTTCACTTTGAGTTGACAAGTTAGAAAGAGTTTGTGCTCTGGAAGGCAGAAAATGTGTGAGATGTGTAGTACCAAGGGAGTTAGATTATTCTGAGATATTATTAAACAAGCAGATTCAATTAATTTGAGAGACACACTTCAGAGAGAGGCTGGAATGCTGTGCCAGGTGGGCCAAGCAGGACTCCAGATTCTTTTCCACAACTTATCTGTATTTAACAGACCACCTAAACAGATGTAAGTTTCCCCTGGAGAGGATTAGTACAAAATTTAAAAAAAAGGGAACCATTCTGGAACTGTGATTAAAAGTCACTTAAATTTACTAAGTGTCTGTGCAGTCTTGAAAAATGATAAAATTCCTGGGCATCGCTCTATTTAGCTGAAACTTTTCCAGATGTGCCTCGCTAATCAACTCCAGCCAAATTCCCTCTGGCTTACAGAAATTAATGAGAGAAGCCAAAATTCTGAGATAAAACACACCCTCTCAGCAATGTAGCTGTGCAGGGTTTCTTTTAACAGAAAGCCAAATCTTCTAAATTTTTTTAGGGTAATATATGAAAGTCTTTTTAAAATAGCTGCACGTAAACCTATTTATTTATATATTAATTAATTATATTTTATATTTATCTACACGAATATATTTGTTTGTATATTCTGGCTAAGCAGATGTTTCAAGAATCCTTGTTCTTGCATCCTGGAGGTATTATGTGCATGTCCTGTTCTCATATTTTACTAATTGTTCGCTTTATTTACTATAGGAGACAACATATGGGTCTAGATTGATTTTTGAACTAAACCAGTGTGACTATTTTTATGTTCTGATATTTAGTGTCTACTCCCAGCTCCATGATAGATCCCTTTTTTGGAGTTACTCTAGCACTAGTGCTCCACACACCTCAGTTTCAGAGTGGTTTCTCAAGGGACTATTGTGCAGGCAACTTGGATTCACAGTTATGTCTTGAGGTGATTCAAACTCCAGTAAAATGCCCTTGTCTCAAGCATAAAACAAAAGTAAATTTGTTCCTGAAAATAGTTTATTTAAAAAAAAAATATGCAAAAGCATGAATAAAGAGATGAAAAAAATATGTTTTCTGCACTTATTTTTTCAGATATCTCCTAGAGTGGCTGTACTCCAGAATCCAAACAGATGAGAAGATAAAGAAAGTGTAAGCAGGTAATGATTTTGAATTATCTCATATTAGTCCTTTCCATACCTCAGTAGAGTCCTCCCTACTGATAAAATGGTAAATTTATTTTTGGTTTCTTTCTTCTAAGAGGCAAAACTCTTAAAAATATTTTTTCTGCGTTTTTTGTAAAATGTCTTGGTAATGTGCTTAGGTATAACTTCAGTTTTCAAGAATGCAGTCTTTTGACTGAAATAAGTTATAAAACACAAACCCTACTTAACGCTGTATTTTCTCTGCCTTAGGTTATAGCCTGATTACTTTAATAATTGAGTTTTATCATCATAGTTACTATAATAACGTGATATGTGGGTTCTCCCAACAAAGAGTTTGTCTTTAGGATGATAAGGCTCTGCAGTTTTCTCGGCATCATGAAGAGTGAAGTGAGTGACACAAAAGCTAAATTATTTGATTAATGGAGCAGAAAACATTTTTGTGATAGCAGGGAAATAAAGACATCATTTTGGTTTTCCTACTATCCTTCTATTAACATTTACATCAATCAAAATATTTAAAATATGTGAATCTGCATTTTCACAAATGCATTTTTATAGTTGTAGGATATTTTTTTCCCATCAAGAAGAAGTAAAGATTGCCAGAAGCTGCGAGAAAAACGTCAGTGAACCAGAAGAAGACAAGTCTGAACTCCAGGCAAAGCTGTACACCTTATAGTCAGTATTTAAGTACACACTTAATCCAGACACAGTCAACACTTAGAAAGGCTGCTTGAGTCCTGTAGGCCAGAACAGCTCCAGCAGCTGTAGAAATATATGTACTTACCCACACAGGGGAAATTAAAACTCACAGAAAGAGAGTGAACCCAGAGGAACAGGTATTGATTCTTCATAGAAATGTTTTATTATTTGAGATGGTTCTAACCAAATTGTTTTGTAAACCCATATTAAGGTGGCAGTAGCAGCTTAAATTGTTCTGGCATTTACCCAGAAGGGCAGCTATTCCTTGGGTAACAGCATCTGGGGGAGAGGAGGGCCAGACAAATAACACCTCTCTTTCTGAAAACACACACTATCACTGTCAGCTGAAAGGCTGAAAAGAGATCTAAGAGAAGCCAGGAGCATTTTGGTGTTTCTCACCACACCTCCCCTGACAAAGCTGCAGCTGTAGTGTGTGTTTGCCCCCGTGTGCAGCGGTGGCAGCAGTCTGATGCAGCAGCGAGTGGAGTTGGTCTGTCACAGGCAGATCATCTCCACTCCCTCACATTCTTTTCCCCAGGCACCAGAGGATGTAAATCTTACTTTATAACTATAATAAGATCTGGAACTGAGCTGAGACCCAGTTTCTTATTTAGACCAAAGCTCTACTTATCCCAGCTGAGAGAAATGAGAGAAAATAAAGTGGTTTTAAAATCTAGTTAGTGCCAATATTTATTATTATTTTTCTTAGAAAATAAGAACTGACAATGAAATGTTCAAAACCCCTAGAGTAATAACTTTCTTAGACTTCAGAAATACCATGCCGTTGCTATAAATCAAAATGTCATGTATTTTCATTTCCTTTCCTGTAATTAAAAGTTTGCTTTGATGTTTAAAAGCACAAGTGTACCCAAGAGTGGAGTAGCTGGAAAGCGTTCATATTGTTCATATTTGGCACTTTTGTTAAATAATGCAATTTATCTCTTTTTAATAACAGAAATTTTAAAAAATAAAGCAAAACTTAACTGCTATTTAAAATCTTACTTGTAAAACATTTGCCACAACCAGTTCTTCCTTGCAACAAAGCAACAAAACATAAGTGAAAACTTGGGAGCAGAACATCATCCTGTTTAGGAGAAAACTGTTGGACTGTGCTAAGTTTTTTAAGAGCTTGACAAGCTGAGGAGAGGACATATTGTTTGAATTAAAGGACTAGGAAAGAATCTGGGAAGACTCGCACAACACTACAATGAAACACTGCTAGACAATGATGCCATTCTAAACAGCATGTGTTAAACCTTATTGATTTGGTAGGGTCCTATTAAACTGCAGGGTGTGAGAGATCTGCTTCTTGGTCCTGGGCTCTGGTTGTGCCACACCTCCATATCCATGGGACACTTTCCCCATCCTTCTGGGTAAAACCCCAAACTCAGGCCAGAAGGCAGCAAGGATGAGATCTGGCTGGTTCACCTATCTATGGGACTGAGGCCTTAGTAATTAAGGGTATACAGATCATGATGCAAACATATGGAAAAGATGTGGTTTAATGGAGACAGCTCTATGTATTGCTTAACTGGGCATTGAAGACTTTGTAACATGAAGAGGGGCTGACAGAGATGAGATTGTTTAGCCTTGAGAAGGCACTGTGGAGATCTGATCAATGTGTATAAATATCTGATTGGAGGGAGTAAAGAAAGCAGAACCAGTCCTTTCTCACAGGCATCTAACGGAAAGACAAGCTAGAATGGGTACAAATTGAAATAACTGGATTTTCTCCTAAGCATAAAGAAAGAGTATTTGGGGAATTTTTTTTTGTGAGAATATTGGAACATTGACACAGGTTGCCCAGAGGTGGTAGAGTCTCCATCCTTGGAGATATGCTAAACCTCACTGGATACATCTCTAAGCAATCTACTTTATTTGATCTGGCTTTGAGCAGCAACACTGGATGAGCTCGATGGTCTTTCTGACCTCAGCCATTCTCAAATTCTGCAGTTCTGTGATTTTAATACAAATGCGTGTATATATATTTACCCAGACACACTAATATCTCATATATCACATAGATATATCTATTATATACATGTCTAAATATATAGACATATAAATATGAATTTGCATCGAGTTTAGTCATTCTTAACTTACACGTGATGTTGCTGTTATATACAGGAAAATTCACCCAGAGGAGCCTTGTATTTGTTAGAACATTTTCTGCTACTATCCTTCTATATAATTTTTGCAAAAGTGGCTGGCTCAAGAGAGAGAGAGTAGCATTAGCAACAAACAATTTCTGTGTGATTGTGCATGTGGGTGGACCTCATTGCCCTAATTCACAGACTGACTGAAAGGAATTACAGAGCTAGACTAAAAAATTATGAATTAAAATAAATAAGTGAATTTTGGGAAAAAAATAAGAAATATTTCACTTGCTTCTGCTGGAATGAAGCCAATTTCCTTCAAAGCAGGATTTGCAGGGTTATATTTTTATTTGAAACCAAAACAGTGTTGGTAACACATGGATATTTTAGCTATTGTGGAACATTGCTTGCACAGCATCCAGGCTGTTCCTGTGTTTCACTCTATCTCCCCCAGTAAGTAGGCTGGCAGGAGGTAAGAGGCTAGGAGGGATCACAGGCAGGACAGCTGACCCCAGCTTACCAAGGATGTGTTCCAAAATATGCAACGCCATGCTGGCCAATAAACATGAAGAAGGCCTCTTCTCCAAGTAACTGGTGCTTAAATATTATCTGGACAGCAGTCTCCTCATGAAATATGAGTGACTATAAGTATGTCACTTTTGCTTTTTCCCTTTTGTTCTTTTCCTTCCATTGTTTGACTACCTTTATTTTTCCCAGGAGATTTTCTTGGAGGTTGAAGTGAATGAGTAGCTGGTGGGTGCTTAGCAGTGCTTATAGGGTAAATTTAGATTTAGGAAAAAATCTTTTCTGTGAGGGTAGTGAGGTACTGGAACAAGCTGCCCAGAGAAGCTGTAGCCCCATCGATGGGTCCCTTGACAACTTAATCTAGTTTGCTATAATCTAGTGGAAGGTGTCCCTGCCCACGGCATGGGGTTGGAAAAAGATTATGTTTAAGGGCCCTTCCAACCCAAACTATTCACAGTTGTATGATTAGTGGCTGCACAAGGTCAATCCTTCACTGATGTGTATGAACAATATATAGTAATTTCTCCCCATATGTATCCTTACTGATCTTTGGTACCTGCTGGTGTGGATGTGCACACAAACCTCAGGCTGTGATTTTAAGTTTGAACTAAATCTGGCTGTATTATTTCTGACTGAACTTCAAAGTACCATGATGAAAACATTAAATTAAAAAACAAAATCAAAACAAAATTCAAAAATTACTTTATTTGAAACAATAAAACACAGGAACTTTATCTTCCTCTAATGTAATTTTGTACAATTAAAGTGAGAGTCCAGAAGATTGGATGATGTCAAAGTTTAACCAAACTAATAACAGTTTCTTATTTTTATTCCTTTTCTAGCTAATTATTTGATAGTGTGACAGGAATTTGTAACAAAATATATTGGTTTCCTCAAGTTCTTGTTGAACTCAAATGACACTGGAGCTGGAACTAATTGGAAGTTTCAGCAGGGATGGATAAAAGAAAAGAAATAAAAAAGACATATCTTTATGTCACCTCTAGAAACAGCCTCTTGAGCTTTTGAGACCAGTAGTAGGACACTGAAAACATAGTTATTTGACTTTTACTGCAAAGGGTCTGTGGATAGAAAAGAATATTTTTCTGTCAAGTCTATCAGTATTGGATAAATATAATTTAAGAAATTAACAAAAAAAAAGGAAAAACAGCTCTAGAATTCTGAAGAGCAGTTAAAACTCAGTATTTGAGGGTCTGGAAATTTTAGTATTCTAAAATATAGTACTCTTAAATAGTATGAGTTGCATTCTTAGATCAGGTTCATTTTCCCCCTAACACATTACAATTGAGAACAAAATTGAATGAAGCTATAGTTTTGTAGATGTATCCTGTACTAAATTCTAATGAAATGTTTCAATTTTTTCCCCGGAACAAAAATATTCTTCAAAGTTACCATGAACAGATAGATTTCTTAATAAACCTAACTCTAAGGTAAGACTCAAATGTTCCTAATTATAAGCCACAAATAAAAGGAAATTGTTTGCATGAGATAGTTGCAATCAGGTCAGTCATCTGAACTGAACTACACTAACTGTCCAGATGTCACCCATGTCTGTCTACTGGATGGATTAAATGGATAAATTCATTGTTTGGGAGCCTTTTTACTTTTTCATGAACCAGAGAGTACTTGTGACAAAACAGAAGTTACGAACAAACTTTCAACTCTGTTCAACGATCTAACATGGAAAATCTAGAATAATACTGTTTTGTCCAGTTTGGTAAAATCAATTGTTATTGCCACTTAAGTGATAAATCTTGATATCAGAGATTCCCATTTTGAGTTTGGTGTTACCTTAACTGCCATTAACTGCTAGCACTAGAGTCCCAACCAAATTCCAAGTCATGGGGTTTTCTAAACCTAAGCTTGTATCAAAAAGTCATTGCCTTTTAACTCATCATAGAAAATAATTGTCTCTTCTTACTTGTAGAGGCACATTCAAGTTTTGTGCAATCCCGCTATGGGATCTCATCCCAACCTTGCTTCTTTAAGAAATGCCATGTCCTTCAGAATCAGGTTCTTACAGCAGCACATGTACTACTGATAAATCAGCATCAGTGTGCTCCACAACAACAGACAACCCTCTATCGTGACCACATTTTTACTGCTTTAAATACACACAGACACACAAACCACTTTCTAATTAATATTTAGAAGATGTATAATAGTTTTTTTGTTGTTCGCCATCACAAAAATTTATATTTTCCAAAACTTGATGACAAAAATTAAAATAGGTCGGTCCCAAATGGGGGAAAAATGAGTACACTGAATTAATATAAATAATTTATTTTTATAAGACATCTAAATGCTAGTTTCAGTAATTTCTTTTCTTAAAAACACCTTAAGTTCTGTGATACATGAATGATAAATTTTAGCAGAAATATTGTTTGTAAGATGAAATTTACAATTGCCTCTAACTTCTAAATATTTATTTGATTAAATATTGCATAGTCAATGACATTAGAGGAATGACTCATAAAAATTTCTGAGTAAATCATACCAAAATTTTAAAGCCTAAAGTTATGAACTGCATAAATCCAACATTTGTCATTTGTATCTTAGTTTGCTTAAGACTTAATTTACTCTATGCTACATTCAGGACCTCCTAGAAGTAAACTGAATACAGTAATTATAAGATGAAGGGCTATGATTTTTAGTAATTACTAACTTTGTGCTGATTTCTGGGGAAGAGGCTGGAAAGAAATGTTCATGTGATTCAAATTTCTCAGATGTATCTGTTGCTGTGGGCCACGGTAAAAATGCTGTAGATGTATCAAGGTTTGAGCAAATTCTTCCTGAGTAGCAGTTTGAGCAGGTGCTGTGGCCACCTGGATCCAAACTCATCTGTAAAACCTTCTAAGGTTAAACAGATTATTTTTTTTTGGAATTTAGCCATACTTTTGAGTCAGCAGTAGGACATGTATCTCAGCCAAGGATTCTTGTTACTCTGGAACAGCCTAGATTTTTTTGCAGGTCTTCCAAGTCTCTTGTGTGTGAGCAGATAGGCATGTTCTCCTTACCTATCTTGTTTTTCATGCAGAGCTGTGTTTACTAATTGTATAAAGAGACAGAAAAGGATTACATTTTTAGGTTTTCACATCTTGGTGCAGTCTCTTAAGGACTTAGAAGGTAGTGCTAGGTGAACATTGTCTATATGGTATGAACTATTTCAGGCTTATCTCCTGTTTTCCTAAAACATGTCCACAACCTCACTGAATGAAACTAAAGATGTGAATGTACTGCCTACAATTAATTATGTTCTATTTATACTGATTATGTAATTCAGACCAAAAAATTAATTTAATTACCAATAATCTGGGTTATTCAGTATTCCAGTGATCCCTTTCCAGCCTAAAAATAAGCAATGGATATTCCCTCACATGGTATAAAAACTGTACTTATTTTCCAAAACTATTTCAGATAAAAGCATCTTTCAGACTGAAAGGTTTTATCATACTTTTTACAAGTTTTATCTAAGATAGAGAAATTCTTTTTTGGAAGGTACCTGGGCGTTCAGGTGGGAACATCCAGATCTCAACTTCATTTCTCACTGAGCCTGCAGTTATGGAAGTTTTAGCCATGCCCTCAGCTTGGGCACAGGGCACAGCTCCCCAGGACATGGGACTGGGTTCCTGCCTCTAGGCTGGAGAGGTCTTGGACTGAATTGCTAGGAGGAAGACGTCACACTATCTTACACCACTTAACACTTCATTTCCTCCCAGTATAGAATTAAATACATTTTGACTTCAAAACAAATAACGGTGAGGCATGAAGACCCTTTTTGTAATCTCTTGAATGACAGATTTTTGATTTGTGACTGTATGTTTGTCTGACATCAAGCAAAAAGAAAAGCCTTCAATAGCATCAGGTTTAACATACCTTCTTTTGATGATGTGTCCTTATGATTAGGCACACTTTCGATTAAAAAAATACATTGATAATGTATAAATTTAAAATAGCATTCTGTGCAAAGGTTACATTAATACAAGTATTATTTTAAGAGTAAAGGAAAAAGGTTTAGAATTGACTTTGAGTTGCAGAGGGGATTGTAGAGCTTATTTACACAGTTTTTAAAATTACATGTTTTATGTAAAAAAAAATAGGCTAGGAAGTAAATCATCTAAACAAAGGCTTTCACTGTCATTTCTAGTTATTTCTCAAATAACAAACTGTTAATTTGTATTTTGATTGCATTTTCTGTACTTACCTCTTTCAGGTCAGAAGCTTTCAACTGCTAGCCATTTCTTTCCAATTAGAACAGAAAACACTAATTAACAAGACATCCCTGTTTTAGACCTTTGGGATAATTTTCCTTCCTCCCCCAAGCCTTCTCATACAAATCTACCCTTGAAATTATAGGTTTAACTGTACTTCCACACCTCCTCAGGTCTTTGACTTTTCCATCTTGAGACACTGTAGTGATATTGCTGTAAGAACTGGCAAAGCCCCTCAACATACAGAGTAGATGTAGAAAAAATTATATTTGGTTTAGGCTTATTAATTTTTGCACAGATTCTTTGCCAGTTTATATATGGTATTTCAAATGAAAAGAATGGAACGTCAGTGGGAGTTCTCTGAGTAGCTTTGCAAGTGATGGCTAAAAATGAGGAAAACAGAAGGTACAGCAAATTAACAGCACTATAAAATGTGAAAAATTAGACAATCACAATACCATATTTATTTGTATATTGTTCTGTCACTAAACTTCTTTATAGCATTCATGGGTGTAGGGCAACATATTTCTCAATAATCGAAAGAGGTCAGGTGCAAACTCAAGTCACATGGGGATCTCACTACTTTATAATTCTATCAGTTTTCCTTCAATAAATGTGTAATTTCAAAGAGAGAAATAGGTTATATAATATAGACACAATTCCTTTTTTCCTTGCCTTTAAAAGTCTATTACAAGTCAGAATAAAGAAGATCACACTGTCTAGGACTTTTTCTATAGAATCCTGTTTGGAATAGCTTTAACGCATATTTCTTTATTGCTCAATTCACACCGAGTTCTCTTCCTTAAAGGCTGCATAAAAATTTGTTATCATCTTTGAAGATCCTTCAAAGCTTAGTGATGTCCAGATCTATCCATCATTCCTGTCCTTATTATCTTTTGGAGTACTGTCTGATATAGGATATTCTCATCAGTGCAGAAGTATGATGAAATTAAATAAGATTTTTCTTAACAAGTCTTTTAAATACTTGCCTAAAGGTACTCCCATGTTTAGCACTGAAAGTATATGTCTTGATCTTACAACACGTCTTATGTTTAAATGGAAATTACTGTTTTTCAGTTTTTCCTTTTCCTTGTGTGTTTTCATCAGGTGACATTGAGAAAAATCCGTCTCCATATTCTTTATTAGCCTTAACATATGTTTATACACATTGATCAGTTCCCCTTGAGCCTTCTCTTCCCTGGGGAAGATTACCTCAGATGTCTATTGTTGTATGTTGCATGTTCCAGTCCTTTAATCATCTTCATGTCCCTTCAGTGGACTTACTCCAACATGTTTGTGTCTCTTCTACAGGGGAGCCCAGAACCTGAATCACCATTCTACAGGGGTGTCACCAGGACTGAGAAGAGGGCAAGAATTGTCTTCCTTGTCCTACTGAAAATGCTGTCTGCCTAATGCCCCCCAGGTGCTATTGCCTTTCTTGGGCTGCAAAGGCACAGCATTGGCTCATCTTCAGTTTGTTCACAGGTTTCCTCAGGTCCTTTTCTGAAAAACTGCTTTGGTGCATCAGCTGATTGTTCCCCTGCATTTACTTGTCCAAGGAGTTCTTTCTCCCTAGGTGCAGGACTTGGCATTTACCTTTGTTAAGTTACATAAAGTTCCTGTTTACCCTTTGCTCCAGCTTGCTGAGCTTCCTTTGAGCAGTAGCACAATAATCTGATTTATCAGATCCCCTTCCCAATTTTGTAAAAGGACAGATAGACTGCACAGACCTGTCTTTAAAAAATAGTAGCTAGGTTATTGGTAAAAAATTAGGGACCACAACAGCAAAGGAAATGTTATGGTTGGTGGTTACCTGCCTGATCAAGGACAGACATGTTGATGAAGCATTTTTAATTCAATTATAGGACACATCATGCTGGCAGACTCTAGCCTTGCTAAGGGAATTCAATCAACCTGACATCTATTGTAAAAGGAGCACAGCAACCTGTAAGGAGTCCAGATTTGATAAGTGACGAGGATAATTTCATAATCCAAGTGATAACCTGATGAGGGAAGTGTCACTGACCTGTCGCATACCG
This sequence comes from Camarhynchus parvulus, assembly GCF_901933205.1. Classification (NCBI taxonomy): domain Eukaryota; kingdom Metazoa; phylum Chordata; class Aves; order Passeriformes; family Thraupidae; genus Camarhynchus; species Camarhynchus parvulus. Next base: position 105,363,997 of record NC_044573.1, on the reverse strand, counting down.
GTATGGATACATTAATTAGAAATTTCAAGACTGGTGGCAGCCTGGACTTCAGTGCTCATGCCCTGATGGAATTCACTATCTTGAGAGCTATGGGCAAGGTGAAGACTAGAGCCAGGACACTGAATTTTAGGAGAGCAAACTGTGAGTTAATTAAGAGACTCCCTGGGAAACTTCACTCAGAGGCAAAAAAGCTGAACAGAGCTGGTGTAGAAGCCCAAAAGATAAGAGGTAATGTGTGTGTCTCAAACACCAATGGCCAGCTAACCCTTGAGACAACCAAGGATTGCTCATAAGAAAAGTAGGTAGCTGGAGAAGGAGCCCACCTGGAGATAAGAGAGCACTTTTGTGGGACAAACATGTTTGCTGTGTCTCCTGGAGATAAGCATAACACACTACAAGGGAAGTGTGGGAATGAGGTCAAGAAGAGAGCATGGACTATCAACCAAAGGATGACTCACTAGAGGGGCATCAAGACCACCAAAGACTGCCATAGTCTTTCCGCCTGTTTTCAGGAAGGTCTACAAGATCTAACTGTGCATGGTAATGAATTAGCATTGAAATTAGCATTGAATAACATTCAATAGCACTGAAATAGCACTGAAATTGAGCTATTTACCTGCATAAAAACTTATCTACAAAAAAGTACCTCCACAAAGCCAAGACCCTGAAAACCCCATCAGTTGGAGTAATACTGGAGTCAGGACTGGTGATTTTTATTTCTTTGTTTCTGTCTCCCGCTCTCTCTCACCTCATTCACCCTACCCTTTATTCCACTGCTGTGTGTTTATGCTGTAAAGGACTTACACCAGAGAGAAGCCATTATGCACCAACTCCAGTCTCCTGCACCTCACCAAAAGAACTGTGTTGGCTGAGCATAATGCACAGCAAAACCAAAGTCAAGACTGAGAAGTGTGGAGGAAACATGTTTTGTCTATGCTGACCCTGGAGAAGAGACATAAGATGTATTTCCTTAGATGCTTCCTTTTTTTTTTTTTTTTTTCTGAATATCTAAATTGATATTCCAAAGGTTATGCTAAATAAAAATCAACAAAACAAAAGTAGCTTTGTAGTAAAGATTGCTTTGCCTGTAAAAGTCTTCTGTTTGATCTTGGCTGAGGCGGCAGGACTGCCTGTGGCAGAGCATGGTGTTTGACAATGCAATGGTAAACAAAAATTCCCTCCTGCATGGGGGCTTGCAGCCTACTTTGTCATACTGTACACTGCCATTGGCATTTAGGAGCTGGATCACCACAGTTCCATGCAAGACAGGCATTTGGGATCTGATGCTGCAGTGCCCTCCTGTCAAAGGAATAGTCCAGCACCCCACAGCAGAAATTCTTTCCTAAGTCTGTGCCAAAGACTGACACCTGCCTAGGCTGTTCTGCCACTGCTGCCATCACTGTCAAATATGGGAAAGAGGGAGGAATTGAGAAGAGATTTAGTGAGTGTAAATTGTATTTATGTTCTTGGCAGGCAAGGGAAAAAGGGGAATCTCAACCTTAGTGACACTGAGAATGGCACAGAGAGAGAGAGAGGGAAGATGCCTGAGGGAGGATGACGCTGCCGTCGTTGTAGCTTGACGGTCTCCCAGGGCAACTCAGAGGAAAAGAAAGAAACGAAAAAAATCATCAGCTGATGGATTATGTCTGCTTAGCAACCAGCTGCAGCACAGAGTAGGGTGCCACCCCAAAGGGCATGTTGTGTGGTAGCAGTCACAGTCGCACATTCACATTTCCTGAACAAGACAGATCTTGTCAGGACTCCACACATGGCCACACATGGTATTGTCTCTGATTGTTTGTCCTCAGTACAAAAAAGAAGCCATGCTACCCACAAAAATGACACGGCACACACTGTTTTCTCCCCTCAAAACATGCCTCCCACACTCCTAAAAGCAATTAGTGCAGCCTTTATTACCAAATGTTATTTCATTTATGAAGCATTACCTGGAGGATTTTGCCACCCTTGCTCTTTCCTTGCATTTCCCATGAACCCAGTTCAACCTGGGCACACTCAAAAGAAATGCTAAACTATGAACTTTCTATGCCCTTCTCCTTACCCAGACACAGGTCTATTTTATCTGCTGAGACTCTCTGAGGCCCTGAAGAAATCTGGAAATCATTTCTAATCCAGCTCTATCAGAATTTGATAGAAACCATATTTAATCTATTACTCTGTGGACACAAAGTGTGTGCTTTCATTTGACATTCAGGGTAAAAACAAGCATTGTTTAATTCCTCTCCTAGGACACACCTATGGATCAGGTAATGCAGGTGACAGGAGTACTTCTACAAAATTTCATCACAGCTCCTCTGGGGCACTAGGTATCTTCACTGTTCAATCATATAAGGTACAATTGTACCAGCTGTGCAGTCTGTTGAGCTCACAGAAACCCTGTCTGACTTTTTTTGTAGTGGCAGGGCAGCAGCATGGCACAAGGAACACATAGCAGACTGGTCAGTACCTTCCCATACAAACCAGGCTAGACAACCAAGACAGAAAGGAAGCTTCATGTGTATAAATCCATGGCACATTAAACGTGACCCAAATTCATACCACCTCTCCTTTCCCCCATCTCACTCCTGTTTCTATTCAGATGTTCTGGTTGTTACACTTGAGTCCAGGACACTACCATCCCACACCGTCAAACACAGTCATTAGGTTATTAGGGCAATTTTATTGCAAATTCTTACTTTTTTTTTCCCCAACTTCTACAATGGGTCCAACTCAGACCTTTTCAAACATGCTCATGCACCTGGTCTTCTGAGGAATGTGGTTAATAGGAATTATACCATGGGAAAATGTGCACTACACTGTATATTTCCAGGTCCTAGAAAGGACTTCACAGATAGGTCTTGTGATAAGGTCTGGAGAGCATCCAGTGAAGCACGGAGGCTGTCTTGCATGAGGGCAGCCATCAGTAGAGATTTGAAGTCCTTTCATTTAGAACCATAGGCTGACCCAATGCAACCCTCATCTGGCCTTCTTGAAGAGGGCTATCCACTTCACCCACATGCAGGAGTGGGTCAAGTAATAGAGGAACAAGGAAGACCAGCAGATCTTGACTGTTCAATCTACTGGAAGTAAACCTTCTCTAACAGTGTTACTGCTTCCTGTAGCTCTACATGTTCCATTGCCTCCACAGTGCCTGTGGTGGCAAGGATTGTGCCTGTGCTATGGTGGTGAGGATTGTGAAGCAACACAGCAGCTTTTTATTTATTCAGTTAATTATTCTGCCCTGATAGTTTCCCTCTGCTTTTGTATCTGTTTTTCTTTCCTCTTAAATACATGTCTGAACAGTAAAGTTTCATACAGTAAATTTCATAATAGGTTTATGTTTTCTGCTAATGTTGTTGCCTGGTGACTAAAGGATATTTAAGTGCCCATGTAGACAGCATGAGTACAAAGGAGAATGCAATATTGGGAAAGAATAACCAATATGACTAGAGTTTATGAAACCTTTAAGTGTGATCTGACTGTGACAAGGGAGTGAATTCTTGTGAAAATATCTTCCTCTATAGAGCACGGAGAAGAAAAGAACAAAGCTATAACTGAAAAAGAGCAAAGAAATAGCAAAGACAGAAAGGACACCTGAAAACAAGATGAGAAGCTGCATCTCCCAGGAAGAAGGAGGAGCTGTGGCTGTCACTTTACTGTGCAGCAAGACAGAGCAAACAGACAAAGAGATCGAGAGAAGAGGGTAGGGATAAGTACAGTTGATGAATGAAGGAGAGGAAAACCAGATCTATTTTTAGCTGCTGTTACAGTATAAAAAAAGCCACAGTGGTTGTTGCTCAAATGGAACTGACCTCCAGGCAGACAGGCACAGATGGTCTCACACACTTCTCTGTCAGGAGCTCCTGTGGGGTCAGGAAGGCGAGGATGGGCACCAAGGCATTGGAGAACCTGATTTGAGCCTGACTGCTCCTGCTGGAGCAGATGACTGCTCTTTGTTCAAGCTGTATGAGGCACATAGGGAGGCATGGCACTGTGGCACTGAGTTCCAGTGTCAAGCCTGCCTGTGCATGTTCACTGCTGAGCAGCCAGCTGGCTGAATATCTCCTGTGAGATCCTGCAGGAGGGTGGCAAGGCCCAGCTGAAGGGAACATATGGCCCATAGTTGTTACCAAATGCCCACATCGTCCATAATCACGTCAAGCAAAGCATTATCTGCCAAGATATGGCACTTGAATCTCCTCCAGGAGGTCTTTTTTTTAGAGGATAACTTTGACATGAATGTCACAATCCCTACCAAGGGTTTAACACTATGTAGTGCCCAGTTCTCCCTTGGAGATTTGTGCTAGAAAACCCTTTATCACTCTAGATTTTTTTAGATCAATTTAATGTCTCCTTTTTCAAAGAGGTGACTAAAGGAATTCATTCTTTCAAACCCGACTGGCACTTTGTTGAGATTTGATTTCAGGCTGTGTTCTGAATTTCTCTATCTCTCTTCCATAAGTTTCTGTTTGTCCCTTTCATGTGAAGCCACATACTAAAAAAAAAAATAAAAAAAGCACACCAGCACTGAAAAGTCTTCAACACCAATCAGGTCTTTTGGTACATACTACATCTTTCTCCTAAAACAATTATTAGGGAAAGGATTTACTAGAGTGATTTGTCCTCTAGAAAGAGTCATGATGCATTATTCTCCCATACTGCACTTAAAGTGATTAACTTGTTGATTTTTTTGATATATCTAATCTGTTTGTAGTCAGACAGAGAATCTAACAAATCGAATGAAGTGCTGAGGAGATACATAGGTGATGTATCTTCCTTGAAAAGATTGAAGTGTTTTTCCATCATGACTGTATTTTGTGCTTTCTATTTAGTCATCTGCATATCCAAATTAATTATCTTCTTCTGTAATGCTGAAACTAATTTAGTTTGAAGGTTCTTCCATCTTTTCAATTTCAGCTATTTATACCCCATAATGCAATTCTATCTTCATTTTTTTTTGCTTACTGCTAATAGTGCTTCTGTAGAAACCTTTTTTCACATCAGAATCTTGCAAGTATTCTCTAATAGGATTCATCTTACTGAGTATTACAATTCAGAATGTGATTGACTAGGATGAAGGTAGTTAGAATAACTATTAAAGATGATATTTTACTTTTTCAGTATTAGACACCCATTTTAGGTTGAGGCAAATTCTCTATATTGTTTCACTGACTCTAAGAAGATTTTAGTGGGGTCAGCTGACATTCGTACATGTGATGTTCAGAAATATAGGTAAAATGAATGACAGGATCTTTTGCACAGAGCTCTACATGCATGAAAATCTTGTTGAGGATTTTTGTTGAGTATGCTGACTTAAAATTGTTCAGTCCTGGAATTTTCTTGCCTAGAATAAGCTACAATACAGACCAAACTTATAGAGTGCCCATAAAAACAATTTTTATATGATGGCCTAAATTTGTCCTTATAGTTCTTCTCATATATGCATTTTTGCTTATATTCCAGAGTAAATTCTGAATATTTTAGGGTGTCTACTTAGGATCCAGTGAAATAATTTTCGATGTGCCATTGCTTTCCTTTGCCTTATTCTGCACTGCATGAACACCCCCACAAAACAACAAAAATAAATCACCCCACTAAAACAAGTACAATTTTCCATCTTTCCTGTGGGTTTTAAAGGACAATATTAAGTTGACAAGTATCACCTCTTATAAATCCAGAAACCCATTTGAAATAGGGCAAAAGCATGTCCTTACACTGTGAAACTATCCTTCCTGTTTTCTTTCATTTGCCTTGTATGGATTATTCTTAATACCTCTTTTGCTTCTTGATGCTTCGGTTTTCAGAGTAGATATCCCCTTTTTATATCAAGATTCTCCTTACCCAGAGCATTGCTCTGTTGCTTGGTATAACAAAATGAAATTTTGTGTATAGTACAAACTGTTCTACTTCCTTTGCTATCCATTTTTCTTTTACAGGCTGCTTAAATGGCATAAACCCATGGCCAAACTAATTCAAAATAAATTATCTTAGCTATCAGAGGAATGCATAACTCAGCAGCATAGCAGTCTGTTACAGGTTTGCCTGACTTCACATTAATTTTATCAACATTTTACTTCATTGCACCGAACAAACAAGCACCCTCTTAATGCTTTTTTAAGATAAAGCAAAAATTCTGTCCTTGTATGAATGTGCTTTTGGAAAACCATAGGCTTCAAATGAGTTAAACAGCCCTTTGGGTTTTTTCCCACCTACTTTGCCCAACTTGTCATTAGAGAATGTGCTTTTAATTAATCCTGTCTTTTTCGCCAATATATATTAGATAAAGAGCCAGATCAATAATATCTGCCAGGTCCTGCACAGATTTAGTTTTTTTCTAAACCATGTAAATCTCTATATTTCTCATATCAGATTTTAATGGACTATTATTTAATGGAGTATTTATGGCATTATTCACTAGCAAAGTAATTCCTGAAAACTCTTTTTATTCTAATACCATATTCAGCTGTTTTACCAAATATTTTCAGAAACAATCTGAAATATATTTGAATCTGGACATCAGAATTTAACTGATCAAGAAATTGCTGTAGAAAATTATTCAATGGTGTCTGAGAATAGAACGTTCTTTTCCATTATATATTACAGATTATGATAATCAACTGTAAGAAAGGTCTAGAGAATCTAATTAATTAGACAGCTCAGAAAAACTCATAAACCTGCTTATGTCCTTTAGGAGTCTTCCTTGTGCTTTCATAAGTTTAGTATCAGGTAAAATCTTCAGAGACCAATTTGGAGAAAAAGGGAGGTGTCAAATTGTAAAGAATTCTTTCACCATGGATACCATACAGTCACTAGAACACCATGAGCCCTGAATAGCAGTGCCAACAGAATGGATAAGAGCTGTCTCCACAGAGCCTCCGGGCACCTCCAGGGTCTATGGTAGGAATGGCTGAGGATCCCAATCTGGGTGCTCTGGAGAGGGGCTTTGTCAGGCTACTTTCACTGTTTCTCTTGGGGGCTTACATATTTCTAGTGGAAGATGATTTTGAATTTTCAAAGCATAAGCCCTCTCACCAGGCTGTCCAACAGTTTGATTAAATATCTTTATGGTAGTAAGAAAAAATTAAATTTTAGTATATATATATTAGGTTTATTAAAAATTTGTGCAATATGAATTCTATCTTTAGAATTGCTGTGACTCTGAAGAAAAGGCAGCTCCCTAGATCAATTATTCCCTTCTTAGACATTTTATTTTGTTTGCAGTTCTCAGTTACAATTCTATGTAAAGTCTTTATTGTCTTTTTTTTATATGTCAATTCTCAGCCTAGAGATTGCATACACTTTATAAGGCATTATTATTTTGAAGATAATCTTTATCTTTCCTTAATAAAGTTACTGCAAAGTTACTTCTCCATGCTGTATATTTAAAATTTAAAAAAAAAGGGAGAGGGGAAAGAAAAGGGACTTCTCTATCATGGGTCCCCCATGGGGTCACAAATCCTGACAGCAAATCTGCTTTAGTGTGAGGTCCTCTTCCCATGGGTCCTGACAGGACCCTGCTCCAGCATGGGCTTCCCACCAGGTCACATCCTCCTTGAGGCCTTCACCTGCTCTGGCACAGGTTCCTCCATGGGCTGCAGGTGGATGTCTGCTCCACCATGGACCTCCACTGGCTGCAGGAGAACCTTCTGCCTCACCATGGTCTGCACCACAGTCTGCAGAGGAATCTCTGCTCTGGCAAAGCACCTCCTCCCCCTCCTTCTCTGCTCACCTCAGTGTCTGCAGCACTGCTTCTTCCACATATTCTCATTAGAGTGATGATGTTTGTCTTCCCAAGTCCCTGTTAAGGGTGATGAATTCCTACCTTCCTGGAGATGGGTGAACACCTGCCTGCCTGTAGGAAGTTCTGAATCAATTCCTTGTTTTGATCTGCTTGTGTGTGGCTTTTGTTTTACTTATTAAACTATCTCAACCCACACATTTATGTAGTTTTATTCCTCTGATCCTCTCCCACATCCCACTGAGGTGGGAGTGAGTGAATGGTTGTGCAGTCCTTTGTTGCCAATTAGAGCTAAATCATGAGAGGAGTGGTTGGAAGCTTTTTAATCATGTGATCTGTACCAAGCCTTTCTGTTCTTTACTTTGACTGGTGCAGATTTCTATATTTCACTTGTGCCTTGTTTCCCTATTAAGCATCCTCATAAGAAAATGTCATCTGAGTGATAGATTCCTTCTGACCAAGTATGCATTGCATGGGAGAAAGACTGTGGAAAGAGACAATGTGTGTGGGGGTCATCTCACAGCAGAGATAGAACCTGCTATGTGACCAAGTCACCACAGAAGGAAAGGACAAGGAGATCAATACCAAATTGCTCTACCCTAAAGTAAGCACTCTACACAACCCCAAAAAATTTTACCTTGTGTGGATATAGGTTAAGCTGGCCAATATCATGCCTGGCAATGAAAAAGATACTATGTGGGCAAGAAATGATGGGCTTTCTGGGAAAGATGAATGCTTGGAGCAGGTAGCAGTGCTGTGGCTCCCATCCCATGGTCTCATTTATTTTTTGGTCCCCTTGGAACCACAGCATTTTCTGTTTCCAATGCTGGCAACTTACCTAGTATCTTTTCATGAAAAATATGACAGGGCAATCATTCTGTCTTGTACAAGGAATGTTCCTTTTGTCAGACACAGTATTGTTGAAATAATGATGCAGTTGACTTAATAAATGAAGAGATAGGTGTTTCTGTTTCTGTATCAGTAAATGAAATACTGAGTGAAAATGGTCCTGAGTATTGTAACAGCCTAACGTTAAACACTGTTAAATAGGGAATCTTATTACCCTCCCACAAATTCTTTTGTGTACCTCAGGCTAGGGACCACTCCCAATAAGTATGATCCATCATTTTGTTGTACAGAGTAAGGATGTAAAAAGAGCATGGTGTTCAGCCTTGCAGGACTGAACCTTGCTGGTAGCCACAGGCCTTTCTAAGAACAGATGCTGCTCACATCTGAGTTTCCAAGCTGCTTGGGAGAACATACTAGAAGCTAGTCTGGAGTTTTTGTGTTTCATTATATTCTCAAGTATCTGCCAAATACTACTAAAGGTGCAATAGCTTGTAATTAGACAAAGTATTTGCTATAAGAACATTTTTATATTTTCCAAATCTCAACCAGTTTCTAGATCATAGCTTTAACTAAATACAACTTTGTCTTGGTTTGGAAAGACAGGAATCTGCTAAGGAAGGCAGGAGCCTCTCTGAAATGGAGAATGTAAACCCTCCCCACCCCTCCAAATTGCTATAATTTTAAATTAAGGGCTCAGGCAAAGATATGGGAGCAGGAAATAACAGTTCTTTAATAGGGAGGGAAAAAAAATTAAAAAACAATGCAGTCCACTAGAACAACACTGACAGAGTCAGAACCCAACCTGACACCCTGTTGGTCAGGGTGTTGGTGGCAGTCTGATTGAAAATGTGGCTGCAGCCCTCTGAAGTATCAGGTGTGGTTCTGTTGGAGCAAAGGGGAATCTGTAGAGAAGGATGTAGTCTTCCTCTGAAGATCCAGGAGGAAGAGGCAGCTGCTGTTCCTCTGGGAAATCCCGTTTAGAAAAACCATGCTGGAATTTCAGAATCTCAGACTATATCAGGGTAGCAGTGCTTGGCTCCTCCCTCTGGGCGGAGCATCTCACAATGGGATGTTACAGTTCTTATCAGTCATGCACCGATATTCAATAGTCTGTTATCAGCAGAGGTCCCCTCCCAAGGGAGGTGTGAATGTGGTCACTCAAAGAGAGAGATAAGGCAAGCTGCTCACTTGACAAGGTAATCTGCCATACAGATGGTAATGGAAAACATCTTGCATGCAATCTTCAACAAATTTAATTACAATTTTAAAATACTAATTAGATGATTGGGAAAAAAAAAGAAAATAAGCTAATGCATCTTGGAGACAAATGCAGTTTCCGAGTTTTTGGATTTTTTTTGCAGTGTCTCAATTTCCAGCCATTAAACCACTCGACAATAGGTAAGAAATGAGAAATTCTCAGGGCTGTTGAACACCAGATATTCTTCCCAGTACCTGAGAAAAAAAATAAAATTATATATTTCCTTTCTTTACTTAGGGCACTTTGGAAGAATTCACATTTGACACTAAAAAAGCATCTTGGTCCAGTGGAAGATGTCTCTGCGATGGGTTTGGAATTAGATGATCTTCAAAGTTCCCTTCCAATCCAAACTATTCCAGGATTCCAAGGTTTTATGGTAATCAGGAGTAAATGACATAAAAACTTAATATTATTTTCCAGTACAGATATCTTCACTTTAGTGTTTATCCACTCCATCTATCTCTACTCATTTCACAACCAAATTTTTTAGAGTTAAATATATATATTTTAAACTGAAATACAGTGATTTTTAATGAAATGAAGGAAAATCTTCTACTGGCATCCATGGAATAACCATATTATTTTGCTGTAAAACATTGTTTTTTTCCATTTGACCTTGTCTTTTGAAACAGTTCATGGTTCTAATATGGTAATTAAATTGTTTGGAAACTTCTAATTCTCTAGTATTAGCACTCAAAAGTAAACTAAAAGTTCTTTAGCATTATTTGATCTCAAAACATTAATTAGCTGCCAAGCATCAAATAATTATGAAAATAAAGATTTAGCTAAGAGTTGAAATTAATGTAATAGTTGCACTGCAGTACTAAAAATGTAAATAACCATGTGCAATGCTACTCATAAAAGAACTGATTCAGCTTCTTCTGAACCCAGTGCTCTCTACTGATACCAGCACTGTCCTTATGAATACAAATCTATATCTAAGAGTGTTGAAATCTCCACAGCAGAACGACCTGTGGTATTAAATTTAGGTCCTGTTGAAGTATCACTTGCTTTAAATATCTGTGTTACAAGAAGCCATTCCTAGACATCCAGAAACAGAGATTTTTTTCCAAGGCTGAGACTAAAAATTGTGCTTAATCACCATAAAGAAAAGTTTAGGAGGACCGTGTGTAACATCTGAGGGTTTGCCACAACACTGACAGAGTAGTGTCGTTCTAGAATACTGTCTTCCTCCCTGTTCATAGCCATGAATCTGCATCACATTGCAGTGCATGCAGGCTTAGCTGCTTGGGGTCATGTTGAATTTCATCCAATTTGAACTTCACCAACATTTCAGCATTCATTCCCAGAGTATTGAAAAATTCATCAGTGCAAGCTGAAGAAGAAATGTCAAGAGGTACAATCAGTAGGAAGAGAGTTCATTTTAGTGTTGTAGCTGGAGCTACTCAATAAGTTTTTCTTCTCTCAATTAATTTATTTTAGAAACTTATTTGAATTTGAATAAATATTCTAGTACTCAAAACACTTAATGTTTTGAAGACACTGTTGGAATGTTAATGCATTCTTTCAGCAGCTGTTGTGATAGGCTCTATGCTACAATATTTCCTCACACAGACAAAGAAACAAGTATAGGAAATGGCATTTTCATGCATGCTGTGTTGATCTAGAAATAGAAGGCCTGTCAAAAATTGGTAGCAGCTATTTTCCTTAGTCACATAGCCCTGCTCAGACATTCCCTTATGATCTTCTGCAGGTCAGGTATGAAATGATGTTACTTCGATCTTGACTACCTTTCACAAGATCTGAGCTTTGGCTGTTGGAAGGGTAAATGTCATGGTGTAGTTTGCAGGGTTGAAGAAGAAACTTTGAAATTTGTGATGTACTTGCCCCTGTACTTGCATCTGTTTTTAGAAAGTTATGGTTAACTGGAGAAGGTTTAAGGTTAACATCAGAAAAGCACTCTGGAAATACAGCTGTTTAGTGGTTAGCATTTTATGTAATCTGTAGCTCTCTAGTCATGAGTATAAAAGTTATTTGGCTTGTTACAGAAACACTATAGATGCCTTGCTTTTAGTTGTTGTGTAGTGTTTTTTAAATTTTTTCTTTCAGATTTTGTTTCCTTTTTTTTATTTCATTTTCAACTGTTTTCAGTTGAAAGTCCTCAATGGAAATAAGCTATTGTCCATAAAACACTACCTAGAAAAAGCCCTGCATTGTTCACAATACTGTAAAACTTGCACCAGTTATGTAGGTTATTATGTCTCGTTCTTCACAAAATTATAGAATCAACTTGGTTGGAAAAGACCTTTGAGATCATCGAGTCCAACCTATGACCTAACACCACCATGTCAGCTAGACCATGGCACAAAGGGCCACATCCAGTCTTTTCTTAAACAGCTCCAGGGACAGACTCCACCACATCCCTGGGCAGCCTATTCCAAGGCCTGATCACCTTTTCTGCGAAGAACTTCTTCCTAATGTCCAACCTGTTCCTCTGCCAGCACAGTTCAAGAGTGTCCTTGTTAATTTACTGTCTCAGACTTTGTACAAACTTCTGCTTCCTGAAAACCTAGATAGAATGACTCACAATCATTAGACAAAAGTTTTAATGCTTTTCAGATTTAACTGAAAATGAATAGATCTCCATTTCATGCATTCTAATGGGAATTAAACTAGCTTTTTTCTTCACTCTTGGTCTTGGAATATTTGATCACTGCTTAATATGTGTACTTTAGCCCTTGAAGGGGCTATGCTGCCCTTATCTGATATTGAGGAAGATACTTGCAGGCCCCAGAAAGAGTAGTTTATGGCCTTCTCCCAGAGAGTCAGATTGTTATGAACAACTATCTTTGTAAAAATGAACTGATGGGATCCAAGGGCTTTCAGTCTTTAAAGTTCTAAAATATTTTAACTCAATTTCTGGTGTTATTTTTTTGTTTCCCAGCATAATTTGCCATGCAATTGATACTGGAAACTCCCCACATTACAAAGACATCATTTGATGTTGCAAATAAAATGTGTAATCTCTTCTTTCTACCTGGCTAAGTTTTGTAGAATAGGATGCAAGCATTAATTCTTCTTAATTGTTTCCAGATGCCTGGGAGAAACAAATATAGAGATAGATATACATAAGAAGAAAAAATTATATTCACCTACATAGCTTATTCTATCCAATAAAATTGTAGTACTTTTGATAAGCATATTATACATTTATCCTTAAAAAAAACCCAGTATTAGGCTGCATAAAAGTACAAAATATAGACCTGCACTATTCAAATGAAATATGGGAGTTAGTATTAAGGTATTTCTGTTTGTTATAATTACATATGTTCTTTAATGTTTTAATGTGATTCATTACTAGTAATAAAGTTGCTATTGGACAAACACACAAATACCAATATGTAGTTGCAGCATTTATGTCCAATGGGAATGAAGTTCAGGGCAGTATTGCAGTACTATAGAATGCAAAAATATTTGCTGATTGATGGCAGCACTGTGGAGAAGGTCTTGGGGACACTGGCAAATGAAAATTTGGAAGTGACTCAGCAATGTGAGTTTGCAGCCCAGAAAGGAAATCGTATCTTGGACTGCATTAAAAGTAGCATGACCAGGAGCAGGTCAAGGGACATAACTCTCTTCCATTGTTTGATTCTATTCTTTTTAGCAACTATTATTATTATTATTATTATTATTATTATTATTATTATTATTATTATTGTTGTTGTTGTTGTTGTTGTTGTTGTTGTTGTTGTTGTTGTTGTTGTTGTTGTTGTTGTTGTTGTAGTTAATATCAATAAATTCTGGAAAATATTTCATATAAGGTTTATAGTGATTGCACCCCAATACACCTTAAGCATGTTGATAATGAAATTATTTAGCAGATTAGTTTCTGCTATACAAATGCATTGCAGAAAATTAATTATTGAAATAATTTAAATTATAGACATGGTTGTATCTATATTAACATTTAAAATAAATTTCCATCAGGAGAAAACATATGAGCTTGGAGAAGAACTTTTATTCATTCACTGTCTTTTAAAGATTTCCTTCCTTCCTTCCTTCCTTCCTTCCTTCCTTCCTTCCTTCCTTCCTTCCTTCCTTCCTTCCTTCCTTCCTTCCTTCCTTCCTTCCTTCCTTCCTTCCTTCCTTCCTTCCTTCCTTCTGCCCCTTTCTCTTCCATATAGAATTTGTTTGTGAGAGATACCCTAATCTAAGAATCTGGAATACAGTATCACGTCGAACAGTAGTGTCTAATCCATATCATGTCAGAAGAAAATGGAAAGGTAGAGCATAAAATACAGTGTGCATTAAAAACAAAAGATGTTTGCAACAAGTTCAGTAGAAATGGAGAAATATAATCAGTCTGACTTTTTGGAATGCAATTTAACAAATTTGTATGGATAATTATATAAATTATACAAATTGTAATGGATAGTTATAGTATATTTCCATATATATCCATATATATGGAAATAGATCCACGTCCCACTGGATATATGGAAATATATCCATGTCCCACTTTAATTTTTGATATCTTGGCCCCAAAATGACTAGTGCTAATAAAATGTGTTTTCAACTTTTTTTCATGGAGATCTTGTATATCATGTTCCAACTCATTGTAAATTAAATTTTTTAAGCCATGACACTTAGGAAAAAACATTTTCACTGAATATGAGGAGCGAGAACTCATACTACGTCAAGAATACCAAGTTCTTTCAGACAACTGCATGCCCATTTACTGGCAAGATGTACTGTAATGTATTCTTTCTAAACTGTAAGCAAAACCCATATGTACACCCAAGGGCATAAATAAATAATGCATTTGTTTAAACTTCTTTTAGTGATTTCCTCAGAGATATCTAGTAAGAAAAAAGATAGAATATCTTTTCTGTATCTGCCTGAAACAGGTTTTTGAAAATCACTGATGTGTAGGTTGCATTGCTGATATATATCCATAAATATACATAATCTTTAAAAATAAGTATCTTATCTTTTGAAAATCACCTGACTTTATAATTAAATCATGCCAAAATATGAAAAGAATGTGCAGTACAAATTCTGGAGAGCCAGAGCAATTAATAATATAATGCATACTATTCTATCCTGTGCTGTACTATAACTCTTGAAAACTCTGAAGATTAACTATTGGCTCAAATAGTTTCATGCATGATAGTGAGCATCAGGGAATAATAAGACTTCTAAAGTTCTTTTGTTACATTTGAATGTAAGGGCAATTCTTCCTGACATATATTGTTAATGCTTTTGTAAAATGTTAAGTGAAAGGTTTAAGTTTTTAGTTCAGAATCTGAAACATAGTTGTTTGATGAGCTCAAAGAAATCAATCTTATGCTTAAATATTCTCATCTGTAAAAGAAGTTTGAAAAGATCTGCTTCTTTAATTTATAGATTTGAGGATAATTTTTTTTTTCATTATTTTTGAAAACTAGCCTAAATAGGTGGTACCCTTTTGCTCTCAAACTCTGTTCAAATTAATGATGACAAAAGGAGAAATGGGAGTAGTCCTAAGGGAATGTTGCACAATTTAAATCTGTTAGGAATTCTTCAGTATCATTTCCATGCTGCCAGTTAGGGCCACATTCCCATCATGGCTGCCCATACAGGTGAGAAAAGCAAAAACTATGATGAAGATGACTTTAGAGTTAAATACAAGGATCTCAAAATACTTGGTCACCAAACTTTATGAACCTTACTTTTGCACAAAATTCTGTAGGTCATGATAGGGAAGGTGTCAAACACAGCCAACATCTCTCTTTTAATCTTACATATACAAATTTTGATTTGTATTTAATACGCATAAGCATTATGCTAAGTTATACAATCCCATTAATTGTTCACCTTATTTTGCCCCCTCTCTGGCTACATAACTAAGGCTAAAGTTCAGTCACTTTATATGCTGTGAGGGATTGGAAGGATTGGTGGCTGAAAACACTTTGTGTGTGTGTGTGAGGAGGCAGAGCCTTGCTCTGCTGAGGGGATGCCGTGCCCCACACACCCCACCCCCTGCGCCTGCGTCCCACTCTGCAGTGGTCACCAATTCCTGGCACAATGGGGACAGTGATCCACACCTGCTCCCAGAGCCCCTGATCTGCTCCTGAGAGCCCAAATGACCAGAAGTCACCCCTGAGGGAAGGGCTTAGGAAGGCCAACGTTTATTTAAATCTGGACACGAGAAAAACACGTTTTGACACTACATCCTCTTGGAATTTTTGTCGGCTGAGCACTATTGGAAACAGGAGTCATAGCTATATCTACTATTTTCTTTATATCTTCTGTCTTTCTCTTTCTTCTTCAAATTCCGTCTTCTTGGAATTTTTGAGTAACTGAAAATTGGACAGGCTTAGAGATTGCTTAATTGAATGGGCCATGTTAATGCTTTGGGAAGTGTTGTATCTATATTAAATGCTGCTCTAAAACTAGTGCCAAAGTTCCTTAATTTTCTAAAGTTTCCAGTAAAGTTTTTTTGTTGTTCTCGTTTTGAAACATTAGGTTTGACAGTAAGGTATGTCTCTTCTGCAGTAGAAGCAGCTACAGAGCAACTACTTCTACATTCTTAAAACTGGTAAGCTAATTTTGATAATGCATAATTAATTAGTTAATTAATACATTTTAAAAAGCCCTAAACTTTTCCAGGGCTTCTCTTATTACCAGCTGGAAAGTTCTTTAGAGGAAAATTTTTTCTCTTTCAACAGAACAGAAGTAATGGTAATCAATACAGTAATACCATAACTAAATTTGACCTCCTGTTTCCATGGGGTTGCAGGGAAAGGAAGGGACTTTTTTATCATTATATAGATATGAAGCCTTTTTTTCAAATGAAACAGTTTAATATCCCAATTCAAAAATCTCTGTTTGTTTTTCTCAGCACACTAAGTGAGCTGTAGTGAAATGAAATATAAAGCACAACTTGGGCAAAGCCTAGGTTTTATCTGTAATACTTATCTATTGACATTTGCTGTCTTTCCTCATCTCTTTCCCTTCAGAAAATGTTCAAGTGTTTCTAAGTAGAAAGATGCTCAAGATTTGTTAATTTCATAGTATGTAACTCTTAGAAATGTCAAAAGAAGAAAGGCACTGCATAAGTTTCATGTTCAATATTTGTTAAAAAGGACTGAGTTTCCATTTTTCCCATTTAAGGGCACTAAAGCGTAAAAAGGTAGACAGAAGGAGACAGGAGAAAGATTTAAATCCCCTAGTAAACATAAACATGCTTATGAAATATGCCTTATGAATGAATTAATATAAACAACCCTGAAAAAGTTTACAGTTTTCCATAGCCCTTTCATAAAGATTTCCATTTCTGAAGCTGTTACTGAAAAACTTTCTGCAACACTGTATGGAATATGATAATCTTTTTGTTATTAAATGCATTGTCTTATGTAAATATTTACTAAAAATGCCAGTAGACTGAAACAGGCAATTTCTTCCTTATCCTACAGAAACACTACATGACATTTTAATTAGGGAGATATACAGATGGATGTGGGGAAAAAATTACATTTGAAACTACTAAAATTAATTTAACACCATATAATTACCCTCCACATCAAACAAGAATGGGCTATTAATTTTGATAAGAAGACATTTATAATAGAATTCCTTCCCAAGAAAATAAAACCCCATGAAAATGCTCAAGTGAGCTATATATACTACAAAGATATTAATGTAAAACTGTAATTATATTGAAATTATCATAAATCTGTTACAAAATACAAGCATCATTGTTATAGTACAAATAATTAAAGTAACTATTAAAACTGTTTTGGCAAACAAGTATATATGAACTTACCTTAAAACAAGGGCTCAGGGCATGTAAAGGAGACAGAGATAACGTAGATGAATGAGATAATCTCTGTTGGTACAGATTTTACTTCACTGACAGGATAGGAATTCTAAATGCTTGATTTATGAAGGCAAAACTGATCACCCATGTTAATCGGATGCAAGTGAGATGAAACAAATGAATCTCATCAGGTCTGAGTACCTTGCTACGTTAAGATATTTAAGATAAAATCATAAAAACATTCCCTTTAAGAACATACTGTCATATAAGGCCCGCATAAACCAAATTAAAGATAGAATCCTATGCCCAAATTCAAAACCTGTCCCGCAGGCACAAAGAAAGAAAGAAAGAAAGAAAGAAAGAAAGAAAGAAAGAAAGAAAGAAAGAAAGAAAGAAAGAAAGAAAGAAAGAAAGAAAGAAAGAAAGAAAAAGAAAGAAAGAAAGAAAGAAAGAAAGAAAGAAAGAAAGAAAGAAAGAAAGAAAGAAAGAAAGAAAGAAAGAAAGAAAGAAAGAAAGAAGCAAAACCCGCCATCACCTCTCCACAAACAAACAAAAAATTTAGAAAAAATGTTTAAATGTTTCACCTCTGCCGATGCGAAGGTCAGTGATGACCCATTTATCTTGACTCAGATACTTACATCTAATATTGTTGAAGAGAATGAGATTGTGAATATAACTTTGGAAAATTGTGAAAACACTACAAAGAAACAGTTGTTAATATCAGTAGCCCTCCAAAAGATGCAGCATTTAACCTACCAACGTGTACAGTCTAATATGTGCCTGAGTGGCTCATTATCATAGTAGGGATCCCTGTAAGAGTAAGAAAACTTACTGCCAGGAGACATTAATATTTTCCCTCCATGTATTTTTTCATATGAAATTGAATTTTTATTCCTTGATGCTTCAAAAAAGGTAAAGCTGAATTTGTAAGCTGAAGTATAAAGTATGAATTGATGTTCCTCTTTTCTTTTGAAGCAGAATTTCACAATGGTCCTGTGTAAGCACTGTCTCAATTGAGAGGATTCTTGACAAGGAGTGAATCTTTCATTTTACAGGCTCTTGTGAGTAAGGGTATAATAGTCAATACATTGCCAGCTTGCAAAATTGTGCAGTTTAACTCACAATATTTTCTGTACCTAGCATTTTTTTTCCCCTTGGATGAGACACAGAAGAAATGAAAAACAAATTTTTAAAAAATAGCTGAAACAGATTAATGCATGAAAAGTGAGTCAAAATATAAAAGTTTACAAGACACTTGTATCTGATTTTTAAGGAATTCAATTACTAAAAAGATAACTTAGGGAATATTGTAAAATTATTTATACTAGGAGATAATATTTCAAGCTGGAGTCATAAAGTCTCTTTCACTCGTTTGTTATCCATAAGCTCAGTTACAAGTGTATTTGGGATCATCCATTTTTGGCTTGCCTTGCTTTGAATTCAGTGTGGTACTGCACTGAGTGAAAGACTTCTGAGAGTGCTGCTCTCACTAGGTCACCCTAGGTGGAATTATCTTATTCTGACTTGTTCATTGTTCCACCAAATTAATGTCATGATATACCAAAGAAGTTGCAGATGACAGAACTTCCAGTGATTTCTGATCTGGATTCTTTCAACATCCAGATACCCTAACGTGAAGGAAAATTTAGCTGAGAAAACAGATAAACGATATTTACGAATGGCCTGTTTAAATTTCCTCTCAATTTTATAAGGAAACCCCAGATATCCTTTAGTTGGGTGAATCTATGGCATTTAAGCAATCCAAGCATCTGGAAGACAATTTCATTTTTCAAGTAAACCTCCAAACCAATATTTATTTACATAAGAGACAACAATGCACTTCCTAGTTTGCTGAGCATTATTAGGTTGTTTCTATTATTGCAGAAAAGAGGATTCCTGCAGAATCACTTCTAATATTTCTCCTTATCACATATAAAGAAACCCAAAGCTGAACACTGATAATGCATTTTAATTCCTATTCAAGATGCCCATGCAAAGAGGCATTGAGGAGGAAGTGCTTCTCTTCAGGACATATTTGAAGTCTTTCTCTTTGGGATTATGAGTTCATAGGACAGTAAAAAATTTACTTCAAACACAATGGTAGGGAAATAAAATGACAACTTCTATTCATATTGATTTGTTCAACATGCAGTGAATTGCACTCAGAATTTATCAAGCAGTTGACATGTCAGGGCAAGGAAGGGAAGAAACATAAATTGTTGTCCCTTTTTATTCATATATATGGTTTTAAACTTCAAATATGTTCAGGAACATGTGTCAGTATGTGCACTGCATGACATATTTGGGTACCAATGGCACTTTCCACCTCAAGTGTCTGAATTTTGTTCAGATTTACTGAATTATTAATGGACATATCTTGGACAATTGAGGTGGCTAGGAATTATCAAAATCAAATTCCCTGCTCTCGAATGAGTGGTTCTAACTGGAACAGCAAGTATTGGAGATTTTGCCTGTACTTAATCACCAAAATAATATTAAGAAGCCTGATAACTAATCCTGTGGAATTTGTCAAACTTGTTTATAAATCAAAATAGGAAAATATAGGCCAAGACTTTCATATTTTCACAGTGTAACTCATTTTTTTATAATAACTGCAATTCCTTGAAAATTAATTTAATACAGCCAAAATATGGATCAGATAATGTATGAAAAATTACAGTACAAGCATAAGTTTGTGACCATTTATATGTAGCAGTTAGTATTAAATATTTTGTTTTGAAAACATTAGTCATAATATACTGAGCTCATAAAAAGTCCATCACAGAACACTGTTGGAGGAATTTATTGTCAATAAACATAAAATTGAAACTAGAATTTTCTGGTATTTGAAACCAATTCACATAATTGTTCCATAAATAGTGTGTTTCTCTCTGTGGGTAATAATATATATTGATTTGATCGTATAATGGTTAATTATGTATTTGAGAGAACAGACAATACTTATTAAAAAACAACAAAAAACCCAAACAACCCAAAACCCAGCAACATCCTATACCACAATACTCCCTAAAGGAAATTTATTTTTATTGCTCGTGTTCTCATTACATTTAACAAATATCCTGGTTTATTCAGCTGAAAGTCCTACATTTTTCTTCACTAAGACCCCCAAAATGAATCAACCAATCAAAGGAACCACCCCCATAAATCCTGAGACAATACAGCTCCTGAAAACCAGAAAAAGCATAAATATGAATTTTAAATCCTACACATTATCCTTCAGGGCAGGTTGTCTCTGAACTGTGTACTATTCTCTTTTATCATATAGTCCTCAAAATGACTGGATTTTTGTAAGAAATGATCAATTATCTTAGCAATTTTAAGATGAAATCTGCACAATGCTAATTTCTGACGAAATTTATACACTGACGCAAAAGTGACAATGAATTTTGTGTCTACAGTTTTAATCTTTTTGTTTGTCCATATACATATAAGGTTGGAATCAAATATCTGCATACTCAAAAAATTAACATGTCACTTAGGCCCACAACCTGAGCATCCTCAAATAAATTCCTATTCCAGCTGGATGAGAAATACTTGGATAGGCTTTCTAATTCTTGACTGACAGCAGAATTTAAAGAGATACAGGAGTTTTCCTGTGATGAAAATAGTATAACATTCTTTTCTTCACCAAAAATAAGCAATTTTCAACATTTCAGTTCTCTCCATTTCTGCTTCAGCTGTGGCTCAGATATTTGCAGAAGACTTTCAAAGTAACTCAAGTCTATTTGAAGTGTAAAAAAAATAAATTTCAGAATTCCCAATTGAGGATGGATCAAGTCTCCTTGATTTGATGTGAACAATTGTTTGTAATTTGAAAGAGTCTCTGTTTAGCCATGCAATTAATGGTAATCCAAATTGACTATATATTAGAAGGTTAAAATTAATTAACAACCTGAGCTTTTTTTGCCTTTCTTTTTCCATTTAGTTTCCATTTCCTCAGGTCTTGTTTATCATCTTGGTTTTTTGTTTGTTTATTTTTAGTAAGTTGTAAGAACTTATCTCCAAAAGGGTTAGATTTCTTGTATTGAAACTTTTATGTGACAAAAAAATTGCAGTTGCAGAATCATCTCTCATTAGCTAATGTAAAATTCTGTGGAACAGAACCGTACAGTATAAGTGAAATTTTGATTTCTAATAGAAATATAATGATGGAGATTGGATTTTTGATATAAGATGCGAAAATACAACTGTACATCACTGGTAGCAAAGTTTTAAACTGCACAGGGTAATAATTCAGAAGTCTCTTGCTTTATTTCAAATCAAATAAATCAGTGTGTTAATCTCAAGTATATCAGTATATACATATTCATTTCATATCCATCTACACCTTCCTCAAAAACAAAGAAAATACCTTTTGAGAAATATTTTTTTTTAATTCCACATTTCATCTGTTTTGGCTCTGACAAGAAAAGGCAAGAAGATTGATTGCTAAATTTTAGTACCAAGTTTGACCTAAACAGCTGACAAGCTAGAAGCTAAAAACACAGTTTATATTTGAAATGCTAGAGACACCGTAGTTCGATCATCATGGTTCTGTCAGTGCTGCTGAGATATATTTCAGTAAATTGGATTGCTATGTATGGCAGGCTCCTATAACCATGACAGAAGGTACAGTAATGAGCTAATTTCAACAGCTTGTTATGTAATGAATTAGTAATCCATTATTTATAAAACTTATAATTAAGTCACTTCTAAAAAAGGGATGGATAATCATTAATTTTCATCAAGTAATTTGCTATTGCCTAGCTTAGGATGAAAATATAGCTGAGAAAAAAGAAAAAAAAATTCTCACCTTCCATCATTAAAACAACCTTTCATATGAGAGCAAATGACAAAGGCATAGCAGTCCAGATTCTGACAGAGGGTAGTTCATGGCATGAGAAAATCTAGGCGTTTCATCTGGCCACATTTGTGGAAAACTGTTCACTTAGCACTGAAACATCTGAGCCAATGCAGAAATTCTGAAATTCTACATAGAGAAACTTCCATACACATCTACATGCTTATAGATATTCTTCCTTATGTAGGAATATGTTTAAAAAAATTCCTTAATTCTTTTAAATTGTGTGGAAAACAGGGAATTATATAAATATTTCATTAAAAAAGTTAAAAATGATTGCTCTTTAGATTAATTGCTATCTTTCTTGATAGATAGGTACATGCTTATGTATTTTTTATAAAATGGTAGGTACAGACCTGGTATCCTGCCTCTCACTATACATACATTCCAGTGAGCTAGGCTGTGATTTTTTCATCACTTCTCAGAAGATATGGCATTGATAGATGAACAGAAATATTGGCATTTTGAGTTGACCTCACTTTTCTGAAATAAATCTGTTTTAAAAACAGGTAGATGACTGTCCAAATTAGTCACTGTCAGAATACAATAAGCTCTGTGAGGTTTGACTTTAAGCTCCAAGGTGCACATATCTCTTTTAAAGCAAAGGAATTTCAAATAATAATTGTGGTTTTTAAAACTCTCAGAAAATAATATAGAATGTCTGTAAGCCGTGAATACTTGCATGCTTTTATATCTTTTTTAGAGAAGATATTATTTTTTTATCCCTTGTTTATCCTTCTTTTTCTTTTGCTTTAAAGAAAATACCAAAAAGTTTGCAAATAGATAGAGACCTGACTAAATAGACCCTTCAGAGAAAATATGCAAGAAATCTTTAAAACAATAAAAGATCTGGAAGTTTCCTTGAGTCATAAAATACAAGCTTATCTCAATATGATAGAGAGCCAAACTGTGTGTTGATTATAAATCACTATTTTCCGTGGAAAGAAACATTTACAAATGAATTTGAGATTTTGTAATTTAGACACAGAGCACCAAACACTGAATCATCCACATCCGACATGACTTACTTTAGAAGGCAAATATGGCAACATTTTCATTTCCAACCTAATGAGTAATAAAATATTTCTAGAAAACTAAGAATAGGTAAATGAAGGAACTCATAGACCCTTACAATTTTTTAGATTCTAAAAAGTGAGAAATTTAGGTTCATATATATCCAGACATGAAAGACAACATTGTGGTACTTCTGATATTGCTAACTAGGCATTTTTACTACCTCAGTCTTAAATAATATCATGGATATGGCCAACAAGATACTGCTGGCCTTGCAAAACTGGTCCTGAAAAGGCATCAATACTCTTCTTCACTATGTGGGGACCTTGTGTATGTCTCACACAACTTTCAGTGTTAGTGAAATCCAGTCACCTCTCAGTACTGTATCCTGCTTCCTCCTGGTGTTCTTGCAAGTTTTCGGGTGAGGTGGCTCAGATGTTCAGCTTAAAAGCACATCTGACTCCTCTTCGGTTTTAGGCGAGGTGAATCAGTGCCGCAGTTGTGAGCCTCTGAGAAGATCCTGTTTCCTTTTCACATTCTCTTCTGGTGCTGTGTAGGCTGCTCATTACCTCCTGTAACTCCTCCAATCCAGCCACTCAGCTCTTCACAGACAGCACAGATTCTGTGGGATGCAAAGTCATCTCTCCTGGCATTAAAGAGAGGCCCCAGGCACATCCTGAAGTCTGGGGCTTAGAGGGCTGCATCCACCATCTGGGTTGAAGCATCTGGTCCCACAGGGCGAGTTCTTCCAACACCTGCTGGTTATTTGTTGTGTCCAGCAGTTTTTCCTGTGGTACTCAGTGATTTCTCATGATCTGTTCAGTTAGCTAAACCTTATCCCAGGGCTTGGTCATCTGCCTTCTTACCTTAATAGTATTAACTGAAAGTATGTCAGATTCGTACTCCTCTCATTAAAACATTAATTAATGGCCTCAGCAATTTAAATTCATCTGCTATTTCTTCCAGCTAAACTGTTCATGTGGTAATAATGTGAATATATCCTCATGGGCCCTATTATGGGCTTTTCTTTCATTTCAATTTAATTTTAACTCAGCTTTTTAATTTACATTCAATGTCTTTCTTATTATTTAAATCATCAGTCTGTATACATACAATAAAAAAAATTAAAACTTATTTAAAACCTGAAATGATCTGAGAAGCCAGATGCTGAAGAATTGTTTTCAGGGGAGCTGAAGTCAATGATAAAAAATAACAACTTTGTAGTCTTTAAGCTGTTGTAGGTAATTTATTAAGTTTTGTTTAATCAGTGAGACTGGAACACATAATTGGAAAACATAAAGTTAATTTTATTTAGAAAGGAATTACTTTTCTTGGTCTTTAAATTGTAATTGATATTGCTTTTAGCCAATAAACATGATGAATACCTATATTGCACTCATGGACAATGACAATGCATATGTATAATATACGTGTGTATATCATATTTATAAATCAATGAGAATATTGATTGCTCTGACTGTTCCTGCTACCTGAATGCTGGTGGCTGACATCAGATGAAGCAAAAACATAAGAACAAAGGAATTTTATTCATGATCAAAGAATTGTCATGACACAGTAAAAAATTAATGCCTTTCTGAAGAAACAATTATATCACAGCATTGAACCAAACAGCCTTAAATCTAGTATTGTTACTGAATTCATCTTGGATACAGTAAATCAATTCAATATCCTGCTTTCATTACATTACATTTTACTGCTGGTTGGTATATATTTTTTACAAACCCTTCATGCGCAAAATCATTGTTAGTTTTGATTTAAGATTGCTAAACTAGATGACTCAATGACAGACTACCACAAATTGTGTAAAACCAGAGCTATTATTTAATTGTTTTTTCATTTGCACAGTAACATCTATCTATTCTTTGTCCTAAACTACTTATATATTTTCACTTCTGCTCTCAAGGAAAAAAAAAATTCACCTGGAGCCTTTGGCTTTTGCTACACAATGTAGTGTCAAATTTTATATCATCAGGCCTCATTATCCCTAATAGATTACAGAAACCTGTGTGGTGAGTACAACAGAGTTCTCCTAGCTGAGATGGCTGCATGTGTGCCTCCTATTAATAAAAGCAGAGAACAGTAGGAGTAGCATGGCTGCGGTATTTATCCAAACTCATTAAGTCTTTCATCCAAACTTGGACCCATTATCAAGTTTACCTGGATTGTTTCTTTTTCTTTTGTACTAATGCTTTGGTGTAAAGGGAATACCAAGTCTAGTCACTTCCCTGGACAGAGAATTACCGTTCCATAAACTATAAGGTTTCTATAAATATAGTTTTGCTATTTCTAATGTTTTCTGATGTAAAAGTGTCACAGTAGATGCGGGTACGGGCTTGGAAAGTAGACATAGGTTGAGAAATACAAGTTCCTGAAAAGCACTAATGACATGGGAAAATTTGGCTGGTTTAACATGTTACTAGCATCTCCTGAATTGGCCTTGTAGATCAAAATATTACTCCTACCTTCCTACTCCCATATTACTGCATGGTCTGCAAATTGAATCAACTGGTATCTGTTAGTGTGGTGGGTTTACCTTGCTGGATGCCAGGTGCCCACCCACTCTATCACACCCCTCCTCAGCTGCACAGAGGTGAAGGAAGAGTCAAGGAAACGACAGGGAGAGATCTCTCAGCAATTACTGCCATAGGCAAAAAAGACTCTATTTAGGAGATTAGATTGATTACCAATAAAAACCAGAGCAGGACAATGAGCAAATAAAGTCCAAATCTTGAAGCACACCTCCCCACCACCCTTCCTCCTGAGCTCAGCTTCAGTTTTGAATCTTCTTCCTCTTCTCACCAGTGGCTCATGGTGATGAGGAAGAGGGGCTGTGGTCAGTTTATTGCATGTTGTCTCTGCTGCTCCTTCCTCCTCAGGGGGAGAACTCCTCACACTCTACCCCTGTTCCACTTGCTCATACCTTTGACAGTGGTTTTTCAAGCGATCTGAATCACCTGTTCATGCCAATGTGCTACCCATGTCCTGAGGACAACTGTGTGTGAATAGAGAACTGGACACTTTATATCTTCTTTTCTTTCTGTGTTAAATGGAAGGTATTATATTTATATTCAGTTTGTAATATGTGACTGAGACCTATGAAAATTTTATGCAATAAATATCTTTGATGGACTCTAGAATCAGTAAATAAGTACATATGATGTGGAAGTTCTTTTGTCCTGCAAATAAAGTACAAGCAGATGTAGCTTAAATCTGTAGAGCATTCCCAGTGGGATGATGTGCCCAAGGCATCATACACATTGAGGAATGATTGATTTTCTTCTGCTTCATTTTGTCCAAGGAAAAAATGGTCAATATAATAAAAATGAAAGATAAATGGATAAAATAAATAAAACAGGAATGAGAAAAGCTGGAAATATTAAAAGTTAGATCAATGTTTAAGCTGATAGTGTTTATGGAACCTTTCTCAATAGTATTTATGATTATAAAGGAGCCTTAAAAATTGGATGAGTTTTCCATATCAATAAAATGTCTATATTATTTATTTGGTAATTCTAGAGACAAGTCAACATCAGTACATTCCTGCAATGTATGACTCCCAAACATCAAACAAATCTGTACACAATTTAAGAAGATGGGTAATCTGTCATGTCAATAACATTTTATTTAGCAACATATACCAATAAGGAAAACTGTATTGTATTTGATCTATTTTCCCCATTTAAATGCCCTTGGATATTTGAGACAATATTAGAAGAAAATTCTGTCATGTTTAGTTTCATGAGACTATAAAAGGGAAATCAGGTGTCAGCAGAAAAGCTCATAAGTTAACAGCATCAAGTTCTAATAAAACGTAGGAAGAACTGATGCTGATATTTATCATATCTGGTCTTGTTCTCTAGAGATTTTCAATAATATCATTAAGGAAGGAGGAAAAACTGACAGTTAATTTCAAAACCTGGTTTAGTGCTTGGATGTCAAAACAAAAGACCCACGTATTTAATTAAAATGATTAAATATTTTGAAATTAAAAATTGATTCTCTTACACCCTAAGAAGTGCATATATTTATATATATATTTATACATAGCAAAAGGATGATTTTTATTAGAAAAGCCCGTAACACTGTTCCCTATATAAATATATGTTCTTTAGCAAAGTATTAATGCAAGATAAAGCTTTTTTTTTATATGAGAGGACTTCTATATATAGTGGCTCATGGAAAGCTGTATTTTTTTTATTTTTAATATCACCCTTCCCATAGGAGGGATGCACAAAGCTTACACTTTTTTTCAGGACCTGTAATGGATTGTCCTGAACTGAGAGAAATAGACTTGCCATACTTTACAGCAACAGGATAATCAATCAACAAGACCCTCCAGCTCTAACACATAATGACAAGACACTAAAAATAATCTAGAATGCAGAAAGCTTATCTCACAGTTGCCAGGTAATGAAACAATAATTTTGTTTAATGTTACTTTTTCTCTGTCTTGTGGAGAAAAGAATGGCAGTATAAGAGAGGAAGCTTGAGAGGCCTGTGCTGAAGTAGATCTGTTGTCTAATAAACTCTCAGCTGATGATATTTTAGTTTGCACCTACAATTGATCTGTAAGTGGCAGGTACTGCTCTTCTAGTCTTTGCAGTCACTGTCATTTCTACCTTGGAGAGACTGTAATTATCCTAAAGTGAATAGGTGACAGGAAGGTGCCTGTTCTGTGCTTCTTTCTTCTAGACTTCTCTGTTAGGCACAGCATTTAGAGAATTCCATAACATCTGAAGATGTGGAAAGGTTCAAGGTAAAGTCAGAAGCGTGTCTTGAATTTCAGCATCTTTCATCTCATATTTTCAAAAATTCCACTGATTCTAGTTACAATACCTTGAAATTTACTTTTACCACCACGTTTCATTTTTTCCCTCAGTACATAAGGATCCATCCTTCCATGTTCATCAATATTTTAATAGGTGTCTGCCAGGGAAAAATAGTCTAGCTGGATTTTAATTTTTTTTTAATTTGTATAAATTTTGGCATTTTCCTTTAAAATACAGGGAATAAACTCTTCAATAATATCCCCAACACTAAAAGAAAGAGTGATAAACAAATATTAATAAAATTATACATATTGCTAAATTGTAAGCTCATTTTTTCAAATAAAAATATGAAACTGTAACTACAGAAACAATCTCTTTGAACTCAGTACAGAAATTACATGTCCCAAAGCAGTGTTTCAAACCTTAATCAACAGGTGTAATCAAAAGTGGTAATTACACTAAATTTAACAGATTTGTCAACTGAAATCTTGATTATTTTATAAATAATCATATTAGTTCTAAAATCTGCTGAAAATATTCCCCATTTACGTCAAAACATGGTGGACAAATGTCAGGACTAATAGCAAAAAACCCCAACCTATCATCTATTCAATTGAGTTAGACTAAAATATGTAAATTCACTCAGAAGTTGTAAAGGATATTCAATAATTCACAGAAATGAAAAATTTATTTGGGTAAGTATGTAATAAAACAAAGAGAATATAATTTTTTTTTTCCATCTTATATTAATTTACTGATTTTCTGGTTATTTAAGTGGCAATATTTTCCAAATCTTGAATACTGTTTGTGGGTCCAAAATTACAAAATGAAATTTCTTGTTTAGACTAATGAGAGACAACAGCCAGAAACCAGAACAGGATACATCACATTTCAGAACAGAACCAGAAACAGGACATCATTTATGCAGAACAAAATCTGCATCCAAAAATGGAAATTAATAGCAGATTTACATTACTGTAATTACTTCATTCTTATTTTTAATTATATTTTCCTGTACAACTATTCACTGAAATTGGTAAATAGCAGAACTTACTGAAACTAAGTTATCAAAAGCTTCTTTGAGTTCTTGAAAACTAGGAAATAATTTTAAAGACACAATATATCATGGTGATAGAGATTCTGCCTTTCACAGTTGATACTGTGCCTGCAGAAATTAGAGGTCCTTTCTTTCTGGGAGGAAAAAACTTGTTCTTTATTGTTGGTTTATTTTAAATATTATTGAATTCATGTGCAAAAATAGATAAACTTCTGCAGTGTGATATGTAATGATTAATTCTGTAGATGTTGAGAATATGGGAGGAAAAGTTAGGTATTGAAAGTGTAGGAAGGTCATTTGTCATCCTAATGTGAAGTGGAGTACAGGAAATGCAAAGTATCTCATTGGCTCTTGGATGAGGGTTGATGTAACCTGCTGATGCCTTAAAGGATAATTTTTCCTATAAAGAACAATGAGGAATTTTGGATAACACTCTTCTACCCACTTAGTCATTTTAGACAAGTATTGAATAATGTTAAATTCATGTGATAACTATAGACCAAAAATAGAATAAGTACAGGGTGATTGAGTATTCTGTTGATTTTAAATTTGTAAACCTGACAATAAGTTCCCTCAGGAAAATAGCCACAAGTTGCTGAAATTGGTTTAAATGTTATCTTTCCATCACTATTGAATTTGAAAGGGAAAAAAAACCCTTCTGGGCTAAGCAGATTTGCGCTATCAGTATATCAGTAATTATATATGATTTATAGTATAAAATTACAAGAAAGAAAGGAAGGGGAGGAAAGTATGTCTCTTTCACATTAGGAAGATCATTCAAATTCTAAATTTTTCAGAAAGAAGTTGAAGGGGGGGAAGGTATAGAGTATACCAAGTGGAAACCTTCCAAAGCAAAATGTGTACAAGTACCTTCTCTTGAATTCATCAGTCTTTCCCAAGGTACAGGTTGAATCTTTCTGGGTCCAGTGAGATTATTCTGCCTCCACTACTACATCCTGAAAAGCTTTCAGTCAAGATCTCTGTGGATTGGTGGTGGTTGGGTTTTTTAGACGGTGTTCATCTATATTGTATCCAGTGCTCCTGGCTGTTTTACTGACCTTTGAATTAGTGTTTTCTGATTGAAGATATGATCTGAAATCAGTTGAAATAGCAATATTTATTTAATGATGCTTGCTTTTGAAATCTTGGATCCTGTCTTAATTTTAATCTGTTTGACTCATAGGAAGTAGGAGCAAGTTTTCTGAGTTTGGTCTTATTTCATTTTATGGTGTCTTTGAACAACTCCCATGTTAACACCTCCTAAGTAATTTGACAGCCTATGCCTATGAGCACCTCTAACTCCATTGGAAGGTGCAGTATGGACTTCTGCAAGTGACAAATGAAATGCCAGAAGTCTTAGCCTTCGGGAAAAATGATGAATTATTTTTTTTCATTAGAACATGGGAACAGCCTCATCAAAAGCTTGAGAAGATGTAAGTTTTGTTACTGTTTGATAATTTCAGAATATTTTGAAAAGGTAAATGTAAATGAAGCTATGACAAACCTCATTGGTTCTGTACTTTCAAGGTTATTGTAATTAATATATCTTCAAATATTCAAGTTCAGGGCATATTCAAGTGAATCAGAAAATATTTACATTGATTAAAATGCAAAATTACTAGACGCCCACAGACTATGATATATTGAGGGAAAAAATAAAGGTAAATATGATGGAATGTTACTGAAAAATCACAGAAGTGTCTAAGTAAAATACAATGACAATAATAAAACTCAAGATTTTTTCATATAATTCTCTTTATTTTTATTTTTTGAATGCTTGAGGTTTTCAATATTTGCCTTGACCATTTTCATAGTAACATATTTTTGCAATTCAAAACATTCCTTGAAAACCAAAATGTTTTAAAGGAAATTTGTGAAAAAAAAAGAACTGATCAACTGCAAAAAGCTCCGAGCTTCTTACAGTCTTTAATGGAAATTCCTTTTCCCAAGAATCCTCCTTCCCAAGGAAAATTTCTCCTTTCTTTTCCCAGAAAGTTTACACATTTTGTTCATAGTCTTCCATTTTTTGTTGCCCAAATTCTTGTCTTTCTCACAAAGATGTTTTAGCCCTCATTCTTTTAACTACTTCTGACAAATGCAAACTGGCAATGATACAACATTGCACTAGTCAATTTAGTTAGATTCCAGGCTGCATTTCTTCAGATCTGCTGTCACCTATCTCTCCAACGTTTCCAGAAAGAGATGTTTATGCTGAAGGGAAAAAGAGATAAAAAAGACAAGAATAGAAAGCAAGCATAGCTAGTATTGTAATAAAACATAGACAGTTTGTTTCTATAAATATTATATACCTTACAGTAAAATTTCAGATATGATTTTAAAAGAAATCTAATGTCAAAACTGGGAACATTGTTGCAAAGAAATACATTACTGCAAGAAGCAAGCAATATATAGTAAATCTTGTAGTTCTTCTCATCTTTCTGGCAGTCTGTTTTATAAGGACTCTCTTTTCTTTTCCATTTCCATTCCTTGCAGCTCCATTTCTGAAGGTCTGCTCGTGTTTAATTGGTTTGAGTAATCCATGAAAATCTAAGGCGCCAGTTAGTCTCCAATTTTCTTTTAGATGCTGGATTTTTTTCCCCTCATTGTGTGACAATGATTTTGTGCAGTGTTTAATCCAACAATCCAGATTCACTCAGTACTTCAGTGAATACCACAACTCTAATACATTTTTTAACTATTTGACCTCTAAACTTCATTGTATGGAACTGATATGATCATAAAATTAGAGCATAAAAAGCAGGATAAATACTGCTTTTAGTAATCTTTCTAAGACAACGTTTTTGGTGAAATGTGATCTTTAAGAAGCTGGCTATAGTTTCACACAGATGTCTGTTTAAGTTTGCAAGAATCCAGCTATGGGATTATACATGTATTGGTATTAAAAATGGAAACAGAAAATATTTTGCCAAAATGTGGTAATGTCTGAGAGGTTAAAGCCATAGGTCATGGTCTAATTGTGAGCATGCTCAATTAAATCTTTTTTTGAGAGATTTACTGGGAATAAACTGCCAGTGAGTAAAGGCAGACTGCTCAGTATTTACACGAGTGCATTAGTGGTCATTTCATTATGTATCCTTTTAGACTTTGTCACCATGCTTCAGTTCTCTCTCTTCAGCCTTCAGATTTACAGACATTCTTTCTTGCTAAATCTTCCCTGCAGGTCCAGTCAGCTCCCATGTATGGCAGAAATCCTATGTCTCATCCAATCATCTTATTGCTGATGCTTCCCCTCTATCCCTACTTTTGAGAGGCAGCTGATTATGTTCCTATTATTTAAATTATATTCCATTGCATTTTGCACCCCATTTTCTCCTTTAAAGCAGTACCTATGTTCTTATCTTCATTTCAGAGAATATGTACATTGCTTCAAACCTTAGAATAGAGCTTGTAATTTTTTAAAAAACTATTCTGAATACCCAAATTATAGGAAAAAATTATTAATTTAATCTATTCCTCTGAAAGAAGTTATATAAATCCTTGTGATGTGGATAAACTGTACTTAACAACATATTTAATTTTTTAAATTTCTTGTCTTCCACCCAGAGAGGGTATAGTAGTGAAAAAAGAGTATGAAATTTGGCCTTTTCATTTCTTATTTACTGGAGAAATATGCTATAGCATTAACCTAATGATTACTTTCTTTACATGTCCCAGGCAGGGCTCACAGCTGTGAGAAAGAGAAGTTGCCAAAAAATTTTACTTCAGAGAGATTTAACTATTTAATTAGTTACTGTATTTAAGAGTTAAATAAGCATATTATATAAATTGCTGTAAAGATATTATCAAAAAAAGTAAAAAAAACCCAGAAAACCGATCCTTTTACTGTGTCATATTTCTATAATCATTCATGTTAAACCCACAAAAAGTAGATTTTTTTCTATAGTCCTACCATGGAAATTACAGATTTAGACCAATTGAATATCAGTAATTATTTACATATGTAATTATATGCTATTTCTAATGTGATCAGCAGATGGAAAGACTAGAAGGGGGAAAAAAGGAAAAAAAGAAAAAAAAAACCTAACAAAACAAACCAACACAACCTGAACTGTAGATATAATGATGTTCTGGGGGCATAAGTGTAGTATGTTTGTTATTTACTTGAAAAACTGTCTTTTCCATGGTGGGCTGTTTCTAACTTTGGACAACATATTCCTCAATCAGTTTTCAGAAGCTATTGGAGATTCTTCCTATTTAATCATTACATTTTCAAATAAATAGTAAAGTAAGCAAATAATGGATTTGATAGAGACAATTATACATAGAGAACAGTGAATTCTGACAGATCTCACTAGAAACTGCTCTATCAAGTTTATTAATATTAATTTATCTAGAACTCTTGGAGACTGCCACTTTCAAATATCTTCTGTCATTTAGAGGATGGATTAGAAAAGATAAAGTATTGTCTATTAATAAATCATGAGAACTTCCTACTGTTATAATTTATTAATACATTTTAAATTGTAATTAAGAGTGAGCATGATTAAGGTTGTTGCTCAAATAAAATGTTATGATGAAGACACAAGTTGCACTGTAATTTTAGTTGTTGGGACAAAGTTATTTAATATGGTATCGAAAAGGAACAAACAAATTCAGCAAATGCCTTGTTGTTTATTTATTGATATCTGTTTTAATTGAGGAGATCTCATCAAACTCTATGAAACTGTGACCACAGTTTGAAATAAACTGATAATCTGTGACACTTATATGGAATCAGTAAACATCAAATATTCTTCATTTTACTTCTCATGTTAAATAATAGTTTATACATATTTTGTAACATTAATTTCTCTAATATTTGCTAAAATATAATCAGAATTAGCATATATTTATTGGGAAACTGAAGAGGGGATTTTTAGTATTGAGAATATATATTTAGACAACAATCTTTTTATTTTATTCCTGTTTTGTAATCTATTGTTAGTGAATTGTAGTGTTGATGTTTTAGTAGCTGCTAAGTTCTAATTCAAGAACTTTCATTTTCTCCTGCTCTACCAGCAAACAGGTGCACAAGACGCCAGGAGGGACCAGGGAAAGATGACTCAAACTGGCCAGAGGGATATTCCACACCACAGAGAATCATGCTCAGTACATAAATTGTGGAGAGTTGTCCAGGAGGGGCCAGTCACTGCTTGGGAACAGGGAGGGCATCAGTCAGAAGATACTGAGGAACTCTGTTATGGGTCACCTGTTTTTCTTGTGGTATTTTTCCTTTTTCTATCTCTCTGTTCTCTTCCCTTTTGTCACTATCACTATCATCATCATTATCATCATCAACACTACATGCTACTTTATTTTGATTTTTCTGTTCTTGTCTCAACCCATGGGTTTTACCTTTTTCCTATTCTGCTTCTCATCCCACAGGAAGAGGGTGGGGTGAGGAATGAGGGAGTAGCTACATGGTTACCATCTGGAGTTAAAATATGACACTTGCATAAATATATACCTTGCAGTGGTGCTGAGGAATCTGTTCAGGTACCCATACATGTGAGTTAGTATGATTAATAGTGTCCTAAGACATTGTTACAGTTCTCCAGCTGTCACTTTAATTTAAAGACATGAGTTTTCTTAATATCATTTACTCTGTGATACTTTGGGGCATTATTACTCGTGCCTGTGCACTAGCTGTCCACCCTAGACCCCCCTGTGGCTTCAAATTCAGCTGCCTAACAAGCATGTGAAGTTTTCTGAGACCTTCCCATGTGACTAGTAGGTCTGAGACAAGACCTACAGGGGACCCACAATATTCTAGAGTGGCAGCTGGAATCTGGATGAAATATTGCAGGACACCCCAGTGCGCCCTTTGGTTAACTGAATTAAGTCCCACATCCCTATTGTGTGGATATCCACAGGACCTAAAGATATCACGATGAACACATCTCTATTTAGATGTCATAATCTCAAGTGTTATCTTATTCAAAGTACTGAAGCCTGATGCTGAATT
Organism: Camarhynchus parvulus; assembly: GCF_901933205.1. Lineage (NCBI taxonomy): Eukaryota > Metazoa > Chordata > Aves > Passeriformes > Thraupidae > Camarhynchus > Camarhynchus parvulus. The sequence continues at coordinate 105,328,706 of NC_044573.1, read as the reverse complement.
AGGTACATATCACATTATATGGCAGACTGCAAGATATAAACTGACAATTCTTTGTTCTAGCAAGTCTTGCCAGCAGAGAGGAAAAGGCTCATCTTATTGCATTGCCTTGTATTAATGACTGTCTCATACCTTGTCAAGAGCTCTCCTACAAGGTTTATTTCTTAATAAAGAAATAAAGAAAAACTATTTCTATTAAGCTATAGCTCATAGCTGGAAAAATTATTCTTTCCTTTGGTACTTTGAATAATCTTTGCACATACCACATAATAGTAACGCTCTCTTCAGTCCTTTATAATGGCTAAAATTCATGCCTGATTTCTGAATTTGTGTGTCAATGTTTCCTTGTTAGCAGATAGTTTTGATTCTATCAATTTCCATCAACACTATGATGTTTAAACATGTCACAAAACCCATTTTCTCTGGCACAGAGTTCTAGTTATGTTTTGCAAGAAGTGATCAGGAAATTGAATTTTAATATTTGTTTGTTTTCTAGAAAAATAATATTTTACTCAGAATAAAAAAGCAAACTCAAGAATTCAGTACTGAAAACATCATGGAAATGTGCTTTTCAAGCCAGACCTCCTGTGGCTTTCAGAGCAGTCCAATTTCAGCTAAACTTCCAGCCTTATGTGCTTTCTAGACTCTCTTCTTCCTTAGCAATGTTCTGTAAGAACAGAAAGGGCAGCTGCAGCCTGCAAAATCTGCAGGTTTTTGTTGTGTACTCACAAAAGCTGAGAAGTTGCAGCATGTTAAAACTATTACATAATTTTTTGTTTGCTTGTTGTTTTGGGGTTTGAGATAGTTATGTTCTTTATAGCTGGGAAATTTCAAGGAGTCATAACTGACCAGAAAAAAAGGTGTTTTATGCTATTTTATGCTGGCTAATTTTAGAGGAGACTGAAATAGTTCAACAATGGTAAAATGTTCCTGCTTTTCCTCTTTATTTTCACAGAAAACTGTTTTTGAACATGTGCACGTAAAAACTTGATAGGGTGTATTTTTCAGGAATGGTTCCCAACAAGGCTTTGGGGATCCATTGCAGTTAAAGGAATGATATTCAAAAATCAGGAAATTCTCTTTGTCCCTGATATGTAATACCTGAAAAAAGCACTAAATCTTAGTGAAACTATTGGGTGCCAAAGGATTTTGCTTGTCAGAAATTTAAGGCTTTTCTTGACTTGGAGGAAAAGTATAGTTTGTCCTAGAAGGCAGAGCTTTAATCCATATTGCTAAGCATAACATATTTTAAACTGATTAAAACTGCACATGAAAACAATGGAAAAGCATAGCATAATGAATTACTATCCATTTGGACACAGTTCATCTACAGGACTGTGATGAAAATTGACCGTATAATTCAGACCTCTACTTCTCCCACAATGCAAATTTTAAACAGTATAAAGGATGCCTTCTGTACACTTTTCAATGCAAATCCTTATCTGTCTGCTGGTGTCCTTCCTACCCTTTCACTGACATATTATTCTAATTTTGTCATTAAACCTCTGAAATGGGGTGGTGTTTGTACTTGCTTCATAAAATGTCAAACATACTGTGCACACTTGCATGTTGAGGTAAAGATTTCTATCTAATTTCCTTCTTCGGCAATCATTACTTCTCATTTCTAACACAGCATCCAATCACAAGGCAGACACCTGTTTTTCAGCTGCTCTTCATCTAGCTTATAACTACCCTGAAATAATTTGCAGTCTAAGCCATATCATCTTAAACTGTGAGGTAACTAATTAGCAATTCTAAATGAAAAGAGAACTGGAAGCAGAAAGCTACACTCCCACAATAAATATGCCTGGCAATTTGTGAAATTCAGGGCTTATAGCACTTACCGATAAATGTGGTGAAAAGGCAGAATATATACATTTGACATTTGGAACAAAATCCCATCTCATTATCAAGGCAGTCAACAACCCATAATTCTGATACTCGGACCATTATATACTGAGTGAGGTTATTTACTGAGTTCATTACAACATCATGAATCTCTGCAGAAAGAAAACTTCTCTTTGAAATAATTCTTAACTGAATAAGTTAATAGTAACATTACTTTAACCTTGCTGTGAAAACCAGAATAAATTAAATAGGTACAGGCCAGATCATAGGAGGATGACTTAGTGTCAGACTCTCAATGATCTCTATTTCTTTCAATTAAGTAAAAAATCTTAGTTGCTTTTAGTTTCTACTGAACAGATGTTTTCAGCGAATAGCTAGCATGATGTGCATGATATATTTCCCCAAAACTAATACAGGATACAAGTAATTTTCATAATTTCCTCTAATTTGCATTATATTATATCAGTCTGTTCCAACATATTCTAGTCATGTGGTGGTCTACGTGACTGATTTCAGCAGCCCAAAGATGAAGGTAGCTGGCCAAGAACTACTGCAGGATTTCATGTAAATATTAATGGCAACAGCTGTCAGAGGAAGAATTCTTTAATTCCAAGGCTAAAAGGCAGCAAAAGCATGATAAAAGGAAAGGACTTTTGGAATGGAACCCTGGAGATCATTCAAGACAACTTGCTGTTTAAAGCAGTTCTGGTTTCTAAGTCAAACTAGGTTTAGAAAAAAACAGGTTTCCCTGAGTCTTGTTCAGTCCAGTTATGAATATTTCTGAGGGTGCTTTTTCTACAACCACTCTGCATAACTTGTTTCAGTGGTTTAATACTCTCTAAGCAAAGAGGTTTTTTTCTTTTGCCCAATCAGAATTTCCCTTACAGCTGTGACTGTGGTATCTTGCCATTCATCGTGCACTGCTGGGGCAATTCTGGCTCCATCTCTGCAGTTTCCCATTAATGGAACTCTGCAGTAAGCCCTCCCTCAGACTTCTTCTCTCCAGGGTAAAGGAATATATTTCATTTGGTCTCAAACTATGTATTGCTTGCTCCACTCTCTAATCATCACAAAGATTATTTCCAGCTTACCTTGTATTTTGGGACATAAAAGTTCAGGGAAAAATCACTTCCTTCAACATTTTTTTGTACTCTTGCCATTAACCCAATATGGCCGTATATCAGGCTTTTTGCGAGATTTGCCAGATCTTTAGCACATGTTCATCTCATTGTCTGCAAGGACCCTCAACTCCTTTTTTAAAAATATTCATCCAGGATTTCTAAAACACCACCAAATTCCATTTGATGTTGTATTCTTCTTGCCAGCATCACGAATGGCTATCAAAATCAGAGGTACATAACACAGCCGGGGAAGTTTAGACCAGACCAAGAAGTACAGAGTAAAATGACACAGTGGAGGCACCAAGTGTTTCTCAAGTATCCCAGCAATCCTACATATGTTGCAAGACCAAGAGTTTTTACAGAGTTCAGCTGATACTGTAAGGCTAACTCATACTTTTGTTCCTTCTGACTCATTGTTATATGCCCCTTGTTATGGCTTTAAAATCAATGAATTGTCACAATAACAATCACAAAACTTCTGCTTTTGTATCTCCCCTGACCAAGGGGCTCTTTTTAAGCTGCAGACATGGAATGTCTATATGATTCAGCTTTCATTTGAAGGTACAAACATCTCAAGTTCAGTCTGCCCACTCCGTCCCTATAACACTAATAATGTCAGCAAGAGCACCTAACAATAATACAATTTGTGTGTCTTGTGTCAGTATGTCACCTGCTCAGCTCAGGATCCACAGCTGACTCAAGCTCATAGAAGATGATTGATGATGCATGCATGAGTATGCTTTTCAGAATAAATAAATAAATAGATTAAAAGTTCTTAATAGGCAATTCAAATGCTTCTTGTAAAAAAGCTGAAAATGCTGCTAAGATCAAAAAAAGGCATAAATGATGATGCCAACCCCAGAAATTGTGTGCCTGCCCAACAGCTAAATTGAAAGAAATAAATTCCTCTTAGTGATAGGTTGAGAAGACAGTATTTGCTGTTTTCACTATAAGCTGCTATAAACTTATGCCTCTGCTTTCCATTTTGATGCATGTCTTTCCTATATTTCAGCCATTCTACTTTCACAAGCTGACACTTCTGCTGGTTGGTGATTGTACAACATGAATAAGACCAAAGCAGTCTGTTTGTATTCACAATAATGAGTGGGATCACAGCTGCTTATATTGATTGCTACTCTCTGCCATTTGCATCAGCTCACTGCTTTGAGAGAACTATTTCATCTTTCCTTCTATTATTTTTCTGGCTTTCCCTCATCCCAAGATACAAATTTTCTGTATTAGTTGCAATTGCAGTGCTCACTTCTCACATACATGCTGCCTTTGAACACTTCTTCTAGGTCTGTTACTTTACTATGATGCTATGCATGAAACAGTGAACACAAACCCTGTGCTGTCACACCATGTCTTTCAGAAGGCATTATTAATCCACCAAACGTGGGGCCTCATTTGGCCTCTCTTACCATGCAAAGTCAGTAGGCACTTTGTTGGCTTGATTTACCTTGCTCTAAAACAGACATCTAAGCTAATTCAAAAGACTCATGGCCTAGGATTGCTTATTTTTCCTTATTGACTACAAAATAAGCTTACAATGTCTTGATGTGGATACCTACACCGTAGGTAATTACCTGACATGAAATCCACTCAGTATCTGTGACCACTAGTGACTAATCCTGGAGTATAAAATATTTAAATAGTCATCAGCATTCTTATTTGATGGAAGACATAAATTCCTGAGTAATGTTAAGATTATTTTTTCAAGCAGTTGTTGTGGAAATCTAAAACATCCATAGTGAAATTCTAAATAGAATGAGATTTTTTCGCTGGTCCTAAAGGACAGAAGTTTTAAGCGTCTGATTTGCTTTTAATAAAAAGCTGCCATTGCTGTTCATAGGTGGATATGGTGGGCTGTCCTTGGCTGGATCCAGGTGCCCACTAAGACACTCTATCACTTTCCTCCACAGCTGGGCAGGGCAGAGAAAATAAGATGTGAACATTTTTAGGTTGAGATAAGGCAGTTTACTAAAGCAAAAGCAAAAGGTATCGCACATGCAAGCAAAGGAAAAACCCCAAAACACTTTATTCTCTACTTCCTGTGAGCAAGCAATGTTCATTCACTTCCCAAGAAAGAGGGCTTCAGCAAGTGCAATCCTTGCTGTGGAAGACAAATATTGTAAATAATGAATGTCCTTCCCCAGCCTTCCTCTTGCTTTTTCTTTGCTTTTATATCTGAGCAGATATCTTTGGCCAGTGTGGGTCAGCTGTTCGAGTTGTGTCCCATCCCAAGATTTTGCCCACTCCTGGGCCTACTGATGGGGAGGAGGGATGTTGGAGACACAGCTGAGATGCTGTGCCAGTGCTGCTCAGCAGTAGCCAGAACACCGGTGTGCTATCAGCACCCTTCTGGCTCCCAGTGCACAGCACTGTGAGGGCTGCTGTGGGGAAAATTTCTCTATTTCAGACAGATCCAGTACACTGGACAATGCGAGATTTTAATGCTACATTTGGCATCCGGTGTCAATGTGAGGCAATGGAAAATAATTTTTTCCCAAGGCTATGTGAGTGTATTTTCTAACATAAACTCATCCCATCGTTACTCAACCTTGAGATTACTTCTTGCAAAGATGTAGTGTGCTGACAGTACTGTCTAATTTCAATTTTTATTACCTTTCTGAAGCTTTTAATGAGAATTTAACCTCTTAAATGTCAGATTTTAGAGTATATTTAGATAAGGCTAATGATCTGGTCTGAATTTTTTTTCTGATGAGTATGAAAACTGTGAAGAGCAGCCAGTTAGCTCTGTTCCCAGGACAATTGCTACTGCAACCAGATCTCTAGTTACTTCAATAGCAAAGAAAGTCCTTTATGGGCAAATAATAATTGTTGCACACTCACTGACAGGACAGCAGAATAGTTTTGCTGGTGTACCAACTTTACATATGAAAAAAGCTATAAAAATGTTGTATGTGCCTACTCCAAAACCTCAGGCAGGACATCATCCTGGATTTCTTTAGTTCTATAAGGTGAACAATGAAATAAAAAAGGCCTGTGGGGTAAAAGGAAGAAGTTACTGTCTCTCACACTAGTGCACATGAGAACTGTGACTGTCCAGCAGAGCTGCCTAAAGAAGCAGAGATCACAGTCACATAGCTGAATGCTTAATAATGAGGCATATTAGCTGCATTTCAGACCTGTCTTTTTAAACAACTGTATCTACTACAGCTTGTTAATCAAGGAAGACTATGCCAGTAACTGTGCCTCTTGTCATGCACATCCTTTTCTGTGCAAATCTGCCTGCCACAAATGATTGTATCTCATTTTACATGTATCAGTCAGATGCTGCTGTTAAAGAAGTTCCTGAATGCACAGTATTTAATAAAGTGTTTCCTCAATCCAGTTTTAGAGATACTAGAGAGAGTTTAAGAAGATTCCAGGCATAAAATATGCCATTTGTCTCCATTGTTTTAACAGAGATGAAGTCATTTTAACATAGACCTGAGTAAATATTAAAAAAAAATTATAGCTACCCAACCAAGAAAGTTAAAGTGACAAAGACATTCACATGTGCAACTTAAAAGTAGGCCTTTTTTACTTAAAAACCCACTTTTTTCAGCAACATTCTAAGGCGTTTCCTTCCCCTTGGTAATCATAATCTGAAAAGATACCCTGAAGGTACATAAGATGAAGGCTTAGCCTCTGAGACTGAGTGGCAGCTGCTCTGGTGCACAGCAGTGGTTTTGCTCGCACTGAACAGGACACTTACAGAGAATGGGTGGACTTGCCTGAGGACAAGACTCCTGTCGTGGTGCTCTGTTAAGAAGTGCAGTCTTCACTGGGATGCTTGTGGAGTCAGATCCCATGGACTATGAGTAGCCGAGATAATATAGGACAGATGCTTGTTCTTAAATATGAATATAAAATAAGGAACAATGTAGTGGGGCAGAGTCTTAATGCTAGTGGTGGTCCCATAAAGATGTAAACCCCTACAAAGATGTGTCACAAGCTGATACCTTGTATTTACTATCATCTGCACCAGTCCTTTGGGCAGCCACATGCAGTGCCTCTGCCCAGCCCTGAGTCTATTCCCAGCCCAGCTCTGTTCCCTAAAGGTGACCCCTGAGCACACAAATTCCAGGTTGGCTACAACACAAAGTTGCTGCTGTTTCTTATCACCGAGGGAAAATTCACTCCTCCACAGGAAATCCTTCTGCCTCTGGCGTTCCTGCTTCCAGCCACCATAACTCCTGCTGCAGTTGGACCTTCCTACCTTTCATGCTAAATTCCATGCTACATTACTTCTCAGTCACAAACTGCTACTGCTGATAGTTACCATTTCAGAGAAGTGGCTGAACACATGGCTTACAAATTATGATCAGATACAGGAAATCACTGTCCAGCCACAGCTATCAGGCATAACTTCATTTTCCAGCAACAGAGTCATTAGGCAAAGAGAGACAAAATTAGTTATTTGACATATTTTATTTTCAATGTTCAATGCGCTTTCAGTGTTCAGTGTTATTTCACATTTTATTTCGAGGGCAGTATAAGCTATGCAGATGCTGTTCTCCCTCTCAATTTAATTCCATGTGGTTATATTGAAGTGAAAATAGAACAGGGTTATTTCTTCTGTAGAGGAGATGATAAGGAGAATAGTAAAAATGAGCACACACCCCATCACCACCATTCCTTTTAAATTATTACAGAGTTATAGTACATTGCATTTATTTTTTATCAAATATGTGTGTGATGCTTTTCTAGAAATACATTCTACCACAGTTCTACACATTGAAGTACTAGTTGCATTACAGAGGTAGAACTGGTATTTTACAGCCTCTACTTACAAAGAATTGGATGGTATAGTCTGAAGAAAGCACATTTGAGTTTATAAAACACACTTGTGATTTTTTATTACCCATGTAAAATACATTATTTTTCAAAAGCAAAGATGCATTTTATTTCTGGGTGGAGAAGAGGATACCTATGAATGTTCCCAGAGAAAACACATCTGCAGCTTTTCTGCAGAGCATGACATGGCCATAAGCATGGAAACATAACAAATTGCTTTTTCACAAGCATAATAAGCATAACTACATGAAGTTCACAGTTGCAAACAGTGCACCCAAGAGCAACTCTTTGAATAAGTGGAATTGCAAGAGAAAATAACCAACATAGATAAGACCAGGAAAAGGCCATTAAAGGAAATTTCTTTGTTATTTTAGCTGGTGTTAGTTTTAGTACTTAAATGTGGTGGGACTACCTTGGCAAGCTGTCAGGTGTCTACCAAGCCAATCTATCACTCCCTTCCCTCAACAAGACAGAGGGAGAAAGTCCAGAAATTGTGTCTCCTGCTTTTTGGGCATTCAGAAGTCATCTGGACACAGATGTGGGCGCTGCTTGACAAGAGTGTTTGGATCAGAGAGTCTCTGCTGTATCTGCATTTCTCCTAGGAAAGTTTACTCTTCATGAAAAAGCTTGAAGATCACTCTTCCCTCCAGCTCTGGTAGGGTGGGGAGGAGAAAAAATTATAAAAATTCCGTGTTGAGATAAGATCACATTAAAAATTCAAATTAAGGAAAAACAACCCAACCAATGAAAACCCAGTAATAAAAATGATAATAGCAACCAAGAGGAGAAAAAGTAAGGAATAAAACCCAGGAGAAAAAAGTGATGCACAATAAGTTCCTCACCAGAATTCCTCACTAGCAAGGACTAGGTTCTCTTTATGCATAAACTCCAAAGCTTAGTATGAAGTTGACAACGTGGTGACTATGGTATAAAGTCTCACATTTTATTTAGTCATGTTATCACAGGAAAGGAAGACAGTAAATGCAGTGTCATTTTCACAAAGGTTTTTAGAAGACCTCTATACAAATAGACACTGGTTTGAGGGCATTTGACTTTTGTACTGAGCAAAGCAATCAAAACTATAACAAAGACTAGAATTACATGAATATATGATACTGTGGTGAATGCCAATATAGCTTTTATAGAATATGGATACAATCTGCAAGTTTTGAAGAGACATTTAGTGATGTCAATGAACTTGTCAATAAGTCTCATAACTGTATATATCAGCTTCCAAAAAGCCTTTAACAATCTCTTTTTTTTTTTTTTTTGAAAGTGGAAAAGTCCTGTCAAAGTTAAATATTTGATTGAAAGCCTGGAAAAAAATGCAGGGAAAAATTATCATCTCCTGTAGTGGATGGAGGGTAATGATAAGAATCCCAGAGGGGTTTCTATTGTACCTGTGTTGTTCATTGTATTCATAATTTTTCTGGATCAGGCGTGAGAAGTGACTGGTAGTGCTGGTTGATGTTGAGTAATTATTAAGGTTATTCAAAAGTGATGTAGACTGTGAACATCTCAGATATTCCAATCATTAATCCAATAACGGGTCTGATTGGTAATGAAATGAATTTAAAAATACAATAAATGTAATGTTCATAAATAAAAGCAAGTGTACCAGGAGAAGTGCAAACCAAACTGACAATATAGAGGGATGGAATCAAAATCAGCAACTATCTTACAAGTAACCCATGACCATGGCAACAAATCCTGTATAAACATCATTCAGTAATGCTACATGATGTAAATTTTGTTTTCAAATTTAATAAAAGAGTAATAGATATCAAAAACCACTTGTATCCTTGATAATGGTGGGTAGCTGTAGTTACAATGTACAAGAAAAAAGATGGCAAAAGAAAGAATGAAGGGCAAGACAGTGAAGATTATCAAAATAAAATTTTTACTAAGCAGACCATCACAAAAAATAAGCATGCAGCTCTATATAATATATGATATAATTATAAAAAGACAGCTTATGCAGCATTTACAAGAACGTTTATTTTAGACTAGGAATTTTCCCTATGAGAAACAAAAAAAGGGATAGAAGAGGTGTTGATAAAGTAAATAGAGAAAAAATTTATAAAGAAAAGTTGCTTAACATTTCTCATGTGACAAAATGTAGAGTGAACCTAATTTCTTTAAAAATTAAAATAAATAAGGCAAAAAAGGAATACATATTTATCACGATGCATACTTGCATTCTGAATTTCACCTTAGTAGGATGGCTTTTATGACAGAAATAAAAAAAATCAAGACATTACTATACCAAGTCACTGAAATAATGGAGAACTATTAAAGCACAGCCAAACAGACCCAACTATTCAGGGAAGTTCAGAGAAGGCCAATCCTACAGATTGCTGCAAGCTTACAGGACAAGCGGCAATAGCACCCAGCACTTGTCCTGTTTCTCAGATTAAAATGGAACAACCAAAGAATGTTATTTCTCTTGTGTGCCCACAGAACAAGAGACTTTACTTTCAGCAGGAATGGATTGTATGTGCTCTTTATTGGCTAGCCCTTTTTTTCTGATTAATACTGTCTGTTTTTGTTTTTTTTTAGAAAGATTGGTGGGTCAGTATTTTCGCAAGACAGTAAATTCTGGGGTCAGCCATATGCTAAAGGCAATCATGCAATCTCTTCCTCTAGTTTATGTTGTATACGAATTCAATAGAGAATAATTTTGTTTTGCTATCAAGGTGACTTTGTGTGTCAAACTGCAGAACTAAATGTAAGAGATGATACAGTAGAGCAGTGATTGGCTACAATTAGGAACCACAACTGGATGCTTTAAGGGAATAGAAGGAACCATATTCCTCACTGCAGCACTGTGCCATGCAGAGTCCTTTCTGTTAAGGAAATCTTACCTCTACTGTTATTGCACTCACACAAAACCCTACGGTTTCACTTTGTAAAGCAGAATTATGGAAGGAGAGGAACAGGTTTTCAGACCATTCATGTTGAGAAGTCAGCATCTTGTGTGTATGTTGTTTAACCAAATTTATGGTGTTGATACTGTTACTTCAATTGCATAGAACTCCATAAAATATAGGAAATGCTGTATCCATATATCAGGTAATTAAATATGTTATGCTGATGTAGAGAGTTGTAGCTCAAATTAAAAATACATTCTGGTATTTAGCTGTGTGTTTTAAATTTCCTATGATGCATTTTAACATATGAAAAGACAATTTAGAATGAGAAATAGTTTCATTGTATAGAATGATTTCTATAAATAGTTCATCAGAAAAGAATGCAATCCTACCATTACAATAATTGGTCTAAGAAAAGGTAATGCTGCACAAAGGAAGATGAGAAGCAAATATGAACATTGCTGAAATATTTAGGTTAGATTACAATTTGCATGCTAGGATCTACAAACGAGCCACGTCATTGAAGCAAAGCAGCATAACGGCAAGATAGCAATGGGAAAAAAAGGCAGTGAAGTAAACAAAACTGACAAAATTAAATTAAAATTATGCAAGCAAAAAAATTTTAGAGATACAAACTTGCACTTGGGAAGCCAGTTCTGTGCTTGTTTCTTTGCTTGCCCCTAGTTTGTGAAAACCTTATTCTTATTTTTGCATAGATAATGATTGTAGATGGAAGGAAGTTAACACCTGAAAATGTGATGAATTTTCTTCTGCACACCTTTATGTCTAACCCTGAACAGACCCTTGAAACACCAGCAAACCTGATCTTAACACATACCAAGTGTCTGCCCAGGCCCGAATGACACAATGTGACCAATGTTTTAAAGATCTTTCAAAGTCAGAGTTAGGGTCATTCAAGTTTAAGGAATCATTCTCTGATGTGATTAAGACCATCAGTTTAAACAATCCTGAATTTTAGAGAAAACTGTGTAAATTCTATATTATTTTGTACCTGGCAATCTCAAGGACAGTTTTGAAGCTGTCTAAAAAACATTCCTTGCTGAGCTTATTGGAAAAAGAACATTGAATTCAAATATTCTGCAACTCTTCATCAGCTGGACTGCAAAATCATTTCCTTAGCTTCTGTCTGCCAGTGAAATACTAAAATGCTAAATTGCATCAAAGAAAAGGAAATTGTTTTAACAGTTTCACAGAGGATTAATGCTTTGTGCTATCAAAACAATGGAACTGTCTCATTGACAGAAACACAAATGGGAACGTATGCTGCAGCGTTGCTTTTGCAAAGAACTTACATCTGTACCCAAAGAAGACTTTCAACTGCACTTCATCTTCCTCCCTCTTAACAGATCACACTGGCCATGAGATCACCTGATTCACAAGACCACACTATTCATACATAAAACCTATTGAAATTCATATGCTAAGGAGTCTCCTGACCAATATTCAGGTTTTTTTTTTCCTCTGAGAAGGCTGCAATGTCAGTTGGGTGAGGTAGCACTTTCCTCCTTTTCGGGTTATATTACAGAATCGTAGTATCATATAAAAGACTCAGACTGGGGCTTTCATCTGAGAAAAATCTTTGGGTTTTTTTTTTCTCCCATAACAACATTCTCTTTATTATTTAAATTAAATATCAAACATGTAAAATACAGAAAGAATCTTGAAAGTCTGAACAGGAATCCAGGGCTTGTTCAGAGTCTACAGGTTTTCAGACCTTTGCTTGATAAATACTTCAGAACTCTTCTTCCATATGTGGCACAGTTTTATTGTGATAAAAAATACCTTGCTGCTTAAATGCTTTACATTCTTTATTGGTTCTGATTTTGTAGCAATGACATGTTTCTTGTTCTTTTATCTTCTCCCTGTGCTTGAATCACTGAAGTACCTCTAATCTAAGACTGTAGATTTTAGTAATGCAGCAGTTCCATTACCAACAACTATAATTGGAATTATGTCTCTATCATTTTAATGGTGTTGTTTTTCTTCCCTGATACTCCTTCAAATCAATATTAATGTGAATATTTAAATCTACAAAATCTGCACTTAGTCTATTTGAAGAATTAGACAAAGCTTGCAAAGCTGTTTTTTTATTCAGTTCCTCTCCTAACCTAGTCAAGTTAAAACCATAGAAATGTGTCAGATTTGTGATTTGTTCTAAAAGCTTTCAGCTTTAATAGCTCAGTTTTGTGTTTTAAATTATAGTTTTTTGTGAAGCAGTGAACATATATGCTCCTGTCATACATCAGAAATAAATGTATCATTTAAGTGAATGGCAGATTCTTATAGAGAGTAAGAGAATGGATGAAAGTTAGAAAATACATTTAATAGGTACTTTTGCAGGGGCCTCTCCTCTGTCTTTGATGTCTCTGTTATTTCTGGGAAGAAAAAAACCCACCTATTTTCTGAAGCCTTTTTCATCTTTCTGCTTCCTTTTTCTACCTCCAGTAAATACATTCATTCTTTAAACATGAAGGTGAGAAATTACTAAAATATGTTTCAAAAGCAAATACTTTATTAATTGAAAGTAATACCATCCAGAAAATTTCTCTGGATGATGTATTTTATACACAGGTGCACTTGCATTTACTGGTGCAAAGGTTGTCACCTTTCACCTGAGAAAGATCTTTGGGTTTTTTGAGGACATTTTTACTGTGTTTATTTAAGGAGTATCACCCATTAATGTGTTTGAGTCTGTCTTCATGGATTTATTTCCCCTTTATAGCCAACTCTTGTAAAATCTTCATTAAATTTGGGATTTGTTTCCAACATATGAAGGAGCTAAGGCATCAAAATGCCTGTAAGTTTTCTTGGGTTTGCTAACATCTCAGCAAAATTATTTTGTAAGCAAAACCAGCCAATGGTGCACCTCAGGACTAACAATATGATTCCACTACACCTCCCCTCGACTCCTTATTCCAGGCCTACTCTCCATGATTCTTGTCATGTTCCAATGATGACGTGACATTGTATGAAAAGCACATTCCAAGGCCGCTATATTCCCGCAGTACAAAAAAGACTACGCGACGGAATTCATCATATCAGAAGCCTTCTTCTTTCTAGGCTTCTTCTGGGCTTTCTTCCACTCAAGCCTGGCCCCTACACCTGAGGGCAATGACTGCCAGTTGGAATTAAACCCCTAAACCCTATAGAAGTTCCACTCTTAAACAGTGCCATCCTACTAGCCTCAGGGGTTACCGACACATGAGCCCCCCACAGCATCGCAGAAGTTAACTGAAAACAAGCAATCCAAGCCCAACTTTTTGCTCCATGATTCATTCACCATATGCCTTGGAAGGCATAACCTGTACCTGTCTCCTCAAGTCTAGTGTCTTTGGGTATTTGGAGAAACACTCAGAAAAATGGAGATATTTTAAGGATGTAATTACTGCAGTGTCCTAAATTCTTGCTAATCTCAATAAGTCAAGGACAGGTGAGTTTCTGTGCTGTGAGTTCTGGGAAGTATTTATTAAGAGAAACTGAAGCACATTCATGACACTTCTCTTTCCTCTAATGCCTGGTTCTACGGAACACAAAAGGGAACTAATCCAGGCCATATGAAATTTCCTGCTTATTTTCTTTCTCCACACAGTTGCAAGGACTGAATATGATAGAAGATTCCGTGGCTTCCTCTCCTTCATGGATAATCTCCTAAATGATGGACATATACAGTGCAATATGAGACAGCCAGGGCATATCTATGGAGAATAAACTTACCTATTCAATTTGAGGTTTGCCACAGGAAACATAATCTAGGTCTTCTTTTTATTTATAAAGTTACTTTGTAGGAATATCAACTAGTACAAACACTACTTTTCAAAGAGCATGTTATATTTTTGAAATGTAATTAGAAAGTTTACATTTAGAGTACTATCTATTTCTCCTTATCCTATTCACAGTCTGCTTTCTATTAGAATCTGAAGTGCATCATTGCATTTAACTGCTGCTGTTTGTTACAGATAGTGGAGTCAGGAAAGAATGGTAGTATAGGTAGCAGCTGATAAAGTACATAATTAGCTCACTTCCTGAGATTCAAAGGTTAGTACTCTTGCTTTCTGTTTTCTTGGACGATGTAAAAAATGTTTCACCTTAAATCAGTGGTTCAATAATGGTGCACATCACTTTTTTTTTTATTTTATTTATCAATATAACATAAAATGGTGAGGTGGTTTTTTTATCTCTTTTTTTTTTTTTTTTTTTTAGTGTAGGTTATGCAGAGCTTACTAAAAAATTGTAATGACAGCAAATAAAGCTCTGCTTCTTTCCATGGAAAATGTGCATTAACTCGTCCAGTTAATATTAAAAAAATGGACACCAACCCTTGGGTTTGTAAAATGCTAAATATTTAATTATTCTGTAGGGGGCAGCAGAATCTAAACAAAATTGCTATTAAAGTTGGGCAGTAGGGGGAACAGGAACACTGAATTGCCTGCTTTTCATTTTTTGCTGGGAGGTAGCAATGTACCTGAATTGCTGCAAAATTAGCAGCATTGTCTAATTATTATTCTTTAAATTATAAAACACAGGTTGCATGCTTTTCTTTTTATCTAATCTCTTATTTTATATACAGAACTATTGAAGCTGAACAAAACCAGTGAGATAAAATTAACACACAAATTGGTTTTTCCTCCCTTTGGGGTAAAAAAATGCAATTTACAAGGAAAATGCAATTATATATAAATATTTATGAAACAAAAAGTCAACTAACATCAGAGCGGTTTTGTATATGAGTGAGGTAGCAAAAAATAATACCAAGTTAGACTATTTGATTAATTATTAACATTTTCATTGCATCCCAGTGGGGAACTTATTCTGGAAAAGGAACACTTTGCTATTTGTTATTGGCCATAATTAATTTTTAAGTGGCAAGCTAGAGTATGAGTCAAAGAAATTTAGTTTTTAATTAACCAATAACAGAGATCAAGTCTACTTTTCCTATCATGAAAGTAGTGGAATTAAAGGTACAATACAAGAACCTGTCATACTCTCTTCCACCCAACAGAGTATTGTTTTGGTAGAAAGAAATTAAGAAAGGAAAGAATATAAATTATATGCTTTCTTATTCAGTGGGGAGAATCCACTCTGGTCGTAATTTAAATGATATGACTGAGTAAATGCTACCATTTTTCTTTTAACAAGCTATCTTCAATTCTATTGCATCATGTGACTTGAAAAGTATAGAATAACATATCTTTCATTCTTAAAGCATTGGGTCTTTGAAAAAATATTTTGACTGTGTAACTGAAGAGAATTAGTTGTAAGAAGATCCTGGAGTTCAAATCCTTCTTGTTTAGTCTTAATATACCACTTAACAGTGGATTTTTCTGCAAAATAAAGTGTTAGACGTTAATTTGAGTTTTATGGTTTTATTTCTGCATTACTGAACCTGATGAGAGGCTTCTGAAAATTGCAATATGAAGTTGGTAATATGATGGAGAGTAACACAATTTTAAAACAACAAATGGTAGCAACAACAATGAACTTGTAAGCAGCAAAATGCCAGTACAGCTATATGACAGTTTACTGATAGCTTTTAAAGCCTATGAACTGATGCTTTATAAAGGAGATTTCAGCACGGCAACATAGCACAAGCATCACACTTAACTGTAGACTAAATCAAACACGCTAAGCAGTGATCTACCTCTAAAACAGCAAACAATGCTGAGCGTGCAGCAGGAGGCAGCTATAAATGTTTATATCTCAGTTTAAATACCTGACTGCTAAACTGCCTTCTACCACTTATTGTAACATGAAATTATTCCGTTGAAGCCCCAAAGCTTTCTCTTTTCTCACACTTCTGAGGTTTTAAAGCAAACATTAAGCTGCCTTGCACTGCAGACATTTTATAGTACAAGGCAGTGACAACAAATTTCAGAACATTTCTAGAGTTTGTTAGAATAACCATCACAGCAGATTTTAGTTTCCTTCACAGAAGAGGTAATTATCCATCCAGAAATGAACTTTGAAAGGAAGGAATAGAATAAAACAATTTCACCAATGTAAACATAACATTTTTCTCCCTCCATCTCTCACACAAGATCAGGGAGATTTAGTAAATGTAGGCTCAGGTGTGTCTTCAGTGTGCATTTGGCGTAGACAGAGTTGACTACTGAGTCCCTCCAGCCTATGATAACGTATTGAGAAGAGATACAAGTTCTTGTTTTCATTCCAAAAATGTTGCATTCTCTAAACTATCAATTTATAAAAGTACATTTTACAAGGACAAATCTGTGTCTTAAAGAAAATTAGAATTTTTAAGTGTTGCCAAGCATCCAGTACAGAAAAATCATAATTTTATTTAAATTACTACATTAAGTACCTAGACATGTTTATAAGGAAAAAAAAGTGTGGTTTTTTTTAATGTGGAGCATGTTTCTGTTCAGAATTTTAAATCAAGACAAATATGTATATAGTACAAATGGGAATTTTCTAATTTCTAAAATGATGTATTTTGTATATTTTTCCCCCAGTAGATCTTTGAAATTGCTGAATGATACTCCATTTTAGAAAAGTTTAAGACTGGGTGGTGTTGCTACTGTTGGCTGTTTTTCTTTTGGACTTCAAAATTTTCTTTCTTTTTTCTGGTATGTAAATCCTGTAAAAATCTAATCTAAGAAAAATACTAGTTTTGCAGTTCAGAGACTTTAAAAAACTGAAAAGGCCAGCATTTTCTGCTGTGCACACAACTGTGCACACCTTAATCTTTCATCTCCGGAGAGAGCACACTCATATTCTAATGTGAAAAATATACAGTAAATAGTCTTCCACTTACCAGACTTTCTCATCTTCTAATAATCACATACTAAAACTTACATATGGCTGATAGCAGCAAGGCTCCCTCTACCCATCTCAGGAAACCATGGGCAAGAAGGAACTTAAAAACTGGTAACATGAAACATTTTGGGCCTGTTAAAGGGTTTTTTGCTCCACTGTGGGATAGCACTGGGCTAACCACCAAAATTTCCAAGTCCAATCTCACTTTTCCTTTTAACTCACTTCTTTTGACAGGAATGAAAGGACAGATTACTTCACTATCCCTTGTACAACCACATATGATTATGGGGCCCACATGGACATCAGGAGCTCTGGACCGCCTGTGTGATTTTTGTAAGTCTAAAGTCGAACCACAACTTTTGGGTAATGATCTCACATTAAAGGCAAGGATCCTTGTAGCTCTTACATAGGAAAACCATAAATTGCGCATTGTAACTTGTATCACATTGTTTCATCTTTTTACAGGACTCACATGCAGCCACAAGACTTCTAGGAATCTAGATACTCCATATGCACCAAAGGCATTGAGTAAGATCTCAAAAAATGCAGCATCTTTAGAGTTTCATTTTGTCACGCTCTGTATTTTGCATATTTTAACAGATTTTTTCACAAATTATCTGACTTAGGCTTCTGAACAATTTATGTTCATGTGTTTTATGAACAAAAACAATCTTCAAACACAAGATCAGTTATCCTCAATCAAATTTATTTCAATACTCTACTGCTATGTAGTAGTAGAACAATGGTAGAAAAAGCTGGCCTTTTAAAGGATATGCATTTGTTATCTGAAGGTTTTCAAACAACTTTTGGTTTTGAAATTGCCTACAAACAGTTCATAGAATGTAATCAGCCTGACTTGATTAGTCATCCTCAATACTACCAGTAATACAAAAAGACTACACTTTTCTAAGCGTCATCCTGTTTTTCATGTCTTTGTTTGTTGGTTCATATGTTTGCTTAGAAGATTCATATTTCCTTTGTTTAGCCATAAAAGATAAAAAAGTATCTCTATGATTTTTCTTTTTCTGAAGGCAGCATATTCGCAGAACAAGGCCTACTGACCTTAAGATCATTAAATATCTTTCTTCTCTTGAACTCTGCTCCAGGAAATGAGCCAAACGCTCAGACCTCACCATGTGTCCCTGGTCAGCTGCTCTTGTACATTAAGCTAAGCGCATGCATATCTGTCTGACTGCATCAGGGCCAAAGTGCTTAGCTCTAAGCCACTGCTGACATCCTTTATACGCAACACAGCACTGAGGCACACTGTGTTCTGTGGGACTGGACCCCCCCCTCAAACTGTCAGAGCAAATAAGTAAGAACAATTCATTGAAAGTACTTTTCATTATCAATAGGTATGGTCCTGCATTTGATATGTGGTTGTATAGTATTTTATAAACAATATTCTCTCTGATATAGCACTGAGTGACAAAACCTCTGTTTCCACAGATAAAACAGACAGTCAAGAAACTGTGCCCAGATATTTGGGAAAACAGATACAAAGGAAAAAAATGCATGGAAAGGTCACAAAAAAAAAAAAAAAATCTAGTGTTTTCTAAATTCACATTCATATTCATCCATCTTGAGAACACATAGGAAGTATTAAAAATTTTTCCAGTTTTAAATGGAAATGTGTTTTAAAATTAAATAATTATAAAGTTTGTGTGCATAAGGATCTGGAAATGTCAACAACGACACAGAAGAAGTATAGCAGTGTCTTCAGAACAAACTTCTGTGAACCTCACTAAAGTATCTTTCAGCTTCTGGAAAAAATATGATTTGATAAAGTATTATTTCTATGTAATCTGTGCTGAAGGTTCATAGAGTCATAGAAATTCAAGCCTGTAAGACAGGACTGAAAATGAGGGAGGGCATTTCTGTCATTCTATTCTTTTGTCAGCCTTTGATGTAATATTTGGAAGAAATGTAAGTAAGTGAAAAAAAAATGCTAGGATAGAAATTGAAGCTCAGGTTGGATTTCAACTGTACAAACAATTATGTACAAGTAGAACTGCAGTTTTTGAACCAGAAACATTTGGGTTTTAAAATTGTCTGCTGGCTTCACTCAGTTGGGTTTTCTATTTCAAGAATTTGGAATATCCTAGTCAGGAGGCAGGAGAGCTTTAACACCTGAAAAGGAGTATTTTTTATTTCTGTTTTCTCATATGCAATTCCATTCAGCAAAGTCACTGCCTCACGCCTCTTTTTTTTCCCCTGCATCTTTCACTTAATCAAAAGGGCTGTAAGGTGGTTCTCTACTGTTCCAGTATTCCTTTGCAGGTGTGTTTTTGTACAGGGTTTTTCTTCTATTAGCATTGTTCTTCTGTCTCCAGGACTAAAATACAGCAAAAGGAACACAAATGAGACACATCGGTTTCATGAGAGCCATATTCAGGTCCCTTAAGAGCTATAATTTGAGCACTACTGCCTTAGAACATCGTTATCTGAGGCCATAAGTTTTCTGCATGCTGTTAGAAGACCAGAGTATGCATTAAACAGTGTTCTGTTGGTTTTTATTTTTTCCATAGAGAATCCAATTCTTGAAATAGAAATGCTTGACCTAGAAATAGAAACAGACAGAAACAAAAATGGTTACAGTTATTTAATGTTTTTTCAATTTTCATTTAGTTAACTTGTTTTACATCAAGGAAGGACTTCATTGTTAATTTTGATAATTGGCTAGCGGTCTTCTTTCCAAAGTAGGTAAAAAAATGCACCAAAAGGGCAGAAATTTCTTTCAGTTAACCTGCTCATAATGTGTCAGCACAAGGGCATGTTCATGGTGGTATTTTTTTCCAGATTCAAAAAATAATTTAATGTAAAGCAATGCCTTGGTGATTTTGAAAGCCAGATGTGGCATATGAATTAAGGCTAATGTCCTTTTAAAAACACTGCCTTACTTCACTGAGAATAGCTGGTATTGTGACTTTGAAATATGGTTTTGAAAAGAGAAAATTGTTAAGCTGTATTTAACTAAGTATGTTTTGCCTAACTTAAATTTGTACACCTCACAAGTGTATACATGACAGATTATATATATATATATGGAAAGATCACCCGCTTTTCAAAGAGAAAATCTAATCTAATATATGGGCTGACCAGGTCTCAGTAGGTAAGCAACTTTTGGTAGGGTGAAAATCAGAGAGATCAGCCTGAGGCTGTGTGATAAATGTGGCCATCTGTGGCTTATGCCAACAAACTAAGTTAGGAAGTAATAATTCAAGAAAGTGGTGGCTCTTTGGTGGAACACTTCCCCAAGTGGCTGATCCTCTGGGAACAGCTAAGCTTGGGGTGAGACCAGCACACAGAGGGCTAGCTGCCATCTGGGCCATCATGGCCCCCTTGCCCAGCTTGAGTGACCACCCCCCTTACGGGTGAGAAGATCATCCTTTTGGCTTCTTCTTCCATGAATATCTGGGTCGATGCCTACCCATTGACACAGAATGTATGTTGGAGAGGAGAGGATGTGTGCCACCTGCCAAGAACCTTTCTGGGGCCTAAGGATGTGTCCTTGAGACATTTTCCAAGAGGATCCACTCTGGGTGGCAGGTTGGGTGGCAGGCAGGGATGATGATACTGGAAGGGACCTTTGTTGCTTTGGAGAGAAAAGGGACATTGTAGGAACATGTGTTTTACCTGGACATGGATTCGTGTGGTGGGTAGGAGGGAAGAGTGGCTGGGAAAGGCCATTCCTGGGTATTGGTGGTCAGAGTAACACCCCAGATGCCTTGGGGCTTGGCTTTCACAGTCAGTCCCTCTGTCCCACAATGTCCTGTTTCACTTTCAGCCCCTGCCCCAGCACTGGGGCTTTGTGTTGCATGGCAGGCAGAACAGTGATGGGCAGTGATCTTCCCCAAACTCCCTGCTCCAGCAGTGCCATGTGAGGGATCAGGTCCATGGGCAGATGACGCAAAGAGCCTGTCTGTGCCAGCGTAGATTCCCACCATGGTTTGTAGCTGTGGTTTATGGTTTTCCTGAATTTCAAAATCCATGAAAGCAATTTTTTTTTTTTTTTTTAAACTCATATTTCAGTAGTTACATGAGCTAAATGTCTACACACCTCTAGGCCTGTGAGAATAAAAATGAAATACAGTACATAAGTGGTGCTATAATATTATTTCTTTGAATGTTACAATAATACCCATCTCCTTTGTTTTCGGTTTTGTGGGGTTTTTTGTTTGGTTTGGGGTTTTTTGTTTTGTTTCTTTTTTTTTTTCAGGGGAGGTATTTGCTTTTCTTCTGTTGCTGGATCATGGATACTACAAATTGTTTAGATGTGCATAGAGAATGATAGGTTCACATAAAATTAATTCTGAATAGCGTAGACTCCAAAC
This sequence comes from Camarhynchus parvulus, assembly GCF_901933205.1. Classification (NCBI taxonomy): domain Eukaryota; kingdom Metazoa; phylum Chordata; class Aves; order Passeriformes; family Thraupidae; genus Camarhynchus; species Camarhynchus parvulus. The sequence goes on along the minus strand of NC_044573.1, from coordinate 105,306,941 downwards.
AATGAAGTGGAAAGAATAGATAATTTTACTAAATTTAAATTGTTACATCCACAATCAATTTACATGAAACATTGATAAATATCAACAGAACATCTTGATTATTAATTATTTTTTTAATTTGATAATGTGCAATTTGCAAGCAGAACAAAGCAAGTAGAGTTTACAAGTTAGGCATGTTTTCTTATGTTTTTCTTCCGCTGCATCTTTCCCACTCTTGTGGATATTCCAGTTATCATCTCACTCATGCTCTATTCAATTATCATCACACATAACTTGAGCTGCAAAAATGCTGCCAGACATTTTCTTCAAACATTTGTTTCAAATTTTAATTATGGTCTTCACTGTAAACTGGGATTACACGAATATTTGATAAAGTTGCTAGAGGAATATTCTCCCAGATAGTAAAAAATTTGAAAGAATTTTATTAAATATTTCTATAAAACAACTTTTCATTTATTAACATGAAAATTTACATGACACATCTGCTTTTGTCTTATTTATACAACAAGAGATGGAACCTTGAAATGCTTCTGAACATTCCTCGCAATATCACTGTCACCTTCTTTCCATTAACTGGGCAATTCAAAAGATCAAAAAGTTAAATTTAATTAATTACTTACCACATTTACTTCTGTAGCTCTGATCCACCTGTTGATTAACATTGTTTAAATTTTACTTTAAGGATGGTACCTTAATTGGCTACTCTTTATGGGGAAAAAGGAATGCTGGAAACACCCGTACTCCAGAGTTCTGCTGGCCAAGGGAAAAGTCAATGGGGAAATCTGAGTCTGCACAGCTGAGCCCATCCTATTACTTTTTTCAGAAGGAGCATTTCGTGGCTCTGGTTATGTTGGCAGTTGCTTAATGGGTGATAATCTTGCCAAATCCTTTATCTTGAAAAATCTTAATTTGAGGAACAGGGCACTGAATGGAACCAAAGCAATTTCCCATTTCTAGCTCTAAGATGGGATTTACTAAAGTGTTATAAAGAAACTGTGCTCCTTTTGCATATCTCTTGGGAGAGATATAAAATTGCCATTTTTCATCCCAACATGACTGGCCAAAACAGCTTAACATGTAACAACTCCTAGTGATGCATTTGGAATCAGCCTATTCATGAGGGAACACATATTTGATAATTAAGTACCGTTAAAATGAAACAAATATTCAATAAACCCAGTCGTATACAATTTGCCTTTCATTTAAAATATGATATTAACTGGACAACTGGTGCAGTGCAAAACAGAAAGGTTGCATTTTTTGATAAAGGAATAAAAGTTCAAAGATTTTTATTTATGTCCATCAAAAGGTTGTTTAGCATATGACATTGCTACATTCCATAATAAATAAATAAATAAATAAATAATCAGACCCTATATTCTTTAAATGCATTGTTTTCATTATTATATTTTTCTTAGTGCAAAGTAATATCTGGAGATTTCAATTCACTCTTTCCAAGTGAAATGTCTTTGAGGATGGTATCTGATGCAGACACATCAGACTTGCATATTTATGTTACACTTGGCTGTATTCCCTCTATCTTTCAGGAAAAAAAATGAAGTTGCAGCTGTTGCAGCTTGTAAATAAATTGTGTGGTGTGAACTACCTAGTGTACCTCCTCTTGCCAAAGGAACAGCCCATTGTACTATCACAAATAGATCAAACATTTCTGGAGAGGATATAAGTTCTCCTAAATGCTTGGAAGACTCTTTTCCTCATTCTGTGCTTTACTTCTTCCAACTGCCAGAAACAGATTTTAAAAAAAATGCAACAACCCAACAACAACAAGAAACAAACAAAAAAACCCCACAAGTGAATAGTTAAACTCTACTGTAACTCCAGGCTTTTTTCAGTTTCTGCTCAGTTGTTTGTTTTGAGTATTGTATCTTTCAGGAATGCAACAGAGATATATCTGTGTGATTTATGCCTAATGCTCTGATAGTCATTTCAGGTGCACAAGTCGTTCTTGTGGACCTTATTCTTAACGATGCCAAGAGCAACAAGTTCTAGCAATCAAGCCTTATTTACCCAATCATGCACTATAGAGTATGCAGGGCATACTTAATATAAAAATGAAAAACAGTGAAAACAGGAATTTTTAAATTTATTTTGCTTCTGGGAGTGCATATTTATTTTAAAAAACATTAAAGCTAAAAAATGGCAACTAAAAACAACACTGGAAAAGTGAACATAGTACCTTAGGACATAAATATATATTCTATGAAAATTCAAAAGTGTGCATACAAAATTCTGCCCTAGCTAAGTCAAATCAGCTTTCATTTAAGTCAATAGAAAGAGTGAAGATCTAAGGCAAAATTTTCTTCTAAATTTATCTCTGTTCTACCAAGACCCAGTAAAACACAAGATCTATTCACATCAAGATGAACAAAAGAAGTACTCTAGGACCTAAAATTTAGTCATCTCTACTCCCCATCACAAACTACTTTTCCTTAGGGTTAGCCTAATACATTATACATAACACACAGCTCACAGAACTGACAATGACCTACATAATCAATCATTACCGTTTCCATTTTTGTTATCTTGCTCACACAGGGAAAAAAGGTCTTGCTTTCGCTGGGCTTTACATGAAGATCACTGAAATCCATGCAAGACTCCTGCTGACTTCAGCTGGATACGAATTGGCTCTGAATGAGCCATATTTAACATCAGAATAGTTTAATGCCGACCTAAAAGGCATGACTGTGGCTCACTGATCTTGATGATCCTGGTTGCTTTTGTGCCAGAATCATGCCCAATGTCAGCCTGCTGCAAACCATCCTCAGTACAGCAGATATGGAAAGACAAAGGTGGGGTGTGGAGATACTTCCCAAGGAGTCTCTTTGGTGAAAAACTTGCAGAAGCACCACTGGGATGGAAATCTCCCCCTGAATCAGAGTAGCTTCAGAGAGTTCAGCAGAACTGGAGAAAGGAAGGTGTGGGTGGATGGCCTGAAGAAGGAACCAAGAAAAATATTGTGATGAGAGCTAACTTCTTCTATTACTTCCATTGCCATGAGATACATTGGATGGTGTGCTTTTTGTGATGCATGCAATTGCCATCATAAAAAAAAAAAGATACAGCTTTTAATTTGCTCTTTAGGTTTTCAGTTGAAATCATGACATTTATAATGAACTTCAATTTAAGTGTAGAGATACTTTGCTTATTATTAATTGTACTGTGGGCTTATGTTGTAGAAGACCCCACTCCAAGATGTCTTTGACAGTGTCTAACTTTTTCATTTCTTTTACTGTGCCTCTGTTGAAATATTCAGTCCTGGAAAAGTGAATTTTTTTCATACTATTCACAGATGCTTCATCCCTTCAAATTTCAGAAAAATAAGGTTTATACTTGTGAACCAGATTAAGGTAAACGAAAGAAACATAACCAGTTCAAACAGGGAGAAAACTCCACATAATTTGAAAAAAATAATTGAAAACTTCCTAGTGATCCACTTTTCTCTTAATCTGAATAATCTACCTGGTTTATATAATTACATTCTGTTCAAAAAACCTACAGATTGCATTTCTTCAGTAGAAACTTATTTTCAGAGGAAAATACAAGAATTTTTTTTTGCATGTTACATACTCCATATGACAGATGCAGTAGTTGGATATGAGTTTTCTCAAAACTGTTATTTTTGTTACTCTGATCTATAGGGTAACAGAAAGGAAAATTAAACTTTGAATTTGCAATTTTAACATTCCCCTGTGACCCATCCACACTAAAATTGTGATGCAGAGGTAACAAAACAAAGTCTTTGGTATGTGGAGAAAATAAATAAACAGAACCAGAGGCCTCAGAGAGAGGTAGGACATGATTCAGTGGAAGCTGGAGATAAGGTGTGAGCCAGAACTTGAAGTGACAAAAAGGATTTTAGATCTAATATGAAACTTCAATAAGAAAGTTAGGCCTGAAAGAAAGATAGGTATTAAAAAAAGGATTATTTCAGGGTCAGGTGAAAGAGATGAAAAATAGTCGGTACAGCCTGTTTTCCAGGACATAAAATACAGCTCTGGTCTTGTGAGGTTCAGTGTTCCTCTACAGTTTGTTTATTGATATGAATATCCATTTTAACTTGTCTATGCAGAGAATGAAAATCCATTAGTGATATCAATTAGCAGATAAATGCCACAAGTATGTATTATGGGGCTACAGACTTCAGTCTTTCATATGATTTGTGCAAAAGTTTGCTGCACTGTGTGCCATGCATCTGAACTACTGCCTTTTATAGTTTGTTCTTTAAAAGGTTAGAAAATCACACACAAATAATCTGTGTTATTGTTGTTCACATATTAAATGCCCATAATATTCCAGGACATGTCAGTATTATTGGATCCTTATTTTGTTCCCTTGTTCATCTATCATGATACAGAATACATCTACTCTGATGACATTTTTCTTCTTTTATGCACCAGTTCTCACTGTTATTTGATAAACAGCATGCTCCTTCAACAGCAATGAAGCAAAGAAAAAGAAGTTATTATCTAAATTACCTCTACTGTACGAGCTGGATGATCTGGACAAAGGAATTGAGTCCACTTTCATCAAGTTTGCAGACAACACCAAATGTGCGTGAATATCAATCTACTGGAGGGTAGAAAGATTCTGTGGAGGAATCTGGACAGGCTGAATCAATGGAGAGAGTCCAACTGTAGGAGATTAAACATGGCCAAGTGCCAGGTGCTGCACTCGGGTCTCAACAGCCCCATACAATGCCACAGGTGTGAGGAAAAGTGGCTGGAAAGCTGCTCAGCAGAATGGGACCTGGAAGTGTTGAGCAACAGCAGCAGAACATGAACCAGCTGTGCGCCCAGGTGGCCAAAAGACTCAAAGACATCCTGGCTTGTATCAGAAATTGTGGCCAGCAGGACGTGGGAAATTATTGTCTCCTTGTAATTGGCACTGATGAGGCCACACCTAAAATTCTGTGTTCTTGGCCCCTCACTACGAGAAAGTCATTGAGGTGCTGGAGCAAATCTAGAGAAAAGCCATGACGCTGGTGAAAGGTCTGGAGCACAAATCTTATGAGGAGCAGCTGAGGGTACTGGGTAGTGTTTGGAGAAAAGGAGGCTTAGGAGGATGTTACTCCTGTCTACAGCTACCTGAAAGATTTTGTACATTAAATCCTGGCTGTGGGGGTCAGTCTCTTCTACCAAGTAACAAATGACAGGACAAGAGCAAATGGCCTTGTGTCAGGGACAATTTAGATTCAACATTAGGGAATATTTCTTTGTGGAAAGGTGTCTTAGTTTAAGACAATTATATGGGGCAGAAACTTCAAGTGAATTACGTCCCTTTTTAGCTTTTTGCTGCTTCCCTTTAACCAATAAGGAGACAAGTGTACAAAGAAATAAATGAAAAAAAAGTTTACTCTGACTTGCTGGGGGAGGCAGCTGCACCACACCCCAGCTGCCCACGAGCAAATTTTGCAACACCTTTCTGGTCACTCTTACCATGACAATCCCATTTCTGGAACCAGGGAGGAGGTTTCCTTCAGACCTTTTCTTTGCTGCCACTCGGAACAGCTACACCAGGACAACAAACTCTCTGTGAGTTCTTCAGCCGTCACCCCAGTTCCAGCCACTCCTGCTGACTACCACAGCCCTGTGAAGCAGTTTTTCACAACCCCAGCTGCTGCCAGAACTGCTGTCACCAGGAGAGTCCCTGTCAGGGGAGACAGCAGACAGCATTGACTCTTGTTTTTGGAAAAAAAAAATTGGTCTCCAGGTTTTGTTTTGTCCCTGGCCCCTTTTGGGTATTGTCTGGGGAAGAAGGGAGTTTTGCAATCACGGAGGCTTGTGTTGTTTTTCCTTTGTTATCTCTCTCCACCATGTGGTCTGGGCTTCTCTGCCATATTGTTTTTGCCTTCTGGTCACAGCATTGCCTATGGAGGCCAGCATGTATGGGGAGGGGCTTCTCTGCCAGCTTGCTTTCTTTGTGGCCAGGGCGTCCTTGGGATTCAACGCCTTTCTAATCTAGTGGTTATTACTGCTATCTTGGTTTGAAGAAATGCCGTCATGTCATGAAATATTATGGGCATCTAATATGTGAACAGTAATAACACAGACTATTTGTGTGCAATTTTCTAACCTTTTAAAGAACAAACTGTTAAAGGCAGGAGTTTCAGATGCATTGGTTGCTTTATTTTTTTAGTAAACTGTATTTTTTTCACTTATATCTTCTTGCATTCATCTCCTTATTGGTAAAGAGGAGTGGTTAAAAACTAAAAGGGAAGATAATGAATTTTGGAGTCTTCACCTCATATAATTGTCTTAAACCAAGACAAAAGGTTTGGCAGGGAAGTGGTTGAGCCACCATTGCTGAAGATATTTGAAAGATATGTAGATGTAGCACTTAGGGACATGGTTTAGTGGTAGACTTGCCAGTACTGGGACAACGGTTGAACTTTGTGATCTTAAAGGTCTTTTCCAACCTGGATGATTCTATGATTCGGTGATTCTGTGATTCTATACTATTATCCTTGAGAACAGGACATGAATTTCCTATGAAATGCTGGGCAGGACTCTCAGGCCAGAATTCTCCTTTCCCTCCTTCCTCTCAGTACAAACAGACACACACACAAACACATCATGCACCTTCACACCCTGTTCTTTCACAGTTATATGAGACAGGCAGGCAGAGGCAAGCAGAGTTGCTCAGGGTCTGCACCCAGATCAAAGAAAGGGGCAGTGCCTTAAAGTGTGCCTAAAGTGTCTGCCTATACCCTAACATAAATATTCAGTATTCAAATATAAATCTGAAATAAATGAAGACCGTGATCTGAATATAGATGATGATATAGAACAGATTAATTCTCTAAACAGAATATGAAAATAATAAAAAACACCTCACACACTTGTTATTACTGTGAAATTCTCAAATGTAGTAGCGGAAAACAATATCACAGATTGAATAATATAAGAGAGTCTGTGACTGCAAAAGAGAATATTTTTGCTATATTGAATGTGAACCTGTACACTTAATAAAAGGACAATGTGAAATCTGAACAGCTGCCACTTAATTGCACACTATTTATACAGGCTGCTGAAAGAGGGCTTGGTCCTGTGGAGTGAATAGCATGAAAAATGTACAAATGATTATACAGGGAGTACTTTTCAGTCTACTACTGATCACAAAGCATGAAACCAGACTGGATTAGTAGAAAAATGGATTAGTTTCTTTCCTGTTGTGAGTCTGTCTTTTCTGTTTTGTTAGGAGAGTCAAATGTTGCAGCAAAGCCCAAATTCCAGTCTCCTCTCCTCTCCTCTCCTCTCCTCTCCTCTCCTCTCCTCTCCTCTCCTCTCCTCTCCTCTCCTCTCCTCTCCTCTCCTCTCCTCTCCTCTCCTCTCCTCACTGTAAAAATATTGATTGCATAAAAGGGAAGAGATTTTAAAAATGCTTTATGGCCTTCTTTGTTACATTTGAAATAAGGACAGACCAGTAATCAAGCTGTTGTCTAGTCTAGCTTTAGGAGAAATAAAAATGAAGCTAGATTGTCTTAGAAATCTGAGTACCGACTTTTAAAACTATTCCAGGCTAATGTATTAATTAACTCACGCATGACTTTCAGAGAAATCTGTATTTCAGTCAGGGACCCTAGAGGGAAAAACATTTCAAGGTTACTGCGTGATTATAAAATCTTGAAAGTTTAAAACTCCTTAAAAATATTCCTCTTATCCAAGTGGGGGGAGTACAAGTTTCACTGTGTGTCCATGAGAATTTCAAAAATGTAGATTGGATCTGGTCTTCAACTCTGCTGTAGTGTCCCTCAAGATCTGATTTAAATGGAAACAAGCAGTACATATTTGTGTTTTATGTTTATATTTATATTTACTGTCCTAAAATATTCTACTAGAATGTTATTTCAGAACTTTATTAAAGAAACCCTTTACAGGACAACCAAAAGTACTGCTGATATTCCATAAATTTCAGCCTAGGGCAAATAAAAAAATATCTTCAATGATTCTCTTGGGAAATTCTGTTTTTATGTTGCACCCATTTTGCCCCCCTTCTTGAACTCTATCTATAATTTTTAAAGAGGAAAATACACTGGAAAAGGCTTGCTTCACACATTTCCACATTTCTTTGACCTGTTGAGCATTTTAACTAGCCAGGTTGAGTTAGAGATAACTTTGCTATAATAAAAAAAAATTTCTCATTGTGTTATATGACTAGTTCTACTGATTTCAGTGTCTTATGTATGATGTGTCTTTTGTAGTTGTTTAATCAGACCTGAGCTGAAGTGTGCTTGAATTTCTCAAGCACACTTTAGATTTTTGATTTGACATGATGAGAGAGATTCAGCTTAACCTACACTTTTTAAGAAAAAGATAAGTAGAGAATGTCCTTGATAAATAGCACTGTGACTTGTATCCGAAAATGACTGTTCAAACCCTTGTTTGGCATAAATCTTCAAAAACCAAGATAAGGGTTAGCAAAGCAGGATGGAAAATTGATATACAGTTTTAGAATATCTTTAAGTCTCTGTAGTCCAGATATCATAATTTTATTCCGCATTTAGCTTATGTTATGTTTTCCCAGTAAAAGCTCTAGTGTGTTAAATAAGTTAAGGTCAATTCTTATCCACTGCTTTTTCTTTGTGGAGATGTGGGCTCTTCAGGAAAAATGATTTTGCAAACATAGTGTGTGGCAGGGTGTCTCATCTAAAACTCACATTTTGTCACAAAATGGGTCAAAGAAGAATTCACTTGCAGTATCTTCCTCTCATGTTATGCCCTGAGAGTGTTTTCATATAGCAGAAAATGTCAGGTATTAAGATGAACTGTAAGATTTGCTACAGTTCTTGCATTCTGTAAATCTGTTCTTATCAACACACCAGTCCGTAAGCAGTTTCTAGGAGAGCAAAGGTAATTCATATGTGTATGAAGAGTTCTTTTGCTGTGCTGTTTCAGGGGGATCATGCTACTCAAGCTGGGGAAGGTAGTGGTGGTGAGGCCACACATTTTCCCTTTCTCCATAAGTAGTTATTCAATATGATCTCATAGGTGTGCAAATAAGTGATAACTGTGTGTGATTGACAGAAGGACTCATATTCTGGCCATTTGAAACACCTACCTTGATTTTGTGACAGAGAATCATTTCTTCTTCTCAACGGCTCTGTGTACATCTTTAGGACTTCACTAAGTAAACCTTTGATTATAATAAAGATAGTGGCTTCTGATCTTGACTTCTTGAATGCTATGGCTATTCAGACAACAACCTCTTGGTAAAATCATAGAATCACTGAGTAATTCAGGACAGAAGGGACCTCAGGAAATCTTTATTCTGACTTCCTGACCAAAGTAAGGCTGGCTCTGAGGTCAGCTCTCAGGCTGTTCAGGCTTTATACAATAAACCTTAACTACCTTCAAGGACAGAGACTACACAGCCTTGCTGGATAGTCTACTCCATTGCTTGGCTGCCTCATAGCAAAAAAGTCCTTTCTTTTACCCAATTTGAACATCTGCTGTTTCAGTTTATGTTGGTTGTCTCTCATTCCATGAGATCTGTGTGCCAGTGAAGAGCCATATTTGTTCTTCTGGGTAGACTCTCTGCAGGTCTTTAGGTTGGGTCTTTAGGTCCCCTCAGAGCCACCTCCAGGCTGGACTTGACAAGCTCCTTCAGTGTGTCTTCACAAGTTAAATGCTCCACTTCCTGACTATTAACAGACATATGTCTTGGGAAGACCAATATCTTTCTTCCACTTGGTACCCTCAATTGGGTTGCAGTATCAAAATCAAGATTTCACCACAATGCCAGCCTTTATTAGCCTCTCTGATCCAGACTCGTACACTCTCAACCAATCTGTCATCCATCCCACAAGAAATCTCCATACACCCAAGCTGCTCCTTCACATGAAGGGAGCACTCATTCCTCATTTTCCTTGCTCATCATTCTTTGTTCTAGTCTCTCATTGCACCCTGGTCTTATGAGCTGTCCCACTAGCAGTTTCACAGTTCTGTGACCTAAGGAGTTCTAGTTCTTCCTGCATGTTTCCCAGGCTGCACATAGATGTTTGAGGTAGGTTTGTTTTCAATCTTTCTGATCATTCTGACTTCTCTTTTGTTTAGACATCCCTGACTTCTATCTTCTTTGTATCTCCCTGCTCTTGGCTTTCCATCTGCTTCCATGATTTCTTCATTGACTGTAGGGTTAGTTTCTCATCCAGATGTTTTAATGTAAAAGAGAATATGGATGCAGTTGTCACCTGATGCACTGAAATGTACAGGGCATATTTTGCACTCATAACAAAAAAAAAAATCTTGCCACAGTCTTAATTTCTTGGTAGCAATTAGGCATCCTTGGTATCTCACAGCATCTATGCTAATATAATCAAAGACTTGACAGTAATATTTTGACCAATTAAATTGAAGAATTCTACTATGCCTTGAAAGATATTAGCCACTATTATATTGCCTGTGGACTTGCCCTTTCATGACTTATTAATGTCACTGGGAAATTCTTATATTTTAATATTCTCTTATTGTAATATATTACTGTGGGGGATGAAAAAGAATGAACAATGAAAATAAAATTATAGCAGGAAATAAATAATTTATATCTGAATGTTAAATGTAACAAAATGGGAGAGAACAGAATGTTTCATGTAAAGACAGAACACAATGAAAACTCATTTTTTAGTACATGATGTTTTGTCTGTTCCTTGTGGGATAGAGAATCAGAACATGGGGAAAATTTAAATGGCTGCCAGTTTTTAATGCACATGTTGGAATGGTTCAAAATAACAACATATTCCAACTTCTCACAGAAAAGAGAATATATTAGCATTCAAAGACTTCATCCAAGTGACAGAACTTGTATCTACAACCACTGCTTTAATCTACATGGACACCTCTGAATTTCATGGTTGCTCTCACAGATAATGGGAACTCAGTCAATTTGGTAAAGATAGATGGCTGTTACACTCACTAATACAAACAGCAATGTAAATTAATATTATTCCTGATGGGTAAATGTTATTTAACAACTGTCATAACTGTTTTTCAAATACACAGTAGCCAAAAGTGTTCTCTTGCAATACACTGTGATTTGTATATTCAAAAAATGCCACTTCCAGAATGAAAAAAAACCACGCAAATTCACTGCTATGAGAACATAAGCTCTAATTGTAGTTCCTTTAAAAGTACTTTAAAAAATGTGCATAAAAAAAACAGCTTTCAAGTTCCTTTTTATGCTTATCTCCGTTAATCCTTTCACTCATTTTACCCACTTGACCATAATTGTCATGCTGTACTGGTAAAAGCATTTGCTTTTCCTCATTCTGTTCATAATCTCTCTTGATCATGGCATCTTTAAACTAATGCTCATTGGAAGGATAAAATAAACTATCCAAACTATCAAAAATTCAAGTGTAAGTTTAATGCATTTCACTTCAAATAAATATAAAAGCTGATATTTCTTATCCCCAAGAAAGACAGAAACAAAAAACTTCATTTTTTATCTTCAGAAAGGATATCTAGCACTTGAATTATATCTTATTTAAGATGATTGGTAGAATTCTCATTCTTTATCTTATTTTACTGGGTGTCATCTATCGGTGTTCCATAGTTGGCCCATTTGTAACAAAGCTTTTTGTTATTCCTCATCATCTACACTGAAAAGCACATGAATGAAATAATTTCTTATTAGGATTTTGAAATGTGTTGGAAAATGTTCATGTGGCATGCTGATGAGGAGTAGACTGCTGATCTTGGTCACAGATTTGTGCATTTTGCTTCAAATGCTCATTTACACTTTGTTTTTCACCATGGCAACATTCTTTCAGGTAAGTCCCAAAGTTCCAGCTTTTGTGACTCAACTCCTCTCTGTCATCTTCCCAAATCATCAATAATCATGATTAAGTCAATCTCACACACTTCACAAGTTTTTCAACATCAAATGCAATACACATTTCCTGAAGCTCCTTAATTTATGTGCTGAATATTTCTAAATTTAGCACTAAATTCTATTACTATTTTTGTACTTTTATTTTTCTATCATGATACTTCTGGAATTAATACTTTATTCTCTGTAGTACTCTTCACACATTCCTGTATACTTCACTTCCCCCTTTTAGTAGTAAACTTTTTTATGTTTACCTTTGTCTGCTATTTCTCACTCTCATCTTACATTAAAAGTGAAGGACTTTATTTGAAGTCTTTCTGGTTCTCTGTTTTGTATAATTTTGTGTTCCTATGATTCTGTTCTACACTTTATGTAGAGTGTGTATGGAAGTTATTACACGAGGCAAAGCTGTATTGCAGAATTTTAACAGTGAAAAATTTATATCAAACAGCAAAGAACTGAATATTCAGTGCATGAAAACATTTTTCCAGATGAAAGTATAATACCCAGCTCTTCAGAACCACAAGAACAATGAGTAGACTGTAGTTAAACAGACTGCACTTTGCAGCTTTGATACACAATGTTATTATGAAGCACTTGAGAAACTCAGAATGAAGAATTGCAAGGCTCCTTAAATAACATTTTTAGCATGAATTATTAAGGCAACACAGAAAAGCAGACACAAAGAGCAAATGTCTGTAAGCAAACACTTTGATAAGCTGACTGAAAATGTTCCAAACAATTCCATGCAAGAAAGGGGAAGATAAAGAACTAAATGTCAGAAAGATTATTGAAAAGTAAAAATTTAGCATATGAAAACAAATAGATAACAGCGCATTCCAAAAAAGTAACTAGTCAATGGAAAGAAGTAAATAGCTTATCAAGAAAAAAAAATTAAGTATTTTTGACAGTGAACATAATTAAAGAAAAAACATTTCATAAAGGGACTGAATTAAAGCTCTGAACAATTCCTGAGAAAACCGGGTCATGTGCTTAAAATCTGCAGCTGCAAATCGGAAAATTCTTAAACAGCACAGTTTAAAGGAAACATTACTTCAAACGTGCTATTTTCTTTCTCCATATGCACAGCAGTATTGGAGACTTGTTGCAACAACGCTCTCCAGACAATACTTCCAGTTGACCCAGTGAAAATGTGACTTATGAAAAGCTTGCTGAATGGCTTGTTTTGAATGTAAAGATAATTCACTGTCGCTATTAAGATAATAGTGAATACAGAGAATACTAAGACAAATCACTATCATATTCACTATTCACTCTGTGATTTGTTCTCTCTTTTCCAATGGCAGCTGGGTCTCACAGTTAAGGCAGCTCTATGGCCCTGACCCTTCTTTTGTTCTGTTAACCACACGATGCTCGCATGTTTGCAAATTCTGATGAATATTACTGATAAGGTGGCTAATTGCACTTTTTTGGTGTCATGGCTGTTATATTTAACAACTTTTTCTGTGAGTAGAGCTTGGTGTCTACAGTAGCTAGGTCAGTGTTGATATTTCAGTCTTTAAAATGTGAATGTTGGGAGTGAAAAAGATGTGACTTGAATACCATCCTTTCACATATTTGCCTTGGATTTAAAAAGCTTAATTACTTAAGTGGCTTCTTATCCAAAAGCACCTTATTTACTAATTTTTCATTCTTTCTTTTTGCAAACTTTCTATATTCAGTTGGGCTTCTTGGGAATGTGCATCTTCTGAACATTGGTATTTCTGTGATTTTATTTATTTTTTCAGTGTTAATATATTGCCAGTTTAACAAAGCAGATATTGCTATTTGCAGCTGATACCAGTTGTGTGCTAATAATCATGAAATAGCATGGCATTATTTCTCCTCAGTCCTTTGATGTCGTGAAGAACAACTTGACAACTAGGAGTTCTAAAGCAACAGGCAAGAGGAGATAGGAAATATTTAGCTAATCTTTAAATATTGTGCAACATTTTCAGAATTATTTAATTAAAAAAAGAAAGATAAATCCCAAATTTTTAGAGGGCATGGATATCAAAACATTTCCATCAAATTAGTATTGCTAGATAAAAAAAATACTTTTCCACTTTCACATCTCTTCCCCCTCATCCCTTCCCTCTAGCACCCAGAAATTTGTCCTGTTTTTCTGAAAAGCCGTTTAATTTTATATGGAGGATATTGGTGAGAGGGATCATTTTACTGAAAATCTGGTTTTGTTTCAAGAGAGTTTGGTAGGAAAGATTCACCCAGACTTATTTTACTTGCTAAATTCATACCAGGAGGTTGCCTGCTGCTCTGTTCTCTTTTCTGTCTCAAGAGCACATATGCACTCTGATTACCAGCCCTCACTTGGCTACATTAATTTCCGAAATCAAAGTAAAGCAGGGAAAAGAGTCTTTATGCTGCATATTGCGCTCATCCAGTTCTCATGGAGCTGGTGAAACTTGGTTTTGTAACTTGTGTTGAAAAAAAAGGCTTCTTCAGACCTTGCAACAACTCCCAAGTGGCATTTGCATGGTTCGGAATAGTTGGAGCGCTGACACCCTGTTGCGTTGACAAATGTAATTTAAATACTTGTGCAAAGCTAGCTGGGCAACTTAAATTAGTTTAGAGGAATTTCTCTCAAATCAGAAGAATTCTGAGTTGGTAGAGTCTTCTGCATTCTGTTACTAAAGCTGATGTAACAGAGGTGAAATGTAGTGTGGATCAGAATCTGTCTCAGTTTCCTCTGGCAGTGGGTTTTATTATACTGGGACTTTATGTGAAGAGGGGAATCCTATTCAGCTCTCTGCTTGTGAGATTATTTTAAGCAGAATATGAAGGGGTCACAAGCAAAAATTAATACTCTTGCAAAGTTGAAAACAGTAAACATATATATTAGAAATATATATAGCTTGATTTTTAATATTTTTAAATATGTATAAAATGCTAGGTCTAGTGGATGGGTCAATGTTCTGTTTACTTTGTCTGCCTTTACCAAAGGTTTTTGGAGTGTTATTTTTTTCCATAAACTCTGTGGGTTTAGTACTTGTCTGCATATTTTGCATATCCTTTCTATCACTTGGCTTGCTTGAAGGAAGGAGTGACACTTGTTCTGAGTGTGTAAGCCCTAAATGTCAGACCTTGCTTTACTGATGTCCACGTTCTTTTGTCTTTTGTCAAAATATGACTGCTGGGAAGCAAAGGTGATAGTGCACTCCTGTTTGAGTAGTCATATTGCTTCAGCACAGTTTCAGCAACAATTTTACAAATCTTCTCTGGATCACTTGCACTTGGTAAGTTTTATGGCACACAGAGAGGCTTCAGGCAATATTTGTGTAGTTCTGCAGTGTACAGTGCAATTATTTGTTTTCTACTGTACACAATTGATATCAAGTCACTAACAAGCAAGTAGGCTACACATTACATGATCCAATCTTCCCAGCCCAAAGGACACACACTGTAGCTTTCTGCTGGTTGGATAACCTTCATCAATGGGGAATGGTCAAGTATTTCTTGAAGAAGGTTGATGCTTAATATTTTCAAGTTCTAATTATTTGTTTGTTTCTCATCTGTTTTTCAGATAGCATTATTCTTCCTGTGTGTTTGCATGCCTAATAACTGCTATTTTTTGATTAATCTACTCCTGTGCTTTTAAATTTACAATTTCTAACTCTTTTACCTCTTATAATTTTTCACACCTTCACAATGATTTCTTTTCTCAAGAAAATTGAATTAACATGGCACAGCTGTGTTACACCAGTTGTGTTCAGATGGCTGCAATACTATACCCAGGGTTTTCTTGAAATTCTGATTAATTGGCTAAAAATTTTCTGTGTTTCTCTTTTTAAATGATACAAGGCAACAATTGAAGTATATACATATCCACATTTGTAGATCTTTTGGTAAACCTTCAAAGGAAGACAAAAAAATGAGTGAATTAAAACTAATAAATACGGCTTGAGTAAATTGCCTTGAAATATAAAAACTCCTTAAAAATGATCATTCCATCTTTAGAAGCTGTCCAAAATAAATACATTTTAAAAAATTGAAAAGTAAGGTCAGTAAAGAGAAAATTTAGAAATGTAGAAATGTTAACTGGAAAGTCATAGATTGGTGCCCATCTGATAGGAACAAGCTGTGATATTTTTAGATAAGACAATTTCATAGTTGCCTTTGTGCACTTTCTAGCAGTAGAGTTCAGATTGTTCACGAACATTTCAGAAGCATCATATAAAAAGAGGCAAAATTAATTCTGATTCATTTTCATTCCCGTTTTCTTGTACATTCACTTCCTATAAAATAGGGATTTTTTTAGGCTATACTAAAAGTTGTTAGAAGAAATGTAATTTAATTTAAAAACAACTTGCTCCATGACACATTCTTCCATCAAAGAAAATTGCTATAAGCTAATTAATAATGGATATCCTTGTGAGGTGAAAAAACTTCGTGGGATATTGTACTGAATAAAATACTGCAATAAGAAAGCTGCTTATGTATGGTGTTCTACACTCCAACATAGTTTTGTTAGCTGCCGTGCTTCTTTGGAATATAAAAAATGTGGAATATTTGCTGCAACATAACATTAATTTGCATTTTGAAGAGATTCTAAAAAGAAGTCCATCCAAATGCTACTAAGGTTTTCAATCCCTTTAAAATAAAGGTACTCTCAAAAAGCCTGTTGGAGCATGTAAAGGCATTTAGTACAAATGTTCAAAAATAGTATAAATTCAAAACTCCTTATTCCAAAGCTGTCTTTGCTTCTAAGTAAAAATTTCTTGTCACTTGTTTGAGTCATGTTAATTTAATTTAATATGGCTGACTGAAGGGTGATTATCTACCAAACCAAATTAATGCAGGACAGAGGCTTTATTACACTTCCCCAAGAAAAAATCCTTTTCAGGCTTACTCTATTTAGTATTGTGCTGGCATTGTTACATCCACAAATAAAAAAAAAACAGTTAAATATTTTAAATGGTTTAATTTTCTATTTTTAAAGGAAAATGGAAATTTAAATGCTCTCATTTTTTTTTTTCAAATTTTGTAGTTAATCTATGAAGCTGTTTTGCTGTCATTTGATTCTTATGCATTATCTCTTTGTTACTCTTGGTTCCACAATTGTTGTGTCTTGATGTCTTGATGCTCATATTTATCCCCTATACTTGAATATCATTCAAATGTTAAAGTGTGCATAGATTATGTGGTAAGGAATCTCTAGAAAAAAAAATCCCGTTGCTTTTATACAGTAATAGAAACATCTTAATATTGACAGCTGTATTTTTTGTATAAATACTTCAAACAGTAATCTGTCAGAGACACCTAAGTACTAGACTAAAGGTATTTTTGGATTGTGAGATGAAAAGGAGAAAGGAAAAAATTTGAGGCAAAGTGGTACATTCTTGCATTGAAAATAGAGATAGCTAATCACTACTGATTACTAATTATTTTTATTTTACTCAAAGTAAAAAAGTGAGAAATTACAATTTGCTCACAAAAGCCTAAATCTGGCTTTTGCTTATTATTCTTGTATGACTTTGAAAAGGTAAATAATTTTAAAAGTGTTTATTTCTACACAATTTCGGTCGGTTTGTGGGTCTGAACCAAAGAATCAGACTAGAACTATGTAGGAATATATAGCAAACTACTATGCTAATTAACTGCAATTAAATGCAATTAAATGCAATTTAATTAAATGTAATTAAATCAAATGCACCCATTACTATTTAGACTATGTAATGAGAACAATACTTGTAAACAAAATCTTGTTTCAAAAGGCTCTTTTGTCTATTCCTTTTCCAAGTCTGTTAGCATCAAATTGTTCTTGTTTCCTAAATAAGATAATTTTCTACAGTAATAGGCCTAAGGCTTTAATCACCTCAAAGTTTGCATTTGTGGTTTCATAGCTTAGACACTTCATTATCTAGACTCTAAATGAAAATTTCAGCTTTAATCAGAGGGATTGGAAGATGAAACTTTTTCCCCCCCTCACATAAAACCTGCTTTTTTTAAATAAAGAGTTTATATCACATTTAATTGTTTATATATCTACCTATTTCAGAAATCAAAGCCACTTACAACACTCTGAAAGCAGAAATTGCCTTCAACTGCTTCTGAGATCAAACTCTGCATGTAAAATAGGACACGTTGGTACAAAACCTGCCCATTTCAAATAATATCTTTTGAAGTATTCTGGTACTATTTTTTTAATGAGTATTTAAAGTTCTGTACCTTTTTGTACAGACCTATATTTTGTAAGTAAATGAAATGGTGTCGATCGTAAACAAAAATGTAAACTGCATAATACACATCTACAAAAGTTTTAGGAATGTTTTTCTTTTTAATACTCATCTTTATTAAACATAGTTTCTCCTACAGTTCATGTTTCTGAGAGTTGTATTTTCATTGCAATATGCTATAATGCTAGTTCTTATTTTATTTTAGTAAGCTTATAAACGGAAAAGCTCTCAGTCATGTTCTGTGCTGCATTCAGCAAACCCTAAGTTGATCCGGAAGTTTTCAGGATCTGCTCACAGAAGCTCTGGGCAGATCAGCCATCAGTGCCATTTTAGTGGACACAGGAAATTCCATTCTTCTATAGAAACCATGTTTCCATGCTTGCAAGAACAATGCTACTTGGTATATTGCTAACTCAATAGTTCTATATGAGCCGTATTCTCTGAGGTGGTCATGACATTCACAAAATGTCAACCTTTACCAAATAAATCATATTGAATCAAACCCAAGAAAATCAACCTTCAGAAAATACATTTTTAATAAATGACAAAAGCTCATGCCCTGCAATAAGAAATCCTACCCTGAAAAAACGGAGAAGTACCAGAGATTTGGAGGACTTTATTAAGGAGCATCACCACAGCGGATTTCTCATGGATAGGGTTTAGATTTAGAAAGTGGCAAGAACTTAGATTTAGATTTAATTTCATATGTTGCATTTGGCACTGAGAAAGTTCTCTGGCAGTGAGGTTCTGTTGCTATGGTGAAGTTGTGGGAGCTCCAACATCCCCCAGCAAATGAGTGCTTTACAACACTTTTGTGTGAACAGGGCAGGTCCCAAGCAGCTGCTCTTGCTACTTGCTTAGGCTTCTCAATAAGTTTCAGATGGCGAGTTAGACTTTCTCATCCTAAAGCATGTATGTATCGCTGGAGTAAAAATGTACTGTGGTTATGTTGATTCTGCTCCATAAATTTGACGACTTGTATGAAGGGAGTGGTTTTTGACCCCTAGTTAACTGGAACCTGGTTAATAGTAATTAAACATAAAAGTCAATACCTACAAATCCTATGGACCTGTAGATATCAGTGACTCTAACAGA
The DNA here is from genome assembly GCF_901933205.1 of Camarhynchus parvulus. Classification (NCBI taxonomy): domain Eukaryota; kingdom Metazoa; phylum Chordata; class Aves; order Passeriformes; family Thraupidae; genus Camarhynchus; species Camarhynchus parvulus. The sequence continues at coordinate 105,287,805 of NC_044573.1, read as the reverse complement.
CACTAGAGTGCTGAGGTCCCTGATTGATGGGACATAGAAAGGGTCACCTTGAAAAACTTTGTGTAACTGAGAAGATAACAAACTGCTGCCTGGTCATGATAATTGTGGGGCCTATGAGAAATAGCAAATTTATGGGTTATCTGCGAGGCTTCATGTGAATTTTAAAAGCTTTCTGTGTTATGTTTTAAGGGAGTCGAGCATATCAGTGAAACTTATTACAGAACAAGTAGGGAAACTGAGGGATCGTGGAAAAACATGAGGGCAATAAGTGAGTGGAAATGGAGAACAAAGGATCTGATCAGGTATAAGCGTCTTACTTGTCAACAAAATTATATAGTGAGACCTTTATAAGAGCTGTGTTCCTAAATTGTTTTCCTGCATCTGTATGCTCATTTGCTTATGTGTAAGTTTTGCTAGCCAGTCTGGAGCTGAGTAGTCTAGGATTCTAGCCACCCATGAGAAAAAGCCAAGATCAGAGACACTAACTGGAGAAGAAGACCATAAATGAGAACTATTAATGACTCTTTTAATGAATGTTGCCTTCCCATTTCAGACTTCAGTTGGGGTGAAAATATACTCACCACAGATACATAAAAGGGAATTTTTTTCTGCCAAAGTAGATTATAAATTTAATTGAGCTGCAATGTCTTAAAGAATTATTGTAAAGGTTTTAAGTCTGGACATCTCAAATATTGAACATGAAAGCAAGCAAAAAGTGAGACACTGAGATAATAAAACCTCACCTTTTTCACCCATGTTGACTGTCAATATTTGTGTAAAATGAGGGCAGACAATGTCAGTCCTAACTTTTGGTTCTTTTTTTTTTTTTTTGGGGTGGGGAGGAGGGGCAGTTTTGCAGTTTTCTCTCCTTTTCTTCATACAAGGGAAAATTGAACTTACATTTCTGTAAGAATGTAAAGGTGAAAATGTAGACTGAATCTTATGATTTGGTTACATCACAGCTATGGCGCTGTAAAGAATTGTGTGTTGCATCTGTAAAGAAACTGCTCACTGGTAATATTTCAGGGTTCATCTCTCTCCATTCTATGACTGATCTGTGGAATCACCCATAAGAGGAGCAGGCGGCAATATCCCTTGTCAGAAAATTTAACTTTTTTTGTATCTTGAATTCTGCATCTGTAGTGATATTTATACAGCCGGCATGTAATGATGATATCTGCTGGAAACAGAATGTTCATTGTTTTGATTTAACAAAGCATGTGAAGTAGGATCCAACTATCCTTAGCTTCAGGCATTTAATCTATTCTAAAATCTTCACTGAACAGAGACAAAAAATCTAAAAATGTTTGCCTGGAGAAGTCAAAATATATTGTCTTCATGTCTTTGTCCTCTGTCCATAAAAAAAGACTGCAGAATGACACATATTGGATGGCTAATTTTTATTAAGTTAACAATAAATATTGTCAGGGGTATGATGTGAAAAATTCTAGATCCACATAAAAATTATCTGCCATATTAAAAGCACCTATAAAAATGATAGGTAATAAAGGTAAATATTAGCCAGAACTGGAACCAGGGCACTAAAAATAAAGGTAATATAATAGAAGAAAGAATAGTTATTTACCAAATGTGAGAACCTTCAGAACAGGGGAAAGGGTGTCAGAAACAAGTTGAGGTGAACCAGACCTTAAATTTGAGGTAATTATTCTGTGTGAAGGATGCTAGCAAAAGCTTTTCTTAGACTATTTAAATAATGCCTTGGGTATACAAATATTTATGCTACCTCTAAAACGTACGAGTTTCTCATATTTTTGCTGCATATTGAGAAAAGTGTATAAATTGTCGAAGGACCATTTTTGTATCACCTGTCAGCAAAAGTTCTAATAGTGTTCCGTGTCTCTGGGGGTTTTTCCCTCCCTTTTGAATTTAATCTTTCATGATTTGTCCTACATTTTGTCATAAATGAAGCAATTTCATGCTTTTATCCTCCTAATAGGAGAAAAATGTATTGTTTCCTTTCAGTTTTACTCCTCTTAGCTATAAGTGGAGTGCTTAAGCTATATGTAGAACTGAAATTCATGTTACTCCTTGAGGTAAGTAATCAATGGTGTAAATAGTAATTTCACTGCTGCAGTTACAAGAAACTGGAAATGGAATAAAATTTGAAAGGAAAAATTAAGATCAACTTTATTAATGCAATAATAATATTTCTTGTGTAGTATGTGAAATGGGTACCACTTATGTGAGAACCTCTATTTGAATATAACTGATGCACAAAAAAAAGGACTGTCTGAAAGTAGAAAACCCATTTATATATCAAAATACAAACTTCAAGGTGAAGAGACAATTTTTGGAGTGGAGGGTGAATGATGCTACAAAATTATGTGTGATGTAGGGCTAGTAAATGTTCACTGTCTTCCAATGTAAGCACTAGGCAACATTAACAATACTTCCCAGCTGTCAGGTTAAAAAGAAACAAAAGATGGATTCATGCACAAGAGTGGTAGAATTGTAGAGCTAAAGGAATTTTATTTTTACCTTTTAAGTGTAAACAGTGCAAGGGAAGGTTGAAAGAGAAAAAAAGAGAATCCTGCTGAGGATTAGCAATTTGGCAAACTGTGACAGCTTAGAAGATCCTAAGAGCAAGAAAGAGCCAGGAAATGGGAGCATGATCATTGGGCTCATTATTCAGTGCCATGTTCTTGCTCTTCTTTCAAAATAAACCTTGGGCTGATATTTGAGACTGTTTGGCTTAGACAAAGATCTGGTCCCTTAGCCTGAACTATTAAACCTAGTAGTTCTGTAATGTGCAAAAAAACCCCGAAGTAGTTACAGTGATGAAGCTACAGCAACTCTGAATTACTCATTACAGCTAAAAACCAATATATTATGTTAAACTTTTATATGTGTGTACAGACGTATGTGATCTGAACCTCTTTTTAGAATAATTTTTACAGCTATATAAAAGGACTGAGATGCTGTTCTATCTTTTTTAGTAATAAATTTGCATTGTTATTTCTTGGAAATATTAAAAAATCTTCTCTGTATTCATGCAAGTAGCTCTGTTATACTCAATAGAAAGGAAATCACTCAAGCTCACAACAGAAGTCAAAAGAAATGGCCTGGTAGAATCTCACCAAAGAGGTGGCTTTGTTTTAACAAAGAAGAGACAGTTAGGTATTTTTCTAAGAGCTAATGAGACCTAAAATCTTAGCTGTGGAACTTGAACCACATATTGTCTGTCATCATCTGAGCTATTCTAATGGAAGTGAACAATCTGGCCTTAGAAAGTACTGCCACTTTGTACTGGCTTGAAGTGAATCAGCTTCATGAACCTAAATTGGGGTTTTTTTTACATTAATTTCATAATCTTGTGAGAACTTGTAAATAGTTAAAAGTCATGGAAATCTTAAGCAATAGATGAAAAACCGAGAAAGAGCCCACAATTATTTTGTTTTTAGCAATAGGTATTTTTTACAAAGAATTATTTTTCTTTTCACAATATATCTAGAAATTCATAACATATTTCCACTTTCATTATGTCATTCAATTTTGCTATTTAAAAGTGATAGAATATATGTAGGAATTTCTGTGTGTTCTAAAGGACTTACTAACATGAAAAAGGTGAAGTGTACTGGTCTGTAGGTATTACTGTAAGTATTTCTCTGTGGAGAGGAGCCCTTGAATTTCACCACAATTCATAAAATAAGCTTGTAGATGACCTACTTTATAACCCTTTCACAAAAATGAAAATTCAGTGTTCTACTTTTTAAATAGGATTGGAGAAAAAAAGATCTATGGACTTTAATTTGTAGTTTAAAATGTCTGGTTTCAATCTCATTCTTCTGACATTTAAATTGGCTGCAGAAAGTTTATTTAATTGAAAGGTCATTGCAAAACTAATTGAATATGTGTTCCATTAAGCAGTAATGCAATTAATCTGGCTATGCCTGTTCATAAATAAGATCTGAGAAAAGTTTTTTGACCCATTTCTCTTTCACTTCAAAGGCACGTGCTTTAGAATGTCTTTGGGATAATTGTAGAAGGTCCAGTGCAGAACTACAAATAAGAAAGATCATAAAAAAACCATTTAAGAATTTCTAAATGAATCGGCGAGGTGAAGAGAGAGAAATAGATTGTACCATCAATATCTAGAAACAAATCTAGCTCTTCTCTCACAGGTGCTGTAGGTTTGCCTACTATTACTTATATTGCCATTATCAAACGTTAGATAAATTTGTGCTTTACTTTCCAGTCAAGGGAAGTTTTACTTGGTAGCTGGCAGACTTGTTATATTTTTTATCCTAGAAACTCCATCTTTATAGAGAAGTTCTTACTCTAAATGCAGGCCGTTCTCTCTCCCTCTTGGCTACAGAGGAGCTTAGGATAACAAAGATAAGCCCAGTTGTCAAATTTTGAAATGTCAAAACATGAGATGAATCCCTCAGAAAGAACTGAGCTAATACCATGACTGCCTTCTGACACTTGGGGACCAGGAATTTTTAGTTTTAAATGTATTTCCTAAAATGTTGCCGACTTGATTCCTATATACATATTTATAAGGCAACATCCCCAAGGGTGAAGCATTATGTTAAACATGTCTTAAACAAAACCTTTCACTCTGAGAATTGTGTTCCTGGATTCAGAAAACTTCTGAATGCATGATAATTATAGTTTAGACATAAATAAGCAATAATTGCACAAAATAAATTTCCTGTTTCAATTATGTAAGTAATTTATCTCAAATTACAATTTCTGCAAGCATTTTGTGTGTAAAACTGGAAACTGAAGTAAAAATGTTTTCGTCTCCACTATTATCTTCTCAGTATTTACAAGTGTAGAGGAATAATTCCCAAGTTTCATCTCCCAGTTTGCAGGGCCAAATCCTTGCTTTTCTTTGTTTTGAGCTGGCCATAAAAAAGGAATTTTGAAGGCCATGTGCATAGTATAGCATGCAGAGACCCCTTCTGCAAATGTAGAAGAATATAGAATATTTTAAAGGACTCCTTTGTGTTAAGAGACTGTAATTTATGATCTTTTCTCTGCTAATGAATTCAACTGCAAAAACTATCAATGGTCAATGTTTGGATATAAAATGGTTATTCATATAGGATCCCTAAAACATTGTTTATTTTTATAAGTTAAAAGACATCAAGTTAATTGTAAAGAGAAAAATAAAATTTAACTTAGAGATATACGATTATTACTTTTTAATTTTTTCTGCTTGTCAGAAGTAAAATTCATATTAATCAAATTAATGGGGTGTGATTTTCATACATGGTTGTGTGTGAAACAGATTTTCAGTCCTGGAATTATTAAGATTCAGTTGTGTTTTTGTTGATGATATTTTTTTCCTTTTCAGCTACTAAATAAATATTATTTATATATATAGATATTTTCTTTTATATTAAATATCTTTATTTTTATTTTCTAATTTTACATTTGCAAAGAAAGAAAGTCTATCAAACACATATACCATTAAAACAGGTAAAAAAGGCAATGAAGTATTGTTTTAATAATATCAAATTTCTTTTTGAGCAAATATTATTTTTAGAATGAATTCTGGTTTAGACAGATACATCCTTGGTGAGGTAAAGGTGTTTGGGTTTTTTTCTTTGTTTTATTTTGCATCAAATTTCTCAGTTGCTTTATTTATGAATTTGTATTTCCCTATAGGCTAGCAATGTAGTTTCAGAACAACTCCCAAACTTACATCTTAGTTGTCTCATTTCTTGTTTGGTTTTTAAATGAATGTACATGGTGCTGTTTTAGCTTGTACCCTGAAAATGAATCCTTTTCCTTTTCAGCTTCGTTATATTTTTCTTACATGAACAGCACAATGAAAAGATTTTGTAAACTTAATGTTGGCCTTCAAGAAGTATTTAGTTTGCACTATTTGAAACTGTAAACTGAATTATTTTGGAGGAGATTTAAAATGGGCATCATCTACATATAAATTGGTTTTGGAACCAAAGGGGGCCTGCAGTCAGTATATATTACAAGATTCTATCACATTGTCTAATGGATTAGATTTTATTAAGTACTATAAAACAGCATGAGATGTACTCAATAGAAAGCAAATTGAACTGAAACAGATAATTAATTACTGCAACTCCTATTTTTTCAACACAGTTTAGGCACAAATACATTTGTTATATGTGTGTATATGGCATATTGCATCCTAAAGCTGTCAGCATAAACTTTTTCATACCTATAACAATCAATATGCTTTTCATTCAAGGTTTTAACATTTTTAAAACAGTATATATTTTGCATACACAGAATCAATTTGCGCTGTTGAAATTAATGGAGTCCTTAGCAATTTCCACATTGAAATTCTTTTCTATAGTTAGTAAAACCATCACAGATATATATATTCTATAGAGTCCTCAAACACCTCCTAACTAGATCCTGGCAAGTAATGTCCAGTGTGAAGAAAAATAGTGTCACTAAAACCAGCCATAACTGTACACAGAGAATCCTTGGGGAAGGATGCCAGAGAATCAACTCAGGTTCTATTCTACTGATATCCAGAACTGTAGTAATGTAATGTATCTAGCAAAGTTTTTGTTTAAAAGACTTTGGAAAGAAGATTCTTATATTCTACTTAATACTAATCCACCATCTCTGAAAAATGAGTCTGAAACCTGGAAGACAGCTAACTTGTAACCAAAATTGTTTATTACCTTTCATTACTTGGATGGCTTCAGTAAAAAAAAAGATTTTCTGAGAGAGCTTTCTTATGAGATCCCAAAGTATTGAAAAGTTCAGCACTTGAGATAGAAAATTCTTAAAACTTCATTTATTTAAACCATATATAAGGCAACAGTTTTCCATATGCCGTAATTCCTTTCTATACACTTCATCCACTGGTGAAGTACCTCCCATCACTTGTAGTCATCCATCTATTGGACTTTCTACAAGAATCATTCAATAAATACCAATATTCTGTTGACTTTTGCCATATTTGGAAAAGTATGTTCACACTGCACTTCTCCAGTCTCTGTTGAAGGTACTTTGCTTCCATATTTAGCCTGTCATGTTTGTATATTTTAAAAATTGCTTTTCTGATTGTGAAGCTACAATCATTGCTGCTCAGTCCAGATATTTTGTGGTGTCTTTGATATATATGAAAGTTCCATGGGGAATTAGGAATAAGTGAGTAAGACAATTTTTTTTTTAATGGAAGATTATTTTCTTTCCTTCCAAAAAAGCGAGGGCAAAATGGGCGGGAAAGAAACCCAAAAAGTAAACAAACAAAAAAAAATCAAAACCAAAACAAAACCCAAAAAAGCAAAATCAAAAAAGAACCAAAATCAAAACCAAAAAAAGCACCCCCCAAAAACCAGCCAAACACAAAAAAGCACCAAAACACAAACAAACAAACAAACAAAAAACCAAACCAAAAAAGAAGAGTCACTTTGGATGAGGTTGTTCTAAAACTGGCATTTACAGATGCATTTCATGAGTTTTGTTTAACAGCTTTTTGACTGTATTTAGTCATGAGCAACTTAACAGAACAAATCTACTATATCTGGGAGAAGGCAGTACAAAAGCTGGTAATAAAAATTTCAAACTAAGCTTTGTCATCCAGAATTTTTGAATGGAAAAAGATACATTCTAAAATACGTATTTAATGCAACCCAATATTCAATCTTATGACCAAGTAGAAAAGATAGAAACTGAAAATGACAAATGAAATGCCTGATTCTTATAAAGTGCAGTGAAAGATGTAAATAAGAGTGATTATAAATGGTAGTAATAATAACTGGAGCAACATAAAAATCGTCTTCAGAATCCATCCAGTTTCGAAAGCATGGAACATATGGTTGTTTTCTCTGCATATATTAGTCTAAATGCATGAAATTTATTCAAACTGAGTCTATTTCTTTGAGTAAGGTGAAAGTCTTGCTCAGTTTCTGCCAGTTCACACATACAATGCCTTTCCTGATACAACAAAGAAGGAATCCTGTACTCAGCATTGGTGAGGCCACATCTCAAGTCCTGTTTACAGTTCAGGGCCCCTCACTACAAGAAGGAACTGAGTTGGTTTAACCTGGAGAAAAGAAGGCTCAGTGCTGGCCTTGTCCCTCTCTACAGCCACCTGAAAGGAGGTTGTAGCCACCTGGGGGTCAGCCTCTTCTGCCAGGCAGCCAGCCTGCAGTGTTAAGCTGTACCAGGGAAGCTTCAGGAGGGACCTCAGGAAGAGTTTTTTCACTGAAGGCTGCTTAAGTGTTGGATTGGGCTGCCCAGGGAGGTGGTGGATTCAGCATTCCTGGAAAGTGCAAAAAACAACTGGATGTGGCACTTAGCGCTATGATTTAGTTGACATGGTATTGTTCAACCAAAGGATGGACTTAATGATCTCAGAGGTCTTTTCCAAAGTTAATGATTCCATGATTCTATGATTCTGATGGGAGCTGTTGTATTTTTAAAATAACGCTTGCTGACTACACTTGCAAGAACAAATACTTGTATTGTTAAATAGAAGAAGGGCAAAGAATAAAAGAATGAGAGGTTGATTTTTGTTTCTCATCATCCTGCCTGAGCAATGGGACTCTGAATAACTCAGCTCTGACCACGGTCTTTCTTGGGTTTACCTACATCACTGAATGTCAGAATTAATTTTTCTTTGCAAAAGATGTCAGGGAAATATTATTACTAACTTGAGAACTCACCTTAGTCATGATTATAAACTATTTCAGAAATATCAAGATCTAGGAAGGGGATATTATTTAGTCTATTTGATAAAAACACAAAATCACAAACCCTGCATGCACATTGCTTAACATTTAGAACTGTGTTAACTCAGCATTTACTCTAAATCCAGTAAAGTTCTGTACACTTAAAAGATTTCTTAAGGGTTCTTTTTCTGCCTTATGTGTAGGTTTGTTTCCAGTTACAAATTTGTTTTCAGTTACAAATGAAGTGATATGAACTACCAAAGTAATGATTCCTTATTTCTTTGTTCCTCTTTCCTTTTGCATGATTTGTCCTTACCACTTCTATACTCCATTAGCAAAGGCATATTAAAAACACATTCTGCTAAACCCAGCTGTTATAACTGAAATACCACAAGCAGAAAATCTTAAACATGGGTAAGTGATTCTCCATTTGCTATAAAAGAAATTGTCTTCTGACAGGTTTAGAATTTTTCTTCTTCAGGCAAGATCTCCTCTCACTGGAATAACATGTATTATTGACATTCAAATATAGACTGACAGATGTGGGTTTTCCATATATCAGCTTTGAATGTCACCTTTTTTCCACAGTGATAATTAAAGTCCCTTATTTGGATAAAAATTCTCAGTAGATCAGATTTTTTATGTTTTTACAAAATTAGCTGGAGTACAAATAAAACTACCTTCCTTGTTATCTTCCAAAATGAAAAGATTTGTTTTGTCTTTAGAACCTATTGCACGTCTTTGAATAATATGTGTTGTCTCAGCAGAGCTTTATTGTCTTTTTCCTCTAAACTTCAGCAAAGTCAAGAGGCAGTTAACATTCATTGAGTCAAATCTCTTCATGACAGACATTCTTTATGCATCTTGCTATAAAATAGTAATGGCATTTACGAGTAACATGAAGTTTTATGTCAACATCTTAAATATAGCATTGCAGTGAAAAAATATGTTCATGTTTTTCTGCAACAGTCTTCTTTTTTCTTCATTTGTATTAGAGAGTATATATATATAAGTATACACTCAAAAATATGTAAAGACAAAATTAAAACAGGAAATACAATGAGGAAAAATTGCATGGAAGCTTACTGATATATTTAAAAATTAAATGAAAGATGCTGCAAGTGAAAGTTAAAACTAATTTTTGCTGGATGTCCGTGATATCATGGTCCTTTCTACAGCTTTAAGAGGCCTTCATCCTGGATTAACACTGAGTGTGAAAGGTGCTCTTAATTCCTAGAGTAAGGACTCTCCTGTAAGACCTGCTCTACTGAAGTTGGAAGCAGTTTGCAATGTCTTTTTGTGCAAACCAGGAGAAATTAAGAATATATTTCAGAGTCTTAAGGTAAACAGTTCTAAAGAAGATGTAGCATTCCACTTATTATAAAACCCTTAAAAATATGGGTAGGTTAGAACTCTGCGTTTATATACTATAGCTGGGCACCTAGCTAACCATGACCTTTTTACCATGACCTGTGGTTTATCAAATTGCCAAAAGCTTGAAGTTATTTACAGTTTTAAATTATGCATAGATGCCTTCAGTGAATAGTTGTCAATTTGCACATTATCTGGAATAATGCATTGCTAATATGGAAATGCTGGCTGAAAATCTCCAATTTGTGTACTTGGGGGTTCAGCCTTTTTTGATTTTTAGTGAAAAAAGAGATGGTAGCTCTGTGCCACTTTAATTTTTTGCTGCTTCTCAATGCTCTCCTTGTAGCTAAATTAAGATTTTATTTTTGAAGAAGAGATGTTGAAATCAGGAATACAGCCCCAGTTAGCTTTTTTCTTATGGAAACGTAGTCTGCATGAATTATACATCACATTCATGGTACTCTGTGAGACAGTTTTCCCTTAAGCACAGAGAAAACTCAGAGTGAACTTGATAAGATTTCATCATTGTAAATGATGAATCCCAGAATAAGTCGTGTTGGAAGGGGCCACAAGGATCATCGAGTCCAACTCCCAGCCCTGCGCAGGGTCATCCCCAAGAGTCACACCCTGTACCTGAGAGCATTGTCCAAACACTCCCTGAGCTCAGTCAGGCTTGGTGCTGTGACCACTTCCCTGGAGAGCCTGTTCCAGTGCCCAACCAGCCTCTGGGTGAAGAATCTTTATCTAATGCCCAATCTAAATCTTCCCTGACACAGCTTCAGGCCATTCCCTCAGATCCTGTCCCTGGCCCCCAGAGAGAAGAGTTCTGTGCCTGCCCTTCCTCTTCCCCTCATGAGTAAGTTGTAATTGCAATGAGGTCTTCCCTCAGTCTCCTCTTCTCCAGGCTGAACAGACAAGTGGTCTCAACTGTGCTTTTCAGAAACTCTAGTGCTGCATACAGGGTAAGTATATTCCATGTAAAATACTAAACAGTGTAGAAAAGAACTTCTTCCCTAGTCCTTATGCCAACTGTCAGAGTCTGGCTGTGACTATGGGATTAAACCATCCCAGCCTCTGAAACAAGATAACTGCATTCAACCTTTTATGAATGATCCCTGACCTGCACTAACCCCCTAAATATGTCTGTGATTTGTCTGGGAGGGTGACAGCTGGCGCTGCCCAAAAACATGCCAAATTTCTGTCCTTACACCTGAACAAATGTTCAGTCATTTGTTTGGCTGAGCAGCTGTGCCCAGCCCCACCACTGCTTAAGGCATCCTCTAGGTATAGCTGCAGGTATTTGCTCAAATAAATAAAGCTGCATAGTATAAAATGCCATGTGAAAGGGATCATAGCTTAGGACAGCTTGCTGTGTGACTATGAATCACAATGTCGGGGAATTAGGCATGGTGCATTCCTACTTTTGGAAGTTTTATGATATTCCACCTGGAAGAGTTGAAGAAAGAAAATGAGTTTTCAGTTAAATTTCAGTGAAATCATCAATTGATATGCACTGATTTCTTATTTGATTTGTAAAACTTTATTACTGCTTCGTCTTTATTTTCTTTTTCCCTTTTCTGTTTTTTTCTCTTTTTTCTGTATGCCATTTTTGACTAACCATTAGTATAAATTAGCCATTTTTACTACTGTCTTTCATTTGTGCATGTGTTTAAGACAGAGAAGAAAATTCTTTTTATACAATTAGCTATATAAATAACCATGTGATCCCTTATCTTGAAGGATTTACGAAAAAGAACAATCCCCTCTCCTCTGCAAAACTGAAAATCAAGTCTCTTACTTATGACAGCAAACTCTGAAATATAAGGAAATTTTTATAATAATTGTAAACCTTGTGACATTTTTTTCTAAAATGTGAAATGTTACTGTAATAAAATGAGGATAGCACAGTTAAATATTAAATACAATATAATAAAATATACTTCCATACCTACCTGATAGTCAACAAATAAAGGGGACCTTTTTCTTTATATGTAATATTCATGACTGAGTTAACATACAACATGAGAAATAAACAACACAATTTTAGGTTATTTGAACCTTTAGATATGATCTCTGAATAAAACACTGTAAGAATACAGTCCTCAAGTCCCAGAAGTTATTGTAGCCTGACACAAGTCATTGCTTTGAGTGACATGTGAATGAAATTACAACATGAAATTATGGTCTTCTCATAATCCATAGGTCTACCGATTTTTAAAATAGCATGAAAATTATAATCCTAACTTTATATATTACAAGTTGCCATATAAGCTAGAGCTTTAACCATAGCATATTGATAAGGTTTTATCAAGTTCTAACTTGAGATAAAGATTTAGATAAAATCTACATTGAACTTTTGTTAAAATTCATTTCTTATTTGTTCTAAGCAAGGTTGTTGTTTTCTCTTATGTTCTCCTTTCTTTGGTTAACATCAAGTGGGAAATGCACTTGAACTTTTGCCCATGGAAAGTAAATTGACTGCTCAAAATTTTGCTTAACTGAATTTTTTTCAGGCCGCTGGTCTTCAGAGGCTATTGAGTGAAGTTCAAAATGCTACAGGTGCTTTTAGGACAAAGTTGTGCATCTTTGTAGTAATGAAATTTGCTGAGTTATCTCCCCTTTTCGCAATCATACACTCTAATTGTTATTATATGTTTAACCTGCAAGAAAACAATCAAACAAATAGACAAACTAAAACCCCACACAACCAGCTTGTATACTAATGTGAGGGGTGGATGATATGGCCCTTGTCCTCCAGAGACCTAAAGAGATGGGAAAAGCTGTATTGTGGGGGTTTTTTTAGTATTCTTCCTTCATCTGATTTAACATGATGAGGAATTAAATTGATTGTAACTCATGAAGTTGATAACTTTTGAATATATTAATGATGATTTAAAATACGTTGTAAAATACACTGTTCTTCTGATAATTTTGGGCAGTTTATTTTCTTTTTACATACATAAACAAATTTTTGTTCTCTTTCTGGTTAATATTCTAGTTTTATTCTGTCAACATATTGAAAACATTTTACAATTTTAGTTTACACATAATAATTCCAATAAAACTGTGCAAATAATATTTTTTCTTTTTGTAGGCAATTAGAAAAAATACTGAAATGCCATTGATTTAAACAAATTGCTTAGCTTCAGATCTGAGCTCTGTTTTATTTAGCCTGTTTAAAGATAGAATTCAAAATGAAAAATTAGTATTTTGAGTTGCTAAATTTCCTTCCACATAAATAATCAAGCAATATGGATTAATAAAGAATATTTTGGCAACAGATAGCATATAATTTTCCCCATCATACAGATAGCTGTAATAGCATAAAAAACCTGTGGCACAGTAAAAACAAGATGTGAAATCAATTAGAATTTTATTCAATATTCAAGTGAATGAATTTAATTTTATATTGTGGTTTTTAGACCAGCAGGATTAATGCTACATGCAACAGTCACAGTCATGCTTGCAGTTAAGCTTGTCTTTTTTGAGGTTTACTAGTTGTCAAATGCAGCTGGAAAGGATTATGATAACCATTCAAGTATTGTCTCCCTGATAATTATGTTACATTGAAGAACTCTAATTTGCAGCATACATCAAGATGTTTGCAGGAAGTGATTGAGAAATTAAAACAAAAATCAAACACATAATCCAAAAAGAAAACTTGGGAATTCCCAAACACTGAGTTTCTTCCTGAACTCTTCACTTGGAACTGAATGAAATGTACATTAATAAAATATACAATTTAATAAAGCACAGTGCAGCATAAATATTGGAATTAAGTACTAACCTAAAGTTGTCTATAAGTTCCACTACTCTTAGGTGTTTTAGCTGAGAAGAACAGCAGAACACTGGGACTTAGAAATTCCTTGGCATCAGCAAAGTATATAAACATAAATTCCATTTTGGATTCTTTACAAACTGGCTGCCAATGCATGCAAAAGGCACTCCAAGTTATTCAGGTTATTAAGAGCCAATAGGTGTTCTTTAGAAAACATATATTTACAGTAGCCTAACCGGGTCAGTGTCATCAAAATATTGATCAGTCCTAAAGATTTTCTGATATTTTAAGCATCTCTGAATGTTCATATAAACATATCTATTGTACTGTGTTTTCTGGCACAAACTTTTTGATCCAGGGTTAAATGCATCATATTTTTTGAAGTCATATGCCCAGATGTTGAAGTTTCTCTGTAATGTGCATTTGTATTTCTCCTGTGAAACTTATTTGCATTCTAAACTGCTGATGTAGTTCTCATGCTGAGCTATGCTGGCAATAGGTTAGGCGAGCTTGGTCCAGCCAAACATTAACAACACAGCCAATTGCCAGACTAACTGTTAAAAGCATTTTCAGCCAACACATTCCTTACCCCTGCTGATTTTTCTCCTGGGGGCTGAGGAAATTTGGCTCAGTGGATGGTTCTTTTTACAGGCATGAAAAACTGAATTGTTCTTGTTCAGTTCTCATATGCAGAAGTGGCTCATACCTTGTGCATAGTGGAATCCAGCTATACAAAATATTTATAAGCCTCATTAAAGCAAGTCTTTATTTGTCGTCCTATATATAGTACAGATGTAAAAGAACACAGAGCATTTAATAACATGGACCAAGGTTACCTTCTTGAACTGATGTTTAAATGCAGAATTTGTTTGTATTTGTGCACCTGTATGTTAGTTATTATTGGGGATTTTGTTGGATTTTTCTAAGATGAAAAAATGTTTATGTAGCAACCTAGGCATAAGCACATATGAAATACTTACAAGGCTTCTTTCAAGTTTATGTATGTTTTTTAAATTTCATTTTTTCAACACTCAGCTACTAAATATCCCTATCTTACCACAGTAATTTTTATAAAGAAGAACATTTTTTTTCTGTTATATTATATTTTTACTTTAAAGTCTCTTGTGTTATTAAAGTGCACACACACCCACCTACATGCTCAGGTAGGTGCTCATTTTCTGAACTATCTTCTGTTTTGATTCCCATCAGCTAATAAAGATAAAGGAGCAGTCACTGATCATGATAGCTTCTTGGTTTTAGTTTGGTAGTATATTCTCATGCAATTTTTTAAAACTTGCTTGACAGTTCATACACCTGGGGCATTCTAGTCCCCCCCACAAGTTGTGAAAACCTTTTGAAGAAATAAAGCCTTGCCATACTCATGTGTCTGTGGCTTTCATATCAGCCTCATTGAAAGTTTCTTGAGATGTTCACTTTACCCTTTTCTAGCCAAAAAAAGGATCTTTGAAGTATGTTTTCCTTCAGTTACTTTTCAGAGAAAGGAAATTAAATGTGAAAGATTTAATGCATTTAAGGGGACTTCCCTTCCTCCCCAAAGGAGTCTGTCTTATGAGCAAAACTAATTTCCATTCCCATTTCCAGTGTTTTTGTTCAAAAGAACTGTCACTATGTTGTTATTCTTTAGAATTCTCAGTCCCTGGAGCTTTCTGTGTCAATCAATCCATGTTTTAAACAATCCTGCTGATGCTCTGTGACTTCTACTTATCAAAATATCTGTAAATACCTCCTACTTGTCTTATACTTTAGGATGTTTGGAGACCTGCCTGTTAATACTTGTGGACTCTAAGCAATTTGGGAAAGGGATAATGTTCCTTTTTTGTGTGTTCAGTGTCTCATGGAGAGGGTTGGAATTTCTGCCTTACATAATTTAAATACAAGTTCAGGCATGCGCTGAGCATTATTTCTATAATATAAATTATAGAAATATACAGACATACACACATATATCGTGTACTTGCTTAATTATATGTTTTAAGGTAATTGCTTTGAATCAGGTGGCCATTATTTCTTTCAATGTTTTATGTTGTCTCTGAATACTATACTAGAATAGGAGAAAAAGCAAAGCCCATATCAGCATTAAATGGGACTTCACAGTATAGATAAAAACATCTTTTAGTGTGTGTGTGTGTCTGTGTGTATGTGTATAGTAGGTTTCTTTTTCTTTTCTCTGTGGGGCTTTTGTGGTTGGTTGGTTTGCAGGTTGTTTTTGTCATGCTGTTCTTGGGTTTTCTGGGTTCTTTGTTTTTTCAGCCTGACAGTCACATTTCATCTTTTTGGTAAATGCACTTCCTTTTTCAGTAAAATTGACAAGAAACACATCCCTAGTAGTTAATGGTTGTTATCATTTCAGTTTTAACAGATGACAGATTTTCTTCTAAATATCCTCAAGGGTGATCTTTGCAGTCTTTGTCTACCTTGTGCACATCTCATAAATTTAGGCATAGTTGATAGACATTTCCAGTGTCTTGACTAGGATGAGATTTTCACCCACTTAGTTAAAAATTCATCTTGTTTCTGAAAAGGTGCTTTGTGTGATTGAGTTATGAAAAAAAAATTATTACTATTTAGGCTTTTTCATTATTTTTGGAGAAGGAAGTAGAAAAGTGGCAGAAAAGTCTCTTCCGTTAGAGTGAAAGGATGTGTATAAGAACTTATTTTTCTCCTTAGATAAAGAGATGTTCTTTACCATTTACATTTTGTCTCTAGTGAATACTTTTACAATACAATTGGGAATTGTAAGACTGTGGAGAAAACTCTCATGTAATCTTAGAAGAAACTCAACTTTTAACAATATGCAACCCTTTTTCTCTCATCCTGTTTCCATTTTAAAAACTGAAAGGGTGTTGATAATATAATTTCTGCTTGTGAGATAGTTTCAAATACAAAACCCCTACATTTTCAAGATTACAAAAATGTTTATATTCATAGCAGTACAAATTCCAGGGAAAGGGACAAGGTCATGCTTTGAAGAAAGTATTTTTATTTTGCTAGAAAAATTTATTGTAAAATTGCAAAACAAAATTTGATCTCTATAGAATATGGTGAAAAACCTAGAGATGTAGGTAATCTTGAGAAACCAACTTAAATTCATGTTCTTGAAGTGAGCTACATAGAGGATGCTTCTACGACTAACACCTAGATACAGACGCCAGAAGGATCACTTTGGGCTGTAAAAAGAGACCTCGGATCCTGGCCCAGAAAGTGCTGCTCACTCAGGAGAGTTCATTTCAGGTAATGTGTGGACCCAGTCCCAGAAATGTTTCTTTTCTGGCCTTATGTTATTGCTGAGAATGTAAAAGCAGAACTCAATTGAGATGGCAAGTATCATATAGAATCAGAAAGGGGGAAGATAAAAAAATAAGGCTTCATGAGAGTAAAAATAGTGAACTAAGAGAAACAGTGAAGACATTTCTGTGGAATACACAAGGAGAAAAGAAATTTAGGGCAGTTTGGGGTTCTTTAAACAAAATCGAGGGCATAATTGTAAACTATTTCAACCAGCATAAAGTTAGACTGGTCATGAGAGATCAGCTGGGCTGTATTGAGAAATCCTGCATAATGGAAAAGTAAGGAAAATTTGAGCTGTAGGATGACTATTATAAAATAAATTTTGTTGAGTAATGTAATAAATGGTGATGAAAATTTATTTTAAAAATCCCATGACTTGGTAATATAGAAATGGTTTCTTTACAAATATTTCTGGAAAAGGCAAAGATGTTGATTTGCTGAAAAGCAGGAATGAAAATCTAGGGTGAGGAGACAGCATGTTTTATGTCTTTTAAATTCATTCTTCACAAAATAAGTCAGTTTTGACTAGCAGTATCAAGGACATAGTGGTAAAACAAGAAAAAAAAACTAGAGAATGCTTACATAAGTTAGATATTTTTCAAATCAGTTCTGACTGCTGAAATTAACAATGGAGTTCCTAAAAAATACATATATTTTCTTTTAAAAACTATGGAAGATACGAAACGGTTCTAGAAGACTAGAACAAAAGCAGCTTTGTGCCTATACTAGAGGGAAGTACATAAGGAATGCAGGCAGTTGCTATCATTCAGTGAAATAATTCTCAAGCAGTTAGATGTCAAGAAAGAAATAATAACCAGTTTAGTTTCTTTTCAGAAATATATATGATCAAAATATTTTTATTATAATTTTCAATCTAAACTAAAGAGTATCCATCCTTATAAAGCTTTCTTACCTGTGAAGTAGGAAATGTCTCAGAAAGAGACATAAGAAAATCAAATTATTTCAAATAGGAGAAGAAAACTAGAAAATGTTTTATTAGCCTGTTGTTGTCAATTGTCAAATAAAAAGATGTACTTAGTAGGATCCAGAGGTTTTTTCTAGGTATGGTACTTTTAATTAGTAACTAAGATAAAGGCATAGGAAGTATTATTTTTAATTTTCAGATGATCCCACCTGTGATGGTCTTCCTCCATGGTGGATATTGAAATTAAAATGTAAAATTATCTAGAAAATTTGGAGACATGGTTGAAAAGTAGGCCACAAGAAGGTAAAATGAAAAATTCTATATTTAGGTGCAAAAAATCAGCTACATAAAACCAAGATGAGAAATGGCTGGTCAGGTGCAATCCTCCAAACAGGTGTGATTAAAATCAACAAAAAGAAGAACATAGATCACCATTGTCATAAAGTTATAAGAAAGGTAAATACCAATATAGGAAGTAAAAGTGGCTTTGTAATGTGTGAAATCCTCCTGTTCTGTTAGGTACTGGTATATCCTGCAAAGACAGTCCTCACTGAGTTTTGGGCACCATATTCTGAGAATTCAATCCATTGGCACAGTTTGGAAAAGAGGACTTAAAATTGGTAGACGATTAGAAAATATTACCCATACAGAAGTAATGAAGAGTAAACATTATTCAGGCAGAAATACCAAAGGAACTAAAGATGCCTTATCTCCTCCGGATCAGACATGGTCACAGACTTGACATTTGCAAGAGAATTTGAAAAGTAAGTCTGTTAACTCTTCCCAATATCTAGAGAAAACAGAGGCATTTTGTTTATATTTGGGGAAAAAATACATTTTTTGCTATCAATATTAAGTTTAAAAGAAAAAGAAGAGTGTAGTCGCATGTATATAAAATGTAAATAAGACACTTCTACTGTTGTACTATTGATTTCTATTGTCAATTGCCGTAAGAATGTTTTCACATAATTCAAGTGTCAAATAATCTTTTACTTTATTTTCTTGAAGGCGTAAATCCTAATGTCAAGAGAACACTCAGAAAAATAATCAGATACCACAAATGCCCATCTGAGGTTCTGCATGATTATGAACCTCTAAAAAGCTTTAGGAAATGCTGATGAGTTCCAGAGCAGAACACTTGCCATTTTATGTCAGTCACTGCCATTCAATATTAAGAGCTTTTAATACAAGAATCTTTCTTCATGTAAAAACACACATAAGAGTTCAAAACTACCCTCGCATTGAAAAGATATCAAGAAAAAAACCCAAACAAGCTAGTTCGTCTTAGATTAGAATGCTAAAATTTTCCATTATTCCATAATTTTTATGCCTATTTTGCAAATTATCCTTATAATGGACTAAATGTTATAAAAGAAAACAGGTAATTGCTATTTTTGCCTTCTTCAGAACATAGTCCCAAATTAAGTGTGCTACTCCATTTTCCATTAAGCTTCTATATTTGGGACAGTCCAAAGTCATAGCATTAATAGCTGACTAATGACAGCTGGTTATGGCATCTGCCTTATTTTGGGATGATCCTTTAGTCTCTGTAATATTCATCCATTTTGGCAAAACAGAACAGCAAATGTTTCTCACTCCCAGAAAACAAACCAATTAAACTGTCCACTCAGTCTAGCTGCATTTGTACAGCAAATTAATCTAAAGGTAGTTTTTGAGGTTTGGAAAACTGAGTTGTCCTTGCAGCTCGGGGTTAGCCCTTAGCTGTAGGTGTAAGTGTACTTTCAATAGCACACAGAGAAGTAGCTTCATTAATGAAAACATGCAGTCATCCAAAATGCTATACACGTTCTTCTGAGACTGCTAATGTGTAAGATCTGTCTACCTCCCTCACTTATGATGAGATAGTGTGGTCATTTTTAGCCTAATAAGTTTATGTTTCCCAAAGTCATATTCAATGTTACTAATATCATAAGTCTAGACTGTCAAAACAAAAAACAAAAAACAAAAAACAAAAAAAAAAAAAAAAAACAAAAAACAAAAAAAAAAAAACAAAAAAAACCAAAAAAAACACCCCAAAACTAACCAACAAAAAAATTGAGTAGTAGTAAATGTTATTAATTATGTTCAACATTGCCCTAACTAAGGCAAAGCATCTAGTTCCTTTTGCTCATTCTAACTCATGGTGCACAAACATGAATCCATTATACCCACTGGGAATGGTGCAAAACCCAGGAGTTCTGAGAATGGTATCTGGACACATTATAGTAAAAAACAAACAAATAAGCATTATTCACATCTGCACTGGGTGTAGATGGCAACGTTTTGGTAGCAGGTGCTCCAGGCAACAAGCTTTTGCATCCTATTTTATTCCTCTGTCCTGCTGAGGATGGGGAGTGAGAAAGGCTGAGTAAGCATCTGCTTACTGGCAAAGGTGCCACCACACCACTGTTTCAGCCCTGCTAAATTTCCTTCATGCCTAATGGATCACGACAAGTAAGAGTTTTATGGTTTTAAAACAAATTTACCTTTCCTGGTTTTCTATAAGCGTTAAAATCTTTTTTGCCTGCAATTGTAATACATAATTTATTTCCACAGTGTTTTGCTTCATTTCCTTAATAAATTATCCCTCTTTAAAATAAAAAGAAAAATGGTGAAGCGTTTATGTAGTCTCATGGGAATTGAAAGGCTATGCTCTAATAAGAGCAGAAATGGGGACAAATTTATGCAATCCTAAAACAAGAACAGGACTGAAAATAGAAAATGGATATGAAGTAAATCCTTTCTCCTTTTTCTCATAATGCTATCTTATTGATAATTTCTGATGCCATTCATCAAAACCCAAAGCAGAGCATAAACAGCTTTGTTACTTGTGGTGGTTGTATTCAATCTACTAAAATAATGTATTGTGAATATTTTTAAAAACATTTTATTTGATACCTATGGATGCTACTGGGGATGCTGGTGGTGATCAACAATAATGAAAAAGAAGTCTAATTAATAAAAAGTTGATATACCTACAAGGAAAATACCAAATCCTTTGTCATGTTATCACCAGTCTCACTACATTTAACTACTGAAGTGTGAAATTCCATAGTGTTCATTTTAAAGGCTGCCTTTCAACAGCTGGCTGAAGAGAGATTGTTTTCAAGGGAACTTATTCCCATGGAGGGTAAATGATTGAATTTTGATGGACTGAAATACCAGGTGGGAGTTAACCATCTCTAACCTCTAGGGATCTCTTATAGTAGAACTGGAATAAAAAACCCCCTTGTTCTCAAATGAACCTTAATTACATAAAAATTAATAGAAAAATATTTCAGTAGTTGGGTTTTTTTGTTATTCAAGTCCAGTGAATCTGAAGTGATATTTCTTCTTTTCCTATCAAAGAATGCCTTCTCATGATAAAACTGCATGTATTGGGTCTAGCTGAGATGGAATTAACTTTCCATAGCTGTTCCCATACCCCTGTGCTTTATGCAGGTAGCTAGAATGGTTTTGTTAACACATTTTGTCTACTTCTGAGCAGTGCTGGCATTGCCCCTCACCAGCAGCCTGGGGGTGGGGAAAATCTCAGGGAGGGATACAACCAGGACATCTGACCCAAACTGAGCAAAGGGGTTTCTGTATCATGGGATGGCTGCTCAGCAATAGAAGCTCAGGAAAGGAGGAGGAATGGGGGCATTCATGATGATGTTGTCTGTCTCACAGGTACCTGCTATGCATACTGAAGTCCTGCTTTCTGGGAAGAGACCGGACATCACCTGCTGATGGGAATTAGAGAATAAATCTCATTTTCATTTGCTTATGCAAGTGGCCTTTGGTTTTGCTTTATTAAACTACCTTTATCTTGACCCATGAGTTTCTTTCCATTATATTTTCTCTCCCCTCCTCCATCCTGCTGAGGAGGAGAGTGACAGAGCAGCTTGGTAAGCACCTAGGATCTAGCCAAGGTCAACTCACCACACTTCATTTTAAACTTTTTTGAAATATTTGTTAATCCTTTTTTTTCCTTGTCAGACTTAACAGTGAGTTGAAACACAGCTGATGGTTTTACAGCCAAGCACATAGATAAAGCAGAGATCTCTGCATTTGTGTAATTAATTCAACACAGATAACTTTGACTGCCCTAAAAACAGACGTTAAACTGATAAATTTGAAAATGTAGTTTGACAGCCTTATTTCTGCTATGGGCAAGGGCAGTTTAAGTCATGACAGCCTGAGATAAGGGATGAAAAAACACTTGAATTGACTTGACATAAGTGATAAGTGCATTTGCTGGAATGTTCATTTTTGATGCCATCATCATTAAGAAGGTTTTCATCACTGTAAAGGTGCGCTCACTGAATGAGAATAAATTCTTATTAAGAAAGATATCACAAAAATACACAACAGTATGCCATAACAGACAAAAAAAAGTTCCCTCAAAAAATGTTAGGCCTATGAAGAAGCACAGAAAAAATATTTCTTGACAATAGGAACAGCAGATTTTTGTTATTCTAGTCTTTGTTTATTTTTAAAGAAAATCAAACCAGAGATATTTTATAAATTTTGTAGCTTCCTCCATTCTGGAAATGCTAAGAGGAAAATACTATTGGTGGTATTAAAAAAAAAAAAAAAGCTGTCTCTTTCTGTTTTTCTAGTAGTTAGTCATCATAATAATGCAACCACTGTGGCTTCCTTTAATTTTATTTTAGGTTTTGCAGGGCTAGCATGTGTTATTCAGAAAAAAGCATATTCAATCACAATAAATTTATGCTTCAATCTAGGATTTGAAGGGAGACAGAACAGAGTCATTATTCTGATATAAAATCTTGAATGTCTGGAATATAAATTAATGGCTTAACAGGTCAAGAAGACTCATTCCATGAAACAGGCAAAAAGGGTTGCCCAGATTTTAGTAGAAATGTAAATTCCTTGTTTGTAAAATAAAATTCATATTCTTTATGTTTAAACATATCACTGTCTGTATTTTGTATATTTTTGTAATAAATTTTCCAAAATTTTGTGTAAGTTTGAATTTAGCAACTATCAAAACAGGGTTAAAGACAGCAAATACTAACAGCATAATCCAGTAATACTTGTAAACTTATATTAATTTCTTAACACTGACGTCCTACTTTAACATATTGAATCCTTTACTGGAAAAAACATCTTATGGGCTTTCTTAGACATTCTCTACATGTATTTGTTTTCAAGTGTACCTGTGGGCACAGTTCAAGAATTTGTTTAAAAGCTACAGTATAAAACTTTTATTTGAGATACTCTGGGCTGTCATCTAGTTAGATGCACAATAACGTGATTATTGCAGTTCTACTTTTTTTCTGATTAGAATAAAAGTATTTTCCCAAAAAAAACCTGTAAAAGTGTAGGAGTAATATTTTGTGCTTGATTCATTTGCAAAGAACTCAACTTCTTGAGAGTTGAAAAACTCTCTCCTTGGTTTCAATATCTTGTTACAACTTCTCAGTTAGGAAAGTTCACCTTTCACCAAAATTTCCTCTTCAATGGCTTTATGACATAGAATCTAAAATTCTGATTGGATTCTGTTCATTATTTGCACTTGAATAAGACAAGTCACAAGTGCAAATAAGCAGCATGATATAGAAACTCACAGATGCACAAATTATTCATTTAATGAATACTGTTAGGGTTACCAACACAAATTAATAATGCTAAATTTTAAATGTAAAGTGGTATTAGAGGAGTCAATAGGCAGTATAATGTTCTCTAAATGACTATATTAATATGATGATAAATAGCAGTGCAATATTCTTCTTTCTAATTCTCCTTTGTACTTGACACTGTTGAGGCCAGACCTTGAATCCTATGTTCAGATTTGGACCCCTCACTACTAGAAAGAGACTGAGGTGCTGGAGTGTATCCAAAGAAGGTCACCAAAGCTGATGGTGCTGAAGTCATGAGGAGGTTGCCCACAGAAGTGGTGGAGTCACTGTCCCTGGAGGTATTTAAAAATGTGTGGATAAGGCCTTTAAGGACATGGTTTAATGGTGGACTTGGAAGTGTTAGGTTTATGCCTGGACTTGGTGATCTTAAGGGTCTTTTCTGTAATAAATGATACCTAGATTCAGTGATTCTACTCCTACTTATCATAATACCTTAGTCTGCATTTGGGAAAACTTGTTTTAATTACTATATACTTTCAAAAAGTTTATATTTTCCAACTGAATTATGTTAATCTTAAGGTTTTCAACTTTCTTTTCTTAGTATTTACAAATTTTCCTTGCCTATTCTTGCCTATCCTCTAGTGTCATGGATCTTGATCTTTTTTTCTCATCTGAATATGTATTTTTTTAATTATGCTGATTTTTTATATTTTATTTTACACTGTCACAGGTCCTGGTAGGAGATTCTGCGCAACCTCATTTGAGATCTTTGTACATAACTTGGGTTTAATTGGCCCTCTAACTAAAAGTTGCAGATAAAGTTTAATCACAATTTGTAAATTCATTTACAATGGGAAGGAAAAGCACATGACCCAAACATTCTGGTATTACCTTGTTTGCAGGTTAATGCTGAGAGGGACAAGTATTTGCCAGTAATTTTGTGTTATTGTTATTTTTCAGCTCAGGACTACCTGAAAATTTCTTGCATTTAAAGAAGCATCTAACAGGCTGGTGCCTTCTTTTCTCCTCTGATGCTCCCTAATACGTCTTTTTTTTTTTCTCCCAAAGTGTAATTAAAAGAAAAAAAAATATTCTTCTTCATCATGTGAATAACATTTCTCAATGGTATCTCTGTCAAAATACCTTGCTTAAAAAGTGAATTCTGCTTTTGTCTGCAGCTGAAATTCACAGGCCCAAAATTTGTCCTCTTAAGATTTCTGGATAGTTTTTAAGCTGGTTTTACAAATTTATAATTTAATATAGATTACATCAGGTTGGGAACAGTTACATTCAAACATTCCGTTGCTTGTGTTCCTTCTCTTTAGGCTGATTTTTGGCAACTATGTCATAAATTACAGAAATGAAAAAAATCTTGGAGGTCTGTTTCATTGGTTAGTCACTGAAAACGTTAATTCAAACATAGATTCTGCTTAATACTGTCACTCTACTGCTGCTGCACTTTAAAAAATTATTATATTCATCAAATTTGAGTCATTTCCGCACATGCATTTCTAGTGCTATTTCAGTAGCTGTAGAGCATCTCCATTTCTTCCCAGTGCCACTCCAAAAAGGCACAATCCTCCCACAAATGCAGTGACATATATGCCTTTATCTTTGAGACATCTCAGTTCCACCTTCCTTCCCTCACCACCTTCATCTTCTCTTTGCATATTTCCTTCATGATAATAAAAAAAGAAAAAATCCAATACTGTTGCTTTTATCACCAAGTGAAACATGGATTAATTTATGTCATCTACGATCTACTTTATGAGATCTCTAGCTGGTTGCAGAGGAAATACTTTTACATTCCCACAGTCAAGGTCAGTTTACTTCTCCAAGACAGGCAATTCCCAACCTTTTCTGATCATTCTTTTTTTGCAATTAATTGATTGAACTGTGTCATTTTCCCTATCATGGTGTTATTTATTCTCTCTTGTGATCTGGGTGAAAAGGTTTTAGTAGATAAGAAAGAAGATTGCATCCCCAGATAATTCATGCTAGAATCATAGAATATCCTTAGAATATTCTTTCAAAGTTGAAGTAGGCCAAAGGGCAATGCAAACTTGTAAACTGGTCTTATAAACTCTTCCTATCAGACATGAATGCAACCCATCTCATTTCTCTCTGTGTTGGTGTAAGTGATTTATACTTGAGTTTTGTTATATTCGAGATCTTCTTGTAGCAAAGCAGGCTCATGCAGGCTCTGGCTACCTCTGTCCATTATTTAGTCACAGTCTATAAAACTTGGAATAAGTAATGGTTATATGACATTCAGAATAGTAAGACTAACTGTACATGAAAGTTTGTTTTTCATCTGCTGCCCTTAGCCCAGAATACTTCAGAATCTGAACTCAGTCCATGAGATGAGGACTTTTGGCTTGTTTCTGCAGAGGAAGGAGATAGAAAACGCTCCAGGCTGCCTGACATGAGTTATATATTTTGGTTTTAAAACAGCATATGGACTAGCATTTCTGAAACATAATTTCACAGACTTTAAAAAAAGTTCTTGAATTCTAACAGAATTGGGAGGTAACAGCTCCCTTGCTTTGCAATTTTGAATGTCTTTAGTCATCACCAAGTAAATATGTGTTAGTATTTTCCCTTCCCTAAACAGTGTAATTAGCATAGCTGGCTTTTATGAGCCTCATTCATTTAGTACAGTCATTCTGAAAGGCTGTTGCAACGTATCTGGCAAACTGCTATTCAGCAAATTTAACAATTAAAATATACTGTATGTTTTTTTTCCAAGGAACTTTGCAAGGAGCATAATGAAAACAGTTCTTCACAGAAAAATGTTGTCAGTCTAGTATGTGTCAGACCAGTAGAAGAAGCTGAAACTTGTGTGATATGCTGTTCAGTAAGAGTTGAGAAGAACACTTGATTTTTAGAGGTATTCAGCAGTGAGCTGGGAATAGAACGCTGAATTTCAACAGCTTCTATGTCATCCCATATATCAAGCTTGGCACTTCTCTGATACTGGGGAAAATTGTTGGCTCAGATTAATTCTAGGGAGCTGAAACGCTGCTAATTATCCATGTATGTGCAATGACCATAATTTGTTTCAAAGAAAATGAAAAAAAATTTGTAAATAACAGAAAGGTATAGAAAAGTCCAACTGAAGCTGGGTTTCAAAATCAGTGAACCGTTTTGTCATTCCACGTTTGGACAATGCAATTTGAGGGTAAAAATGACAGTGTAAGTTCTCTACATTGTGCTGATACTCTATCACAGAAAATATATAAACAACACTAATATTTTCCCCTCTCCCTCCCTCCTCTGAAGTTCAGAATAAGTCATTTAGTAATCCACAGGTACTTACAGTTACACAAATTTATTTTTTTTTAGAGAAGAAGTGTTTTCCCCCCATTTTTATTATTGATGGCGGTATATAAGATGCTAGATCCATGCCTGTAGGAGCATGTACTTACAGAAGCAAACACTGTTACTCTGTATGAGATCAGCATGTAACTCTGGAAGAAAACACAATACTCTAATGTTTAATGAACCGACCTTATTATTGAACAAACTCTTTCTACTCTAGCCTCTGGGCATAATATGATGCAATTTATTATAAAACAAATCCAGATTGCTTTACTTGTATGCTTCAGTGCATAATTCCTTACTGTGGATAACAAAGGTATGGAGCACAAAATAAGAAAACCTTTATACTAATGGGCTTTTTCTCAAATTAAGGCACGTCGTGTTTCTCAGATGTAGAATAGGAATGCAGTAATAAAGCTATAACTCCCCAACTGATTGAAATAAATAACACATAAATGATGCATAAGTAGAGAAAAGCAGGTGGATTGCAGCTATGAATGCAGTGTAGTGAAATGTTAGGATTGGCAATGACTTATTCATGTTCTATATTTGTCCTCTGTGGAATATGGATCAATTTAATTCTATAGAATAAAATTCATTTATATACAGCACCTATGAGTCCCTTGAAGTTAATTTTTAATGACTGGCAGCATGATGCTCTCTGCTAGAAGCTGCTTTGAAGTAATATTCTCCAAGTCCACAGAAGTGGAGTTCATTTCTTTGCAGGTGTTCAGTCCGTTGCTATCTTCAGTACAGCACAATTATGTACATAACGTGGATTCTTCATGGGGAGAAAAGTCATACAGAGCACTCCAGTTATTAGTTTTCAGCTGTGCATATACTACATATTTGCAGGCTGAAAATGGAAAGTTCTTATGTAGTGTACTGAATTGCAATGGGAAAGCATATACTTGTTTTAAAAATATACACATTTTAAGATAAGTCATTTTAGGAGTATTATTTTTGTGCATATTTTAATCCATTGTAATACTTATCTTTCTACCTGCATAAAACACAAACCAATTAATTTTCCCTAAGTAATTGTGGGGAATACTCTGACTTTAATTTAGTAATGCTTAATAAAGAGTACTTATATTATTATACTGCCGTATATTAATTGTATATACATTTAATTTAAAAATGACCCCCTGTTTCCTTTCATCTGCTGCTGGTTGATTTCTTTTCTCAGTCACCAGTACAGAACTGGTTATGAGTGGTGAAATGTCACTTTGTACATGTGTAAACAGTATGAGAAAGAGACTTCTGATTCACAAGCCTGAATTTTGGGAAACTGACGCTTCTGTCTGGGATCATGGAAGAAGGTTGGGTATAGAAGCACACACTTAAAGACTTTTATTTCAAAGATTTCTTGGACAACATTTGCCTAACTTAACTTAGCCATCTTGATCTAGACTAGCAGTGCTTGCCAGTCTTTACAGACAATGAATAGACACAAAGAAGGAATTTTCAGGATGTCTAAAGTAGTATTGAATGTAACTGATGTTATTATACTTTTATATGACAGATAAGATGGAATTACTTATTTCAGAAATTACTCATCTTTTTCTCAGTTTTTGCTTCATGGTGTAGTGGAAGGGGGTGTAATGGAATGCAAAGGGAAAAAAAACGAAGTTTCAAATTCATAAAATTAGAATAAGTATTACGTTACAGGGAAATACAATATTTCCTACATTTTTAAAATTTCTGAACTAGTCCCAACAAAATGGAATTTGTTTCTTGCAAACTTCAGTCTGCCTTTGACCAAAAAAAAAAAAAAAAAAATTGATCAAACTCCAAGATCAAAACTTCAACAGTTATAATCACAGGTCAAATAGCTAAACCCTCCTTGAATTTACAAGTCTGTTCCTCTGCACAGCTCACTTACAGAGAAGGTGGGTAACACAGCCTGGGGGTTATGAATAAAATCATAGATCATATGGCATTTTCAGATTTGAGAAACATTAATCTATCTTTCTGTCTTTTCTTGCCCAGTGAGACACTGATTAAAAAAAACAAAGCATAACTATAATATCAATAATAATATAAAAATACTATGAAATTAAAAACAAAGCTTTCTAACACTCTCAGATTTGAAAACAGTAAAAAATAGACCAAAATGCAAAGGACACAGTATTACCTTTGGCCAAATCAAATTTTAGGAGCAGAAAAATACATCTTTTTAATGATATCATGTCACTTATTTTTCATCTATCAGTTCTGTTGATTTGCTGTTTTCCTTGTATCTTGGATAAAGAAACCAGACAATCTAGTTTCACTAACTCACTTCTCATAGGGAACATAACACTTTGAACCCATATAAAAGAGTCAATATAAAATATATTATTTTACAGTTTTGAAATTGCTTTAAAATATATTATTTAAAGATTTTGAAAATCTTTAAGCCCTTCTCTTTAAAATTAATTTGAATAATGTCACTTAAAAATGTCAATAGAGAGAATAGTCTTGACAAATTGATTACTTGTGATAAGTTCACCAAAGCTGCTTTCTATATTAATTTTTTTCAAGCAGTTTTCAAAGGCAATGAGACACATCCAGTTGTTAATAGATTAAGGAAAAGACATCTGTGGAAATTTAAGAGGAAAAAAACCCATTAAAACTACGAGGAGTTTAGTTTGGCAGCAAAGCATGGAAAACACATTGTAAATCAGCTTTTTAGTGCTTCAGTTCTTGTTGAAGCCAAACTACTAAGTGAACAGTACTGAAATGGATTTTTCTTAACTGATCAAAGTTATGCCATGTTGGGAGGAGTTTTTAATTTGAAAATTAGATTTCACACACAGATTCTGAACAATTAAATTGGTTAGATTGTGGAAAAGCCACCCAAGGGAAATAGCCACCCATGACTATCATTTGACCCTCATTGTAATGACGCTACACAGAACTCATTTCAGAGAGCAGACTGTGCTAGATGACTATGTCGATCTTTTTTGCCAATAATTTCAGCCGTTTTATAAACTCTGCTTTATTGGCTAACAACCCAACCATTTTTAGTTCAAACATGTGAGGGTTTATTAATCTATCCAATATCATTGCATAAACATGATTTCCCAAAGATGTGTACAATAGAAATGTAATCACTTGTATAATATCCAATAAACCCCCTTAATTCTTATGCTGTGGAGATGGTAAATATTAAAGGCAATTTTAAACTTGGAATTGCAGTGGGTAAGTGTGCATTATCACACAATACTAAAGGTCAAAATCTTCCCAGAGTACTTAAAGTTAAAAAATGTGTTGGAATTTGAGCTGTGTCGAACAAGAATGAAACAGGTGTTTTGACTTCACTTCTCACTTGAAACCCCAAATATACAAATTAGCCTTGAGTTTTTAAGCCACCTCCTAAATTCTGTCTTCCTATCCACGTGGTTTTAATAGCTTGCTGTTGTTTAACCACAGTAGGCAGCTCAGTCCCACACAGGGTCCTCTAGCCCAGGCAAACCCAGTACACAGCCTTATACAACATATCTACTTCCCCTCATCTCTCACTGCCTTTTTTTTAGAAACAACCTTGATAACAGAGTGACAATGTCAGTGAACAAGGAAAAGGCACAGATATAATTCATCTGGACTTCTGTAAAGCCTTTGAAACAGTCCCCCCCAACATCCTTCTCTCTCGTCAGTCCAGACCGGGACCAGTGTTACCTAATATCTTAGCTAAAGACATAAATGAAGGGATTGAATTCGCCCTCATTTCACCATTGTGAGAAGGTGAAATGTGTGTTCAGATTTCATCACAAAGACTAATTTTCTTACTTACTACATTCCTTCCGTCTCCTAAGAAGAGTAAAACAGAAGTATGGCATTCTTTAATTCCTTTGTAATAAGAGTAATTCAATATTTATGTTTTGCAGTTGATGTTTACCTTCTTTTTCTGAAGAGATTTTTTTTCTACCTATAAGAAAGAAAAACCAACAATATCAGCTGCAGAAAGCAGCTACCTTTATATCCCTAGTCTTAAGTTTGAATCTCTTATCAGATCTCAATTTGTTTCTAACAGATGTAGGATTATGTTACATTGCACTTATTGATCTTAAGAACTTTTATATGCAAGTACTGCTTGGTTCATGACATACAAAGACATTGGTTAATTTTGATAAAAGGCAATGAAAAATTCCCTTTGTATTGGATCAAAATTATGTATAGTGACACTTCCATATGGCTTTTAGTTTCTTTGTATTACTTGTGAAAATTTAATAATGCTGATAATATTAGGCATGGGATCACTACAGCCAGCCGAGTGCAGGCAGACTAAGGTTTAGGTCTTGAGCATCTATTGTCACAGGTGTCCATGTAGCCCAGTGGGAAAGGCAGACATACCTTGATCTGGGACAGTTTAGCCTAGAGAAGGATTAGGGGGATTGTATCAATGTATATAAATACCTGAAGAGAGGGTGAAAGGAGAAGACAAGGCTACAAGGCTCATCTCAGTGCTGTTTGGTGACAGCACAGGAGGCAACAGGCACAAATGTCCCATATAAATATCAGTAAACATCTACTGCGAGTGACAGCACAGGCTGCCCAGGGGGGTTATGGAGTTTTCATCACTAGCTGGAGTAATTCAGAATTTATCTGCATGTGGTCCTGGGTAACAACTGGCTCTAGGCAGACCTGCATGATGAGAGGATAGACCAGATGACCACCAGAGGTCTCTTCCATGCTGTGATTCTGTGAGATTCTCTGAAAACCTCAGTATTTCAAGCAAAGATAAGAAATAACTAAGTATGACAAAGCAATACCTAAACTTGGAGCTTTAATTAAAAAATAATCTAACAGTATAAAGTGATAGTAGCAAGAGAGAAAAACAAAAAATCATCCTAAAATACTCCCAAGATTCTTTTGCTATATTTTGGTAGTTATTGTAAATAGGGTAATGCAAAAAGTTCCTAAATACTGGTATAAAACCACTTATGGCAATAAATGAATGCTGAAACTACATCTTGACAAAATACATTATTTCATTTCTCTGAAAGATTATTTTATTTCTGAAATATCATTTAGATTTGACAGTAGTTGACACTTTATAAATTCCTTAATCCTACTGTGTTTGGCAGAAAGAAAAAAATGGGTTCTGTTTAATGATAAGACATAATTTCTATGTTTTAAATTAAAATGAAATATAAATAATTGTGAGCTACAACAAAGAATAGTACTACATTCTTGACACATAGACTTTCCTGGGAAAAGGTGTACACTTCCATTATTTGTGGGGTTTTTCAAATTTTTTCCTGGTTTTTGTTTTGTTTGCCTCTTTTTTGTTTGTTTGTTTGTTTTGTTGGTTTGTTGTTGTTGTTGTTTTGTTTTGGTTTTTGTTTTGTTTTGTTTTGTTTTTTCTCTGCCAGGCAGTTTTTTAAAAATAATGAAAATATTTTGTGGAGTAATCATTGCATACTGACCCGCTAATCCATGAATAAAAAGAAGCCTTTTCTTGAACATCAGGAGATATTTTTTACTATATTGTTGCAAAATAAGGCTACATTTATTATACTGTGTTGCATCCAAATACAAGGTGATAATTTATTGGTCGTCATTTTCATTTTTGTGAGTTGAAGACCAAAAGATGTTCAGAAAACAGAAACTAAAAGAGGATGATGAAAGTATAGAAAAATTTTCTTTATATTTTAGCATTTTTCTTAACTAATTCAGCCATGGTTCCTAATTATGCCACATGCTTGCAATAAAATTTTCCCTTTCCTCCTGCACCTGGTTCCTTTTCATGTGTTGCTGCATTTGCTTTCAGGTGTTTTTAGAAGAAAATAAGCTTATACTTTATTTCTTCTAATAGATTTTTAACATGGTGAATTTTGATCAAATTTTACAGAAATATAGGAAATTGAAAGCATGCTATATTTTATTATATCACAAAAGCGTTGAGTAAGTAAAGAAGAGTGACCTTTTTTACTGTATTTGCAGAAATAAAGGCTAAGCATTATGTCCAACCACACTGAACACCAGGAACCCTGCAGGGTAGGGCATCATTACAGACATCAAAACCACAGGAAAAATCTAATCACTTGTTGTATCATAGATGTTAGGAGTGTATCCAGCCCCAAGCTGAGATTCAAAGTCACTCAGGGAATCTAAGCAAGGCAACTAGGTGATTTTAATTTCACTGCCGGCAAAGCAGATTTGCTTTTCTCAGAATTCATCACTAGTATATGATACTGAAGCACCATTTTAGTTTTGCCAATCTTAGATACACAGTTTCTTTTCCATTCTAAGTCAGTCAACATGTTAAACTTTCCACAAGTAGCTAAACCGACAAACCAAAGCAAAGCAAAACAGGATCACATTTTCAGTACTGAGTAATGTATCCACTTTAATTTTGGCAGCTGATGTATCTTATGAGAACTTATATTTGTGTTTCCATTTTTCGCAGCTTCTGCAAAAACTGTTTCCTGCAAAGCTTACTGATCAGACTCTCCGCAGCATTATTTTTTGCCATCAAAAAAAGCAGTGTGATCTGTCAAAATAGTAAGTATTACATGGTATGAACTCTTCATTGCATAGTTTCATCAGTTTTCAGTCCGCCATATACATTTTTAAATACATGTTGATAAATTTGTTTTATGTTAACAAGATAAAGAGGAAAGTTCCGCTTCCACAGCATTGCTGGCTCAAAGCTCTCCAATCTTCCAAAACTGTTGAAAAAACAGGGCAAAAATGCACAAAGAATAGAATTCTAAGAAGTGATACACCATTGATACACCATTAATTGATAATAGCTTCATATACTTTAAACTTTTTAATTGTGCAAATCAGGGAAACATCTTTCTTCATGGTGTTTGATTATCAATCATGTCACATATCAAATAAACATTAAGAAAAAATGAAGCCTAAGATTTCTAGTTTTACTGCTGATAATACATCTAAAAACTTAAAAATAGTTTCTGTTTTCTCACCAATTATGAGTAATGCTGGTTATAAAGTTTATTCTGGAAAGGCTGTAATGGAATATAAAGAAAGAGTATTTTAAGGTTCGGTTCAGTCTTTCATGTTTAAGACATGATATTAAGGAAATAACTCTATTTCTGAAGTATAAAAATGCACAGCTATACTCTTAAAAAAGAGCTTGATACGGCCATGTAGAAAGTGTCAGTAAGTAATGACTGAATTCTCACAAACTCATTTCTGTAGCACACATAATAATAACATAGAGAGAGAAACCATTAGAAGAAACAACAACCCAACCTCATGAACTGTGAATCACTAACTTAATGTTTATTTTAGAGGACTAGAATGTGTTACCAATAATTAAAGGTATTGTGCAATGCTATTTGTGACTTCTGTATGCAACATTTAGAAAACAAATCATGATCTGAAATGACAAGTTCCCAGATGGTATGGCAGAACATATTGACCAGCCAGATGAAGAGAAACAGGTTTGAAGCATGTAAGAGGAGGTTTATATGGCATAATAATCTTTATTATAAGTTATTTTCAGGGGATTGTGCATGAAACAGACATTGTCCGTATAGGAATAGATGTTATTGTCATCCTCCTTTTTGTGAACAAAATACAAAATAACCTTGACTGTCCTTTGTCATAACATCACTGATTTGTAATGCCTCACTCAGGTTTCTTTCATAACCTAAATGTTTAACTCCTGAAGTTACAAAAACACCCAACCAAACAAAAAAACCCTTCAGAATCTCAACAACAGTACACTGAAGACTTGACTATAGCGGAAACTCTTCACAATAGAAAAAGTTTTACCTTACGCTTACCTAAATGCATCATTGCTTCTATCATAAAATTGAACGGGAAATTATAACACGAAAATAAAATTTGATATAAAGAGACAGATTCGGTAAAGTAAAAAAAGAATAGAGTCATAAAATGTTCAAGATTGGAACGTAAGCTAAAAAATGTCTAGTCTCAACCACACCTGACGTGGGCAGGGACCAGGTTGCTTGAGGCTTTTGCTCAACTCAGCTTTGAACATTGCCAGGGTTGGGGCATCCACAACTTGCCTGGCAACCTATTCCAGTGTCTTACCATCTTCAAAGTGAAAAATTTCTTCCTTCTATCTGTTAAATTTCCTTTTACAGCCCATTCTACTATCTGTATAGTTCCTGAACTAGAGCCCCTCTCTATCTTTCCAGTAGGCCCCCTTCAGATACTGGAAGGTTGCCATGAGATCTAGACGCAACCTTCTCCAGACTAAACAGCCCCAACTTTTTCAGAGTCTCTTTGTAGGGGAGGTGCTCCAGTCCTTTTGTCAACTTTGTGGCCTCTTGGACTTGCTCCAGAACAGTTCCGTGTCCTTAGGCTGGGGACGTCAGAACTGTACACAGTACTGCAAGTGGGATCTCAGAATAGAGGGGAGAATCATCTGCTTTGACACACCGGCCACACTCCTTTTGATGCAGCCCAGCACACCACTGACTTTCTGGGCTGTGAGTGCACACTGCTGGCTCATGTTGAGTTTTTCTTTAGCCATCATCCCCAAGTCCTTCTCTGCAGGGTGGCTCTCAGTCATTTCTCTGTCCAGACTGTAGGTGTGTCTGGGATTGCCATGGCTCAGGTGTAGGACCTTGCACTTTGCTTTGTTAAACATTGTGAACTTCACACAGGCCCACCTTTTATGCCTGTCAAGGTCCCTATGGATGGCATCCCTTCAATCCAGCATGTTGACTCCACCACACAGCTAGGTGCTATCAGCAAATTCCCTGAGGGTGTCAGACCAGTATTCTGACTTTGGAGATGGGCAACAATGGAAAAAACAGTTTGTTACTGAAAATCTTACCAGAAACCTTTTAAGAAATATGAGTAGAGCCATTGGTTAAGTAAACGACAGCTAAAAAAAAAAAAATTAAATACATATAGGTGTATATATATATGTTCACAAATGCAGAAGCATAAAGTATTTTGCAGAGATTAGAATTATAAAGCATGACAGCTGCACTCAAACCTGAAAATTAATGTCTGGTACACAGAATTGAAGCACAACGTATAAAATTCACGTCTGTTGAAGGAGTCAGCCTAACCTTTTTACCAATAAAAAGTAGAAATCTTATCATAAAAGATATTCAGGAATTAAAGCAAGAGTAATGTCCAAACCAGATTCTTATTTTTTAAAAAAATTATTGATAATTCCTTCCTTTCTGAAACTGCAGAAATTAAGTTTTTATGGCAAAGAATGAAAAGCAGGTAATAGCATACTTGAAAATACTCAGAAGACAGAAATCAGTAGCAAAAGTATTCCTTTTACAATATGAATTGAAAAGTATAAAATAAATTCCCTATGCATCAGAAGGTGTAAAAATATGAACTAAATTATTGATTTTAAATAAGAGATAATCATACCCTCAAGGAATTATTGTGGTAAAAATTGCTAAAAAGATAATCAATACCAGTAGTGTGGAAATGTACTGATTTTTCTAGGTATTCTACAATATTTTAGTGAATTCTGACATGAATAAACCATTTACAATTCTGGAAATTTTCTTTTTTGGACTCCTTCAAATTGGTGTAATTTTTGCCAATTCTGTGAATATTTATGCTATTGATTCCAACACGTGATCATATATATATATAATATATATAGACAAATAACTATATAATAAATAAATATATAATGAATAAATACAGGGGCATCTAGAAGCCAAATTTCTTTCTAAGAAGAATTTCAGTGTCTGCTCTAGCTAAAATGAAGAAATAGGTATCAAAGACCACAAAGACACAACCAGTCATGTTCTGTCTGCTTTGACTGCGAGTCTGTCTTGATTAAGGTTTTGATCACAGCATTGCACATCTAAGATAGATGAGGTTACATTTTTCACTCATGCAGACTTTTGCAGACATTTTTTGAATGCTTTCACACTTGCAAATTTTGAAGTAGAATTTAGCTCTCACAGATTAAACAGCTGAATCAAGAACACAGTGACAGATTTTAAGCACTTGACAGCATGCTACTGCTGCAGAGAAATTCTCATAAAAGCGGGCAACCTGCAAAGGCAATAACTGAAAATTCCACAGAACAAGACATGGCCATGAATGCTACCAAAAATTAAGTTTCTTTTTAAGATTGGACTATTGAAAACTAAAGCCTCAAAGCAGTTCTTATTGATAAAAAATAAAAATAAAACAATTGTTTTCCTCATAGCAGAATAGAGAAATTATTTCAGTGAAATCTTTACATTGCTATATTAAGAGAAAATCCAACCAGTCATAATTGTTATATACTTGATATTAACACATTCACAAGGTAAGTGTCACTGGACAAGCAAGCTTGGCAGATGCAACTTATTTTTTCTCAAAGTACTCCCAAGGAAACATTGTTGTAAGATGGAATTTTCTGCTTATATATTTTCAGGATCCAGTGAACCCTCTGAAGTCTTTTTGAATGCAAATATTTCTCAGGGTTTTTCCTCCCTGGACCTCTTGTGCGTTCACATTCAATTGTTACTTGTGCACTTACACATTCCTCCTGAGGTCAAATTTAGCCTTTTCAGAGGGGGCTGTGTTGCTGATAGCAGGACTGCTGGCACATATGTGACCTATCTGTAAGCAAAGCTATTATAATAGCCTTCCAATGCTGACAGAGTTATGAAATGCAGTAAGAACTTCATAGTTGCTGTATTTCTTCACTTTACTCCAAGGCCTAATTAGTTAGATTTACCTAATTTAGAATTTTCGCTGTTATTAATGGAGTGGAAAGTGTTTGATGGAAGACTTTTCAGAAACATTCAATTTTTACTTCAGGGAAAAAAGCCCATGTTTTTCTACCCTAGCCAATATAAATAACTGGGAGATTGACATTTTCTTGTCACTCTTGTAACTCTTGTACACCCAGAAGATTTAACCTCTTTTAGGTCATATAAACATACAGATAGAAAAAACATATTCAACAGTTGCTAAAAGAAGAAAAAGTAAAGCATAAATACCAAAGGGAATAAAAAAAAAACTGAGAAAGGCAGCCATCTTTGTAAATAAAAGAGATGAGCATAAAGGCTATTTAACAGAACCTCTAGCTTATATCTATCTATCCATCTGTCTAAATATATACGTGTTTGCATATGTGTCTTTGTGTGTGTAGCTGGATAAGATGTACTCCAGGAACACAGGTAAAATATTCCAACAAAAGGTGGGCAGTCACTCCACATGACCAGACCAGAGTGAGTCTAAAGGACCTACTACTCCTAAAATCTGCTGGCATCAGTTCCCCAACTCCTGACCTTCACACTCACTGTGGCTAAAGCAGAATCAAAGTGGAAACACAGACAAAACACTTGAGAAGCATGAGAGTCTGGTCAGTGGTGTGGAATAAATGAGTTAGGGGAAAAGTACAATACAGAGGGCAGAGCTGGGAATAAAAGAAGCCTCAACATGCTGTGTTCTACTAAGGACATTATATTTTGAAGGATGAGTGATATAGTCTCTTAATGATGATGGTTATTGATTTTGATAGTTTTGTATGTTTATTGAATAATAAAAAATTTCCAGGCAAAAGGATTTTTATCAGACCAGTTCCTAGTTAGGTGAAATTCTATTTTCTCTAAAGGATCAAAAAATTTAATTCTGTTACAACAGATTAAGCACATACATATGTGTAGGGTCAGGAGTCAGGTTTTTTTCTGAAGATGACCACAATTTTAAACCTGTGTTTATGACAACACTGGCAGCAAAGTTCAATTTTTATTTTTTTTAAGATTCTTCAGTGATAAGTATCACTAACAGAGTTGTTTTATAATTTTGTCTGGACTATTTAAAGCATTGGAAAATTCATTAAAATAGATATAATATGTTCAACTAAATAATGAATTTACTTTTTTTACAGGAACACAGTGCAAGTTATTACACAGTTCAAGGAGAAACATAATAACCAAATATATAATAAATGGATGCAATGGACATAGCAAAAATTATTCTTTACATCCATAGAACAAGAAATATAACCTGCAGAAAAATTCATTTATGATCCATTTGGGGGAAAAGAAATAAAGAAAGCTAACAGAGGAACTATGTGAACACTGTAATGGACCTGTCATTACTTTATCAACAATTTGGACAAAACCTAGGCCATTTCCCTATGAGGAAGGTATAGTAGAACCTTGTTTAGAGGAACAAAATTAAACAAACACAGTAGGAAACTTCCAGCTGCACTTACTTCCAATTTACAAACCCAGGCAATCTGTACCTCACATTCCGATGCCATACCTACCTATGTGATACTTGTAATTTTGAACTTTTCACTTTTTCTTTTATTATTTCTGACAGAAAAACATCAAAAGTATTTTTTCTCTTTCTAAAACAGCATGAGAGAACTTGAAATCTCAGTTTAATGTCACGTAATTTCACAGTTATTTCCTACTTAAGCTAAAGGATAAATAAAAATCTTTGCTGTTATTAAAATGATACATCACCTTTACTTTTAGTACAATAAAAGTCCTAGCTACTACAACATTAAAAATAATTATGAATAAGCTTTAGATCTTATCAGGACTAAGTAAGTTAGATATCAAGAATTTAAATTTTCGGTATCTATAACATTCAAAATGGTTTTTGGTGGGTTTTTGTTTGTTTGTTTGTTTGTTTGTTTGTTTTGTGGTTCAGTTAATTTTCAATATGCAATAAGAGTGCTTATTTTTTTCTTCCTAAATCAACAGCTACTTCATATCAATTTGTTCCTATTAATCAGTAATCTCCTACAAACTGTGTATGAGAGTCAGAACATTTCTGATGTTTAATGTTTATATATTCCTAGTTTGACAGGAGACCTTAAAAAGAATGACACTGGGATTTTAAATTAAGGAATCTGAAACTAAGGGATGCTAGAGTTACTGTTGTACTTGGTCCACTCATTCCAACACATGAAATTATACAAAATACCCATATTAAAATTAAAAAAAAAAAGAATACTATTGCACATCTTGTTGTTTTTAATAATCCAAATTGATATCCTGAAGTGCAGTATAATTTTTTCTTTTTAAAGTAATTATATATTCAGATTTATATAAATTCACATACTGAATCAATCTTAATCTAGGAATATGTTTACAATCATTTTTCATATTCATGGGGATTTTTAAAGAGTAGAGAAAGCAGCAAATCTTTCTTAATTGTTTTTAACCCACAAAAGCCCCCAAAAGACTCCCAACGTCAAAACTTTAAAGGAAAGAATATAAAATATTTTCTGTCCATTATTAGCATAAATGAATTGCAGGAACTTGTGCAGTGGTTACCAATCTACCTAAGTCTCCCCATGTTCACACTGAGTCTTCTAGAACATTACCAGATATCCTTGAATTGTTGCCATAAAGATTCAGGCAAAATTAATCAGGGAAGTTATTTTTTCAAAATATTACTAGTCTAGGAGCTGTCATGTAAATTATGGGATTATTAGTGGTGTTATACATGTCAACAGCAACTAAACCCAAACAACCCACCCCCTCAAAAAAAATCTGCCATAATGACACATAAAACCAGACGCAGCCAAACCTCTCAAGCATCACAGAAAATGAAAAAAACAGCACATTTCATGACTTCCCAAGGAATCTAACACATTCCATCTGCTCTCATTTAAAATTAATTTAAGACTGTGAAATGATTAATTGAGAATTACCTATGGACTCAAGGCAGTGGAACTGCAGCTCTTTACAAGCAAAAAATAGAAACCAAAAATGTTTTCTCATACAATTTAAATTATTCATAGTCCATCTTTAGCCAACAATAGATCAAATGGTTCCTTCATACACATGTATCTTCAATTTTTTTTTTTAGGCAATAATATATGGGGTGTGGGAGAGCGGGGAGGAGGAAAATGAAAAGAAAGATCAATTTCTTTTTGTAAGCTGTTCCTCAGAGTGTTAGTTCATTCAGGTCTCTGAGACAATATTAGTATACTAAGTGCAAATCTTTATATATATAGTTTTCTTTTGTGTCAATTTAATATACCTGGCTTAAAAAATTTTCAAGAGACCTCAGTTCAGCTATCTTAGCAGTAAAATTCAGAAAAATCCATAAAACATACAAGTCTTGCTGTAGACATTTCTTACTAATTAATGTATTTTTAAGACACTTTGTAATGGACTGTTATATATATATATACTCCCACATACCACCTGCAAGATCTACACTAGTCAGAAATCCTTTCTTCTTTACAACTACAGCATTCATTCTTATATTTATGGGGTTTATTAAAAAGGCTCTCCCTGAATTGTAGTATGCAATGTTATTCAACTAACATGATTACACCTGGCATACAAAAAACACTATTAACTATTTGGGTTTTTGAACTTTTCCTTTTTTTATTATCTTCTTATCAGTAATATTTGGGATGTGAAATCTTCCTATAAAAGTAGTAGCAACCATGACAATTTAAGGCCAGGTTGGATAAGGACCGGAGCTACCTGATCTAGTGGGTGGAATGGCTTCCCATGGCAGGGGAAAGGTTGGAACTAGATGTTCTTTAAGGCCCTGTCCAACCCAAACCATTTTGTGACTGTGCGGTTGCAGGCTAGCATGCTACCTTACACTCTTCTGTTCAGACTGTAAAACAGAAAATAGTGTGAAAGCCAGCCTCTCCTGAAAACTGAAATTCAGTTGTCTTTGTATGACCATAGTTTCATCTCTAAAAGCAAAGCAACAATAGGCACTTCTATTATATTGGAAATTCAGATTTAAATAGATATATCATAGACCACTGCATAGGATTGAGTTTAAAAATCTTCTTGTAGTATATTAATTTCTACAAAACCTCACTGCAATACAGAAGGTGGCTACTTCAAAGTTGGGTGTTACACACCAAGTTACACAGCGAAGTCCAGCTGACCACATGCATCATCCAGTTTTAAATCAGCAGTATCTATATTCATGATTATAACTTTGTTCTTGAAATGGTATGTCAAGAATAATTTATAAAGGAGTAACTTTGCATGAAATGAGATTGACTTCATTACATGACCCGTAAATATAAAAATGCATATTTAGGACATTTTAAAGCATTGTAACTGGAAGATTAGAAAGACTGTAGGAAACCAAGCTGATGAGTGATCAGTACTTATGAATACAAAGGGATAGTGTATGAACGTGTCAGTAATTAATATTTATATGAGTTAATATGGTCACACATGTATTAATGGACACACCTCAAATACCAGAGACAGAAGATGTTTTAGATGCATTTAATCCATCAGGTATGGACTGGAAATATAAACATCCAGTTGTCATTCACAGAGGCACCAGTGGGACAGAAAGCTTGTCACACATTTCTGTAAGATGAAGATAAGTAAATAAACCACAGTGATGGAGATAAGCAGCTTTGATTCCTGGAGCTCTTTCTTCAGTACAGAAAAAGGTATTGAGAAGAAGTTTGCTGAAAGATAAAGCATAATTAGATAAAAAAGCAGAAAAATAACCCCAAGCTTGATGCAATTTATAGCTTAACCAAATTCTGAAGAACATTTCAAATGAAAGATCTTATTTCACAAGTGATGAGCACTTCTGTACTGAATAATACTTCCCCTTATTTAGACAACATTTTAATTAACTTGTTTTCATAGCATGAGCAAAAATTAAGATTGCTAATTACTCTGAATTAACAAAAGCAATTAATGTATCCATAATATACAGTAACTCAGGGAAAATTGCTGAAAATTTTTTACTTTGAATTTTGGAATTAAGAAGACTAGGTGCAAACTTTCCATTTGCTGACACTTTGCATAAGTATATTATGGTAAGCCTATAATAATGTTTCCTAATAATTAATTATGGTAATAATTTGTATCAAGTTCTACCCTCAGTTAGTTCACTGATGAAGAATTCCTTAACCTTGCTGCTGCAGGATCAGGGATTGGAAATGTTTGCATTCAGGTGAGGCCATAAGCCATAAACTTAGTGAAACTAATGAGGATTAGATATCTAAGTACCTTCTGTGAGGTGTTGTAAAGATTCAGATCATGTCTACTTGGAGAAAAGGTGTACGGTACAAAACTTTGAGTTACAATACAGAGCACTAGGCAGATGTGTTGGTTCATCTATCTGAACAATCCTGGTAGTGAATTAAAGTTAGAAAGTTCATCCTGCACTCTGTAGGATAAAGAAAGGAAAACTTTGAAAAGAAGAAAAAAAAGATAAAACAAAACAAAGAAATGTGAAACAATGTATTTTGTGAGACTAAATAGTCCTACCTCTTCTGGAGAAGAAGTGAGAGTTGACTGCTCATCCTGTCATTCATCCCTCCTGTGTTCCAGAAAGCCAGGGTAGCCTACCCTTCCATTGCTGACAAGCAATACTTTATGTAGAAGACAAATCAGGACCTTGATTAACAGAGAAAGAGACACTGTGTCACACATAGCTCATGATCTGAAAAAAATATTCTTAAGGAAACCGAAAAAACTACCAAATGTGACTTTAAAAAAAATGCAATGATGTAACAAAACAGCCGTTTATTTAAATTACCAGTTGTAATTATTTCACACCTTAAAGCCTTTAGTTTGAGATAATATTACTATGACAGGCCTAAACTCATTGAAGTGTAATCAATTTAATTTAAAAGATAAAATTATGAAGCAGAACATATTTGCTGCCAATACTTTAAGGAAATCAGACTAGTGAACTAGAAAAGTCACTGGGTATGCAGACAGAAGCAGTCTGTTGAACTCCTAAACGACTCCTGACAGCATCTGCTCCTTCTCCAGGTGCAGAGAGAACATTTTATTTATTCTAAGTTTTCTGAGTAGATCAATTCATTTACTAGTTCTCTCAGACTTGAGGAACCAAATCAGAAAGAAAAAGAAGTAAGGTAATTTGTAGATTATTCATGCAGACTGAGAGAGCAAAAATGATACATACTGGTTCTAAAACCTTAGGATAAAGTAACCAGAACTGTTATCTGATCCTCCATTAATAATCTAAACATACAATCAGAAAAACTGAAAACAGCTGCATTTCTACCAAGTTCTTTAATCCTAAAAGACAATAATCTCCTCCTGAAATATATTTTTCCTTGCATATTTCAAGAAGCCCCTGGCAAAGATCCCAATGAATAACAGTGATAGGGCAAGACTGATTTCAAGAGTGTCTAAGTAATTTATTGAAACGTGAATCTGCTGATGCAAAAATGTCATATAAATTTTTAACTGCAGTATTAGGAAAGGAAGAAAAGTTCCATATTCCAGAAAAAGACATAAATTTCACAGGAAAAAAGTAAAAAAACCCATGGAGTTGGAATGAGGATCAAACCAGGATGAATAGTCTCACTCTTTGAAAGGTGCCAAAATACCCAAGCCAAATGGAACTTTAATCTGAAGTGAGCAGGAAAAAAAACCAGGCAACTCTTAGAAGTATATCCAAAAACTTGTTGAGAGCTGGAAAAATAATGTTAGCAGAGAAAGTTAAATGCTGTCACAGTTTGTATAAAGTGATTTAACATGGCTCTAGTAAAATAGTCTCAGATGACTAATAACCTTCACTGCAGTACACTGAATACAAACTTGGATCTGGTACAACCTGAAAACACTAAGAGAGCTTTGACATTAATTAAGGGTCTTTAGAGTTGATCTTTAATAAAGAAGTTTACTAAAATGAGGATGGAGAAGAGGTTATTTTATTTAGATACCAAAAAGAGCTGGGAAGATAAAAGCTATGAATATCCC
This sequence comes from Camarhynchus parvulus, assembly GCF_901933205.1. Taxonomy (NCBI): domain Eukaryota; kingdom Metazoa; phylum Chordata; class Aves; order Passeriformes; family Thraupidae; genus Camarhynchus; species Camarhynchus parvulus. The sequence goes on along the minus strand of NC_044573.1, from coordinate 105,243,253 downwards.
TTAGAGTATCTTCCTTTTAGAGAAAGTTTTGGTATGATAAAACCCCAAGGATCCATGAATAATGTTGATTTGTGAAAGAGTCAGTAAGAGAGAAATGCTGTGTGCCTGAGAGGGTAAGAAACTGCAAATACTGAGAGTACTATGATAAGAAGTAGTTGGAAATGAAGAATCTTGTAATGAAAATATAGGCAATGAATAGTGTACTGATTCAGGAATTTGTGCTAGTAGAGTCAAATTTGGTTGTTTTCCCTTTTTCTGGAGCACATTAAGTGCAATCATGAGTCCAGTTAAAAGCAGTGTGTGTGTGCAGCATGTGCTTTGTTAACAAAGAACTTTTCTGTACAAAACAGTGGATTTATACCAGTGCAATGACAAGGGTACTTAACATTGCAAGGTATTTAGGTTTGAATACTATTGCTGTTTTTATTGTAAAGCTGAAAATCAAAATAAATTTGATATATACATGGCAACATACATGATCACAGCAATGACATTGTGCTTTATCTATTTCCATTATATTTATATTGTGTATTTCATTGCACTCTGTGTTTGATACAGCTTCATTTTTAGTATTGTGGTAGCTGTCATTTTTTCTGCCTTCTTAAAAGGAGATATTTCAACTATGACATATATTCTTGAACACCACTGCTAGACTTTGTAATGTTTTTTTTCCCCAGCTACTTATATTGTAACTTGTATCAGAAATGGTCAGCCTCCCACTGTCCACATCTGCTTTCAATTCACAAGCAGTTGGTGTAAGTCATGCATCATCAGCATTTTGCTTGCTTGCCATTCTGCATCATCTGGGAAGCCATTGTATCAAGTAATAGAAGCAGAAAATAGGTACACTCCCTCTCTAAATTTTCAGCAGGGTTTCTGCTTTTTTTGACTTCTGCAAATTGCACCATTAAATTGCATATGTTGGCCTGTTGGGTGCCCCTAATTAAATAAATAAGGAAAAGCACACAAAAACTTCAAGAACTGACTATCTTACTAAAACTTCCAGTGAAGGAAATGAGCTTCCCAACCTTTTATTTTGGTCTCTGTTCAAAAACTGGTAAGCTATTCACAGTTTATCATGCCAACTATATTTAGTGACACAAGGCCACACTGCATATAACAAACACACAAATTCCATTTAGTTTATGTAGATTCTTCTTCAAACATGTGAGTTCAAAACTAACACACTTCTTTCAAGTAATTGTTGAAGAGAGAAGGTAAATTTCCTCAGGAGAAAAAAGATAGAACTAATAATAAAATGGGCAAAGCTAGAACAGTATTGACCTAGTTTCAGCCAGCATATAGTTTATGTTCTTCTTGCTAGAGATACAGAGCTGTGTTTTGAATTTTGTAAGAGAATAATGTTGACATCACACTGATGTTTTAGTTGATCCTAAGTAGTGCTTATTCTAAATCAAGGAGTTTTAAGTTCCCTATGTTCTCCCAGAAGACAGCTGCACAAGAAGCCAGGAGGAAGCATGGTTGGGACAGCTGACCTGAACTGGCCAAAGGGAAATTCCATTCCATAGAGCAACCTGCTCAGTGAATAAACTGGGGAGAGCCGTCAGTGATGGGCCAGTCACTGCTTGGGGTCAGAGTGGGCATCAGCCAGCATGTGGTGAGCAACTGTGTTGAGCATCACATGCTGGTTTTGTTCCTCAATCTCCCTCTCCTTCTCATTACAATGATGGTAATATTGTTACTTTATTATTGTTATAATTTTACTTTTTTCCCCTCAATTATTATACTGTCTTTCTCTCAAGCAATATATTTGACCTTTTTCTGATTTTGCTCCTTATCCCTGTGAAGGGGCAGGGGAGTGAATGGATGAGTGAATGAGTGAGTGATGGTTTGTTGTCAGTTGGGGTTAAATTATGATAATTATGGATTTGCTTATGTATCTTCTTAAAAAGTTTATTTTTCAATAAGTCTAGATTGCTCAAAACTCATAAAGAAACAACACAAATTTAAACTCTGTAGGAAAAAACATTGTATGTTGAACAATTCCCTGATACAAAATCATATACAGTATATTTACTTTTATTCGAACAGGAGCAGAGAAAATACTGTAACTTGTGTGTATTTTCCTTCTTTTTCTGAGGCCAGAGAAAATTGACCTCTAAAATACAGTTGTAGAGAGGTACTTATTTGGCTTATATGTACATATTTGCTGAAGCAAAGTTCAGTAGGTAACAGTGATCCATTTGGAGTCCTGGGGCAGATAGGGGAAAGTGGCATGAAAGACAGAGCTGTCAGCACTGAACCATACTGCTTTATGGTCAGCAAAATTTGAGCTCTGATAACTTTTTTACAGCACTACAGCAACATTGTAGTGCTGTCCATAGAGAAATTGGAAATTAGAAGCTTGAAAGAAATCATAAATGAATGTGGTGGGAATCAATATTCAAATTGCCAATATTTCATTATTTGTTCCTGTTTCAAGTCAGGAAACAAAGATATTTTTTCCCAACATGAAAGCTGAAAAAAATTATGAGTTAAATTTCATGAAATTCACAGTTGCTCTGGTTCCTTAATTAGAAGCAAGCCAGTCCTCTGTTTAGGTTTGTAATGCTTTATTCTCTCTGGATTGACTGAAAATTCTATGTAGAAGGCAAAGCTGTAGCCTTAAAGGTGAGCTAATTCTCTCACCAGAGTCTTTGACCAACAGTACTTGCCCACTTACATCCCTTGAGTGGGCAAATAACAGAGTATTCTTCTTGCTCGTGTCACATATCTGCTTTGCCTCAATGCAGACTTCAAAAATAGTAGAAAGAAATGCATATTTTATAAAAAGAAGCATCTATATATTTCTGCATATCTATCCTTAAATAAACAAAGAGCACCTCAGAAGAAAGTATTGCTTACCGTTGACAACTAAAGTTCAACTGATTAGTTAAGGTTGATAGAAATATAAATTTAGACAAAATTAGAGGTGTGAATGGAAGGATCTCCCAGACATGTTCTATTGTGTGCAAAATTAAAAAAAAACTTGTAAAATTACCAGTTCCCTTTTCTTTTCCCATACTTACCCTTGAAGCTAAATTATGCAAATTTTTTTGTAAGATTTTAATACATCTTCTTGCTTTTTTTTTCCTCCCTAGGACATTTATTTTCTATTTAAAATGTACTGACTCCTATTTTTTACCACCTATTTAAAAAGCTTCACCCACCGAAAAATAAAAATCAACCCAATCCAACAAAACAATGTCCACCAAATTCTAACTAAGCTAAAATTCTGCAAAATAAAGCACCTTTAACACAATGAACCATAAAACTCTGTGTGCTTAAGTACGGCTGACAGTCTTAAATATGATACTAGGCATGCTTGGGCCATGGCATTAAAAGCTCCCTAAAGTCCTAATATTCAAGTAGAATTAATTGTCAGTGCGATCAATAAAAACTGTATGTCACAATTCTTGGTTTTTCTTGCATGTTTTGTGATAATTTTTTTCTAGTTTATTAAACACTTTTATCATAACTTTCTGAAGGCTCCAATATATATACTGGCTATTAATAATACATTAGTCACAATATTGTCATTGTTTTCATGTATTGTTTTTGAGACCCTTAATATATGTCCTTTTCATTTTAGGATGCAGCATATTCCTAATAATGATAATATACCTGCAATCAAAATAGTTTTGAATTATTGAGCTTAATGGAGTTTAACTCTTTTGATATTGGGTTAATAATAAGATCAAATAAATGCACAATTTTACATAATTAAAATGCATTTTAAATGTTACTTCTGTTTGGATGGATTTTGTGGTTATTTTTTTTTTCAAGACTACGTTTTATGAGGTCATTTACAGACATAATCACGAGTAAATGTGACTTCTTTTATAGCTAAGGCAAATGAAGCATATCTTCAATTAGAAACTTTTGAAAATGTACTGTGGTCGCCTACTGAGAATGGAATTGCTTTTCTTCACAGCTTCACACCCACTCCTCTTTAGATCATGGCTGTAGATAAGTGCTGCAAGTACAATAGCCTTCTCTTCAAGTATTTTCAGCCACTGGGTGCTTCAAATTGCCTATCTTAAGTGTATTTGGGACATTTCATAAACACATATGTGCTGGCTTGACTTTAGGTATTCAAATTACTTTTCCTAAGTTTTCCTGTAAAGTGTAATTAAGTAAATATAACTGCTTATGTAGACATAACTGCAACAATTTGCGCTCCATATATAGGTAGAAGTACATTTTCAAATTGTTTGCTATGATCCAGAAAGAATTCCCTCTGCAAGGTGGACAGCATAGTTGGTCACGGTCCAGCAAGCTTTAGCTCTTTTTCTCTATGACTTTATGTAAATTATTTCAATTTCCAATTTGTTGTATATTATTCATAGTAATAATATGAATGTGTTTCAAAACCAGAAAGATTAATTATTTGTGAAAGGTATTTAAAAAGAAAAACTAAGAGACTTTAACAATACAGTGTTTTATGTTCTTAAGACAGGCTTGTACTTGCAGTTGGAATCATTAAGACACAGCAAGACATACTAAGATAAATTTAGTGTCAAGAAACAAATTACAATTAAGGTCCAAAATCCCACTGATACTCTCATAGAAGAATTACATAGGGAAGCATTCAAAATTGTTTATGAATAATCATTGCTTAAATTTGTATAAAGTTATTTTTTAAATTCCAAAGGCCAAATCAGACAATCGTATGTATAATCCCTCTGTATTTTCTCACTCTTAGTTATTAAGTTTCTGATTTCTTAATTTTTGGCATTAAACAGGAATCCTATTAAAGACAATAAGGGGCTCAAACAATCCAGAAAACCATTCTGATCACCACTGCATAGTCTGGCTTAATCCTAACACATATAGGATGATCTTTGAGCCTATTTTTGTGCATAGTAGATCTCAGTAAAGATACAGGAAAAAAACTATTGTCTGAACCCTCATCTTTATTAAGCTACCTGCATTAACTTAATTTCATCCATTTAATAGCTGTGATTTTCCTAATTCATTCTAGGAAATTAAGTTATTATTAAGTATAGAATCAAAGTTTGATTCTTTTAAGAGACACAGTTTCAGGTGGCTTTCAGGTGATGCTAATGTCATAGCTTGATGATAAAAGGATCTTTTTGGACCGGCCTTTTGGTCTGTAGCAGCAATTACAAAGACTGATAGCTTGATTCTTAATGTTCACTCTGCTCCTATTTACATTGATGACAATAAGGTTATAATGAGGAGCAAAGGACTGGATAGAAATGTTTCTAAATATTTCTTAGGAGAAATACTAATACCAATACTACCAGGTATTTAAAAATAAAAAAAGAACCAAAACTACTCCCTCTATTTAAATTGTATTGACTCCTATTTTCAAAATATCCAAGGATCCAAGACATGCTGATTTTCTTCCACCTTTAACAGGATTTTAGTAAAGTATTTGAAAAAGATGAAGAGTTCTTGCTGAATTTCATTTGGAAAAAGTTCAGTGTTTTTAACTGCACTCTTTACAACTAATTAGTTATTAAAATATTGGTTTATTGGTGGTTTTTTTTATGAAACATTTATGAAGCATATATGTCTTTCTCCAAATGTACATACTGTGTTTTAGAAATATTGTTACAGATGCTGTTGTAAAATGCTGAAAACATTGGAAGTAAAGTGAACTTGAGTCATAGAAATGCATGAATGCCTCAGGTTTTAATTTATTAAGAATCAAAAAGAGTTTAAAAAACCTGTCTTAAATGTGAAAGACTGGAGTTGGAATTTCATTACACATTATGAGGAAATCCAGATGCTTGAGCTAGACTTGGACACCACAAGACTTTCTCTGCTGATCAGGAACCCTTGCGGAGGGAGGAAGCTGCATCACCCCAGGCTTCTGCTTCCTTTGAAGGATTATGCAAATACTTCCCTGGTTTCTGCAGGAGGAAGCTGTATGCAGCAGATCCACAATAATTAGAGTTTTCTGTTTCTAGTTTCCTTTAAAAAAGGCTTCTCAATACTACAGGAACATGGAAGAAGCATCTAAGCTTTGGGGTTTTCACTAGTTGTTTGACTGACATTTTGAGAAGAAATTTTGCTAAATTAGAATGAGAAAAGAAAAAATAATTCAGGGTGATGGAGGGTAGAAAATTGGAGCATTCTGTCTCTTGAGAAGAACCCAACCACCCTCAAAATGTATAATTATTTATGAAAAAGCCAAAAGTTTTTTTCTTTTTTTCTTCAATTTCATAAAGGCAAAAAAACTAACTTTATTTGCCTGAAAAAATGACAGAAAGAGAAGAAGCAATTATATTGTAGAAAAGTTAAAAAATATGTCATTGTAAAGTTTATAATATAAACAAAGTATTAACTAGTCTTTAAAAGTTATGCTTAAAGGAACATTCTAATATAAGCATGAGACTGATAAGTTTGATGATATTTGTTTTCCCTTGCTAATAGAATTATAGTATACAATCCGCAGCATTTGCCTCAGGGGGAAGAGCTTAATATAAAATGCATATGTAAATCACATAAGGAAATTGTCAGAATAGCTTTACATGAAAATTAAATCACATTTGTTATATTAGGACAGACACAATGTCATTTACCATATGTCTTGCCTTGTGAAATTCAGTCACAGTATTTGGCAAAGCTGAACAGTTCAGGAGCTGCATAATTAATACTTGCCTCAGTGCCTGCTTGCAGGCATTGTTTGGGGAAATTTTAACACATATTCTCTATACCTACTCATTTCTGTAGTGCGCTACCAAGCTATATTAAGAATTATATAAACATACATTATAGAAGCTCATACTGGAAAGACATATCACTCTTAAAAGCCTGGGTTTTACTAAATAAATCTCCCCAGTTGTTAAGTATTTATTAAAGTTTAATTTGGAATATTTTTTCTTAACTAGAAACCAGATTATACATATGTAATTTCCTTGTCACAAAACACAAGGGAGAAGATAGTATAGAAAATGAGGACTGGAGAAAATAGAAGTGGTTAAATGGAGAAAATAACAAGATAAGGGATCCAGAAATAAATGGATAAAATCCAGGGAAATCACTTTGAATAAAAATCAGATCAAAATAGCAAACTAGACTGGAAGATGCATTAAAGTGAAATGAGAAAAAAATATCTTTTCATTAGCCATGTACAGTCCTTACTTTTGTCTTCACCTCAGGTATACTTGTGTGTCATGGTGCAATATGTTCTTTTGCTAATAAACTCAATAATTCTCACTCATTCAAGCAAATAATAGAACAATGGCAAAAGTTCACTCCTTACCCTGGCATTTTTTTCAGATGTATTTGCAAAAAGCTGCTTTTTGCACATGCTTAGGTATACTTGGAAACTCTTAGCTTAACACCTTTGAGAACAAAAAATAAAGAACTTGTGTATTGCCCTGCAAAATCTTTCATGCCTGAGATAAATTCAGCATCAAGAGAAATACATGAGAATACATTAGTGCACTCAATCAATTTCTTTGAGTTGTGCTCTGGGGAGCTTATTTTTAAAGTGGTGTGCAGGAGGTCCTCAGTACTTACTGACATTTTGCTGAGGTATATTGTTAATAAATAATTTGATTTGTGCACACATGTCCCTTACATGGCTTTAAAGATTTATTGTGTAATGGGTGATTTAACTTAGCAGGTGAATTGGAACAGGGTGACATGGGACCAGTGCAGCTAAGTACAAGATGGCAAATTTATCACTGTGCAAGCTGTGTCTTAAATGCTAAACCTCTAAAGCCATGACATTGTCTAATTTTAGGATTCTTAAACTAACATGTTAATTTCCATAGTGTCCTTATGGTTTAGCTAGGACAGAGAATTCTAAACAAAAAAAGAGAACAAAAAGCTCCATTAAAGATTGATGTAGAAACAGAATTTATCAGTGAAACTGGAGGATGCAGCTAACCTCATCAAATCTGCCCAAAGGAGTGGTTTTGCCCTCTTCCTTGCCTTTCCCTGTGTCAGCACTGACATTTGTCTGACCCTTATCAGTGATCTTGTTGAGGAGCTAAACTGGTGTAGAACAACTCACTTGTTTGCTGGATGAGCTCTGTGCTCTGACCCAGCTCACTGAGCAGCAGACAGATGCCAGTGCATGTGAGGGAAGCTGGGGGAGCAGAGGAGTGAAGCAAAGCAGATGGATGCTAGATCAGCACAGGGCTGTGTCACACCATGGTCTTCCAACAGAGGAGTTAGAGTATCTCTCTCATTCACACTGTTATAGGAAGGTGAGTTCCTTAATTCAGATCCAAAGCATAGTTGGTCAAAGGTAGGATGTCCCTTCTCCCATCTCAGATTTAAACAGATTCAAAACATCATAGTCCTATTTGCTTCAGCTTCCATTGCTGGCCTTGTCCTGTTCACTTATGTTCTAAACACATTTGCATTGGTTCTTACTCCTTAAACCAAAAATCCACTTTAACTAGCATAGCTAACAGGAATGACAGCAAAAGCTATTACAAGAATGTATTTATTGGAGCCCTCCCCCATTTTTTTTTCTTTAGTGATTTCATTCAAAGGACTGAACTATTAAAAAATTATTATATTTTGTAAGGATGATTTGCTGAGTCATTTACTGAATCATTTCCTGATTAGCCTCAAGACATGGTTTAAATTGTTTTTCTTTTATTCTATAGTTTTTCCCCTTTATTCTCCTTCTTTCTGGGAATCATTAGAATTTGGTTATTACTGAAGCTAATAAAGCACCTATCTTTATTCCATAGAGACAATTCTGTCAAATGAGTGATCTAACAGCTGATGAAGTGAGGATGCCAGAATAAGTAAATGCTTTACCCCCTACCTGGAAGATTTCCTCTACTATAAAGTAGATTTCTGCAGTTATGAGGGAATGTGCCAATGACCAAAAAGATTTTCTGGTGATTATTTTTTAGCTGTGAACTCAATTTCTCTCCTTAGTATCTCATGACTTATAAATAGCAGATTGACTCAAGGCCTAAGATGTGAAATAATATGAGAAAAAGTCTTATTCATTATAGCTATACAAAGAAGAAAATAGTCTGACTTTCATTTTATTTACTCATTTTCATTCTGTTAAAGTCAAGCAGAAACAGTTTTCTGCATTATGTTTTAATGGCTACCTTTTCAATTTTTGACCATAAAGGTCTGTAGACAGGGGAGTATAGAGAAAAAAAAACTTAATTTTTCCCACTGTGATCATATAAATTATACAACTTTACAAGTTTTTAAAACAGCACTTTTCTGATGAAGGCAGATCCCAGTAATATTTACCTATCAACCATACCATTAAACATGCCATCAAGACTGCTATGATGCCTTCCCTTACATCAACATGTTTGACTGTGTGTGACTCTGCAAAGGGAGATGAAGCACAAATATAAACAGGGCAGAAAATAAACAATCAGCAATTCGAACACTTGGCAAGCACTTTGAAATTTAAATCTTTGCTAGAGTAGATGTTTGTCAATGGAATAATGTTGAAATAACTGGGTGCTGCTTGCACAAGAAACAGTCAACAGCAAAGATTAAATGAGATGATAATCTAAAATATTCTGTAACATGTCCTTTTCATCTTTCCACTACTCAGACAATAATTCATCAATTAAATCAGAATATGTACAAGTTTTATTGGCAAACACCTAAGAAGACTTTTATTTAAATTTAATAGGAAAAAAACCAAATTTGAAATAGTGAGAAAAATTCCATTAAATTCAAAGAACAATCTATCTATGAAAAGATAAAATATATAGAGAATTAAAAATATGCTAAACAGTGAATATAGTATTTTGAGATTGCAAGGCCATGCTCCAGGAAGATAGAAAATACTGAAATTAGTTTAAGTAATACATGTAAGTAATTTTAAGTTGTTACTAGTGAACAAAGTTGTGTAATTATGCCATTTTATGCAATTTTTTTAACTTTGCTTTTTGCCGCTGACCAATATGGACAAAATAAAAGATAAAAAAATATCTTCTACACAGGGTGACTGTATCCTCACATCATTTTCTGTGGAACATATAATTAAACACTTTAGCATTTTACAGCTAGTGACATGGAGACAGTATTTTTTTATTTTTTAAATAGAGATAAGTATTCAAATGCACTGAAGTAAAGTATTTCCAATGATCTTAAAAGTAGATAGTCTGTCAGAATCATTAGCTAATTAAATCAAACATTTTTTCTCCAGCTTAATCAAGAAAAATGCTAGAATCTTTGCTAAAACTATAGGTAATGGGAAGAAGTACTTTACATTAGGAAGATCAGATGTTAAACAACAGGAAAGATGCTACTCTCAGCCTTGCCTGTGGTAAATGGCTACAAGAAACAACATGACATCACAGCAGTGGTGGCTGCTTCAGAATTATTAAGTGTCTTAGTATTTGTAAGTCTGGCATTTTGTCAAGTTTTGCATTAAGCTATTCTTGAAGACTCATTTTCTATCCAACTCAGAACAAAAGCTCTACCTCTTTTTCTTGGGCGTGGGTGATATAAAACAATTTCCCGTTTTAGCAGTAAATTGATTTGAGAATCTAAAAGCTTTTGGGCATACATCTAAAGAAAATAGAAATCTATTATATCATAGGCCTGAAAAACATGAAAAACAACTTTTTATTGAAGTGCTAGAAAAACAAATTATAGCAATCTCTGTCAGTATAAACGAGGAGAAATTCTTACTTTAACAAAGCTTTCAAATTTTTTTTCCCCACTCATAGCTGCACTTTCACTGTTATCTTCAGGAGTTCTGCAGCCACTGTGAAAAGTGCTGCCATTAATTTTTAAAGAAAAAACCCACTCTCATTAAAAAAATAAACTTCTAGGATCCCCCAAGGCAGGTTAGCTTATAGATATAGTATAAAATGACAAATTATTCTTGAGCTGACTACGCACCTTTTCTAACACAGTCAGGAGCACTGGCATTTTATCACCGCTAATTATCTCCCTGGTACACTTGGTATAGGAAGCTATCAGCTTCATAGTGCTGGTCCCAAATGCCTATGTTAATAATAGCGTGTGAGAAATATTCAATAGTGAGTCATAGAGCAAGCTAGAAACCTGCCAACATTGTTGTCACCTGCATCTATCCCTTCACTCGTCTCTTGCCAGAGCCTAGTTCATCTAACCAGACTGTTTTTTTCACTGGAGGGAAAAATATTGTCATGGGTTTAAACTCCGAATTATAAGCTCTGGTTGTTGTAATTAAAGGTACATGATTGTTTGGTGGACTTTATGCAAAAACACATAATATTTATTAAACAATTATTTTCTTGCAGAGTTCTGGTCATTTTCATTCCATCATTAACAAGGTTACTCATGTGTTTGAGCAGGTAGCTATAACAAGCTTTCACTACTTCATTTTTATAGCACAATTGAACTGAAAGACCCCATCTTGTCACTGCAAAATGGTATCTCATCATATCTATAAAGTTTTATTTGTTAAGCGTTGTAAAAGATGCTTTTTTCTTTATCTTCCTTTGCATAACACATTTATTCTTCATGTTAACATTTCAGAATGTTTTATCTATCACTTTCTGTGAGATTCATCTGTCAGTTATCACTTTCCCAAATTCCCAGTTCTCTCCAATCCTCCTGTTCCTTAATGGAGGCATAATATACATGGGTGTTGGTGCTAAGATACTTGTAGAAGAATTAAAGACTAATGATGAGGAAGCAAAATCAAGGTAAGTTTTTTTTGTCAACCATCTCTTCTTACCCTATACTGATAGCTAAAATTTCTTTCTTAGAGAGAATCTAGGGAACACATTATCAGTATATCTTGCACCTTTATGATTCTCAGAAATTTATTTTCTGTGATCACCAGAGTCACTATCTTGTAGAAAGAAAAGTTATTATGTGACTGCTCCTATGTCAGCAGTGGCCCTGTCTCCTAGAACTGATAGATTTAGATGCCTAATTGGGCAAGCTGTTACCATTCATCTTCAAGGGGCAACTGGAGGTAGCTCTTTTGTTGAACAGAATAGGTAACTGTGTTTTCCTTCCTTGGAAGTTGTGGTTTTAATCCTGACTAGTGTAGAATCATTTAGTGCAATTTCTGGCATTTCCTGTAAAGCCATCAGTGGGATCTGACATCTAAAGCAAGACAAGATAGTAGAATGGAATATGCTGATTTAGGAAGGGCACCATCAGGATCATCAAATGTAACTCCTGGCCCTCCACAGGACACACCAAGAGTCACACCATGTGCTTCAGAGTGTTGTCCAAATGCTTCTTGAAATCTGCGAAGTTGATGCTGCGACCACTTTCCAGGGGACCCCGTTCCAGTGTTCAAGCACCCTCTGGATGAAAAACCTAAACCTAAACTAAAATGATGCACAAACTAAATCAATTTGATATAAAAAAACCATAATGTCTAATGGTGTTCCAAAGAAAAGAATTACAATTGTGTTATTTTGAGTGAAAAGTATTATTTTCTAGTCTTTTTTCTTCAATGAGCTTAGTGCCTTCCTGAATTATGATTATATTAGATGTTTATGAAGAAATAAAGGTAAAATAAATTGTGGCCATTGTATATAATATTAATTTAAAGGCTTGGATACTTAGTATATTTGGTGTAAGGGGCTTGGTTATCTGTAGGCAATTCCTACATTACCTTGCTTATGTCCCAGAAGAGAAAAAAAGTCGTCTCATATTTATTTAAGTAGATTAAAAAGATTGACAGGATAAAAGAGTAAGTAGTTAGAACAGAAGAGCTTTCATACTGGACATCTGAATAATGCACTTGTGGGGTTAATTCATGGTAATATTATAACAACAGACATCATTTTTCTGTAATTTAAAGTAGATAACAGGGATGGACACCCTGATTATACTGTAGGAATGGAATGAAATACTATCTTTTTAACCATTGATTTTTACCTACAGATAGCTAGGTGCTAATTTGTGTTTTGGAGTCTTATGCAGGTTTATTTATTTCCCCAGACCTAACACAAAAAGCTATATGACTTTTTACCAATTATTGCTCTTATTTAATTAAAAAATCTCCCTTCAAGAAATTGAGAATATTTCCTTTTTTATTTACTTTTTGATTTAAATTTTGATTTATGTGATTAAATATGTACATACCTTTCACACTGTATATTTCTGCCTCTATAAGTCTTTTCTGAAATTAATTCAAATCAGTTTTTCTACTGCTTGATAGCATCTACAATGAGCTGTGCCAAAGAGTTTTAGATCAGCTGTTTTTCCAATATCCTTCAGAATTTAAATATCTTGTCCTGCTAAGCAGAGAAAGTTAACATTGGGAGTGCACAAGCACAGAGCAAAATCTTAGCAGGTTTTGGTTTGTGAGTACAATTGCTCTGATTTTTACTGATAAGGAAGATTATCTTGTAGCTTGCTTTTGATGTATAATGTTCCCTTGATTACCTCTGCTGAAGGTGTGGATTTCCCAAAGGAAGGACTATTGTGCTGCTCATTTAGCTTTTTCCACACTGTGTTCCCAAATATGGGGTAACCTGCAAAATCAATCTTCAAATTTTTTGCCCTTGCTGCCTCTCCAAATTCACAGATTCCATTTAAGACAAGAACCATCTCTATCCATAATGATGATTCTAACAGAAAAACAAGTCTGTCTCTGGATATATTTTTTTCCTAATGTGTAAAAAATAATATTTGTTGAAAATAATAGCTTTAAGTTACCTATAGAAAAGTTGGTTTCTTGAGAATTGCCTGGAAAAACCTTGGAATAACATTCAGGACAATTATTAAGAATGATGGACCAGCATCCTAGGATTCTCTTTACACTGAGTGAAGCTGTGCCTGGAACAGCTTGCTGATATGACCAAACCTTTGACTCTTAATTAAACTTCTTTATTTTCTCGGGAGAAAGGTGATAAACTGGACCTAGGATGTAATTAAATGAGATTGCTAGCTCTAAGAACTTAAGCAGAATATGCAACTTTGAGTAGTTTTGGTGAAAAATTTGTAAGTGAAATGAAATGCAGAAAACAAAACACAACCTCAGGTTAAACTTAATATACTCTTCAACTGTATTTAAAAATGTTTTGCATTGAGAAATTAACCTTTTCTAAAAACAAACAGGTAGATAAATTTAATATAAAATTTGTGTTAAATTGTGAAATAAAATTGCAACTAACAAAGCTGTAATAATATATATTCCAGATTTCTGACTCCCTTAAATCACACAGAGCACTCCCTGGAAGCAAAACAAAATTCTACCATACAGAACATCAAGAGATCTAAGAGGCAAGAAGCAGCAAAAGTCACATACTAAAATGATAAAAAGATTGTAATGATGAGGATGATGATGATGATAAACAGAAAAAGGATAATGTCTGAAATTCTGGAGTGTTTCCACCCTCTCTTGCTGTATATGTAGAAAGAAACATGGGCAGCTGGCATACCAGATGGTTTATATTTGTGACACCCAAAGCAAAAAAAGTTTGGACTAAAAAGAAGTTCTGTAAGCAGTAGAAGCAACTCAGAATCCAAATGATGATTCTTCCTCTTCGTCTCTTGAGTAGATTAATACTACAATTCATCAAAAAACTGAAAAAGCTAAATTCTTTCTTTGCATTTTAATTAATTCATTTTAATTATGTTGTTCTCAGATACACATTTTGCTATGAGAAAGGAACCAAATGAACACATTGAATTTAAGGTAGGAGCAGATTTTTTCGCAATGAAAAAAATCCCAAGATGCCATCATCCTCTGTCCTGTTCAGTACCAGTGCTTGCAGTTCTGGAAACCCAAAGAGCAGTTCAAAAGATCATTTCCAATGGAGCATGCTGTTTTTCTTCAATAGTGAAAGCCAGCTTCCCACTTTTGGGAATTTTGTAATTGGTGATTTCTTGAACCACAGAAAGTTGAAGCAGTTGCTTCTCTTTTTTTACTCTAAAATCACCACCCAAGCCACTACCCAGAAAAATAGATGATTAATATAAGATTAAGTTACAGATTTCCATAAGAAAAATATACTGAATTCTCTGCCAGGCAGCTTAGCTAAAGGGATAAAAACTTTCTGTGCACTCTTGCTGTGTGGTGAGTTTTTGATGGATCATAATTGTCATTTGGTTTTTCAACTTTCAAGAGTGGGACCCCAGAAAAGCTTTCTTTAGAAGTAATGGAGAAAATGGACTCATTGAAAAGACAGACATTCAGTTTCAGATGTCTGTTTTAGGATGAGAAGACCTAAAACCTAAAAGTGTTCCTTACTTTCACATAAGGGCATCTTTTAAAGTGACTAGCTCTGTGACATATACATCTGCATTTTGCAAGATGAAATCCATCCAAGAGGGCCACCAGCCACAGACAGAAGTAATCTTCACAGTTGTTTGTTAATTGATATATCCTATTCTTTAGTGAAAGTTCAAAGGAGGATAGGAGAACCGGCTATGGACATTCATTAGCTCACTGCTGATTATTATATACATTTTTTTCCCCAGCTCTTTGATTCTAAAATGAAAGCCAATGTATGAATACCTTAAGAAAATAACACAATTTAAATTTTTATTAAAAATAATTCTTTCTAATTGCTTACCTTAAAAGATACCACCATTTATGTCTAGAACACCACAACACAAATGTGTTTTATTAACTTATTGAATTATTTATATGAAAAATAAAAATAAGAGAGAACAATATATTTCAGGGACAAAGATAGAACTGAACAAAATTACTATTTTTTGCTAAATGTGCATCTTATATTTATACACAAAGTTTCAGCAACCCACTCTATGAAGAGGTCTATTCTTCTATAAAGAATTATTTTTAACATATGAAAATGAAAAGTATAGAAAATTTTATAGCAAAGAGAAGAACTGAGAAAGAAAGGAAAATGTTAGTAAGATCATCTTTTAAAAATAGAGTAGGGTATCCTACACATAGTAATAGTGTAAATTAGGAGTATGAATTAGGGGCATTAAATCATGTACTGATTTTGTGAAATGCTTGTAAAAAAGGCTAATTTTTTTTACCTTTTTTTCACATTTATTGTATTCTGAAAACAGAGAAACTGTTTTTCAAAGTTTAAAAAAGATTCAGCAAACTGTTATATATCAGCTTTCCCCTAAACCTGGTAAGATCCTTCTCCATGTTTCAAACCATTGAGTGTGTGTTTTATTTGACTTGGGTTTGATTTTTCATATACTTTCACAGTTTCCTTGAAAGCTGCCTTGAGTAAGGCCTTGCTGTGGTTTTAAAAATATTCTCACAAGTCTCTAAGATGACTATTACATCATGTAAATGACCCGATTTTTTCAAAAAAACCTTTTCACAGTGACATTTGATGCCAATAGACTGATGGAAAATAAAGTATCTGTGAATATAATTTGACATGTAACAGTTCAAGTTTTTATCTGCATAGGCTTTTGCATAACACCTACTGCCATATATTTTTTCATCACTTATATCTGTCTAGAAATAATTTGATTTTAGCTGCTCCTATGGTTAAATGGAAGATTTTCAGAAGGGAAAATTGCAGGAATTCTGACCTGAAGAATATCTTTATTTCTCAAAATGAACTAGTTTTTATGTGGTACACAATATACTTAGTGAAACTTTTGAATCTTCTGTCTTAGAATTTAGGGTAGCTGGACAGTGCTTTCCACTCTCCTATTGGCATTTGTTGAGATGCAAGCTCCTTCAGGAGTTTGATTTTACGTTAGCACAGTTTCATTTAGCTCAAGTCAAACCATTTGAGACAGTGTGAGGGATGGCTGGATACATTTGAAAGCCTGGATATATGCTGAAGAATGAAAACAACGTGGTGACCTGAGATTAACTTTTAAGGGGGTGTGGGGGGGGTGGTGTGTTTTTGGTTTTTTTTTTGTTGTTTTTGGATTTCTTTCAGAACATAGTGCACTGGAAAATCCATTCTTAAATACTGTCAAACCTGGAATGCTTACCATATTTGAAAGTCACTTTGAAAATTTGATAGATTTTAGAGAAATATTTTTAATTTACTGGAATTTTGATATATAACTAAACCAGGATGAATGTAATGTTGGCATCAAGAAACATGGATTGAAATATAAAGCCTTTTGGACTCCATGATGAACCCTTTATATGCATTTATATGCGGCAGCTGAAGATATATATACATTTAAAGTAAGGTTTTGCAAAAATTTGTTTGTGTAGAAAGGGTAAGAAGTGCTCATATTTGACCTATAATTTTGATCAATTTCTATAATTGTTTTCTCTGCAAGATTTCTAGATTTATTAATTTTTGAGTGTTGTTCACTCTGTGCTGTTACTTTGGTATTTGCCTTGGCCATCTCTTTATTAACTTCCACATTCAACAGCTACTTTTCTCAGATGCTGTCAGGCTGATCCATGATAATGAGTTTCTTTCACCTATTCTCTGGGAAAAGCTTTACACAGGTACAACTATGGAAATTGTGAATGGCATAAAATAAAATTGTCTCATGGTATTGTAAATTCTTTTTAACTAATCAGCTGACTAAGCAACACTTGTCACTATCTTTCAGTAAAGCTAGTTAAATTCAGCGGAATGATTATTTTTGGTGAATATAAATAGTAGAGATTTTAGGTTGAGTTTGGGTTTTTTTCTGCTGTTTTAAGAGGAATTTATATAATTTCATTATCTTCTATGCTTTTGGAACATAAGTACTTATATTTGTTTACCTGCTTTGCCCACCAGAACCAAATGAGCAGTTTTACCAAGCTGTCTAATTCAGGAGACAGCTAAACAATCTGTGCTATTTGGGGATTATGCTTAAACATTTAAAGCTTATATTGAGTCCAGAACAGAAATTCAATTACCTGTATTGCCTATGAGCATATTTAATTTCTTTGGAAGTAAAAGAAAACACACAGATTAAAAAATAAAACCATGCAGGGAATAATCCAACAAATTCAATAAACCAGCAGTGACATAATTTCTAGTAATTTCCAGTAATGTATAGTCATATTATAATACATCACACTAAAAGTTCCATCCTCATGAACACTGGAATCCTTATATAAAAAAACCCTGGCTTTTAGCTGTAATGACTAAACATTGCTAGTAGTGCTATACCTATTTTCTAGCATGGTGTGAGATAATTTGGTGGTGTCTGTGATTTTTAGGCAATTAATGAGATTCTTACATACCAGGAATTATTACAATGGTACTTACTCTTTCCTGTTTTAGTGCCAAGCACTAATCTACTGTCATTACCTTAAGAACACCTCTAGTCTTCTCCCTTAATATTATCATATCCAGGTCTTTCTTCATATTATGACCTTATTTTCTGACATCTTCTGACTCCCAACTTGCATATGTGTCACTAGATGGCCAAATGTCACCCAAGGGTAAGTGTAACTATTCTTTTTGGCTAATTCCTTTTTTTTTTTGTGTGTGTCTTGCTACATTCTGTGCAAGCTTTTGACAAAGTGATTAACATCTGCTTGCTAAAGCAGCAAAAAATCTGTGGGTTTGGAAACGAGAAATGTACCACCACTGCTCTTTTAGGTATAACAGTTGGGTGAATCTCTGTTTCTACAGACAATCTATTTTCATTAATTCTACTAAGTTTCTCTCTGCTGTAAGCCATCAGGCACACAGAAAAGACTGTGCCTGTTGTATTCCATATGAGGAACAAGAGCAGAACTTTTTGACTTGGATGACAACTATTTTAGCAGAATACATAAGATGACAAGGTAAAGCTAGCTTTGTCCATGTTTATAGCAGAAAGCCTAACAGCAGGACAAAAAGTAAAGGAAAAAAGGAAATAACATTGAGACAAATTACAAGTACTATCCTTTAAAGTTTATGCAGAAAACTGATTGGAAATACTGAGATTTGTCATGGTAAAATGATGAATTCTCTGAAATTTTTTAATGCTAATATTAGCTTTGGAAGACATAACTGCGCTTGAAATGGTGTGCGAGAAATAAACAGAAATCAAAGTATTTTATATTGCTGTGATTGTTTCAACAGTTATATCCTTACTGGAGATTATGTTTGGATCAGATGCACACTTCTGAAGTGAACTTTCTAATTGTCCCTGTGTACTACAATTTGGTTCATGCTGCCAAGCTGTCTTGGAGAGTGCAAAGCAATTTCTTTCTGATTAAATTAAGCTGCAAGATGCACTCCAGGAATACATCTAAAGCACTGTAACTGCTAATGAGTATTCATTACAATAAAACATAACACCTTTTTTTTCCTTTGGTTCAGAGTGGCTTGGGTGTTTTGGCGTTTTTTTTGTTTTTTTTACTTTTTGTTTTATAGAGGGCAAGTGTGTGCGCTCACTACCTTAAATAGAAAGGTTAAAGTATTTAAAATTATGACTAAGCCATTGTGAGTCTTTTTTTTCTCCTATACTTTGAACTAAGGTGCAAATTTAAAGCAAGGGGCTCCAGGAAAAATTGTTCTGCTTACCCAGACATACAGGAAAACAGAGCCACAGGGTAAAATATATAGTATAATAAACAAAGAACAAAAATCTCATAAACACACCTCAAACACAAACAGGAAAAAATTTGAGAGAATCTGGAGAAAGATATCCTTGTACTAGATCCACTAAACTTAGTTATTATTATATATAAATAATAACTAAGTTTAGTAGAAGAAATATTATGACAAAGAAAACAGATAGTCCCAGGTCACAAAGTATATTAGAAAAAGCATAGCATCCCATTTTCCAGGTTTTTAGACAATGCTATTTTCCCATGCCTATTCTTCAGCATCTCTCTCAGAATGTAAATATACTACTTAAATGTCATTTTTTGACACTTGCTATCTCAAAAGCACAAATAGTTTTGATAGAACATCTTGAGATACTATATCAACTAGATAATTTTCACAAATTGGAAACTGGCCAAAAATTGTTGTCACCATACTGACAAAACTGACTTGTGTGAGGCTCAGGATAAGAATTTTAAAAATGCTGGAGTAATGTGACTTAGCTCACATGCTTAACTGATCTGTAACCTGCATGCAAGAACAATCAAAATTCCTGAATCATATACTCAACATCACTCATATTTTTAAAACTAACCATTTTATATTGCTTATGCCAAGCACAGGAAACTTCCCAGCTGTGACAATGACTTTATTTTTTTGACATTTATTTAACTGATAAAAACATGACATATGGAAAACCAGGATGGTTTATACTTAAAATATTTGCTCTGTTTCAATACTGAATTTTAAAAAGTTGCTTCAAAGTCAACATTCATATTTATTTAGAAGGGCACCTTTCCATGACCACTCCATTACAAATGTAATTAGAATTCAGATGGGTTTTTTCTATTGACTTTATTTTACCATAAATCTCTCCATCTTAAATAAATACAAGACTGAAAGGATACAAATGTTAAAAGCATGGTACTGAAACACAAGAACTACTGATTTCTCACCTCTGTGTTTTTGAGAAGCCACCTGAAGTCAGATTTTGAAAAAAGTGTTCAGGCACCAAAAAATCCATGTTCTGTCAAAAGTAATTTTCAAAACAGCTGTGGTGATTTAGAAATTTTTCTTTCTTTTAAACTGCCTTGAGCTATACATAGAAGTGCTTTTGCAACTGCCACCAAGAAAGACATAGAGGACAAAGCATTTTTTCCAGGTATGTTGTGCTATTTTAGGAATCAACTCAGCTCAATTCTAGAGACTAATGTAGCAGCTTTAGTCCTTCTGGGGTAGAAACGAAACCATCAATCCAAATAACCAGTGTGCACCTCAGCTGCAAGAAGAAGTAAACAGTAGAATTTCTGTCTGGCGGGTAAATAAATTCCTTTAAATTGCTGATAACTGTGGGTTACTACACTAGACTGAAAAAATACACTGACAAAGACACAGAGACTGAATTCCTCATCTCACTTTTATATGCCTATGTATGCTGGAAAAGACAGTTATTTGTTTTTTGAACATCTCAATGCAATTTTTTACAAACAGACATCATTAACTCTAAATCTGAGAGCTGCTCTGAGAGATGTATTTTTGAAAAGTCCATCTAATTGCCTTTCTATATGAGGTGTGAGTGTTTCTGTTGCAGCACAGTGATCTCTCACAGTGCTGTTAATGAGTATTTGCTGAAGCCGCTGAAATTCACGTGTAACATAAAGATTTTTGTGATGAAGATGTCTTCCTTGAACATATGAAGAGACTATGTGTGCCTGTGCATATATGTGCATGTATATATCCATATTCAGTGGTAAATGATATATAAATATCTATGTGTATAGTATATATATATATATATATATATATATATACACACGTATGTATATATATATGAGTTCTAAACAGCAGTGTACATCACAAAACACTAATTCCAAAAGTCTAATGAAAGAAGACATTACTTTGTCCAAAGATTGGGGAAAAATGTATTAATTTTCCTGGAGTTGCTTCTGATAGTGAATTTGTATTCATGTGAGTGCATGAGGCTAATGGTAAAAATACCCCACAACACGCACTAGTATCACATGCTCTCAAATACTTAATATAGAGTTTTAAAAGGTCAGGATGTTATAATTGCATATGATCAAGGGGTTTTTTTGATTAGCAGTAGTAGGAAGGTTATTTCCTTTGGGTTTGAAACAGCAACACAAGTTCTTATGT
Organism: Camarhynchus parvulus; assembly: GCF_901933205.1. Taxonomy (NCBI): domain Eukaryota; kingdom Metazoa; phylum Chordata; class Aves; order Passeriformes; family Thraupidae; genus Camarhynchus; species Camarhynchus parvulus. Next base: position 105,221,765 of record NC_044573.1, on the reverse strand, counting down.
AAGCTGAATGCCCTCTGTCATATAGGCATTGCAATAAAATACAAAAAAAATGTTGGTGTTTTGGCAGACAATGGCCTGTGGGTTGTTTCAAAGAACTCACTTCATGATCTTTATTAATGCCTAACTTGTTAACTTTAGTTATAGATACATTTTTAGAATAATTTTCTGCATTATTCATACACTAAGAAGAAAATCTGACAGCACTTCCAGTTGCAGGGAGGGAGGCATCCATAGCTACTCTATGGAACTTGCTGGTTTTCTCACTGTGCACTAATGAAAGTCATTAATTTTACCTACTGGCTTCAGAGGTAGAGTACCATGCTTTAAGGGATCCAGCCCATGTTAAGTCATAGGATAACTTCATAGCCCAGCCAAACTGGGTAACTGGAGGGAGAACATCCCCACCTTATTTCTGGTCTATGTGCCCAGTAGGCAGGTGGAAGGAGAGCAGACTGGAGAAAAGATGCTGAGGTGTATTTGATTTTGATCAATTCTAAATGACCTGCATAGCTGGGTTTTGGTGCTGAGGACCAGTTCCAGATTCATCATCTCAGATATACTCACACATGATTTATTTTGTAGTGAGACTCCTTAATGCTCTACTTAAGGTCTAAGTTAGGCACTGAGATTTTCTGTGAAGACCACAGAAGAGAACAGAAGCCCTAAGAAGATATAAAAGGAATGTCATAGTGACTGAGGAGCTAGCTATAGCTTTTTCTTCAGAATACATTTCCTCTCAACTACTTTATCAGACTGAATTGTATTTCCAGATCTATCTTTAACCTTTCAATCTTGGATATCTTTAAAAGTGTCAGTGCAGTTTCATGGACAAATTGACTGTAGGCAGATTGAAAAGGTGGATTCCCAGCAGTAGATATTTAAGTGACTTCAGAATGTATCATCTTTTTTGACTTTTTTTGGTAGCTTGAATGAGAAATTTTACATATTTGAACCATTATTTTATTCCTCTAAATATCTGACTAATGCCAAAGGTCTTTGTATATATATTTGTTCTCTGAAATAGCAAAAAGTCAGATTTTCCTAATAACTCAATGAAAACAGAAATATTAACTCCAATACCTGCTTGATTATTTACAGGAAATATTCTGAACTATTCAAAAACTGTTCAAAACTGTGCTTTTTGATTAAGAAGGGGTAGATCAGAACAATATTTTACTTAACCGTAAGGTTAAAGGAGCAAGTTCTGAGAATGAATTTTCAGCCTACATGTTCTGAAATGCCCATGATTTTACCTATTAACATGAAAGGGAATATTAAAGTTTGAATATTTAAAAAATAGTCTTAAAAATTAAAATTTTATTTAAAAATTCACATTATAAAAATATAAATGGAAAAGACTAAAATTAAAAAAACTTAAATTTACTTTTTTTTAGCAGTGTGTCTGAAAACAACTTTCGAAGATATTTAAGTTAAATACTGCTATAGCAAATTATAAAACTCCCTTGTGATGTGTTAATGGATGTTCCAATTTAAATCTAAGAAATTAGTGCCAAAACCAACTTCTGCTTTCATTTAATCGAAAATGCCCCTAAAACCAAATAAACCCCACCCACCACCACCAAAGTAATTAATATGTAATTATAGTTAATTAATATGTAATTATAGTTTTAGCATGGTTTTTACCCATATCAATTTTTTTGGTTCCAATTTCTATGTTATTTCTCAATTCAAGAGTTTATAAATATATTTTTCTGTGTTTATAATCTCCTCTGTGTGTTATTTTCAGTTTTTTCTCTCCTATCACTTCAATATTATCAACACAAACAGATATAATTTTCCAATAAAATGTATTTTGAAGCACTATCATGTGGTTTCCTAAAAAGATAATGCTGAAATAGATATACATTGAATATGAATTCTACCATATGATCAAACTCTGATTCAGACACCGTGAATTCTGTGAACATGTATTTTGTTAGAAAGTCTTTCTGAATTCGTGACTGTCATGGCTCTACTATTTCAGACATCAGATTGCCATAAGGGTAATCTAGTACAGGCCACCAAATAAAGATGTGGTGAGCAGCCAATACTGGGAAATCACATTGTTCCTGGAATTACTTCAGTTAAAAATCAGGTGGTAAAAGAATATGCTACTGCGCACATAAAAAAAATGTAATTTTGAAAATTTTGGCTATTGCTGACTTGGATAATTTTTGCAGCAGGACTATCTGGAAACACATTGGCACATATTCTTTACGTATTAAATATCTCAATTTTCCTCAAGTTTCCTTTAAACTCTTTTCTTATATACTTAAAATGATTTTCTTGTTCTAAAGACAGGCCATGTCTTTTCTTCCTACTTCAAAAATACTAATCCTGAATACTGTTACTTTTAAATTGTCATAGTCAAATGAACTAATACATAGCACTTTTGAACCTTGTGGCTCAAAGAACTTTATAAATATCATCCTCAGTTTCCTCATTCTACCCTGGAGCACAGAGAAAACTAAAGTAGCCAAGGAGCTTTTGTGAATACCTGATTCCAAATTCAAGAAATTATGATTTGTTTTGTTTTTAGTGAGATAGTCTACAATAGCAGTCAAAAATAGGTCCTAATTCCCATGACTCAACCTTGTCAAAAGAAAGCAGCTGCTACATCACAGTACTGAGAGCAGGGCCAGAATTCACTAGCCTTTAAAAATGTCAATGCTCTGGACTGGCAACTGTGTGGAAGTATTCATCAGTGGGGTTTTTTGTTTGTTTTTGTTTGGTTGGTTGTTTGGGTTTTTTTTGTGAACCCAAAGGGCTGTCTTTAAATAAACTTTTGCTCACATTTGTCACTAAAACCATGGAATTAAACTCAAAACCCCAATGTTTTGAAAGTATAGAGTTCTGACAGACTTCACTGTCTTAGAAAGGGTGATTAATTTTGAGCATTTAAAATCTTCAAAAATATATCAATGCTTTTTAATTTCAAGCTTCTTTTTGATATCTAAATTCTCCATTGTAGTGAGGAATGGTGTTAATAGATGAAATAAAGGGTCTCTCTGCTGGCCTGCTTTTCTGCTAAATTCCCTTTGCAGCAAGAAAAGGCTTTCTGCTTGAAATCTTCTGATATAAAAGACTAGAACTTACTCCAGGGAACTGGAGGGACAGCTATGTGCTGCTGGTTAGATCCTGTTTCCTTTGCTGCCACTTTTCACTGACTATAGCAGACAAGAATTAAATGAGTACACCAAAATATAATAAAAAGTTGTTATTACCTGACACCTAAACATCAAAGAAATAGCTTCCTTCCTGGTTTGTTCTGAGTACAGAAAAGAAAAACAATAGCAGATTTGAGGTGTATTCCTGTGCCTTTCTGTATTTATTTACGTTACAGCTCAGCAGCAGATGTGAGAACCGGGTTGCTGTCCTTTCCCGTGCTGAGGACCAGAGAACCTCATGATGAACTCTGACTGTTGAAAGGCAGTAATGCAAAGTTCAAATTTTTGGGCAACACTTTTCTCCCAGAAGAGATGTTTAGAAACTGAGTGACCAGGGCTCTATAGGGTCCATGGGCTGTACACTAGAGTCTTACCAACACTTGCCTCCACAAAGAGTTGCAATAAGAACTTACATGGTTCTTAAAATCTACAGCTACTCAAGAACAATGGTCCAGAATTCTTCTCCATGGCTTCCCCTTTGTTCAGTGCTACATTACTGCTGTCTATGTGGTATATAGCCAACTGTACAAAGATCACAACTAAATTAACTCTAAAGTCTGGTGGTAAGACAGCTCTTAGAGACAAAATATATTCAAGGCTTCACATTTAATCAAGTAAGATTTCACATAAGATACTCTTTAGGACCTGAGACGAGGGTGACAGACAACAGTAGAAAAGTGCATGTGTCTCTTCCCAAACCAGGACTCTCTTTTAAACCAGGAGAAAGTACAGCAAAATGCTGCAATTGTTGTCTTAAATAGTCTTCTACCCAGATCCATGTATACCCATGCGTAGGCACAAAATGCATTGGCAACATCTCTAGTTTATTGCTGTTTCATCCCTAATTCTCCTAATTAACATGATCAGTGATAGGAAACAGTTAGCTAAATGAATAGTCTCACTCTTTATAATGAAGCTAGCATTGCACTTGTGAGCTTTTTTGCCATTAGTGTCTTGGAATGATTCTCCAATTCATAATGTCTGCCTGGAATTGGTCCACACAAAACATAGAGCTGGATTCAAATGTCACTACAAGTACTGGTTGGGAATTCTCATGTTATCAGACTTCAGAGCTGGCAGTGCAGCCTTCCAGACTTGTTCTTTAAAACAAAAGGTGAATAATGACATTGGATATGTGCAGGGTCACGCTTACTTGTTGCCACAGGCTAGGAAGGTATGATTATAGCTTAATTCTGGATGTTTGAGGAGAGACTTGTCTAGGCTAATGGGTAACTAAAGAGCTGGAATCTGTCCCAGTTAGCAGGGAAGAGACAGCATTGTCAGCTCCAAACTATTTTCTTTATAGCCCTATTCAAACATACATAAAACAATTCATTAGTGTAATAACAAAAACATTATTTCCCCAAAAGACTAACAAAAATCATTTTATACAGTCTCAAAGTCTGGATTTTTTAAAAAAAATACTTTCAATATCACATTGTTAATGGGTCTAAAGGTGACATTGTATTTATATTTTACTGTCAAAGAATTTTAAATACTGGCATTGTACACTTTGTCTTTCCTCAAGTTTCATAATCAACTTTTTTGTTTTCATAACAGAAAATGTGAAACAAAAGGACTTTGTTTTTACATGGTAGCAAGAGATAATTTTCAGTCTCGGTGTTTGATTTATTCTGTGATCATAGAATCACAAAATCACAGGATTTGTTGAGTTGGAAGGGACCCATCAGGACCGTTTGAGCCCAACAGACACCCCAAGAATCCCATCATGTGCCTGCTAGCACCGTCCAAGTACTTCTTACATGCAGAAACGCTTGGTGCTGTGAGCATTTGCCTGGGGAGCCTGTTCCAGTGCCCAACCACTCTCTGGGTGGAGAACTTTTCCTGATATCAAACTTAAACCTCTCCCAACTCAGCTTTATGCTGCTTCCTTGAGTCCTGATATTGGTCATGAGACAGAAGAGATCTCTGCCTCATTCTCTGCTTCCCCTCATGAGGATTTTGAAGACTGCAGTGAGGTTTCCCCTCAGTCTCCTCTTCTCCAGGCTGAACTGATGAAGTGGCCTCAACCTCCCCTCCAGATCCTTTACTATCCTCATGGTCCTCTAGATGCTAAAAGTTTAATGTCTTTTATGTGTTGTGGCACTCACAACTGCCCCCAGAACTTGAGGTGAAGCTGCCCCAGCGCAGAGCAGAGCAAGACAATGGCCTCCCTTGCCTGGCTGGCAATGCCGTGCCTCATGCACCCCAGGACAGGTGCATTCTGCATATATTTGTATAGCTATAAAACAACATAAATTTCCCCATTTAACTACAGCCAGATACAAAGAAAAAAAATCAGTAGGTAACGTTTCTAGGTATAGCTGTTGCTTTAGCAGTTACAAGGTCATTTAAAGGTCAACATGAAATGAGAAAATGAAGAACGGCTGATATTGACTAAGCTACTTAAAACACTTTGCTGGAACGTTCTAGCGTTCTAAAACGTTCTAGCGATCTAAAACCAAAAATTGTTTCAATCTCACAAAAAAAGAAGAAAAAAGATGGAAGTATGGTATTTGCCTGTATCACATAAGATGTCTATAGAAACAGATTGCTAGTTAAAAGAAAGAGATGACACAGAACCAGGCATAGTTCTAGCTTATAGAGGTTAATATATGTTACTTTGAAAATATCCTTAAAAATCGAAAAACAGACTGAAGCACCTAGCATAGATCCTTGAACCAGTGGATGCAAACAGAATTCCAGATCACTTCAGGAGGAACAATTTTCTCCAAATTTTACAAACCTGGATAATACTGTCACTGCACTTTGATTTATCCCAGCCCACAGTAGCTAGGCTAGTTTTGTTCTCCCAACCCTGCTCCACAGTTCTGCATATCTTGTACCTTATCTGATTCCTCACAGCTATACTTACATAAAGCCTATGTTTTGTGGGCTTGTGCTTACCAAGCCAACAGCAGCTAAGCACCTTTCCAGGTGGCTCACACCAGGTGCAATTTGGATGCTGTTTGGCAAAAATGAAACATAACTGTTAGATACCCTGGGTGTCTTTGAGCCCTTCAGGGACAGGTTTTGTTTAGCCAATAGTTCCTGATCTTAGGTTTCTAGAATGGAATAAGTTTTCTTGTGTGTACAAATGGAGTGTGTGGTAGGAGCCCTGAGGAATTTGATCCCTGTTTTGGAGAACTTAAAGAAAACTGGGTTAGTTACTAGCTGATATGTTGCCAGTACTTGCTCAGAAGGGTTCCAGACTGAAAACTCTCTACTGAGGTACGTGTTTACCTTTTTTAAACTTCAGTCATAGTGACATGTTTGATTGCAGCATTGTACACCTACACTATGCGCTATTTTACGTCTACAATATTCAGCCCATATATGTTTTGTTGCATGTCAACTCGTGAAAAAAGACAGCAATGTGCACCTAATTTCCACTGTCAGCAGGCTGCAGGGTATGCAGGCAGTGAAGCACTGCTGAACAAACATCTGAAAAATAAAACAGTTACAGTGGCCAGCAGCAATATATTGCAGCAGAGATTTACAGTCCAAAACTGATTTTGCTTTCTGTTTTCTGGGAACTTTTCTAGCTCTTCAAAACTGCTTTTATCTTGCATCTATATTTCTTACTTACTATTCACTTTTTCCCCACATTACTGTTGAAATTGTCCCAGATGTCCAGTAGTTCCAAGAGGCTTGTGCAACCTTACTGTACATACATGTGATTACAGGAATGTAGTCTTTCTTTTTTATGGGAATGTAATCTTTTTTTTTTCAAGAAAGTGTAGATGCTGTGTTTATGTATAAGATAAAATAACAACAAAAGAGAATAGTTGGTTATTAGCTAATAAATGAACTAGGCATTCTAATTGACTTTAACCTGTGGCAGTCTGGATAGACATTCTGTTTGGCTAAATTATTAAATCACATCTAGCGCTAAAGCATCTCTATGACATCAAGTAGTTAACTGAGAAAATAACACGTATTTGTCACATTCATTTCTATTCTTTTCTATGTAGACAATAAATAAATTCTAATAAATTTTAATAAATTTACAGCTAGATTTGTGATAGAAAATAGAAAAGTAAGGACAAGAAGTGTGGGAAACTGAACAATTTAAAGCTTAATAGAAGGAAAATCAAAAAAGATATAATATCTCAAAATACCACTGTACATATTTTTTTCTATGAAATGATATGGAATTAATACGATATGAGTGACCAGCATTCTAAAATGTTGCATGATGGAAAACCTCAATGCAATCTAAAATTATTTGCATGACAATATATTAAATTAAATTTAAAGTAATATGTTTTTATCATTCTGATGGACAACCTTTAAGCCAATTTTTTGGCTCAGAATGAGAGAACTACACTGCTACATGGAAGGGTTTATATGGAATGTGCTATTTTTGTACCCTGAGAAAGATAACTTCTCCTAAGGTTTTCTTTAGTAGAAAGATTAGCCTTCAACTCTGTCAGTAACCTATTTCTTTCAGCCATGCTTAAGATTTTTATACTACTATTAATTAGTTAATATTCTGGCACTATAGTTGCTTGACATGTTCTGATTCCATCTTGTCAGTGGACATGCCATCTTTTGGTATTTCTCAGTCTTTTACAGTGTTTTCTTAATTTTTTTTTAAACATGTTGTACAGTCACCTTTTTGTCTTTCAGGAAGAGAAAGAATAATTTAGGCTGAAGTTTTCAATGTCTTCAAGAGTTTTAACTCTATTTGAGCAGTTTATGTTTTGTTGGTACGGCTTCATATTGAGATAACTTGTTTACTAATTTACTGAATACCTATTTTAATTGAAATTATGAAGTATGCAAACAGGAGGTTAATCTCAACAGTACAATTATGTTCCTGTCATTCACATTTAAAGTCAGATTTTTTTAAGACAGGTGGGTTTCATATTTTCAGTCTAAGTTTCTCCTTTCACATTTTTGTAAGCTTCAACTTTTTTTGGCCTCAACAAAGTCCTTAAATTATTAAGGACTAAAATTCATAGGTTTTCCAGCATAATGACATTAGCTCTTTTTGAATGGCTGTATGAGACTATATGATTTCTGAGTAGTACAGATAATTTATTAAAAATGGACGGTACATATATTATCATATGTAATAAATTGGTTTGTCTGAAATCACGAGTCCAAGAATTTTAGGAAATGCTATTTGCATTCAAGGGGCTATGCTAATATTTTCTGCTGTGGGACTGGATTTGTCTTGCTTTATTAGTGCCATCAAAATTAGGCAGGTTTCCATGACTGTCAGCAGAGAGAGACAGGCACTCCAGCTGACAATTCATCCTTGCTATCTGGGACATGTATAGTAGGATGGGGTGAATCACCTTCTTTAAGAGCCTAAAGGAATACCAGGTGATGATATGGATTAGTCACCTGATTTTAGACAGTTAAAGCAAGATAAAGTGAAGTCTGATGCACATTGTCCAATGTAGTTACTGCAGCACTCCTCTTTATAGGCACAAAGGGTAAAAGATTTTGTCAGCTGAAGATAATGTATGGTCTGAACTGTTTATCAGTTCCCTGACCTGGGTTGCAATAACCAGCATGTTTCCTGAATTAAGCAGGTGGATGGCATAGCTCCTGTAGTGACTGGAGTCTGGCAGCTCACTGTGATAAAAGCAAGAGCTGTTTTCCGCAGCTACTCTTATAAAAGAAGGCAAGCAGAGCATAGAGTCTTTGTCCTTCAATGCAAGCAAACAGGAAATCAACTACTTAGTGCCTAAAAGGTACTGGAATCCACATGCCTCTCTGTAGGTGACAATCACATGTGCCCAAGAAATTAGCATCTGTTAAAAGGTTCCTTGTGTAGGAATATTTTCAACACATTGCAAAATTGAAATTTACTGGTGATGTTATACTCTGAATACATTGTAAATCTCTGGAATAGTAGAATGAAGGGTAAATATTTTTTCTTCTGGAAAGAAAATGAATTCACAAGAAAGTAAATATCTTAAAAATTAAGATTGGGAGTATTTGTGTTTTTTCCTTTCTAGACGGTGGTGAATGATTTCCTAACTGTAGATTTTGTACTAATGTTAAAACATTTAAGAAAAAAAAAAAGTCATAGTATTTTGTGGATCATTACAATTTCCTTATTTTTGTTTTCTTTTATGATAGAAAAATATTTTCTAAGGCCAAAGAGCTTAAAAGGATTTTTCCAGAAGCAATTCAAATGGTGAGTATCCTTTTTTTTTACTTTGTTTGTTTGGTTTTGGTTTAGTTTTTGTTTTAATTTAAAACTTTTCCTTCTAATTTACTGATTGCGTTATTACAAGCATACCGGAGCAAACCTAGATTTCAGTTATAAGCTACCATTCTTTTGCAATAAGTTGCAGTGTTACTTTATAAAGCCACAAGAGATACTGTGTACAGGTTCTGTTTCTGGCATTGTCACATTTTGGTGGCTAGAAAATGTGGTTCCAAGTGTAATTGTAATAAAATGAGAAATACATGATATCAGGGTGAATTTGAAAATTTTGATCAGTGTGTGATTATTACAAGTTTCTGAGATCTCTTCTTACCCCTTCTGTTTTTTGAATTCCATACTGCTTGATCAAAACAGATTTAGTGCAGAGATTAAACCATGGAGTAGGCACAGGACCCTGTACAACTTATGCACAACTTGCATTAATTCTTTATTTCTTTGTTTACAGCATGCTTATATTTAATTTACAGACAGATTAGGAAATCTCTCAAGTAAATACCTTTTGACTTTTCATGAAGGTTATTATTGCCTTCTTGTGTAGTATGCTGGAAATATTGAGAAAATGAAACAAGTTTACAATTTGTTGTTGTTTTGTTGAAAAATCTGTTTACCTGTCACCATAAAAAAAAAAAAAGATAAAATCTTACTATCTCTTAAGAACAAATAAAGGAATCCATCGTCCTAGAACTGAAAAAAATAAGGGAAAATACCAGTATAGAAATGAATACACTATAAAAAGAGAGAAAAATGTAAGGAAAAAAAATAAATACATAAATGCTTATATTTAGAGAGGAAAAGGTGGAAAATTGAGGGAAGTAACAAAAAAAAAATGTATTGTCTTCATACTTACACTGCATAGTGGTACAAAGTAAAACATTTAGTAGGACAAAATGGTAATTTTGTAAAAAAGTCCCCAACCAAACAAAAACATCCAAGACTATTTGTCTTCAGTATTCATTACTGCATCCTTGTAAAAGTATTCTGTATTCTAAGTGACTATATTCTAATTCAACTGATCTGGTTTAAGAAATATTTTGTTCAAGGAAGAGCTTAATATAATCTTGTAGCTATGTTGAAATTTTTATAATTTAAGCAGTTTTCTGCCTGTTGAGAAAAACCCAGTTCTTTTTACCTATTGCTCTCCTCTAGAAGTTTTTAGATGGTATTTCCTGTCAGTAGCAGCTTCAAGGATTATCTTCATGAGATCTTTATATGTTGCTTAGGTTTTGAATATTTTAAACCCAGGAATCAGACATACAAGTGTAGATGGAAGAATGGGTTGGATGAGGCTTCTATAAACTCACATGTGAACACATGCACGCATGAAAAATCTGATTCTGTGAACTGGGTGGGTTCAGGTCACCAGCAAAATACTGAGGTCAAAAGAGTTAAGCCATTTCTTCCATTTTCTTTAGCCCAAGTTGCTCCATACATCTGTACATTCATTTTAGTACATAACTCATCAAGCTTATGCTCACTTTTTAAATTAGTGAAAGTACTCTTCTTCTAGACTCAACAGGAGAGCCAAGAGAAGGCAACCTAACATCCCTTCCTCACCTCCTTAACAGTACACACAATCAGGACTATCAACTATTGATTTTTTTGGTAACCAGAAGAACCCAAAATCCAAAAGAAATACTGATTGGGTTTTATAGATTAGTTTAGCTGGGTTTTTTTGCTTCTCCTCAAATTTCATATTTTTAGTGCAGTGATTGATTCAGGACTGATGATAACTTCAGTCAGACACTTGAAGGTTTTAACAGCTTTAGAAAAAGATGAATGCTGAAGTAAGTGGCAGTATTTTTACAGGATTAATAGTAAAATATTTAAGCTTGTTTTATTTTCTTCCTCTCTTGCCCAGCCTCCCACCCCGAAACTATTAATCTGACCTATTGAATACCTAATAGATCTTTATGAATATATAATATTCCTTCCAAAAATTTTAGTCTAGATTAACTAGTCCTGTTACAACACCACCCCCCCTAAGTCTCCCATAAAAGTATTATACACAGCTGCCTTGTTTTGTGGTACAAAAGAGTAAAAAATTCTTCAAAGAATTCTTATTTGCTTTCCCCTGGGAAACCTTATCATAGCTTCTTCAGCTACAATAAATGAATACTAATTTCACTGTCAGCAGGAATTCAGCCTTTCATTATTTAGATAAATTCACCTCTGTGTTATAACTGTAACTTAGTGATGTCAGGAACCAAAAATAATGAAATGCTGGATCTTTTACAGACATATGAAAGCAGTATCATATAAGAAGCACAAAGCACTTCTACCTGTGGAGTCTACTAATGGCTTCTAGATGGAACAGGAGCAAATTGGTTATGAAGAATCCAGGTTAAAAGTCTAGAAATTCATAAACTTGTAAATCAGGACAGTGCTGGTATGTAAGTTAATGGGAAAAATGAAGTGCCTTTTCTAATCATCACCTCGATTCCAATCCCCTCTGCTTTCCTCGCTTTAATCACTTCCTGTATAAAAATACAACTTTTGATCATCTAAGCAAAATTTTTGCCCTCTGATTTTGCTTCTACTCTCTCTCTCTTACATAGAACTTGACCATTAGCTGGGCTAATTCCACATGGGTTCTAGTCAAGTATTTAAGCTTTTTTGCTTCCTTCTCAACACATAGATTGCTATTATGGTAATCTCTGCCCCAACTCTTCAATTTTTCTCTGTGACAGCCATATTTTCTTCTACTTCTCTGGTGAAAAGAAAGTTTGACATAAAAGTAGTCAATTCTGATCAGTGTAAGGGTATCTCTAGGTATTATTTGATTAGTCAGCTTGCTTTAATTCCCTCATCTGCACACGTTTTTTGGCATATCTTGATTTCAGCTTAAGCTCTATCATCCACAAATAAAACATGTGAAGCATAGCTGCTGGTGAAATCAGGAATTGTCAAATGCAATGACAGTTGGCCATACCTCCCTCTGAAGTCAGGGTTTGCATGAAATACCTTCCTCATTCTCTCCAGGTAGTGAATAGCAGGAGCTTGCAATTGAAGATATAGAAATGGTTCATTGAAATTACTTAACTTTAGTTCTAAGGCTTGAAAACATGGTTTGAGAGAGTGGGAGTGGTTGAGTGTATTTCTGCTTGGTTTAGTTTGGTTGGATTTGCTTGTTAAGTAAAGGTAGGCAATTACCTTAACCATAACAACTACAAATATCGTGCAAGACTTACTGAATCACACCAAGATATTATAATCTGCCCTCAACAGAGAGCAATCAGGATGAAGAACGAAAAGGAACACAGAGCATCTGGGTGTAATCTCTCTTATTTGATAATAAAACCTCTAAGAGAGACAAGGTTTTAGAGAGTCTACTTAATGTCATCCTCAAGGCATGCCTTTAAAAAGATTGTTGTTATAAGATAGCCCAAATAGTGAGTACATGATCATCAGGTTTAAATAGCTGTTTTACTGTCTATTTGAACAGGAGGGGGAAAAATCCAAGAAAAATACATCTTTATTGTGACAAAAAGGCATGTCAAAAAAACCAGGATGATATTAGCAACTGCCATATCCCAGGAATGGCCACATTCTCCACCAGCTATATCACTAAGAATCAATGCTGTTGAACACCAATACTTTTTATGCACAATATGAATGACAGAATAGAGAGCTTTTTCCTGAGTACAAGCTAGAAAAAAACCTCAAAGTGTCTGCTGCCACTTTTTCTAATGGTTACTGCTGTCATTTTATGTAGCAGGTTTATCTGGAGGCTACTGTCAAGTGTCAGAATCCTGTTGTGCAAACACTGATGAAAAATACAATCAAAAAGATTTATTTCTCCAACTTCTCCATAAAAATGTGCATGTTTCACCCTACCCCACTTAGTCTAAGCACATAATGTCAGAAATCAGCATTTCACAAAGTCTGAAGAACCTTACTGTGACCACAACTGTTCTCTTCTTCCTCAGAACAGCATTTTTTATTTCAGAGCCTAGGTGCCACCTTTCCCTGGTATTTAAACTGACATTATAGATGGGAGGCTTACGTAAGCACATGTCCCAGCCAGTTCATGTTCTGTGACTTCATTTAGCTTAAGAGCTGTTCATAAGGACCATTATTACTTCAGTAATGAATGAATGTAATTTTAAAAGCATTGTATTAAAAGCATTGTATTAAAAGCATTGTATTAGGCAAGATTTAAATATTTCTGATGAAAAAAAAATGTGTAAGTGCTCCTGATAATAGATAACTTTAAGGCTTCTGGATAAACCTGCTATATAAAATGAAAGTGAGCATATAACTTCCATGCAATTGTCTTAAGAATTTTAGGATCTACTCAGTAACTAAATTATTATAAAAATTAATTTTATTCTGTTTCTTTGAAAATAATGTCCTCTTTTTTTTTTGATTTGGTTTTTACCTCAAATAGATCACAGACCTACATCTACCTATACTTCTAATTCATTAATTTCAGCTCTGTTTCCTAGGATAACAGATTAGTTGTTTCTGTTTGTTTTCACTTGACTCCTCTATTCAGATCCACCACCTTTCGGCAAAGTTGTTATCATATGCTAGATGAGGTTGCTGGAAAAGAACTCTTTCCTGAAGTCTGCTGTAGCTGTTGCTAGGGATGTCAAAAAGGGAGAAATTTTTCCATGCTGCTAGAGAATCAAAGCTGCTAGAATGTACAGTTCTGCCTGGATGACTTAAATATATTTGAGCTCTTTTCCCTCCCCATGTTGTTGACTGTAATTTCAGTTTGGTTTTCTGCTACAGGATATTCTTACGCTAATTGCATATCATCAAGAAAGAATTTTGTCTTAATAACAATTAAACAAAGAGTGAAATAGGAGATAGCAGGAAATATCCTCATGGAAACTACCCTCAACTGAATATTTTCTTTTAAAGAACTGACTTACAGTTTTGTTAATTATGAAGTCTCTTTATGAATGAGGAGAAACAAAACAAGAACTATTTTTTTTTTCAATTCTACAAAAAATTTAATTGGGCGAGAGCAAAAAAAAATAGTTTCAGGCATTTCCTCCAAGTTCTTAGGTCTGGCTTAATCAGTTTCTTTGGGATAAGACAAAGTATATTAATACTTGCATGCTATAAACACATGCACAAAGATAATGAAAAGAAAAGGAAAAGAAAAAAACCCCACTCACTTTTTCACTTTCCTGCAGTTAGGTTTTTTAAAAAAAATCAGTGAACATAGTATTGTTTTTCATGTGCCAGCTTGGCCCTAGCTATGTTACACCAGCTGCTTTGCTAAGTCAGGCTCTTAATAGATGGCAAGAAAAATGAGGAAGATTGAAGACAGGTGAGAAGAAAAAGGCAGCAATAGAAATCAACACAGCAGGGAGGAAAGAGCAGAAAACTTATGTTCACACTTAAGGAAGATCTTCAGATGCAGCCATAAAGATGATATAGTGTTTGGTCCCTTCATTTATCTTGTCTGCAGAGGACGTCTCAGACAATCAAGGGAAAAAAAAAACCCAACCATTAAAAAAGAAGAACTGCAGATTTTAATATTCAGAGGCACCTGTTAAAGCCCACAGTTAAGCAGTGTAGTGAGATAAATATATATATATATATTTATATATATATTTATATATATATCTCCTCACATGAAGCACATTGTGGTTAATGACTTTTAATTGCATTATAGCTGATACATGTGTTTGTGATCATCTGTCAGATGCCTCACAACCGGTGGCTGAAATAGAAAATGGTTTGAAAGCTATCAATTTGCAATAGCAAGGTAGATGTTACTTGCTGTAAAAACAAAGTAGTAAACCTGAGGGCTCTTTTGAGATTTTATCAAAGTCCCTTCACCTCAAAATTCTAATTTGTGGGAGATGAAGTACTCCATTGCACTGGATGCATTTGTAAAGCATGGTAAATGGAAATGCTAGTCAATGGTTCATGGTCTAAAATATTCAGAAAAAATACTCTAGGCACCTATAAAGAAAAAGAGAAAGCACGACAACACATCTTTCCAAATTAGGAACTTCTTTAGCTCTCAAACAGCTTTAAATCTGAGGAACGCAGAAGATATAAAGGGATAAATAATTTAAAGGGATATGGGCAGAACATAACTTTTGGGTTATTTGTCTGATTGATTAATTGATTGATTGACTGATTATGTGTTGGGGTGTGGGATTTTTTTTACTCTGCCTCTGAGGATATTGTGACTAAAAAATACTTACATTAGAATTAATTAATAATGAGCAATACAAACCTAATAAAGAAACAGAAATTGAAATGTTATTGGGTAGTTTTAGAATCAAATTATGGATCTTAGACCTCTCTACTGTCTACTAAACACAAAAATATCTTACCACCTTGACAAATGAGTATAGAATGTTACTATTTTCTGAGTGTCTGTGAGAAAGAAAATATAAAAAGATGTTTTAGTTCCTTAAGAAAAAAACAAATGTGCCATATTTGGATGTGGTTCAGGGAAGACATTCTTTCTTGATTTTCTTAGCTTTAATGGCCCACTATATACAACTAAAGAAAATATATTAATTCAGATGAAACGTTCTTCATGGTAGCTCCATATTTGTTTTTGCTTTCACTGCATAGGGGAAGAATTATATATTAACACCAGAGAAATAATCCATATATAATTAATTCTTGCACTGAACATCTGTGATTTTTGCCAAAAAAACTTATTAATAATAAAAAATAAAAAAAACCAAATTAAATAAAACAAGAGGACCAAGCAGTGACAGATAAAGTAAGAGTTGGGAAATAGTTCAACAAATTGGGATAAAAAAAAATTTGAAATGAAGAACATACAAGAGGTAAAATACAAACAAGTCCAAATTTCTTTTGTTATTATTTTAATTTTACTCATCATGTCAGACCAGGCAGCCATGAAATACTCTTCATCTTCTTTTATTTTTCAGACTGAGCAGTCAAGGTTAATTTGAGAGAGACTGAAGGAATCGGAACCATTCTTTTTACAGGACAGCCTCATACCTAATGATTTTTAGTGGAGGGAGGGAAATATTTTGGGAAAGAATAGTATCTTTCTTGGAATTAAAAATCCAAATCCTTTTATTTAAAACGTGTTTTAGACATGAAAATTCCACTCAGCATTGGCTACATTCTTTCCTGATATTAAAAAAAAACCCACAAACAAAAAATGCCAAAAAACAAAAACAAAACAATCCTGCAATTACTTTAGTTCAATGAACAAATTTTGCCCCATGGTGGAATTTTATTCCTTGACTCCACAATATTTACTACTCTTTTTTTTCAAGAATCCTAAAGCAATTTGCAAACCAAACACATGAAAATTTAATCCCTTCCACTGAAGTGTAACCACTTGGAATGTGCTGATTTATGGTAATGTAGCAGAAGTTATGAAGACTGCAACTGTCTAACTTGAATTGGAGAGTAAACTGATTTACTCAAAATATAATTTAACCAACACACTGGAATTAACAACTCTGTACTTATTAGAAGTGCCACAAGAGCCTTGATTACTATAGTTTATGAGAATATTAATTTTACACTTTATATGAAAGGTTGAAATTCTAGCTAAACTGATTCTTATTTTTCTTTGAGGAGGTTGTTTGCCTAAAGTATAACGGTGCCATTAAATTAATTAAGTAAAGTTATCATTAATATCATTATTTTAAAGATGTTGCAGATGAATGAAGTAAAAAAATTACTGAGATTAGCTCTGTTGGTCAGAGCATGGTGCTAATAATACCAAGGTTGGGGGTTTTATCCCTCTACAGGCCATTCACTTGAGAGTTGGACTTGATCCGTGTGGGCCACTTCCAACTCAGAATGTTCTGTGAAATCCGTGAAACAGCAAAATCAAAGACAAAAGTTTTTAACATATTCTCAAAGTGTTTCTCATCCTATTCAGACCTGTAAATACTTATATTCACTAAACATATATGCATGGTAGATGCAATATATTAAAAGAAAATCCAAAAAGTCTTAGGTTTCCTTTTTGTATACCTATCTCTTTTATTGATGAGCTTTCTGTTGTGCTTAACCTGATTTCTGGAATGTCTGCTTTTATAACACTTGTTCTCTTAGATAATTGCAATATTTTAATATTAGTTCCCAACTAAAAAACTACCAAACAATAGCAATGCAATACGGTGATGCACAAGCTGAAAAGTTGCACAGCCGAGTAAATACCATCTTCATGAGACACACTGTTCTACTGAACAGGACAGATTTAACGAGGACATGGTCTTTCCACAGATTTTAAACTCATGTCCTTTAGGGCAATTTGGGTTTGTATGTGAAAAGCTTCGAAATGATATTTGTCTTCTGATATGTGTAATAAGTGCATTTGTTTACACTAGAAGTATGAATAGATCTGACATTGAAAACTAGAGCAGGGCCAACTTTGTAGATCTTGAGTTGCCTTCCTGCAGACAGTTGCAATATTGCAGCTTACAATACTGTCAATGTCAGCTTGTCTGATGCCTGGAGGAGTGTCAGCTTGGGTTATCCTTTATGTAATCATCATTATAACAAACCCAAGGGCTTGAAATACAGTTTCCATTATTGCCAAATGTAAATGTATGCCATAAATTAGTTAGAATTAGTTTACAGAATTTTGTGTGTTTTGTTTGTTAGTTTGCGGGACTTTATGAGATTCTGCTTAAAATATCAATCGAGATCTAAATCTCTGGTTTGAAGATGTCTACATTTATACAGAGTATTTACACAGCTGGCCTTTCTCTGACCATTTTTGATGTCAGACTTTTAGACCTTAATTTTGCTTGATTAGATGCTTCATATAATCAGCTAGTAGTAAGTGTAATTTATACACACATTATTGTTACACTCTTCTTTGCCCATCAAATTGATTTTTCAGAAAAGAGAAATGGTAAAGAAAGTATTAATTTCACAATGAGACTGGGCTGAAAAGAGATCATGGTGTAGTAGTTTGTTTTTAAAATACTTCAAGTACATTGGAAAATTTTAATACAAAAATTCCATGGTGAGAAAGTGCTATATAACAAAAATACTAGATTTCCCAGAGGAGGTGAGCTTTCTGGGATCTGGAAACACTCTGTAGAACTAATTCCTGGAAATTTCACAGATTCTATCAGTAAGTAGAATTCTCTAAAGATCTGCACTTGCCTCTGCCTTACAGCCTTAGAGTCCCATTTTCTTAGTGCTGATAGATGCAGATGGAGCACTTGTTAACTCTAAATTTGCTTCACATTTTGCCTCTTTTTTGGGCTAGGTTACTTTCAAACATGATGCTTAGGAACAAAACAACATACAGTCTGCTGTTTGCAAAGCTGGATGACAATTGGATGCAGTGGATTTGGTAGTAGCGTTTTACCATCCGTGTCTCCTGAACTTGGCCTCAGTGCTATGCATAGGTAGAAATATAACTTCCTCGAGATGTCTCTGAAATGCTGAAACAACTGGTTCTCAGAGCCAGGGGTGTGAATCTGTGATGGTTAGGTGACAAAGAGCCTTCCAAATTAACTTGAAGAGTGCTCTGTTGCTTCAGCCTCATGGCTCAGTCTTCAGAAGTCATTTCTCAGGGCAAAGGTTTCCTGCTACATCCCTGCAGCGCAAGCCCTGCTGAACTGACCATAGAGCTTGTCATGCTTTCAGGTATTGAGAATCAAGGGCAAAATTCTCTTGCACGGCAAAACCTTAAAGCTAGTGTTATCAGCAGAATAATAGCCCACTCTCTGGTCTGTCCTAGGCCAGAGAAATGTTCATATCTACAAAGCTAACAGTTCTGGAATGTCTTGCTCCCTACATCCAGAAGAAAGACATCAGAATAATCTAAGGTGGTGAACGGGTGTTTCAGCAGTCCTCAGTTCAGCTTTCCTACTCAGCACATGGATCCTAGGGTGCTACAAAGGAGTTTTCCAGAGAGACATTCTCAAGAAAGATTCACTGAGACCAAACTTTAAGTTATTGGTTCCATAACTCCACATCTCAACAACCCAAAAGGTGGGTCTAGCAACAATTTAGGTCACTAAGAGTAACAATTTAGTGAGGACATAATGCAGATTTTTCTTCATCCACACTTCTGGAACTTCAATTTAAACTAATGTATCTATTATTCAGGTGATATATGTCAACAAAGTGCCCTGAAAAAATTTTATGAATATTTAGAGACTAGATCCCTGTCCTTAAATTATTTTTTATTAAATTTATTGATATGTTTAGTCCTTAAAAGATTAAATAATTTTGCATACTTTTAAAAGTAAATACATTATTGATGTGTATATATATATATGTGTGTCTGTGTGTATATGTGTGTGTGTGTGTAACAAATCAATACATTTGCTTATACATCTGCTTCTTCTCTGTTACTATTGTTTTGCTTTGCCATATTTGTTGTAAAGATCTTAGACCTGAATCTTTATGTGTTTTCTCTAGATTTATTTCAACTCAAAAAACACTACATTTCCTTTTTTACTGTATTGATTTTATCAGTTTCAATTAAATATTCTTTCTTGATGTAAGAATCTCCTCAAGGACACTCCCTCAAATAATAAATTGCTCTTTTCCAACTGTCACTAATGAGAATATTAGCTTCTCTTTCCCATGTGTTATATTTTTTAAAGGTTTTTTAATTTTTAATATGGTTAAGTTACCAAGATTTATTATTTTTATATCAGAGATATCCTTACTGTTAAGTATATTACATTTGTTTTATATTCTTTTTAAAATTAGATTGAATTCTCAACTACCTTAATTACTGTTTTGCAAGAATGGGTGGAAAGAGGCACATCACCTATGCGTTCATCATAATTATCCCAATGATAATACAGATAGCAATTAATTTGTCTGCAAAGGAGATGTGTTGTGAATAGGGCTTTAGTTTTCAGCACATGATATTATAAGAACACCTACTGTGTGCAAAGCTTACTTTTCACCTAAGAATTCTCGTAAGAAACATACTTTTGTAGTATTATGTATTTGAAAGATGAAATTTTTCTGAACTATTTTTGAACTATTAAACCTAAATTCACACGTTTGAATTACCTTGATTCCTAAGTTAATTCACAGCCTGATACATCCCTGCATTCTTACAGTGCTACAAGATTTTCAGCCTTAATACAACAATGGCTTAGCATAGACAAAATTCATGGTTTCATTAGGACAACTCAGTTATAGAAAATCAGAACCACGTGAATGCTCTTTTTGTCTCAGAGACCCTCAGTACATAATTTTTTCCTCCTTTGACATTACTTGGTTTTATACCACTGGTGTTTAAATTTGGTTTTGAGATATCAGTTTCATTTAATTTTTAATAACTCTGCAAAGTGCCTATGAAGACTTCTTTAATGTAGTTGCTGGCAGCACAACTGTACCATTGTAGCTGTAAATGACAGATTTCTTACAGAAGTAAAGGTAGGGAGAGGTGCAAGCCTGTGTTTCAGTCTGAAACCCACATCTTGTTATTTGATTAGGTGTAAGCCACATCTTGAGATATTTAGGTGAGGAGAATATATTATTACTTCATTGAAAAGTTATATCCCACTAGATTATTAATATGAGAAAAACAATTAGAGTTTTGACTAAAATGTTTAACGTTCCAGGTTTTCTCAAAACCGCACTTGTTTATGAAATAGAAGTTATAATTTCAGAGTGTGTTCAATTTCCACAAACTTTATAAATGCTGGAAAAAGTGGGGAGCTGAGATCATATACCTACCAAATCTTCATGAGACAGATTTCAGAATACAATGAAGTAGATGAGGATTTTTCTCACACTCAACTCTCTCTGTCTGCCAGTGTGGCACACAGTAATGCTTTAATCCGTCACACCATCACCTTCACCAAGACTATGAGTCAGTGCTGAGCTGTCCACCCACTGTTTCCCTGCAGTGCTATTCTTAGGTGTGCAGAGAAACAGCAATTAAACAGACTGGATTGGCTCAGGATCCCTGTGAAGAAAGGCTGAGAACAAGGGAAGAAGCACCCCAGGAACCAAAGCAGATCATGGATAACTGCGAATAGCTGGATTTAATCAGAATTTATAAAAAGTTCTTGGCAAGAGTGTATCATACAGAATTAAGCAAAAGAAAAAGTGTCTCTCTTCCAACCAAGGAAGATACACTTGAAAGAAAAGACTGGGAAAAGTTTTAAGTTCTTGAACTACTCATATAACAACAATAAAGAGGGAGCAAGAGTGAAAGTATGTTTGATTTTAATTTTTTTTATTTTCTTGATCACCGTGGATCAAACCATGAAGTGTTGGAATGCTCTGTGAATGGTGGTCCATGATGACTTTTGATAAAGGATTGATGTTGCTAACACCAGCTGTAGTAAAAAGCAGGAGTAATTTTTATTCAACATTACAGCATTTTCTAACTTCAGCGATTTCTTTTGATTAACTTGGCCCTTTGGAGAAGACTGAAGACTGGCACATTGTTTTCCACGGGATGAATTTTGTGTCTGAGTTGTTTGAAAGATGATATAACCTGAAAGTAAACTATATATTTTGTTTTCTGAAGAATATGAATAGTAAAAAGCAGTCAGGACACCAATTATCAGTATTGACACAAATTTTTGTCAGCAAAAATTATACTGTCAGAAATTTTCTCACAATGACATCTGTCACATGGAAAGGGGAGATTTCCTTGGACCTTGCTATTGGGTTTGTCTGCCAGTGTTCTTGACCAGTCAGTCAGCATCCTTTTACGGGAACCCTTCACTGAACAGTCCTGTTGTACAGGAGGGTGGTTTGAACTACTTATTCAGGGAAATACATCATCAGTATAATGGGGACCCCTCAGTGGGCCTTCCACTTCATTTGAGTACATTGCCCACTGCCACTCCCTGCCAGCACCTCTGAAGGACTCATTCCAACTGCCTGTGGAAAAGCACTCTTCATAAATATAAAATTGTGACAGGTTAAGGTTCAAGGATTGCCAGTGACAGTATCTAACTACAAAAACATCCAAAGTAATGCACAGTCAAGCTCTAATCCCCAGTAAAAATATTTGGTATGAATGCAGTGTGGCTCTTACCCAACAGGTGTGCATTAATATTACAATTAGGCTATAGTGAACCAAGTTCATCTGAGGAGAGTGATTTCACTGAAGTTGTTGGCTCAGCAGCAGGACATCTTCTCCCATCTTCCCTGGCTGACAGGTGCTGTGCAGTTTCTCAGCTGCAAAGCCCCACCAAGTTCCCCTCCCTGCAAGGATTTCAGCAGAGCCTGGCTGTGATATCTCCTCAATGCTCCACCCTCTGTTCCATCCATTTTATCTTAGCAGGTGCTTAGGGCTGCAGATTGTGTGTGTGGGGACTCATCGTGGAATAGGTTTGAGCAAGCCAACTGTGTTCCACCCAGGGAGCAGCAGTTCTACTTCATCCTGTAATTTCCGTGCCATTCTAACTTCTGTTAAAATGAGAATATAACTTCTCAGTTTCCTCTGATTTTACCCCCAGCCATCTTTGCACAACATCTAATAAACTTTGAAAGCAAGTTTCTAAAACTTTTCTGGTTTTAGGGAAATGGAAGTTTAACCACATCTTTTTTCCATTTATCTGTAATTTCGTGTATTTGTACATTAATTCTGTGCACTCGTGAACCTAAAAAATACTTTCATGATTTTAATTTCAGAAATCACTTGGGTAGGTGTGGATGTCATCTGATAAAAGGATAATAAATGATTCATATAATGCCAAAAGTAACTTGACCTTAATCAATCTGATTAATAAGTTGTCAGTCTTATCCTTTTGGAATTTAAAAGGAAAATTTAAAGACAAACTTCTACTTAAACAGATAGAAGAGTATATCTCTTGGCATTTTTATGTGTATGAATATTATCTATAGTCCTAATTAGATCATGGAAACATAAAATTTTTATACATTTACATGCACACGCATGTAATAATGTAGAAAAATTAGTAGACAAGATTTCTGAAGTAAAATTTTTTTATATCCCTACCTCAGGAAGAAATTTAATCTTTGTACATAAACAGAAACACTGAGGAAGTTTAAGTATGATTTCAGATATTCTAAAAATCTGTTGTCATGCTTCTCCCTAAATTTTTTTTCTTGCATCTACATCAAAATGTGAAATACCACTTCTACTGCGTGTTTAATTTCTTTGTTATTTCTTCAGGTATGGCATGGATATTTATGTTTGATTCATCCACTTAGAGAAGAGGGTATTTATGAAGTGATTTAGGAAACTCATGGCTTAGTTAGAAGCCTGTCTTTTCTGTGGGGTATTAATGATAGTGCCCCTGTACTCAAATTAAATCCTCCATCAGAAATGTATAAACATGCATAAAAACTCTTTGATTAATTGGTAAGCAAAAGTGAGGTCATACACATTTAAAAATTGTACCCCTGATTCTGAGTAGCCACAAGCCTCCATTGCAATCTCTGGATGCACCAGGTGAAGAAATAAGGCTTTACTGTGCTGTGCATCTTTAATTCTAGTCACACACTTTATATATCTCAGCAGCAATGATTGACTACTTATTATTTAGATTTAATAAGCAATGGTCCCTGTCAGTTTTGTCACTCCTCCCTGAAAGATCAAGAGCTATAACAAGAAGCATTACTAAGGGAAGATTAAAAGAGACTCAAGCAATGCAGAGAATTTAAAAGACTAAAATCTAAACAAAACCAGATAGCCAGATGAAAAGATAACCAGTAGAGAGACATCAGAACTGTGACAACAAAGATACAGGTAGTGGCACAGTCAGGAATTAAATTTAAATGGAGGTGATTGAGACTTAGAAGAGCAAAGTAGGGTTGGGGGGAGCAAAAGAACAAAGAAAATATCAGAAAGATGAAGAAAGAGGGATCAAAGGAAATAAAATTAAATATACAAGACATAAAAGAGAGAAGCTACAGATCAAGGCTAATATTTCAGTATACAGTCAAGTCATCAGAAAAACAACTTCTCAAATACTGAAATTATACTGGAGATAAAAAAAATTCTAAAAAAATTCATCATCCTAGAAGCTTTAGCAGAAATCAGTATAAACAGAATAGAAATTATTTAAACTTCTTCCACAGTCAGGTCTCCACAATTTTGTAATATAAATACGTGTTATCATTTGAAGGCACAGTAATTTAAGGAATTGAGAGACAACTCCATGTGATACACTGCCACGAAGACCTACTGCAGAAACACAAAATTTAGCAGAGACAAAGGGAAGGGCATTTTTTTATGACAAAAGTGTTGTATATTTGGGCATAGCACATGTGGAGTGTTTGCAGAGTGTAGGTGTTCTCCAAACAGCAGCCACTTTAAAGGCAAAATGAGAACAATGTCTGCATATACAAGGAAGCAAATTCTTGTTAACCTACAACAGGAAAATATTCCATTCTCTTCCTGCTGCATTAAAAACAAATTGGGAATATCCAAAGGGAAAATAACCTCTTAACTAGATTCCATTAGATTTCCCACAGGAGGTGAAAGAACGTTTTGCAAAAGAGAAATGAGAATAATTCCTCATATAAAACAAATCCATGAAAGGAAACAAAACCAGGTTTTCCATACACACTAATGATAGGATGTTTTTGGGGTTTTGATATTTACTTTTTTTAAGCTTGGCAGCTTTATATATAGAAATGGTTAAAAATAAAATGCCTTGTTCCAAGCATGTAGATATATTTTGCAATTAATAGTTATAATACATGATACAATAAAACCTTCACAACTGGAAAAAAATTCTCAGGCATTTCATTCCCTATTTTCCTGTTTTATCAGGTATTTATTTTAGTCATTAGATTTTTTTTCTTTATTGACATTGTTGTGAGAACTGTAAGAACATTTTGCTTATTATTAAAGCATTTTGCTTATTATTATTAAAGAACATTTATTAGAGAAACATCCTGCTGATCTTTGGAAAATTATTTTGGATTACTAATTGTTCCTAAAATTGCCCTGAATTATCAGAATATACATTGTCAGAAAGATAGCACAGCTTGTTTTTCATCTGTCACTCTGAACTTACTCTTAACATCAGAGAAAATCTAGAGTTACAGAATGGATTTTTGACAATTCAGTCATAGGCAATATTACAAAAGTAACAATAGATTCACTGCAGAGAGAAAAAAAAAAGTTGTCTCTTTTCCCTACCTAAGCATTAAATAAAATACCTGAGAGTATTAATTAATCCTGAGGCTGGAGATGGGCTTTAGAAAGTCACCAATCCATCTCCCTCTACTAGGTCATACCACATACTCCACTACTCTTTCAGACTATTGTTTGTCAAGCTTGTGAGAAAGGCTATCCACAGAGGAGGGTGTGACAAACACCCCAGCAATGCATGCAGTTCTGGTGAGCTCCTTGATACCCTGCATTCAACTAAACATTGCACTGGATAATTCCTGTTCACTGGTTGGCATTTCTTCCTCCCCTACCAACTGATTTGCTGGTTATCAGAGCTGTGTATGCTGTACTATCTGTGGGATGACATTTTGCTAAATGTTCTAGGGAATGCATTGGGGACCTGAAGAACTTTTAAAAGGATCCTAGTTCTCCACTTCATAAATTTAATATAACCTTGAGGGTAAAGTACATTCATTTGGAAAAAAAAAACAGCTTAAATCAAAAAATGATAAATGCAAATATACATTTTTATTTTCATCAATTACAGCAGATGACAAAAAGAGTGTTAGAAAAGACACAGGTGAGAAAGAACGATAATAAAAAACCCCAGAAATAAACAAAACCTGCAGCAAAACCACATCTGCTTAATGCAAGATGGGATCTGGCAAGTAGTCTTCTGAATTTTTTCTTTCTTTGTTGTTTACATGTTTTACATCAGGAGGTGGTGGTGCCTTTTGACACCAGCAAGAAAGACACTCTGTAAGATGCCTTAAAAATGCTATTTATTAGAGCTAACAATATAAAGAGAAAATGCTACAGATAATCTTATGTCCCTTTGGACTTGGGAACGCTGGGAGACACAGCCTTATCCACACGCAGCATGGTATGTGGACCCTGTCCATAGAAGTCTCCAATTTCAGTCATTTGAGCAGCTATAGGATTTTCTTACAAGGAAACAACTTCATCCAGCATTTTTACAGTCAAAGAGCAATAATGTTTGCACAAGAATAATTTATTGCTGCACTTGTAGTTCAAGGCAAGGCCATGCAGATGGCATAATCACTGGTACCAAGTGGGAGACACCTTACAGGCTCCTCTGCTACAGAGCAGTCACTGAGCTGGTGTTGCAGCCGGAGGAGATGTGCAGCACAACGCAGCCTGAAGGCCACTCTGCACGGCACAGACCTGGGCATACTCCAGTGAACTGACATGTAGATCAGCAACTCCTTGGGGTACAATCCTTTTCCAGTCAGGATCACTGAACTTACCTCACAGCCCTCTCTGAATACTCATGCAGGATTTCTGCTTTCCTTCCTAACCTACATACCAAGCTGCTTCTAAAGGAAAGGATGTTCTCTTTATGAAACTTCCTAACTTTTTAAATGACTTGGGTTTCTTTTCTTAGTCCTAGAGGACAAAACAGATCTAATCCTTTTCCTAAAATATAAAGTTTCAAGTTTTCTTCATTTTCAGAAAACCAATGCCTATTTCCTTATTTGGTTTTGATAGGCAATACTTTTATGCTACTGGTGATTCTCATGTTTCGTTTTTGTTTTTTTTTTTTTTTTTCCCCTGGACACTCTACACTGTTCACAACTTTTGTGAAGTTCAGAGTCTAAAAGATGTTCAGATTCAGCATTACTTATACTGAGTAAAGGTAAATTTAGAAAGGTATTTTGAGGATTCTTCCCCTAGGTACTTTTTCTGCTTATCTTCTGCCTGCTCTGTTACTACTGTATATGCCATATGTATGCAGCTTATTACAAAATCATAGGCTAGTTTAGGTTGGAAGGGACTTTAAAGATCATTGAGTTCCAATACCCCCTTGTCATGGGCAGGGACATCTTCCATTAATTCTCCATTTAAAGTACAGATTCTGTTACATGTCACTGTTGGATTTCATTCTAATTTTCATCCATTTCTCCAATTTCAGCTCTTCAGTTCTTTCAGAGAGAGGTATTAAACATATGATTGTCAAACACATGTTCCCAGTGTATTCCTACTTCTGCTCTTTTTTCCTTCTCATTGAAATATAAACATTAAATTTATTCTTCGTCATATCACCCAAAATCCTGATATGTGAACTCTCAAACACAGGCAATAATAGTCCTGAGCCTTCACTGACCACTGCTTAAGTAATTTTGCACAATATTTATTGGATTATGGAAATTTCCTATTATGTGAATGCATATGTTTCCTTCTCTGTTCTTTGCCACAGGCTGACTTTCCTCCTTCTATATAATAGAAATTTTTCCAAAAAATATCACATTTGATCACCTGTCAGATTTTTTTATCCTGTACACCTGATGTCTTCATCAAATTTATGATCCAATACCTGCAAATATTTTATCCCTTTTTAATGGGAAGGCTACCACAATTCAATAATAATAATTTAATGTTGAGAAAGCAACATTTGGCTAGTGTCAATATATATAAAACCACCCCCTTCTTTGGAAGATGTATGTGTTTCTACTCAAACTTTCTAAGTACCAACAAGAGCTTTAACTCTTGCTCATTTTCATTGGCACTATCACAGGTATTGATACTGGATATGTTCCATCATCAGTGCTTACAAGAAAACTTGTTAATCCACTGTGAAGAAAGCAGTACTTTTCTTCTAGTAGTATAGATTCCAATGTCAATAAGGTCTATACATGCTAGAACTTGTATTTTATATGATATTGTTTCTACAGATAACTACAGTTGATGCAAAAAAAAAAAAACCCACTGTGTTTTATTAAGAACCATTACTTAAAATCAGATATGGAGTTATTCTCTGAGATGACAGTAAATTCGTGCAACTTACCATTTTGAAAATGAGATAATTTTCTTATGAGATTGTAAAAGATTATATTAATTTGTTAATTTTATAGTTTATAAAACCCCAGGTTTGATTAACATTGTACTTCTTATAAGAGATAAAATTTAAATAATGTAATTAATTTTGAAATAATTTTATAGGACCTACCTCATGTAAAAGGTAAAATGATGCTATAAAATTATAAAGGACATAATTAATTCTAATTTACTTTTTTAAAGTTCTTGCATATTTTGATCTTGTTTTTAGAAAACTTAAAACCAAGCAGTATCTTATACAATGAAACTGAAATTTTTAACTTTTAGTTTCATAGTATAAACTTCAGCTGTTTGAGGTATTTTCAGAAATTAAGAACTGTACTAGAGGTGGTTGAATTCTCTGATCTGAATTGAATAAATGGTGTTGTGCACTTCTCAATATTAAAAGTTTAAATTTCTTGGAAATACAGGAAGGAAGCCTATTATAGTTAGGTTTACCTTTTTTTTTTCTTTGATTTAGAAGGGTGATTTGTTTTAAATATCTTTTAAAGAATCACATTTTTCCTACTCCAATGAAAAATCTGAAAGGGATTTAAAAATTATGGTGAAAAAAGTCTCAATGTTTTGGTAATACCTTGAAGTTGCAGATCAAATCAATAATGTCCAAAGACTTAAGAGTTTATCTAGTTCAAAGTCTTAAGTCAAAACCTATGATGAATAATAAAAGGATGTCAGGTGTGGAACATTAGTAAGTATATTATTACTTGGATTGTCTGTCTGAAACTTGACATTTACACATGATCAGGGATTATTCAATATAAATAATTCTCTCTGTTGAGTACTTATTTATTTAGAATTGCATGTTGGTTTTCTAACGACAAAATAATGAAGAGTCTTTCTTCTTAAGAGCTTGTGGAGAAGGATTTTTTTCCAAAAATTCTAGAAGAGAGTGTTGTGGAACTGAGGGATAGTATATAAGTGCTTTAGAGGACGAAGCAGACATGTGAACACAGAATTTTTATGGAGATGCATCTTGCCATATGATAGGAAGAGAATGACAACTGCAGATAATCTTGTAACTCTACCAGTAGAGGAACAAAAAGGAAAGATTTCTAAAGATATTTAAATTTAGAATAAAAAGCTGAGATTTTTTTTGCAGAGAGTGGGAGGTTTTCCTGGGAATACAATTGGGAAAAAATATTACAGAAAAAAGAACGGGAATAATGTCACCATTAGTGTTCATATTTTTGGTGCATGAATGCATGATATGGATGGAATAATGTTAGAGTAAAAAAGCACCAGCACTTTGCACATCTGATAAGGAACATAAATTTTAACTATGTAGAGATCAATTACTGTAAATGAACACCATGAAAACTTGAATGTGTGGAGTAAGGGACCACGAAGAATAACATTCAAAACTTCATTAATGACATGATAAATGTGTCTGTATCAAGAACATAAATTTTCAATTTGAAGTTTGGTGTGACGCTAGACTGTGTGAGGCTTGCAAGATAGCAACATGATTCCATCAGGAGCAGCATTTGACTGATATTTCCTAAAACAGCAGATGGCTGCTGTTCTTGTTTCTGATTAATGACATTGAGAAGAGAAAAAAAAGTGTTGTGTTATCTCAGTTAGGTTATCAAAACTTAAACAGATATTAAGGTGTCCACAAAGACATTAGAAGAAAAGGGAAGGAGTAGAGATCAGCAAGGACTAGACAAATTACAACATAACAAAGAGCAGTATTACATAAGGAAAGAACAGGAGAATATAGTGTCTGTAAGCAAGTTTTCATGATAAAATGTTGAATGGGAGGAGAAGGATCCCCAGAACAGATGCTAAAGGATTGTCCTAAGTGAGGGGAAAATCAGAAAGACAAATTATCATATTGTTAGTATAATGGGAACATTTGAGTTCTGAGAAGACTGAATTAGCAACTAGCAGATATGAACAGAAAGAGAGAAATTTCTGCTCCCCCTACTAGAGCACAGAATATGTCAGACTAGTACAGAAAGAGTGAGTGACTGAAAAAAATTACGGAGATACTTAAGTAATAGCTATAAATAAGAGCATAAAATAAATAGATTTTGGTCTTAGATCTTTCAGTTTGCATTTATTCAAGAAAAAAACCTAATTTGTTGTCAACTTTGTGTATCTTGAAAAGAATTTATGTTAGCACTTCCAATGAGATTTTCATATGCTGTTTTTCAAGTGACTAAGCTATGTTTTTGCTTGGCTACTAGAGTGCTAAATAACTCTAGAACAGTATTTCTAGAGAAAGAGCTTTCCAAACCTCTGTTCATAGGAAATTGGCAATTTCTTTTCCATACCAGTTGTTTTTTTAAGTAATAATTAGTATATGTACTGGGTGTACTGCAATTAATCCTAAAGGCAGGGAACAGGAAATAAACCCTTCATTGTGGTAAAATGGCCTATTTTTAAAACACCTAATTTGTATCAGAAAAATGTCTAATAATTAGATGTCTCTGCTTAAGACACAAAAGTAGCTGTAAGTTATTTTTTATATTAATGCATAATTTTTGAAACAATCAATTTTCTAACAAATAGATTTTTGTTCATTCATCTGTTGAATAAAGTGTTGAATTTCAAAGACTGAGCTAAATTCTGAGCTGAAAGTACTAAAATTCAGAGAAAGATAGGTTTTTACACTTGCACAGTCTATCACAATCATTTAAAGAAAGCAAGGTAGAGAAAGTCTGAAAATTTTGGTGCTGGCAGTCTTTCAAGTTTTTACTGACAGTGCAATTTACTATTACTAAAAGTCTACACTTACTGGTAGAAAAACTGTTACAGGTCAGGTAAATTTTAAGAGCGTAATATTCTTGAGCATTAAAATTTGAACAGTATAAGCTGCTTTGGGCTCAGGAAACATGAAAATAAAGAAACAACATGGCTTAAAATCCTAGTCCCATCTTGAGGTGGAAAAAGGATTCTCATTCAACACCAAAAACTCTCTAAAATATCATTTTCCTTTGGATTAGAGAGGAATTTTTCATACTGGTCATGGAAAATGCATGGTAGTGGTAGCAATGGGCCAAAGTTATCATTGTTCACATGAATACTATTAAATCTGGGCTACACTAAATTAATCTTAAAATCTTTTTTAAACTTTATGAGGGCTGGCATCATTAAAAGGAAAAAAAACCCAAAACCAACCTATAAGTAATGGAATTTATTATATGATAGGATTTTTTCTTGTGGGTTCCTGACTACCTTTGTCAACATCACTTGCTTTGCCCTTTCTGGTAGACAATCTGAACAGCTGCAATTAAGCATTAAATAGTATGCCCTTGGTTCCCACAAAAGGCGTGATCTTGTCAGCAGATTAGATATACTTTACCATAAAACCTTTAA
Source organism: Camarhynchus parvulus (assembly GCF_901933205.1). Taxonomy (NCBI): domain Eukaryota; kingdom Metazoa; phylum Chordata; class Aves; order Passeriformes; family Thraupidae; genus Camarhynchus; species Camarhynchus parvulus. Next base: position 105,190,222 of record NC_044573.1, on the reverse strand, counting down.
TTTTTAGTGACTGACTTTTTTGTACACTATTATTAAAAGTTTGTCACGATCTATTTCTTTCAAATTGCCTGAATTGTACAGACTTTTGTTTTCTAGGAAGTTATATAAGGTTTTAATAGACTCATTTCCTGGGAGAAGTACCACATGCAAATTTGATATGCATGTTTGTGCAAATTTCTGCAATGATTTGTGGGTTTAAGTATCTCTTTTTGTTCAGAAACTGCCAGAAACATACAGTTTGTGAGCTGTGTGCACTGCCTTTGTAGACATTTCTCTATTTTTAGCTCTTCTAGGACAGAAAAGTCATCAGGCCCGAAGAAATTCTCTTAGACAACATTAAGCAGTTAAATTCAATCCAAAGTGGGATTTGTATGAGTGCCAAAAGGCCTTTTGCTACCTTCTTGGCATCTGTGCTGATGTAGTGCTGAAGCCAGAAGCTGCATCAAGATTACTTAAAACATGAGCACTTGCATTTTTAAGAACCCAATCCGTGAAAGAAGTATGTGCTGTGTAATGCTACTTTACATCCGAGTTACAGGGAGAAACCTAACAATGTGTCTCCTCCAGTACAACAGGAAATCAATGCATTTGTTAACACCAGTTTCCCAGAGCTCAGGGAGTACCTAAACATTGTAAACTCTGAAAATGTGCGATCTAGTGAGGGAAGAAATAATAAAAGAAGGGAGTTTACTTCTGAACAATAAATAAGAAATGCAGAAAGATTAGTCCTTAATGGGTGTTTACCAGGACTTGTTTCTAGAATAAGGAGCATAAAAGAGGAATGATTAAGCCCAATGGGTATCAGGTATAGCCAGTTGGTCAGTCATGTGAGTATGCAGCGTCTGAAAAGCAGTTAAAAAAAAAATTAAAAAACCATACACCCTCATCTGAGAAGTCTACAATGTGGAAAAATAACCTGTTTCATAAAGCAGCAAATATTTTTGTGTTCTCTTTTGTCTTTTTTTTTTTTTTTTTTAATTCGTAGCAACTTCATTATTTCTTTTTGCCTTTGGTGCTATAAACTAGCAAAAAGACGTGTATTCATTATTTTTTTTCTCACAAGATAATGCAAAAAAGAAAGCAAAAAATGGTCTCCTGTGACTCAAGCTTTACATTTTAAAATGGTCTTTCAGTTGAATTTCTAACAGTGTGCAAGTTTTCATAACATGTTCAAAATAGATATTAGCACCAAATAGAGAAAAAATAATTCTGTTTTTTACATATTTTTTTGCTGGCCCTGTGATTGGAAAGAAATGAGTAATTTGCATAGAAAAAGGTTGCAGAAACCACTCACCCATACAAAATGTTATTGAAAATATGTGAAAATATAACCATTCAATTTAAGTCTACATGGTGTGTTGCTCAGCTATTTCATAGCTCCATATTTTTCTAAAGACACTCTGTCTTTTCTTCACATTGAAGATGAAGTATATAAACATGTATTCTGCAGTTTAAAATACATAGGCACTTAGAAACCTCTTCAGCTGAAATGAAATTGCTTTCATGTTGTATTTTACCTGAACATTTTAAATAAATGGAGAAAAACCAGATAGAGTGTCTTGAAGAATAAGATAATAATCTGCTTTCTATGGATTATACAAACTGCTTATAGGCAGTAAAAGGACACCATTAGAAATAAATTATTGGCATAGATATCGGCATATTTTTATTTCAATTTATGCAAAACTAAAGAAGGATTATGCTGAATACCAGTTAATTTCCTCATTTTGTAAGAAAAATATTTTGGTAGAACAGATTTACTTTGGTATGAATTTGGAGAAAGAGGAAGTAATGAGAGAAGGAAAGAGTAATATTTCAGGGAAGATTTCAGAATGTGCATAACTCTATGTAAGTGGGATGTCAGTACCTGTAGAAAGACTGAAGCTGCCAAAGGCAGGAAACTATGACTCTGTAATAGAATAAAACAAAATTCATGGAGAGATTATATGTCAAAAGTAGAATTATAAATATCCAGATCTGGAACAGGGAAAAGAGGAAAAATTCAGATTGTGAGTTGGAGAGGTTTGAAAGTGTGCATTAAGATTGGATAATGAGCAATGACCCAGCAGGGGAGGAAAAGGAGAGGAATAAACCAGCAGGAAAAATGTGGGTAAGTGAAGAGGGTCAAAGTCAGAGCTAGATATGAAGGTTGTCAAAAGGTATAAAAATAAAAAGAATTCACTAGAAAGAAAAAAAGGTCTGAGATGGAAAAATAAAAATAGTCTATATAAGTATGAGATACAATACTAGAAAATGAGGCAGAAATTTAGTAAGGTGGCTAAACACCTTTAAAGGAAAGAGTCAAACATGAGAGGGCTGAATACACAATAAAATTGATCTGGCTGAAGGATATTGTTTCACAGAGACACAGATACAATCCAAGCTTTACAATGCAAATAATTTAACAAATGTTTTTCTTTCGGCAATTACTTTTTTCTGAACACCTCAGTATACCTCTGTCTCTCTTAGTGCATGCCTCATATTGTCTCATATGGTGGCATTGTGTCTTGGGTCTAAACAACCTGGCTTTCCTGAAAGTCACCATACAGGGATAAATAGAATGCAATGTAAAATAAAAAAAAAAAAACCCATTTTCACAAACATGACTACAGAGACTCTTCAAGACAATTTTCTTTTGTTTACAAAAAACATAGCTTCTTTATACAGGTTCCACAGATTTATTCAGATTATTTCAAAAATATTTTTAAAGTCCTAGGAAGTTATAGCCTTCACTCTTTGATATAGAAATGAATGGAATATAAATAATTTTTATATTTGACTCAGAAAATAATTTTGCTTTTTAATTTATTTTCTGTGTTCATTCCTTGACTGGATAAGGAAGTGATCATGAAATCTGACAGCTGATAATACATTTTTTTAAATCATATCCAGTTTAAATGTTTAATATATACTGGTAAAGTTGAGTAATCCTGAAAGTGCAGATTTTAGTAATATTGGGCTATATGTACTGACAAAATATATTGAGCCCATTGAAATGAAATTGATTTTTGAATTTTTTTTCACAGAAAATTTTTTGACATTGAAAATTGTTATTGGGATTTAAAAAGAGGTGTTAAAAAAGGTCAATCCTTCTCTGCAAAGCTGTTCTCTAGCAGATCAGCCCCCAACCCGTACTGGTATTTGGGGTTATTCCTTCCCAGTTGCAGTATCTTACACTTGTCCTTGTTGACCCTCATTAGCTTTTCTCCCCTACAATTCTCCTGCCTAAAGCCCCACGGAATGGCAGCATGGCCTTCAGATGTATCAGTCACTCGCCCCAGTTTTGTATCATCAGCAAACTTGCCAAGGGTGCATTCTATCCCTTTGTCCAGGTCATTGATAAAAGTGTGTAAGACTGGACCCTGTGGGGATGCCTAGGGAATGCCACTGGATATAAGGCTCTACACAGGTCAGCAGTGTGCCCTTGCTGCATGAGACAATTGACGGTCATTATGTCAAGGGATGTGATCCTTCCCTTCTGCTCAGCACTGCTGAGGCCACCCCAGGAGCACTGGGTGCAGTTCTGTTCCTCCCAGTACAGGAGATATACTCGCATTATGGAGACAGCCCAGTGGAAAGACACTGACTGGAACGCTTCTCATACAGAGATGGCTGAGAGATCCAGGACCATTTAGCCATTTAGGAGAGGAGAAGGCTCAGGGGGATCTTATCAGGTCAGAGCCAGGCTCCTTTCAGTAGTGCACAATGACAGAACAAGAGTCAGTGAGCACAAACTGAAGTACAAGAGGGTCCCTGAACATGTGGAAGCACACTTTTCACTGAGAGGGTGTTTGATCTCTGGGCACAAATTGTTCAGAGACATTGTGTAGTCTCACATTTGGAGATATTCAAACACTATCTACACATGATCCTGGGCAACCAGCTCTAGGTGGCCCTGCTTGATTGGGGGCAATTTGGACTGGATGGCTTCCAGGGAACTTTTCCAACCTCAACCATTCTGTGATTCTGCGATATAGTGACATGCTACAACATTTGAAGTGTACCTTTACTCTCAACAGCCACAGAGTGTCAAATTATTTCTGTGACTACAACATATAACTAGGCTACAACCAAGAAAAATTTATGAGATTTCACATGCAGTTTTAGAGGAATCTGTTTTCTCATACTGTTACTAGGTATCATTGTTTTTTGTTAGTGACAATAAACTATGATCTTTTCCATTATTCTTTCCTTTATGCCCTTCTATCCCAACTGTCACCTTTCATGAGTCTTGCTATGTATGCAAAGCTAATTTCTATCTGGTCAGAAAATTTGTCACACCCACCATTAATAGCAAAACCCCACTTTGCATTTCTTTCTAAGTGTGATAGCCTTCAAAACTTTCATCTTGTAACTTGTATTATCAATAAATTACGTTCAAGATGAGCAGCACACTTATAAAAGAATAATTTCTTCATCAATTCTTCCCTTGTAATCCTATCTGAGCAGACTTTTTTCTGAGATTCCACACTATCTGAATGACAATGAATCCTTGCAGGTATGATAAAGGATATTTTAAGGTATGAAGTAAAATTTGCTATTTACATAGCAAGAATTTAGCTGGCCTAATGTTTATCTTAGCCATTGTTGAAATTTACCCAGCTTGCAGGTAGAGAACTGAGGACTTGAAATGTGCATAAACAATTTCCGTGCAGATTTCTGCCAGTCTAGTTATGATTATGACCTCAGCAAAACAGGCTATTTAAGTCACAGAAGCAGTACAAACCAAACCCAGCTTACCAGCTCATGCTCAATATCACTCACAGCAGACATAGGTACATCTACATCTACATCTGAGCGACTTCAGATTTCTCTGTGCAGTGTTCTCAAGTCCCTGAATCTCAAGAGAGGTCTGCACTTAATGAGCAGAGGTGCATGAATGGAAGCAGACACACTGAAACATTTTCTAGAAGAGTTACTGAAAAGACACTCATTCTAGAATATCATCTGTAAGATCTGCAAATTCAGATTCTTCAACCGTATCAGAAAGAAGAAAGGCAAATGATTTAGTATTACATCTGGACTACTGCTTATGTATAACAATGACTGTAGCAGAGACACTGCTTCCTGATTGCTTTTAAATACATGCCTAAATTTTGGAACTTGAGAAAATATTTCATATTTGAATGCTCCTCTCAACAAAATTTTCTGAAAAGATTTCAGCTTTCACAATTCTGTCACAGTTTACCCTGAGGTTGTCCTTTGAATGCAATGAACTTTGTCAGGATTTGGATGAAGATATGCCAATACAAGTTGGAATTAAAGCATCTTAAATAAGAGCCATGAAGGCAAAAGATCTATATCTGATCAAGACAAATGAAATACGGGAGCTATTTGGATGCACAAGAGTTTTTTCCTGTGACTTCATTTTAAAAAAATGTTATTTTCATATGTGGCCACTAACTGTTGACTTTCAGCTTTTCCACATGGTTAACTCAAAAGAGAACTTGGCTTCTGGTTCATGATAATTTTGATGATTTTCAACTGCAAGAAAAATCCCTGTAAGCCTCTTGGAACACAGGAACTCCCAGATAGTATTTAACAATCTGAAACCCAGCAAATGTCAATTCATATTTAAAATCAAGTACACAGAAGCAATATGTCTCTTTTATTACTATTTCTCCATAAATACACAACTATGACCATGCATAAGTAAATAGAAGGTATTGATGTACAGTAAATTTTTGAAAAATCTCAAACTTAACAATTGGATTTCAGTCACATAAAACACATTAGAAACATGATTACAACAATCCTCTCTTTCACTTCATTGTTATGTAGCATGACAAAATTATACTGAAAAAATAGGTTATATAGGTCAAATGAAACTAATTAGAAATTATATTGTCTCTTTCTTAATTCATTTTTATAATACTAGTATTTTACTCTTGAATCTTTAATAATAAAGCCTAGCTTAATAAAGTGTCTTTGGTTTGAATGTTCCAACATTTTTCTACTTTGTACTTTTAATTTCTTTTTGGAATCACCAAAACAGCTATAAACTGTAAGTTCAAAATATTGAAACCAAAAGGCACAAAGACTATGACTTTATCCTTTTATTTCTGGCTTCTTCTGGATTATATAACTCATAGACTTAGACAAATAATTTCCTGTTATTGATGGAGGTTAGTTTGGCTAGTCAAGCATTAGGAAAAGTTTCCCTGGTCATGGCCTTAAGAAGCCTGTTAGCTTTCAGGAAGCATTTAGTCCCTTCCAATCCAAACCATTCTATAGTTATATGACTTTATTTCAATTGTTTTTTTTGTTTTCCTCCCCATAAACATCTATTATTTTTACCCACAATAACATTTTTAAAATGTTCATAGTGTTGATAGGAAGCTCTCATGGTCTTCTACTAGAATAGAGCTACAATCATGTCATTTTCTTTTAATTCTTATTTCTTTATTGCTATGCTTGTATCTTGGGCCATCTCTAGAGAATTATGACTTCAAATTCTGGGTCCAGTCTACAAGAACATTTTAATTACAGTGGTAAGTGGTTTCCTTTACCGCCATTGGCCTCAGTTATGATTGCAATTACAGAAAAATGTCAGGTACTGAATTATTAGTTTCTTGTGTCAATGACTCTGCTGCAGTTCCTACTTTCTGAGAATTTTAAAAGGATGAGTAAGCACACAGGTTGCATTTACTAATGCAAATGTAGTAACAACTGTATCCCAGAATCTGGAATTGGGAAATATCCTTGAAAGAATAACTTAGTCAATAACATCTATCCTGTAGAAATCAACATAGAAGAACAGAATCTGTTCTTACTCCTTGCAGCATATTTCCACCACATGTGTATTGTATGTTTATATGCTGGGAATTCATCACTGATGATCAGCCTCTTGTTAGAACAGATCTGTCTGTAGCAGAGACAAGATGCGCTCGCACAGAGAAAATCACTGATGCAGGGATAACTTACTAAAACCAGACAAACAAGGAAGAGCTACTGTTTTATTAACCTGTTTTTGATTACTTTCCTCCTTGCTTTTCCTTTTTTTTTTTCCTTTTTCTTTTTGGTCAAGGGTTCCCAGGTTTTTCATAATGCAAATATCCATAAGTACATTTTCCAGTTCCAGAAGCTGAATTTCTGTAACTGTTGATCAGCTCAGATATGGAGAAGTGAAGAGTTAACCATAAACCCTTCATATATGTATTGGTTTTACTTCTGGGTGGACATAGATGTATAGTGTGGATTATGAGCAAGCATGGCTTTTGCATGGTAGCTATAGTGGGACAACAAGGAGTGTATATAAAGCTGTCTCTCTACACATTCATGGGGAGCTGAAAGCAGTTTATACCTTCATGCAAACTAATAAATTCTAGCTTCTGCCTGGCTTTTAGTTGATGCAGAGTGAGCTCCCATCTGCCTACAATATTCCAGACTGACAAGAAAATATGTATTGCTTTTCCCACCAATGCACCCTACTTGCCTTGTCTGCAGTACGCAGTTTCCTTGGGGCTAAATCAATTAGAAGACTTTAGTGGCATTTAAGCTTCTCAGCTCCAAACTGCAGTCTGAAGAACTTCATAGTGCCTTTTTCCCAGGAAATTGCTCTATGCACCAGAAAGGAAATTCTGACTCTTTATAGTGATTTTGTTCATCTGAGAGATGACAGTCCTGCAATTCGGCATTTTTTTCTGTGCCCTGAGTACTCATTATTAAACTTCTAATTGGAAAAACAATATAAAGAATCCTGTTTGACATTTCCATTCTCTTTTTTTTTCCTTCACAGTATCACAAAAGGACACATTAGTGTTGTTTTCAACACTTTACAGAAATATCGAGATAACTCCAAGGAACTCCCCTAATCTTGCTTATTGACAACGGTATCAGCAGAGTAAAAATTTGTATGGGAGCTAACTGTTTAAACTCCTTTAACAGTTACAGTATAACTGGGTATCCATGGGAATTTTTTCTTGTCATGTATTTGGCTTATTTTAGATGGCTAAATTGTGTTGAGATGATTAATGTTCTAGATATATCTATTTCATTGCCTATGAACATGGTTTCTATAATTTTATGACATTGAGGTAACTACATTATAGGAGTCCAGATGAGAAGAATTACACTCCTGTTATTTTATCTGGCTTGGAAACATGATCCAACATGGTTCATGTTGGTTTTTTGGTTTTTTTAAAAGAGATAAGTATCTTGAAAAAGTCATATGGAATTGTGAGCCATATGTGGCTAGTGAGAATCAGTAATTAGAGAATTTTTACTTTATGTGCTGTCAGCAGATACCCCAAGCATTTGTAACTGTATAAGCCAGAAGGAATCATGTGGCATTGTTATGTTGACTGTATTCTGTAGCCCTGACTCAGAATGTTTGTGTACAGCTACCATCATAAGAAACATTTTTTGCAGCTAAATTAAACCTTCTCCTTTTTAAAATTAAAACACATGAAAAAAACCCTTCATCTTCTGTTGTCCCCAGAAAACTTACATCATGATACCATGCGAACATTCTTGGGCAGGAAGCTATATGTAGGATCAAAAATAATTACACAACTTCCCCTTAGGAACACAATTCTGTAGAGGTAAGAACAGCAGACATAGAACACTAGATATGATTCCAGATTCCTAAAATATTATTACCCTGTGTTCAATAAGAGTCTGCTGATTTAGTGGTTAAATCATGTATTTTTTATACATTCATTTTTAACTTGGATATTTATTAGTGTATTAGATAAAATCTTTATGCCTGAGGATGAGACTGAGATGAGTATTTGAATCTTGTGAAAGATAATTGTTGCAGTTTTTCATATGTCTGTTTTTTGGGGAGGACCAAATTTTGTGTTCTGCAGTAGGAAAGCCTAAAATGTATGAGAAGAATAGCAGGTAAGTAAACAAATCATTTAACTTAAAAATGTTCTTTTTTCTAAACTTTTCTAAGCTTGTTTCCCTTGAGGTAAGAACTATTAACATAGAGAAAGAGATGCAAACTGAAAACTAGTGTAAGCTATTATCTAAGAATAAACATAAATGATAAGCAAATAGACATTTAATTACTTCAGTGTCATTAAGACACAAATAATTTATTTCAGTCCTGAAACCAAATTATTCCAAGAAGAAGGGGCTGCTAATCATGAGCAAACACATCTTGTCTCCTCAAGGCATTCTTGTTCTACCTCACTTTTTTTGAAGACACTTAAATATACAATTTTAATGTAACAAACAGAAATATTATTTCTATATGGAATACAGTTAGTGATGGCAACATTGCTGAAAATTAGAGCTCTAAGTTGCATGCAATCTTATAAATATACCTTCCAGGCCATAAAAAAATATCAAAAGAAAAGCATTAATGTTTTTTAATCCTTCTTTCTTGTTTCCTTTTTCTTCTATACCATACCACATGTCTCCTGTAATAGTTTTAGCTGATTCAAACTAACCTAAGATGTTGCATCAATCAAAAGCCATGTTAGGGGTATATCTAGTATATCTAGAACATCCAGAAAAATGGATTCCATTTCATAGAATAAGATGCTATTTGATATATGCTTTCTAAAGTTCAGTTAAGTATTTCTTCATCCTTGTGCAAGGAAGCATCCATGTCCTATTCTAGCCTTGAACATTAAAAGTTCTCTCATGCACAAATCTACCTACTTCTGATATTTTAAATTTTTAATTATCCTTCGTCACTTGGTATTATCATAAAAGAAGGTTATTAAAAACTTTCCTTACAATTATTTGTGTTCACTCTAAGAATATATTGTTAAAGTAGTGAGAATTTTGTATGTTATCATAGTTCCCCAGGTACACATAATCCAAACAACATAGATATTTCACAAGCAAATTGAGAATTGGAAAGGAAAATGGTACACAACAATGATTAAGGTTTCTTTCCTCCTCTCTGTTTCCTACTAGATTAACAAAATAAGGCAGACAACTTTTTCAAACCAGAAAACCTTATCTCTTTCTTTTAGTACTAACATGAGAAACTTAGAAGAAAAAGGAATTAGAACTTTAATGTTCATTATTTGCAATTCACATCTTTCTGCCCAAAGACTTATCTGATATTTTCAAAATATGCTGGAAGCTCTGGGTAAAGTTACTGTTTTTTATACCTGATATGATGATATATGGAAAGGGAAATGCTGCATCAGAAGTATTTGGTGGTTAACAGTTCCTTAAGGCAAAAAAAAAGGTTAGTGGGTGGTGGTTTTTTGTTGATTCATTTTTTGTTGTTGTTGTTGGGTTTTTTGTGTTTTGTTTTGTTTTGTTTTGTTTTGTTTTGCTTCTTTGTTTTTTTTTTTTTTTGTAAATAATATTTTTTACACAGAACTTCATAGTAAAAAAGAGTAACAGTGGAATTTGTACCTATGGTTTATTCTTTGATCCCAATGAAGGAAATTATGTAAATATAGGGAATGTTGCTGGAGCTGATGACTTGTCTGTAGCATGCTTCATATAGACCATTTCCACTTATAATTTAGGTTCAGGGAACTCATTCCAGAAATTGATTTTGACAGTAAGCTGTCCTCTTAGAGTTCTCCACTGTACATCATGGGTGATAGTTTTTATTGTCTTTCTAAAGTAAAGGAATTATTCTATCTTATGTTTTATAAAGGATATTTCAATAGGAGTTCTGCAACATGTGAAAGAGTAAACTAACAAGCATTGTCTACCTAGGTTGTTTTGGCATACTTCAATGCTTGTATATCTTGAAGGAACTGCAATTTCTATTCCCATAATTTGCTCTATTATTATTATGGATAGAGATCGAGGTTATATTCTACTTTTTTTAAAACCCTTTAATGTTCTCCTGCTTTTTTCCACAAATAAGAGTATGTAGATGATAAACTGTATTGCTTTCTACCTCTCCTTGTGTCTCTTACATAAACCATCAAGTTCCAATTCTATATTAAATTTATTTGAAAGATATATTCCACCCTCTAACATGTATCCACATAGGTAGAAAGCAAAAGTATATTGAGAATCTCTATCTACAAAGTAGGAAGCAGGAAGTAGAGTCCAGGCCATATTTTCTGGTCAACATAATCACTTCTACAGCTGAAAATATTCTAATCCATTCAAAAAAATGGTATCCAGTAAATAGCCACAATAGCCAAAAAGCTATTGTGCTATAGCTAAATAGCTAAAAGCTAAACTTGATGCCAGTATTCATTATATGGGTAGTGTTCTGCTCAACCACATACAAACAGAGCATTTTCATTTTTACCTACCTTTAACCAACCAGTTTATTTTAAATTTTTTGCATGTTCTAATGTAGAAAAGAAAATTTCATAAGTAATGTGAAATATCTTTGACTTGATGCAGTATGTGCTCATTTTTGTGCAGTATCAGATGGAAGAACAGTTTTCAGTCAATTGACATTCTTCTTCCAACAATGTTTGTAGCAACAGCTTAGTAAAGCAAACTTTGATTGCCACTGCTTTTACTTTGAATTTGTCCATACACTAGTAAGAACAATACACATTCTACTCACATCTCACATATATCAGCGCCATGTAGACAAATGTCTTTTACCTTGTTTTTATTCTGCTGCCTTTTTATGCAATTGAACTAAATTTCTGGGTAGATTATTGAGCAATTCAGTGTTTTAAGACTTTCTAATTGGACCTGCAACAAAAAGGATAATTTGTAAATAGAACCTATTAAAAATTGTTACCATATAACTAAGAATCTGTTAATAATCTAGCTTCATTTTGTTGTCTTGAGTTTTAAGATTAACACTTTTTTCTCTTCCTGTTTTCTGTTTTTTTCTCTTGTTTTATACTGAGTTTTCTTTTGTTTGGGTTGGTTGGTTATTTCTCTTTTGGAGAGAGAGCATTTCAAGTAGTTAACTCACTCGTTAAAGCCCATTGTAATTTTTTTCTCTTCTAAGTCTCATGAAGAATAATTGGTTTGTTGTCCTCCCAAATCTCAAGATATCCTAAGGAGGTTGACATTTAATTTAGAGGTTCATTTTTTCCTAGCCCTCTGTATTTTCTTATGACATTGTAGATGGTAAAGGCATATTGTAATAAATTTCCTCTGATATTGAAAGGACCCTGGGTGTGCCTGTGGACTCTACAGTCTGTCCCACTCACCTTCCCACAGGACTGGGTTGCCATGACCCGTGTCTGAGCTGTGGTGTGCACTAATTCAGCCTCAGGAGATTTCTCCTCTCTCACTTGAATATAAATAGAGGTTAAGCTAACCATGATCATAAGCTAGAGCCTAGAGTCCATGGCATACTCAAAAAACATCTGATTTTTTTTTTTTCATTATTTATATCTCCCAGATAAAATGGGAAAAGCCGTGGTGAATTCTTTAACATCTTCAATATCTGAAACAAGTTTTCAGTACACTTTAAAATACACATAAACAGCTTCAAATATGAAAGGAACATTCAATCCAAAATCTTACGTGTTGTAGTGAGGAAATAATAGAGGACATACAAGAATAGTTTGTACTTTGTGCCATCAGATGGTCCAATCACAGACCCATGCTGTTACTTTCAGACAGCCTGAAATGCCCTCCAGCATAACACAAAAGACAAGAAGAATAGAAAATGCAGTTGGTCCACTATTGAGTTTAATAGGAAGTTATAATCCTTTGTGCTTAGGGGAAAAATTAATCAGATGAAAGTATCAGACAGACAAAAGTAAGTTTCTGAGTAAAGTAGTGACAGGGAAAGGTCAAGAGTTTTAGTGTAAAATGTTTTAAAACCCACACAAAATCCCCCTAAAAAGTCCTGAAAAACACCTTATGTTTTCCTGTTTCAAGGGGATAGGTGTGATTTTATCAAAGTGTCAAGACCCTGACACTTTTATCTTCAGAGGACTATTTTCCTTGTGAGGAAGAATTTCCTGCCTGTGTCACTGAACCTTTTTCAGAAAAAGTTTCAGTTTTTCAAGAGCTGAATGTGTAGCTTTGCTTGGAAAGGTCATCTGCATTTCTGTAGACTGCATGGCTTGGAGAACACAGATTAAAGGTCAATATTTGCTATAGCAGATCAGTGTGGCAGGAAATTAATGGCCATGATATAATTCTTTAAGTAGCATTCACTGTAACTACAAATGAGAGACAGGTGCAGTCCTGATAAAGAACTGTCACTGAGTTACCTGGTGCACGAAAGAGTGTGTTACAACAGACAGTGCAAACAACTGGGATTCCTCCCATTCTTTCCTCTGTTAAATGTCTACTACAGCATTAAATGCATGATATCTGGCCAAAACTTGGGAAGATTAATTGGACATTTAGTATACTAATTGTCATAGCGAAGAAGCAAAGTTGCAATTTCTGAAAAAAAGCAAAAAAACCCAAAAATCAAAAAACCAAGAAATAGGATTTAAATTAAGAACTATAAATGAGTACATGAAAGACAGTAATTGTAGATTACAATGAAGTTTCCCCCCAGTCTCCTCCAGACTGAATAATCAGTGCCCTCAGCCACTCCTCATACAGCTTCCCCTCCCGGCCCTTCACCATCTTTGTCGCCTCCTTTGGGCACTCTCCAGTGGTTTAATGCCTGTCTTATATTATGGTGCCCAAAACTGCTCCAGCACTTGAGGTGATGCTGCCCAAGTGCAAAGCAGAGCAGGACAATTCCCTTCCTTGCCTGGTTGGCCACGCTGGGCACCCAGGACATTGTTGGCAAACACTGGCACAGAGTAGGAATTGACATGCAATTGAAATGTCTTGTGTTGGAGAAAAACATTATTTTGCTTGTAACTAGTTTCCTCAAACCCAAATCTTGAGAAATTTATGTTAGGTGATAAAATTTCCACCTGTTGGGAACATATGTTTCTTCATTCTCTACTCCTTTATGTTGTTTTGCTCCAACCTTGAATCCTCTAATGTATTTGCTGTGATTTTTATACCAATATTTCAAGTGTTTTTAATTCAGGTTGGCAATATCTGATTATAGTTAATATCTTGTGATTAGTTTGCACTCAGAAATACATGGCAATATAAACTTAAAATTTAAAGAAAATAAAAAAACTTCATGTGCAATCAGTAACAAACATATAATTATTAATAAAAACCTAAGAAAAGTAAAAACCTAACGTATTAGTTAAGATCAACACAACCTTCCTTGAACTTTGCAATCCTCTTAGCATAAACATGCACTGGACTTTTATGGAAAATATATGATTAAACTGGATTAAATGTTTGTATTTGTTTTATTTGAATATACTTTGTCTTGTTCTTGCTTTCCATTGCTCTTCAAGTGTACATAAAATTTTGAATAAATGTTTTTTCTTGAAATTCCCTATATTGTTTTTCCTCATTCTTTGAGCACTCTGTAGTTAGAAATACATTATAATAGAAATATTTTTTAATACAAAAGCTAGATTAAATGCCAAGTTTATAAATTTATATATATTTTGAGAGAGATTTCACTTTAATATTTGGGAAATAAACAATAAAATCTGATACAGATGACAATTTGGACTGATAAACTTTCTTCAAAATGAAATACTTCTGCAGGACTGTTTTTTCCAAAGAATGTTTTTGAAGGAGTGAGATTTTAGGAAGAATAAAAATTAAATTAACATTCTGGACTTTAGCAGCTCAGAACTAACGTGCTTTTAAATTCTAGTCTATGATAAACTCCTACAGTACCTTGACTGGAGCAAGGTTTTTGACTCCAGGTATCATAACAGTCTCGCATCCAAGTAAGGACACCAGAGTTTATATGTGAGATTCTGGATGGACAAAAACCAGTGTGTATGGTTGGATCAGGCAGTTCTGGTTAATGGCTTATGCTCTGCCTGGAGGTTGGAAAGAAGGGAGCAGAGCCCTGCAGCAGCATATCCTGAGGTCTGTCCTACACAATGATTTATCAATAACCTGGACATGGCAACAAAGGACACTCTCGTCAACCACGCAGACAACAGCAAAGTGAAGGGAATAGTTGGTGTGCTCAAAGGGAGATTGGCAGCTGAAGGGACACAGATGAACTGAGGGAATGGGCAAAAGGAACTTTATAAAAATCAAGTAGGAGAGATACCAAATCCTGGGAATATATGGGCTATGGACAGTCTGCACAGCTGGAGTGTTTCTCTGGGAATAAAAAAAAAAGCACTAGGCTTTGTGTCAGACAGGGAGCTGGCATGAGACAGCCCTGAACCTCACAGCTGACCCTGGTTTGAGCAGACAGTTGAGCAGATAATCTCCAGAGGTCCCCTCTAGTCTGAACTATCATGTTGTCTTTCAATGGTGAAATGAATCTTAGCTGCAAAACAACTCTGAGGAACACATCACCTGTTTTGTTTTCCTTTCACACAAAAGTGAGAACTGTGGCTTGTAATATCTCCCCTGTGCTGAGCTTGTGAAATCATTGCATTTTCACAGCATTTTTAGAGCACCTACTAGTATATTTTCATAGGTGTTCAGGAGATCCATGAATATCCCAGGCATAGGAATGTTCTGAGGCTTGTATTTGAGATAACAGCAAATTTAAAGAGGAAGTGTTCTGCCTGCCACCATAACAACAAGAGAGAAAAGACCATAACTGAAAGCATTGTGAGGATGCCCAGCACTTTGTGGGAGTTGTATTATTTTAGATAAAACATGTTCATTTATGATTATATGGAGATTTGTTATATATTTTTCACTCTCGAATATTTTTGTGATGCAAACTATTCTGATTAATTAAATCATCACAGCATTTTCTAGAAAAGGAAGTAAAAGTTACAGAGAAATAACTCATAGACTAGGTAAGAGGATAGTTAAGTGGAAAATGTACATTCACTTTTCTGTGCAGTCATTCACTAGAGGGGACCATTACCTGAAAAATATTTAGATGTCCAGAAATGCATAAAGGAAAATACTAACTCTTAATCTTTTGCCATGATAATTTGATATTGTTCTCTGAAAAAAGTCTAAAGGTTTTTTTTCCCTCTGGAAATTAAAATAGAAAATAATATTTTCTTTCACAGAAAATAGGTGTCAGAAACAGTCTCATTAATTTTATTTTCATTATTTTCAAAAGCATCTTGCCATTAAGCCTCTATAAAAAAAGTAAAACTCTTGAGCAATATATCTCTAGGAGTTTTGTTTAACTTAGAGAAAGGTTCAATGTATTTGAGAAAATATTATTTAAATGAGTGTATTTCACTGGGTTTTCTTTTCTGTACCATTCAGTAGAAGATATGATCTCTTCATAATAAAATTCAGATGATCTTATTTCATTAAAAAAATAATTTTTAGTTTTTTTCTCATTGAACAGAAGAGTAAACACTATTAACAGAAACTCATTTGAGGGCACCACTCCACTGCCTTCTCTTAAGCAGCTACAAAGAAGCATCCATTCTGACTACTTTTCTGGAAATTCATTTAGCCTTAATGGTGTCAAGGCTTGGGATATTTAGGATGGGTTTTTCCCCCCTTGTCAATAATTTCACAACCACTCCTGCTTTCTTAATGTATAGTAACCCTTAGCTTAAAAGAAGCGTTTTAGCATTCTGGATTTAACTTTCCCATCATTTGCACCTGTTTACACTAGGTTTATGCTTTGAATATCTTTTCTAAATTATAGGTGGTTACAGTGATAAAAATGGTGCGAGATACCCGTGAAGTTTTCCACCTCTATCATCAGTTGCATTTGGAATTGACATGCATATTTTTCTGTCCCTGACAGCTTCTATGCCTGATGTTCTGAGACTTTTCAGTATCAATAGATTCAAGTTTATGGGCATTCTGGGAATAGTGGCATACATATAACCATACTAAACAATCCTGTTATTTCAGACTAATCAAAGTATTTTGTGACAGCCAGCCCTGGAGTTTTATATCAGTATTGATTTTGTGCATTTTCAGTATAACAGGCTACCAGTCATTAACTTTTGCAAACAAATACAATTCTACAATTCAGCAGCACACTGTTTCACAGTTGCAGGGCTTGTTTGATCTAAATAGTGCTGCAGTTGGTTTAATTATGAAGAATCCTTCACCGTTGAAAAGAGCAAGTCTGAAATGTCATCTGATTTTCCTCTCAGTGATACAAATATTTTTCTTTTTTCTAGTTGTTTATTGACTAGTAAGTAAATATTGATGGGCATGCTGTGACATAGCTTTGTAAGAACAGGCTGATAATGGGAAGAAATTTTGTTTCCTTAACCAAGAATTGTAAATGTTTAGGTCCTGATTCCCATCTGTTTCTATCTACATGCTATTATCACAACTCTTGAACACCCTCATTACTTAGCATACTGGGAGATACTGGGAAAGATATCAGGGTGTGGATATGTGTGTAACAGCAACTCAGAAGAGTTCCAGATGGCAACACCCAAAGGCTATCACAGATTGCAGAATATTCAGTTGAAAAAGACCCACAAGGACCATCAAGTCCAACTCTGAAGTGAATGGTCCATAGGGGGATTGGAATCCAGAATCTTGGGATTATCAGCACTGTACCCCTTGGCTCTCCATGGTTTGGTAATGGGTAGTTGCTTAAGATGCAAGGAGATTCACCCACAAATAAATCATGAAAGCCTTTTGAGGTGGATTGTTTGTTCTTTTTGATAAGACTTGTCCACCCCCAGTCTGTTGAAAAATATGAGGGTTAATTGTAATGCTGATGGATTTGGGTAGAATTTACTGCTATCTTCTATGTTCTCCACAATTAATTAGCTTTGAAACTGAGTAAGATGTAGGACTAATCTGTAAACACTGTCAGGGTATCTGAAAAATATGAAGAATAGAGACCTATTAATACTTCCTTCAGAGAACAACTGACATACCTTCAACATAAATAATGAAAGTCTGTAAGTAATATGAGACACGTTTTTTGTCAGTTCAGCTTGAATTAGGCTGTGCAAAGACAGCAATGAAGAGAAATTCTTAAGGATGAGACCCGAGCTAATAGAACTGTTATTGCTAGTAGACAAATATAAATTCTAGAGAATGTACATTTGAGATCCATTAAAAAAAGAGGTGCAAAACCATAGCAAGGAACAGAAGGAAGGCCAGTGTTTAGAATTATGAGAAATGTTCTTAGTTAGCTCATGACAGACTGATTTCCAGCCTCCTGCTGAAAATCCTCCAGTAGAACATGACAGACAGTATTTGTGATCATAGTGAATTGTAAGTAATATAAGAAAGATATTGAAAATGTTGTCTAATATTCTTCACAAGCAAGTAACATTCTCTGATTCCAGAGACCACTTCCTGCCAGTGATATTTTCTACTTTATAAAGCAGGACATACTTGTGGTTTATTTTTTATTAAAACTGTAATTAAGCCAGATTTATATAAAAGGTACAAATATGGCTTTAAAGTTTTTTATTTTTTGTGAAGCCATAGGGCTTTTAAAGATTACTTTTATTGTTTAAATTTTGGTGGCATGTGTGGTTTTTTGTTGTTTGCTTTTGTTTTGGTTTTTTAGTGTCTTTCTACCATAAAGTAAGTTTTTCTGCCTTTCTGCCTTAAATATCTTCCAGAAACTTTCTCTCTAAAGTCCGATAAATAACAACAAAAATGGAATGGCAGACACTGGGAAGCAAGATTTTAGAAAAGAGGAAGTCAGCATGAGGTAATATGAGATAATAAACAGTCAAAGAATAATTTTCTGTCAAAAATTAAGTATTTAATTTATCAAATGATTAGCTGTAATAAAAATTAAGAAAAAAGTTAGATGGTCAGACTACTTGAAGAACAAAATTACTACTGTTCCATAAATGTCTTGAGACATATTTGTCAGTAGAGATTCTACAATTCCTATCATTATTTTCTAGGAATTATTGACTAAACTTAGGACATATGGAGGTACAATCTTAGTTTAAGTATTTATTCCCCTAAATTACATTTTTCTCTTCCAGTTCCATTTTGTTTGTTTCCTGAATTTTTATTTCATTCTTTTGTTTGTATTATTGTTGTATTTAAAAAAAGCAGTAACATGTTATTGGCCTCTTGTGTTCAGATTCAGAGTTTAAAGAATAATTTTAGATATTTCTTTTCCAAATTAAATTTAAAAATCTTATTTTTGTTATTAAAGTTATTATTATATAGACTGATTTCTAACAAAATTATATCTTTATTAATGTGATATGTGTTACAGATTTTCCAATGCCTCAAAAAAAGTATTTCTGTAACTATTCACCTTATATTATGAAACATGTGTTCAATTAATTTTCTTACATTTTACCAGTAAAGGACTTAATGAGTAAACCAAGGGTGACTTTTTCTGTTCTGTCATGAGAATAAGGATTCACACTTTTTTTTTTCTTTGTAGCATGAATAAAAAAGAAGGTCTTTAGTCAAGTTTTCTGGCTTCTGAGACAAAATTGACTATTACATTAATACATAGAAAAGGACTTTGTTATGTGCAGGGGTCTGAGAGGTTTTTTAATGTAGTGTTCTAGTTCTTTTCACAGTGGAAGAGGTAAAATGCCCAAATCAGATAATTTTACAATAAGGTCTGGGGTTTTTTTGATATATGGCTGTTCAGTTCATATACTTCAGAGGTGAAATCAGAAATTATTATTATTCTCTTCAGGCATAAGAAGACCAATACCTGTGTGGGGTAGAACAGTAACACAGACTTCAGATCAGAGCAAGGAGAATTCAATTTTGCTGTACAACACTGGCAAAAATTGTTTCGCCAGCCAGCAATCTGAAGTGTCCCATAACTAATGAGTGTTTGCCTTGAATGTTCAGCCTTCATCCTTAAGGATAATTTATGTAGTTTATGAGGGGAAGGGAAGGCTCTTGTAAGCCTTACCAAGACCTTTGAGCTCATCTCTTGACATCAGACAGATTAAAAGACAGATCATCTAAAAAATACACCAAAATTACTTGAGTGTTTAGTGAAGAGATTAAAAAGTATTCTATTTAATTATTTCTCTTATCTGCTTTTTATCATAATTATTATTTTATTTTGCTATTCTCTAGGAAAATATTTCAATACATCAATAGAGTTCACATCCATCTTCATTATGTTTTTGTGCTCCAGACTTAGATCCTCCCAGCAGTTACTTTAGGTCACTTCCTACTAAGGAATGGAGGAAAAATAATTGGGGTCATCAGACATTTTGTGTCTTGTTACTCTGTTACTTTTGCATTTCTTACTTTGTTATTATGGATTCTCCAGTTCTTTCGCATAATTACTGACTGACCATTTTTGAATTCTGTCTCATCCTCATACTTTTTCTTTCATTCCTCTAGTGTCATCCTTTTCTGAGTTTATAACAAAAAGTCTTGACAACTTGTAATCATTTGCACTTGCATCCTTGTCGTATCTACTCTCTAGCTGCACACCCAGTGTAAATGAAGGGCTGGCAGTAGTGCTGATTTGTAGTGTAGAAATAAACTCTCCTCAGCATTTCCATAAGGATTCCCCCGCCATGCACATGCCCTTTTCTTTTTTTCCTATTTTTTCTTTATTTTCACAGAATACAGGACTGCCTCTATCATGTGCTTGTATTCTTTTTTTACAATTGACCTATTTTGGGTCATACCAGACATACCACTGCTTACCAGTTTCCTTCAAGCTCATATTATAAGTGTTTCCTGCTTTTGATACAGGCATAGCAGGGCACTTGGGCTCTCAACAAATGCTGTGTTGTATCTCTTGACTTTACTGCATATGGCCAAAGGCAGATGAGAGGAGAAGCACCACTGACCACTGCTCAGTCTATTTCATATAATGCAGATATGGGAAGCCCATTCAGCTGCTGATGCTGTATGCAGGCAATGGAGAATCTGTTTGTGGAATTTCCCCTAAGGTATTAAAGACCTGCCTGAGAACTGAAGAGAAGAGAGAACAGGACACACAAATGAACAGAAAGCTTAACACTGTGTTTGCATCCAAAAAATGTTGTCAAGAAATGATTTGTGGGAAGCAATGAGCAGAAAATTCAAAGCAAAGAGTTCACTGCTGAATTCACTCTTCTGGTTTCTCTTTCAGCCTTTTATCTTATGATGTGAAGCTATTGCTTGCTGATATTTTAGTTGTTCAATTTGTTCTCAGTATATTGTAGCCTATTTTATTGTACTCAGTTGAGATGTCATTTGTGCTGCAATAGTTGAGATCACTTGTCACTGTTAATTATAGGTCTTCAGAATACGCACAAACCAAAAGAAGCCATGAGCTTTAATAGTTTTGTCACTACACATATTTAAGCAAATTCATATTTAGGCACAATAGAGGAATGTTGGAGAATTTCTTCTTATGCAAAAACATTTTGATCACTGGGTAAGACTAGATCGCTGTATGACTTATTGCTTAGGTAAGTTGTATGCCTGCATTCGCTTAGATATTGTAGATCTGCATTTTTGATAATAGATATAAAGACTAGTATTCTTATCAGCTAGGTTCAGGTTTCTAAAGAAGCTAAGGAAATAGTCTGAGCTACTCCTCCATGTTATTTCTATCATGAACGGAGATAAAAAAACAATAGTCCAAAGATATAAAGCACCTATCTTACCACAGAATCAACAGCTCTCTGAAAACTGCAATTCATTTCCATTAAAGGAAGTCTAAACAAAAGCTGAGTGTGGTGGTGTTTGAGGGTTCCCAGGATGAGGGAAGAGATGACAATCTTGACTCCATTCAGAAGGCTGATCTATTATTTTTTGATAAATATTATATTAAAAGAAAATTATATATTAAAACTATACTAAAAGAAAGAGAAAGAAGAAATCAAAAAGGTAGAAAGGAATGAATAATAAAATCTTGTGAACAGAGAGTCTGACACAGCTGGCTGTGATTGGCCATTAATTAAAAACAATTCACATGCTGGGTAAACAATTCTCCAAATCACATTCCAAAGTAGCAAAACATGGAGGAGCTGAAGCTTCTCAACCTCTCTAGAGAAGAAATCCTGGTGAAGGGATTTTTCATAAAATATGTCAGTGACAGCTGACATTTTAAGCATGAACTCCTGTTCAGCTCTTAAAATTTTGTTTCAGGTGACCCACTTACAGCATAGAGACTTGGCCTATATAAATTAATTGTTTATGAATACTTCAGAAGATTTATATTATTGTTTTTACAATACTCTAAAACTTTCAGCGATTTCACACATCAAAGGTCCTATGATTTCCTGAAAGACACGGAGTGCAGAGGAAGAAGAGTTAAAAGTAGACACACTCTGTTCAGTAGTAGAACTTGATGGCTCAGGCACTGCAAATTATCTACTCTAACTAGTACTAGTTTGGAAAAGAAATCTTTCTTAAGGCAAAAGGGGCATTCCTGGAGTGAGATTTATTGATTCTTTTCAGGATTTTTATTTTGGTTTTGTTTAGTTTTTTTTGTCTAT
Source organism: Camarhynchus parvulus (assembly GCF_901933205.1). Taxonomy (NCBI): domain Eukaryota; kingdom Metazoa; phylum Chordata; class Aves; order Passeriformes; family Thraupidae; genus Camarhynchus; species Camarhynchus parvulus. Next base: position 105,168,002 of record NC_044573.1, on the reverse strand, counting down.
TATGGTGAAGTAAGCATAAAGGGCCTTTACCTATTTGATAGAGCAGCTGGCTGATAAACAGTTACTTGGCTGTAGATTTAAATCCAGAGAGAACATTGGAAAAACAGAACAGGAGATTCAGGAGTGATATATAGCTTCAAGAATTTCCAAAGGCCTGTTTTAAAACTGATCGCCAATAATATTTTCTTTGATTGTTTACCTGCTATCATGCTGCTTGGGGAAATACTGGAGTCCTGTGATATCTCTATAAAAACTGCAGCAATGTAAGCAATTTGAAATTACTTACATCTAGAAAAGTGATTATATATATATATATATATATATATATGAATATTTTTAATATAGTTGAACAGTTTGGTGGTCACCAATATGTATTCTTGAATATTCACCAATATGTATTTTTGAATAAATATGTGAGTAACATAAAGTGAAATTTAAATAGTAACAAATTATAATTTGTATTTGTATTTAAATTCAGGACATGCACAAGCATAATACATAACTATCAAAACCAATGTTTTCTAATTACCCAGGAGTCCAGAGTGGACTGTTTACTTAATTTACTTTTAATCACTTTATTTTGGATTTTTCTCAGCTGTATATGCAAATGACATGCACAATGTCACCTCTGTTATAGATGTGGGTGAAAGAAGGAAAACTATTAATTGATCTTTGGGGAAAATTGATTTCCCCCAAAGCAGTAGGCTTTAAGTCTATACCGAGAAATAAAATGAAACTACATGCCAGTTCCCACTCTTGAAGTTGTCACATGAAGAAGGAAATAGTAGAAAACAAGCTGAATTCTTTTAATTATGGTTATACAATTCTGAAATAAATGGAGAGCCTGGACTTTGATTAAATAAAATATACGACTAGTCTGAATACATTTAAAATAAGAAAAAATCTACAGAAATAAAAATTCACCTTTCTGAAATGTTGTAGTTAGGACAGATAAATGAAGATAAAACTTCTTGCCCACAAACAACACATCCATATTATCAGAAATGAAAGGATTCATCTGGTTTGTGACTCTGGAAATAATTACCCAAATACAGAAAAAGTGGTTTATGTAAATATGATCAATATATATATTCTAGAAATTCAGTGTGTTTTCCAAAGAAAAACCTACTTTATTTCTTTTATTATGAAAAGAAAAAGTCTAACTTCTTTTAGGGCAAGAAATTCCAGCTTCATGTAGGAATGTGTTTTCAGTTTGCATAACACAGACATTAACTGATCCTGAACTTCCTTGGGGTACAGTGCTGTTTAATTTTGCTGTTTAATTGCTGTTCCTTCTATACAGCGCTGTTTCATTTTTTTTCCATTAAATTTGCATTTGAAAAACATTGTATAAATCAGGATAAATTGCTGAATCATGAACTTTTCTGGTGACAAAATGAGTTACGATGAAGAATACAATAATCAATTACTTTTATTATTGTGATGCAATTGTAACTAAGAAGCCCCAGTATATGTAGAAATGCCAAATTCAATAAATGCTCTTCTTTTGAGACACACTTAGGCATGATCAGCTAGAATGAAATGACATGATCGTTTTAATGCTAACTATTAATTATTTCTGAAATAATTTCTTCATTTCATCTCTGTATATATTTTCCTTTTTTTCCCCCATTTTTTTCTTATATATATATAAAGTGATATAGTGATTATAAATTGTTGTTAGTATATTTTAGCTGAATGTAGCCTGAGAGAGGGTAGTAACAGCAAGCTAACTGAAATAATGCAGAAAAACATTTATTAAGCTGTGATGAGATGGTTTAGATGAGTCAAGATTAGTAATCTGTTTTCATCATTGATATGGTTTTAAAGTTTGTAAACAGCCAAATGCTTATAATGCTATTTAACTATCTTCACACATATTTCACTCAAGTTACCCATCATGAAAAAAAGTAACACTTTTCTTAAAAGGAAAAATTACGTAACCTACAAGTTGGCCAGATTTAATATTTCACTGTTAAAAAACAGAAAAACAATTTCAAAAACTACTAATTACTTAACATAGCTGAGTATATCAGCTGGGCTTCCTTTGAAATATGCTAAGATACATATCAGAAATAAGGATGGAGAAACCTTGCTGATAAGGTTCTGGGGGTTATAGAAGTTAGAAAATTTTATAACATCAGTCTGAGCAGGCCAGACTGCAAGAAAAAGGACAGTGTACCTCAGGTGGTGGATAGCTGGCAAAAAGCCCTGTCATTTTACCCAAGGTTATCAAAATCACAACTTGTAGATCACACTCAGCAGGACTTGAAACATATCGAGAGACTGGACTAAAACAACTTAATTGGTATCAAATGCTGAAATGACTGTGATTTCACTAAGGAAAGGAGACTAATCTGAATTTTTTTTATACATATGAATGCTTGTAGATGTGTTTGTGCACTTCTCTGTGAATATGTGTGTGTGTATGACTGTGGTCAAAGGGAAATATGACAGGTTAAGCACCATGAATTAATCTCTGAACTGTCCTGTGCATTGTCTTTAGAATATCTATAATAAAGGAGATATTTTAATTTCAACAACCTGCTTAGCTGCGTAAGATTTTTTTTCTTTTACTTTTGATTGGAAAATGAAGGCCTTACTGGTTGGGGAAAAAATAAAAAAACAAACTGAGGATTTTCAGGTATCTCAGCATGCTTGTTTACTTCAATGATTTCAAGTTGGCATAATGAGTTTCTTGATGTAGACCTCACTTAAGGTAGATTGTATCCCTATATTCGTTTTTTCCTTTTTCACAAAAAAAAAAAAGGTAAAATTTTATTGACGGTTGTAAATAAATATATTAAAAATTATAGATATCAAGATAACCATTAAGTAGGAAGCTTAAGATGGAATTTATCCCCTCAGACCAATCAAAGGTGTTTTATAACCTAAAAAATATCACATGGTTACAAACAGCTCCACTTTGGAATGCAAAGTCAGGCTGTTCCATGTTCTGCCGAAGTTATGGCGTGGCAAATGACTGATCATCAAATAAATGAGGATCTTTTGGAAACCTTCCCAATGCAGAAACCTTCCCAATGCAATACAATCAATTTGGATAGCAGGAAAAAAGTATTTCTAAACATGGTAGACCCTTATGCAAACAGACAGAAATGGGAAAATAGAAAGGCAGAAGGACTGTGAATCCCTGCACCTAAGAATTCCATATGTCTTAAACTAGTGCTGAAATCTGTATATTTTTATGTGAAACCCATTGCAGGAAATGTGTTCCTTTGAGAATTTGGAACTCAGGTGAGTGCAACAATGAAGTTAATCTCAAATTGAACATGTAGAAAAAGCAGGAGGGCAATTCTAAAATATTTTGGTAGAAAAGTTAATAAGTCATACATCTTCCTTAGGTGCACTGATGGCTTTTTCCCCATTTTTTAATTAGTAGATGTCCCTAATTCCTAGAACTAGGAAATCTAGAAAAGTGTACTAGAAAGGTGGCAAGTCAGTATAAAGTGTAGAATGTACAACTGCATACATGGTGGTGACAATATATTTTATTTTATTGAAAAAAACATATATTTTACCACTGCAATACAATATCTATGTCAGTGACCACAGAAGTCACCATTTGCCTAACCTGACATCCTCTTCTAAGAAATCAGGGACATCTTGAGAGGTCTGAGAATCAGACCCACTTGAACCTCATGAAGTTCAACACGTCCAAGTGTAAAGTCCTGCTCCTTGGTGGGGACAACCTACAAGATCAATGCAGACTGGGGGGTGAATAGATTGAGGTCAGCCATGTGGAGGACTTTTAAGTCCTCAGATATTGGTAGACAAAAAATTAGGTATGAGACAGCATTGTGTGCTTGCAGCACAAAATATGACCCCTATCCTGGGCTGCATCAAAAGCAGTGTGACCAGCAGGCTGGGGAGGGGGATTCTGTCACTCTAGTTCACTCTTGAGACCTGGAGTGCTGCATCTGGCTCTGGGGCTCCAGTATGAAAGTATCTGTTAGAATGGGTCCAGAGGAATGCCACACAAAAATACATCAGGGAGTTGCAAACACTTCTCCAACAAAGAAAGGCTGAGTGAGTTGGAGTTGTGGAAAGAGAAGGCTTTGGGAAAGTTTTATTTCAGCCTTTTAGTACCTAAGGGGGTTTATAAGAAAGATGAGAATTTTCTACCAAGGCCTAGAGTAATATGACAAGGTTTTGAACTAAGAGAGGTAGATTTATATTGCACATAAGAATAACATCTTTTGTTTTGGGGGTGATGAGGCACTGTGGTGAGGGTGATGAACCTGCCCAAAAAGGCTGTGGATGCTCCATTACTGGAAGAGTTCAAAGTCAGGTTGGATAGGGCTCTGAGCCACTTTGTCTAGTGGAAGGTGTCCTTGCCCATGGAGACGAGATTTGAAAAGGTAATGCCCTTTGAAGGGTGTTTCAATCCAAATCAGTCTGTCATTTTTGCTTTAGCATTAACTATGCCATAATAGGCATTCTTGTTATTATTTTCAACAATATTTTTTCTAAAAGCAAGCATATTTTATCACCTAAATCACTGTTCTGGTTATTAATTGCAAATTCACATTATATTTTTCAAGCATGTACAGATGGTTTAGAGCTTGTCTACCTTTGCTGCATCTCTACTGATAGAATAGCCTATATCATAAGTTGCCTTTTCTTACTCAGTTGGTATACAATATCTCCAAATCAGCTGATCTGTGAATTTGTCAGTGTCAATACTCATTTTCAATTCCCTGCTAAACTTACCACAAATGCAATATTCTGGATTCAAAATATTTTTTTTAAAAGTCTATTATTTCACTTCTAATATGACATATTTACAGTCAAAATTATGCTTTGTGTCTTCAGCCTAGCAGTTGTCTTCTATCTTATTGTTCCCTTGCTGACAGCTGCAGCAAGCCTGGCAAGCAATTATAGAGCACATTTAATGAAAATAATTATTAGAATTTGTAGACATGCAGTATCTGGTGGGGCAACAGCATGAGTGCTCATTCTGGGATTCCCTGGCATATGCAGTATCTGCTACTTCTAAATTGTTCTGAGCAGTTAAAAAAAAAAAAAAAACCAAAACCAAACCAAAACAAAACAAAAACCAGCTCATTTTACATATATTCAGCATTTTTGTTTTGTTTTCCTAAAGTTATGTATTCATCTACACTAACTCTTCCTTGTACCAGCTCATACATTCACTTGTTTCTCAGACTGACATTTTTTTCTCTAGGGTTTCAAGAACAATATAGAACTTTCTCTTGTAATATTTGTTTTAGCCTGAGATCTGGATTAGGAGCACCTACAGTGAAGTCACAGAGCTATACCTCTTTGTGCACTCAGAAGATGTGCTTCTCCTGCAATTGTCAAGGTTATATAGTAAATTAGGTTACTTTTTACCATCACTCTCATCTTTGCCTGCTTATTGCTGCAGAAATTAGAAAGTCAATAATGGATGAGACACCAAACTGTGGGAAGAGAAAAGCTGTAGTGGAAACATTGGAAATTCCAACAGGCATGACTTCTATATAAAGAATCATGCACACACATTCCTCACCTAGAACTTTTTGCTCATATGCTCTCAAGGTGATATATACATGTTAATCAAATCATTCTAATAATATGAAGCCAGTTTTACATGCTCTTGCAGTTTAATGCATTGTATTAATGATATGCATTATTATATTGCTCTGTGTTGTGTACAATGGTGACTGCAACTTTTAGACATTTAATGAGGTGGGCTTTGAGGTGACCAGAAACAGCATAGGGGTTGGTGGTTTTTTTTGGTTTTGTTTTGTTTCTATTTTTCCAAAAATATCCTATTCACAGAAAATATCAATTTTTCACACTTGATACTGAAGATTTTTAGCATGGAAGAATCTGTGGAAACTTCTAACTTCTGTTGGTTTTCCAGCGTGAAAAAATTGTATCCATTATGTAACTTCCTAGCTTTATAGAATTGTGATTTTTTCAAACACAGTGTTTCAAATCTGGTTTAAGTGAGTGGTGTTTACTAGTTTATCCTATATAGACAATGACATCCAGGCCTTCAGAACTCACAAAATCATATTCAGTGCTGAATACAGAACTCATGTTTTTATTTTGGAGATGTTGAAGATGTTTATTTAGATATAACTAACTATGGAAAAAAAAAGCCTCAAAGGAAATGTCTGTAAAACTCGTGTTTTCTTTTTTGCTCAAATTAGACTTTAGCTAAAAAAAAACCCCTTCATTAAAATATTGTTTGTAAGATAAATAGCTGGAATAGTCCAGAAAGACTGAAAACTTTCTAGATACCAGATAAAAATACAAGCATTTTGCCTTGCTCAGTGTTGTATTTGATTGTACATAAATTACATAGGATAACACTGTCCTGGTTATGTCTTGATGCTTTTTATTTTTATGAATGATATTAAAAACCCTTTCTGTAAAATTTAATGTGTATCTGTGGAACTGTGTGCCAATTGATGCTGTGTTTTATCTTCCTTTACTTTGGGCATTAGGAAGTACAGAACTGAATGTGCTTTTTCCCAAAACAGAGAATTTCCCATTAAGGTTATGTTAGAATGACTGTGGGTCTTCTGAACATTTAAAATATGCCATTTTATGGCCAGGAAATTGTCTAGTAGTATGCAGCTTTCCAACATCTACGAGGCTGGGAAAATCAAAGCTTTCATTAAGTCAAATTTTTCACTGGGGGAATGAAAATGTACTGGTACTGTTCATCTATTCTGCTTTTTTTATTATAAAAGTAAGAATAGAATTAAAAATATTATGTGGGTTTCGGTAATAAAAAATACTTCTGTTATATGTATCATCTGGATATGGACTGGTTGATCTCATCTATGCAGAAAAAACACAAAAAAGCAGAGATTGCTGTCAGAAAAGAGGGAGTCTTAAAGACATTCCTGCTAAAACATACTGCCAACATGCAAAACTTTTCTGTCAAAGCAGTTCCAAGAGAAGCCTTTTAGTTTCTCTTCTTCTCTTTATTTACATGAGGAATTCAGCAGTAGAGCTGGTGACAACAGCAATACAGGGCCATTGTCTCTGCCATGATCTCTGTGAAAGGCCTTCAGAGACTCTTCAAGCAAAAAATTTACTTTTCCACAGATTTTTTTTTATCTTTCATGGGTTTATCCTGTTCTTGTGGGAAGTATTTACAGTTACAAATAGTTTTCTGTTTTTAAAATCATATCTAATTCTTCATGCATATCTTATGCATATGAAACCTTTTGCCTCATATTGCCCCTGATTACCTCAGTAAACATTAATACAGACTTAAGTGCATTTGGAATATTTTTAGAAAAAAAAAAAGAGAAAGAAGAAAGAAAATGGTTGTGATGTTAGCTAAGCAAAAAAAACCCCAAAACATTCCATTTCATATGCGGTTGCTTTTACACCTTATATAAATGTTTTGGAGATCAGGAAAACTAATTAGCAAGAGGTTAGCCTGGGTTCCTGACAAATAACTTTCCTTTAATCTCCTGCCAAATATTTTGTCATTATTCAATGAATCAAGTTAAAAGTAGGTTGTCTAAAACTCTAATAGTCTGGTCTTTCAAGATAATTTGTATTATAATAGACATCAGTCATTATTATATCCTTTTTGCATCGCTGTTGTACTAAATTGTTTCAAAATTAAGGTAAAACCATGTAGATAAGAATTGTTAAAGTTGGGGTTTTTTCCAAATGAAGACTGGCTTCATCTGTAAATACCAAATACTAAAGTCAGGAATGAGAACTTTAGCTGACTGTCACACTGACATCTATTATCAATTTTTAAATTGTTGCACAGCTCTTCTTATACTAATATATTAAAGCTATTATATAACCTCAGTAAAACTGAATGCTTGAATCATAGCAGATGTATCATATAGAAACATTCTTTTTATAAATATTAGCCTGATTTTTTGGAGCAGAAGGGGAAATTTCTGTACCATCATTTTTCATTTTTTTTTTTTTTTATTTATAGGCAACTATTTAGGACACACTAGAATTATTTTTGGAATTGATTTGACTCCATAAAAAATGGAAATCAACACAAACAGTAGCACTTTATTATAGGAATGTTTCTGTTTTCTTCACAGTTTAAGACAAAGTTGTATAGTAAAATCCACATCAATTCTAACATCAAATCAGGCTTAGCTTTGAATTACACCTGCCTTCTCTGATCAGAGGCAGCCTGAAGCAGAAGAGTGGAAATAGCTGGGAACTGGAAGTCTGGGAAATTTACGACCACTCTGTAACATTTGCATAACAGCCTGTAGCTTTTAAATCAAATAGGGTTCTCACTAAAACAATAAAATAAATAGGAAAAAGGGTTCAATAATAATTTCTGACATTAAGATATGAGCACACAGTAAGTCAGGACTCCTAATTTCAATTTTTTAAAAAATTTGACTCCTTATCTTACTCACTGTAATTGTGTCACTCAGTTGTGACACCTAGGCAGAAAATTCAATTCAGACACCTGATTAATAATTAATCTCACTAAACTTCAGACTTTATTATAAGGATGTAACTATTTGCTACTGCACACAAGCAAAAATACAAATAATCTTGTGGCATGATGTGAAACTTTAGCATAATAACTGTTATGCTTCACAAATTCTCTAGCTTGACTTATCCAGAGAAAATTAGAGTACTTTGTTTTCAGTGATTTATTTTCAACTGTATTCTTCAATAGCAACTGTGTGTGCACTTCCTGAGGAGAAAACTCACATAACCATTTTTCTCTGGAAAATGTTTCAGGATATTATTCACTTATCAATGAAGACAGTGTTAATTTGGAACTTGATAGAGGAAAAGAAAAGGTAAAGCTGGAGTAATGAAGCACTTTATCTTCATCTGTAGGAAATTTCAGCTTGGATCAATTTTCTTCATACTAGCTAATCATAATAGCTTTAGCAACCCATATTAGCTTCAGGTAGGTGTTTTCATTGTTTTGAAGAGAAGGATCAATTAAACTAACATAAAAATAATTGGTGAAAAGAGAAAAACAGAAATTAATTTTCTGCTGTGGGGATCTCACTAGTATTGTATCGCAGTACACTTCTTTTTGAATTCTAGTTAGACTCTTGATTTCTTACTTGAGGTACAGAGACAAGAATACAAAAAAGTCCATTTGATAAAAAAGAAATGCATCATGATATTTACATCACAAAAGAAGAAGAAACTGTAGAGCCTAATTCATCTTGAAATGTTTAATCTTTCAAGAAAGCTAACTAAAATCTAGTCCTTGTTCAAGTAATTAGAATAATTTAAAACTGTTCGTGTGAGATTTCGCAACACTGAAGAGTAAATCCTTAGGTTTTAAGCAAATCAATGAAAATAGATTATTGTTATTATGGATTAAATATTTGTGATAGATTTCTATTCTATATTTTAAAAAAGTTTAATGGTGGGCTGTTATAATTTGAGTTTTCCCAAGAAAAAGCACATAAGTGTTATGCAAATGAAAATTATTTCACAGTTTTTAAAAGTTCAGAGTGAAACTCATAAGAAAAGGAAGATTGATTTTCCAATGTCTGTCTGGCCTTTGGTAGATCTAAAAAGCTTTATCCTAGAAAGCTATCATGGACTGCTTCTGAGTCAAATTTTGTCTGTATATTTCTGCAGTAACTATATTACTTGACCTTTCTTTTGAATTTTTCAACACATCAAATCTTTGGGGCAGGAAAACACTTAAGAAAGTTCTGGAATTGGAAGAAATCCAACTCAGATGTGATATATGACTATTAGAGCCTTTATTTCAGTTCATAGCAAATTCAAAATCTTCAGTTACAGTTAAGTACATGTTAAAGCACTTTAATTTTTCTCAGAAAGGATGATAATGCTATATACATTTATTACCTCAAAAAGCGATTCCTGAACATTCCCTTTCTCTATTGTTACTTCTCCAAGTTGATGAAAAATAGACTTTTTTTTCTCCTAAAGTAAATACAAAGTCAGACACAAATATGTTGGATATTATTTCTTGTTGCTTTTCTGATAATTCCATTCATTTAGATCCTACTATTCTTTAACATGGATAGATTTAATGAAGGTGAACATGTTAAGAATGGATGCAAATTCAAATAATTAACCTAAATGTAGTTCACAAAATTTTGTGCAATGAATATTTTGGTGCTATTAGAATTTCATTGTATGCATTTTATATATATATAGTGTTACTATTTTATTCCTATTAGATCTTACATTTTTATTTCTATTTATCTATATATCTGTTATCCATCTATTATTATATATCTATTTATCTATTTATCTCTATATCTTATGTATTATATAATATTATCAGGAGAAAAAATGAAGTACATCTTAAAGTAAAATTCATATGAAGAAAAAACTTGAAAAAATGATGGTCATATGAGCAATGATACCTTATAGAGAATATATATGCAGTATACAAATAGTAGCTTTTCTTCATCTAATCTATTGAAAGAACAAGTGCCTGAAAGCAACTGTGGTTTATTGAAAGTTAAGTTGTTTATGCAGCTTAATTCATGTAAAGATAAATTTTATCTTCTTTGCTTGTCTCCATCTTCTCAATAGAAAGGCTTTCTAACTATCTTTTCTCTTCCTTTTAAATATGTGTTTGTTTTCACAGTACATTTCACAAATTAACTTAGACTTTAAAAAATCCACAGAATAGGATGTCTTACACTTAAGGATATAAGCTATGAACTACTACAATGAGTCTTGTTGACCACTTTGTTGGTACACTCTTTCCCTGAGGCATACATTGTGAAATCATACATCATGAAAATGGTATTCAATTCTTTTTTTTCCCCACTGAATTATCTAATGATCACTTTACTTCAAATTGAGAGAGAAACATGTGTAACACAACCTTGATGCCTGGAAATTATTCCTCTGTGCCCTGATTTTTTGACAAAGGCTGTGAAACAAATTGCAGAATTTCTCTCTCAACAAAGTAATTTCTAGTGTGGTCATTGCTACTTTTATATGTGAGCAGAAATCAAGTCTCCATCCTCTAGTATGCACTTAAACTCTCAGTTTGAAATATCATGAAGTAAATCAGGTTTCAAATCAAAGTAAAAAAGATCATGAATTCTGCTGAAAATATTATCACAAAAAAATTTATTTTCAAAGAAAATTACTTCTGAATGTTCTACACAGTGTATTTTCCTAAAGCATGGACTGCTGACTCTCCAGGAAGATCTTAATATCCATTGTTTTTGAAGCAGCTGTAGTGAAAACCAGTTGCTAGTCATACTACTGTCAATAGATCAAATGGCTTTGTAAGCACTCAATTGTGTGGGACACTTCCTTTACAGTAAAAAATTATGTATGGTGAGGTACAGAACCCATGGAGAATGTAGGTTCATCAGTACCACTAACTTTGGGTAGATAGGGACACTTACTTGATTGAAGGTAGCTGTTTTCAAAATGTACTGCTTTAGGAGACAAATTAGAAAGGCAGTTTGGAAGTGCATATGTCAGAAAAGAACTTTCTATCATAGTTTTGAATTTGAAGTCATGCCAGTTTTCACATAACAGACCCTTTCATGAAACTGTGCCTTTAAGAGAGATGTTCTATGTTCTATGTTCTTATTTACTATGAAGAATTTAATAGTGTGATAAAATTAGCCAGATTTTACTCTGGATTTACCCTTGTAAATCCATCTAGATTACAGTAATTTGCTTAACTCTTCTCCTGAGAATCATACCTAAAGAATACTACAATTATTCACACTATAGGCATATAGATGAGAGCTGAAAAGACAAATCCGATTGTGAGAATTGCAAGTCTAATAGAGGGGGAAAAATTTTTCTCATTAAATGTATTGCATTTTGAAAACTTAGTTCCAAATCTGCATAAAATATAGATTTTCCTTCTTTTCATACTCCCACTTACTCTAATTCCAAAGTCAGATTTAATTTTCTTCCTGCCACCTTAGAATGTCCTTCTGTCTTACTTTCTCTCTACTAAGGAAAAATCAGCTACTTTCTTATAAATCTATGGGACAGCTATCATTAGCATTTTTCCCAATAAACATAATTTCCAGAAGATTTTTTCCTCCATAAAATTTCAATTTTAATTCTGTTTAGTTTTCTTTCAAAACTGTTTAAATTCTCTTTTCCTCTTTGATTGTTTCTCCTTGTATTTTCCAGGGTTTTTTCCTTACCTAAGACACTATAACCCTAAGGCACACTATCTCAGTCCTTATTGCAGAGGTCTGTATTACTGTTGTTTTGGGCTCCAGAAAGTGTACTCCCCAGCTAAGGATGTAGGTATTCTGTGGCTTTTGGGCAATAACTGTAAAATCAAGACTAGGTTTTGTAGTCCAAGGTAATTTATTTTTGATTTTGAGGGCAATGTGTTGATTTTGGCTGTTATATAGTTTAGAGAGGGATGGAGAGGATTTGTCTGGGATAAGTGTTTAGACTGAATATTGTGTCTTTGTGGAAAGGGCTGCCAAGCATTGGAAAAGGTTTCCCACAGAGGCCAATTCTGGAAGTATTTAGAAAAGTAGATGTGGTGTTGAGGGACGTGGCTTAGTGGTGGACTTGGAAGTGCTGGCTTAATTGTTGCACTCTGACATTAAAGGTCTTTTCCATGCTAAATGATTCTATGATTGTATTAACTTTTTTTTAGTTTTGCTAGGAAACCAATATCAAGCAATCCTTAAGAAAATAATTAATGAAATGAAACTTCATAATTCTGTGAGAAAAACAAGAATTCTCTCCAGAAGAGGTCTAAAATTAATGTCTTTTTATTGCCTACTTTAGGAGGCTCTAAGATCAACTTTAGTCTAAATGAACAGATTAGTAAATTCAGTTAAATACATATTGAGACTAAAAAGCTTTGTACACAAAAATCAAAATTATTCTACTTACTTAAAAGAAAAATTAATGTCTCATTAGATAAAGGTAAAACTAAAGAAATATTTTAGGCATTTGTTTGAAGAAAAAAAAAGTAAAATCCGGCTTTAGAGACTGTGTAAGAATTTTCCACATGGAGAAAGATAATTAAAATATGCTAAATAGTAATATCTACTTCTTATAAAAAAGACTAGCTATGGTTTTGTGCTAATAACAGGATGATAAAAGCTAATTTTGAGTGAAGCCATGCATGAAAGAAGGATGTTGGTTTTCTTCATGAAGTGTTGGAAAAGAATATTAAAACTTCTACTTGAGCTGAATAAGATATTTTTTGCCCTTCAATCCGTGTTTTAACTGCACTCTTCAATTGCATAAGCCAACAAAAAGGCAGGCAATGAGCAAAACAGAAAAAAAGTTAAGCTTCTACAATAGGATCAAGAGGAAGTGACTTTCCAGTTCACAACCTCACATAGATTAAGTGTAATGATTTGATGAATCTAAAACACAGTGAGTATATTTAAACTAATTTTTTCTTGAAAAAAAATGAAGATTTTGAAATGCTTTTCTCACTGAAGATATTAACAGCATTATTAATAATCTTCTGGTTTCTTTCCCTTTTAAAGAAAGAATATTAATTTATCGCACAAAATATAAAGAATAAATTAATATTTTTGTTATTTCTTGATACACAAGTGTTTACTACCTTCTATCCATTATATACTCAATTGTATAAATTAACCTTTATGGTAGGATTATCCTATCCTAACTTTTAAAGTTTTTGTATTAAAGTGGGGCTCATTCTACAGAATCCTAGAAGTTGGATTTATTGCACCTTCTACAAATGAGATACAGTATAAATATAATAGGTAGAGTTTCTACTCCTACTCTGTGAAATCCAGGTTTGTTTAGCCTCTGTGTACCCTGTTTAGGTGATTCCCGCATGAAAAGGACCAGTCTGTGGCCAGACTGACTGTATTGGTTGTATATCCACTGACCCTAATGAGGATCCAGAGAGACACATCAGAAGCAGACAAATTCTGTCCAGATGCCTAGGACTCACTCCAGGTGAATGTGTGCCAAAATATTGTAAAGCTAGGTATTCAATATAAGATTGTACAGGCACCTCCAAGACACCAGAGAGAGTTAATACCACTCTGGAGATACATGACAGAAGGTACTAGATGATTACCTGTGACTGATCACTTTATATTTTTGATAGTTGTACCTAGTTTTTTTTTAAAAATTTAATTATTTAATTATACTCTTAGGTTATTTGACAGCCTGCTTGTATTATACTCTCCTAAGATGTTTCATTATTTTGAGAAATAAAGTATACAGTGCCTTCTACAGAGAAAATTACCACAGTTCTTACTGATATCCCCATAGTGAAGAGTATAGGGGAGAAAAAAGAAAGAATTAGTACAAAAAAGAAACTACTGTTTACTGGTCAGTGGTTTTTATTTTGTTTTCTCTTACAAGAAAAAAGATTAATTATTAATTCTGATCATTCTCATTGTTTATAACTGTGCCATGTCCTCTCAAGACTCTGGCTAAAAAATCCAGACTGCTAACACAATGGAATGTATATCCCTTAATTGGTTTAATGGAAAAAAAATCACTGTCTGCCTTGCTTCTTTCTAGTTATGGACTTTTTTCATGCGTAAGATTACATTTCTTAGAAACCAAAACATAAAAATATTCCAAACAAATCACTAATAGGAATTCTTCTGCCTTTCACTAAAGATCCCCTCCTGCACAATACTCAAAGCTGTTGACTCAATCTTCTTGGTAGAAATAGAATACAATCTTAGGTACCATGAGAAAATCAAAAAATGGTCTGCAGAATAACTGGGTTATATTCTCCATTAGAATCTTCACATAAATAATACATATATTTTCTCTGTTGTCTAGTGGACAAATGCTGTAATCTTTTTCATAAAATAGTGACAGCATAGAAGTTCCAAAGTGATGAAAGTTTATGGAAATGGCTCTATCTTTTTGAATGATTATCAATCTCAAAGGAACTGTCTCTATGTCAGAAGAAGTCAAATGAAAAGGAATTTTCAGAATAGAAAACTGAGTATGATCATAAAAGAAATAGAGGAATGGTCAATACTTTACACTTGATATGTTTTGATTGAATAGCAAAAGGTTGAAAATAGAATTATTTTACATCTGATAATGTTCTTAGAGCAATGTACCATTGTTCATTTGTTAAAAGCTTCAATAATCTCATGACTTGCATAATCAGCATATATTCTAGTATGAGTTTTGATTTGGATGTCAAATAGGAAAAAACAAATATTATAAAATGTATTTGAGATGCAAGCATTCAATAATTGTTGCAAATAAAAGTCATTACATCCTCCAAAATCAATTTAGCTATTTGATTATCTGTACTTACATTTCCTGTCATGACATCAAAGGAATGTATTTCTAAATAAACACATTCTTAAACTTGCTCTAAAGCTTTTACAGGTGTGAAGCATAGGGCTAATTAATATTTAGGTGAGTATGACCCCATGCAGAAATAAACACTTTTAGAAGTGTTAAATTAAAACGAAAATAAGAAATGTATTCTACCCACATAATACATTTCTGCCTAGATCAAGATCTTTGTAAGGAAAAAAAAAGGAAAAAGGGAGAAACACCGTCAACAATGCAGTAAACTATTAGCAAATACATCTGTCTCTTACAGTCTTGATCTGGTTCTACAGTAGGGAAAAGATCCAAAATCTCCTTCTTCCACATCTCCTGCTGAAGTCAAGAATATAAAGTATATTCAATACTGCATGATGCAACTATCACTGCAGCTGAATACTATAGCTCAGAGAGGTTATAGAGTCTCCAGCTTCTACGCACACAAAACTGAGTTGGTCATCACCATGAGCAACATGCAGCAAGTGACTGCACTTTGAGCAGCAGCAGCTGCCTGAGCAATCCCCAGAGGACCGTGCTAGGCTCAGCTATTCTGTGATTACATAGCTGTGACTACACAAAGGACAATTATTCACATCCTTGGTGAGCCTTTGGTTTTACAGAAAAGACAATTATATTATATTGGTGCGATTAATGCAAATTTTGAATAAACTCTAACTTAGCACTGCTTAACATCACTGTGTAGGTGAAATGTGACTACAATCAAGTCTTTTGATCTACAGCAGAGATTTCTGCCATTAGGTTTAGCAGAATAAGTAGACAGTATATTGACCATATCATCTGTCACTTGATGACATCAAAGGAAATATCAGACTCTAGAATCTTGAGTTCTACCTGCAAAGTAAAGAGGTTCAGAATTCATACCTTGCAAATCTACATATTAGTAGTTAGTTTTCTTGACAGTTTGGCCCCACTAAAATAGATTTGTTTCTCTCTGATGACCCGTCCAACACACTTTTTTCTCGACTTCATTATGAATCACAGGGATTTGAAAGTGGAATAAAATTTCCTAAGTGCAAATATTCCATTTAGTTCGCATATCCCATCTAGTCCACAATATTCCTTGCAATATCCATATTAACCTTCCCATCCTTTTATTTTAGCAGAAACCTGCAGAAACTGTAAGATGTGAAAGTGTTCTTTAAGGCACATGTTTACATGAGCAATTTACAGAGATCTGTTGTATATTAACTTGGGAATTCAAGTAAAGAAGAAAATGTTTGCAGTTCCAGCCAATCTGCTCTACGCATGCTTTCCTGTGCATGAGATTTTTCAAAGACAAAAAGCTTCTGACAAGAAGCCTCCACTCCGAGAGTCCATATTCTAAAGTTTCATGCGAATAAGTGATTGCTGATATTTAACTGTACTTCTTTTTAATATAAACATATATATAACCTTCCACAAAAATGCAGAAATTATTGCTGAAAAATAAGAAATTATTTAGATTGAGGCAGAAATTCAAAATTTTGACATACAAAAATTTAAACCCATCCATACTGTTATAGGCTGCCTTAATTAGAAGTTATTATGGGTGCTTATTTTGAGACGCTTCAGACAAAGTGAATAATTTCCCTAATTTTAGTAAATGCTTTTTCGCAGTTTTTACATTCTTGCCTAGATATTGACAATTGCATCAATCTTATGTCTTTACCTGTTCATCTGTGAAGCTTCCCTTGGCAGGCATTCTCACAAAGATGAGCAGAATACAAAATCAAGTCCAAACCCAAGAAAATATCCTAAAGCAATTTATTGTAGAAATTAGTCTTTAAAAATGAAAGTTCAAATGTTCCTCTTGAAAAATTTGAGATAAAAATGGCTTTTTAAAATCTTCTGGATGTCCCAACATACAGATACACGAGATATATGATAATATGGACCAAATCATAATTGAAACTATTTTCCTAATCTTGGGATAGCACAATGCTTAGTATTCCTCTAGACCCCAACTCCTTTTGGATTTTTGCAGGACACAGAGTTCTGAATTCAGATGATGTACAGTGATGCAAAGGATTCAGTATTAGCATGAGATGGCCAAATATTCTTGAGCTATTCTCTTTCACTTCATTGCTTAACACGGATACCAGAAGTTGAATCTTGGTAGTCTGTACAACATACATATATTTGAGATTTATTTACTTATGTGGTTTTGCTCGTCAGAGTGGTGTTTAGGCCGCTTCATTTGGGCTTAATCCTAGCCAGCCAAGTACCATGCAACTACTCGCTCACTCCCTGACCAGTGGGATCAGAGACAGAACTGGAAAGGTAGAAGTAAAAAACTTGTGGGCTGAGATAAAGACAGTTTAACAGGTAAAGCAAAAGCTATGCATGTAAAAAAAGCAAAATAAGGAATTCATCCCCCATATCTCATGGGTAAGCTGTCCCCAGGAAAACAGAGCTCCATCACATCTAAGGGTGTAAGGGTTTCTTGGGAAGAAAAATGAAAGCCCCCTGAATGTTCCCCCTTTCTGCCTTCCCCCAGCTTTCTATGCTGAATAATGTGCTGTATGGCATAGAACGTCCCTTTGGTCAGTTGGGGTTCAGCTGTCCCAGATATGTCCTCTCCCAGCATCTTGTGCACCTCCTCACTGGCACAACATGAAAAACTGGAGATTTCTTGACTTAGGGTAAGCACTACTCAGTACCAACTAAAACATCAGCGTGTTTTCAACATTATTCTCACTGTATCCAAACCCTGCACTGTACCAGATACTAAAAACTACTCATTCTATCCTAGCCAAAACCAGGATGCTGTTTAGCTCATCCCATCTAATAATCAAAAGGCTTTTTGATTTAAAGCACTTTTTCTTGAAAGAAAATGTAGATGCAGAGCTGTAGTGGTTTTTCACTAACCATATTCAGCCATCACAGAATTTAAATTATTGTCTACTTAGACCTATTACTGCAGTACACACAGAAGATCATTAGAAATTCTTTGTACAGTCAATTAACATTGACAACTAATAATGCGTTTGTATAGTAATTGCATTTTAATTATATCCCATGGGCCACACATGTCCAGTTTGAGGTTTATGATTAGTAGTTGTGCTGAAAAGAAAGTAATTTGTTGTCTTTATAGCTCTTCTCTTTTCTCTTTTCTTTTCTTTCTTTTCTTTTCTTTTCTTTTCTTTTCTTTTCTTTTCTTTTCTTTTCTTTTCTTTTTTCTTTTCTTTTTTTTTTTTTTTTTTTTCTTTTCTTTTTTTTTTCTTTTCTTTTCTTTTCTTTTCTTTTCTTTTCTTTTCTTTTCTTTTCTTTTCTTTTCTTTTCTTTTCTTTTCTTTTCTTTTCTTTTCTTTTCTTTTCTTTTCTTTTCTTTTCTTTTCTTTTCTTTTCTTTTCTTTTCTTTTTGTCGCCGGTAGGCCACAAGGTTTTCGGGGTGAAGGAAGAGACGAGATGGGCTCCATGATCAGAAGGCTTGATTTATTAAGTTATGATATATACATCTATTATAACTATACTAAAAAGAAAAAGAAAGGGAGAGTTTCCAGAAGCTGCTAGCTACCTAAGAATAGAAAGTAAAGAATGATTAACAAACCTTGCTCTCTCGGACTGTGTCCGAGAGAGCTCAGTTCCGGATTGGCCATTACCTCCAAACACTCAATCTGGGCCAATCCAGAACTGACCTGCTGCATTCCACAGAAGCAGATAACCTATTGTTTATGTCTGGTTGCTGAACTTCTCAGCTTCAGCAGGAAAATCCTAAGAGAGGATTTTTCATAAAAGAAATGTCTGTGACATCTTTTCTTTTCTTTTCTTTTCTTTTCTTTTCTTTTCTTTTCTTTTCTTTTCTTTTCTTTTCTTTTCTTTTCTTTTCTTTTCTTTTTCTTTTCTTTTCTTTTCTTTTCTTTTCTTTTCTTTTCTTTTCTTTTCTTTTCTTTTCTTTTCTTTTCTTTTCTTTTCTTTTCTTTTCTTTTTTTTCTTTTTCTTTTTTTCTTTTTCTTTTTCTTTTTCTTTTTCTTTTTCTTTTTCTTTTTCTTTTTCTTTTTCTTTTTCTTTTTCTTTTTCTTTTTCTTTTCTCCTTTTTTCTTTTAATTGAAGCAAGAACAATGGAAAGGAATCATGGCTTTTCAATTTTAGGCTCGTGCCATTCATAACACCTCTCAAAGAGCGCAATTTAGGTGCTAACATTCACAAAGAGGAAACTGTGAAGGCTAAAATGGACAGCAATCTGCCTTTCACTTTACATATTGTTGGCCACTTTTGTTTGCTTTTCCATGACAGTATCAGCAATAACTGACTGTATGAATTGTTCAGACCACCAGAAGAATTCTTCCTTGACCTCTGTCCAAATTACTTCACAGCTGCAGAAACAGCATTCAGTTACAACTGTTAAGTTAAACCATCTCTCATGCAAACTGAAGTCTCTTTTGGTCTAGTTTTAACTCATGTTTGAAAGCCCATACTCAGGTAATCTGATCTTCTTGGTCTGGTCTCTCCTGAATGTCCAGGATTCCCCTCCAGTGAAGGGGTTGAACAGGGAGTCAGCTCTGTTCTTGGTCCCTGCTACAATACAGAGGCAGAAAGCTAAGGACAAGAGCCAGGAGTAGTTGTGGAACATCAGCATAGAAAATATTAATGATAAACTCTTACATGTTTGTATGTCTCTGCTTGAGAAATGTTCCAGTTCATGCAAGAATTCTTTTCATAATGTTTGCAATGGCTACCTTAAAAAAATTCTTCAGAACTGCATTTCTGTAAAATGTACATTAGTTCTACACATCTGCTCAGATTCTAAATCTATTCTGCTAAGTATTGTACAATTACCTAAAAAAGTACTATTCCTCCCTTAGAATAAAAAAAAAAAATCTTTATCATAGACAAGGAGAGAAAAAACAAGGTGTCTCTGATGGCCTGAATACTGCTAGCAACTTGATGTTATTTTTCATTTAAGCTGAGGTCCCATGGCCTGTTGAACTGCATATGACTGGACTGAATTTAACTTTCTTCAAAGTAGCTCATGTGGTTTTATATTGTTGATTAAAACAGTGTTGATAATGTTTTAATTATTGCTGAACTGCACTATCGCAACATCAAGGCATTTTCTGTTTGTCATGCTGCTTCACTAACAAGCTGGCTGGGAGTATAAAGGAAGCTGGGAGTGGACACAGCTGGGACTGCTGACTCCAACTGGACAAAAAGATATCCTGGACCATATGGCATCGTGCACAGCAAAAAACTGGGGGAACAAAGAAGAAAAATGGCATTTGAAGTGATGGTGTTTGTCATCCCAGGTAGCTGCTACATGTGATGTATCCGTTCTTTTCTAGAGATGGCTTAACACCTGCCTGTTGATGGGAAGGGATGAATGAATTCCTCATTTTGCTTTGCTTGTGAGCACAGATTTTTCTTTACCTGTCAAACTGTCATTGCCTCAACCCATGTGTTTTCTCACCTTCATTTTTCTAATCTCCCCTGCATTGCACTGCAGGGGAGTGGACAAGAATCTGTGTGATGTTTGCCTTCCTATTGGGATTAAATCACAAAACCTATCCTTTACTGAAGAAAAACTGTAAGTGCTGTAGAGATGGTTTTCTCCATTTTGTTCACAACTCAGATGTATTTTTATGTCAGCAAGACCAAACCTTATAGACTGCAGAGAGAGGAAGCAGATTCAAGAACCAGCTTTGGGCTATCTCTCATTATACAGCAGCAGTTACTGGAGGACCTCACCTGAGGAAGCAAGACAATGACTGTCTCATAGACATCAATAACTTTCATTTCCATATGCAGCATTTGTAGCACTCTAATTTTCTAATTTGGGCTCCTAGCTCATACAAGATCAGTTGTTTTAGTTGGTCCCTGCTTAAAAAATTTTTCTCAGTTTCTTACAGAATAAGCAATCAGACGAATGGAAAAGTCTATGGGCCATATTTGATCTTCTGGCTGCTCATAAACTATGCTGACTTACATTACATAACTTCTTAACTTATAGTATGAAGCAAGCATGTCCCAGACAACTTTTTTTTTTCTGTTAAAATATAACAGGATCACAAAATATGCCGAGTTGAAAGAGAGTCACAAGGATCATCTAGTCCAACTCCCATATGGCTAAACAACCAACTAAATGAATTCTTACTTGTATCACTTGGAGATTTTGCTGAGATTTAGTTTGCATCTAAAACAGTTTGGGAATTTTTGTTTGTTTGGGGTCTTTGTTTATTTGTTGGGGGTTTGGGTTTGTTTTGTTTGTTTGTTTTGTTGTTGTTATTGTTTTTAAAATAAGGATTCTCTTTTATTTATGCTGTGGAGGATTCTTTGTACATGCAATGACCTGAAGAGTTTTGGCATAAATGGCTAGCTAAGCTCTGGAAAGTAAGTTGTATTAAAAATGACAGTGACTCTTCTATTCCAGCTGCTTCTCTAACTAGTGGCCTCAGTTTTTCTCCCATTTCTTCCATTTCCATTCTCTGACTTACTGTTGTCTCTTGAAGCAGAACATGCTCAGAATTAAACACTATAAAGGGACATGAGCACTGAAAATTCTATTCTCAACTCTTCATCTGATTTCATTTCTAATATTGGAACAATATAGAGAGAGTGACTTTCAACTACATGAACTCAAAAAGAGCTTTCAAGACACAGAAATATACACTTGCAGTATTGCCTGTCCTCTACTATTTGCTTAGCTGCTGCTGTCACAAAACACCTAACTTTGCTGGATGTCTCTGGTTAGATTTAGAATTCCCTGGGTTTTCAGACTTGGACCACTGTAAATACCTTCGTTTCAGTATCCCTGTGTCACTGCCTTATTTAAGATTTGTAAGTCTTGGGTGGTATCCTTTTACTCCTGAAAGACCTGTTTCATTAGAAAGTTCCTGAAATGCATTTATGTGATCAGTTTTCTTGCAAACTTATCAAAACTAAATTTTTCTTCAAACATGATTGCCAGGGAGAAAAACAACTATAATGCTATTACAATTATAAACAATTATAAAGCTATAGATTAAACTAGTCTTTAACAGGATGGAGTTTTACCCATTCGAAAAAAAATATATAAACCACTTCAGAAAAAAGATAAAATCCTGGAATCCCAAATAGCTGTGATCAAATCCAAAGAACAACATATCTCTGGTTTTGCATTCTTTGTTGGGAAGGTTAAGAGGAGTTTCTTCCCAAAAAACACATCTGTGTAGATAACACACTTCAGGGTGACAGGAGACATGGATTGGAATTTCCTGAGTCAGGGACAAGTAGGGAATATGGGTTTCTTACTGCTAGTGTAATTTCTTTAGTGATTATTTAAATATTTAAATGCAAACACCAGACAATACCTTATTTTTTTCCATTTATCTTCCATTTCCCTGTCTCCTTTCAAATTAAGAGAGGCTTGGTGCTCTTTCAAAGAATGAATAATGCTTCTTAATAGTTTCTGCACATTAGAGATCTGATCTCAATTAACACACTTGATACTGTTACAGAACAAATAATAAAATAGTTATTCCCAAAACAACTATCATATACTTCTGTCTTAAATTATTTATGAATTCAAAAAAATAACACTCTAAAAAGAAAAAATACAGTTTAAATATAAAGATCTCTGAGGACAAGTCTTAATAATCTGTGAAGATTTGTGTGACAGAAGGTATGGAATCAATGATTAAAAAGGATTCGTACTGCTTTTTCATTTGGTCCCTAGTTTTTATCTTCTCTCTGTAGACCTTGTTTCAGCAAACAACTCAAAATTCTGATCATGAACCTATCAAAATATAATGATCTGTATGAAAATCAAGAAAACATTAGATTTGTTTACATAGTTTTATACGATAATAACACTCATGTGGAATGAAAATTCATCTCCTAGATTGCTTCTGAAAAAGGTACAGGATGAATTGGACATGCTGAATGTATACCCTAAGGTTGATGTATTACTATATAAGTTATGCTGCATAGATTTACTGTCATTTGATTGGGTGGCGCAGCTCCATTTTTATTTTAAAATGAACTTATCAAGAATGGTTCTGTAATCTTTTTCAGACTCCTAATTCACATAGATGAATAATTTTCTCTGATTTTTAGCGTAATGTTGTCACAGACATTTCTATTATGAAAAATCCTCTCAGGATTTTCCTGCTGAAGCTGAGAAGTTCAGCAACCAGACATAAACAATAGGTTATCTGCTGCTGTGGAATGTAACAGGTCTGCCTGGATTGGCCCAGTTTGGATGTTTGGGGTTGGTGACCAATCCAGAACTGAGATCTCTCAGACACAGTCTGAGAGAGCAAGGTTTGTTATTCATTCTTTACTTTCTATTGTTAGGTAGCTAGCAGCTTCTGGAAACTCCTTTTTCTTTTTAGTATAGTTATAATAGATGTATATATCATAATTTAATAAATCAAGGCTTCTGATCATGGAGCCCATCTCGTCTCTTCCTTCACCCGGAAACCCTTGTGACAACCGTCACATAATGTATTTTGCTTTATATGTCCTTTGTGGAATTACAATCTGTAAAAGGATTTGGTCCAAACTGTTCAGTTTCTTCCCACATTGTCACAGTACAAAGCAGATAGAAATATGATTTAAGCATCTGTTTAAAGAGTTTTGCACTACTTATAAAGCTCAGAAGTGAAACAAGAAAACTAGATGGACATATTCCATTTATTTTTATTTCCCTTAAAACGCATATATACATATATCCATTTATTTTTACTCTTAGATAGCCTTCATCGTCTGGACATTAGGGAAGAGAAATACCACTTTCAGAAAGGCTATCAACAAAAACAAAAAAAACAGGTTAAATAATTATTTTCCTGATTATTATATTGAAGTTCTTAATTTTGTATGACTTCCATTTTCTAATTTCTTCTTTCTGCTTTTCACCTTCACCCAAATGAAAGTATATACTTCAGAAAAAACAAATTGAAAAAGTGTGATGATGTTTTTACAACAAAGAGAGGTTGTGGAGTCCCCATCTATGGAAATATTCAAGACCTGTTTAGACATAATTGTGGACAGCTTGCTCTAAGGGCCGTGCTTGAGAAGAAGGGGTTGAATCAGACAACACCCAGAAATCACCTCTAACCTCAACCATTCTATATTCCTGTTCTCATATGTCAGATGACAATGTTCTTCCTTCATATAAAACTGATGTTTCCTTTTGTGTGTGTGTGTGAGGGGTGTGTTCATGTTTGTGCACCTTATCCTCAGTAAAACAAATAATTTCTCATATTTAGAATAATTTATTTTTTATCTAATTAGATAATTTTTACTCCAAATAAATAAACAGGAAAAAGAGGAGTGGTGTGCCTGTTTTAAATGACACATATCCTTCTAAAATCATAATGCTCGCTTAAACTGAGCAATACAGAAAATACAGATTAATGCAGTGAAATTACCCTATTTTCTCTGAGATCAGTTTTCTAGCAGAACACATTCATAGAGAAGGCAATCTGTTTTTTCCGAAGTCTTTATTACTTACATTTCACTTCAAAGCCAGGTTAGGGGCATTATTCCAATATCTGAGAACAGTAAATGTGGATAATAAACCTTGTGTTTTCATATTCAGCTTTGCTAGCTACAGAGAAGTTCAGCATATCCTTCATTTCTGATTCTGATTTCTCCCAGAAGCTTCTTTTTTTCCTTCACTCCAGAAGCAGATATGTTTCTGAGGCTAGCAAAATTTTTTCTGTCTACACTTACATAAGCATAGGCATAGTGGTGTATACACACTATCAAGAAGAACTATTAAGAAGGTTTTCTCTCTTTCATTCAAGCATTCTTTGTTACTGTTTTTGTAATGGATTCTGAAGAAAGTCAGTTAGGTTCAAAACATTTTTTGACTCATCTTAAATAGTGTGCATGAGAACTATAACAAAACACAGCCTAAGCAAGAAGCTGGAAACTGCAGTTAGACAAATTTAAATTTGCACCAATGAGAACTTTTAAACAATTAGAATGATTAATCATAGGGGCAATAGATGCAGGCCTATTAGCACCATTGATGGACAGGCTGATCCAGAATTAGAAAAGCAGTTCACACATGAATAGTGTGAAGAGTCATCCACAGTGATACCATATGTGAAGATTCACTGGAGTGAATTTAGAGCTCTTGAAGTGCCCTCCAAAAAACCATGAAGAGCAAAGGGAAATTACAGATTGTTTCTGTGTTTCAATCACAAGTAATGACCTTTTCAAGCACATTCTTGAGCCCCCTACTTCAAATAGGAAAATGTGCTTGAGAATTGTAGAAATGGAAGAAAATATCTTCATACCTGGGATGTCCTAGGAAACATTGCATTGCCAGGTTTACACATATGATAAAGTATAATTTACATTGCTTCAGATATATCATTTCAGCTACCTGTACTGTTCAATATAACAGAAATTGGATGAAATTAAAAAGTCAGCTAAATTTCCAACATCCACACCAGATGTTGGCCTTAAAATCCAAAACCAAAAGTACCCAGTTCTCTGTCAGGGAGTAGAGGGAAGCAGGCATGGAAAATTGCAGCGTTATAAATTGCCTGATTTCTACTGTGAACAGATGTTTAATTGTTATTAGCATTATTTCAGCTATTAAATTACAGAAACATGATCATTCATCTCATCCTCCAAGGACACTCACTACCTGTGCACTGAGATAGTCCCCTTTGCTCTTTACATTTAAGAGCAGAAGTACCATTTTCCTTTACTCAGCATCTGTGTCACTCATTAACTGCAAAGGGAATCCGAATCAAGGTCATATTCTTAATATGTTTTCAATGGAGAGCATTTACTTATTTTTTCTGGATTTTCTAGTCTTCATAACTTTTTGGTTTGGAAGGACAGTCATAAAACTGTTGAATTGAAAACAATAATTTTAGAATATATAATAAATCAATTGGCATCTCAAAGTTTTACAAAACACTAGAATTTTATTCTTACATAAAAGGATACTCGCAATGTGTGTTCTATTTATAAAATATAAATATGGTGTTCAAGTCTAAAAAATAATTTCACTCCTTCTAAGGAGGAATATATTATCTGTTCCTCCAGAAAGATAAAATCCAGTGTCTTTAAATTGCTAAGTTGACCTTCAATGCTACTTTCAGAGCACTGAACTGGGAGAGACACAGTAGAGCTACAGAGAACTGTAATGCAATATCCTTTTTCTCTTGTTTTTTTCTTTTTCCCATTGGTAATGAAAATTTACTTTGCTGGTTTATGCATGGCTTCTTTTACCATATATGGTTACTTTCCTTTCATAGTGTTGTATTTTGACAAATATGTATGCAACTTTGAAATTTGTGTTACTTATGTCTGTTATAAATACCTTGGACACTGCCAATTCCTGATAGTAACAGCACTCTCAATAAAAAGATAACACTTAAGCAAAATATTTTCCCTATTTAGAGCACCTAGGAACATATTTTCAGACACCTTGCAAAGTCTTATCTTGAACTTGTGCAAGCAATTGATGTTCTTTGGATTTAGAACCACTGGATAAACTCTTAACCTCATTTACGTTATTCAAGTTCACAGAGTGCTGCAGACTGTATATATTTCTATATATTTTTTGGCAACAGTGAGGTGGAGCTACATGCTAAGAGAAGGGAACTGACATATCTTCCTTTATTGTGGTAGGATCAAACTGACTGCAGAACTTAATTTTTAATTGCTCTTGCAAAGTTAGTATTTATTATTATTTCTAAGAAGTAATTTTGATACTATTAACCTGTCATTTGACAAAATAACTTGTACATGAATTGGTTTATAAGATTCATTATGTATAAAATTCCTGACAAATATTCTTGATACTGCTGTATGAAATCCACACTCTAAAATCTATGCAAGCTGCAAAGCCAGGATTTTACAGACATGCTCATAGTTGCCCAAGGCAAAATGGGCAAAACGTGTAAGTCTTAAAGACCCATTAGAATAGCCAAGATATATTTTATTGAATTAAATTAATTGTTAAATCAAAATTAAAAGTACTATTAATGCTGTAAGTCCAAATGCTGAGACTTTAGGGTGTGTTTTTTCTTTTCTTCTGTAAGCACTTCTGTTACAATTCTGTCTATTTCTCACCTGCCTACCCAAGTTTTATCATTGGATTTTGAATATTGCCAATTATGTTTCAGCTACCTCTTTCTAAAAGAAAGATAACACTATCTGTTTTGACATAAAAGCATACTTGCACCTGCCAATACAAAGAATCAAACTTAGCTACTACTCTTGCAGTGTAATCATTGGTCTCTCTAAAAATGGTACTTTAAAGACATTGAACAGTGTTTTTCTTACTAGTATTTTCCTCAAGGTATATAGTATAATTCAGAAAAACTTTACATCTACACACACATATATAAACATACACTTTTATTACACATTTACACAGTTACAGATAGTGCCATTTTCCAAGCCATTGGACACTCAAACTTTTATTTTTTCTGAATTCCTGCAGAAAGTTTATTTTCTTCATTGAATATTCCTTTGGATTACATAAATCAAAAGAAAGAAAAAAACCTTATAGACTAAACCCTACAAGTTTGGTCATTATGGTGAATCAAATTATATTTAAAAATTAATACTTTTTACTTTGCTTCCAATGGCAGATTTATTTCTTCCATTGAGTAGATTGATTTAATTAATTGCATGCTAGGATCTGCATATCTGGATATAAATAAACAATGTTATATATAATTTAAAAGTGAAATATCAGAACAAGATCTGGTTTCTGTGACAAGTTATTTTCCATGTTTATAATAAGCAGTGTAGGTAATATGAAATCATATTTCTTCTTTATTAGTAGTTGACCTATATTTCCATATTTTGTTCTGAAAGACAGATCTAATGTAAATTGAAAAAAAAGCAGCTGGAAACAGAACCAAATGGATTTAAGCATTAATTTCCTTTCTGGCAGACACATCATTTTTTATCAGAAACCCAGTAGTCATTAATATTCCCAATAATCAATCAAAAAAAGTGTAATTTCTTCATAAGTGTATGCCTAGGGGAAAGACACCCAATTCAACAGTATTACAATATTCTCAAGCCTCTAGTGAATCTCCTGAATCATAGTGAATTATTTCAGGTTCCCTACTCAAAAACAGAGTCATGAAAGATTACTAAATGGTGCCTAAACAATGCAGATGAATAATTATAGGAAAGCAAATTAATTTGAATGATTAGCTTGAAAAGTTTAGGTACTTGTTATAATTGCTGAAAATTTGACATAATTTACTCTGATTTACCGTGAGCTTCTTTTTTTAAATATCTCTCCAAATATATTACTTGATTCTTCTCTTTCCACAGCACAAGAGTTATTGATGCATTAGAGATTGAGTATGCAGAAGCCAGGAAATAATTGTATACAAAATTGCAAATATATTGCAAATCTTTATGAAAAAGAAACACTAACTTTTTGCTAAATTCAAATTGAAATTGTAAGGATCTAGGTAAATCCCCTACACACTTGGTGACAGAACATTCAAGGACACATAGAAGCCATGAAGGATTGAGACAAACCACTAGATGCTTCTTCCTCGCACTCTTTCCTGGCTGCAGCATGGAGTCCTCCTAAGGAAGACTTTCCTTCATTAATTTTATGGGCTCTCTAAATGGACTGCACTTCACAAATTGCTCCAGCATGGTTCCTTTCCACAGCGTGGAGTCCTTTAGGAATAGATTGCTCCAGTGATCCTCACAGGGCTGCAGGATTCTGATCCAATGGGGCCCTTCTCAGGCTGCAGCTTGCTTCAGGGCACATTCATCTGCTCCAGTATGGTGTCCTTCATGGACTGCAGGTGAAAATCTGTTCCATCTTGGCTCTCCATGGACTTCAGGGGCACAGCTGCCTCACCAAGGCCATCACCACTAGCTGCAGAGGAGTGTATGCTTCAGCAGCTGGGGCAACTTCTACCTCTCCTTCTTCAGTGACCTGGATGCCTTTAGTTTAACTTTCATATTTTCCAGATACTGTACTGCATTAGTATGTAACTCTGAACTTCATATTAAGTGATAGCAAGTTCTCTTCACAGTTTAGTTAGACAAAACATTCCTTTTCCAGCCTGAGAACCAAGAACACAGTTGCAGCTTCAGGCCCAAAAGACATCAAAACCAGTAAACTGAGGAGAACAATTTGGGAGGATGGGACTCATAACCTGAAGTTGTAATTGGACAATTAACCCCAATATATAAATGGACCAAAACTCAAATGTTTCACACCAAAATTCTGAAAACTTGTGACTCGGTGTCCAACTTGGGTGGAGCCACAGCTGGCCCCTTGTACTGCCCAAGGTGTATCCTTTGAAGGCCTTTTAATAAATACCTACTTTATTTCTTTAACACTGTCTGGCCTCTGTTTTATGTAGCCTCTTAAGGCATCAACCTCAGGGTCTTCTAAATAGCTTCTCTCACATTTTCTACCTCCTGTATGTCAGTTGCTATTCTGCAACACCTTTTGTCCTTTCTCGAATGTATTACAACAGAGATAGTACCAGCATCACTGATGGGCTCAGCTTTGGCCAGCAACAGGTCTCCATTGGAGCTGTCTAGAACAGGCTCTGCCTGACATGGGAACAACTTCTGGTGTCCTCTCACAGAAGGCACTTCTTCAGACCCCCCCAGGCACTTCTTCAGACCCCCCACTACAATGATCTTGCCATGTAAACCCAACACATTAATTATAGCAACCAAATAACCAAAGGGAACAAACTATTAACTACATTATGGAAAATATGATGCAACTTTAGATAACTGTAGTAGGTATGAGCTATAGCTTACCTAAAACACATTCTAGAAATTACTGAGGCATTGTTAGCCTAGTGCAATCAGAATTGGTGATTTATAAAAGTGCTTGTTTTGGGTGACTATTCAGCGTAGCTATTTGTGTTAGTAGAGTGGCTGTAGAAAACAGCAAATAAAAGAAATTGGTGGAAGTATCTAGTGCCAGAGAAAGAACATTATGATTCATAATTTAAAAGTCCTATGGTCTAAGGCTGCATTTAGTCTACAGTGGGAAATTAACCTCCTTTATATTCTTCTAGACCTTTAACTTAAAATCTAAGACATTTTCCACAGATAATTTTTTTCAAATGCTCCAACAAAGTGGGTAATGAAAACCAGCAATGCCAGTCTCTTACCTTTCAGATGATTGAAGTAAGCTTATATTATAAGCACAGAAAAGAAATTGTTTCTATCTCAAAACTTTCGGGGGAAAAGAAAATTAGCAGCACAAGCTTCCCTGTCACCTTCCTTCCCCCCCACCATTCTGAATGTATAGGTCCACTTAATATTTCAAATACTTACTATAAGTGATGGGTCACTGCTTTTACTAGGCATTCTGCCAATTTGAGGATACATTCTCTCAGTCAGTCTCCCTTATCAACTCTTCAACCCCCTCAGTGGTTCATCACTAACTTAGCCATCTGTTACCACTGGTTGAAAAATCCCAAAGTGGCTAATTTTCCAGTCTAATCACTGTTTAAAAAGAAAACAAAACCAAATAAACAAGAAAAATCCCAGCCATCTTTTACTTTCTCCTCTGCAAATGTATTTTCATTGTGTCCTAGCTTTTTGCCACTACTAGAGGAGCTTTGCTCTGTATTTTTCAGTAAGTTAAATAACCCAAGTACACTTGGCTGAACATTGCATTGCTGATTTTTAAAATTTAATATTGGGCCATTTATTCAAACAGTTATTTTCTTAGGATTAGTAGGTGAATATATATAGGAGAAAATGCAACCTAAGAATTTTTCTTTTAAACAACAATTTGATTTTTTGCTTACCTAAAATATTAATGAATACTGTCAATATTAAGGAAAAAATATATCAGCATTAATTAAGCATATATCAAAATATAAAATATATATCAAATAAAAAAGATATAAAATATATTAAAAACATATTGGCATTAATCAGAAATTTTATGGGAGACTTGGATACAATTTATACCAAAATCTTTTGTCTTACAACAATTTTAAAATATGTGTCAAAACTAGTATTGCCTACTCCCTTTTACTGCACATGCAATTAATGATATTACATTCTACATGAAACAAATGTAAGCTAAATGATGTCATCTAAACTGAAGGTTTCTAGTCTCTAAATGTTTACATACCACATTGCAATCTATTTAAAACATCACACTTGAAAGTAGCTAAATTTTAACTCTTTAAGAATCAAATTGCCTAGTTCTGTAACTCCTAGAAACCTAAAATTTGAAGTATTGATATTGAATTTTAGAATGTTTGTTATGGTATTATCAAAGATACAGGAGATCCTTAGTGCATGTGGTACCATAATATCTTTACAAAAATGGAATAACTGCTATGTCCACCTTCAGGAAAGTCAAATTGCATAAGAAAAATTACTTTTATGTGTGGAACTTTCAGTGAAAATCCTAAATTTTTTTCAGCATAGTACAAGGAGAAGTTATGTGATTGTGTAACATATTATCTATTTCCATCATTAATTTTATGAATTGATATGATTCTTTTCTTCAAAGTATTATTTTTATTCAAGAATAAGTGCTTTGATCACTAAAACTGCAAGATGTTTCTCTGGACAAATGCTGTCTAATCAGAAGAATATTGTCTCCTGATTAGAATGGGGAAGGCAGTACAGCCCTTTTATAACCTCAAAAGTGTATGAGTGCTTCCGCACTCTTCCTTGGTAATGAAAATTGACATCAGCTCAGTAATGTTAGATGAATTCATATAATTTGGAAAAATGGAAAAATTGTTTGCTTTATAAATGGAGGGAAAAATGTTAGAATATCTAAGTAATTTACCTGAATAGCTTAGAATTGTAGGATTTTTGTCTTTGTGTGAAATCTGAAGATAACAACAGTCACAGTATTGGGCACTAGATTTTATTTTGCACAACAGCCATCATTGCATAATGATCTTTTATATTTTTATCATCTTAAAATTTAGTACTTGAACAATTTCCAAATAGCTTAATATCTTTTCAATGTCTCTGTTTCCACTGGGACCACTTAACATTATTTTAAATTGTAATTTCTTCCTGTTGCATGTTGCCCATATGAAAGCATTGATAGATAACACATATGACTAACGAGAATACACAGACTACTTTTATTATAAAATATAAATTCAAGTGTCTTGTCACTTTGGTATGTGCCAAAGCAGTCTATTAAATTTTTTCAAAGGATATTTCTTAAATGTCTTAGTTTATCTTCTGCTACATGGAAACTTGCTCATGCTTAATCTAGTGTGCTTTCCCCTGCAGAATTATAACAGGTAAATAATTATTTACCTTCCTTTCTGTTCCTTTGTTAATATCAACCCACCCTCTCAGCATGAACATTTAAATTTATCCTAGTAGCATGGTAATTGAAAAGTAATTAAAAATTGCACATAATTGACTGACAAGTTATCTCTGCTAAGCACTTTCAAGATGTGTCTTTATGCTTACATAAAAATAATCCTGACTTGTAAAAGGCAGGGAAAGTTTTAGTGATGATCTTAATAGGGTCAGAGCTTTGATTCCAATCACTCAAGCATTCATTAAAAACTGTAACACTTAATGATACTGCAGACCTCCAGTCAAACCTGTAAAATATGAACACATATACATGCACCTAATGAAACTGAGATATTTCACACATATAATTTCAGTTCCTGTTTCTGAATGCTTTGCTGTTGAAGGAATACAGAGTTTCTCAAGAGGTTTCAGCCCCAAAAGAAGATTGTTTCAAATGTCAGAAAAGAATCTGCAAAAGTAAGATTCAGGAATCCAAAAAAGGAAAAAGGGATTTATAAGGACTTCATTTTAAAAATTGGCTTTTAAAGATGAGAGATTCCTTTCCCATCTGTGTTGTACTTATGGAAAGGGCATGGTTTCTCGTCAGTGTCTTAAGCTTTACTTGCTTCTGCTATCAGATCACATATTGAAGGTCGTGTAACTGTAGCACTTCCATGAGAAAAAATAAATAAATAAAGGGTTTCTTTATATTGTTTATTACCACAACTTCATTCTGTTTCCCACCATATGAGCCAAAGAAGAATGAAGAAAGCACTGTGCTGCATTTTCTGGGCATCTCTGAATTCCCAGTGCCACAGCAGCCTAGTAGAAGATAAAATCCAAAATAAAAAATATTAGCTCCTTGGTTTTATTTGCACATATGTGGGGTTTAAATGCCCTTTTCTGGCACTTGTTTTCACTCCATAGATCACAGCCACTTCTGGTTGTAGGCAACTCAACACATACAGCACCTCAGCATTGCAATTTTTCCTCAAACTTAAAAAAAAGTTAATCCTATAGCAGAAGACAGAGGACCTGAATCTTCAGTTAGTACATGGTAATTTCTAATCATATGATAGTTTGTTAAATTTAAATGGGACAACACTGGGTGCAGCCAATTTGTTTTTCTTCTTTTTATTTTAACAATATAATTACTTTTCTTCTTATCTGTAGGGGAAAAAAAAGGGAAAAATGAGACACAACTGTATATCTGTGTGGAAGGTTTCTAGAGAATGGATAAAAATTCTTTTCTGTACAACCTGCTGACTAAAAGGCCTCACTAAGTCTCAGCAAGTATATAGAATTATGATATAAATTAACTTGCTTTTTCTCAATAAATATGTAATAGTCAGTTCAAGATAAAGTCAGGCTATCTGTGAGAGTCTGTTTGAAATATCCTTCATTTTGTCTCACGATTTTCATGGAGAGAGACCACCAAAAAATTAAAACTCCTGTTTGCTGAGCCAGTGGGGGGGAAAAATCTTGTGCCTGATTGCTAGCTCACTGTTTCCACGGGCGTTGTTTGCTATACGCCACACTGAGCTCAAAGGGGCACCCTGCCCTTTTTTGCACAATAGCTCTGGAATCCTCCCCACCTCCCGGCCCGGCTGGTTTCAGCTTTGGGGTGGTCCCTCCCCCAAGAGAAGACCCCTCTTGCCTGTCCTTAACCATCGTGACAGACAAGTAGAGATGTAAGAAGCCTCTTCATCAAGGGACCAAGACATGAAGTCCCTGTGTGAGAAGGCCCCCTCTCACCTTCTTCCAGAGACTGGGACTGAAACCCCCAGCTCTGGGGAGGTGTGCAGTGGTGGGGGAGGAAAGCTGCCCAAAGCAAGCGCAGGTGCAGGCAGTAGACCACAAAAACCATGGCTCTCGCCTGTTGCCTAGCCTGAACTTTGTGTGCCCCTAACCAAACACCATTCTTCCCCCTGAAGACCTCTGTTTCGGTTACGAAACTCATTCCCCCTTCCCCCAACAAAAAAGAGTATAACTGGGGTCGAGATGAACTGTGCCTTTGAGATCTCCCCAGACATGACCTGGCGGACTCCATCGGCTGGATCCCGAAGGATAATGCAGCACCACGTTTGGTAGCTATAACCCACTCCTCTTCTTCCTCCCTCTTTTCCCTTATTTTCTCCTTTTTCCCCCCGTTCCCTCCCCAATGCATTTCTGCTGTGGTTATTTCGATAAAATTGCACTTGTTGATTGTTACTGCAAATCCCCTGTGCCGTGTTGATTTTTTGCATCCTGAGATCACTCCTACGAACCAACACGACACCCCTTTGTAAGGACGGATCGTGACAGTATCTATCTAAAATATACTGCATAAATATATATAGCATATATAAAATGGTGGTTAGAGCATTCACCTACTTAAGCATTTTATATACCCCACATTATGTTCTTTTAAAGTATCA
Source organism: Camarhynchus parvulus (assembly GCF_901933205.1). Taxonomy (NCBI): domain Eukaryota; kingdom Metazoa; phylum Chordata; class Aves; order Passeriformes; family Thraupidae; genus Camarhynchus; species Camarhynchus parvulus. Next base: position 105,133,147 of record NC_044573.1, on the reverse strand, counting down.
CCAAGTTTGCCCAATGCAAGTAATAACAGTTGTCACATAATATCACTGTCAAATTTCTGCTCATTTGTAAAATTTTTTGGATCTTTTTTGTTTGTGGGCATAGTTTTTGTTTGTTGTTTTGTTTTGTTTTGAATACTTGTTAGCTTGAAAGACTAAAACACCCATAATTTTTATTTCTAAGCCCTATTTAGAATTCAGAAAATTCTTCTTTTTTATTACAATTGTGGGGGTTTTTCCACACACTTATTTGTCAAATAGCCTTATAAACTTGGACCTTATACAAAGCTTTTCATCTATCTTTTAATTTTAATCCACATTGATCTGGCCAAAAAGTCATTGTAGGATGAGAGCATTTCAAAAAGAAGATTAATATTTGATTCTTTTGAGAACCAGCAGCTTTCTGATGTCTCATCATGCAGCACAATTTCATAGGTTCATCTTTCACTCTCATGCCCCATTTGTGCTGGGGAGGTGGGTTGATAAAAATTTCAGACAGCTTGAACTCCCATTACCAGTGACATTCATGGTCTTAGTATAAAAACAGAAGCCTTTAATGCAAATCTAGCATAAATCATTAATACCTTCTATCTTGCCAAAAATGCTGTACTACAACCTATCTCTAAAAATACATTGTTGTCATTCAATCACTAATTTCTTTCTCAAAGGATGTAACTCTCTGTAGTAAAGCTTACAAAAGTATTCACCTCCTTTTTCTTTCTCTCTAGTTTCCATGGCAACCCATCAAAACTAATAGAGGTCCACAGAACGTCATGTTCAGACACAGAACCGCAGTACAACAGGTTCAATTTGTTGTTCAAAATAAAAGGCAAATTACAGTGTGTTAAAATCATTCTTACAAGTACATGTTTTAATGTCTTATAGACTATATGTACTGATACAGTCCTTAGAGAATGCATATAGATTTAACATTTTATATGTAATGATAAAGAGAAATTTTTAGAATTTAAGAGCTGATACATTGCTGTATATCAAAGTAAGTTTCTAAGTCATCTCTGTTTTCCTAGGGATTTAATTAATTCTACAATGTGTGAGAGTTTTAGTCTAGGAGTATTACAGTGGAGATTCTGAGTAACTGTTGGACAGAGGACTCTTTGACAGACAAAACAGTTGAGAAAAGCCCCAAAGAAACTGAAAAAATGCCAAAACAAAACAAAAATATATACTTGAAACCTGGGCCTACCCTTTTCAGGTGTAAACATCTGTGGCTCTTAATCTGTGAATTTTACTTAAATCAACACAGCTCCAACAAAATTCATTCAACTGGATGTCATTCAACTGGCATGAAAAGGTCTAGCTGTGATTTTAATCAATAGGTGAGAGGATATTTCAGTAAATCTAAAAGGCAAACTATGCCTGTCTTGGGAAGGATGTATCAGGTTGACATATATGAAAGGCAAAACTGCTACCAAAGATATCTCCACCAATGCCCTCCTATACTTAGCCTTCCGCAGAGCTCTTTGCAGCTTCATGCTGATTCAAGTAGGAATATTGATTTATCCAAGAAACTCATTTCCTAAGTCCTTTTCAGGTAAAGTAAAAAAAACAAAACCAAAAAATAAGAGAAGTTGAAGGTCTTGCTTAAATGGCCATCAAATTATAGCACAGGGTTTAGTTATCATAGTGATGAACATCAATAAAGGTAGAGCATTGTTGTAATAAAGTTATTCTTAATGTGATAGAGATATATTTTATCATAATATCCCTGTCTTACATCATCTGCTGTTAAATTTTTAATATTTTCACTGCAATTCAGTGGAGTCAGTGTTCTATAAGGATTTATGAGCACCATTTTTCTTAAAAGTAGACTCAAGCAAAAACAGTTTATCTTCTTAAAGTTTTGTTATGTCCCATTTTATTTCTTAGCTTGAAATATCAAGCAGGAAAGAATATATTTTTGTTGTTTATTATCACATGTTTTAAGCAAGGAGGTTTTGGGTGACTGAAAAAAGTTTTATTGATATAAGTATTTAAATGTATGATTTTCTGCAACTCCATCTGTAACTCTGTAAGAAGACATTTTGTTTGCTTTTCTTTGGAAGCCTTTTCATGGGATCATAGAGCCATAGATTGTTCTGTCTTGGAAGGGACCTTAAGGATCATCCAGTTCAAATGCCCTGGCCACCAGCAGGAACACCTTCTGTTAGACTAGATTACCCAGTTCATCTTCCAACCTGGCTTGAGCACTTCCAGGGATGTGACAACCACAGCTTCCCTGGGCAACCTGTTCCAGTGCCTCACCACCCTCACGGTGAATAGTTTCTTCCCAGTATGTAATTTAAATCTACCTTCTTCCACTGGAAAGTTTTTACACCTTGTCCTGTGTTTATATTTTTTGTATCTTCTGGCTTTTGAGGCTTCATTTCCTTGTCATATCTTTGGTTGTAACAGCTGTGTACCAGGTCATGAAGGTCAATGTGAGTTTAAACCGGGTCATAGATTTAAGACATGTAAAATCCAACAATCAAGAAGAAATTTTTTTCTCAATTAGTAAGAATCTGTTTACCCCAAAATTCTCTTGATGGCCATTAAATCTTTTTGATCACTGTTGCTGAAAAATTCACCTGCTGTACTGTAAACAAACTAAAAATATCTATTCTGTCTCTTCAGTTTCAACAACTACGTACAGAGAAGACTGCATATGTACAAATTTAAGAATCAGATTCATCTCAAGCCTTCTCAGTTTAGCATGTTGGATCGTGAAGTATGAATACATAGTCCTGAAAACAGTGTTATAGTAGGGGAAAATAAGAAACATTTTATTCATGAAATCTAAGGGAGGTTTCACAAAATCAGGGTTTTACAGGTGTGTTTTACAGATCATGAATGAAATAGAAATTTTTGTCTTCTTTCAGGGAAGAAAAGTAAATCTAGAATTTAGTTATTACTTTCACAAATTAGAAATTTTAACTGTCCTGGAATAATTTTATGCATGCCAGTGTGCTATTGCCCTTCTGACTTGAGGTTTCACTTCATTACTAAACATGCTTCATGCTTGCCACTTAAAAAGAGAAAGAGGAAACCTGGAGTGAAGCTCTTTAATTTATGCCAATCTTAATTACTCACTAAAGAAAAGTTCCACCACTGCTGCTGTCTGAACATATACTACACATCCAATATCTTGTTCTAGAAAACTCTCTGGCTCTTATACTAATATATGTAAGGACCTGTATCCATCAGCAGCATATTTTTTTCTGAATTTATCGAGTTAATCACCAGTACTGCTTTGACAGAGAATAATTGTACATTTTTTTACTGTGTAGTTCATTATTAGTTCAGAGACAATAGCTTTGTTTAGGGTTGTTTGTTTGTTTGTGGTTTTTTTGTTTTGGTTTAATTTTTTTGTCTTCCTTTGTAAATAATCAATTCTTCAACATGTTTAATTTTCCAATTTTAGCTGGCAAATTATTAGTGAAGATATGAGTACTGTATAACAAACCCTCAAGTGATAGGCTGGGCAAATAAATAAAGGAATAGAGCAGTGACACAACTTTCAGCATTACCCTCTAATGAGAATATGAAAATAGAAGTCAAAAATGGATGTCTGTCAAATATGCTTTGAAGAAGCTTGTCATTGTCATCTTAGGAATCTACAAAGAAAGTATTGCCAGCCGAGAGAAGAAATCATTATAATAGTGAAATAAAGAGGGATCATTTCAAGGAGTATAACAAAAAGGAGAAATAATAATTTTCAGGACAATGAACAGAATATGTAATGAAAAGAAATGTACACCCATACCAAAACCTCCGAGCAATGAACATTATTATACTGAATATTTGAAAAAGGAGTATATATCTCATTTACAAGGCTTGAGGAACCAAACTCACCTGTGAAAATACTGTCTTTATTAGGCTAGGTATGACTGGGTGAAAATACCTTTCAATTTCTCCCAAAAAAACTATACCTCACACGACAATGAAAAAACACAGATGATAGGATTTCACCCTAAAGTTTGGAGAGTTTACAAAGAGTGGTTGAACATCCTGAGTCCCATATATCTCTCTAGACTAGTCCCATTTTTTAATTGCTCTTACAATCTACAGAATAGTATAGAAAATGTCCAGAAAACCCATGATTCTTTCAAGAGAAGAAATAGGTTGTGGAGTCATATTTCATGTGTAGTTTCTGCTTGACTTTCATACTGGGCATGCAATATTTTTAAGCCCTGTTTGATCCTTTTACAGTGTATATACGTGATCTTGTTAGCCAGGTACAGTTATCACTGACCCTGAGAGTAGCTCACTTGATTATAGCATGGTGCTAATAACACTAAGACTATGGGCTTGATCCCTGTATGTGTCATTCACTCCAGAGATAGACTCAATGATCTTTGTGTGTCGCTCTCAACTCAGGCTATTCTCTGATTGTGTAAATATAACAGATTTTAAATAAGTATTCAATTATTCAAGATGATAAAATGGCCCAAAGCATCTTCATAACTTCCTTGTCTCCTCCAAAAGGTTTACTAAGATCCAGAAATATCTAATTATGTGGAAAAGTTTAACTACATATTCTCATTTTTAAGGTAAAGATATGAAGAATGCAAACACCTTACCACCTTTATGGTTCATGTTGTAAACATGTCTACAGTGATTTGGGGAAGTTCATTGCGATTTTTTTTGGGCTGTTTTTATTAATTTTTTCTTTCTCTGTGTGTGAGTGTTAACTTTTAAGACTTACTCTATAATTTGTTTTTGCCCAATTAGGATATTAAATAGCAATGTGCTACCCCATCACTCTTTCTTTGCAATTAAATGGAGCTGCTTTTCTTAAAACAAAAAAAAACCCCATACCTTTTAACTTCATTTATATAAATGTGTTTTTGCATGTAAAAAAATAACTTTCTTGTTCTTTGTATTTGCTATAACTGATGCTTATAAGGAAGAAAATTCCTTGTTTTGCAAGGGTTCTTCAGGTTATACCTAACCAGAAATCATAAATTTTTTGGTGGTTTTTTTTGTCTTGATTATCATTTCTATGGCAACCAATTGAAATATCAAAATGGAGCACTTTGTCTTCAAGTAGGGAATAAGCAGCAGGATGTAATTAATTCTAAAAGTGCAAGGTTATTCTATAAACTCTCTACAAAAATACTGTTGTCACATGCAATAGGTTTTTTCTCCACCATAATTTCTCAATCAAACTAATTCACTTTACAATTGAAATGCTTTTCTGACTGCCAGTCCTTAAATTAGGCCTGGGATTTGGGAGCTTATTTGTCTTCTATCTGACTCATGGATCACCAATAATAAAGATTTTTGCAGGCCAAGTATTGCCTTTGGATTCACTTGTGCAACTCCATTACCTTCAGTCAGTTTGCATAAATGTAACTGAAGGGTAAACACCAAAAACAGTGGAACTGAGGAAAAGTTCTGCAGCTGGAACTTTTACTTAACAAACATATTGATTAAGTTCAGACCATGAAATTATGCAGTACACTCTCCACTTTCTAAGATCCGCATTGTTTCTGTCAGCTTAAAATTAATTTCTGTGTATAATACCTCGCTGTTTGCAAGTTCAACTGTACACAAATAACAGGTGCAAAAACCACACTGTTTTCAAAAATTCAATTTTGAGACTGAAGATGAAGCTCTCTTTATGAGGTATACCACGGTTTATAAACAAAACAAAATTGTCTTTTCCTGTTTTTTTTCCCATTTTAAAATAAAATGCTGCCATTTGCACCTCTGTACTGTTTGTACAGCACAATGATATTTGGAAGGCATTGCAGGAACCAGTGATTTCTTAATCGTCTTGCAGTTCTCCATGAAGTATGAAACATTGGGGGCCTTAGGGCAATAGAGGCATTTCATCCCCTGACCGCCCTTTCCTGGGGTTCCCTTCAAGCCACCCACAGCCCATGAGGCCATTCCAGCCCCCTGCTGCCACTTGACTGTGTGCCAGAGAACCTGGTCTCTGGCTTCCTACAGCCCTACCATGTCCAGCCACGAGTTCCACCCACAGCCCCAGAGAGGCTCTCAGCGTCCCCCCAGTGTCCCCCTGGCTGCCCTGCTCCTGATGGGCAGTGGGACAGGCTCTGGGTGGCCCCTCTGCCCACGTTCCCAGCTCCCAGAGAGCCCTCAGCCCACACAATACCTTAACGCGAGGAGAGAGTGTTATTGATGTTCATGCACTAGGCTTGTCCTGTTAGTTTTCAGTTAAAGATGTCTATTATGACTTCTGCAATTGTAATTCAATTACAGTGTTGATTTTATTTGGCTTGCCTAAAGCAGCCATTGAGTTTTTTAAGTCCTTCTGATAAAGGGAATGCTAAAATATTTAAGGCAGGAGGATAGGAATAAGCCCTAGTACAACTGAAAAGCAGGCATGCACAGCTAGAACAGCAGTGTTCATTTAAGTGAAAGCAGTATTGACATCCTACTTGGATGGTTGGAGAGCTTATACTTCACTTTTTGCTTACAGGCAAGGCTGATAATCAATGGGTGGGTGTTCTGCCTCTGAAGAATTTATTTACATATTACTCCTTCACAGATGATCTATCAAATGCCTTAATATTTTTTAAGCGTTATAAACATTTTCCTGCAATTCATACATGGATTAAACCAAGAGAAAAAGGTTACTTTCTTAGAAGGCTACCTTCTGCCTAGGTTCCAAAAGCAGCAGTTGGTACATACTGTTCACTGTTCATTTCTTTTAAAGACATGGAGTTCTGTGCTACTGCTGCTACAATTTTTATTTTTTTTTTTTTTAAGAAGGGAAATATTTAGAGTAAACTGACTGAGAAAGGATTGAAATGATACTCAGATCAGCATTCAGTGTTCATTTTGACCCCAAGTTAAAACATGGTTATTAGAAAGTTACCTGCTTTTTGGACCTGTTGGGTGTATAAAACATATATCAATTCAGGGAAGTCTCTAATTCTTTGGCATATTTATGACCTAATATTACATCTCTAAATATTAGTTATCCAAACAAAAAAAAATGCATTCTGTCTTCCCTGTAAACTTAGTAGAAGGAAACAAATGACAGATTTATTTCTTTAGAGAATGCCTCATCTTTCCCTTGGAGATCTGTTTTAGGATATCATGAATCATTTGAGGGTGGTTATTGCTCTCCATTAACTGTAAAAAATGCTTAGAACTACTATATTGCCTTAGACAATGAACAATTAAGCAGCTAATATTAAAGGAAATTAATAACAAGGCCACTCTATTCTCATAAGGCCCCATTGGAGTGCTGCCTCCAGCTCTGGTGTCCCCAGCGCAGGAAGGACATAGACCTGTTGGAGCGACTCCAGAAGAGGGCCATCAAGATAATTAGAGGGATGGAGCACATCTTGTATGAGGAAAGGATGAGAGAGTTGGGATTCTTCAGTCTGAAAAGAGAAGGCCTCAGGGTGACTTAAATATATCCTTCCAGTACTTAAAGGGAGCCTAAAATGAGAGTTTTCACAAGGATGTATAAAAAGTTATTGTACAAGGTGGAGTGGCTTTAAATTGAAAGAGATTAGGTTTACATTAGATACTAAGAAAAAATTCTTTACTGTGAGGGTGCTGAAGCACTAGAACAGGTTGCCTAGAGAAGTTGTGAATGTCCCGTCCCTAGAAGAGTTCGAGGACAGATGGATGGAGCTCTGAGTCACCTGATATAGTGGAAAGTTCCCTCACCATGGCACTGGGGTTGAAACAAAGTGATCTTTAAGGGCCTTTCCAATCCAAGTCAGTCTATGATTCTATGAAAATTCTATGATTTTAATCCAAATTTTGGTGATATTAATTTGCTTTGAGCTCTCTTAGGCAGTCTATACATTTGGTTGAACTTTGCATATTGCTTCAACTGATTAGGTGTTTGAATTATGACACTACTCATTAAATAACATTTTTTATCTACTCTGGAACTGAGATAAAAAATAAGCTTTAAAGTGAAATCTAAAGCTTTTCATGATCCAATTTATTTCAAATATTTGAAATATATTATTTATACCATAAACAACCCGAACATATTAGAACTAAACATGGGATAGGTATAGAAAAATTGCCTGACGCCTCTAAGGTAACAGAGTTTCTTGCAGAGGCTACTTGCAACTTCCCTTTTCAGTAACAGATCTTGGCTTGTTTTTCAACCATTTAACTCTAAAATAATCTATGGTCTCGAAAAATTATGCCCTGCCACTACATTGATAATTTGGCATATTTTATCCAATATGATGTTCGTAAATGTTGAGTATTCTTCAGAGTCTTCCCAAGTTTTAGAGCAGAGTGAGACAAAGAAACAATGCCACTAACAAAGTCCTTTCAATATGTCGGATCACTCTTTCATCATCAAAGCTGAAATTTAAAAAAACTATGTTATTAAATTGTTCTTTCAGTACCATATCCATTTGTTCTCCTAAACTGAACACTGTCAGTCTTAAAAAAGGGTAGACACCCATCATTTGTGTTAAATGATTTTTATAGTAACAAGTATGGGAGATTGAAACCTCCTCTATGTTCAAATGTGTGATGAAGGATGTCACATGTTACTGCATAAACTCAATGAATACTGAATTGTCAAGCTTCATTTTTTTGTTCACATTTCTTCTCATGTCAGACTCTGTGAGAAGGCTAGATCTCTCCCCATACGTCACTACATCTTCTCTTCTTATCCTTTAGAAGATGTTACAGGATACTTGTCTGGTCAGGCCGCCTGATCCATAAGCCTGGAATTGTTGTCATCTTATTGCAAAGCTCTCATACCTTCTCAGTGAGGTCTCGTGGGCAGCTCCTCGCAGCACTGAGTCCTTCTTTTTCTTCACAGCACAGCCAACAAACTCCAACTCTCCCCTCAACCCGCTCTTTGGTAGCACTCTTCTTATTGGACACAGCTGGGGCCTGTTAAGGGCAGGTCTTTCCTAATCTCTGGTGATTAGCCCAGCTGCAAGTCCTCAGGTGAGCCATTACCTTCTGCACTATCTTTATTTTCTTACATTCTATTCCCCCACAATTCCCCTTTTCTTTTCATTACAAAGGTGCAACATCTCTAGAAAGATATGTTTGAGTAAGTTGATATTATAACATATTCACATATCTCACTTAGGACTAACAGTATACAGATGTTCAGGCAACACGTCACAGCAAGAACATATGTTTCTAAGTTCCGATTTAGTTTTGCTTTTCACAGTCTAGAACATCAACCTAAGGCTTTTCATAAACTAATGTTCTGTTTACTATCTTTTGCGGGGCCCTATGCAAAAGACAGTAAACCCAGTACAAACATATTTTGTGTAATTTCTATTTCACTTTGGAATATATCTGTGCCCTGACCTTAATTCATTACTCAAACTTACAATACATATCATCAGAAACCCTTATACTTACACTTCTAGAATATTGACAAGAATAATAGCTGTACTATTTTATAAAGCAACTCACAAGAATATGCTAAAGGCTATGTATTAGGATAGTAACAGATCAACATTTACATAGTTTTATCAATAGCTATATGACTTGAACAACATTGATCCAGTATTTGCCAAGTATACTTATGCTTATGGAATATAAACTTTCACACTTATGCCTAATCAAAGAGTAATAGCTGCAATTCACAAACACAATGCACATGTTTCATCAGCAAACAAATATACCATACTGAATGATAAAGCTACTCTGCCCCAACCCCCACTGCTGTTTTAATAATTCTCTTCTTCCTTTTAGTTTCTTGTTGTATTAAATTGGTCACTGCAAGCCTCTTTTGCCCTGCTCTGTTTTCCATGTAGATGAAACAATCTGTTCTTCACTTGATATGTTATTTCCCATTGTGTCCCCAGCAGCTCACCTGTACTCCAGGTGTTGAAATCTGTCAGGTCCAGACCAGGCAGCATCCTCGGCTACTCTCAATGCTATGCTGGGCTCCATCTCTGGCTGCACCTTGCCCTACAGCACAATCCCAAATCACATCAGGTTACTGTGGGGATAGCCACTATACAATTTTAGAAGGCTTCTCTTGCATGTTGTCTGTGCAGCTCTGACTCTGCCTTTCAGAGCTCCCTGTTGCTTTTGTTCCAGTGCTCATGTAGCAGCGATTTAGCAAACCTCCCCCCATGCTCCTCAGGGGCCGTGCAATTGCTGAGGCACCAGCTGCTGCTGTGGCCATGCCATTTGCCACTTCTATCACACAGCTTGTCGTGCTGCTGCACACACTGCCATTCAGGGGGAACCTGGCACTGTCCTGGGTCCCCTCTGGACTGTGGCCATACCTTGGCAGGGGGATGTGGGTCTTGCTCCAATGCACCAAATAAGCAAAGTGCATTGCGTCCCCTCTGCATATCCAACGCTCTTCCTCTTGGGAATGGTGTCTCATACATTGTCCAGATTTCTAGGCTCTCAGGTCTGCCTGGCTATAACTCACCTGGATTTTTAGGCTCTCAGGCTCTTGGTCTGCCTGCTCAGCTCCTAGGCTCCTGGTTCACCTGGCTCTACCATCTTACTGCTGTTAAGTCTGTGGTCATCTTCCTGAATCACCTTGGGATCATGTCACTTTAAGTCCTTTTGCCCAAACCGCCACAGGATCATGTCAGAATCACATCAGGATCACCAATGGTTATCATCTTATTGCAAAGCTCTCATACCTTCTTGGTGATTTCTCACAGGCATCTCCTTGCAGCACTAACTCCTTCACAGTACAGCCAACAAACACCATCCCTCCTCCTCACCCAGCTAACCCACTCTTGTAGCAGTCTTCCTATTGGACACAGCTGCAGCCCATTAAGGGCAGGCCTTTCCTAATCTTTGGTGATTAGCACAGCTGCAACTCCTCAGGTGTGAGACTGCCTTCTGCATTATCTTTATTTTCTTACATTCTATCCCCCAACATGGAATGATGACTTAAGTAGGATTGGTGAGTGGCTCAAGTGAAGTTGTGTTGTACAGTCCTTTAGCATGTTACAGGGTGAGTCTGCTCAGTGCTAAGTAACAGTCTCTAAGGCAATGGTCAAGTATGGTAGAGGTGCTGTGATACTAGAACTTACCCTCATAGAAAGTATAGATTAACTTATTTATGAGGGGAAGAAACTTGGACAAACCCGTCTAAGTTGCTACAACTCAGTTTCAGATAGCAGATTTTAGTCTGCTTTGTTTACTTGTACAATAACAACCATGGGCAAAAAGGCAATGAAATCTGATCATAGATAGGTACTGCAGCTTTCAGAAAAGATTTTATTTGTCAAACCAAAATGTTATGTTTTCCCTGGAAAAAACACTGAAAGGTTTCTCTAAGAGTCTTTTCTTTTTGATCACTGTTCATTTTAATCAGAAAGGGAAAGAAATATATAAATCACTTGAGTACTTTTTGGCTTGTCAATTATCTCTTAAGAATTTAGGTTTAAAGCTTACCTCAAATGAAGACCCTTTCCCAAACACAAACATGCAAAATTTAGCAGATGAAAAACATTTTAATGATATAACAAAATCTATATTTGTCAAGATTAATGTAAATTTATAATTTTTATTTTACTTCTCTCTAAGGTGTTTATTCAAAAATACCTGCCTACTAATTCTCCTCTAATAGTCCTATTCAAACATCACTCTAGAAAAACCAAAAAATATGCCAATATAGATTGCTTACTGAATATGTGTATAACATGAAGATTAAACCAAAACCACTACTAAAGTGAAAAGGAATGCAAATAAATGATTCTGTTTCTAATAGATGTTTAAGCTGCATACTATATTTTTGTATCGGTGACTGGGAGACATTTAAAGATTTTTATTCAGTGCATCAAATAGAATATTAAGTATTTTTTTTAAATAAGCATATTTGAATTTCATATAGGTATATTTATCTTTAAATCAACAGAAACAGGATGAATTTTTGAGACTTTTGTTTGAATTCTGGTGCAAAATGCTTGGGAATAAAAATTCAAAGAGTGACAGAAGCTCCATCTGTCCACCACTAAGTTCTCTTACTAAATCACCAAGGTTTTTTGACTTGGGGAAAATTTAATTAATGTCAATGGAAGAAACTCTAACACTAAATTTGGCCCTAAAAATTAGAATCTCTTTCTAACTATTCACATTAAAAATCTTTACCAGGTGTTAAAGAAGAATATAATCTTGAGATCAGTTTGAAGGTCAAACTCATTTATTTCAGCAACCTATTTCTTCAGGTTTTGTTTCATTGTAAAGTAAGACATGATTCTAGGAAACAGAGAAAAACATTATAATCATATTGTAATTTTCATGGTAAAAATATTTTCCTATTCACCATATAATAAGATATAGCATATGATGTATACAAAAATTCCTATATAGGAACAAAGTAATTAATTGCTCAGGTATTCTGCTATTAAGTTTTAACACTGTCGTATTATAACAATTTTTAATCTGCCTGTATATGAAATCAGTAAATTATTGAAAAATATTGCAATCTGTGAAAGTAGAAGTAACAAAATCTATTCCTTTGAAATATACATATTTTAGAAGAAACTCCTATAGTTCTCTCTTTTTTTAAAATATAATCTGTGAAAGAGAGAAACTACAGTGATGAAGTAAGGCAGAAAGCAATTACATTAAATATTTTTTTATTTAAATCTAGAAAAAGACAAAAAAGTTTAAATCCTATTTCCAGACCAAAAACAAAATTATTGTAAGATAACATTTTAAAACACTTGGTGTGTAAGTAAGTCAGATACTGGTTAGGAAGTTGGTCCTCTGTTCAATCACCATATCTCTCACAAATTCGTTTTGTGAATTTAGTTAAGTTGCTTACAAAGAAAAAAAAAAGAAAATCCTATACTTGACAGATATAAGAAAGAATAAAAAATAATTCAGTTCCATCTGCCATTGTTCCTTCAGTTGTGTTTGTATGCCTATGGTGGACTGATCCTCACTGGATACCAAGTGTCCACCAAACCATTCTAGCTCTCTGCTCCTAAATGGAACTTGGGAAAGAGAAGATAACAAAAGGTTCATGGTTCAAGATAAGGACAGAGAGAGATCAGTAATTGCCATCACAGGTATAACAGACTCAAATCTGGAGAATTAGCTTAATTTATCAGCAATCAAATCAGAGTAAGACAATAAGAAATGTGCTGGGTTTGCATGTTTGAGTGCAGATAAAGTTATCTTCTATAGGGATTTGGGCACTAAGTGCCAATAAAAGTTATCTGGACTTTGATCTGGGACAGCAAAGGTATTTCAGCACCTAATCCAGTGGCAGTCCAAATATTTCCAAGATCCTGTATTTCATGATCCTCTGAAAATGTTGTTCGCAGTAATTTTGGAACTGAAAATGCAAATATTAAAGTTCATTACAGAAGGAGAAAGGTTTTCAAGAAGAAACAGAAATTCTTAGACATTGAGTGAGTGCTATTAAGATTCACTGGACAATGACATATTCCAATTTCAGATTTTTTTTTAAATCAAAATAGACACATGGTTTAACTTTCAAGGTGAATTATCCTTTCACTTCTTAAAGTTTTAAGTTATAATAATTCAAGATAATATGAGTCCATGAATAAAAATGTAGAATCTCATGCATTGATATTATTTCAGTATTAGGTAGTGATTTAGATGTTCATCTGCAAGGAAAATGTACACAGAAAGGACATGGCCAACTTTCCACACACTGGCAAGTTCTTAATAATGTCAAGCATATTTCTGGTATTTTGAAGATTATAGAGTCTTTTTCTTTTGAATTATCCACTGTAAACACATCTTCTTGTAAATAGAAAAACAAAAGCCTGACTCCATATTCCCCAGTAAAATTTTCGAGTGTTTGCAATAATATTGAAATTTTACAGTGAAAATGTGTATCTGGAGCTTTTATGCAATGAATTCGTTACAAGTAATAATACCAAGATGACCTTCAGACTGATAAACGGAAGAATCTGGTCCATTGGCAGTAGAAATTTTTCCTTTACCTCAATAGGCTTTGGATCATGTTACACACAATATACAATCTGCTATTTTTATTTCTTCACATTGAAGCATGTGGGTTATCTGCATATGTGTGTCAAAATGTTTTGAGGTAATTCATTAAAGTTAAAATAAGGTTATGATAACCACTCTAAAACAAAAAGCAGAAACTAGATCTAGTCATTAATATCTCTATTAGTTTCTTGGTTTAAATACTATTTTGAGATATATCCTTGCCTCTTGATTTTAAAGATCAACTGAAACCACAGATTATTTTGTTAAAATGTTGAATTCATTTAAGAGAAAAAATTTCCTTTAAACCAAACCACCCAAAAATTAACTTAATAAAAAAATTCAAACTAATTCTCCTTGCAAAGTAGCTACACATAGTTGTTTTTTAGCAGAGATTTTTTTTTCCTATAATTTTATTTCAATATATTTTACTATAATTATAATAATATAAATGTATACATAGTTTACTACTGCTGATTTGGATACCTATTAGTTTGTGTTTACACAGTTCTAATATAAATATTTATATCTATTCTTCTCTGGAAATAATTAGTAATAACACAAGAGAATAAATCAAAAATCAGAAAAAACCACTGCAGTTTGAAATAGCAAGTGTTTGTCTTTCTAAGTGGAATTATGAGAGAGGTGGGGGAATTCTTGGAATATGACACATAAGCAGACTAAAAACTTCATGTACAGTATCTTAATACCATGAAGGAGGCAGAGTTTGGACATTGTAAAGAGAAAAAAGAGCTTATACTCCAAATTATACCTAAATTTTGACAGTTCAGCCACCCCTAGCATCAGCCCAAGCATCAGTATTTTGAAGTAAACAAATTGCTAAAATTCTCAAAGCTAGTCAACATGAGATTAACGTTCAGGAAGAGTAGGGCACTACGCTTTAATGGAGCTCTTTCAATTAGAGTAGTACTCTTTAGCACTCTCAAGTTATCCATGTATCTGCAGGATGCTCAAGTAAGAAAACAAATTGTGAGTTGTGATTTGTGAAACTTAACAGCCTATGAGCTAGGTCAATATGGGATTTAGAAATCCTCTTCCATGAGAATAATATGCAAGTGTGAAGACAACTTAATTTAGACTTTCAAACAAAAATTCCAAAATTACTTCATTTCCTGTGACCTGCAAGTATATTTAATATAATTTATAAACCTTTGTTTCAAGCATAACTTTAGGAACATATACCCTTTTGTTTTGGAAGTAGTCAAACTCTGTTGTATTAAGACATTTCTTAATCTTGTTAAAGTTATTGTATCCATCTAATTAACTGAACTGATTTATTAGCAAGGCCTTTGTGCTATCAACAATAACCAATAGAATATAGCTCCATTGTATACATTAAATTAGAAATATATAAATTCTGAACAGAAGGTAATAAACAGGGCTGTCACCATAAATGCAGTCCTGAGACACTTCTCTGTGAATACTTAAGGACCAAAATGAGAAGAATGTGATTGTGCCAGGAATAGTTTCCTTTGTCTGCATCCTTTCATTTCTCATGCTAAGCATATATGTAGCCTAATGAACCTCTTCACTCAAATGAGAGACACAATCGCAGTAAGTTCTAAGATAATTCTTTGGAGAACTCTGCCACTAAATGAATGGCAGCATCATTAAGACATGTCACTTACTGAAATAGCAGGTGAAATGGCAATGTGGGATTTTTATTTGCCCTGCCTTTGATACTGAAGAATAAGTCCCAGAGTGCTAAGGCAACAAGGTATGCCTGTCACCTTGAAGAGTGAAGTACTGTGATAGCTTGGTCCACCTGAGTTGAGGGCACATTGACCAATTTAGTCTCACCCTTTCTGCCCAAGAATTTTCCTTTTATAATTATTAAAAGACTAAAAATGGAAAAAACCCACATTATCCTATTACTCTCTAGAATTATTTATTGCTGCATCAATTGCATTCTATTTCTTTCCTTTTTGTTCCCTTTTTTTGCCAGATGAAGCAGTAACATGGTTCCTTAAATTTGTCAATATATGCTTTGATTTCATATGACTTTGATTTTCTGTCTTTAATTTTTTTTAATCTAATGACATATTTAATCTATCAAGATAATCTGAATTTCTGTGCTATGCACAAACCAAACAGGTTAACAGTTGTTTATGGAAGCACTACTTTTATATTTCTTTTTTTTCCTCTTGCATTTTACCACTAGCAAGAAAAAGTAGTACCGAGAAATTGTTTATATATTTTCAGGTTGATAACATGTGAAAAATATGCTATTTCGCCTATCAGTGTACATATTGCAAAAAAAAATAGAAATGAGGAAAAAATAAATAATCACTATATGTAACATTTTACAATAACTTTCTATTTATGCATAGAACTAGTGAATTCCACTCAGGTGAGCTACACCTCATCTTTGGTTAGATGAATTTTCTTTTTTCTTTTCTGCTTTCCAATTCATCGCCCTGCATCAGAAATTACCCAAATATTTCACTATTGTCCTCTCCTCCTTTTTTACTTTTTCATCCTCTGATTACAAAGTGCTACACTTTTTTCCCAGCATTACATGGCTCATTAATCTGATACATGGAAGGCAAGCCAGTATAGAGATATAAAAGTGCTGCTGTTTCAAGAGAATGGCCAGATTCACCAAAGACTTACTGAAAAAAAAATTAAGTACCTTTCTGTGGTGTCCACAGTTCACAATTTTTTTCAGACAAGTTGTAGAAGAAAATATTTTTAGAAAGGTAAGTTGTTTGAAATACCCATACAACTGAGCACTTTGAGATATTCTGACAGTGCTAAGTTGACAGAGAGGACTGAACATTTTGGTTAGTCTACTTTCAACACACCTCACTATTTTCCATTTCCATTTCCCTGTGCAGCAAGAAACTCATTCAGAATTAGTGACTGTCATCCTATTTATTCATTCATACATCATTTAACAGGAAGGGTGCCATTTTCACATTCCCCCAGCTGCAGGCACTGGTAGACAAACAACTAATTCCTTGTGGAAGGTAAACAATTCCGGCAATCTACACTCTAGTACATATATTAGTGTTATGCAATTGTAATAGACACATAAAACAGTATGTGTCCACAGGCTCTTGCAAATGAAGTCATGGAAGTCCTATAAGCTAAAGGAACTAATTTTTTCTTTTTATTTTTTTCTGGTGAGGAAATGTTTCCTCTGAGGAATGAGAGCATTTTCATTCATTTGACTTTATAGTATATCCTGAAAGCCAAAATTCTAATGATAAGGAAAGGAATGCATACAGAATCTGTGAAATTTATGGGTGGCAACTTTTCTTAGCTGTTTTCATTCCATTAGTTACTCAAGGCTCATTACATGAACATAAACTGTTCAGTCTGGAGAGTGTCATGCTAACAGATTTACTTAATGGATTTTATTTCATCATGTAAATGCTTTGAACGCCAGACTTGTGAGACAGTTGGGAGACTCAAGAGAAATGTCTGAGTTGTAAAAAATTTGAAAATTCTCTTGAACAGAAAATCATATAAAAAATATCTAATGGCCAGATCCTGTATCTGCTGTATTTCTCTAAATATTTTAATGTTTTAGAAAGAGGAGAAGAATAATTCAGGGTTTTTTTTGTTTTTTTTTTTCCTTTGAACCCTTCCCTTACAGGGAAGAAAAGTTACAGAATTTGTTTGGGGCTATGTCCAGAGTTTTCCAAAATGAAGGTGGAGTAAATGAGCTTGGAAAGGTGTCGGGAACAGATGAGAGAGACTGTTAGGACAGAAAAAATATAAAATGAGATCAGAGAGTGAATGTCATCTGACAGAACAATTAAATCCAGGGACATCAGCAAACTCCTGTCCAAAGTCTCTTTATTGATATTTTATTATTTTTTTCTGATGACAGTTCTAGTATAATCAAGGCAAAAAAGCAGATTAATCATCAAGCTAGCTTTCTCTAAGGAGATCTGGGATTTTTTTTTTGTCTAAGTGTCTTTAGTATGTGTCCACAGACAAAAACTAACTGTGATTGTTCCCATACATGAAGTTTTTTAACAGGCCACCAAGAATGCTGTCTATTACATTTCAGCACAGATTTTCCTGAATACAGCCAGTAAAACTAGACTTCTCAAAAGGGTTTGCTTGTTTTTAAAAGATAGCTGTTAAAAGCCATCTTAAACATCCTCTATTCCACCATCACCATTCATGAAAGTAGCCATACAGCCCAAAGGGAACCACCTCTGTAGTTGAGAATGAGGAGAGTTTAGTCCATATGCTAATAATGCCATCTATGTAATTTTACAGAAAGCTTTGTCTCTCTTATTATAAGGTAGCAATGTGGACTGACTGAATTGTCCAGAACTTTGGGCAGATGAGGAGAGCTTGTCAGGTATTTCCAACATGCACACATTACTAAGTACACTGTACTTGTCATTAAATATATACTATGGCCCAGAGTATTATACTCTAGTATCAGATTTTTGAGCTGCATCATTTCATTGTGTTTTTTCTGCTGTTAAACGAAGTCAAAGACAGTGATTTTGTGGAATTAGAGAAAAAAAAGATTAAGAAAGACACCAATTATTTGCACAAAGAACCACTTCAGCAGACAGCAGTAAGCTTTGCTTTCTACTTTTCATATTTCCTAGTTCACTATTACTGTGAAGGACATAAGATATCTCTTTCTAGTGTTCTCTAGATTTTGGGGTTTTTTCCATTTCCCATGTTCTTATCTGATGTATTTTGTTAAAAAGAAGGGTAAAGGA